>NC_067124.1:31819910-33165434 GCF_021347895.1 Acanthochromis polyacanthus | reverse complement strand
AGACTCCATCCTTACAATGGTCTTGTTGCGGACAGTTACAACCCTTTCTGCATCCTTGTTAAAACTTATTACTGCTGTCCTCCTTATGTTATTTTCACAGGTGTAACTAAGGGCATCATTGACAAGGATCACATGGGTGAAGTTCTATCACATACGGTGAAAAAAACGCTAATTTTATTATCATACTGTATTATATTCCTGTATTATAATAATCTTTATTTTGATGAATATGCACATCTACAGGGAGATACTTTGTTTGCTATAAAAAATTAAAGAACATACTTACACACGTGTTGTGAAGTTTTTCAGGAGTGGTGACGATGGAATTAAGAACAGATTATGACTACCAAATAAGTTGTTCAATAAAACAAATCAATGAAACAAACAAAAAATAAAAAGTAGACTGAAAAAATGTCTGAAATACTGAAAACCTATGTTCACTGATTACCTAGTCTAAGTAATTCGTACTTTTCTGACTGAAGTCTTCCTGTAAGCTATTTAAAAAAACCATTGAATAATATTCATAAAATATACTCAATAATTGCTAATAGTTTCTGGAATATTTTTATCACATTTTCTTAGAGATAATGGTTGTGAAAGATCAATGTTGGCCTTAACAACACATAATAAGTTGAATGGTGTTGGAAGATCAAGTTTCCTATGAGCTATTTCAAAATAAAACTGAGTAATATGCCTAAAATATACACAATTATCACTAATAGTTCTTGGAATATTTTTTAGCAGATTTTCTTAGAGATAATGGTTGTGAAAGATCAATATTGACCTTACAAACAGATAACAAGTTGAATGGTGTTGGTAGGTGAAAGTTCCTGTGAGCCATTTCAAAATAAAACTGAGAAATGTTCCAAAAATATGTTCAATGCTTAGTCACAGTTTCTAGAATATTTTATACATGATTTTCTGAGAGATAATGTTTGTGAAAGATCAATATCAACCATACAAATAGATGATGAGTAGATTGGTGTTGGTCAGATTAAATTGTTGTGACCTATTTCAAAATAAATTGGAGAAATATTAATATCACACTCAATGGACACGCATTTTTTCTGGTGTATATTTAAATGTTTTATGTGTAGGACATACTGTTCGTAAAAGAACAGCAGAACACATGACAAATATTTTGTGGTTGGTCGGCTGGAATCTCTGAGAGCATTTTTTTTTTAAATAGTAAACAATTTGTTTTTAAATGCATTTTCTTCTTGATAATGCTTGTGAAAGATGTATAATAAACTTAAACAGACAGCATCTGTATAGTTTTTTTTTCTCCTTGATTGTCCAAACAGAAAAATCCCCGATTGCAATTTTGCGACAGTCCCTAAACGCTCCGGCTGCCGCACGGAACTCCGACGGACATTCAGCGTTGCTCCTTTTAGTTTTCGCCACAATTACTGAGGTTGGTGAGTTGATGGCAACTGTGAAATGTCTCTCAGACTTAACTGTACAAAATAATACCAACCTGGCTGGAATTGGTGCGGTTTTCGCGAAGCTATTAAGGCTAGAAACGGAAAAAACAAGCGAATGTCGAATATCAAACCAAATTTACCGCCCCATATTAGGGCAGGTGACCAAAAAAACTTAGCTCCCGATGACAAACAAAATAGAGCAGAAACAGAAAATTGTTTTTACCTTATGTTGTAGACTCTCTCTCCGAACAGCACCGCCAACACGGCCACCAAAATCGAGATGAATCCCAGCTTTCCCATGTTGAACTGAAGGCAGGAAAGTTTGAGAAAGAGCTTAAAAGCGTCGCTGTACTGCGGACGAAGGTGTGTGTCTGCAGGCGCCACTAATGCTGCGTTCATGTACTTCGGAAATACCTAAACTAACACATGTCCATATCACCGTTTTCTGCTTTTGTCGCTTTATCTACATTGGTATCTTGCAATTCACTCATTTTCCCTTTAATCTAAAAGTCTTTAACTTTACTTGCAATAGTAAATTGCAAGTTACATTTTACTGTCAATGAATTCGATTTATTTGCCATCTCCTCTTTCACTGCAATTGCAGGATTGTGACTCTTTATGTAATGCTTCATTCGTAAGATAAGACTTGAAATATTTATTTTATTTTTATCTATGAACAATAAGCCCAACGAAGACCTAAAATCTTTAACATTTTATTAAATTCCGACACCTGCCGAGCACTTGAATGCAGCATAATTCCAAATGGTGGGAGTCTCTGTAGCTGCAATTCTCTGCAAAAAATCGGGGATTTATTCTGCAAGATGACAGTTGTTGAGTGTTTATGTCAGTGTATTGTTCAGCTAAAAAAAAAAAGATCCATAACCATGCCAAATTTGATTAAATGTGAATTTTTAACTCACCAAAAAGTCGCTTGTGGCTGTAAATTACAAAAACAAGTGACACCAGTGGCATCAATGGTAGGTTCTAAGTAATTCAGTCATGTAGTATATATTCAAACAAGAAACGATGCAAAAAACAACCACACCTCACCATAGGTTAGTTATGTAGGAAACAACGGAAGTCTCAATTGCTGTTTTTGAGATTGTCATTGCAGTTTCAGGGTGGAATTACTCACTACATATTTGACTCATGATGTTTCTTCCATACGGACACGTTAAGAATTTAACAAAACCAGCATTTCACAGCAAACTTGAATGATGACTGAGGACTGGCCTCTTGATCGTAGGTCCATTTGGAAATGTAAAGGCAGGTTTTTCAACCTCCACATCTTGTTTTTTTTTTCTGTAGACTTCACTTTTTAACGAGAACATGTCAGGTTGGTTCGCCAGCAGCTGCTTGTTAGAAACTTGAAGCCCAACTGGATCTTAGCTGTACCCTGCTACTAGGCTGGATTGACAAGATTCTTGTGAGCAGGAAAACACCATGTCTTTGTAACTTTAGTTAACCGAAAATAAAACATTGGATTATACTGCACATCAACCAAATAGAGCCACAAGATAAACTACACTGGCAACATCAATCTTTTTTTTTTTGGTTTATTTTATTTAGTCAAATTATTCACCATTTTAGCTTAAAACCATACAAAAAATACCCAGTTATAAACACTGCCTGGGTGAATATTTCACATTTTCAGCTCACCAGTGAAAAATATCCTATTTGTGATAAACAGCAAAGCCACTCTATGAATTTTTTTTCATGTGTGAATTAAAGTATTTCACAGTGGTTCAAAAGTTTGGACAGTTCAATCATTTCAGTGTGAAATCACCTCAATTTCAAATACGGTTTCATCTCCAAAGCTCTGAAAGATGTTTTCTTTACCTTCAGCTTCTCTTTAGGCATGACAGATTTATTTAGTTTCTGTTATCAGATCCAGTCCAGCACATCAGGGTGAACTGTATTCTTCACAGTTGCTGCATATCATTCAGATCATCAGAGTTTAATCTTATCCAATAAAAAGGTAAGGCTGGATTTCCTTCTTTTTTCATTGAATTTCATTGAATTTGAGTATTTTCTTTCCCCTTCCTGCTTACTGCTCACATAACCTAAAGAGTCATCGCCTACTTCAGATCACAGATCAAGGCTTTATGGAACACAGTGCCAATCAGCAACTTTCCACCATAGGTGGTTGCTACAGAGGAGCCAATGAGCACCTGACCATCGTCTTCATACACCTGAGTCACCTGCGGCTTATCAGAGTGGATGTTCTGGATGCGGATGACCTGAAGACACAACGTACAGAATGATGAGAAAGAAGCCTAGATGGCATGGGAATAGGTGTAACTACTGTTCACGTAAGACGGAACAAAGATAAAAAAAAAACCATAAGGCACAAACAGATTTATAATCATAAGAAGGAACAGACAAACCTCTGATCCAGCGGGGTCACTGGGGTCGAAAAAGAAGAGCTTCCATGTATTCGGGTGGCAGCCCATCCAAAGGTCACCAGTTTCAGGATCAACTTCAATGTTGTCAACAGGAGTACCCACAGCCACAGTCTGGTGAAGTGTCATAGATAGGATTACTATTATTATTATAATCTCCTCAACATGGAGCCTTGATCACCATAAATAACAATTACAGCAGATTTGATCCTTATTTCCTCAATATACAAGAGACATCAGTTGCCATGTTTTCATACAATTGTCAAGCAAACTTTAAGCTTTTTACTTTGGAAATGTCATATAAATTTTTTTATTTTTTTAAAAATCTAATCAACAAATTAGGCTGCATATGTTGTCAGAAGGTGACAGTATAAGCTATGTTACAAGTAATTGTACTAAAGAGAGTAGAAGGAGCAGCAAAAGACTCAGTTGTCTGCCAAATGCTAAAAAGCACAAAAAAGAAGAAAGGAAATGAACTTGTGGCCATCTACGAGAGAAAGACAGATCAAAGTCTTCAGCAACCTTTCAGTCATTTCAGTAGTAATTATTCTTTTTTGTCAGCTGGTATTGGCCATGTTTCCTGTGGTCAAGGAGTCAAGACAATATAAGAAGCGGAAATCACTACATCTGGAAAAAATAAAGCTATTTCCAACATTAAAATCCATTAACTTTTCCGAATGTGACACTTCAAAATCTGCATAGAAATACCTTCTGAAAAAACTTCTAGTTTCCAGTGGTTTTGCAGTGATTTCATTTAAATTACGTTAACTATTTGTGTTTGCTTCAAATGGACAAGTGTTGCACTGTATATTCATATTAGAAAGTTACTGCACTCAAACTGTACTATAACTCATTTTATAAGTATCTGTACTCAGAAAATGACAAGTTTTATTATTTCTTGCTGTGTCAGTTGGCTCGTATGCGTGTGCAGAGTTCAGCTTGCAATCTTTCATTCCACACATAGAGGGTGTGCCAACCTTTTTTTTTTTTCCTTCAGCACACTGCAGCTTTCATGGTGACAAAACAAGAGGCATTAACTGATTGTGTAAAAAGTAGACGTACAAAGCAATAGGGGGCAGTATTTGGCTTCTGTTCAACAGACAGGGAGAGACGGGGACACCACGAAGCACATCTGTAAAAGACATTTTAAACCTACACAGGATGGAGGAATTGACACTTCCAACTTGGTGAACCATCTCGGCAACAGATTTGCTCAAAGGATTCAAATGTCAAAGGTCACAGAATGACATTGTGCCGTCAAATAGGAATCAAATTAGTGTGATTTATTTTGTAACAAACAAACTTGTCACCATCGGAGTTTGACGACGCAATAAAAGGTAGTTTTAGTTGTTTAATTTAAATTTACCCTTACCAAGTATCCTGAAGCTCAGCAATAACAACGACTTTGATTGGAAATGTATCAAGAAAGTAATATTCTGTTTTTGTTTAACGAAATCTGCATTATGAAACGAAAACATGAGTTTTTAAACAGAAGTTTAAAACTGAATATTCCGTGGTTTGACTAATCCTGTTTGGTTTCATTTTGCTCAAAGATGGAATCATTTACCTTCACACGAGTCAGTGTATTGTCTTCTTTACGCTCAAACACGTGAACACTTTGGTCAAACAGATCTGCCACATATAAGTGCCTGAAAAGGAGAAATAACATGAAAAAACAGATACTCAGTGAAACATTAATGACCATGTGCATGGTCTTGAAGATCATTCTTACCGTTTGTCCGGTGACAGGTTGATTCCATTTGCCATGTAGTAACCCTGAGAGACCTCTTTGACTTCCGTCGGACTGTAGTACACAACATTACCCCACGGCTGACACAATAACATCTCAACATAACCTTTAAGGAATTGGTTCTCAAAGTAGTGATCATTGGTGGCGTAGAAGCTGTCAACTCCCACTGCCAGAATATCGTTTACACTGGAAACAAAAATCAGAAAGCAGAATTATTTTTTTTATATCTTACATCTTATTCCCAATATTATGTACATATTCTGACATGGTTGCACACACCCTTATTGATGGAGAGTACAATCTAAGTTTGTCCTTATACCTGTGGAGAAGCTTGTGTTTTACGGTTTTCAGATGCACAAGGGAGAGTTCTTCCTCCACAAATCTGAACACCTCAATTTGGCTTTTATGATGAGGATGGTTGACAACAAACAGGTAGACGGCATCATCTGACAAACGAGAGACAAAGAGAGCATTGTCCTAAAGGGTGTGTGTGAAGGACATACATGACTACTGACTAACAGTACAGTGAGATTACACAGTTTAGAAATTGTTTAAAAAAAAAAAAATTGCTACATCCTGCTGCAGTTCGGGCATCTGGGGACAGAAGGTAGAATAGAATAGAATAGAATAGAATAGAATAGAATAGCCACTATATTATCATTCATAACATACACTATTTGGTGCACATTTGAATGAAATTTCAGTGCATTATCTCACCATCAGACTGGCAAAAACATTTTTTCAAAAATACATTTATAAACAATCACATACGCTATGTCAAATTTGAAAGTAATATGTTATGTACATAATGTATGTTACACATGACACGTATACGGATTGTGGATTCCACATACACACACTGACAACAAAACCAATGGATACATAGACACACATATACAAATATACATATAGACAGATAAGATTAGATTAGATTAGGACTGACGAACAGAAACAGGCACATAGGAACGGACATACATGGACAGACGAACCTGCTGATACAAAGATTGTCATGCAACCTACAGAAAATAATTGAAAATTGGGAACAATATTGGGTTATTTTACTCAAATCTAACTTATAATGTACAAAGGTGTATATATATAATAGAAAATGCATCAGAATCACACCAGTAGTTGTAGATTTTTTTTATAGCCAAAAAAAAAGATTTCAAAGTTATGAAATGCACAGCCACACCCAACGAAGTTCCTGGCTGTTGTCCCCACAGGGAACCGAGTCACACAACAGGTGATCACAGCAGTTTTAACCACATATTCTACATGCACACACAAGCACAAACCCACCAAAAACTACATACTGTATAAACTCTGTTGACTAGTTACATATTAATACAGGCACTTACATTGCTGCTAAATTTGATTAAATCTGGGTCAAAATACACAATACAAAAGAGTGTCGAACCCCTCAGGTGCCACCTTGAAGAGACTTGTGTGTGACAGGTGTGCAGCCACGCATTAAGTTATCAGGGCTCTTACCACTTGGATTGGTGTAGAGGCTGATACCATGAGGGTTGAACGTTTCTAGGTCGAAGTTTCTCGGCATACGCAGCTCCACTAGTTTCATCCGGGAATCATTTAGATCAAGGACAAAAATCTTTCCGTGTTCATCTGAGAATGGCAATCCAGGATACTTCAGACCCTAGAATTATTAAAATGAGAAGTTTTATAGACTACAACAGGGCTGAAAATAAAGAAATATAACATTTTCACAGATATTGTGAGTCACAATTTTAGTGCAAACAGTCATTTTTTAATTTGTTTCATGACTGAAACAAAAATTTAATGAGATTTTTTGCGGCAGTTTATACCAATAAAGAATGTTCCTTTACACTTGATCTGCATCTCTGTAGCATTAAAAGGTTTGATCTATGAAGCTATTTTTGTGACCCATGTGACCCTTGTTTCAAAAAAAATTCCAGCTTGCGTGATTTGGACATTGCACTTGGCCATATTGCAACTTAAATAAAACTTTGATTAATTATTCAGCAATAGACAATAAAAAATGTTGCATAATACAATATGGCATTACACCAAGTACAAACAAAAGGCACCTTAACAAGGGAGAGTGGACTGGAAATGCAACAGTCCAGATTCAGACGATTCTAACCAGGGGCTAAATAACAGGCATTTGTGCATTTTACGAGATGATGCATACTTCTAGAAAAAAGCAGATAAATCAAAGACCTTTAAGGAATAGTTGTGCAGTTTTAGATGTTGGGGCATTTTTTTGTCTTTGAAGATCAAATTAAAGGGATTAAACGATACATATGGGATCAATTAGCTGAGCATGTTAACAACAATATGAAATTAATGAGGACGAGGAAGGCTACCTTTCCTTTCAACAGAAACACAAATTTGATGTCCCATAGATCCTAGGTTTAGATTTTGAGTCAGGATACAAGGGATTCTTTCACAGACTGTAGTGGAAAAAAGTGTTCAGACACCCCATGGATTTGTGAAATACTGCATTAAGAATCACTCTTAGGTCTTCAAATGCATTTTGGTTTAGTACAGACACAGCCAAAGTACTAAATGAATCCTAAAAACAGGAATTAAAAATTCACATTGATTGGTTCCATAAAAATACATTTAGTGTCGAGTCGTTTTGGTACCAATGATCCACTAACGAAGGTTGTGCTTTTTGTTAAAAGTTCCAATTTTTGTTCTCGTGCTTCGTGTCTATATAGAGCCAGCACATCTGAAAGTTCTTCAGAGACAGATATGGCGAAAACAAGGAACCTAATGCAGGAAAAGACATGGATTCTCAGCCAGGAAGGGTACAGCTGCCACCAGATAGCCAGGAAGCGCTGATGCAGTCCTTCAGCAGTTGGAAACACTTTGCAAAAATACACACGAACCAACAGCTTTGAAGACAAACCAAGATCTGGGCATCCAAGGGTTTCTTCAGCAAGAAATGACTGCATCCTCATCTGCATGTGCAGGGAAATCCACCTCATGACATCACGTCAGCTTCAGCAGCCGGGGTCAAACCAAGTCCAGTGTTTCATCTGCACTTTATGTGACCAATTTTTAGATCATGGCTTAAAGTCCTACAAGGCTGTCAAGAAGCCACTGATCAATGAGAGACACAGGTTAGCCCAGCGTCGTTGGATCCAAGCACACAAGAACTGGACAACCAGGAATTGGAAGAAGACTCTGTGGTCAGATGAGTCCAGTTTCCAACTTTATCTTCCTCCTGTTAATGTGAGGGTGCACAGAAGGCCAGGCGTAGCATCATCTCCAACACACACAGTACCTACTGTCAAGCATGGTGGAGGCAGTATCATGGTTTGGGGATGCATGAGTGCTGCTGGTGTTGGTCATCTCATTGTCTGTAATGGCACATTGAACTCTGCTAAGTGTTGTGTCATTCTCCAAACCCACACGCTCCCTTCTGCACGTGCTCTGTTCCGTTGAGGTCAAAACTGGATGTTTCAACAAGACAATGTCCCTTGAACACATCCAGGGCCAGTAGGCTTCACTGCAGGAGCACAGTGTCTAAGTCCAGACATGAGCCCCTTTGAAAATCTGTGACGGATTATCAAGAGGTCTGTTCATAAGCATAAACCAAGAAGAATGGGACAAGATTACCTCTCAACAGTCTAAAAAGCTTGTTGGGAACATGCCAGCCAGGATTAGATCTGTGTGCTATTGGCAAGCCTACTAAATATTAATTTGATGATGCTATGGTTTATTTTTTATTCAGTTTTGAACACATTCTCTGTTATTTGTTGACTTTGACTGTTAATAATTTAGTTTTCTTGCAAACAACGGAAAAACAACAACATCATTTGTATTTGTTTGTGTCTACCTAATGCAACCACCCCTTTGGAAGCATAGAAATGATTCAGCAAATATGTCATGCATCAAGAGAGGCAAGATCTGTGATTGAATTTGTTTTACTAACTGCCTTCTTGCATGATCCAAATCCTCAGGAAAACACGAAATTTGCAGTAGGTAGTTTGCTGCTCACAGATTGCTCCTGTTGCTTCCCAGAGTAATAACAGTGTTTGATAAAAGCGATGCATAGATAGTGGAAAGTGAGGAAAAAGAAGCTTGAAGGTGTGCAACCAATTGCAGGTTTCCATTAAGTGAGTCAGCAAAATCCCAAGGCAGCACACCCTAAAAACCTTAAACTGATCCAGCTTTAACATAAATTTTGCTCTAAATGAAAGCGTCATTTCAAAAATGAACATTTTCTTGCAATCAAAAGTCCTATAACAAGCAACTGAAACGATAAACTTACAAGAAAAAAAACTTTTCAGGCAACAAATCAAGTGAGAAGCAGGGCAATTTTCTTATAAACTTCAATAAAATCTGACATTTTTTGCAACAAGATGAGTCTCCCCCTGCTGGGTGTTGAATGAAAATGCAGGTTTAACATGCCTTTGCATTAGTTTCATTTTTCACAACTGAAGACTATGTACAATCTAAGGAAACATCAGAACATGTTTAGGAAAAACAATAATAGTTGCACCAAGTCAGACACATGCAGAAAAAGCACAAATCAGTGCATAAGAAATCACCATGAAGCAGAAAGTGAATGTGTTTACTACTCATAAATTAGACCATCTAATGTGTCACCTCCAGTGTTCAAAAAATAACTTTCACCTTAGAAATAGATCACATTAGGCCCACATTGCAATGTTAAACTATGAGCTGGGTTTATGATCACATGGAGGATCTCTGTACATGGGATTATTGACAAAACGTTGATTGCATTTGCACTGGTGTTTTGACTTTGTTTAACCCTCAGACGCATTACCCCCAGCATAACCCCCAACATTTGGCTTCGTTTCAACTCAAACACTTACAGCGCTGATAAAGGCCAGTCCGTTTCCAAGGATGGTGATATCTTCAGAGCCCTGTTCTGAAAGCGACACAGTTGCACAGTTAATTTATTTATTTATGTGCATGGAAGCTGTTCTTCATTTTGCTTTTCTTACCCAGATTTTTGAGCAGCACACAGTTAGGGAGGTGATTCTTCACCAGCTCTCTTGTAGCCATGAATCTTGTCCTGCAGAGTGCATAAAAGTCATATTAGGGCAGGTGACCAAAAAAAAACTTAGCGCCTGATGACAAACAAAGCAGAGCAGAAAAAGAAAGTTGTTTTTACCTTAAGTTGTAATATCTCTCTCCGAACAGCACCGCCAACACGGCCACCAAAATTGAGATGTATCCCAGTTTTCCCATGTTGAATTCACGAAAGGAAAGTTTGACAAACAGCTTAAAAGCGTCGCTGTACTGCGGGCGAAGGCGTGTCTCTGCAGGCGCCACTAATGCTGCATTCATGTACCTCGGAAATACCTAAACTAACACATGTCCGTATTACCTTTATCTGCTTTTGTCACTTTATCTACATTCGTATCTTGCAATTCACTCATTTTGCCTTTAATCTAAAAGTCTTTAACTTTACTTGCAATAGTAAATTGCAATTTACATTTTACCGTCAATGGATTCGATTTATTTGCCATCTCCTCTTTCACTGCAATTGCAGGATTGTGACTCTTTATGTAATGCTTCATTCGTAAGATAAGACCTGGAATATTTATTTTATTTTTATCTATGAACAATAAGCCCAACGAAGACCTAAAATCTTTAACATTTCATTAATTTCCGACACCTGCCGAGCACCTGAATGCAGCATTATTCCAAATGGGAGTCTCTGTAGCTGCAATTCTCTGCAAAAAACAGTTGGGGATTTATTCTGCAAGATGACAGTTGTTGAGTGTTTATGTCAGTGTATTGTTCAGCAAAAAAACAAACAAACAAAAAAAAACGATTCACAATCATGCCAAATTTTGATTAAATGTGAATTTGTAACTCACCAAAACGTATCTTGTGGCTGTAAATTACAAAAACAAGTGACACCAGTGGCATCAATGGTAGGCTGTAAGTAATTCAGTCATATAGTATATATTCAAACAAGAAACTGTTTCTAAAGAAGAATAATGATGCAAAAAAAAAAAACAAACGGCACCATAGGTTAGTTATGTAGGAAACAACGGAAGTCTCAATTGGTGTTTTTGAGATCGTCATTGCAGTTTCAGAGTGGAATTACTCACTACATATTTGACTCATGATGTTTCTTCCATAAAACCTCCATATGAACACGTTAAGAATTTAACAAAAACAGCATTTCACAGCAAACTTGAACTATGACTGAGGACTGGCCTCTTGATCGTGGGTCCATTTGGAAATGTAAAGGCAGGTTTTTTAACCTCTGTTTAACCTCCAGATCTTGTATTATTTTTATTTATTTTTTGCTGTAGACTTCACTTTTGAAAGAGAACATGTATGCGAGTCAGCAACCGGTGAGCACTGTTAACAGGGACATGCCCGATTCCTGACTCCTTGTTTCGTGAAAGTCGTGTAAAAGGTTCACAGTGTGACACAGCAGGATCCCCATCAAACAGTTTCAAGCAAGACTGTATATTTGAAAATAAAATTGATGATCCATTCTCTTCATGTCCATATCTTATTAGAATTTCTAGACAATGGCATTGTCAAAGAACACACCCAAACTAATTCTAATAATCCTGACAGGTGCAACAATACATTTCTGTCAAGTCCAGGTGTCAAAATATAACTGAATGTGAAAAGCAATTTAAATCTTCTTTGTTATATTCAACATAAAAAGGGGGGGAGCCATGGCCATGAGCACGCAGAAACACAGGTGAGGAAGAGAGATTTAACTTTCTCTGCAGCTATTTTCAGATGTTCCTCTCACAATCTGAAGGAAGGTCTAATTTATGACCAAAAAAAAGGTAACTTCTATGCAGAACTTTCTTTGAAGTCTCCCACACTCTTTGACTATTTTATTGCTGCAATTTAACTCCAAAGGCCAAAGTCAGATAGAACAACCTTCTTTCTAAGACTGCCAACACTCTCATATCAGGTCAGCATGTCTGGTAAATAGCTCATAGTCCTGATAAGTTTTAAAAATGATCAGTAAAATCTTAAAATCAATTCCTAAGCAAACCAGGAGCTAATAGAGGGACGCCGGGATCGGGGTGATGTGATGAGGTGATGGAGAGGTTTTACCTGGAATCTGCTGGAGCTGTCACAGACCTCAGCCATCAACTTCCACATCTGCTCCAGCTGTTCCTTCAGTCTCTGCTACTTCTAGATCATCTCCAGCTCCTTCTTCCTGATGTACAACTAACCTCCTCTGCTCTTTACCAACACCCACTATGTCAGGTTGGTTCACCAGCAGCTGCTTGTTAGAAAGTTGAAGCCCAACTGGATCTTAGCTGTACCCTGCTACTATGCTGGATTGACGAGATTCTTGTGAGCAGGAAAACACCATGTCTTTGTAACTTTAGTTAACCAAAAATAAAACATTGGATTATACTGCACATCAACCAAATAGAGCCACAAGATAAACTACACTGGCAACATCAATCTTTTTTTTTTTGGTTTATTTTATTTAGTCAAATTATTCACCATTTTAGCTTAAAAGCATATAAAAAACACTCAGTTACAGACACTGCCTGGGTGAATATTTCACATTTTCAGCTCACCAGAGAAAAATATCCTATTTGTGATAAACAGCAAAGCCACTCTATGAATTTTTTTTCATGTGTGAATTAAAGTATTTCACAGTGGTTCAAAAGTCTGGACAGTTCACTCATTTCAGTGTGAAATCACCTCAATTTCAAATACGGTTTCATCTCCAAAGCTCTGAAAGATGTTTTCTTTACCTTCAGCTTCTCTTTAGGCATGACAGATTTATTTAGTTTCTGTTATCAGATCCAGTTCAGCACATCAGAGTGAACTGTATTCTTCACAGTTGCTGCATATCATTCAGATCATCAGAGTTTAATCTTATCCAATAAAAAGGTAAGGCTGGATTTCCTTCTTTTTTCATTGAATTTCATTGAATTTGAGTATTTTCTTTCCCCTTCCTGCTTACTGCTCACATAACCTAAAGAGTCATCGCCTACTTCAGATCACAGATCAAGGCTTTATGGAACACAGTGCCAATCAGCAACTTTCCACCATAGGTGGTTGCTACAGAGGAGCCAATGAGCACCTGGCCATCGTCTTCATACACCTGAGTCACCTGCGGCTTATCGGAGTGGATGTTCTGGATGCGGATGACCTGAAGACACAACGTACAGAATGATGAGAAAGAAGCCTAGATGGCATGTAAATAGGTCCATCTGCTATTCATGTAAGACGGAACAAAGATGAAAAAAAAACCCATAAAGCATGAACAGCTTTATAATCATAAGAAGGAACAGACAAACCTCTGATCCAGCGGGGTCACTGGGGTCGAAAAAGAGAAGCTTCCATGTATTCGGGTGGCAGCCGATCCAAAGGTCACCAGTTTCAGGATCAACTTCAATGTTGTCAACGAGTGAACCCACAGCCACAGTCTGGTGAAGTGTCATAGGTAGGATTATTATTATTATTATAATCCCCTCAACTTGGAGCCTTGATTACCATAAATGACAATTCCAGCAGATTTCATCCTTATTTCCTCAATATACAAGAGGCATCAGTAGCCATGTTTTCATATAATTGCCAAGCAAACTTTAAGCTTTTTACTTTGGAAATGTCACATAAAAATTTTTTTTTAAAAAAGGAAATGTGAATTAGCTTTCTTTTCGAATCAACAAATTAGGCTGCATAGTGTTGTCAGAAGGTGACAGTATAAGCTATGTTACAAGTAACTGTACTAAACATAGTAGAAGGAGCAGCAAAAGACTCAGTTGTCTGCCAAATGCTAAAAAGCACAAAAAAGAAGAAAAGGAAATGAACTCGTGGCCATCTACGAGAGAAAGACAGATCAAAGTCTTCAGCAACCTTTCAGTCATTTCAGTAGTAATCATTCTTTTATGTCAGCTGGTATTAGCCATGCTTCCTGTGGTCAAGGAGTCAAGACAATATAAGAAGTGGAAATCACTAAATCTGGAAAAAATAAAGCTATTTCCAACATCAAAATCCATTAACTTTTCCGAATGTGACAGTTCAAAATCTGCATAAAAATACCTAATGGAAACACTTCTAGTTTCCAGTGGTTTTGCAGTGCTTTCATTTAAATTGCATTAACTCTGTGTTTGCTTCAAATGCTTTTCAAAGTAAAGATTTTGTAATAATATCCCTGCAACTAAACTTCATCTTTACTGCCAATCTTTGGACACATAGAGGGTGCGCCAACCTTCGTTTTTCCTTCTGCAAACTGCTGCTTTCACGGCGACAAACAAGAGGCATCAACTGATTGTGCATAAAGTAGACGCACAAAGCAATTCATGGCAGCATTTAGCTTCCTGATGACAGACAAGGTGAGATGGGGACACCATAATGTCCGTCTGTAAAAGATGTTTGAAACCTACGCAGGATGAGGGAATTGGCACTTACAACTTGGCAAAGCATCTCGGCAACAGATATGCCGACTTGCGCAAAGGATTCAAATGTCAAAGGTAACAAAATGACATTGTAAAGTCAAATAGCAGTCAAATTAGTGCGATTTATTTTTAAATTAACAAACTTGTCACCATCGGAGTTTGATGAAGCAATTAAGGGTAGTTGTAATTATTTCATTTCACCACGCCTCTTCAAGCTCAGCAATAACAACAAATTTGATTCGAACTGTATCGAGATGGTAAATATTCTTTTATTGTTTCACGAAATATGCATTAAGAAACTAAAACACAAGTTTTTAAACAGAAAATTTTTTAAAATTGAACTAATTTGACCAATTCTGTGTGGTTTAATTTTGCTCAAAGATGGAATCTTTTACCTTCACACGAGTCAGTGTATTGTCTTCTTTACGCTCCAACACGTGCACGTTATGGTCAAGCAGATCTGCTACATAAATGTGCCTGAAAAGGAGAAACAATATTTAAAAAATAGACATTCAGTGAAACATGAGTGACCATGTGCACGGCCTTGAAGATCATTCTTACCGTTTGTCCGGTGACAGGTTGATTCCATTTGCTATGTAGTAACCCTGAGAGACCTCTTTGACCTCCGTCGGACTGTAGTACACAACATTACCCCACGGCTGAGACAATAATATCTCAACATAACTTTTAAGGAATTGGTTCTCAAAGTAGTGATCATTGGTGGCATAGAAGCTGTCAACTCCCACTGCGATAATATCGTTTACACTGGGAACAAAAATCAGAATGCAGAGTTGTTGTTTTTTTGTTTTTAGATCTTACATCTTATTCCCAATAATATGCATATTTTCTGACATGGTTGCACACACCCTTATTGATGTAGAGTACAATCTCAGTTTGTCCTTATACCTGTGGAGAAGTTTGTGTTTTATGGTTTTCAGATGCACAAGGGAGAGTTCTTCCTCCACAAATCTGAACACCTCAATTTGGCTTTGTAGGTGAGGATGGTTAACAACAAACAGGTAGACGGCATCATCTGACAAACAAGAGACAAAGAGAGCATTGTCCTAAAAGAACCCAACTGAAGAAAGGTGTGTGTGAAGGACATGCATGACTACTGACTAACAGTACAGTGAGATTACACAGTTTAGAAATTGTTGAGGGCCTGAACTGCTACATCCTGCTGCAGTTCAGGCATCTGGGGACAGAAGGTAGAATAGAATAGAATAGCCACTATACTGTCATGCATAACATACACCAGTTGGTGCACATTTGAATGAAATTTCGATGCATTACCTCATCATCTGACTGGCAAAAAAATAATTCAAAAATATATGTCTAAATAATCACATTATATACTATGTAAAAATTTTAAAGTAATATGCTATGTACACAATGTATGTTACGCATGGCATGTATGCGAACTATGCATTCCACATATGCACATTGAAAACAATACCATATGGATATATAGACACAAATACAGACACACACACACACAAATACTGAGAGATAAATAGACAGACAGACAGACAGATGAGAGAGAGAGAGAGATGAATATAGCTATACTGCACATAGGGACAGATGAACCTGTAGATAAAAAGACTGTAACGCAATCTGCAGAAAATAATTGAAAATTGGGAACAATATTGGGTTATTTACTCAAATCTAACTTATAATGTACAAAAGTTTATCTATATCATTGAAAATGCATTAGATTCACACCAGTAGATGTAGATATTCTTATAGTAAAAAAAGATAGCAATGTTTTTCCACACAAGCACTCAGTACTGACTTTCTGTATTATAACATGCTTTTATTGTGAAATGCACAGCTACACCCAACACGGTCTTGGCTGTTACACTCACAGGGGACACACAAGCCAAGACCGCGACCCCACCCACATACATAAACTGTTCAGTAGTCACATGTTAATAAAGGCACTTCAATTGCTGTTAAATTTGGATAAATCTGGGTCAAAATGTAAACTCGACGACCCCTCAGTAGATGGCAGAACCACGCCATCTACTGGCGAGTTTCAGTAGATGGCATTAAATACTTGGACTCTGTATCAATTTTGATCATCCTACGTATATCCCTTCTTACTTGATCTGCTGACCTGTAACTCCACACCTGAGCAGGGGACTTTAGACTGATCTTCAGTGCCAAGTTTGATTATCCTGACTTCAGCACTTGCAGAGATATCGGACCAGACATACACACATACATACATACACACTTACCCAGCCAGATACCGCACCAAATGCAGTAACCCCGCTGACGTACATCAGGCGTGGTTAATAATATGTATGTAACATAAAAGAGCGTCGAACCCCTCAGGTACCACCTTGCAGAGACTTGTGTGTGACAGGTCTGCAGCCACACATTAAGGTATCAGGGCTCTTACCACTTGGATCGGTGTAGAGGCTGATTCCATGAGGGTTGAATGTTTCTAGGTCAAAGCTCCTCGGCATACGCAGTTCCACAGGTTTCATCCGGGAATCATTTAGATCAAGGACAAAGATCTTTCCGGGTTCATCCGAGGACGGGAATCCAGGATACTTCAGACCCTAGAATTATTAAACCGAGAAGTTATACAGACTACAACAGGGCTGAAAATACACAAATAAAATATTTTCAGATATTGTGAGTCACAATTTAGGTGAAAACAGTCGTTTCTAAAAAAAAAATTTTATTACTGAAACAAAAACTAGATGAATTTTGCTCAGTCAGTACAATCCCAAGGCAGCCCACCCTAAAAACCTCAAACTGATCCAGCTTTAACATCAGTTTTGCTCGAAATGGAAGCATCATTTTCAAAATAAACATCATGCTGCAATCAGAAGTCCTAAAACAAGCAACTGAGATTATAAACTCATGAGGAAAAAACTTCTCAGGCAACAAATCAAGTGAGAAGTTGGGTCATTTTCTCATAGACTTCAATAGAACCTGACATTTATTGCAACGCCCCATGCTGGCTGCTGAATGAAAATGCAGGTTTCACATGCTTTTGCATTCGCTTCACTTTTCAGAACTGAAGACTACGCACAATCTAAGGAAACATCAGAACATGTTTAGTAAAAATAACAGTTGCACCAAGTCAGACACATGCAGAAAAGGCACACACTGGTGCATTAAAAATTGACCATGAAGCAGAAAGTGAATGTGTTTACTACTCATAAATTAGACCATTTATTAAATGCATCAAAAACTAACTTTCACCCAAACAATAGATCAAATAAGACCCACATTGCAATATTAAACTAATTGTGAGCTGGGTTTATGATCACATGGAGGATTCTGTATGTGGGATTATTGACAAAACGCTGATTGCATTTGCACTGCTGTTTTGACTTTGTTTAACCCTCAGACGCATTACCTCCAGCACAACCCCCAACATTTGGCTTCGTTTCAACTCAAACACTTACAGCGCTGATAAAGGCCAGTCCGTTTCCAAGGATGGTGATATCTTCAGAGCCATGTTCTGAAAGCGACACAGTTGCACAGTTAATTTATTTATTTATTTATGTGCATGGAAGCTGTTCTTCATTTTGCTTTTCTTACCCAGATTTTTGAGCAGCACACAGTTGGGGAGGTGATTCTTCACCAGCTCTCTTGTAGCCAGGAGTCGTTTCCTGCAGAGTGCATAAAAGTCATATCAGGGTAGGTGACCCAAAAAAAATTAGCGCCTGATGAAAAACAAAACAGAGCAGAAACAGAAAGTTGTTTTTACCTTACGTTGTAAACCCTCTCTCCGAACAGCACCGCCAGCACAGCCACCAAAATCGAGATGAATCCAAGTTTTCCCATGTTGAAATCACAACAGGAAAGTTTGACAAACAGCTTAAAAGCGTCGCTGTACTGCGGGCGAAGGCGTGCCTCTGCAGGCGCCACTACTGCTGCGTTCAGATATATCGGAAATATCTAAACTAATACGTTTTCATGTTACGTTTTTCTGCTTTGCCACTTTAACTAGTAATATTTTTATCTTGAAATTCTTACATTCAACCATTTAATCTAAAAACATTGAACTTCATATGCAATAATTAATTGCAATTTAAATTTTACCGTTGGTGGTTTCGATTTATCTTCCATCTAGTCTTTTGGTGCAGTTGCAGGATTGTGACTGTTTATGCATTGCTTGGTTCGTAAGACAAGACCTAGAATATTTATTTCATTTTAGTTGTCAACAATAAGCCCAACAAACACGTAAAAACTTTAACATTCCATTAATTTCCGACATCTGCTGAGCACTTGAATGCAGCATAATTCCAAATGGTGAGAGTCTCTGTAGCTGCAATTCTCTGCATGAAAGTTGGGGATTTATTCTGCAAGCTGCCAGTTGTTGGTTGTGTGTTTATGTCAGTGCACAGTTAAACTCAAAAATTATCCATAACCATGCCAAAATTTGATTTATTACAAATTTGCATTTGACCAATAAGTTATGGCTGTAAATTACATAAACAAGTGATATAAGATAAGACATAGTGTTAGAGATGTTAATGAGGAATCAGATTTTTTTTTTTTCAAATTTATACCAAAACAGCCAAGTGAAAAACTTTTCAGTAATCACTAAAGAAGCTTTTATTTGCCACCACATCAATCGAACAGTTTGTCTGTCTTCATGTCTCCACTGGGATGTTGTTCCTCCAAGTGTTTATCTCTTGATCTTTTAATTTGAAAGGCTTCCTCTGACTCACTCTCCTCTTCAGTTCTTCCACAGATTCTGGATGGATTCAGGTCTGGACTCTGGCTAGGTCACTCCAACAGCATCTTCTCATTGTTTTCTCTTTACTATTTCTTTACCACTTTGGTTCCATGTTTTCCATCATTATCTTGATAGAAGCTCCAGTGCTGTCCAAGGAGCAGTTTTTCCTGCAGATTCCCTGATGTTTTCCCCCCACAATATGAATGTTTCTTCTTTTCGCAGAGTGCCGTTTTCTTTGGCAAGACTGTTACAGTGTACCCTACCATTCAAAAGTTTGGGGTCACCTGGATAATTTCATGTTTTCCATGTAAACTCACATTTTTGTTCATGTGCAAAATCAGCTGCAGAGGGTTTTCTAATAATCACTTAGCCTTTCATCACCATTAGCTAACACAATGCAGCATTAGAACATGGGAGTGATGGTTTCAGGAAATGTTCCTCTGTACACCTATGCGGATATTCCATTAAAAATCAGCTGTTTCCAGCTAGAATACACATTTACCACATTAACAATATCTAGACTGTATTTCTGATTAATTTAATGTTTTCTTCATTGAAAAGAAAACGCTATTCTTTCAAAAACGTAAGGACATTTCTGAGTGACCCCAAACTTTTGAACAGTAGAGTATATTCAAACAGGAAACTGTTTCTGAAGAATAGTGATGCAAAAAGCCCCACTGCACCATAGGTTAGTTAACCACGCCCGACGGGTACGTCGGCGGGGTTTTTGCATTCAGTGCGGTATCTGGCTGGGTAAGTATGTATGTATGTGGCTATGTCCGGTCCGATATCTCTGCAACTGCCGAAGTCAAGATAATCAAACTTGGCATTGAAGATCAGTCTAAGGTCCCCTGCTCAGTTGTGGAGTTACAGGTCAGCAGATCAAATAGGGAGGGAGATATGTACAATGATCAAAATTGATACATATTGCATCAGTTGTATAGGGAGGACAGGGTTTTCACCAGCAGAGGGCGTGGTTCTGCCCTCTACTGAGGGCTCATCTAATTATGTATGAAACCGTAGGAGTAAGAATTGGTGTTTTTGAGACTGTCATCGCAGTTCCGGGGTGGAATTACTCACCAGTTATTTAACTCATAATTAACCACGCCCGACGGGTACGTCGGCGGGGTTATTGCATTCGGTGCGGTATCTGGCTGGGTAAATATGTATGTATGTATGTATGCGGCTATGTCCGGTCCAATATCTCTGCAACCGCTGAAGTCAGGATAATCAAACTTGACAATGAAGATCAGTCTAAGGTCCCCTGCTCAGTTGTGGAGTTACAGGTCAGCAGATCAAGTAGGGAGGGAGATACGTACGATGATCAAAATTGATACATATTGCATCAGTTGTATAGGGAGGACAGGGTTTTCGCCAGCAGAGGGCGTGGTTCTGCCCTCTACTGAGGGCTCATCTCGTTAGCATATTAAAACACCTCCATAAGGACATGTTAAGAAGGAAACAAAGGAAACAGCATTTCACAGCAGACTTGCACCATAAGTGATGATTGGCTTCTTGTTTGTGGGTCAATTTGGAAATGTACAGGTAGGTGTGTGAATTTTAACCTCCGTTTCACCTCCAGATCTTTCTTTTTTTTTTTTTTTTTGCAGTCGACTTTATTTTTTAACAGTGAACATGTCAGCGAGTCACCTTTCATTTCACTGCAATGAGTTACAGCCTCGGTTTATGTTCTGGTGTGTGCATGAACTCCTCCCCCCAATTTCAGAAAGCACCAACTCTGAAATCGGTTCACTGCTCTCATTCGGCTTTCGCTCTTTCCCAGCTCTATGTGCACACACTTGGTGCTACATGTGAGCGATTAAGGACATGCTCTCCCACACACATCTACGCAAACAAAGATAAATTGCAGTCCCATACTTGGTTCCAGCAAATAAAAATAAATGAACTCAGGCCTAATAAGCTGGGGAATCCACCATGTAAATCATTTGGTGCCAAAAAATCCATTAATTATGAAAGGAAATTCATCTTGTGGGAAACACTGACTACACTGCGCTGCCTTAAATTAACACATAAAGCAACCGCTGGACAGATGGTATACTCAATAACATGTAGTGCCTGCAAAAACCCCTGTTTAAATTGTTTATTTTTGAAGTTGTTTTCTGTAGGTGATGACTCCTCTCAACATAAAACAAAAAGTTACAAAATTGTCTATGTAATCAAAATCATGTGTAAGAGACTTCATAAAAAACAAACATGAACACATACATACACATACAGAAGTGAAAGTAACATAAAATTGGCAAACTATTGACCCTGTGAAACTCAGCATTGGGTGCATGCAACCTGACAGTAACTGTAGAATATCTACAAAAAGAAAAGTCCAATTAAAGAGTGATAGCATCTAACAACTTCAAAACACCAACAACTCCTGCACTTGACATCGTGTGCAACCGGTGAGCACTGTTAGTTGGGGCACACCCGATTCCCGACTCCCTGTTTCATGAAAGTCGTGTAAAAGGTTCACAGTGTGACACAGCAGGATCCCCATCAAACAGTTTCAAGCAAGACTGTATATTTGGAACATACAAAATAAATTTTATTATCCATTCTCTTCATGTCTACATCTTATTAGAATTTCTAGACAATGGCATTGTCAAAGAACACACCCAAATTAATTCTAATAATCCTGACAGGTGCAACAATACATTTCTGTCAAGTCCAGGTGTCAAAATATAACTGAATGTGAAAAGCAATTTAAATCTTCTTTCTTTGTTATATTCAACATAAAAAGGGGGGAGCCATGGCCCTGGGCCACAGTGAGAGCTAGGCAGGACATGGCCATGAGCACACAGAAACACAGGTGAGGAAGTGGCTTCAGGGCTGGGCCCCAGTGGCTGCAGGGACTTGTGTGGCCAGAGTGTTGGGGGCAGAGATGACGGGTGATCCAGCAATGTTAGCCAGTGGCTGTGAGGAGGACATTGAGGTGATGCCTGAGAGAGACAGGAGGCTTGTTAATCACTTGTATTTTCATGTCACCGCAATCTAAAAGGAGAGATGTAACTTTCTCCGCGGCTATTTTCAGATGTTCCTTTCACAATCTGAAGGGAGGTTAAACCTCTAATTTATGGCAAAAAAAAAAATGCAAATTACATGCTGAGCTTTCCTTGTAATCTCTCAATGACTATTTCATTGCTGCAATTTCATTCTAAATGTCAGATAGTGCAACCTTCTGTCACAAAAATTAAGTATCTGTAGAACGAAACTGCACTCTCAATTACGACAACATTTTTTCTGCTGGATTACGTTTGTTTGCTACGGATCGCAGATCTACACAACATATCAACATATCAAGCTTGTGGCGAGTGGCGGAGACGGCCCGAATATTCGGATCCGTTCCTCTGGCCTCCCAGGTCCAAATTTTGCCTTCGTTTTGTCTTCAGTTAAACTGAAAAATTCCCAAACAGCGGAGGTCTTCAGCATCTTGTCTTATGTTTATGCAACGAAGTGAAGCGTGACGTCAGAGTCGGCAGCAACCTGGCCATTCGGGTGGTGGTAACAAACACGAATGGATGAGCCAAGATGAGCCGAACATGGCGGGATGAGCCGATGTGGGCCGAAGGCGAAGGTAAGAGACGAGCTCTGAATATTCCTGTTTTCGTCTGGGGGCAGGAAGGGGTGATCACATACACATATGTGTATATGTTTATGTGATCACACGACGGGATGAGCCAATATGAGCCGATGTGGGTCGAAGACGGAGGGAAGACAGCAACGCTGCATATTCTTTCCGCCCGGTAACGTCCGAAGGGGGGAGGCGAGCGAAAATTCGGATACCAAAATTAATATCCGGATACCGCCGTAGCGAACGAATATTTGGATATTCATGTCCAGCCCTAGTTGCCTCCATAACACCCTGCTACCTCTATACAGATTTTACAGAAAGCATTTCCTTTTATGTCAGAAGTGAAAAAAAATGCTAATTTTAAGATGAAATAATGTTTCTTTCAAGAAGTAATTTAGAATGCAGTTTAGTTGTATCGGACTCTAACTTTCAGGAGACAAGTCGACACTGAGGAGGTGACCAGAAGGAGATCACGTACCGGCCATCATACTCGAAGAGCTGACTGGAGTGGAGCTGGCAGCCATCCCTCCAGGAGTCGCCCCCCTTCCCTGATCTTTAACGATGGGATCTGGGAACAGAATTGGACGTGAGCGCCTCATAAACCCAACAGATTTAACGACACAACCAACCCACATTTAAACATTTCATTTTTCAAACAGGAAAAAAAGAAGCAAACGTACAGAAGTAGGGATGATCCATGGCCTCTCTGGCCGTGAGGCGGGCTTGATGGTCGTAGCGCAGCAGTTTGTCCAGGAAGTCTAGAGCCTCTGTGCTGACTAAGTGCTGGTTCTCGCTGTGCACAAACCTCTCCCACCTTTTGCGGGAATGTCTACAAGAGAAAACAAAAAGTCCTCAAACATTCACGTGAGGTATTCGTTTGCCAAAGCCTTGCCCAGATAGTCTGTGGACACTGTATTGAGGTCAAACAGCTACAATGTTCTCACCTTCCCAGAATGTCATTGAACCGTGGATCCAATTCGATGTTGTACTTGTCAATGTAGTCGTACAGGTCCTCTGTGCCGAGTACTTTTGCAATTCGCACAAGCTGTAGGTTAGACAAAGAAACTTCACGTAATCACTTATTGAACTGTGGAGTGCATACATAAGGATCAACCGGTGTGTTTTTTTGGGAGAAACAATACTGAAGGACACCGATCAAGTGTATAAAATGTATACGCATTAGACAGAAAAATCATAATTTTGGTGGCAAGTTTAGAATAACACCAACTCAATAATAAAATTACTTGAAATACCTTCTAAGTTTGCAATCTATATTCTTCAGTATAAATTGGCTATTACTCATGAGTGGTAGATAGTTCGAGACCACAGAAAGGAAACCACAAATTAAGCATCACAGATAAAGTAGGATATTTTTAAATGCATTCATTTTTATCAGGAATTGTAAAAAAAAAAAAAAGGAAAAAAATTGGGAAAAATGGTAAATATCAGATACACTAATAGGTCATGCCAATAACCCATTGATCCCTAACAAAGTAGTGATTGTTGGAGCTTTAGCAGAACACATTTTGTTCTATTAAAAACATGCATGTTTTATTGTATATGTTTGCAGTTTGAGAACATGCTGTTTTTTTTTAACTATCAAATCAAACAGTACACATCCTTCAGCTCATGTTAACTGCTTACCACCACCTGCAAAACCATCATTATCCCACCACTGATAGGAAAGTCTCATTTAAAAAAAAAGATATATTTTGCTTTGATTACAAGCGACTTTGCCTCATCTAACAAACAAAGCTCAGTTTTGTATTGAGATTACGACACGGTTTGCTAGAATACTAGAAGTAACTGTTCAGTAATAACTGCGTTCGATCACCGAGCAGAAGCCCGCATGGAAACAACTGGAACTGCTGTATGGTCCATGTTCTAGTTTGGCTCTGCTTTCTGGATGATACAATGCAGACTCACTGAGCTAGAACACCAGCAGAACTTTATTTTGCCTCATTATTTTTTAGCAGCAAAGCCAAATGTTGAAAACATGCAGGAAGCTTTTCAATAACAGACGTCGGTTTCTGTCAACATAGTGGAAATGATCAGCTGATTGTGGCACAGTGAAATCATGAGAGAGACATTTAACTTTGAAAGCTTATTAACCTCGTATTTCTGCTTATTTGTAATAAAAACGCGACACCTTGTACTTCAGTGTGCAAAAAATAATCACTGTAAGTAAACACTCAGCATTTGCTATTTTAAAAACAATTTGGCAAGCTTAATTAATGGCAATTTCGGTCATATTCCTAGCTACCACTGAAAACTCCACTATGTCTGGCTCGCTGCCCATCAACAGGTGGTTAGAGATCAAAACTGAACAAATGAGCAAATGATGAAAGCTAAACTTAATGAGATTCAATAAGGGATCCAAAAGGATTTACATATAATAAGAGGATTTGGTAGTTCATTCAAATTCGATAAAAACACTATCCAACCTCAGCCTAAGTTCTGCTGCAGCCCGTAACACAACCGACCCCACAGAAGGGAGTAAAGCAGATTCTAACCTGCTTCCTCTGGACCACTCTTACATTTTCCTTGTACCCCATTTTGTTTCACATTCAGTACACCTAACTGAGAGGAAAGTTAATAATAAATAAGCCCTCTCGCCTGTCGAGATGACTTTTAGAAAGACATAAAATCCCCTGAGGACTAAAGAGCTGTTACGTGGCCAGTCTGACAGGAATGTGGTCTGGCTGTGGAAAACAAAAATACTACGCATTGTGGAATGTAGAAACGTAAGGCTTATAATCAGCTCTCTTTCGGTCACGGGGTTTATGAGTTTTTCCAAGGAAGACTCATTTAAAACATGTCAAAAAGCCCGTATTCTTCATACCTGATCGTAGTTGTCGTGACCGTGAAAGAAGGGTTCCTTCCTGAAGATCATGCTGGCGAGCATGCAGCCCAAACTCCACATGTCCAAGCTGTAGTCATACATCTAAGAACAATATAGAGAGGAAGAGGAAAGGCTTGAACGGGATCCTTCACTCCATCATATATATATTTAAAAAAAAACATGTATTCTGGCATATGAGTATTTCACCTGGTAGTCTACCAGCAGTTCAGGTCCTTTGAAGTACCTGGACGCCACTCTCACGTTGTATTCTTGGTTTGGGTGGTAGAATTCTGCCAAACCCCAGTCGATTAAACGGAGCTGAAAGTGGAACAGATTTGAAAGATTGCAATGAGCTGCTATCACAGCTGATGTAGAGGACAAGACGTGATGAAAACGGTCAGTATGTAACGCGCTACCTTTCTGTGTTCGTGGTCGATCATTACGTTGTGTGGCTTGACATCTCTGTGCATAATCCCCATACTGTGGCAGTAATCCAGAGCCTAGCATAAAAAATATGTTATTTATGTACACAGTATAGTATACTAATGTCAGCAGGGCTTTATGTAATGCCCGACACATTAAACAGTCAATGTAGATTACAGTAATACAACTCACCTTTAAGATTTCGTACATGTAGAACCGTATGTCGAAGTCAGACAGAGTTTGATACAATTGCTGTAAAAAAAAAAAAAAAAATTATTAGCCATTAAAACAAATGTTTTAATGTTAGTGACGTTTAAATTACAAGTCAAAAAAGCACTAATCTTTACCTTGAAGTCTGTGTTGTTCACATGTTCAAAGACCAGAGCAGGGGTTCGGGACTGAAAAGAAACACACAAAAAAAAAAAAGAGGGGAAAAAATACATGTGTTTATGCATGAAGCCTGGTATATATTTAAGTCCTGAATTGCAAAAAATAAAAAATTAAAATTTACCACAGGATCCTTGACGATATCTAACAGTGAGATGATATTTGGGCCACCCCTCAGATTCTCCAGGATCTTTATTTCTCTCTTGATTTTCTTTTTCTTGACGGGCTGAGAACAGAGAAAATCTCATCGGTCATCCGAAATCCGCACTGAAGTGAGAACAAATTATTATTACTGAAGAACAAACATAATTCAATCGTACCTTCAGTATTTTGACGACGACTTTTTCATTGTTTGTGATGTTTATGGCTTCAAACACTTCACTATATTTGCCTCTGCCTAGTTTTCTGACTAGCTGATAGTCGTCTTGGTTCCTGCAAAAAAAAACACAAATGCCTCGGTTAACAACGCCAAGATGGCTCACACAACCAAACAAAACAAAGCAAATACTACTAAAGCTCACCCCCATTCAACGACGTGGGACTCATAGTCCCAGTATTCCCGAGGTCTCTGTGTGTTTACATCGGGGTAAACTCGAGAGCGGCTTGGAACGGGGCCAGACATATTCTACACAAGATCTTCTCTAAATCTCCTAAAACAAGACAGAAAAAAAAAAGAAACAATCACAATGAAAAATTAGACATGATTTAAATTAAAGTGGTACAAATTCACAGTATTGACAGATAGAGTTTAAGCAATACTTAATAAAAGTGGATAATAATTATTAGGGCAGAACAATTAATCAGTCCCACATCAAAATAAAACAAGGCTGTAATTTAGGATAGATGCTGTTCAGTGCATCTGGGCCAGACATGAAACTGTTGTGCCAGCAGTTTCATGAATTCATGTCACCCTCCTTGTGTGACAGTCACACTTTCGATGGCATCTCATGTGGTAAAGCTCCATCACATGTTTTAAATCTATTAGAGTGGATATTAAATTGGAGCTTGAGTTAAAAAAAAGAGCGAAAATCAAATCGCATTTAAAGCTACAACTATTAATCAATTAGCTGCCAACTGTTGAATTAACTGTTTTTTATTATCCGCTTGAGTAATTTTGGAGAAGTGACCTTCAAAATTCTCAGATTTTGGCTTCTTAAATGTGAATACTCTCTGGTTTCTTTACTCGTCTATAACAGCAAACAGATTATCCTTTGACTGTAAACAAAACATGTTTTGGACATACTTCTCGACATTTCTGAACATTTTATGGACCCAAAATCTAATTGATTAATCATGAAAATAATCCATAAATTAATGCACGCTAAAATTAAGTGTTGGTTGCGGTCCTGATCACAGTATGTGTGGGGGGGGGGGGGGGGGAAAATCACATTTTCCCCAAATTTGCAGGCCTACTCATTGAACACTTGTGTATTTAAAAACATCACGAAATGCAATATGAAGTAATGTATTTAGACATAAGACAGCACACTACCTGGGAGGTCTCCTCCAGGATAAAGGTGATAAATGAACTTGAACAGGAGTGGCTGAGATGCCTTTGTGGTAAAAAAGCTGCACGGGGACACAGACATACAAGCTATTGTTAATTATGATACAATTAATGGCAGGTGTTCAATATGCAAAGCAGAGAAATAAGAGGTCATCTTAAAAATGTTTATCTGAATGAAAGTTTCAACATAATATGCAAACACTTCACATGTGCTACAAGAAAACAGTATTATGTTAAAAAAGAATAATAAAAACGCAAAAACTTAAGTCAAACTAAACTATTTCTGTCTACTGTGTTTAAATATGGTGGTTTATGAAATGGAGAAACCTGGATGTTAAATGGGGGCATCCAACCAGTCTAATCAGGAGGTACAGGATTCAATACAGTCATCACTGGGGGCTACAGCAAGGCAGGATCTCCTGGTGAAAAGGGCAGAAAGTAGGTTGATTAAAATCAATAGTGTCAATTAAGCAAGCATGAACAAACTGTGTGATCCAAACGCACGCCAGCCAATACAGCACACGTTAGCGAGTCTGTGCCAGATTAATGTATACGTGAAAAGCATCCAATCAACAAATGGCCTCCCTGGTAGGAGACACTCGTTTAGTGACGGCCAGTTTGCCCGCTTAATACTTTGATGAAAAGCTGAGCATACGCACAAACCCAGTGTGGCCCAAGGCCTGCAGCAGAGCTAACAACTAGCTATCTAGCTATGAGGCGAACCGGGCAGCTGGCTAGTTAGCATTAGCTCGTCAACAGCAGAGTGAAAAGCCGGTTGGAAAGTCACAACTAGCTCTCGGCCACATTTGCGGCTCTGTGACGGACAGAAACAAACAGCCCGCGTTGAAATAGTCAAAACAACTCTCTAACAACCATTGCTAACATACAACTAAACGACAAGCTTCGAAAAAACGTATTTCCTAAAGCTAAAAAGTGCTAAGCTAACAAGCTAGGGGAGTGAATAGCCTGCTGGCTGGCGAGGCAAGTGGCTGACAACGCCTTGGAAAAACATCCTACAAACAGTGTGATCGGGCTGCGGGACGCCACCGCGGTTGTGCGACTTGTTCCCAGCTTTTTCTCACATGTAAAGGACTCGGCGGTGCCTCCAAACCGACGACAATTTGCGATTAAATAACACGATTACCTCTCAACGTTGTTGGGACGTCAATATGGCGATGCTCGAGATCAAGAGCTTAGTGCGAACAGCCTTCCCAGCAGAGGGCGCTCTGCTTTTTTCTCTTTCAGGGGGAGATTTGAGCTCCATCTGCCACCAACAGGTCTGATTCAAACCGAAACTTTTATCTGTAAGTGTTAGGAGGTGTAAACAGTCACAACTGCTTTAGTGTTTTTTGGGGAAAAAATGGTTTTCAAATGTAGCCCCAGACCACTAATAACATGCACATTTTGCCACCACATGCCTAAAGATTGTTGTTGGCACACAAGAGTTAGTGAATCTAATTTATCTTATTCATACAAAGTGAAAGACAAAATACAAACATATTAAAAAAAAAACTTTCAATATCAACAAATACTAAAAAAACAAATGCAATTTGAAAAAAAAATACCGAAAAAACAACATAACAACTTGAAAGATATGAAATAAAAAGAAAATTCAGAAAATATAATAAATACTATACAAGGGCAAGCTAAAGCCGCTGAAAACATTTTAAAAATTTTCTTTAAAGTGTCAATTTAGGAGGAGAATTTAATTGAAAGATGAAGACTATTTCGAAGTTTCCGATCTCATTTAGTTAAAAGCTCTGAGGATTTAAGAGGCTTAAGGCCAGAGAAGTCCTAAAATGCACCCACGATTGGCCTTACGAACAAAGAAACAACCTAAAAGTCAATTCTGTGTCCATACTAAGCAAAAATATAAGAGCAGAATGTAATATTTTAATCAGATTCTATCTATTCTTTTGAACGCAGGGAGATGAGGGATTTGTTTTTCCGACATATAGCACCTATACAACAGAAAAGACGTCATGACAAGACTAAATACGCACTACGCTGGACATTATAATGGACAGATTGAAAATGGGATCATAAGTCAGAATGGAGTTAATGACGTTATTGATGCTGCTTGTGTAATGCTGACTATATCTTCCTGAAGGACTCGGTGAAGTTGACGGACATTTTAAGATCATCCGAGGCTGTCTGATGTGACCTTTAAAGCAACAAATTGTGCAGTTGTGGACACTGAACTTCCTGATTACGGTACTGACATACCACCATCGGGTTCTCGTCTTTGTCTTGTCATCTTGAATAAAGACACATTTGTAGGTGGGCTTTAATGGTCAAAGGAGTGTCTGTGCAATGTCTGTGATCAGTGTCCTATAAAGCCACCATCTGACCACCATACTGTGGAATAACTGACAAATTTGTCACCAGTTGTGCACAATTTGCTAAATCTAACCCTTTATCATCAGGATACTATAAATGAGGGTTTTTAAAAAAAAAAAACATTTTCTGTAGGTTTGAAAAGATGCCTGTTTGCATGCCATGATTATTTGGTTGTCTTATGGTACTAGTTTGGAGTATTGCAGCAGCTACAGGTGAGGCAGTGAGGACTGTCCAATACCAAGATACAGAGAGTTACAGAAATCTAACTTTAAGAAATTAAAAGCAGAAGTTACAGACATGTAGACAGAGGATGGATTTCAGTTTGGCAACATTCCTCAGTTGAATGTAGCATTTTTTTTTCAGCTCAGAATTAATCAGTTTGTCAAATTTTACTGCAGAATCATGGCACGGGCATGACCATTTGGTGTCAGTAGCTCTAACTGGCTGTTTTTGCTGCTTGAAACTTGACATATTTGGACAATTGTCCCCTTTTTAGTTCAGGGTCTGTGCTTAAACACATTTTATTTGAAATAAATGGCACTGCACTTCACTTCAGTCCCGCTATCATTCAACGGTTTAGAGACAGTAGGCCTAAACAGTCCTGTTAACATGACTGAAGAAGTATAGAAGGCACATGCATGAAACAGCGAATCAAATAGTTCTCCTGATTCCTGCACTCTGTATTTCAAATTATTTCTTTCGAGATTCAGGTTCCTGTTTTTAAAAGGGGCTTTGTTTGATAAAATATAGGGGGGGCTGCACTGGCTAAATGGACAATGATGAAACAGTGACCAAAACAATACGTTTCTTCTGCAGTATTTAAAAGGACTCTTCAGCCACTCAGGCAATTTTTTCTGAAGTAGCGAGCAACCCGTAATCAACAAATACTAGAGGGAAACCCTAATCATGAGTTTCAATGCTTGGAACAGTTGTTTTCATTTTGAACTGAAATGAATAGACCTTTGTGGACTTTTCTAAATCTATGATCTAATTGCTGCTCCTCTGCATGCAAGTCGTGCACTGTTCAACTCACAGAATTAGTCTTTGACTAAACTCAGTCTGATACATCCTGTCACAAGCTGTAATTAACCAGGGCAAGGCTGGTTAAAGGGTAAAAAGCGGGATAAAGTGATGGTACATAAAGGCCCAGCTGCATTCTTACTGACTAGGAGTGGACACAGTAGAGGACCAAAGTCTACAATGAAGCTGTAAGTTTGTTTTTTCTTACTGAAATGCATCATATTTCCTAGCTGCAAATGAAACAATACTATAAAACTTGTGATTTTATTTGTTTCAGCTTTGTGTGTTGTCTGCTGCTGCTACCATTTGCAAACTTGGTGGTAACGGCCCCAACTAGAGGTAAACCAGTGTTAAAAGAAATGATCGAATGGTGTTTTGAACTTTCTCGATTTTGTAATGAAAATGTAAGATTGATTAAAAAATCCAGTCAGGATAATGCTTTCTGTCATTGTTTCTTTTCAAGCTCAAAGAGAAAATGTGCTAAGCTTCCTCACCGGTGAGATTCATGATCATTTATTGGTTGTTTTTATGTCATTCAGTGTTTTCAAAGTGGTGCCTGTGCTGCTGTTGGAAATTACTTCTTCATTCCTGTTGTTGCAGAGGCATTTGGCGCAGCTACTGAAAAGACCGTGCCTGCAAACATCACAGGTCTGCCATTCAAAATGTAACTTTTAGATAGATTTTGTTTTAAAACAGGAAGCTCAGATTCTGTCCTGCACTGGCGGCTCATCTCACCAGATCCTCATCGCTTTTGGTTCCCCAGAACAACAAACATCCCGTCAAAAAAAGAGAACAGAAACGTTTATGGTCACTGTGTTGATTTATCGTTCATCTGAATCTTTAGAGTTTTCCGTAGCAAACATTTTTTGACTTTATCTGATTGTTGCAGCCGCCCCAGTGACTCTCACTTTTCAATTTCTTATGTCTGCAGCATATCGATACCCTCCAAGTAGACCTGTGAAAGAGCCTGATTCTGAAGGTAAATTTTTGTATTTTTGGTGAGAAAAGTACATGAAAAAGTACAAAGCAGTAGAGTGGGTTATAAATATATTTGCTCTTATGTTTGTTTCGGCATTTTATGCAGAACTTTGATGCACTTGCCTCACTTAAAAAATACAAACTCATTGACAGATTAGTCAGAGGTTAAATCTACTGAGGTTTTTTTACACCCCCAATGGATTTCCAAGTAGATTATCTTTATATTTTCTGCAAATACAGAAAAAATATTTCACTTAATACACATAAAATAGCATATTTCTTAATATTTCAGAACTTGGAGTACCCAGTAAAGACAGAGATGAAAGCAGAGGTGCATAAATCTAACTTGTGTTGCTCACAATGTCTAGAACAGTGCAGTCCAGCAAAATGTTCATGCTGTGGCAACTTTTACTCTTCCCAGATCTGTCAAAAAACCATGACAGCGATGAGATCGTGGTTCCTGAAGCTGTGGAAAAAGAGAAGCCTCCATCGAGGGGGACAGCAGGAGCGAGCAAAGACGATAATCTGAGCCGAGAGCACGCTCAACAGCCAGCAAGCAGAGACCTCACTAGTGAGGAAGAAGTGATGCTGAAAGCTCAGGTGGCTGCGAACGTGTCCGGCAAACGTGTTTTTGCCAGCCCAGACTTCCAGGCAGAAGCAGGAGGAGTTACCAGGATGATGTCGGCTCCGGGTCGAAGCAGAGAAATGCTTGATCCGGACAGTTTGGAAAAGAACACCGGCAGGCTGGCTGCAGCGGTCAGCAGCAAACACACAGGCTGTGATGGTAAGATCTACATTACATGAAAACACAATGTCCCAGGAATGATGCTGGAGGCTGTATGATTAATCTTCATGCTCCCTCAGAAACCAGGGAGTATATGAGCTCTGAAATTTATCCAGTTGGTAAGATTTTTCTTGTGCAAGTGAATATTTTAGATGCAGTGTTGAATTAGCAGCATTTTCCAGAAAGATCAGTCATTTTTTCCCCCTTTCTCCTCTGTGCTTTAACTCCTCCAGAGCAGAGACCCTGCAGCTCATCTCTTCCAGCCAAGAGCCGAACCACCTGATGATCAAACCGAGGTGAGATTTCATGTTTTTTTTCCTGCATGCTTCTCTATCCTCACAGCACAATGCACATTTAAATTCCTCACATTTGATCCACATCTAATTACAGGATGAATTAATGACTGATCGTATGCGTGTTTAACAATTGTTTTTCTGCTTTTTTTTCCCCCACAGATTGTTTTTCTTCCTCATAATGAGTCAGGAGCCGCCATCTGTTGACTCATCGGAGGCAGACAGGCTGCTTCCACATTCAGATGTTTCTGGGGCTTTTTCATCTTAAATTAGATTTTTTTTTACATGCATTTTCTTTTTTGTAACCTGATCATGTGAACAAAATGTGAGAAATAAAGAGGCTTTTGACAATTTTGTGCAGTCAGACTATAATGCTGGGTGTGTGAAATCAGAAGTGAGCACATACGACGACTGTTGGTGATTTGGGTTTAAAATGTAGTTTAATTTATATTTAGTTAAATACGAATACATATTTTAAGATACATATACATATAAAACAAAGTAAGTGCCACAGTAACATCACTTTCAGCACAACACTGAATAAAATATATATGAGTTTCTTGCAAAAATACACAATGATACAGCAGACAAATAGCAAAGCAAGATGTTTGTAGCGGACAGTTTAAAATAATCTGGCTGACAGCTTTAGTTTTCTACTTTTATTTCCTAAAGTGCCGAAGCTCACTGTACACATCTGATTGGACCCCGTGTAACTCCTACAAAAAAAATCAAAGCGGTTCATCATTGCAACACAAAAAATACATAATATGAAGAGTTATCATTTCAGACTTAGTCTATTGATGTTTAATTCGTCAATATAATCCTATTTTACCTGATAGGGGGATTCTGTGACCTCTGTTGCCATTTTCTTTGACATTGATGATGGCACATTTCTTTTTCCTGTAAACAAAGTGCCAAATTAATACCTACTTTCCATATTGATGATTACAGTGACAAATGAGCAACAATACACAACAAATTTAACGCTTACCATCATGCGAATCTCTCCTCCTCCGATGGTGAGTCGCGACGCAGAACACAGAGATAGTGATGAAGATGGTCAAAATAATGTCAGAGGCAATGATGCCCAGTACGGAGTTCATGTTTATCATGTAACAGGATCCACAATCTGTAAAAAAACAAAAAAAAAAGTGAAGAAACACAGAACTGAAACGTTCAACATCACATCCCAGCGTCACACAGGAGTTTAGAAAAGTCATATACCTTGCTGTGCTTCTGCCGATCCTGCAAGAGACAGAGTTCTCAATAAGTTGAGCGTTCATTTACCGATGCACCACTGCTATAATTATCCACTGTCAACAACACTCACCAAACATTGAACCCACAATACAGAGAGCGTCAGACATCTTCTTAAGGTTGGTTTCTGGTTGAGGAGGATATAAAAAGACTTCTGTTCTTCTTCAAGAGGCTGCGTTGTCGCACCCATAAACAAGAAGCCAGAGGTGGGAGGGTTTGTAGATGAACAACTGTCCACAGACACAATAGTCGGTGATGCTGAGGGTTGCCAGCATATGACTGAGACAGAGGAAGAAGAAGGAGGAGGAGGAGGAAGGCGTCCACGAAGAGAAGAGGAAGCTGCTGTTTCGGTTTAGCCTCTTTCATGACACCTTTATGTGAGGTATTGCTGATGTTGTACAAAATGAAAATCTTGCACTGTGTATATTTGATCGTCGGGCGTTGTTTTGGCCTGTTTTAGCAACATGTTGTTCAGTTTAAATGAGATCTTCCAAGTTAGGCCAAGATTAAGGGGCCTTATAAGGTCAGTTTCATTGCACTTACCGTTTCTGCTGAAATACACGTGATCGTATCTTCAAATAAAGCATTTCCTCATGACCTGTGGCTTTGCGCAGGTGGCTGGCCGCAGTCTAAATAGTCTCTGAGCCATTGTTAAACCACAGGTTTATCTCTAATCATGTTGTGCTGTCAGCGAAACGAAAGCAGACCTACGCTGCTGCCGTCGAAGAGACTTTATTGGTTGAGAAAGTTAAATACAGATAACAAAACAATGAAAATGTTCAAATGATAAATATGTAAAATGAAGCAAATGCATACAGCACCTATACTGAGCATTCCTGTACACAGACACACCAACAGGAACTATTATCATTATTCATTTAGCCTTATCAGTGGAAAAATGTTTAGAAATTAAAAATAAATAAATTAAATACATAAAAATAAATGAGGTCACATGCAAAATTCTATGCAATTAAAACATGTAGAACCATAAATAAGTTAGTCATTTAATAAAAATGAAATAAAGATGTAATTAAAAAGAAAATAGCGGTTTAGCTTCTCAAGGGCAGAACTTTCCAAAATAAAACCATCATTCATTCCTTTATTCTGAGGATGATAGTGAATTAGTGCATAAATCTAAAAGATGACAAATATTATATTTATTATAGTTTGACTGCATTTGGATTCATACTTATACATCCCATTTATAAATTGTTCATAATAAATGACTTTATTAAGTTTAATTAACCATTTAATTGTGTTTTAAAGATAAACTGCAAACCATAAGTGAGAACTTTCAAGTTGGCAGGCTGTGAAAAATCCCTTTAACTGGCATTAATCGCTTTATAACAAGACATTAATATTCTTTTCAGCCTGTTAATTTGTCAGAAACTGTCCTTTAATGGCTCAATTGACTATTAAATTTCTGGAAAATGTGTAGAGTCAATCCCTCACTTACATTTATAACATCGATCAGATGCCGTTCTTGGTGAAATTTGTGGCCTTTAATTAAAAGTTTAACAATAATGACTCATCTGCAAGATTTCATAACCCGGGAATCTAAAAGCAGTTCTGATTAAAATCTTGTTTAAGAAGGAGAAGCACGACTTAAATCGGGGATCTTTTTTAATACCAATAAGAAAAAGAAACAGGTGAGGTGTAATTGCTGGATTAGAGAGATAAACTCTAAATGTTAGTGGCATCTCCTAAAATGTGAAATATAAATGACATATAGAGAAAAGGGCTCTCTGAAGAGGAGTGAAAGTAAGAGGTGACAACTGAAACAACACAGAGAAACATAGAGACGAGGTAGATCAGACAGATGGACCAGAGATACTGAGCTGTATTTGGTTAGTGTGTTCACTGAGTTTGAAATGACAGACAGCCGTTTGACCTGCGTCTCACCTCAACATACAGGGAGACTTTTAAAATGGATCAGATGTAATCAGATGTCCTGCACTAGTCACACGGTTGAAATGTCACATGTACAAGTGGATAAACCATATAGAAAGAAGAAAGAAAATGAAAAGAATTAAAAACATGTGATGCAAACAAACACAGAAAACAAACAACCCACAAAAATAGTCTATAGCTGTTGTGTAATTTGATATTTCTTCTTACAGAGTTCACTCAACAAAAATTGACCCTGACAAAAAAAAATATTTTAGCTGCACTTTATTCATGTGCTCAAGCAGAAAATATCAATTTAATGCAGTTTCACTCTTTGATTGTGCTTTATTGCGCATCTTACATCCATAAAGCTCTTGAAAACATAAATATCTACATGGTAAGATTAAAGGTAAAACATAATAAAAGATTTTTTAAAAACAGACACTCCAAAGGACATTAAAAATCAAGGACAAATTAGGACAGGTTTTCTGATAAAAGCATGTTTAAAGAAGAGACAAAAGACTTAGAAGAGGTGGCTGAATCAGTTGACCTCATTTCCTCGGGCAGTTCACTCCAGGGCAAATGGAAAACACCTCCGTGTACGTTTGTGCACACGTTGCTAAGAGATCGGAGATAAAGCTGGGTAGAGACTGTGAAGGGCCTTAAAAGTCGTCAGTAAAATCTTAAACGTTTGATTCAGCCAGGTAAAAAAGCTGATACACTATAAGATAAATAAAATGATGTCTATGTCTTTAAAATGTAAGACATGATGCTCAAAATGTGGCTTTGTGCTCAAAAGTGAGATTACTAGAGCATCATCTGGTGCCAGAATCAGTTTTAACATTTCCGGCAGTTTAAAAAGCAAGAATTTCTGTTTTAACAGCTGAATAAAAGACATTGCCATACAACTATTTGACTTCACAAAAGTAGTTATTAAGAGAACTCAGCCTACCAGGGCTGAAGGATCTAAGGAAGGTACACCTGCATGTCATCAGCATAAAAATGTAAAGACTCCATGTTTAATAATAAGCAGAAGCACGTATAAGAGCATTAAATAGGTTCTAAACTGACCCACACATCCTGTAAAATAGCAAAAATTCCAACAGTCACGTAACAAAATTCAGAGTTTTCATCTTATCTGTGTGGTAACATGGAGCCGATAGTATACAAGTACAGAAAGTAACTACAAATGTAAATAATTCATTTATAGAAAAATGGTGAACATGTTGATTCCATTCAAATAAAAAAAAACATCAAAGAAATTCAGCGTTCTTGTGTTTCGTTTTTGTTTTATAAACTCATGATTTATGGCATTTTAACTGGCTCATACTGCGCAGAAGGCCTTTCTGAGTTGTCTCTACTTCTAGCCACAGATGTGATGTTTCCATGGAGGTGGAGGACTTTGCATTGCCGTGAAAAAACAGCCCACAGTTTGTGATAATGTGACGAGAATCAAAAATTCCCTGAAACTGTTTGTGGTTCAACGGGTTATCTAGATATTAAGCTACCAAATGCCAGCTGCAGAGGGTGCCTTGTTGTGTTTCAGCTGTGCCATCAAAAATATTTTATTTAACTTTCTATTTAAAGTTTCAATATAACTGCAAGCAGAATCCACATCGTGACTAGGTGTAAAAAGGCTTTTAATAAAAGTTTAAAGCTTTTTATTTGGCACAATAAATCATTTGTTATGCTTCAATGCTATGTAATAGTTTTTTTTCTTGCTGAATTGTTTTGATGAATTCAGAATTGTTATTATAAGTGTAAAGATATCCAAATATGTGTAAGACACTCAATTTGGGTTGGTTTCAGAAGAATTTAATATAAAATTGTTATTTTTTTTCAGGGCAATTTGCATTTTTTTGCAGCATTTAAAAAAAAAAAGATTGGATCAAAAAGCTTGAACAGAATTTTACAATGCACTGCACCACCTTTAGATTAGCTCTTGCAGTAGTCCCGGACGTTCATGTACACTTTGTTAGCTGTGAAGACACGAGAAGAGGGACAGAAAAAGAGAGAGAAATTACTCTGTCAAAGCACAAATGCACAAATGAGATATATAATAATGCAGTGTGATGGATGTAGTCACATTAAAGTAGACAAACAAATACACAAAGAAAAAGTGGCTAAAATGTTCAACAAACTAAAGAAGCTTTCATCAGGATAAAACAGGAGTCAGAAAAGTTTTGAGCGATTCTGAGAAGGCTGTAGGAGTCCAGACAGTTACCACTAACACCTCGCCCTTTTAAAAATGTCTAACAAATACTGCAAGAAGCAACACATTGCAGAGTCACACATACAAAAACATGCGTCATTTCAGCCGCACTGCCTCACCATTGTCGATCTTCTGACGCCGAAAGCTGGCACATCTGTAGGTGGCGGCGACGATGATGAGGGTCAGCAGCACATCTGCACAGATGATGCCCGCTATCGTGCCGGGTTCGATCCTGTAGCAAGACACAGTGCTGTCTGGCAGATAGAGAGAGAACGAACAGACAGGAAGCAAAAAGAAGTGGGACGAAATGGAAAAAAACCAAACCCTGAGATGTGACTGGAAAAAATGATTCTTCGTGTGTCATCAATCTGCATCGGTGTTGCATGTTTTTCTAAACGAAAACATTCATAAGCACTGTGTTCTGGAGTTGTGTGTCTCTTTTTGTTGTTGTTGTTGCACATACCTGCAAGTGCCACAGTCAGATCTTAGAGAAAGAAACAAGCAAGAAGGCCACAGTTTAAACTTTATCGCTGCTAATATCACACAGCAACACCTTTGTCAGTGAAGCTTCCGTCGTGCAATTTGCTTGTGGTTACATTTTCCTGTGTGAGACCCCCTTCTTGTTGAGTGTGAGTGCAAAAAGAAGAGAGAACAAGCTGTCACTTTCTACTTACAGCAAAGACAACATACGGCAACAATGAAGAATTTGTTAAATGCCATTGCTGGGAATTCTGAAAGACAACAAAAGGAGACCAAGCATGATGTCATGTAGGATTCTTAAACACTCACGTTATGTTATACTTCGTCTTCTTGAAATTTTTTAGCATTAAGGATCAATCATTTAAACCGACCGTAGAAGTTTGAGCTTTTTTTAAACATTGCAGCACTAAAACACCTCCAGAATCACAACAAGTCACAGAGTGTCTGCGTGGGCTTTTCAAATGAAAGAAACGAAAAACAAAAATCTATATTTAAACTTTCGAACGCTTTCTTTAGAATGATTAAGTTCTGCCAGTTGCATTTTAAACTGTATTCTGTATTTTTAAACCAACCTCGCCCAACATTTTCCAGTTGAATATTTTTCATCAAAAGCTACATCCAGAACCAGTTTAATCTGATCTGACAGATTGGTCAGAGATTAAAGTTTTAAAAATCAGGGATCAGGAAAAAGAGAAAGTCAGTACCTGCTCTGCTCGGGCTGATCCGTCTTGTGCAATCCAAAAGACAATGTGACTCTAGTTTCTCATCGGTTTTCACTTTTGAGGGCTGACTTCCTCTGGTGGGCTGAACCGCCGTCTGGTTGTTTTCATGCTAATAATGGGGGTTTTCAATTTAATGACTGCAGATTTCCTCTTTCAATTTACTGGCACTTTAACTGTGACTGAACAGATGCAGTTCTTCATATAATAGAGGATATCACACATTGAATATCTTTGTCGACAATGCAGTTTCATTAAAAGGTCAAATGACGGAAAATTGGAACACCTTATAATAATTGCATTACATAAGCTGAACTGTAGGGTTTTTGCTTTTATGCTGTATTATAAACTAACAGTTTAGGTAGTTTTTTTTTTTTACTAGATTAAAAGTGCAAAAACTACAATAGGAGCAAATGTCAGTGCATTTTTATTACTGCAATCCAAATATTTGATCACATTTGAATACTTCTTATGTTCTCCTTTATTTATTATGGCAGACTTGAAGTTACAAATGTTTTTCAAATATCTTCTTCAGAGACTATTTTTTCAGCTGCCGTTTGCTGGAGGAGCTGTAGGGAAATGCTCAGCCTGTTTGTAGTTTTTTGACCATTATACTTTTTGAAGGTCGTCACCTTTAACAATTAACATTTCAAAAAGAACAAAACATACATAATACTACCATTGGAATGACTACTAATACTTGTATCCCAATTTAAAGTACTGAAAACCAAAAACGATTTTGACATTACCCATGCCATTTTGAGTAAGAATATCTCAGTAACTACAGATATAACCCTGCTGCTTTTTTGTACAGCGATAGAAGACAGATGGAACTGTCTTGTAGAAAAAGTTGGGGTCTCTGGTACCTGTCCCACACTGAGATTTTTGCCACCAAAAATAGCCAATTTAAAATCTCGCCCAACTTTAGGAGCTCATATTTTCCAAACTGAGGTTCAGTTTGCTAAGTTATCACACAAGTTTGTGTAGAATGGAACCCAGGGGTGTTAAAACACTTCTGTGTAGTATTTCGAGTACTTTTAAGGTCCCAAACCCCACTCGTGAGTAGGTATCTCTTCATTTCTAGCATTTTTAGCAAGCCCCCATGGCCTGCAGAGTGTAGGGAAACACCTGAGGATGTTTGTGGGGCACTAGCTACATGCAGAGGCCTTGTTTACCAACTCACAGCTCTCTGGTATGTCTAGATGCTGAGAAATAACCACTTAAAGATGCAAAAAATGCTGGCGAGGCTTTTTATAGCCCAAATTTTGAAAATTTCAGACCCCCACAACTCAGAAACTATTGGAGCTACAGGCCTACAATTTTGCATAGAAAGTGCTTTTGTGACTATCTAATGGCATACAAATTTAGGACATATTTGAAAATGGTTCAACAACACCCCCAAGGAATATCTGGTCATTTCACCTGGAATGACCCAGCTGTCACAGAAACATTGTGCCATTTGTTTTTCTGAGGTAGAAAATACAAGCAGCTCACTATCCATGGCGTCAGTTTACGAGAACAACTACTGCAGCTCCGATTAGTGGTGCTCTGGCTTATGGTATGCCTCCTGATTACTGCTGCGACAGTGTTTCGACAGATTTTTAGTTGATCTCCAATCTTACTCTTTTTCCATTTGCTGTGAAGCCTCACAGTCAGATTTTTTTTCAGTTCCTCTGGCATTTCCGTTTCACATTCAGCCATTATGCAGACATGCAGACTGACACAGCCCGTAGCTTCAAAGTGAGACCGTTTTTGTGTTCACGGGTGAATTAATCACCATCTTCATGCAATTTGGTAAACAGCAAATCAAAAATGTACTGAATTCTGTTTCAATGATTAGGTAGGTTAGACGGATAGGCTTTCTTGACAGTAATCACGTGTATACATTTTTTTGCGAATTGAGTTTCTACTTTGGGGCCTTTTTTCCAATATAGTCTTCTAAAGCATTAGTTTTTGATTGTTCATTATAGGAAATACTCTACATGTCATGTTAGAAATGATGTATTTACTGAAAGAGGATACAAATAGGAACAATACGACGTTTTAATGATGTTAAACTTATGAAGTGCGCTAAAAAACATTACATAAGACAACAGAAAACTCAGTATATTCAGCACTCTCACAACCTTGCAGCACATTGCTATTGTATAACCCCTCAGCTGCATCTTTTACCTGCTAAAATTTAAAATTCCACAGTTCTCTACATTACGTAACTTGCTACCTTCTGCTGGAGGCTACGAGTTAAAACTCAGAGCGGAGAAGATGAGCTGGACCACCTTGAGAGACGGTTAAGAAATAATCTGGAGAGACACCATCCAGACAGAAAGGTGTGAAACTGTGTGGGCTGCTTAAATGTCAGCGCTGTGCTCGTAATTTAACTGTTCGCTCTGCTGACTCTTAATGACAACATCAGCATACACACAAATACACTTAAAATGGCATTTGAGGGTCTATTTCATTCAACAGATTGCTCAGTTTCTTCTGATTGATCAGCTTCTCTAAAATCCTCAAGGTTCCAGTGCAAACTGTGCTGTCAAGATTTATCCGGTAGCTGCCCAGTAAAATACAATTTACATCACGGTTTGTGTTCAGTTTCAGTTTAGGTCAGCAGTTCCTTGACTTTAGATTAGGCTGATTCTAACTTGTTCTAACAGCAGAGGGAGCTCCAGGGCTTCTCTTTGCCACAAGGCTGCATCACTCCACACAGATGCCACTAAAGCAAAAAAAAAAAAAAATCCCCTGCATAGTTTTTGCTCTTCCACATTTATCTCCTTGGACTAAAACAGTCTTCCAGTTAACAGAAACACATGCGTAAACATGATCACATCACCCCCATCCTTCGCACTCTGCACTGGCTTCCTGTTCATCTGCGCATTCAGTTCAAAACCCTTCTTCACACCGATCACTGTCTGCACGGTGCAGCCCCCACCTATCTCACTGAACTCCTTCACCGACACACTTCAGCCAGAACCCGGTCAGGCCAACTGCACCGTCTGCGCCCGTCCAGGACTCGGCTCAGGACCATGGGCGACAGGGCCTTTGAGGCTGCTGCTCCCCGTCTACGGAACGCCCTCCCCGACCACCTCAGGGCTCCACAGACGATGGATTCATTCAAAAAAGGGCTGAAAACCTTTTTATTTCGTACTGTCGTATTGCTTTTACTGTATTTAAATTTTTTAATTATATTATATTGTTTTTATCATTGTTTTTATTGCCTTCTTGATTGTGCACATTGAGATTTGTCCATAAATGTAATGTGCTTTATAAATAAAATCCATTATTATTATTATTATTAATAAAATCCAGCATCATTTCAAAGAATGCAGACTAAATTAGGGACAGGTTTACTGATAATGATACAAAAATGTAAAAGTGTGATAGTTCTTAGTAACAAATAGATTTTAAAGAAAATGCATGTATTTAGAACAGAAATACTGATACTGGACATCACACATGCTGTATTAAAATAAGTAAATATATACAAATAATATACATCCAGGGAGATATTGTGTTCAGAATGGCTGGAAATAGTAAAATTTTAGTAATTCTTTAAAGGGTGCTGATGCTATGTAATCTAGGAAAGTAATAGAAACTGAGATACTATTGTTCCCTGTGTAGTAGATATTCATAATCTGATTACTATTTTGTGATGTATGACCATTTTTCTATTGGATTCTTCTTTTTTTTTTTGATAATTTTTGGTCATTTCCTCCCTTTTTTGTTTCTTTTTATTTTCTGTTTTGTCATTTGTTCTATAAATCATATCAGAAAACTCCGAGCAGACCAGAACAAAAAGCTGAGAGTTTAAGATTTTATAAAGGCTAAGTCTGGAGAATATGTCGGATAAATTATGTATCTGGTCTGCTGGCCATTTGTCTGTTCTGTGGTTAAATCCAGGGCCAGTTCCAGCTTTTGGGGGGCTCTATGCAGTATCCTATGATGGTGTCTAACACACAAAACAGTTTTACAACAATGGTGCAAAGAATCCAAAGATGTCAAGATTTGTCAAGATTTTCCCCCCAAATTAAATTTAAATAGGTAAATCTTAAAAAGCACATTTTTTCTTCTAAAAATTTGTCTCTGTTGTATCTAATTTATTTCTTTTATTCTTATTATCCAACTTTATTTCATGAACCTCTTTATTCCACTAATCTTCACTAAGTGGAGCACTTGGCTCACTTTCCCCCCCACATCCATTCTTTTAAGCTGTACTGTTACTGTATGTTTCTCTGTTTCTTTGACACATTTCTCCACAGTTATGTTTTTGTTGAGAATTTATGGAGCAAATGTTAGTCATTTGGTAAAAAGACACTCATTGGCCAGCATAATGGTCTTTGATGTTGTTTTTGAGCTGACACAGAGGTTCCTGTATGACTTTGACTAGAGCGGAAAACTGAAAAAAAAAGGCGTTTTTAACACATTATCTGAAACTCTGATCAGTAACACAATCATCAGTATTCGAGCTTGTTCCTCAGCTCATATTATTTGACAGGTATATTAATAAATGGTATAACATGTTTCTGCTTGCTTTCTTAAGCTAAACATGTTTGATTTTAGATTTCGTCTTGAGTCTAAATAAGTTGTACAGTTTCCTATTTTCAACTTTATGTTTCGCATTATGTGTCTGTTACCTTTATTGTTGTAGGAATGTGTCTGTTGACCTAAATATAGAACAATTCTTAAAATATATATGAATATATTTATGTTTTCAATCTTAACTTTGAGTGATTGACTTAACTAACTTAACTTACTCACTGAAGTACATTACTTACTTTTTGAGATACTCTACTCAACTACTTCCATTATACTACTTGTACTTTATTTGATTGAATAGTGACTGTTAAAGTTACTTCACCTTTAAAGATAAAAGATTTTTAAAAATTTAACTTAAGGAGTAATATTTAACACATAAAATTTGAGATCATCTTACCATATATTATTAAGAAAACTACTTAAACATTGATTTCTAAATAATTCAACCTCTTCAGCATTACAATGCCTGCCATGTTTATTCAGTCTTATAGTAATAATGTTGACGATAATGAGCCATTATGAGCACCTTAATTTTTACTAGTTTACATATAGCTCGCTCATAAAAAGATCTACATTTCTATTTAAATTATAGTTTAAATGTAGAATATTATTATTCTTACGTTCTAGTGTTACAACTTTTAAATATGTTATCTTCATTATATTTACATAGGCTACCTTTTATTTGTACTGTATATTTGCCACAGCAGTTGTTCATATCTCTAACATTTATTTCTGTAATGGTTTTAGATTACAACCTCCAACATTGCCTATTTACTCCTGAGCTATGGGGATAGCTTTAGTATTATCGGTTGATCAGTAGGCAGAATACATACCAGTACATACATGTACAGTGGGTACGGAAAGTATTCAGACCCCTTGAAATTTTCACTCTCTGTGTCATTGCAGCCGTTTGCCAAAATCAAAAAAGTTCATTTTATTTCTCATAAATGTATACTCAGCACCCCATCTTGACAGAAAAAAATCAGAAATGTAGAATTTTTTGCACCTTCGGCCCAGTCTGAGGTCCTGAGCACTCTGGAAGAGGTTTTCCTCCAGGATATCTCTGTACTTGGCCGCATTCATCCTTCCTTCAATTGCAACCAGTCGTCCTGTCCCTGCAGCTGAAAAACACCCCCACAACATGATGCTCCCACCACATGTCACTGTAGGGATTGTACTGGCCAGGTGATGAGCAGTGCCTGGTTTTCTCCACACATACCGCTTAGAATTTACACCAAAAAGTTCAATCTTGGTCTCATCAGACCAGAGAATCTTATTTCTCATAGTCTGGGAGTCCTTCATGTGTTTTTTGGCAAACTCTATGCAGGCTTTCATGTTTCTTGCTCTGAGGAGAGGCTTCCGTCGGGCCACTCTGCCATAAAGCCACGACTGGTGGAGGGCTGCAGTGATAGTTGACTTTGTGGAACTTTCTCCTACCTCCTGACTGCATCTCTGGAGCTCAGCCACAGTGATCTTTGGGTTCTTCTTTACCTCTCTCACCAAGGCTCTTCTCCCACGATTGCTCAGTTTGGCTGGACGGCCAGGTCTAGGAAGAGTTGTGGTCGTCCCAAACTTCTTCCATTTGAGGATTATGGAGGCCACTGTGCTCTTAGGAACCTTGAGTGCTGCAGAAATTCTTTTGTAACCGTGGCCAGATCTGTGCCTTGCCACAATTTTGTCTCTGAGCTCCTTGGGCAGTTCCTTCGACCTCGTGATTCTTATTTGCTCTGACATGCACTGTGAGTAGTGATGTTGCAAGATGTGCAGAGGCTTCGACCCATGTCGAGTAATGGAGGGGGCGTTTCCACGAAGCACCTATCAAGGCCTGCTTCATTTAGGGGAGGAGTCAAAAATTATGATGTCGAAGCCTTGTGAGCTGGTCATACTGCTTGCACAGCACATTTTGTTTATGTTGCCCTTATTACAATTAAAAGTATTTAAACACTTTACAGAAAACCAGAACCTGACCCCAATCAAACAGTCAACCTACAAATCTCAAATCTCTCCCCATTTTTTCCACTTCTCCCTTCTATCTCTGCTATCAGCAAAGACAGACACTATATTAAGTATATTACTTGTTTATTGATGGCATTATCATTGAAACACAATTCAAAGCTTCACATAGCAAAGCCAGTGTGTCATTATAGGCACTCTGCCTATTTTACATTTATTTGTCCATTTGATGGCGCAGTAGAGCAAATGAAGCACCATGAAGCTTTGACCCATGAGTGAACCAATTGGATGGAAAGCCTCAATGCTTCATGAAGCTTCATCTCGCCATCACTAACTGTGAGCTGTAAGGTCTTATACAGACAGGTGTGTGCCTTTCCTTGATCAAGTCCAATCAGTTTAATTAAACACAGCTGGACTCAATAAAAAAGCAGAATCATCTCGAGGAGGATCAGAAGAAATGGGCAGCTGAATGTCGCTGCAAAGGGTCTGAATACTTATGACCATGTGATATTTCAGTTTTTCTTTTTTAATAAATTTGCAAAAATTTCTACATTTCTGTTTGTTTTCTGTCAAGGTGGGGTGCTGAGTGTACATTTATGAGAATTAAAATGAACTTTTTTGATTTTGGCAAATGGCTGCAGTGACACAGAGAGTGAAAAATTTCAAGGGGTCTGAATACTTTCCATACCCACTGTATGTACTGAGAAACAAGATGTGAAGTTATACAAAAAGAGGGGTAACAATTCAGGATCTTACAAAGAACATATACTGTTGTTATTATTAACCCTCCTGTTTCCTTGTCTCAAAAAAATCCAAAACTTCAGCAAAAAATTCCCCAAATTTCTGAAAAAACTTAAGGAAGAAAATTCTAATGAAAAGTTTCCCTTAAAAGTTTTATTTAAAAAAATCCCCCAAATTTGGCAAGAAAATTATTGTAAATATTTTCCAAAAAAATGAGTAAAAATGTCACGGGTGTGTAGAACCCAAGCAGCAGGCACAGACAGGTGGGTGAGATTAATAATGATTTAATGAAAAAATAAGAATATGTATGAACAGAAAACTCTGAATAAAGAAAGCCGGAGGGAAATAACGGGGATGAGAAAAAATAGACTAAACTAAACTAAAGGCGGACCCAAAGGCCGAGTTAAACTAAACATAAAACAAAACTAAATTACGGGGGTAGGGAGACTCACGAATTTTCCAGGGTTTTGAAGGCGGAAGCGGGCAGAACGGATGGAGCCGATGGGGAGAATGTGGCGAGGGCAGGGAAACAGGCAGATAGTCCAAGGGGAGACAGAGTCCGGCGTGCAGGAGACCATAAGAGTAGACGCCGCTCGGGGTGCTGCGCAGCGAGAAATACGGCCGCCATCTTGGTTCGGACACCCGCTCCACTCAGCCCTGTTAGACAGCGCATTTAATCCATCTTAACTCTGAATATTAAACTGATTTTCAGGCGTTTTTATTTTTATTTTTTTTGCTGCAAGCACCATACATGTAGCTATGATACAGGACAAATGGTTCGGCGTATTTTAATATTCATAGCGGGAATAATAGATAATAATAATAGGTAATAGAATATTCTGATATTAAGCTCGACTGTAGACAGGTATTTTGCAAACACTGTAAATATATATGTGTGTGTGTGTGAATGATGTTGATACACCATCTATGATTTATATATATTCATTTTCTCTGATATATAACTTCTATCTATTGTTTTATATAGAAATATGTGTTCATTAGTCAGTATTTTGTTACCTCTGCCAGGAGGTTATGTAATCACCGGAGTTTGTTTGTCTGTCCATCTGTGTGTGTCTGTGTGTGTGTGTGTGTGTGTGTGTGTGTGTGTGTGTGTGTGTCTGTCTGTCTGTCTGTCTGTCTGTTTGCCTGTTAACAGCATAACTCAAAAAGTCATGGACGGATTTTCACCAAATTTTTACAGGATGTCCGGAAGAGCATGAGTAAGAATCGATTAGATTTTGGAGGTGATCCGAATCACCGTCTGGATCCAGGAATTTTTTGAAGGTCGAAGGACAATTAAGAGATGGCCGCCAGGACATCCTGTAAAAATTTGGTGAAAATCCGTCCATGACTTTTTGAGTTATGCTGTTAACAGACAGACAGACAGACACACACATACGGACACGCAGACGGACAGACAGACAAACGGGATGGCGGAGGTATGCGCTCTCCGAGTGCTTTTCTAGTTTATATATGTATATATAGCGTAATCATATATTGTCTCTTCAAATTATTAAATAATTGACTTTACTGCCATTATCTGCTTCTCTAACATATATTAGTGTGTGTGTGTGTTTACAGTGTTTGCAAAATACCTGTCTACAGTCGAGCTTAATATCAGAATTTTCTATTACCTATTATTAACCACGCCCGACGGGTACGTCGGTGGGGTTATTGCATTCGGTGCGGTATCTGGCTGGGTAAGTATGTATGTATGTATGTATGTGGCTATGTCCGGTCCGACATCTCTGCAACCGCTGAAGTCAGGATAATCAAACTTAGCACTGAAGATCAGTCTAAGGTCCCCTGCTCAGTTGTGGAGTTACAGGTCAGCAGATCAAGTAGGGAGGGAGATATGTACGATGATCAAAATTGATACATATTGCATCAGTTGTATAGGGAGGACAGGGTTTTCGCCAGCAGAGGGCGTGGTTCTGCCCTCTACTGAGGGCTCATCTAGTTATTAATTTCTATTATTCCCGCTATGAATTTTAAGATACGCCGAACCATTTGTCCTGTATCATAGCTACATGTATGACGTTTGCAGCAAAAAATAAAAATAAAAAACGCGTGAAAATCAGTTTAATATTCAGAGTTAAGATGAATTAAATGCGCTGTCAAACAGTGCTGAGTGGAGCGGGTGACCGGACCAAGATGGCGGCCCCACCGCTCGTCAGCCCCAACAGGCAGTAGCGGTCGATGCGGCATCTACTCTTTATATATGTCTATGCAGGAGACGGTGAACGGAGTGTGACGAGTGGCATGGAGGATGACGTAATGAACCGGCATCGAGCTGCCTATGGAGCCAGGCTTTATACGGCGCTGATCGTTCATTCACGCTGGCTGTGCAGCACAGCCGCTTGTCATTACGCTGATGAGCCGGCTCGTTGGAGCAAGAGGGGCGTGACAAAAAATCTTCCAAAGCAATCCTAAAAACATCTAAAGTAACTACATATGTATCAGTCAAAGTTCTAATATTTTCTTTAAGAACATTCACAAATAAATCAATGGGACAGACTTGATATTTGGGTCATTCCAGGTGAAATGACCAGATATCCCTTGGAGGTGTTGCTGAACCATTTTCAAATTAGTCCTAAATTTGCATTCCATTAGATACTTACAAAAGTACTTTCTATGCAAAATTGTAGGCCTGTAGCTCCAATAGTTTCTGAGTTGTGGGGGTCTGAAATTTTCAGAATTTGGGCTATAAAAAGCCTCGCCAGTGTTTTTTGCATCTTTAAGTGGTTATTTCTCAGCCTCTAGACATACCAGAGAGCTGTGAGTTGGTAAACAAGGCCTCTGCATGTAGCTAATGCCCCACAAACATCCCCAGGTGTTTCCCTACACTCTGCAGGCCATGGGGGCTTGCTAAAAATGCTAAAAAATTAAGAGATACCTACTCACGAGTGGGGTTTGGGACCTTAAAAGTACTAGAAATACTGCACAGAAGTGTTCTAAAACCCCTGGGTTCCATTCTACACAAACTTGTGTGATAACTTAGCAAACTGGAGCTTTCTAGGTACCTCAGTTTGGAAAATATGAGCTCCTAAAGTTGGGAGAGATTTTTAATTGGCTATTTTTGGTGGCAAAAATCTCAGTGTGGGACAGGTACCAGAGACCCCAAATTTTTCTACAAGACAGTTCCATCTGTCTTCTATCACTGTGTAAAAAAGCAGCAGGGTTATATTTGTAGTTACTGAGATATTCTTACTCAAAATGGCATGGGTAATGTCAAAATCGTTTTTTCGCTTTCCAGTACTTTAAATTGGGATACAAGTATTAGTAGTCATTCCAATGGTAGTATGATGTATGTTTTGTTCTTTTTGAAATGTTAGTTGTTAAAGGTGACTACCTTCAAAAAGTGTAATGGTATAACTTAAGTATACCTAAATTATAACTTAGGTATAGGTTCTTTTGCTTGAAACATGACATTGTACAATTAAATTTAACATGTTTAATCCCACTGCACTGATACTGTAAAATTCAATATTATTGTTGTTATTTTTAAATTAATCAACCATAAACTACTACAGAGCTCCCTGAATTCAAGTTAGTACATGTAATTTGTATGTGTATGTTATAATTACATGTATGCATTGCAAATGGGTGTCAACATGTCATTACACTTTTTGAAGGTAGTCACCTTTAACAACTAACATTTCAAAAAGAACAAAACATACATAATACTATCATTGGAATGACTACTAATACTTGTATCCCAATTTAAAGTACTGAAAAGCAAAAAGTGTAATGCCCTTTTTGTGTCACAAGGTCTAGTTTAGAGCCATACCTGTAGATATCATGACATGCTGACACCCATTTTTGTGAATGTTCTTAAAGAAACATTTTTTTTAACAATTCTTTTTTTCCACCAAGAAATTTCCAAAAAAATTCCCCCCAAAATGCTGAAAATATGGATGTTTTCACTGTGAAAATATGTATTTTTTTCCACATTTTCAAATTTTAAAACGGATCAATTTTGACTGGCAGGACACCACGAAAGTGCAAGGTTTCCATAAAGCTGAGGGAAAATCTGGACAGTTCAGGAAAGATGGAAATCTGATTTTAGCAATTAGTAGAAAAGTTTACATCATTTACTTTATTAGTAAAAGTACCAACACAGCAATGTAAAAATACACAAACCACATGAAAAATAGTAGATAAGTGAAAGTACAAAACATCAAATTGTAGTTAAAGTATTGACGTTAAAGCCTTGATTTGGTCCCTCTGACTGATATATTACTATTATATGTGCCATTATTAGAATATTACTAGTGATGCATTAGTGTGTTAGTAGTATGTTACCTGCTGCATTTCAAGGTAATTTTAACTACTTTGGACAGCAGAAAAACCTGAGAGAAAATAGGAAAAAACTAAGACTTTTTCTATCATCCTCTGATGAACTATTGGACAAGTTACACATTCAATGAAATGAAACTACTTGAGAAGTTTGGTGGGAAAAATGACTATTTGTTGGAGCTGTTAACAGCTCATACACATCTGAAATGTCAGTGCGACCACACTGCTGTTCATAAGAAACCAAAACGGTTCGAAACCACTTTCTTAATCATTAAATCTGGGTTGTATTTTAAAAGCATGTTGTGTGAAATCTTCATCCTTGAAGTTGTAAAAGCAGTCAGATAAATGTAATGGAGCGGAACGTACGATACTTTAGTCTGAAATGCAGTCGAGTGAAAGCATTAAGTGGCAACAAAAGGAAAAACAATCTAGTAAAGTACCTCAAAATTGAACTGAATTATAGTAGTTGTGTAATTGTACTGTTACTTATTTTATTTCAAAATGTAGTAATTACAAACAAACACTCAAACCACGTTGTTCTACGTTAGGAACTTAAAATAACTTCGGGACACATCTGTGCGTTCACTTTAGAACAAAGACCAGGCGGGACAGTTCATTGTCAGGGACACCATCGGCCTCTGAAGACTTTCTCAGCTGTTGTTTACCTCAAACTCAACTCACTCTTTAGTAGTAATAGAAAAGTGTTTTCTGTAGTTACATAATGACTACAGCACAAATTCGCTCGAAGTTCCCTGAAATGTCCAGATTATTGCTCAGCAGGTTACCCTGTAATAATGGGATAGTGGTTGAATAATAACTACAGTATAAGTTCTTAAGATTATTCTATCCTGACACATGTTGTTCCCAGAGCTGAGGGTGGCCAAGGGTGACAATGCCCCTCATTTAGCCACATGTAAAACCAGATTTGGCAAGATTTTTGCATAACTGTATTCGAAAAGAAAAATAGTCTGTATGAACATGTTAATGACCAATCTGGTTGTAAATGATTTTATTAATTAAAGTGTGTGATTTAGGTTTAGCTGTGGATGAAGTTGATGCTCTTGTTCAGGCTCTTAGGGATGAAACTGAATTTGAAAACTTGGAAACAAGCATTTCAACCTGCTGAAAAATGCAGGACTGACACAAAATCTGAAGCCAAAATAAAGAAAAAGATGGATTGGATGGACACAATGTGATGTCTCAACTAAGAGACTACTGACATCCATCCATCATCTACACTGCTTAGGGGGGCGACTGGAGTCTATCCTAGCTGACTTAAGGCGAAGGCAGAGGATACTCTGGACAGGTCACCAGTCTATCACAGGGATACAGAGAGAGAGACAGACAGACAATTTAGAGTTACCAATTAACCTCAGCATATTTTTGGACTGTGGGAGGAAGCTGGAGAACCCGGAGGAAACCCACACATGCACAGGGAGAACACACAAACTCCATGCAGAAAGATCCCGGGAAGTCTATTCTACTGTATATGATTTCTCATGTACTTCTTCATTGTGGTCTTGCCTGCACAAGCAAATGATCAGTATTTCTTCTACAGCAATTTTGAGTAAAGGAAAGATTAATAAAATGTATTATTTCCACCCCGGTATGAGTTGTGGTCTCAGTCTCACCACCACTATGGCAACTTTTTGGCTCCCTCACATGAAATAAATACAAGTAAATGAATCTTCCAACACACAGTTTTTACTTTCACATAGCTGTTTATGTCTTATTTCTCGTTTGGTTTTCAGTTTTCTTCCTTTTTATATTTTTGATCCTTTAGACTTCACTTTCGGGCAGCATTTGGCTCACTTCTTTTTCTGTCACACTGGTTCTTGGGACAGTTATGCTGTGTGGGAATTATTTATGAAGCATAAAGATATCTAAATGTTCGCCGTTTGGTATAAAGTGACTGATGCTTTGATGTTGTTGTTTTTTGAGGTGACACAGAGGTTCCTGTCTGACTGTCTAGACTGGAAACCGAAGAGAAAATACATTTATTAAGCACACAACATAAAGTCTTAATCAGCAAACCAACAGTTAATATTTCTGTATCATGTCAACTGATGGGTATGTTAATATATGGTTAAGCAAACTTCTCTAAGTGTGCCCAAACTGAAAAATATTTAACATTTGAGTAAAAAAGAAAAAGGCGTAAATGCAGATTTTACACTAATTTGATCAGAATGGTTAAAATAATGTTTAATATTATGCTTTCTTGTTCATGTGTTGATTTAGTTTACCATGTCTGTTAGTTTTGTGTCTCTTTAATTGCGATAAAAAACAACACTGAAGGTATTAGGTTCAATGTTTTGTCATGTTGTTTGATTGATTTACTGACTAAAGCACATTCTTACTTCTTATATGCTACTTGTACTTCACTTGAAGCTAATTTTTTTCATATATCTAACACATACAACTCAAGATCTGCTTATTCAACAGCATATATCACAATAAACACAACTACAAAACAGTTGATTTAGTCAAATTCAGCATTTTAACCTCTTTAGCTTTAACATGAACTCAGACCTTTAGTGCATTTCTCCTAACTGTCCAGATTATTGCTCAGTAAATCACACATATCTTACAGGCTAAGCATAGAATAGTTGCCCAGCAGTTTAAGTTATTTGTACATATTTTACTGATACAACATGAGAGATTACACAACAGCTATTGTGGTAATTACAGTAATCATATTGTACATGTCAGGCTTTAATCTACAGTGTTACCTTTAAAGTCTGCCTATTCCTCTGCCCTGGGTTGACATGCATGTGATTTCCCCAGTGTGAGAGGGCGTGGACCACAGCTGGGGGCGGTGATGAGGAACAACGTGCTCTGTGTACACAAACTGCAGCGATACGACAACAAGCCACACACAACCCTTCAGACTGCCAGAACGTCGGCGATCCCAGCAGCTCTTCTAAATCAGTTTCTAGACAGATTGGTGACTCAGTGGACGATCTGGGGGAGATCTTCAGAGCATAACCGTTTCTGACATGCACTTTGATAAGTGTGAGTATGAGAGCTTTTGATTTGTAGTAATCTGGTATCAGGCTTTTTAAATTTAGTGTAGATTTGATAGCATAAAGTTGAATGTTTTGATCAAAGGGATGACTGTAATTACTTGTAATTATATTACTGCATTTCTGGACAACACTCATTGCTGGATTTATTTTGTATTATTGTATTAGAGGCCAAATATTCAAACTTAAATTTTGATTTCATTCATATTCTGCAATACCACACATTATTTGAGACTAGGTTTTTGCCATGTGAAAGCCTCAATCTGTCAGAAATTACTATTACTAAACTGATATGTGTGTGTTTTACAGGTAGATGTAGGTGTTTTATATGTATTTTAGGTTAAACACCTTTACACTAATACTGCACAATACCTATTCATTCTGTCATTTCATTTCATGTACCAGCCTCTCTCTCGGTTTACATTAAATGACATCACAGTTTAGGTGAATCCAAGAGCAAGGACCTCATTTGGGGAAACCCTGGTCCACCTCCACCCTTCTTTAACATATTCTCATTTCCCCTTTTGATTCATGCCAGACAAGCAAGCTGTGTGACGTGACACCGGTAACTTGCTTTGCTTAGCTTTCTTTATTCGTATGCCGTCTGCCACAAGCCCCAGCGATTGCATGTTGTTGTCGTGCGCGTTGGGTCTGTTGAACCGCAAAATGAGGAAACCGGCTATGCACCGCTTCTTCCTTTTCTCTGAGGACCGAGCCAGAAGAGAAAGGTTGTCGGAATCCCCAACACTCCCACGCCCATGACTCAATGTCCAGGGTTTTCCGCGAGCCTCATTTGAATATAGGACAGAGTAGCCCAAAGCAGTGTGGGTGGAGGACAGGTTATGTAAACCCAAAATGTATGTCCTTTCCTCCTGCACGAGCAGATTTTGTTTAATTTTCTTTGGCTTGCTGCTGCCGATAACCTTCTGTCACCTGTTGCTGCTCTTTAATACAGGTCGTTGTGGTTACGATGCAGCATTACATCATCAGTAATAAAGGCCAAAGGTGGCATTTTGTTGTAAAAGATCAAATGAGTCAGGATTGAGAAAACCTGTAGTAACACCTTCTGAAGTTGAAAATGAAACTTTGCGGTGATGAAACGTACTGACTGATGTCCTTTGTTCTCTTGAAGTGACCTTTTATCATGACATCATGAGCTTATTGTTCAGGACAGGTTACCCAATAGAAGTGACACTATTGTTTTTGAGAAGAAAACTAAACTGGCAAACCGGAGGACTGTTTCTGTTTCTCTCGGCAGTCGAAGTAGCATTTATATCCAGAAGTTCACCCTGTCTTTGTGTTTGCTTTAGTGAAACGAGCCACCTTGTCCCTGCACGACTGTCAATATTCAAAAACAGAAAAAAGAGAAGTGGCTAGAGGACATGTCAGTCTTCTTGTGCTCTGCCTCCCAGACATGTAGGCTGCAATAGAAAGCACAAGGCTGCTACACGTGTCGAGGTGACGCGTCTGTGACACACCAAAGGCAGGAAGGAGATGTGGTTTATCGTTTCTGTAGCGTAACGGAGTGGGACAGGAAGGTGTCATAGAAAATGAGCGGTGGCAATCCCATGCTACAGGTTTTATGATGAATCTCTCTGGTTTGCATGGCCACATGGCCTGTGTTCCTAATGGAGGAGGCTGTTCTCAGAGCTTTATCTGGTTCCACAGAGAGGGTGGAAATATCACTTTATCTTTGCGGGGCGAAGCGTCTTTTATTTTTGAGGAAACAACCTGTGTGGTCACACCATGTCACAGCTGGAAACATCAAGATTTCACTTTGTTGTTTTTCCTGTTTTTCTCATGTTTCCTTTACCTGTTCAATGGAAATGATAGTTTTGTATCAGCAGGGGAAATCGTAGCCGTTCATCATGGATTTAGATGGTTTTGTGTGTGAAAGGTGAGCAGAAAATGCCACCACGGAGAAACTGAGTTATCTAAGTGATAGATGTCACAATGTGTCATCTAAGCTTGCAAATGTGATTTATGTTTCATATTTCTATTATCTCCCACCTTTCAGCTGATATTTGTATGACTGGGCTCGTTGAAGATTTGCTCTCAATAAAGCCAAATCCTTACTGATGACATGGAGAGTAAAACTGGAGACCAGTCACAGTAAATAAGAAACCTACATTTGCAGACAGAGAGAGACTATTTCTAATCTAAATGATCTATTTTACTTTATATATTTTGTGATTTTTTTATTACACAAAGAAGCAGCTATCTACGTGTCATGAGAAGATTTGGTCTTCTAATAAAACCAGTTTTCAACAATGGCCATTTATCATGACACATTTTTACATAAAAAATGTTCTCCAGTTTCTTAAAGGTCCAGATTTGCATCTTTAGCCTATATTAAATTACTGTAAATTTAAATTTCTAACTGCTAGTCAGATAAAACAAGACTTTTGCCTTCAAGAAAACTTTGGTGGGCATTTTTCATTACTTTGTATCATTAAATAGAGCAAACAATGAACTGTTTAGGGGCTGAACACTGGTCCTGATTTCTATTATGTAAACAATATACAGTCTTGTAAAAGAAAAAAGAAAAAAAAATACCATTGAAATTGTCAACTTTTTCTACATATTTGATCAGTCAAACACTTCTTTGAATCAGCGCCTGCAGATAAAGATGATATTTTCAACCAAATGACACATAAAACTGACATTTTGTGTTCATTTTCATAATTTACAGGTTAGTCACACGGAAAAGTACCTGCACTCCTACATCACACCTTCAAATAGATAAAAAAAAAGAGCATGACAGATTCTAGATTAAGTGCCAGTGATCACATGTCACTCCTTAAGGACTTTTTAAACCTCTGACATCTACTGTGAGGTTCTGCTGTTTTCTTAGCTATCAAAGTGTGTTGTGTCATCATGCTAAGATACAGAAAGGTCTCAAAAAGGTCCTGAATACCAATGACTATGAATAAATCATTTAAATCTAACTATTTCACTGTAAAGAGAACCATCTACAAGTGGCTTGTAGATTTTTTTTAAAGCCATTTTATCCAGAAATCCCCACTCAGGCAAATTTAGTCCAAGAGCAGAGTGTTTAATTAAATAAAGCCTCAACATTTCATGGCACAATCTGCAGCTAACTCTGCAACTGTTGGTGTCAAAGTGTATGAATCAGAAAGCTATTGCAGAAATTTGACCTGCATGACAGGCATGCCATGAAAAAAAAGCAAAAAAAAGAAAGAACTTGAGTGCAAAATGAAACACCATAAGCAAAAACCAGGCCTTTTGGAATAATGTAATAACCTAAGAATCATACAGTTAGCTGTTTGGCTACAGTTGACAGGACAAGAACTTTCTCAGCACTAAAATTTCATACAAACAGTGAAGCTTGTGCTGGAAATGTAGCACACGAGTAAATCCACCAAGTAGCCCCAAAAAGAAGAAATGGAGATGTTAGGGAAAGGCCAGTCTGATTTGAATTCCCAATAAATGTTTTAGGGGGATTTGAAATGGGCGGTACATGCGAGAAAACCCACCAACATTTTGCAAGTAAAGGATTTTTACAAGTAAGAGTAAAACTGCAAGCATGCAAACTGCCTATAAAAAGTTATTCCTGCTAAAGGGGGCAATACAGTTTTTAATGCCAAATCATTGTACATAGTTCTTGCATAGTAGAATACAACAGCAATTGATATTTTTGTTATATAAATAATGAACAAAGCTCCTTTTTACAGTTTTATTGTGTAAATATCTAATCTTTATCTGCGGGAATTGTTTAAAAGTGTCTAAATATGGTGAAAAACCCGGCAATTTCCAAAGTACTTTCCTTTCTCACGTGACTTTATGAGCAAATAGTCTTACCGCCTGGCATTTTATTTCTTTCTCAGCGCCAAAAGAGAAGCCGTGTTGCACTCTGCCCACAGTGAAGAAACTCTTGGAGCAGAAGAGAAGACGTGAGACGTCCTCGGTGCCACCTTCCTGCCCTGCTGCCAGCACAAGTCCTGTTCCTCCAGCTACTGTTTCAGTAAGTCAACGCATAGAAAACCCAGTGCCTCACCAGATGCTACATTACAAAGATGCGATCAACTGATTTGCTTTTGTTTGTTGCTTTTTCCAGCAGTTGTCATCATCAGAACCATTTACCTGTACAGGTAAGAGCGGGGCATCTTGTCCTTAATATCTAAAGGATACGTCTGTATAGAGGCTACATATTTCTTATTGTAAAGCACTAAACTGATTGTAAATTGTATTGTGTGCAGAAAAACCTGTATTCCTCCTTTGAAAAATAGTCTTCAACAGATACACTACTTGCTCCTGCTAAAGCTGAGCAGTAGTAATGTTTGCAGTTGAACCACAGCTGTTTTAGTAAATGATTTAGACTTTTTAAAAATTAAATGTTATCGTGTTTTAGTACTAAGATTTCTGTTTTACAAGTGAGCTTGGGACCACAGAGAGGATATGGAAGCCAGTGAGATAAAGACTAACATTTAATTGGATTTGTTGGAAATTGTAGAAATACAGCATATCTATAGTGTTTCCTTTCAAAGTCCTTCTGCAGTCATTAATTTAAACTCATCTCTGTGCATCAAAGTTGTATATTCAGAAGTTTTTCTGTGAAAACAATCCACTCCGACCTGAAAAAGTTTGAGATGCAACTCTAGAATGCTACACAACAGCAGACTGGAATATTGGAGTAAATTCAGCCCCACGTGTCTGAGCTAGAAAGTGATTCTGAAGAAGAATAATTACGCAGTAAAGCCCCACTCTGGATAAGATTGGTTCCCTTTTACATGAAACCTCGGAAATTTGTGTTTTTGCTACTTCTCAGCCATTGCATTAACTGCTTGTGTTGCTCATGATCTACAAAAACACCATACGGACAATTATTTCATCTTGAGCATTGTTTTGAGTTTAAATTATACTGACTTGAGTCTTCAGCGATAAATAAGTCTGACCTTCTCCATTGCAGGTGCAGCAAGCAGCTACTCAGACATGGCAGTGAGCTATGAGCAGTGGCCTCCAGCCCCTGAGTCGACACTCAGCTACTACAGCAGCCACCCAGGACCCAGCTATGCTACCGGCTACAACCTCCCTGTGACACCCGACTACAGCACACAGCAACAGGTCCCAGGATTTGTAGACACAATGACTCCGACATACGTAAGAAAAATCTTTCCTTTAGTGGATGTAACCGTAAATTCATAATCATACCTCGATGGCTTGAATTATATCTGCATGCCTTTGTGTAGGAGTGTCAAATGGCCATCACAGATCCCAGCATGGCCTCATCTTGGTCACCTCTGGGCCCAGGTCAGAGCTCACAGCTGAGTTTTTGTCCATCGCTGGATGCCACCAAGCTGGAGGAGGCAAGGATGCTGCTCAGTGGGATGGACTACAGCAGAACCACCTGCCAGGATGAAGACGGAGACACGTGAGTGTTTATGAACGTACATTTGTGTCTGAATCTGCAGCGTGCTAGTGAGGCCTGAGGAAACAAATGGAAAAGGCTCTCTCACTTTTCTTATAGTAACATAATGGCGAATTTTTCAAAATTCAAGGATCCAGGTCTTTCAACAATTTACCAAAAAGGACAAGACAGATAAAAGCACAGTTTGGTGTTTAAAAACCAATACAGTGTTGGAAAATGTAACTCAAGTAAAACCAGGTAACAATCACTGATAAAAGTTTGCTTTAAAAAGAAATTTAAAGGAGGTCACTGACTCAGCCAAGCTAATTTACTCGAGCGTATCATTCCAGAATCTCTGGACCCTGACTGCAAATACTTCTTACAGTTTTCAGACAGGCCTCCGAAACTGATCGAAGAATCAAAAATCTTTCTTTCAGATGTAAGATGGTCGAAACTTTTAGGGTTTTTTTGCATCTTCTGCAACACAAGATTCAGAAAAATACATCTATTTTATACCGCAAGTGTTGGCATCACTCTGCTGGTTCAATGTGTATACTCTGCACACCTTATTTACCGCCATGGAGTTTCGTTTTCAGTCGTGAGTTATGCCACTCACTCATGCTGCATGATTAGAAACTCAGATAAAATTGAAAAAAAAAAAAAAAAAAGTTAAATTACGAAAGCAAATTGAATGAATTTGGTTGTGGGGATTACTCTGATTATTCAGCCTCATTTATAACTAATTTATCATCTTGCTCTGTCAGCATCCTGCACATCTACACTGCCAAGGGACTCAGGGAGTGTGCCTTCGCTGCTGCAGAGAGGCTCAGGGATGTAGGGAGGCTGGATGCCAAAGAACACAAGGGCAAGGTATGAATAAAAAATACTGTGCATCTTCCAGCATGGGCTGCATGGCGTGGTGGTTAGCACTTTTGCTTTGCAGCTAGAAGATCCCTGGTTTCTGTCCTAACATTCCTGGGATCTTTCTGCATGGAGTTTGCATGTTCTCCCTTTGCATGCGTGGGTTTTCTCCGGGTACTCCGGCTTGCTACCACAGTTGAAAAACATGCTGAGGTTAATTGATTACTCTAAATTGCCCGTAGGTGTGAATGTGAGCGTGATTGATTGTGTGGATATGTAGCCCTGTGACAGACTGATGACCTGTCCAGGGTGCCCCCTACCTTTACTCTAAAGTCAGCTGGGATTGACTCCAGCAACCCTGTGACCCTAATGAGGAGTAAATGGTGTATAGATGATGGATGGATGGATGGATGGATCTTCCAACATGTGCAAATTGCTCTCTTTTTTGGGGGGCAAATACAAGCAAAAAAAAATTAATTTCTCCACATAAATTTGTGCTATGAACATGCTTTTGCAGACTGCTTTACTGGTGGCGGTGACGGCAAACCAACCAGAGATTGTGCAAGATCTGCTGTCGTTAGGAGCAGATATCAATGCCTGTGATGTTAAAGGACAAACTGCCCTTCATCTGGCTGCTCACTATGGATTCCCTGGGGTTCTGCAGGTAAAGCAAAAGAAAATACTGAATTACTTTGGCAAACACTGTGATGAAAGATACAAAGAGAGTGTATACTGAGCAGAACTCAATAGTAATTTGTTTCTGCAGGCAATTCTGTCCAGACGGCCAGTTGTCAACCTGGAAGCCCGCAATTTTGAAGGTAATGAATCCATATATTAGAATTTGTAAAGTATTTACCTCACTGGAATGCTGAATTCAAATGTCTTCTTCTTTGCTTCAGGCATGACTCCTCTGCACTGTGCAGCCATTTCTCACGGTGTCACCATGAAGGCTTTGTCTACCACTGGGTTGGCAGATGTTAATCTCCAGACCAAGGCTGCGGAAAAACTCTCCTGCGTGCAGATGCTGCTCAGCGAAGGGGCATCCCTACTCAGTCAGGTAGAATTGATTAGCAATCCGAAGCAGAAACATCAAAGTTCAATTTAAAACCCTGGCCTTTCCACCAGCCTGTAAAGTCCACAGGGGACGTGCCCAGGGTTCATCTAACCGTGGTGGCAACATGACGGCAGCCATTCTCCCCAGACTCTTTCCTTTGTCTTGTTTGGCTTCTTAGTCTGACTTGCAGTTTCATTCTGTTTTTCCCATCACTTCTTATACTCCAATTCCAGGAAATCAAAAGCAACAAGACAGTGCTTCACTTGGCTGTAAAGGAGGGGAACATTGACTTGGTGCGTTATCTGCTGAGGATTCCCCTGCCAAACATGAAAGACTTTGTCAACATGAAAGTGAGTCCCACAATGACATGAAACTCAGAACTGGATTCTATATTTACATGTTTGTGTGTTTAGGTGTTTGAGAAAACACGTTACACAACAGTACACTCATGTGCGATATCACAATTGTGAAATGATGCAATGATATAAAATGTATCACCTTACAGTATTTGCATTACTCCTAAGTTGAACAGAAGGGTATTTGTTCTGACAGTTCAGATCTGCTATATTAAAAATACAGGCCTCACAGTAGAAACTCAATACAACAAAAGTGAGTTCACCTTTTATTACTAAGCTTGAGCAACTCTTTGCTGGAGGGGTTGTGCTGCACTACCTTTCTCTTTGAAATACCTCAGAGTTGTTCCATTACATTCTAGACATACTTGACCAGGTCATAGTTTTCACTTTGTTTCCCTCTTTCGAACCACTGTGTGATTTTTTTCTGCTCTGGATAGGTATCATGTTGGAATATAAGTTTCTACAGACTCGAAGTCATATTCTCAGCCACTATTTTGGTATATCCATAAACATTCATGGTGCATTTATAGATGCTATCTCCCCAACACCTTATCCACTCATGCAGCTCTATATCGCCACACTTCCACCTTTGTGCTTCAGTCAGGACTATGCATTTACTGCGGCAGTCCATGCGGCCTCCCACCAAATATGCTGGACACCGTCTGGGTCAAACAAATTTATCTTGGTCTCATTTATCCAAAGAATTTGCTCCCAATGTTCGGCTTTCTCATCTCTCATGTTGATTAGCAAAGCTTCATCCTGCAGTTTTGTATGGAATAGCCAACAAAGGTGTGTTTCTTGGACGCCATCCATAGAGGTTCCCGTTATGAACGGTTGCTCACACTGCCTGAGTTGTCACAGAACTTCCGTGCCAAATTTGAAGCACTTCACTGTCTTTTTAGAGAGATAGATTGAGCTAGTGGTGCACTGTCTGTGTCATCATTTTAGGAGGACAGCCACTGCAGCACTGATTAGTGGCACAATGGCTCATTCTATCCCTCTTGACAACTGCAGCAGCCGTGCTTACACTGACTTCTAGCTGGTTACCAATCTTTCTGTACCCTTGTCCAGCTTCGTGAAGAATCACAGTCTGATTGTCTGTCCTCTAGCAAGTCTTTTCCATGAGGAGCCAAGATGCAAACATGCAGAATGACAAAGCCCGTAGGTTCAAAACCGAGAACGTTTTGGTGTCACAGGTCATTTTCTGTGTTCATACACTTGGGCTACTTGAAAACCACAGGTGTATTCAGCTTTGTTCCAGTAATCACAGGCATTTTCACTTTTCTACTCTGGAGCCTGTATTTTCAATATAGTCTTTCAAAAGTATTTGTCTTGATTGCCAATCTGAGGAAATACTCTACTAAAGCTTAAATAATCACTAATTAAGAGAGGGTGATGCATTTTGGAATCAATGCACTGTGAAATGCATTTTTTTTTTTACTTGCTTCTGTTGTATTCAGTACATTCTATGCATACAAATATAACTTTATAACCTATAAACAGTCAGAATAATGCGACATTTACACTCTTGCCACAGGCTCATGGTCACACAGCTTTACACATGGCAGCTGGTCTCCACGGTAACCCCCACCAGGAGGAGATCCTGCAGCTGTTGCTGAGCAGAGGAGCTGATCCCAGCATCCGCAACCTGGAGAACGACCAGCCAGCTCACCTGCTGCAGAGCGGCCTGCAGGGAGAGCAGGTAAGCTGCCCGTCAGTCCCACTGGTTCAGCTTTTGTTTTCATCAAGGGTCACTCGCTAATCACAATTTATCTTTAAATTTGTAGCTCAAGCTCATGCTGAAGAAACGGAGCGCTTCCTCTCGTCGGCGTATCATGTCCTTGCAGGACCAGGAATGATTTAAATCACTTGTAATCCCCATTTGGTGGGAATGAGTCTTTAAGATTGTTCCTCTGTTGAAAAGGGGATTTACATTTTATTGACAGGATGTTTTGGGAGTCTCTGGCCTGTATTAACCTAAAAAAAAATCCCCAGTACAATAGACATTGTATTAAACAAATGATGCTGTAATTGTAAAACTTAAACCGCCTGTTTCTTAGTGTGTGTTAAACTATAGTACTTTGTTTTTTCCTACACACAAAGTGAATTATTCATCTGTAAATGCAGCATTTCATTCCAAAATGCCAAACCAATCCCACCGCTGCTGACAAATAACCATGTTTAAATGTTTGACTGATTGAAATATTTTAATTCTGTATTAATCTTTGGCAAAATGTGTATTTAACATTTTGAAATGAGAAAACTGAAACAGAAAGCATTAGTTATTTGCAAAAAGTAAAATATTGTCATGGAAAGTGGATTGAAATTCACTTTCATGATAGGCTACACTCCCAGGTTAAAGTTGATTTCTATGAAATCGTGAGAATAAGCTCCAGGACCATGTCCCTGAAACCCCTCTGACTCTCTTCTTAAAACCCCCCATCCATAAGTTATCATACTGATACACTGAGTGATGGTTCTGATTTCAGTCAGCATGTATGTTAAGAATGCGTGTGTTGAACATGAGAAGAATCTGTTATATAATTTAACTTTCTGTCTGTATGCATCATACATATCTATGTAACATCAGGTGTGATTTTCTTTGTGGGAAAAGGAAACTTTACTGTGTAAAACGACTATGTTTTTGAAACGGATTGTGACAAAGAATGTTCTTTTCTTATCACAGACACATTACATGAGTAAGTGCGATGACAAATTGTCTGCTGATTGTACCTTTTAGTCATGAGTCACGAGTAAAAGTACAATAACACTGTTTAAGTTCCATAAGATTGCTTTGATGTTCAGGGAACCTTTTGAGCAGTCCCACTTACATTTAGCTACAGAGATTAGCGGGATGGAAAATACATCACTTCGCTAGAAAATCGACGGCAGTTATTTACACAAACACAGAGGGAGCATTTATTTTATAAGCCCTATTTCCACCTGCCTTCACGGTCATGACAAAGAAACTTAATCACAGATGAAATGACTGTAATTTGAGTGATACATCTTTCACCTATGTGTCACATTTGATATTAAACAAAGATGACACATAGCTGGTAATTCCTGTGAAGCACAAAGAGCACATCAAACTCATTAGTAAATGAGTTGGCAAGATCTTTATTAGATTGGTTTTTACGTTTCACAAGAAATTTTCACTTGAAATAATTCTGCCTACATTTAAAAATATTAGCCATTATATTTCTCAAAGCAATCTCAAAATGCAATACATTACTGAATGTTCTCATTTATTTTTTCCATCATTTAATTTGAGCTTCTTATATTTGTGCTATTTATTTATTGGTTCTTTACTATTCTGTTAAGCTTTTTCAGTTGTTTTGTTTTTCAAATGTCAAAAAAAAAGTAGATCAGAACAGAAAATAAGCAATGCATGCAATTGTTAACTCATGGACACAAAATGGACAATTGTATAATTTTGTAATCATGCTCTTGACTTTATTGTTTTGCAGCAATAAAATATATGGAAGAGAAACTACACTTGTTGCATACGTTTGATTAAGTGCACATCATCGAATCTCATAATTGGGGTTTCGTTTCTTTTTTGTCCTAAACAAGCTGCAGGTCCCTACACTGATGCAATACTGAGTGATCTGTCGACATATATTTTGCAGACTTTCTACAGAATTCAGGGGGAGATGAGGGATCAGGTGAGGGTGTGTTGGGAAAACCCTGTTTATTAAACATCCAGCTGGCAGAGGTATATTAGCCATTAGATAAATGGCCACAAAACAGCTGGTGTGTGTGCGTCTATTCGCTAGCATGGATCCTGTGATGACCTCTTGTCTCCCTTTGAAGCATGTGCTACATTTTCTATACAGCTGGAGGAGGCACTGCAAAAGAGAAGGAGACAAATCAGAGAGAATAAACTATAACAATATGATTGCTTTAACAGTCCCATATAGTAAAATGAACTTACCCTCTGTCTTTGGAATTTGGGTACCAGATGAGCTGGAGCTGCATTTGGAAACAAGGGAGTAAATTAGTAAATAACTCTAATCTTTAATTTGTCTAGATTAATCATAAAGAAATATACTTGTGCAGCTGGAAAACTGTGGTGCCAAATTCAACTTGTAGTTGCATTAGACAAAATATATGCATTAGCAGGGTTACAGGATCGAAAAACTGTTGAAGCCACAGGGTTCTAAGTACAGCATACAACAGAAGTAAGAACACCCCCGTGCAATATCACTTTAATTAAATAATTGTAAACTGCGTCACCTTACAGTCGTTGCATTAGTTCTAAGTTTAACAGTCGGTATTAGTTCATGGACCCTAAAGTCAGTCACTAGTTGCTGAGATACACTGTCAGGACCATGCATTCACTGTGGTGGCTCCTGACCAGATTCACATCATAATGCTGGGCCCCGGTAGCCTAGCCGCGCTAGAACCATGCTCTGAAGACGCAAGGGTCTAGGACAGCTTGACAGGGAGGGAGGCGGGCTAAAAGGTTGTCTATCAAATCACTCTGCAGCAATTGGGTAGGTATACAACCAATCAGCACAACGAATAGGCTCCTAGAGCGCCAGAAATCAGAGGATGCGGTAGTTCGGTGAAGTCTTATTTATACAGTCAATGGGTGAAGCTCAAGTATATTACAGACATGTTAACAGAAAGATTATTCAGAGTCGGTGCTAATGGAGCTCAACGACTGTTGTTGTTTTTGTTGTCGACCCTGGCAGAGAATTAAATTCGTTGCCGTGGTTTGTCTAGCGCGGCTAGGCTAGTTGTTTCCGGTTGCTTCTGTCAGAATCGTCACGCCTCTGTCGTGACTTAATTTTGCCCGCCTTCTGACTCTACACTTCATGGGGATTCGTCCGGCCAGTTTTAGGAGCATCCAACCTCGAGCCTTATGGAGGGTAACTAGACCCACCCTGGCAGAGAATTAAATTCGTTGCCATGGGTTGTCTAGCGCGGCTAGGCTAGGGCCCCGGCTCAGTCGAAGAAATTTACTTCGATCTCATCTGATCAAAGAATGTGTTCCTAACGTTCAGCAGGCTTTTACAATTTTTTTAAGGTATGTTTAATGTTCCATTTTTGTGCTGAAGGACAAGCAATAGGCCATCAATAGAGGTTTTGTAATGTCCATCGCACTGTCTGAATTGTCACAGAAACACTGATTTCTATTGATAACTCCTGTGCCAAGTCTGAAGCACTCACCTGTCTTTTTTTCAGAGCACACTGCCTTTAATGCCATTTTAGGAGGATGACCACTGCAGCTATTAGCGGTACTATTGCTAATCTATACCACCCTGATAACTTCCTGTTGATCGCTAATCTTAATCTTTGTTAAGTCTCACCATCAAATTTTCATTCATTTGTCAATTCAATATTCATGTGGAGCCATGATGTAGACATACTGATAGACATAGGTCCAAAACTGGAAAGAAAGAAAGAAAAAAAAAACTTGTATCACAGGCCATTTTAATTCTAACCATGTCCCCGCCATCAGGCTAATTGGAAACCACAGCCGTTGTCTGCTTTGTTAAAGTGAAAACAGGTTTTTGAACTCGTCTTTTCAGTGATCACAGGTGTATTCACTTTTGTTCCACTGAGGTTCTACTTTGGGGCCTGTATTTTCTAATCAGTCTTTTTGTTTTTGATTGTTCACAGGAGGAAACAAGTGTACTGGCCAACTTAGATATAATGCAGTTACTGAGAGGGGATTCAAATTTGAATAATTTGACATTCAAATGACATTGCACAGGGATGTATTCATTTCTGTCATATCCTGTGTAAATACAGACCAGTGTGCAGGTTTCTGTCCTGCTAAAACAGCCGCCCTCGTCTTTCTTCTCGTCTTGCCATACAAGCAGCATGCGTTCAGCTGAGAGTAGACACTGCCCAGTCACAACCAACACATAAGGAGTATGATGCATACGTTGAAAAATGCTTCATCAGAAACGAGCTGAAAAGAACATTAAAGCACTACCTGCATGTGATGCGTCATACAAGGTTTTGTGTAAACTCGTTAATGTGTTGGAAGTGGGTTTTAGGTCGTGTGCAGAAGAGGGAAGGGGCATTAAGAAAGGAGGCATCCAGGACAGGGGTAGGAAAAATGTGTCATTTTTAAACTAAAAATATGGGGTTGTTTTTTTAAGATATTTTCTTGGTAACACCGTTAAATTCATACAACATGCACAGGCGGACCATCCACTAAGCCTTGCACAGCTCTTACTTGGATGAGGATTTTACACATTTTGTGAATTTTTTACCTGTTTGGGGAATGATAGATAAGTTACAAAGGTAAAAATTGTCATGTAAAGGCTCTATATTACAGGGATATTTAATAGAAAGTCTAAACTTACTCAGGGCTATTAAAATGCCAGAGACAAACATAATAACAGCAAGGATAACCCCTGTCGTCCGCAATGTCTCATAATCTACAAGGGACAAAACCATATGCGACTTAACCAAACACCCAGTTGAGTTCATAGAGGAATTAAAATATACTGTTGTCAAAAGCACAAACTTCAATAATAAATGAAACATTTGGTTTTTAAAAGAGTAACTCAGGAAAATCTTACCATAATCAAAGTCACTTTGGTCAGGAAACATTGTTTCTGCAAAGAATGAGTCGTGTAAGTTACACAGCAAATAAACATAAAGGGGATAATTTCAGCTTAATGGACATGGACAAGCTTTAAAAGTGAGCTTTTAATACACAACAATAGACAGAAACATTCCAGCTCCCAAGATCTGCAGGCTTGGCTCCACAACTCCTCGAGTACTTTTTTTTTTTTTTTTTCCCCCACTGAGAGGGGCTCAATGCAGCATCTTTGCTCAGCAGAAAAAGTGGGTTAGAAGCCAGCAGCAGGATACTGAAGTATCATCACACCAGCAGAGAAAAAACTAGAGCTTGAATATGGAAAAAGCGTTTGAAGTTAAGGGAGAGCTTATTACAATATTAAGGTTTCTACTCCTGAGCATACCAGTGGATTATTTTGCAGATGTGTGTGTGTTGCAGGCTGCGGTCTGTGCCAGATTGTTACGATAGCTGGATGTCAATAACGCAGCTTGCATGCTGCTGAACCCTCAGTCTTAAGTGGCTGAGCTGGCAGCTTTTATTTCATTCCTTCGCAGTTTACTTAAGAATTCCCTTTGTTGGGGCACCGAGTCATGCATCGGCAAATGAATTCACTCAATCAACTGCATGAAAATGAAACAATAGACAGTCTTTGCTTGAATTAAAAGGTACATAATAACCATACAACTACTTTTTCTGCTGTTCCTTTACTGTATGCTACAACCTTTCAATCCCCCAAAACAAGGAAAAAAAAAAAAACTAACCTGTGGTGGCCATGGCTGCACTGCAGAGAGATGCTGTGGCAGAGCTGTGCCTCTTAGATATTTAGCAGGTTGCTGGGTTGCGGTTAAAGTCTGGATATGAAATGGTTGGAACCGGACAGCACAGCAGGCAGAGCAGCTTGGAGAGCCTTCAGTGTAGGGACCCCTCTGCTGGTGAAACGCTGCATTCACAGTTAAAGCCAGTGGTGCAATACTGGGGTAATCCCAGCATTGAAAAAAACAGCCAGACTGCAGCTACTGGGGACAGGGAGGGTGCACCACACCAACACAAAGTTAGGATACAAAGTAGAGAAGACAGTGGATTTTATCTCACTGAAAAGCAGACATGACGAATGATCTACTGAGCATCACGCAGGCTTGTGGATGGCTATTGGTGAATAATTAAGACAATTTCTCTTTGGTAGCGCCAATATTTTGCACAGCTTCCTGAGCTATTGCATGCTGAAAATGCAGCAGTTTCTACCTCCCTTTGTGTGCTTTGTGCAGTGCAGTCAGCCTGTTCCTGCAACTCCGAGGAGAAAATACAGCCTACATGTGCAGCTGTTACCTTCACAGAGGCCGCCACGCTCACTATGGCGGAAAATCTGCCTTTAAACGGCATTAAACACAGAGATAGGCAAATTGTGATGCACTTTTTCCTTACAACGGTGCCACTTCAAAGGCAGCCCAGTGCAGCACATAAATCATTCCACACTCACTCCCGCTAGTTACTACTGCATGTGCAACTCAAGTGTCTGCAGTGTCAGCAGAAGCAGGAGTGCAGTACAATAAAGGGCTGTGGTCCCTGCTTTACTTCTGCTCTCACAGAAAATGAAATAAGCAAGCACAAAAAAGAAAAAAAATTGAAGAAATATACATTTTCAAAACATCTGCTTTATTATTTTGTATCAATCTGAAAATCACAAAAATACAAATGTTAATCAAACTATTGCTACTGTACAAAGTTGGCACATCATCTAGTAACAGTTACTGGTGATAAAAACATTTTTTTAAAAAAAGGAGAAAAAGGAGTACAGTAAGATTCTGAAAGTGAAGAAAGCTCCATGTTGTGTGGCCATGGAAGGATTGTCTTCTGCTGTGATCACAGTATTTGCTGCCACCTATTGGCAACCTCTAGAGAAACTGTGGAAGAAGTAGAAGGTAAGTTTTGATTTTTTTGTTGTTGAAGAAACTGTATATTTCAGCTCTTTATGAATGAAAACAGATTTGCAGAGGTTTGTTAAACACTTACAGTTCTGCTTCTGTGTTGATTAAGCTGCAGAAAGAATATTAGATTATTTTGGGGGGCAAAAAACAAGAAAAATGGTACTGTATATTTGCTCCGAATCATTCATACCCGTGCCAGTTTTGATTAATAGTGAATTTTAATTACATTTTCAGGTGTCTTCTGACAAACTGTGGCATACATAGTGACAAAAGAAAGGAGGAAATGTGTGTTAGAGATGTTAATGATGAATTTTAACTGTTGTACGTACCATGTCTAAAATTATTCATGTCCTTATAAATTATTGTCAGCTTCATTTATTTGATCATTTTAAAAAATGCAGCTTGTTTCCCCATTTCAGATGTCCTGGTACTTTCTACAATGTTAAAAAAAACAAAAAAACAACTAAGAACAGCTTGATGCACTAGTTCTCTGGTAAGTTTGGAATTTTTAGTTTTTGTGTTGTATTGAATAGCTTTTTTTGTTATTTTCTTTTGTCAGTGAATGAAATAAAAACCAAATCCCTAGTGGAATGATGTGGTGGCAAATTAGCTACAGAGAAGGAGTGTGAATAATGGCATGTTTAGTAAAAATAAAAAAAAATCCATAGAAATTGTTTTTAAAAAAATCATCAAATAACATCTCTAACGCAAATTTTTCCTGTCTTTTGTCACTTGTTTATTTAATTATTATTTAAGAAATCTACTTTTGAAAGAAAAAATTCACTAAATCATAATGTGACGTGGGTTTAAATAACTTAGGCCTTGGCTGCATCTACTTGAAAGTCAATTAACATTTCTCGTTGCGATATAAGAAAGAAAAATATTTACCTCTTGGGACACCTGATTCCACATCAGGGCCTTTGGATCTGAGGACAATCAACAGATAAATAATGAGAAACAGCAATTTTACAGCTGCACATAAAATGGAAAATGTTTTCCGTTTTCAATGCAAAAAAAAAAAAAAATCTTAAAACTGGATTCAAATTTAGTTCATTCATTCTTACTTAACTCACCTTGACTTGTCAGTCTTTGAACAGGTGCATTTCCGGGCTGTTTTTTTTTTTTGGCAGAAACACAAGAAAAACAATTATGCAGGTTTATGTTGTCACTTCCACTGAGCTGTCGTACAAAAGGGACACGAGAAATTCTAAAGAGCCTGTTTGCAGCCAGCTGTGCGCCCCTGACACCTCCTTTAGTTTTAAAGGAGCAGGTCGTTCCAAGTCTTGATGGATACATGAATGCAGACTTGAGCCGGTGCCCATAAGCTCATCTGGGTTGTGAGCCTGGCGAGGCCTTAGAAGCTCCCAACTTGTTGGCGTGAGCCCAAAACTACATTGATGTAACTCAATCACAACAAAATTCAGTTGTTTAAATAAAAATGCATGAGCTGGCTTGTTGAATAACTTCTGGTTAGTAGCATTTCTATTATGTGCGAGCCAAGAGTTAAAACGTTGAACCTCTTTTCATTTAGACCCACGCCAGTCGTTTCTAAATGTCAGAGATGATGCAGTGTTTGTTCTTTATTATTATTCTTACATTCACAAACCATTTTGGGCATCTCAAATCACCAACAAAGTGTCTGATTCAAATGAATCATTTCCAATCATTACTTTTCAGCTTGTAAAGCCAAAGTTGTATCACTGTAGAAGCCAGCTAGGGTCATTTTGATGACCTGACCTCAGCTGCCATCTGCTAAAGGCTGACGCTTAAAATGAAAAAGTTCTGTTTGGGCCACATTCAAGTTTCGTGTTGCATGAAATTATGGTGGAGTTGTATCTTGTAATTTGATAAATATTTATCTAAACCTCATAAACCTTGTATTTCTATATTAAGCCTTCACGTGTCCTTGCAGCTGCACCTTGTATGTGCTTTTTGCAGTACTTTAAGTCATTACTTTTTCACAAATGTTCAGCAATTTGCAAAATCCAGCAGCTACACTACTGTTTTTACAACAATAAGCTATATTACTGTTTTCATAGACCGCCCTTGCTCATACTATATCCATACTAGATTTTTTTTTATTTTCACATTTCTTACTGTACTTAGAAACAAAACAGATGTCTGATCTTGCCAATGAACTGACAGGATTGCTGCTTAATCTTGTTGCACATGGTGCAGCGACAATAAAGGATTAGATTCTATAAAGCAAAATGACATTAAGAAGCCCTGCTGCACTTCATGGATAACCCTCTGAACTCCGAAGCAGTGTCTCTGTGCTCCTGTGGCATCTTTTCTCATTGTGGGCTATTTTTTCACTGCAAGATAAAGTCCTGAATGTCTTTGGAAACAGCACAACGCTGGCTAGAAGTAGAAAGAACTCGAATATGTCTCCTGTACAATATGACACAATCAGAATGCCACAAATCATGTGAAATCTGTGATTTTTACTTAAATAAACTGAAAAATACTGGAATTAACAGGTGTAATGCTTTTCCAGGTACCAACAGGTGTTACCAATATTGGGGGAAAAAATGGAGGGTTTACATGCTGCACATTTTTACAGCCTCTATTAAACTGGGTGTTTTTGACACTACTCTGCACATCACCTCCAGACGGATGTTTCACTATGCTGAATGTGTCTTCCAACAACTTGCTTCACTGTACAGTCTTTTTGTGCCATTCTGCTTTGATTTTTATGGCTCAAATGCGTTTTATTTTCCTCCTGTTCTCCTCTTTGAAGCATATAAACACAGTCTGATGTTCAGCTGAAAAGTTTCTGAATATTTTTCATGTGACAGTCAAGCAAACTATTCGTTCTCAGTTGCATAGGAGTGCAAAATCTTTAGTGTTTTTTTTTTTTTTTTTTTACAGGATCCAGTGCAAATGTTTATTTCTGCAATTTTTTTGTAATGAGTCATACAAGATAAAGCAATCCTGATGAAATATCACGATTTTAAGCTTAGATATTGGGAATTTTTTTCTGATTGGATCACATGTTGCACGTGATGCATTTAAAGACGGCGAGAAAAGCTGAAAATTCCGTTTTTACACTTTTTGGCTGCATTTTAAAAAGACAGAAAAGGCTTTCAAAAACCGATTTGGAGTTCAGCTGGTCAAAACAAGTTTTAGATATCCATACACACCTCAGTCTTCTCCGAAAATACTTTTTTAAAGGAATAAACAATTTTTTCCCCTCGTGTGAGACAGAAATAAGGTGCACAAAGTTCAATTACAGCAACAAGCTACTGCAACTTCAAGTATGGAGCAAGGCGTGTTCTTGACAGTGGAAGCCAGTGAGAAACCCTAGACCAGGCTATGACCTACATACTGCACCATCAGGACTAAGAATAAAACTGTAACTCATCTTATATTCACTACCGCTGACACGAGGAGGTGCTCAAGGTTGCATAAGGCTGTCTGTTAAAAACTTTTTTTCCCCCTCTTTCCAAGCAGCAAATAATAACCTTCCAGGGTTTGCTGCCTTTATGTTCTCTTCAAAACTCTGCCTCTAAGACTTGCCCTTGGCCACTGTAGCATTTGATGTCATATTTTTAAAAGTGCTGATTAAATCAGAATCAAACAGACTTTCATCTGTTCATCAGTTGATCTTCAAAACCTAAAGAACCTAATCTGCAACTCTGAAAAGTTTGAATATCAACACAGATATAATTTGAGACCCGTTTGAGGTAAAAGGAGTAAATTAGTATTTTGTGTTTCCTAAGCAAATGGCACAAACATGATTATCTTTGATGCTGCTGCTGTAAAGTTTATCTCACTGACACCCACTGGTGGATTAAAAGACACATTTTTTTTTATTATTTAAAAGAAAAATCAGCTAAATTATAGCTTTTATCTGAACCAGAAACAGTAAAAAAAGAACTGATAGTCTTTTAACTAAACATATGTTCCATCAAGAAAATGAACCACATCTGAGCCTAAAAATATATTTCATCAAAATCTCACACAAAAAATAGCCACAAATACAATGCTATTTCTGACCAGACTCCGTAAAAAAAATAAAGAATCGGCAAAAAAAAAGCCCAGAGTCACTCAGCTGTGACCAACAGTCCTGTGACAAAAATTAACGGACTATTCAGCTCATCTGGGCTGAACTGCAGGCTGCAAGAGATCCAGCTTTTGTCTCTATTTTTATGATTTATTACACTATAACTGTGTCAGGCTGCACACCAGATATTTCTGAGTTCTCTCTCTCTCTCCTTCTAGCCATGGTTGTGCTGTTTATACAGAGTCGCAGAACTTTACAGTGCAAAATATGACAGGAACAACAACAACAAAAAAACCTAGAAAAAGCCTAGAAAGAGCCTGGGCTTCAGAGAGTAAAACACGTGTCAATCAAATATGAAAAAAACTGTAATAATAAAACTAATGGAATAATAGGAGCCAAACTGTTGGGCATTGTGATTTACATATGAATAATTAATTTGAGTATAATGAAATCAGCTAGTTTTATGCGCCTGTGAATAGTTTGTGTATATTTCCACGGCTCATAAATAATGTTTTTCATACTTGGGGGGGAAAAAAAAAGAAAGTCTCGATAAAGTGCAGTTAGAATCCCTTTCTGCTCTTTATGAGCAGCAGCAGCAGACTGTGTGGGTCCCATTGAATTATTTATCGGCTGGTTTGGTTTCAGGGCTACCACTAGCAGCAGCAGCAGCAGCAGCATGTGCTGACAGGTGGGAGGAGGAGGAGGAGGAATCTTGGAAGGACACAGAGTGAGAAAAGGGATGAGACATGAAGGCCACAGTGCTGTGATAGAGGCAGCATGAGAGCGGTGGTCTTGTGCAAGCAGCATGTGTTCGTCTTCCCACCAGAAATAAGAGGAAACTGAAGCCTGCCTGCTTTTTCAGTGCTACACGAATGTGGGAGACTGTGAGGTCAATTCACACATAGTGCGATCACCGTGTGGTGGCATCCACACGTTGAACATCACATCTGCTGTGCACTTCAGCAGGTCGTATACTTACTGACGATGAGGGCGATGCCAAGGAGGAAGAGTACCACGGCGAAAACCAGGCCACCGATTCTCAGAGATTCGTAATCTGGAATGAAGAAAGAACTTCAGAGTGACGGCATGTAAAAGCCTTCAGTTACTAAATAACACACTGAAAAGCCCTTTGAGGTTTTCTTTGTGAGGTTTCTAATTGCGTTTTGATTCACGAGCAGCACTGCAGGAATATTCTGCAGTCCCCAAACGGGTATATCGGGACGCCACACATTCCAGCGAGACACGGTCACAAAAACTGAAAGGTCGATTTAACTCTTTAGTTGACTGTACAAAAAAAACAGCTGAGAGAGAGAGAGAGAGAGAGAAAGAAAGAGAGAGAGAAAGAAAGAGAAAGAGAGAGAGAAAAAGAAAGAAAGAGAGAAAGAAAGAAAGAAAAACAAAAACAAAAAATGAAAGAGACTGAAACAAAGGCAAAGACAGAAACAAACGAGAACAAAGAAACCAACAAATCAACAAAGACAGAAAAAGAAAGAATGAAAGAAAGAAAGATACTGAAAGACAGAAAGAGGAAACAAAGTAAAAAAATTAAAGATAGAAAGAAACAGAGGCAAAGAAAGACAGAAACAAAGAAACCAACAAATCAACAAAGACAGGAACAGAAATAAAGAAAATGAAAGAAAGACAGAAAGAAATACAAAAACAAACAAGACAGATAAAAGAAAGAATTTTAAAAATTAAAGACAGAAAAACACACACAGAAAGAGAAAAAGGCTGAAACATATTGAAAGAAATACAGAAAGAAACAAAGATAGACAGACAGAAAGACAAACAAAGAAACAAAGACAGACAAAGAAAGACAGGACCTGATTTTTGCCCTGTGCTGTGTGCAAAAGACATGAAACCCTCCAAGGATTTCATGACGGAAAAAAGAAAACTCTCCGGAAAGCTGTAAATATCTTGGAACATCACAGATTTATCGTGGGACCCCCTGAAGGGTGTCTGACTCCCAGGATGGGAAACATGAAGGAATGAGGCTTTCTGTCCACAGCGGGCCTGGAGCCCAGTGGAGAGGGAAGGCTCTTTAACAAACAAACAAAAACAAGCGCACATAACAAATACAAACGTTCCTTTTTTTTCAATTTACATATGTATATATCATCTACCAAATAATCACAAGTCCTAAAAAAATCTGCTCCAATTTCTGCATTAAAGCACTAACTCATGAATCCGCTCTAATTGGAGATATAATAAGACCTGACACAATGTGATAAATACCAACAAGCACACAATAAAGCTTTAATCAAATTATTCACTGCTGCTTGTAAAATGTATTCTTATGAGCATTTTAAAAATCTGTTTTGAAAATATTATAACAGGAAAAATGAGCAGTGTTAGTGCTCCTGCAGTGAGAGTTACAAATATAGATATTTAGAAGAAAGAAATAGTCTGAAACTAAGTATAATTTAGAGATAAATTATGGACAAATAGGACAAAATATTGGACAAATTGTTGATATAGACGGGTACCATTTGAAACTTGGATTTGCCCAAAATTTTGCAGTTTTTAGGAGACCGTTTACACTGCTTTTAATTAATCGTGTCATTACAGAGTTCGGTCCAAACTGCCTGTATTTTTTTAAACTTGGCGACACTTTAATTCATTTAACTTTAATCAATTTCTTCTCAATGTTATTGTACTTTATTTCTTAGATGCTTCTATTTGCTTTCATTTTCTTTTTTATGCAGTCTATTCTTTACATTTTTTTTATTAACTCTCAAACTTAATAAATTTTTTTATCACACTGTTTTACATTTGCCTGTAAAACACGTTAATAAGCATGTATGATAAGGAGTGAGATAAATACACTTGCTTACTTGCTTGTAATGCTTAAATTACTTACAAAGTTAACTTTTGTATTGGTAATGAAGAACAATAGTTGGAATGGTGAGTTAAATGTGATGGATACAAGGTAGAACCATCCAGGTTTATCAGTTTACCGCTTCATCTAACCTCAGAACCGACTGTTCAACTGTATGGAAATGAACTGAAATGATATCTGAAGTAGATTAAAAATCAAATCAATACATTAGGAAGATAATTGTCCATCTCTATGAGACATGGAACTTATGTAAAACTGCAATGAGTCTTCAATTAATTCATTCGTTATCAACAATTAATCACCAACTATCAATTAATCTGCTTCGGCTTTTTTTATAAAGAAAAAAATAACAGTCTCCAAAAACTGGAATATTTTCTGGTTTCTTTCCTCCTTTGTTACAGTAAAAAGCAAACATGCACTACTGTTCAAAAGCTAGGGGTCACTTTGAAATGTCTTTATTTTTGAAAGGAAAGCAGTTTATTTCCCCAATGAAGATAACATTAAATCAATCAGAAATACAGTCTAGACACTGATGTGGCAAATGACTGGAAATGGCTGATTTTTAATGGAATATCCACATAGGGGTACAGAGGAACATTTCCAGCAACCATCACTCCTGTGTTCTAATGCTACATTGTGCTAGCTTATGGTGTTGAAAGGCTAATTGATTACTAGAAAACCCTTGCACAATTATGTTTGCACATGAATAAAAGCATGAGTTTTCATGGAAAACATGAAATTCTGTAAGTGAACCCGAACTTTTTAACAGTAGTGTATCTGGGAAGTGAACTGCTCATCTTTGTTTTTTTATATCATTTTCAGATGTTTTAGAAAGCAAACAACTTTTGTCTCATTGAGAAAAATAACAGATTGCTGTTAATTAATCTGTTTAGTAAATTAGTAACAAAAATAATCATTAGGTGCTGCTTTAAACTCATCTGTGATGGTAAATCTGACAAAAAAAGTTGGGAATGACTGCAGCAGGACACAGACTATGGGTATGTAAACACAACACAAACAAAAGAGATTTGCTGCAAAAGAGAAAAATAATATATAAGAACAAGCACACATCTAATAGATGTCATTTATAGAATGTAAAGAAAGATTCTATGCACTTTGGTCTCTTAGATTGTCTAAAACTCCTCACATTGGACAGGATCTGCACCATTTGCATTGGGGCTACTCCAGAAGCTTGGCCTCTGGGTGAAACTTTTCCAGCACGTCTGGAAAAACATGTGAAACATGCAAACTCATCTGAACCTCCCAGATGTTTCCTGTGCCGAGGGTCGGCGATTAAAAGACCACGTTCATCTGCTCAGCACTCACCGTACTGAAAGGCGCTGTCATAGTCTGGGGGGAGAACAAATGAGAAGCAGATTTACCCAGTGACACACTTCACAGAGTCCTTTTGATCTGACAGCTACTCAGCACTTTCAGGGCCTGAGTCATCCATCCACGCATCACCCTGCACCAATTTATGTGTCGGCTACATGCAGCTTATCTTAATTTGACTTTTCTAAGCTGTAGTTCAAATAATACCCACCTTTATCGTCATCTGCTGAGGAAGCTGTGAAAAAAAGAAGCAAAAAAAAGCATTAGTCTTTATAAGAGATTCCCTTGTTGGTGTAAGTGCATGTCAGCAAATGGCAAAATTGACGGCAGTGGAGCAAATTTCACTCTCCATAGAGCGTGCACTCCTCCTTCAAATCCCAGTTGGTATTTATGCAAAAATATACACACTGGGTTATAGTAATCCTATAAAGAGGAATAATTTGTGGATAATGAATTCAGGAGAAATGGCTTTGAACACTCACAGTCCCACAGTGTCTTTTTTTGTCACACATAACATATTTTAGGAGAAAGATAATTATATAGTCATGTGAAAAAGTAAGTGTGTCCTAGAGCTGCAAAATATACCGTTTCAACGTCAATACTGGGATGTGTAAACACAAGAAGAGCAAACTGAAACAACTCAGATGAATTCAAACACATCAGGCTACAGTTTTTCTTGCTTGATTCAAAAAGAAAACTCACACAGTTATCATTTTCCACAACAAATCTGCATTAGAAATCTGTCTCGCAGAACATCATTTACTCCGATTTAACACTTTATTCACAAGATGTTGGTTTTGTTAACATGCAGGCTCCAGATGTGCACTGCAAAATGAGCAAGACACGGGAAAGAAACCATGAAAAGGAAGATTTTTTTCACCAAAAAAAAAAAAAAAAAAAATCAACACACCGTCAGTTGCATGGAAATACTTCAGCTACAGAATAGATGATGTTGACCCAAAGTAGGTACTTTGTCCACTGTTTTTGCCACCGCATGGGAAAACGCCAGTACTTTGCTTGACCATTTGAAACGGCACCACAAAGCTCCGTATGCCAAATGTAAAGCCAGATCTGAATGCCACCCAAAGCAAAAAACTGTTTCTGGACATAACACCAAACAAATAAGCTTCCAAATGGCTTTTTTCAGCCCATTATCAAAAATCTGAAAAGAGTTTTCGGTTGTTGTTGATGCAGATGCGCTCTTCTACCATCACTCCAATTATTCTAGAATAATTATTTACTTCCAGTTTCTCAACTCATGTGGTGAAAAATTCTATATTTTATCATATCACTGCAGGGAAAAAAACATATTGTGCTGCTTCAAATGCATCCCTTAGACATTCCTGTTTTTCTTTTGACATATTTGGACAGACATCAACAGATCGAGGTGATATTCCTGAAAAAGTCACACATAAATTGGCATTTTGTAGTCATTTTCACTATTTAAATACATTAAAAAAAAAGACAGCAACATGGAAACAGTAAGTATAACCCTACATTTGTCACACACAAAAATTAGAATCAGGGGTTCCAGATTAGGATTGAAACGGTGAGTGGAACCTCTGTAAGGAGCGACAGGTGGGAGAAGTCTTATTTTAGTCTTGCATAGCCAGACGGATACCCACAGCGCCGTGTCAGCGCTGGAGAACGGACCAACTGCCCCTCAATATCACATTCCAGCTTGTTTGTGTTTCTCTGAACCAATCGCAACTGTCTACAACTAGGAAGCAGTGACAGACAAAATAGCGTTGGGGTGAAAATCTTTTGGTGGAACATTTGCATGAGAGGGACCAAGCATCAAGAGCCAAGCAGGCCAGCCTTAACGCATGATCCGAATCTACTGTTAAACTTAAAGTTTCCAGCATGTACATTGCTACTTTGGTGTTTAAAAAACAGTTACGACACAGATAGTGGAAGAAGAGGAGAAAGCCAGGTGAAATGCATGCTGGAAATGGTCGATTTAGACCTTCAGTTTATATCTGGCGAGTCAGACTAGTCGTATTTAAACCTGACACTGCATCAAAGAGGATCCGATGTCTGCTTGTCCAAATACGTCAAAAAAGGCAGCAGTTCCTATGGGACAAACTTACTTTTTCACATGACTTTACATGGTCCGCTTGCTCTAAATAAGAATAAAATTCTCCGCCGATTTCAGGAAAGTTCACGCACACAATAAAGCAAAGCATCAAAATAACAAGCGCATGATTTGTACTCACGTTTTAGTACATTTTGTTTTACTGCCCTGATCTGTGCTAATTTGTGTCCTGTCAGTGATGTGGGAAAGCACAGCCCGTCCTCTGATCGGTCACATTTCTCTGCTTCCACGGGGGACAAAACTGTTGGCTGCACTTTCGAAAACTCACGCTCCAAAAACACGCTGTACCCGGTAACAAACTAAATCCCAATTTCTGCCTCATGTTCAGCGACTTTAACAACACAAGCTGAATAATTAAAGCGGCAACTTCAGCTGGTAGGAGACACAAAGCAGACGTTGTTTATACGAGCATCGCTGTTTGGAGTGAGAACAATGTAACCTTGGAGTAGCGCGCTGGAGGTTACACAAATACTTGCGCTCGGCAGCATTTCACATCATTAATGTGTTTTTTTTTTTCCCACAGCTGTCATTAAAATATTCAACAGACTGAACAGCATTTTAAATGTCAGCCAGTCCTAATGGTTCTGCTTCGATATGAACTCTGACAACTGCTGATGAATATATTAAAATATTAATTTTTACGTCTAAGGAGATGAGTAAGACGATGAGTTTTCATATTCCAGCAGCGGAGACTCTTCTGACGTGATGAAAGAAACGCATCCAAAATGTATGTGGATACATGTACACAGCTGAACCCTTGAACTTGATAATATTTCATAAATTCTGTTGCATTGTGCTTACTTGAGATTAAGGGTTACAGTGCTACAGTTAACTCTGACCTCATTCTCAGGCTCTTAATCCTCATGATTTTCCTCCATGAAGCAAAACAAACCAAAAAACCCCCACACTTTCGCATATTGGTGTCGACATGTCTTTAAAAATAAGGTTTGACCCAAGAGTCAAAGACGATGAAAAGCCCCTCAGTGTAGGCAAATCTGCTTAACATCAAGGCCGACTGATGGCATGCAGGGTACATGCAGAAACAAATCAAAGACCAGGACCTGCATTAACAATGGAAAAAAACTTGGCAGGAGCAGTCTGAATAACTGATTATTCAAACTGCAGTAAAAGGAAATGTTTACACTGCTCTGACATGGCCTTTTCTCAGAGGCAAAACATTGGCACTAAAACATTTTCGATGAAAAATAGCAAATGCAAATTATGCTGAAAACAGTGTAACGCCAACGACAAAAAAAAAAAAAAAGAGTGGCATTTTGAACACATTTGACAAAGTAAAGGGCACATGGCAAAAAGCCAAGAGCAGCAGAAGATTAAGAAATCTCGAGGCCATGCGTTGTAAGTGACCACTCTAATGCAGGAAACTTACCCAACACCTCCCTGCCAAACGCTGACCCTGTTATACAGACACATCAGCATGTTCAGCATTGGAGGAACTTAAAACAAAGCTATAGAAACAAGAGGTAGCTGAAGAACATTGCATTTATAGGGGCTGATTGATCTAAAGTTGCTTCATGTTGAAGAAAAAAAGATACTCACCAAGTGCAGGAGCCAGCCAGGAGCTGAATGCCACCAACACCACGAGATCCATCGTACCTCTTCAGAAGAATCGAACAAACGCAGATCTTGTTAGGATGCACAAAAAGGAGAAACAATGAATGCCTTAAGTTGATTAAGTGGAAGCACACATTCTGAGTTATTTCTGGTGTATGAGGGTGAAGTTGAGGCTTGTTTTCTGTTCCACCTGAAGCAATATTGTTCAGTCTCATTCCAAATTTTGCATAGCAAATCCTCATTTGACCCATAAGTTTCTTCTGGATGGAAAACGAGTGACTAACAATAAAGAGACATTGTGTCTGAGATGTTCATGATACATTTCAACAATTTCTGTGTGTTTTTCATGTTTTCATTAAAAATGCCATGTCTTAAATTACTCTAATCCTTTGAAATGGTCGTAAATGTTTGGCAAAATGCAGCTTCCACACCACTCCAAATGGCCTTGGTAATTTCTACAAGGTTCTAGTATAAATTAGGAACAGCTGATGCAGTAGTCATCCAGTCAGTTTATAGTCAATTACCAGCCATGACTTAAGCCAAAGAGTTTAGAGAGCTCAGTATTATGAGCCATCACATGGGAGAGACATGCACCGTGGCTGCTAACAGGATGGGCTATAAAGTCATATCCAAGTGTTTTCAGGTGCCAGTGGCCACAGTGCAAAGCGTCATCAAAAAGTAGATGAAGTTCCACACAGTGAGAAATATCAAAGGTCATGGAGGGTAAAGTGACCCAGGCACTGGCACCAATAGTAGTGCAGGAGGCCAGGAAAAATCCAAGGATCCCAAGTAAGACCACTCTGATTAATGTGTTCTTGGAGCAACATCTCAAGACAGATACTTCAGCCAACCAAGAACATGGAGGAGTCCACTTCTTCACACAAATAAAAACTTTTGGTCATCTTTTTTTTTTTTTTGTCAAATGTTGGGGGGGGGGGGGGGGGGGGGAGAGTTACTTGGATGCAGGGGCCAAAGAAAGGAGAAGCATTCAACCCAAACAATCCCATTCACATGATCCAACACTGTGGTGGGAACGTGATGCTGTTTTTCAGGCTGCCAGGTCAAAGAAAAGTGGAGCACATTAAGATAATGGAGGAAGACATCAGGCAGTCTGCAGAAAACGTTGTCACTGGGCAGCATCGGAGCTTCCAACAAACTCTTGAATGTCCCTTGGGATTAATAAAGTATCTATCTCTCTTGACTACGATGTGAAACATGGAGACAAAGAAATGGTGAGAAAACAATGAGAAGATGTTAATGCAGCACAGCCAGAGTCCAGATGTAGATGTAGATGGAGAGGAAGCCTTCAATCTCAACGAGCTGAAGATGCACACAAAAGAGCCTAAGAATCTAAAATTTATCTTTACCATATTTTGCACACTGCCTTACTGTCTTTCATTAATTGTATATTGTCATTTACCAGCCAAAAGAAGCCCATTTGTCACATAAAACTTCACTACAAATCACAAAAGTCTACCCTGGGTTTAGAAAATGTTGGGCTTCACCGTATCTGACCCCCTCCGGGTTAAAATAACTCAGCAGCTTAAACTGTTTTACGAACAGAGAGGAGATTGCTTTAAAAAAAAAAAAAAAAAAAAAAAAAAAAGCAGCAGCTCACCTTGAATACCCTCCAGAAACTAGCAAACAGATGGCTCAGATAAAAATAAGTAAGAAAGAAATCAGAAATGGAGGGGAAATGCTTCATATATTTACTTATTCATGTGCAGGAAACTATAGCTTAAAATGATAGTCAAAATCACAGCTGGAAAACAACACTGGATCTCATTTTTCCCTTAATGCAACTTACTGCAGGGTTCCAACAGACCCTGCTGATAGCCTGATATTGAACCACAGAGATGGCCATAATTCCTAATCCTCATGACAGCTAAACTGAACTCATTTTTAACGGTAAAGTCGACTGAATGCCCCGTTAGTGACTCTATTCCTGGTGGGGACACAATACTCCATCTTGGTAGACCAAATCTGATCATGTTATGTGTCCTAATATTGCGGTCTCTTCAGTCTGTGTAAGTGAAGAGGATTTATTTCAGGCTCAGCACCCCAGAAAATAGAGCTTGCCAGCAGAGGGGTACGAGGCAAGGCTGGTGTTGAGTTGCAGTTGATATTTGGTCAGTGGGTTGGGGTTGGTTTCACTTGGTCATCTGGTTTACACATGGGCCGGGGCTGTTTTTCTGTCTATATATTATCTGGGACATTCCTCTGGATGCTTTTACACCCAAATGTTTACAGGCTAGGGTTCCACAACCGGACTTGTGTTGGACACGGGCGCTGCAGAAGATCCACAGTTTCGAGGTTGTGATTCTGCTCACTTCACAACTAAATTACACCAGAAAAATCCCAAGGCACAACAACAAAAAAAACGTACTGCAGGTAGCTTAGCAGTTACACAAGTCTAAATCTATGCCATGAAATAAAATGTTATGCATTGCGAAGATCAAAGCCTATGTTAGCAGAGCCGAGGGTTCCCCTCCCTGGCCCAGAGCGCTGATGGGGATTCAAGCATGACTCGAGTGGGGGTGTGAACGTGGAGCTGGAGTGGAAAGAAACGAACACTTCAGCCCTGGGAGCAGGATTAACAACAAAGGCCTGCCAATCAGGTTTAATCAAACAAATACAGGGTGAGTTATTCTAACAAGGAGCAATCCAATAATCTTGTTTGTTAGCCTTCTGAGTGATGTAGAGGAATATAATGGGGAGATGGGGAAGAAGGCCATAAAGCAACACTTAAAATGAATTACCATGGATTATTATAAAGTGGGATTAACAGACGGTTTGTAATTAGGAAAAGGGGGCTTAAACTGCACATTTTCCTGCATTAACCCACATAGAGGAGCCTCATACTGGAGCACATTTGCATTCCAAATAGACACATCATCAATAAACTGCAAGACTTGTGTTGCAGTTCTGCACAAACATCATTTAGTTTAATTAAACCTGAGACCTTGTTCTGGTGCCGAGAACAAGTTGGATGAGACCTCAGAAACACTGAAAGCGCCTGATTCAAAATTGATAAACTTTGAGGCTTATAATGAGGAGCACTCAAAGCGCTTCTGTTCTCGTCAATTAACACGACAAACACCGAGGAACATTTAGTTATTGGCTGCAAGCGTTTGCTGGCAAAGCTTAGCGTAAAAATGTGTGACACCGAACTCCATTGAACTTCTCAGATGGCGTGGCATTTCTGGAGCTGGACACCGACGCGTAATCGCACAGAAAGATGGAAAAAAAAAATGACACACAATGCACCGATAAATGGACAAAATACACGTTGGGCTCGTGCGTAAAAATGCGTAAAAGCAGCAAAAGTCATGACTTGTGCAATTACACGGTCACATGTTTTCAGGCATTTAGCTGGCGGTGGAGAAACCCGGCTGCAATGGAAAAAAAAGTGAAGACCTCTCCAAGACAAAAGCACCAAAAAAGTATGTTGTGCACTCTTACCCTGCAGATTTGAGTGTGTTACCAAAGGTGATGCATTCATTTCACAGATGCGTAAATTTGGACATTTAGTTGAACTTACCGTGTCTCAGCCTCCAATAAACTCTAACGTGAGTTCCGCCCAGTTGAGCCAAACTTTGCGTAAAAAGAAAAGAAGTTCCCCCCACTTAATTGTTACTTGAGCTAAGAAAATAAAATATGCAAAAAACAAAACAAAAACAAAACCCTTCTCTTATGACTAGAGAGAGAAGAAAAATTTTAAAGCCCCACTGATTAAAAATGAATTATTCTGTGTTGCACTCTGTGGAGCTGTACTCTGCAGTAAGTCAAGCTCTGTTCCTTCTTGGTCTTGTCTCAGGAGGAATGTTGAGGGAGAGAGTGAAGAGTTGAGTTGAAGGGGGCGGGGTGCCACTGAAGTTACTCCCAAAAATTACCCTGGGCTGCCCTGCACGGAGGTAAACAACACAAGCAGGAGTGCATTTCAGCTGCTACTGCACTGGGAGATTATTCCCATGTATTTTTCTTTCTTTTTTTCTTTTTGCCAGCCCTGATAGTAAAATATGATTCTGTAATGAACTGTAAATCATGCTCATTTCCCCTCAGAGGCACATATAAAGAGACACGAGCAGCATCAAACAGTGAGCTTGTTATGCTGAAGGTATAATTTACAGGCTTTTACAGAGAGGTTCAGTGCAGTGAAGTGAAAGCGTAAACACTGGAGAGCTTTCATGGCCACTGCAGTCTGTCAGCGAGGTCTCTCGGCTATATGAAAACTGTCTTTTCTCAAGCTCTCTCCCCCTACAACACCAAACTGCCAGATTCTCCCCCTCTCAGAGAGCAAACACGGAGCTGGCCAGGCTCAACTTTGCTCCTGTCTCAATTTTGCTGTCTGCTATTGTACTCAGTTGTGGAATTCTGTCTCTGTTCCCCTTCCTGCTCCAAGGACCTTTGGTAGCTTTCCTATCAAGGCATCCGGTTGGGTTTAAGGTTTCTCCTTTTCCCCACACACAATACAAAGAGTCATTCATTTCTAATTTGGGCTGTTCCTTTATTAGTTTTGTAGAAGTGGAGGGAAACACAAATAACTTAAGCACGGTTTGTAGTGAAAACATGTTTATTTAGTCGTCAGAACAACAACGAGAGCATATTTTCTATGACACACACATTTAAAAAGAATATCAAGACAGATAAGAGACTCCAGACTGTTTTCATTCGTTGCTGGAGACAACATATTTCCCTCCTCCACTAGATGGAGATGTTGGTCAAGAATGAGCTACATGTTCCTGCACCTCCAGAGTAAACAATAGAGCACTAGATCGCTGGGAAACAACAACAACAAAAAAAACACATTTCCCCCCAGTAAATCAAGAGGAAGCATAATGAGTAAAATCTGTAACATTCTTCATCCTGTTCAGCAAAAAGGGGTTAAACACAAGGATGTAAACAGCTGTTTCAAACACCAGTTCATATTTTTGAGAAAGGGAAAACAACTTGGGGTTTTTTTTATACCTGTGCACCAGATGCTGCTATCAGCGCAGAGCCGACATCTCTACAGGCCGCTGCAATGAAAAAGAAAATTGCAGTCAAAGGGCACTGAGGCAAAGTAAAGTCAGGTCTGCTCAGGCACAACGTAGATTACAAGCAATGCTTTGGAAAATTGCGTTTTTAAAGTCATATGCAAACAGTCAAGAGCCACGCTGATCCTCGGGGGTGTTTTCTCCCCCTGTTTAGGGTCTGGTGATGAGAAAATGCCAGCGAAAAGACAACTGCTTTGAATAAAGAGAGGAATGGGGATGCAGCAAACTCACTTCTCTAAAGGATTGACTTAAGGCTAGGAGACAAAACTAAAGATGAGGGCTCAAATTAATATTGCACCCAGATGAGTCTTAAGTGTCCTTGGATGACAAGCAGTGATTGGATTGCAAGCTTGGTAGCTTTTGATGGCCATGCCTGTCAGCCTCACCTGCTTTTTAATCAGTAATTACCATAGGGGATTCTCTGGCATTTCTTAATTAAATTGGACCAAATGCAATTAAAAACCACACTCTTATTCCTTTAAAAGGGCTCTGTGGAGTCCTTGTTTAGTTCTTGCTGTTAAGAGAATAAGCGGTTGAATGGTCATAGCACCGTCCCATCTCTCGCTGATCTGTACTTGATTATTTCGCTGGTCAAATTAAGTTTGCAGTTTGCATAATAAAGGGAAAGATGCAGTTCAAGATTAAAACTTCCGCTCCAACTGGAATTGGAGGTTAAAAGCGTAGACAAGCGGGCAAAGTATTAGAACAATTAAAGTTAACATCAGGAGCAGTGTGATGAGAGCAAGTAGTGAAGCAAAGGACTATCATTATCACAGCACTAAATGTAGCAGTAAATCTTTGCCCACTACATTTATACCCAGAGAGCACACATCTCCAGTACTCACCATCGAGAAAAGTCTCCGGCACTCCAGGAGGCAACAACTATGGACACATCAGTGGTGATTTTCCCATCTGCGGTCCTCATATCATCTTTGGAGTTGTTATTGTAGTTGCCACAGGCGCCGCACATTTTACCAGACAGGCTGCTGTCAATAATGATGCCGACCTCCTGAGAGATGGAGTAGGTGACCCGCACAGCAGACGTCCTCTCGATGATCACAGTCCTCTCTGAGATTTGGACGAATAGTTCGCTCGTCACTTTGCTGGGAAGAGACACTTTTCTGCCATTTACCTGGATGACACGGAGAACGGGAAGGAAGAGGAGAAAGAGAACATCAAAATGAATGCAGGCAAAATAAAACAAATAACAAAGCAGTCTGTGCATCAGACAGATCTATTCACTTTTATTTATATAGATCCAATACACAACATATGGCATCTCAGTCAAGGTGACTTTATCATATTGGCTATATTTCCAACAAATCCAAGCTATTCTTTTAGAGCAAGCACTTGAGTGACATTGGGAAGAAAAACAATACTTTCTAACAGCGAGAAACCACCGGCAGAACCAGGTTCTAAAAGGTTATTTAAGGGACCTTTTTCCACCACTTATATAAATGCTCATTTGCAAGATAACGAATCTAATTTACTGATTTAGAAGAACCTTGTAAGTTGCAAACATTATTTTGATAGGTCGGGTCAACATAATAGTTTGTATTATTAATTATTGTTAATATTGTGTGTAATTTTAAACTCAAATTTCTGCAATAGTTTAATGGAAAACTAAATTCAAGTTGAGGTGACTTGATAAAATTGCCTTCTTGATACCATATTTCTTCACCTTGAGGTCAGGATTTTAAGTTGCACTGATGTACTAATTTAACATTGCAGCAACTTCATCTTTTTACCAACTTAAAAAGCTATAGGTTCATAGTTATGGTAATTAAGGACATAACAGAACAAATTTCATTTTAAATAACATGGGAATAGCAGTTCTAGCAACTTAATTTGATGGAAAATTAACTTTAAAAAATGTTATTTAAAAAAATCTCTGCATTAGTTGATGTAAAACTAATTAAGATGCCTCGATACCAGATTTTTTCTTCAACTTTAGATCAGGATTTCAAGTCACCTCCCCTACCTACCTAACATTGAAGCAAACTATTTTTATTTTATAAATCAACTTTAAAATATTTTTTAAAGATATGGTAATTAAGTACAATGCATTAGAAAAATAATTTTAGATAATGTGAATACTAATTCCACTTCAAAAATTCCACTTTTAAAAATTCTTCAACAATTTTTTTTTAAATTTTCCAATTTTAAAACTCATATTCATGGTTTTTAAGGACATAACATTTTAAAGACCTGTAAAATAACTTGGATATGCTAGTTCTAACAACTTCGTTTCATAAAATATCTCCCAAAAAACTTGTGCTTCTGCTGCTAGTCACTAAGTGAGAGGCAAGTGACAATACCTTTGATTGTCCAGGAAACTAATTCCACTAACTCAGTGTAGTTGTTGGTTGAACATAATTTTATGAGAAGTTGTCATAACTCAAAAAGACTGATGCAAACTGCTGTTAGCTTTTTGTTGTTGAGTGCAACATTATTTTTTAGACTGCAGGGAGGACCATAAACTTATTTAGGGTGAGGTTAAAAGAGAGAAAGAAAAGGCGGGTGAGAAAATCAGACATACAGCAATAACACATAGGAGATCGGTTATTATTTTAACAGTGCTCACCCAGGCTTCTTTTTCACTGTTTACTGCCACAATTGCCTCTTTGAAGTAAACATACACAGTGGCAACAGTGGGAGCGGCTCCTTTACTGCAGATCCTGACGTCCACAACCACACGGAACCACAACTCAGAGGTGTCATCGCACAGTTTGGCCACTTCAAATGCCCCCTGTGCTCCTATGGCTCCAGACGCGCCATCAAAGGAGCTCAGATGTCCAACCGGGCTGACGGTGCAGTGACCCCGTTTGACATGGCAACCCCTGACCCCGTCTCTTACACTGCAAACCTCCCCACTGGTGCAGGACAGCTTCTCACACTTTACTAGCCCACACTCCTGGCACACACACTTGGACGTACAATCTTTGCACACCGCCGCTTGGCCCACCTGGAAACATACATTGTGTGTAGTGTTAAAATCACTTTGTTGCACCTCTATTCATGTGTCAGTGCGAAATAATCTCAGTGTAATTTTACCGTCAGATATCTGCCCTTGTACACACACCCACAGTTGTCCAAGGCAACACACTTAGTGCCATCAAAAACAAAGCCGGCGTCACACTGGCATCCTTCAAAACAGCTTTCAGTGCAAGTGAATGGAGAGATAAAGCTGGCACACGTCCCACCACAGGTGTCAGCGCACACCTCATAGTGACTGTGTGGTGGGCAGGAGGCAGCTAAAAGAGAAGACATTTGCAAGAAATTAGAATTTGCACCTGAAATATAAAGACATTTTCAGCTAAGATGCTGTTGAGTGTAACTCACGGCAGAAGGAGCTGCTCCTCCATGTCTGGATTTGAACTCCTTCACCCTGGCAGGCCAGAGCGTAGGCCTGCACGCTGTTGCACAGAGTATCTTTGTTGCCACCCATAGCACACACATCAAACACACAATGAGACACATATGCCGCTGGGTCGACTTTGCTGTGGCAGGCTTTGAAAGGCCCATTAGGCGCACTCATGATGCCGCAGGAGTCGGCTTTTCCGTACAAAGTAGCTTTGGCCTGCTCACACACTGGGCAATGTCCTCCACAGCCGCCACACACAAACCCAGGCAGGTCCACCACCCACGCCTTCCCAAAGTCATCCACGTTCTTTGTTTGTTTGCCACTAGGAAGTCTGAAATCATCGCCATCGTTTTTGTTGTAGTTGCCACAAAGACCGCACATCTTGCCCTGGTATGTAGAAGGAACAATCACCTCAACATAGTAGACGGTGTCATAGAGGACAGTCAGGCCAAAGACTGTTCGGACGATTATGTTGCGGCCTTCTTGGGTGACTCTGAGACGCCCGTTATCCAGGGAGACAGGGAGGTTTAGGAGTTCATCATCCACCTGGACAGAAAGGGAAGAGAAGACAATCAGCGTGAGAAAGACAGTTTGCACAGATGTAACCACAGCAGTACTTGGATGAAGCTGATAAACTCACAAGGACTCTCCATGGCATCCTCTGCTGGATGTAAATGATGTAACCATAGACTTTCACCCCAACTGACTTGGTAACAGCCACTTTTCCATTTCCATACTTCTCATTCCCCTGAGTGACTTCGAATGGCGTCAGACGACCTTTGTCATCATCACAAACCTTGGCCAACACATAAACACAGGTGCCCTGGAAGTCAAACCTCTGTCCATCGAAAGAAATGTAATGAGGATCACCAGAAGCCACACACTTTCCATGACCCTCCGGGTGGCAGCCTTTCACTCCATTCACAAGCTTACAGACTTCTCCTGAACGGCACTTGGCCTTTTGGCAAGTCACGGCGCCGTTCTCTCCACAGACGCACTGCTCCACGCACTTATCTTCAGGGTAGAAGACATCGTCTTTCTTGTAGTAATGACCATCATAGGAGCATCCACATTCTCTAACAGGCACACAGGTATCGCCACTGAGGAGGTAGCCTTGATCACACTCGCAGGCTTCTGCACAATGCCTGTGGCAGGTGGCGAAGGAGGTTAAGCTGGCACAGGTGGCTGGGCAACCGGTGGCACACAGGGCGTAATGGCTATTAGCGGGACATCTCATCGCTGTGGGATAGAATGAGAAGAGAGGAAAAGGAACATGGTGAATATCAAAAAGAGAGACCACCAAAAAATGAATACACAATCAGAAACTCACGACAGAAGTTGTCTCTTCTCCAGGAGTAGATGGTGACCCCTTGGCTCTGACAGGCAGTGACATACACTTCTACAGCCTCACAGATTGATCCATGGTGCCCGTGATATTGACAAGCATCATAAGCACAGTCCTCTAAGTAAGGAGCAGGGTCCACATGCTTATGACAGTCTCTAAAAGGCCCAGCCTTGTCAGTAATAATGCCACAGTATCTCACGGCTTGGTACTCTTTCCTCTGGGACTCTGAGCAAGCCTTGCACCACGCACCTTGGCAGGCTGCTGAACAACCTGGTACGACTCCCACCTGCCAGCTCTCCCCCAGCTTGACTCCATCAGGGGCGGTCTTCCCATCCCGCATGGTCAGATCGTCCTGACCTTTCCCATTGTAGTTGCCACACAGACCGCAGACTGCACCCTCATAGATGCTGGGCAGAGTAACGCTCACCGTGCTCCGCCAGTCAAAGGTCACGGTGATCCCAGCGACTGTTTCCACTACAGCCGTCCAGCCGCTGACGAACACAACCAGCTCATTGTTGTAATCCAGCGGAAGTGAAGCGAGCTGCCCATTAAGCTGAAGAGCAGAAAATGAGGCAGGGAGAGAGAAATATTTTTTAGGAGATTATAGATTTAATAATTCTGTGGACCTTGCTAATCCATTCTAATGTGCAGTTAAATCCTACTTTAATTAAGTCTGCCTGGATCAAAATTTTAATATGCAATTAAATATATATATATATATATATATATATATATATATATGTATATATGCAAAGGAGCACAAGGGATGTCAGAATTAGCACAATGACAAAAGGCATATTATCCACTCATTCGAATGAGGCTCAGAGTAACTGTGCTGTTTTTAATTTTCAATAATGCGACGACATGCTGTGTCCCATTTATTTTCACACCGAAAATTCACACAAAAGCAGATCGCTCATTCAATCTCTCATTACGCCGCTACGTGCTCCACATTAACCATACCTTAACACCTGGGCCATGAAAAAATCAATCAGTGCCTCCCACCTGGTCCCCTCAGAATCAGCTGATGTGTTTTGTACAAACACTTCAGTAAAAAATTAAGCCAAATTTGACCTTCTATTGTTTTGACACGGAAGGAGTCATGTCGAGGCGATGTGTGGTGTGCAGGTAAAAATGAGACCTTTCATATGCTATGGGTTGTTTTGACGTATCCCACATGGTGATATGAAAGTTTACCCAAGTTTCAAAGTTTTCTACAGTAAATTATCAGAGAACAGAAAAAAACATCTAGGGTATCAATGCTTGTTTCTGTTGCTTTATGCCATAGATATTAGATTGGTGCAGTTTTGCAACTATGATATACACCATGATATTAATGCTCCAACTGAGGTATGGAAAAAATCCATAACCAAATTGAACAAAATGAACAAAAAACAAGTTTTTGGATTTAGATTGAGTCACCTTGAATGGATGTAAAATTGATTTAGATTAGTTTTCATGTGGTTTTCTGCTTTATGTATGAAATAACGAGGAAAAAAAGTGGGCGTGAAAAAAAAGACAAACTCTGATGTACGTCAAGGGCCTGTGACTCAGAGCATATACATAGTACGAAGCTAAAATTGTGCATAGCTTCACTGAATATACTAAACTTATTGTAAATAGTTTGAATATTATCTGACTGGGAGGGTGTCAGCTTACCAAGACCTTGTAGGGGTATTCTCTGCTGATGGTGAGAGTGATATCATAGATGGAGAACTTGACCGTCCTGGTGTAGGACACGGCTTTGCTTCCCCGGTGGTCATTCTGCACAGTCACCTTGAACGGCACCAGTCCAGGCTGCTGCGAGCACAATCCCACCAGCTGATACACGCACGTGCCTTGGAAGTCGTACTTACGGCCGTCGAAGGTGCGATAGTGCGGGTCGCCCGAGGCCGTGCACGTGGCGTGGCTGATGGGTCGGCAGGCGCGCACTCCATCCACCACGGTACATTTCTCTTTGGCAGAGCAGGAGGCCTCGCGGCATATCACCATGCCCAGGGTCGAGTCGCACTCACACAGGCGACCGCAGGCCTCATCAGCCCAGAAGTGCTCACCTGGCTTGTAGTAGCGGCCCTGGTAGGAGCAACCGCATGATTTAGCGGGAACACAGACGCCAGCGCTGAGGACGTAACCCTTATCGCACACACAGGTCTCCACACAGGCACCTTTGCAGACCTGCTTCTGCTCAGGGAACGGGCAGGACGGCTGGCATGGGCTGGCACAGTCCTCATAGTGGCTGTGACGCTGGCAGTTCATTGCTGGGGAGAAAACAAATTTAGACAGTTATTAACCCAAAAAGTAAAATATGTGATTGCAATCTTGAGCAAAGGCATTCACAGATACTCACGACAGCCAAACTTTGTCCTCCAGCCCTTGATTATTATTCCCTCCTGGCGACACTCCTTACTGTAGGAATCCAATGCCTGGCACAGCATTTTTTTATCGCCCTTATTAAAGCACATATCATACACGCAATTGTCCATGAAAGCCTGGGGGTCCACTTTTTCATGGCATTTCTGGAACACACTGTTCACCTTGGCTGTGAGGGCCCCACAGTAAGCTTCAGTCTCATAGAGTTTACGCATGTTATCGTCACAGGTGGGGCAGTTTTTCTCACAGGTGTCCCAGCAAGGGTGGTCCTTGTCCTGATCGGGCGTTTGCCAGCTCTTGCCCCACTCGATCACTGAAGAAACCGTTTTGCCGGCTGGATTCTGGAGTTCATCGCGGCTGTTACCATTGAAGTTGCCGCACAGACCGCAAACTAAGCCGTAGTAGCTGCTGGGAAGCCTGATGACGAGATACCAGTTGTAGTCATAGGAGACAACCAGGCCGAAGTTTGTTTCCACGACTGCAGTGTTTCCTCTTAGAAACACTGACACTTTACCGTCACCCAGTTGCAGAGGAAGATTCAGCAGCTCTCCATCCACCTGAGGAACATGGATCAGAACAATATATATTTATATAAACTACACACACTGAAATACAACTAGTGAAACAGAGAAGAAACTAAAATCTTACCGTAACTCTGCCAACTTGGTTCTTCTGGATGGTGATGGTGTACCCATACACAGATACATCTACTTCCCTGACGTAGGAAACTGCCGTGTTTCCTCGGTTATCATTCCTCTCAGTAACTGAAAACGGAACCAGACCATCCAGTTTGCCGCAGGTTTTGGAGATGACGTACTTGCATGTGCCCTGGAAGTTGTAGTTGTAGCCATCAAACGTGTGGTAGTGGGGGTCACCCCAGGCCCAGCAGACGCCCGTGTAGGTGGGGATGCACACAGCCTCACCCTTCTCGACACGACACGACTCCTTGACCCGACAGTTGGCATCTTTGCAAGGATCTGCAATGGATAAATACAAGGGGATTTGTACCATTTTAAATATCATTAGAAACACAGACTGTAACAACAGAAACAATGTTTGGATTTTCAATTTTTTGACAGTCCTTAAACTAATCATGTGTGACATGGAAGTAAAAATTGAGCAAATCTATTCTTAAAATTGTGACATTTATCAAATTCCTCTTATTCTACATGTCTCATTTAAAAATCCACAAAAAACAAACAAATTGCTTGAACCAGATTCTGTGAAAAACAAAAAAATTCTGCGCTCCTTGATGCAACATGATAGCCTAGCTGTGCTAGACCCAGGTCCGAAGACACAAGGGTCTCGGAACTCTCGACAGGGAGGGAGGTGGGCTAAAAGGTTGTCTTTCAAATCACTCTGCAGCAATTGGGTAGGTATACAACCAATCAGTGCAACGAATAGGCTGACGTAGTTCCTAGAGCGCCGGAAATCAGAGGATGCGGGAGTTCGGTGAAGCCTTATTTATACAGTCAATGGGTGAAGCTCAAGTATATTACAAGTTGAATTTTAGCTTCAAATCTTTAAGGACTGTGGCCAAAGCCGAGTCGAAAGATAACTGTTTATTGTGTGCAGCCATCTTCTTGTCTATCCTTGTTTCTATGGTTGTTTCCGGTTGCTTCTGTCAGAATTGTCGCGCCTCTGTCATCACTTAGTTACGCCCGCCTTCTGACTCTACACTTCATGGTGATTCGTCAGCCAGTTTTAGGAGCATCCAACCTCAAGGCTTACCAAGGGTAACTAGACCGACCCTGGCAGAGAATTAAATTCGTTGCCGTGGGTTGTCTAGTGCAGCTAGGCAAGCAACATGAAGCTGTAAAAACTCAGCTGCAACCAACAGTTTCAAGACAGTAACTTAAGGACTTTTTGACTGAACTGGAGGCTTTGTTTACACAGAGCAGAAAGGGGACAAATGTGGAAAAGCAAAGATGTAGTAGCAGTAGTTGAAAAGTAGCAAAATATCTGATATAGTATACAGAGTGACCTTTTTTTCCAGTATTGGTAAAAATGTGAACACTTGGAAATATTTTGCACATGTTGATTTCAGATTTTTTCAATTCTTGTATAATCACAAAAAGTCAACTTTCTTTTATGGCCCACTTATAGTCATGGTTGTACTGTTTCTGTAAAGATGCAGGACTTTATATTGAGGTGAAAAAATCAGTCCACGAAAGACTCGAAGAGTAAAATTGTAACAAAGCACCCACGAACTGGGGCTTAGAGTTCAGAGAGTTAATAAAAAATAAAAGAGAATTTTAAATTGACTGAACATGTACTGACTCAGGAAATTATATTAGTTAAAATGAGTAAACATTTGGGTCTTGCCTGTGTTGTAACATGCCCTGATTCCTTTCTTCACCATGCATTTGGTGCTTTGAGGGCAGGAGTGATTTTCGCAGATGAGGCCTTTCTCTGGATCACAGGTGCACCTTGTGCGACAGTCTTCCTCGTACACAACTTCGCCAGCCTGGTGACGCACAACAATACGTGTAGAAAGTGGGAATAAGATAAAAAGGCTTCAAATTATTTCATGCTTATTCCTCCTTAAAGACACACAAATTTCGCCAATCTGCTAATTAAGCCTCAGGAGAAATCATCAGTGCACATTTCTAAAATCAAACTGGCCGATGTCCACCACTATGGATGAAAAAGCAACTTTACTGCCATTTTTGCATAAATGCTGCTTTGGGGATCTTGTTCTAAAAAATAGCCCCATATACTATATATAGACTGGCCTTTTTGCGAAGACAGAAGTGCTAAATTTTACCTTGTAACTTCTTCCATTGTCATAACAGCCACACTCAGTCTCCTTGACACACGTCTCTCCATTAAATAAGAAACCGGCATCACATTCACAGCCTTCTGTGCAGCTGGTGGGGCATTCCACAATCTCTGTGAGGCCGGGGCAGGAGGCAGAGCAGGCCTGGGCACACACCTCATAGTGACTGTTGGCGGGGCATTTCATGGCTAAAAAAAAGAAGAAGAGGATAAATATATTAGAATAGAACCCACAGCTAACATTTAATATAGGACAGACATAAATAGAAGGTTAATTTAGAGGGATAAAGTAAATTTTCTTACGACAGAAGGAGGCCGTCCTCCAGTTTTTGACATCCACTCCCGCCATGTGACAGTTGAATGCATACGCTGCCACGCTGTTACACAGCACTTTCCCATCCCCATTGGAAGCACACACATCAAACACACAGTCATCAAAGTATGGCTGTGGGTCCAGTATACTGTAGCAGGCTGCAAAAGGACCTTTGGGTGCTGTAACAATACCGCAATAAGTGGATTTGGAAAACACGGCCTTTCGAGCTGGGTCACATTTAGGACAGTCGTTTCCTTCGCAGCCATTTTCACACACTACATTAGGAATGGTGACCTTCCAGGATTTTCCAAACGCATTCACGTTGTTGGTGAGCTGACGGTTGGGCATCTGGAAGTCATCTTTCTGGTCACCGTTGAAGTTGCCGCACAGGCCGCAGACTTTGCCACGATAATTTCCAGGTACTGTGACTGTCACGTGGTAGACCAGGTCATAAGTGACCCGCAGTCCGAAGTTTGTTTCAATAACATAATGATTGCCTTCCTGATAGACCAGCACCTCTCCATCATTGAGATTCACAGGGACGTAGTTAAATACTCCATTTACCTAAGAGGAAGCCACAGGTGTTGATTAAAGGAAATAACTAGTGCTGAGTGGAATATTAAAATGTAAGCATATTTATTGATGCATATGTCTTGTTTATGATTAGATGAATACACACATATCTAAACAATTCTAGTAGAAAAATATGGATGAGTTTTTCTTTGTAATGTTATTTGGTATTATTATTATTATTATTCTATAGATTTTCCTTATTTTGTTTATCTGGTAAAAACAAAAAAATAGATATTTTAATAAAAACACTGTTTCTACTCGGCTGCTCAGCGGCGTAGTGGTTAGCACTTTTGCCTTGCAGCAAGAAGATCCCTGGTTTGAATCCCAGGGTGGGCCTGGGATCTTTCTGCATGGAGTTTGCATGTTCTCCCTGAGCATGCGTGGGTTTTCTCCGGGTACTCCGGCTTCCTCCCACAGTCCAAAAATATGCTGAGGTTAATTGAGTACTCTAAATTGCCCGTAGGTGTGAATGTGAGTGTGATTGTGTGTCTGTATATGTAGCCCTGCGACAGACTGGTGACCTGTCCAGGGTGTCCCCTGCCTTCGCCCGAGTCAGCTGGGATAGGCTCCAGCACCCCCCGCGACCCTAATGAGGATAAAGCGGTGTATAGAGGATGGATGGATGGACTATTTCTACTCTATTTAAATCAGCAAAAATATATTTATTTTACAGATGTTTGAAAGAAAAATGATGTATACTAGAAATAGAAAATAGAAAAAAGTCACTGTTATTTTAAAGATGGTCCCTGTTTTTCTAAATTACAGATAATATATAAAAAAGAAAATTACATTTTTTTTATTTGATTTAAATCAGCAAAAACATGATTATTTCACAGGTATTTGCCAATAATCAAAAAAAGAGGTATGTATGTTATGTTTTCTTATTTTTTTAAATTACAGATATCTTACAAAATCCTCAAAAAGAAAAAAAATGCCTTTGCATGTTGATTGTTTAAAATATATATTATTTAAAAAAAATAATAATAATTTTTTATTAATTTATTTTTACAGCTTTCCTGTATATAAATAAGATAAAACGACATTTTAAACAGATAGCGGCTGTTATTCTAACAGTTTTTACAGCTTTTAGATTTTTTCTTTGTTTTTGTAATGAATTAATTTATTTATGTACTGATTTCTTTTCTTCCTTTCTTTTTAGTGTTGCTCACCAGAACTCCAAACATGTTTTCCCTCATGATAAGCGAGTAGCCATAGACCTTCACAGCAACCAGCTTGGTGACGGACACCACCTTGTTGCTCGTCACTCGGTCCCACTTCTCATTCTCCACCTGGACAGAAAAGGCCACCAGGTGGGTTCCTTCCAGCCCGCAGCTCTCAGAGAGTGTGTAGGTGCAGGTGCCCTGGAAATCAAACCTTCGCCCATCAAAGGATAGATAATGCGGGTCGCCGGAGGCATGACACACACCCTTACCAACGGGGTGACATTTCTGGACACCATTTTCTATTTTACATTTTTCATTGGGGCCACATGTGAACTTCTTGCACTCAACCTAAGAAGGGAAAAAAAATATCACAGGAACATCAGAAGTGTTGTCAGCAACAAATCAGTGGCAAGTTATGTTTTAATTGTTCATTTTAGCATCCATTACCTCCCCATCTTGAGCACACTTGCACTCCTCCTCACACTTCCCATTGGGATAAAAGACTTGGCCGATGCGGTAGTAGCGGTCGTTGTGGATGCAGCCGCACTCTGAGAAAGGAACACATTTATCTCCACTGAGGATGTATCCTTCATCACAGGAGCAGCCCTCCTCACAGTGATTCTTGCAGCCTTTAGGAGGAGCCAGACTCTGGCAAGATGCTGGACAGGCAGTCGAACAAATTTCATAGTGGCTGTGAGCGAGACATTTCATTGCTGCACACAAGGGACAGAAAAGACCAAGTTAATTTTTCATTCACTGGAGACATTTTTATGTAGAACACAAAAGACAGTCATTACAAAGGCACAGAAAACAAACTGTGTATTGTTCATTTTTCTTCTTCAGTTAGAGTGAATATTAGGGTCAGTATGGATCATTTAAAATGCTGGTGTTGCTCCACCATTTCAGATTTTGTTCAGAGTTGACTTTTTTGTCATGTGGAACCCAAAACTAGGCTTTGTAAAAATCTTTTTGTCCTGATTTTCATAATTTTATGTTTTCATACATGTTTTATTTTTTGACCCTCAAAAAATGTCTTACCCAGGAATCAATATCTCCAACTTTGACCATCATAAAATCAGGGGTAGACACATACAACATAGTTTCCAGCAGATTGAAATAATTAACTGGTTTCAGCAGAAGAGATTTTTTAAAATATTCACCACTGAAAACTAACAAAAAGTGCTAAGTTTTGAAGCTTTTGATGGCATTGGCATCTCGGAAAGCTCCTGAACATATATATGGATGTATCTACATTTCTTGCTAAAACAAGCCATTGGTTGAACTTTTATCAATGTTTAAGGACTCTAACATCAGTGGAATTTGATGTATGGCAAGTATGCCAAGTCAAAGTTCCACCATTTTGCTGTTTCGATATTCGAAAACGATGATGTGGACACATTGGCATGACACAAAAACTAGTAGGCATTGGGCTCTGTCTATTAGCAATGCATGCGTGAAGTTACAAGTTGCTTTCATGTTGTTTTCATGGTGACATTTTAGCTAAATATCAGTTTTTTACTTTTATTTCTTACTCACATCGAGTCAAGATATTTTATTGAACTTAGTTTTAAGTTAAAAAAATAACTAAACTATGAATAAAATCTGAGAATGTGCAGCATATTTCTTGACTTCTGTCTGAACGGACAATGACTGACCCGATACTGACTTTTTTGTTTTTAAATTGGATGCATTTCTTACCACAGAACTGACTGGTTCTCCAGCTATACACTTTGGCTCCTGCATCCTGGCAGGCAGATGTGTATGATCCAAGGTTGTCACACAGCACATCCTTCCTGCCGTTATACAAGCACACATCATAAACACAATCTTCAAAGTACTCAGCTGGATCCACCTTGGAATGGCAGTCACGGAAAGGCCCTTTGGGGTCGCTAATGATGCCGCAGAAATCTCCCTTTTCGTATTTAACCTTCTGGGTAATGTCGCAGTCAGGACACACCCCTTTACAACCCTCGACACAGCCCGGGATCTCGGCCACGCGCCAGCTGGCGCCGAAGTTTGCTGGTGAGACGGGTTTGTCGCCATTCTTTGGAATCAGGTCATCCTGGGCTTTACCGTTGTAGTTGCCACAGAGGCCACAGACAGCTCCCATGTAGTTGCTTGGTAGGGTCACAAACACAGCACTTGCCCAGTTGAAGGTGACTCTGAGGCCAAAATCTGTGGTGACAACCGCGTAACAGCCACTCCTTTGCACGGATACCTTCCCTTCATCCAGTGTGATGGGCAAGTTAACCAGCTCACCATTCACCTGAAGAGAACACACAGTGGTATTTACATGCAAAGGCAGAATATTCAATGTAGCAAAGAATATGGCGACACTTTATGTGCCTCTTACCATAATCAGGCCTCTGTGTGTCTTAGTAATGACAATGCTGAGGGAGTACACCTTGATCTCTACTAGCTTGGTGTAGGAGACCACTTTGCTGCCCCGGTGGTCATTCTGCACCAGCACTTCAAAGGGCACTAAGTCTGGGTTCTTGGAGCAGAGTGCAACCAGCTGGTACACACAAGTGCCCTGAAAGTCAAACCTCTTCTTGTCAAAGGTCTTATAATGGGGATCACCTGTTGCCTGGCAGGTGCTGTGGGACACTGCCTGGCACTGTCTTATGCCATCAACCACCTTGCACTGCTGGCCCATCCCACAGCCTTTATCCTTGCACTCAACGCGCCTGCTTCCGGCAACACATTTACACCGTCGCCCACAGTTTTGGTCGGCCCAGAATTCCTCCCCAGCAGGAATGTATCGACCCTCATAGGTACAACCGCACTGAGTGGCAGGCACACACTTGCTTCCACTTAAAATAAACCCTGCGTTACAGGTGCAGGTCTCCACACAGTGGCGTTTGCATTTGGATGGAGCATTGGGATCAGAACAAGTGGCTGGACAGGCGTTGCCACAGAGCTCATAGTGACTGTTGGCGGGACACTTGGCAGCTTTAGGGAGAAAATGGAAAAAGGAGTGTGACAAAGGTTTGAGAAACAATAAATTACATAAAATGTACATTAATTTTGATAATATTACTTACGGCATCGTGCCATTTCCCTCCAGTCTTGAACCTGGATCCCAGCAGCCTGGCAGGCTTCAGTGTAAGCCTCTAGTGCCTTGCAAAGGAAATGTCGAAGTCCGCCTGCCATGCATACATCATATTTACAGTTCTCCAGGTATGCTTGTGGGTCAATGACGGAATGACATTTGCTAAATGGCCCATTTACTATACGTGTGATGAGCCCACAAAACATGTCTCCCTCCCACTTTTTCATCATGCTATTTTCACAGCGCTCACAGCCACCCACACAGTCATCTCTGCAAGCATCATCTTTCACCAGACCCGGCACCTTCCAGCTGCTCCCAAAGGCCACAGCCCCACCTACTTGAGTGCCGGAGGGTGTGGTAAAGTCATCACTGGGATTTCCATTGAAGTTCCCACACAGACCACAAGTCTTACCGGCGTATTTGCCACACAAAGTCACCACAAGGTAGTGTTCCCAGTCATAACTGACTCTCAGACCAAAATCAGTCTCAATGATAACACTGCGACCGCTTTGAAACATGTGAAGTTTGTCATCGTTCAAAGTTATTGGCAAACTCCACAGGCTGTTGTCAATCTGTAACAAATGAAAAATGAAAGCACATCATGAAGAGACTGAAATCAGGACAATATTTTAATAATGAGACAGGAAACTATAACCCTTACCCTCACACGCCCCGTCTCAGAACGAGCTATTGTGATGGTGAAGCCATACACCTTCACTGTGACCAGGGCAACATACGACACCCTGAGGCTTCCTCTGTTCTCGTTCTGGGCGAGGACCTCAAAGGCTGGGAGATTATCATCTTTTCCACAATTTTTAGCAATGACATATGTGCAGGTGCCCATGAAGTTATAGCGACGGCCATCAAAAGTACGATAGTGAGGGTCTCCCATGGCCCAGCAGGTACCAGGCTTCTGTTGCACCTGCTTGGGGACGCAGCTGGCATAGTCACCTTTCATCTCACACACCTCATTAGGACTGCAGGTGATACTACTGCAGGACAGGGATCCTGAACAAAACAGAGTAAAATTAATGCTTGCATCAGCGCAGTATGAAAATATAGGAAATATTCTCAGAAACAGCATTGTGTTTGCACCTTACCCGGCTGCATACATTGTGCTGGGGCACCATAGCCGTTCTTCTGGGTAACTCCTATACTGTAGAGAGCAAAAAGGGAACCAGAGCTGGACACAGTGTACCTATTCTTGCGAGGGTTTAGTTTGTAAGACATCTCTGCGTAAGAGAAATCTGTCCCTGCAACGTTTTTCCACTGAATGTTACGAGGTAGGTTCGCTCCATCCATTTGCACCGCTGCAATTGCACTGGTTTGTGTTACAATTAGGGCTTTGTTTTCAAAACCCTCCAGAGCTTCTAGTGAGTAGGAAGAGCAGAAGCGGTCTGTCGACAGAATGGTCATCAGGAAGGGGTCGTAGCACTGGATCCAGTTTAGTCTGACACCATTAAAGAGCATGAGAACCTGGATGCCACGATCAGCCTGAATGAAGAGTGCTTCAGGACTTTGGGAGCGGAGTTCCTTTGTCTGTCCCCTGGTCAAAGTGAAATCCTCTTTACGGTTGCCATATTGGACAGTTATTTTGGTGGGCTGGGAGGCTTGGAGGTAGATGCTATCGTACTTTGTCTGGAAGCTCAGGGGGGGCACAATGAAGCTGGATCCCCAGCTGCTTACTGGCATTAGCTGCTCAAAAACATGGTTGCATTTTGAGAATTTCCAGGTACAGGTGTGACCCGTAAAAACAGCGACAGGGTGCTGGGAGGAAACTCTGGTGCCGGTCAGTTCATAGCTACTCTGGAGCTGGACGCTCTCGTATGGCTGCAGATCGATTACCATTTTATTGCCATTGCTATAGATGCGACCCTGGAACTTGATCTGCCCTTGTGGGGAAATCTCAACTCTGTTGCTCTCTTTTCCATTTGTCACAGAGAACTCTTTATAGGTAGCACGAGGGGTTCCACCAGGTGTAAAGATGAAGTATTCTGTACCCCACTGATTGGTTGGATACACCACAGTGGTGTCTGCTGTGTACAGCTTGTAGTTGTAGGAGATTACAGTCACATCAGCTGAGGCCTCGATGTGCACTGTATTGGGTGATTTCTTGCTGTCGTACATCTCAACACTATTGGGGAGAGTGATGGTGACCCCCTCGCCAGCATTTAGAGCTTTTTCTTGCTTGAACCTTAAGGGAGGCACTTGCACTGTCACTTTAGCATTCGCTTGAACAGCAGTGATGTATAGCTGAAACCGAGGAGAATCATAGCGTGGAACGTAATTCTGCATAAATGACAGCGCAAACTCCCTCCCTGCCCATCCTGCGCTAGATGGACCTGACAGATGGAGAGAGAGCAAGGAACAAGAAAAACACACGTCAAAAGAAAGGGCTTTTTTTCTCCAAGTTCCACTAAAATGAAGGTGTCAGACACAACTGTGCTTCACAAATCGCGTATATGATGAAAACATGTCAAAAAAAAAAAAGCATTAGGAAATTAATTAAACTATTTGTGCAAAGGCAATCAAAGGATTTGAAGACTGGCAATACAAAAAGTTGGCTTGAGACTTCTTGGATTGCACACACAGTACAAAGAAACAATATGACACCAAAGAGAAAAAGACTGAAAAATGCCTCCATTTCAAAGTGAAAAAGCGGGGATGAATGCTGGTCTATAATGAATGGATTGCTTTTTTGCTTGATAACCATTGTGAGAGATTTAGACGGAGGAATAGTCACTTGACTGCTTCTCAGCAGCACTCAATAAGTCACTTGCGCAGACAATATAATTGCATAATGGAAATATTATCAATATCTGCGCTTTTGCTGTGAAAAGACCACTTTCTGGGCTCAGTCAGGGCCTGGGGGATTTAGATTACACTCCTGTTTCACCCATTCAGTTTTAATAGTTCCAACTCAATGGCAGCTAAAGGTAAATGCTATTCCCCAACAAAAGCAAATTTCAATTTAGATGGCTATCCTTTATGTGCTGCTCTCTCCAATTCTTTGCCTGTTTAACATTCTGCCTCATTCACACAAGCACCTGGTATGGCCGCACAACAATGCTCTCCACTGATGGGGTTGACAACCTGGATAAATTGCTTCAAATTGAACTATCACTTCGCTGCACATGCTGCGATGGAATTTCTGAGCTAGTCAGATTTAATAGGTGTTAATTGTAGGCAGGAATTTTGATAGATATTAGAGAAAAGAAGGATTTTCTTGAATTGAAATTGAGAAAACGGTGTCATCACTGCAACAGCATTTGTTTAAATTAATACTTCAAAAAATTGCCCCAAACTGAATGGAGTTCACCTGGCACATTTTTTTTTTTTAAAAATCGCAAAATATGAGCATGAAAAAAAAAGTACTTACAGCTGAGAAAAGCCGTCAAAACACAAAGCAGCAACAGAGTCCCCATGGCTGAAAGAGAGAATGTTAAATTTAGTTACTTGAGTGATACAAATGCATTAACTTCATCATAAAGACTACAAAGTCTGAAACAGAAGAGTGCTTACCTGCAAAGAGGCACCCTTACGATTACATGTTTTTTGACAGTTGCATCCTTTTATACACTGATGGGCAAAGCCACCAGAAAGAAAAAAAAGTCTTATGACTCTGAAAAACAATACCCTTCCTATAAAACAAATTAAGGTAGAGCTTGGCACCGACATATAGGTCCTGCTGTATGTTGACATAGGTGTAATGCAAACTGCATACGCTTGTTTCACTGGAAGCAGCAACACCCCATGACAGGTACATCCTGCAATCTGTTTATTATATTAGATCATTATAAGATCTGCTGAGAATCATTAGATGACCTCCTTAATAATTGCTTAACTGATAGCAGAAGATACTCCTTCAACCTGAAAAATCTTCATCAGAAAAAATTCAGTCAATTTTAAGTGGAAAATTCACAAAATACAAAAAAAAAATACATTTGGATAACACATCATTAATGCATTAATGTTATCAGAGAGTTTATACTTGACCCAGTTTCTTTTTCTTATCTTTGTGTTAATCAGTAAAAATCCCCTTGCCATTCAATATTTACCACCAGGCAGAAATAGGTCAGTCTGATTATTCGCCCACACTCAGCTGTATTGTATATTCTGGTGTAACCAAACATTATTATCCATTTCAGACAAAACTGTGATAAGACCAAACCCCAACTTATCTTCAAAGTTACCCAAAGGTTTCTACTTTGATAAGAAGGCAGGTGTTTGAAAAAGGAAAATATTTGTATAACTCTGATATCTCACTATCAAGCATGTTGTAAAAATGGAATTTTTCATTTTTATTTTACAGCTCCCCCCCCACCATATCTTGAAACAAAAAAAGAAAAAAAAGAAAAGAAAATTACAAAAGCAGAATTTGCATGTCTAACGTAAAAAATAACATTAAAAATCTCACCTAAGAATAACCATTAAACTTCAGAATTTTTTTCTTTTTTTAACAGAGACAGTTGCAGTCACAAATTTATTGTAATTAATAAGCATTTCAATTCTATTGCTTAATTTTTTAAAATTCACATTCACATATTTTATGCGTGCATGGTTGCTTTTTTGTTTGTTGTTGGTTATTTTTTTGGGACACCTAAACTGCCCGACTATTGCTTGTGTTTTTTTTTTTTAATTAAAATTTAATTATTTTATGTACTCATTTTCATTTTTGCACTGCAAGAATTCCAATATTCATTAAACACCAGACAGCAAATCAATAGATTTGAGGATAGAAAGGTATTCTACGAATGCAAAATTACAGAATTGTTCATTAGACCATTATTTTCTCTTTTTTTCACTATAATTTTTTGGTGCAGCTGCTGCCAGAACACTATTATTATTTTTTAAAAACTTCTGGTTTCCTTGGATAGGAATGTACAGTTCTTTAGATGTCAGCTACACAACAGTCCAATGTTATTCACAAACATTTTTTGCAACTGCTAAATATTTCAATCATGAGCGACTGCATGGTAATTCTTCCTAATATTAATTCTTTTGCTTTTTTGAAATGCTGTTTTGCCATTTGGGCTTTTATATGTCCTTTTTAATCCAAGACAAATGTATCGTCAGCCTGTAAGTCCTTCTCAATACAGAAACCACATTTTTAAGTCAGTTCATGCTCCTTTGTTGTGTCCTGGTTGAAGCTTGCAAAAGGTGTGGATGATTACATGGAAATGATGCATCAAATATTAAACCAACCCCTTCTGTCTAAGGGCATTAGCGGAGCAAAACGGGCGGCTTTTGTTGGTTTTGTGGGCCACCTTAAAAATGACAATGTGTGGTGGAGGGTACAACAATCATTTGTGTTGGAGGGAAAGTAAATATAACTAGGCTCTCAAAAGTTTGCATTGGAGTTTTTATAAAAATAGTGATAAACTCAAATATTTAAATGGTGTTCAGAAGGTGCTGGGCAGGGCAGCGGTAAGCCTGGTTTCGTTATTGTATACATATTTCAGGATTGGATTTAGATTAAGGTGTGCCTTCATTACTGCTTTTTCTGGTAAGCTCTATTCAACACTGGCCTGAGATAACCTTATTTTCAAAGGTTTATGGGCCTAACTAGTCAGAGTGCAGCCAATATTATGTAAAATGAGTTCAAAGTTTAAATGACAGACACACAAAGTTGTTTAAACTGTTGTTGTATTCAAACATTTAAGAACATTCAACTCAGAACATTAAAATGAAGAGTCTTCATCCAGTGAAGCCGCTGTGAAAACAAAAAATGCATTCATTATTAAAATGATTTCAAAACATCTACACTAATTAGTGAAAACACAACAATACTATTGTGGAGAGCATCACTCACCAGCCAGGAAAGTCCGAGAGAATACACGACTTGACATTCTGCGAGTGGAGGCCATTAAGGTCTCCACAGAGACCACGCAATTTGCCTGAATACCAGAGAGGCATCTTGACTGTTGCCATGGTAACACCAATCGCCATCTCTATCTCTGACTCCAACCCAGCGTCTCTCCTCAGGACCACAGTGACCTCTGATTTATCCTGGTTCACGCCGGACGACAGGGACAACCCCGAGGGCAAAGTGTGAGGCAGCGCCACAAAGTGTCCGTTCACCTTTGGGATGCAGCATTGAGTTAGTCAGGTCAAACAATGGGAGTTTACTAAATAAGTTTCCGTTTTGTGTTGTTATACCTTCACTGTGCCTTCCTGTATTGCAATTGATGACCCATGCAGGAGGATTTGAAACACAGTGACCAGCCTGGAGGAGCTGCTGTCACAAGGTCCGTGGTAAGAGATGAGGTTAAACCATTTCACACTGGCTTCATCGCTTAGGGACGTCAGGCTGTACGACAACCAAGGCTCCAAATTCAGCTGTTGCCCACTGAGAGAGGAAACGTGCAGACTGTTCCTGAGCTCACAAACTTCAGGTTTGTCATAACAGCCCCAGGTAGCGTTCCTCAGAGCACAGTGCTGCCCCGGGCTGCAGGTCACCGCCTCACAGATCACCCCTCCCAACGGGTGGCACCAGCATCTCTGGGTGCAGTCTTTAATGAACACTTGTTCATCCATCTATCAGGGAAAGAAAACAAATTCTGCAGCTGCTCCGAAATACTCCACATGCACTAGGGATAAACCATTATTGGTGGGTGTAATGCCAAAAAGTGGTAAAGAAAAAAGGCAGATAACAGATATTTGGACCCGATATACATTTAACGTAACATTTTAGCTCCATTTGAAGCAACCAGCACCCTCAGATCATCTGGGACAGGTTTATTGTGTGCTCCCAGAATTAGACCCAAATAAGGTGAAGCAGAACTCAGCCATTATGCTCCTCACCTATGGAACAAGCTTCCTGAACACCTGATTTCTGGCTCTTTTAAAATCAGGCCTGAGGCTTTCTCTTAAATGCTCAGTCTATTTTCTGGTCTTTAAATGCACTTTTAGGACCTTAATGTCTACTTTTATGTCTCATTTCTATGATTTTAATGCATGTCCACCTTTAAATATTTTTCTGAATGTATTTTTTTGCCATTGTAAAACAACTTGAATTGTATTATGTATGAATTGTGCTATACAAATAAAACTGCCTTGCCTCGCCTTGGCCTAACAGCATGTGATAGCAGAGAACCTGTGATTCCTATACAGGCTTCTTCATTAAGGGTGACTATAACAGATTACGTAAAATAGAAGTAGGTGTGATTAAATTTGGACACTCTTGTCTGTTTTTGTGAGATAAACAGATTGATTAGTTTGTCTATTGAAATTGCATCTGCTGTTCTTCTCCATTTTCTCAATCATTCACTTCGATTGCCCAATAAAGGTCCATATATTTAAGATTTATTATCGTTTTCCAGATCCTGTTTCAGGTTAAGCTATGGTTGACTTCTAACTTTGCCACTAGCTGTTAGCGTAGCCTTAGCCACTGTGAGGGCAGTTAATGTCCTGGTTTGTGTTAACTTGTTTGTTGTTCAGTTTTTGCCATCTTTGCTTGAGAGACATTTCTGAGGCCACAGTGTGACTACCAACACAGAGGAGGTTGCTTCAGATCTGAACTACCGCACCAACGACAATTGGTGAATAAAAATACAGATACTGCTAAATTGAAAAATTCCAAATATCTGCCACAATAATTAGCTGGGCTGATAATCAGTCTATCCTTATTGTGAACACAGATTTGTTAATGAGAGTTTGATTGACATTACTGTTTGTTCAGCTGGTATTACCTTGATATATGTAACATGGAGAGCACAGCCACACTGACTGTAAGGTACACACTCGCCCCCATCGAACACAGTTCCATAGCTGCACTGGCAACCTTCTGCACAACCAGGAGCTGAAGAACCCGTCTGGAGTAGAGCAGGGCATGAGTTCGAGCTGGAGTCGACACAATCTCTTGGGCTGCTGCGATCAGGACACTGGAGAGCTGATGGTAGAAAATGCAAATGATTTAGAGTGGCTCACACACTTGATTTAAACTGCGATCAAAATGATTCTCTTACAGCAAAAGGTGTCCTCTCTCCACGCTCCCACCGATAACCCTTTATCCTGGCAGGCAGCAGAATACGCTTCCAGTGCTAAACATGCGGCCATGTGCCCTGCCCCAGCACAAACTGCCCTTGTGCACATGTCTGTGTAAACATCCAGCTCCACACCGTTCTTCCAGCAATGGTGGAAGTCAACACTACCAACCAACAGATTGTTGCAGATTGTTCTGTTCTGTGGAACCAGATTGCACTCAGCACACTCTCTCCCACAGGTGTCAGTGCACTGCTGTCCAGGAGATAAAACCGCCCAGCTCTGCAGAAAGTCTGAAAAGTTATTAGCGAGACGACCGTTTCTCAACTGCAAGTCATCGGATCGGTCCCCGTTGAAGTCTCCACAGAGGCCTGAAGCTGATGCATCATACACCTGCGGGACGGTCAGCCTGAGGTATTGGGTTGAAGATAAGTCGATTCCCAACCCAGATCGTGTTCTGATTCTCAGTTTACTGCCAACTTGGTATGCTTTAAGTTCTCCATTGTCAAAAGGCACGCTGTGTTCTTCTTTGTTTATCTGAAAGCAGAGAGGCAGTCAGGTAACTGTATATATTCATAAATTTAAATAACACAAATTCATAGACTGCAGAACTTACTTGCATTTTCCAAAGAGTCTCAGGGTCAATGGACACTTCCAGTGAAAGAAAGCAAAATACTAGTCTGCTGATTTTCAAAATGCCATTCTCATCCTTTACAAAGCTAAGCTGCAGAGTATAGTCATGCATGGCTTTAGAGGAGGAGAGAGCCGATAATACATAGGTACAAGCTCCATGGTGAGGCAGAGTAACACCGTCAAAGGTGATGTAGCCAAAGCCAGCAAACACCTGGCACACCCCAAGCTGCAAATCAGGGCTATTCTTTGTTGAACAGTTCTCCAGTGGAGTGCAGGTCACGTCTCCTCTTTTACAGTCACACTTTTGGCAGCTTTTGTCTGTGTAGAAGGGGCCAACAGGATGATATTGGCCCTCGTGCATGCAGCCGCAGTCAGAAAGCAGCACACACTGGCCGTCGCTGAGGACGTAGCCGGCATCACACTGGCAGCCCTCCTCGCAGCCTCCACTGCAGTTCGCTGGAGAGGACAGGTCAGTGCACACGACAGGACATCGAGGCCCACAGAGCTCATAGTGGCTGTTCTCAGGGCAAGACATGCCTAAGACAGGAGAGAGGGTGAAGCTTTACTTTGCCATTATGCATTTTCAACACAATTTCCTGCTTTTTAAGATCTAATAATGTATAACAAATCTACACTGATCCAACATAATGTTTATTTAATATGTAGGATATACAAAGGTTTCATCTCTAAATCTCAGCCTTTGTATTGTGTCACCATATGCAAAGCAGAGCAAATGGCTTAAAATGTTAAATGCAAAAGGGACAGAACCTTGGGAGAATTCAGTCATTTTTATTAAAGGAAATTAAAACACTGAAGTCTGCCTGGCTTTTCACTGCAATAACTTGGCACGAGTTAAGCCTTTCAGTCTCTGTTTCCATTGTGGTGTAGGATCTAACAACTTCAACCGCAATGTTAACTCCTTCCTGGATTTAACTCCAGTTCTAGAAGCATAATCGAGCTATAACAATAGAGGTCTGTTGTCTTAGCCACTGTGGTGAGTTTTATGCTGCCGACGGTGGTATTAGAGGGGAGAGGATTGCTACTCGACAACCACGTAAAGGGGGCAAGGGAGAAAAAAAAAAAAAAGGCACTTTGTGTCCATTGAGTTTAACCAATCAGTATTTGTCTTCTGAGTTTAACCAACATCAATATGAAGAAATGCTCAGCAACCATCAGGAGGATTTCTCAAAAATTCTTAATTTGGAGCTTTTTCCTGAGAGCTTCAACAGGGATGATTTTTGAGGTTAGAAAGTGCATAAAGGTTTGAGTCTAAAACAGCCATGTTTCTGTGGTCAAAAATGCCCTTCTGTTACAATGAAGAGGGTTTGAATGTGATACTGGAGGTCGATTGCCTTACAATATGAAAAAAAATTGTAAAACTTAATTTTTCCACAAAGAGTGACGAAAGGCATGTTACAAAACTGATCTGCTTTGAATTCCTAGAGGTATAATAGGAGAAATAAAGGTGTGAACTGGAACCCAAAGTGTTTTTTGCAATGTATCAAAGAAAAAACCGTCTTAGTTCCACAAACAACTCATCTTCAAACACTTCTTTAAAGAACTCCCAAAAGTGACACTCATCAAAAAAAAAAAAAAAAAAAAGGCTCTATTAGACACCATAAATTTTACAACTTTGGCAGCTATCCATTATTTTCATAAAAGTTTCTGTGAAAACATCTAGTTCCATTTTAATTACAAGATTTCCTAACCATTTTAAGTAATTTTTAAGAACAGTCAGATTCTTGCATTAAAGCATCCTTTCTATAATACATTGAATATTTTGCGTTCTGGATTGTTGGTCAGGCAGAACATATTCCAGTTTGGGATACTGATGGAAATTCATCACTAATTTCCAATGTTTTGTAGACCAAACTATACATTAATAATGAAGACAGTCTTCAATATTTTTATTCTCAGGTTTTCTGCCACATAACCAAATACGTCCCGTAAAAAGGAACACTGCTACTTTAAAGACCCATATAAAGTCTATGAGCAAGATTAAGGGGTTTTTATATTAGTAATGGCACTTTGAAGAACGACCAGACAGCCTGCAGAAGAACCTTTTAAGAATGATGATTTTTCTGAGAGTAGTGGAGCAGAGGATAGCTTGGCTGTGATGTAATAACACTGGTTCTCTATACGTGTAGAAACATGTTATTTATTCATTTTGGATTTGTGTGATGCCTTTTCCACACTTCAGTCATTCCTACCATTGCTGTTAAAAGATTGCAGGCAATTTCTGTCAATTATGGGCATTTCCCCTCAATGTTTGCATGATTGCTGCCTTGCATAAAATGCGCATAAATGCTTGGAAAAAAAAAAAAAATCAAGTGAACTCACAGATACTTGCCAATTCTCTGTCAGAGTTCAGAGATGAAACAAATTAACCAGGGAACAGCTTCAACTGTATACTCACCACAGAAAGTGTCACTCCTCCACTGCCTGACAGGCAACTGAGCTGCTTGGCAGGCAGCAGCATAGGATGAGATAGAATTGCAGAGAGCCGAGTAGTGTCCATTGTATGAGCAAGTATCTGCTACACAGCTGTGGAAATAAGGCTGTGGACTTAACACTGATGCACAATCCGCAAAGGGTCCCAGCTCATTCAACAACACCCCGCAAAAATCACTGCCTTCAAAAAGCTTTTGTGCCTCAACAGGGCAACGCTTGGCTCTGGAGGGACAGCGGGACCTGCAGATCTCTGGTTGAGACCTCCAACTGTGGCCAAATTCTAGAGTGTTTTGGGCAAGCTCTCCAGTGGGCATCATTTGGTCATCGTGTGGGTCACTGTTGGCGTTTCCACAGAGACCAGAGACGGCGGAGCTATAACTGCTGGGCAGGATCACCATTAGAGTGCCGGTGCTGTAGACACTCAGCTGTAGTCCCATATCAGTTTGAATGACGAGAGAAGAAGGTGTTCTGTAAGCATTTATATGGCCTGATTGGTGAGAATATGGCAAGGGCTTATACAATCCATCAACCTGAGAATGAGAAGAGACAGAAACGCATTAGAATTACATTTAGGGGTTAATTATTAACCCTTTGATGCACAGCGTGGGTCAAAAGTGACACCAATTTTCCATTGGATATGGGTCACTTTTGACCCACGCTGTGCACCAAAGGATAAAGATTGTACCGATAAAGTACTCACCAAAATCTTTCTTGGGTTTTCTTTTCGTACCACCACCTCCAAATCATAGATTGAGAGTGCCAAGTTAAAGCTAGGAGAAAACCTTTTGCTGCAACTGGCGTCAGACATCATGATTTTAAATGGCGTAACTCCAGTTTGATTTGTTTCAACTAATGAAAATGAGCAGCTGTCTCTGAAGTCAAACTTATGTCCATCAAATGTTGTAAAATGCAGCCCGGTGACAATGGTACAGTTGAGTGGTTTCTTAGGTTGGCATACACGCTTGTGATGTAGCTGCTTGCAGGTCGTTCCTTTGGGGCAGTGGTCAGGTTTGCAGCGGACCTCTCCAGCAGTCGGTCCGGAGACACAGAGCTGACCACAGTCGTCAGGGATCCAGAAAGTTGAGTTGAGGCTGTGGTATTTAGAACTGGAGTCTCTGAAGCCACACTGATCTTTAGTAATACAACCCTCCGGACTCTGGACGAAACCATAGTTACAGAAGCAGCCCTGAACACAGACCTAAGCAGATAAAACTGAACATTAGTGACAAATGAGTCTGAAAGCATTAAATAAAAAAGCTACTTGTCAAAATACTGACAACACAAAAGAAGGAACAAATGCTTAAATCTTACATGTATTTTAGAATATTAACTGTTGATTTTAATTAAAGTGGAGGCATTTCCTTCATCTTCTGTAAACAGGTTGTATTTTGTTTGAAGACAATTTCTGCGGTTTATTACCTTCATTACGAGTCATTTCTTGGCTGATTTTTTTAATGCATTTCCATTTTAACCCATTAATGTATATGTAAAGAGAAAAATTTAGTATTTGTTTATACTTTTGATAGTAAAAAGATGTTAAAAACAGACCAGTATGCAGAAAGTGACGGTACTTTCACAGGTCGGTGGACAGGCTGAGCCACAGGTCTTGTAGTGGCTGTTTGGTGGACAGTGTGCATCTGAAATGATTTACTTGTGTGTCAATTTCCGATTCAAATCACAACAGATTTCAATTACTTGCACTCAAGTATTGCACTCTACCATATAACTACTCACCAAATGCTAATTTGCTGTGGTAGACATCACTGGCTTCATTACAGACTGTGGAATAGAAATTCTTGGCCTGCTCAAGAGCTTTCGACCCTTCGTGATGCATGTGATTGACAACACAACCTCGGTAGAAGGAATCTGGATCAACACGACTGTGGCAATGTGCCATCAGACCGTCCTGACTCAACAACACTGAACACAGTCTCTTGCGATCAGAGAAATCCTCAGATGCAAAGTCTGCAGGCAAGTCCTCCTCATCTGGTTTTTGCTTACAGCCAGTGCAGCAGTTCTGGTCTCCATCAAAGAGACGGTAAGCCTGAGCGAGCTCCACACTCGTCTTAATCGGAGAGGAACCGGGTGCAGCTGCAGGATATTCATCTTGAGGATCACCATTGAAATTGCCACACAGCCCATTGACTTTAGCCTTGTAGCGTGGACCCAGTGTGATCAGCATAGTGGCGTTCCAGTCGAAGAGTACGAGCATGCCAAAGTCAGTTTTTAGTAAGACTTGACCTTCTTTTTGAGAGACCTGGATCTTCTGTCGCATTAGATTAACAGGAATATAAGTCACTTTACCATTAACCTGAAAATTAAAGAGAAGAATCATTAGAAAGTTAAACTTGAGCTGCTTTCTCTTTCACAAATGACTTTTACTTACAAGTATGCTGCCCTTTTCACCACTGAGCTGGATGATGAAGCCATAAGCTTTCACAGTTACCACCTGTGTGCAGGATTCAGCTGTGCTGCCACTGCAGTCATTTTTCTTGGACACACTGAAGGGTGTCAGGCCACCTGCTGCCCCTCTGCTGGCTGCGAGCAGGTATGTACAGGTTCCCTCAACGTTGAAGTCAAACCCATCGAAGGTGTGGTAGCGCTGGCCTCCCCAGACCCAGCAGAAACCCTGACGGCTCTCGCAAACGGGCTCACCATCGCTCACGTAACATTTTTCGGTGTCATCGCATTTTCCTTCACAGGGATCTGTGGTTAGCTCCACTTAGAGAAAAACACAGATGTTAGCTATATCATAAAAAAAAAAACATAATAAATGCACCGGCAACAAATCCACATCTATAAAGGTTTCTTAAACCTAAATGCTCACCATCTTTACGACAGCCCATAATTCCATCGGAAACTACACAACTGTGCAGTGGAGGACAGGAGTAATTCTTGCAGATAAGGGGAGGCCCACAAGTGCAGTTAACTGTACAGTTGTGTAAAAGTCTGCTCTCAGAGGCCTGAAAATAAAATAACATGAAAACAGCCAATAAAAATGAACAGAATACATTTACTGAAGAGGTCTAATATTAATTTGAACAATACTTTTCCTTATAATCGTATAACATTATGGCCCAATTCAAGTAAACTATTTAAATTACCAATTTCATTTGATGAAAATCAATCTCTGCCTCCCAACTGACCAGCTCAGAATTAGATATTTTATGCACAATTCCCTCAGTTCATGAACTGTAGCCATGAAGATTTTTACCTTCATATTATGAATATTTTTTGAGTTACATGCCCTTGAAATACAGAGGCAAGCACAGGAGAGAGCCACATGAAATTTGCAGGGAAGAAAAACACATGAAACAGTTCTATATTCACTTTAGCTGTCACTATCTAAAGTCAAAATCTACCTCTGGTTCAACACAGATTTTTTTCCTCTAACTTTGAGCATAATATAGTGGAATATATTATAGTTTCAACAGCAAAACTTCACAAATGTTATGTCTGTTCCATAGAGCAATAGAAACAAAAAAAAATATTACTGTTTTTCTGATAATTCACTGGAGAAAACTTAAAATGCATTTGGTTTGGTCAATAAAGGCCATTTGGGCCATTTTCTGGGCTGAAAAACTCAAACTCAATTTTACATCCACTGCAGGTGTCAATCTAAAGACAAAATGTTTTTGATTATTTTTGTTAAAGCAGATTATGGAGTTTTTCCAGAACCAACTTTGAGCATCAGTATGATGGGGAATATCATAGCTGCAAAATTATGCCAGTTATGTCCACGGCACAGTAACAGAAACAAACATTATTACCCTGGATGTGCTACCTATTTTTTGATAGGTCAGTGGAGAAAATGCTTTAAAAAAAAAAGTGCACTTTTGGTAAACTTTTAGGGCTCATCAGTAGGTGGCTGGTCAAGTTGCACCAAATAAAAGTTCTCATTTCGACACCAGGCTCATCTTCTAGCCATGATTCCTTCTTTGTTAGAATAATTGCCTAATATACTCATATCAGAAAATTGCACAACAGTAATTCTGAACTCCTTTAGAATTAACTGGTTTAAGGAGTGTGGTGGGAACTTTTTTTCAGATTTGATTGATTTTATGTGTACTGGCCCTCTTCTCCACACAAAACAGTTTCTCCAACCTTAAAGCTCCTCCCATCCTGGACGCAGCCGCACTGCCCTGCCGGTATGCAGGCCTGACCATCGTAAAGGTGTCCTGTATCACACTGGCAGCCTTCCTCGCAGTCCTGAGGGCACTGCACTGCCTGGCTAATCTCTGGACACAGCGAGGAGCAAGCATTGGCACACTGGCTGTAGTGGCTGAATTGAGGACATTGATAAGCTGTAAAGCAAACAAACAGAATTAATCAGCATAATAGTTTAGTGAAGTTTTAATGATGGGAAAAATACAATAAACACTGTGTCGGGCTTACCGCAGCCTGTGGTGTTCATCCAGAGGTCAGCTGTACCTCCTGCACTCTTACATGCCGCCTCATAAGCCTGCAGTGCATCACACAGGGCCCAGTGCTGTCCCTCTGCAAAGCAAAAGTTTTTAATGCAAAAGGAGTAGTATTTTTGGGGGTACACTACATGGTGACACGAGGAGAAGGGTCCTTTGGGATGGGTGAGGAGGCCACAGGAAGGGTCAGGGGTGAATCCTGGCACAGGCGACTGACACTTTTGACAGTTTCGGTCACATGTGTCACTGCAGGATGAGTCGGCATCAAATGACTTCCACGCCGGTCCAAATATGTCGGGATCAGAGGTCACTGTGCCGTTGGGCAGCTGCAGGTCATCTGAGGGATCATTGTTGTAGTTCCCACAGAGGCCACAAGTTGTCTGCTGGTAGGCGTCTGGGATCTTGATTAGAATGTGATTTTGTAGGTCGGATGTCAGCTCAACTGACCCAGGGACCTTGATGCTTATCCAGCCATTATTCTTCTGGTGTACAGTGATGTTGTTTTGGAAGAATGGCAGGTTCTCATGAACTCCATTTACCTGGAGGCCAAAAATTCACACTATGTAGAATGTATGCTGAAAGAGATGCATAAATCATGTTCAAGGTTGTGAAGTCATATCGTGAATTACCTGAATTTTCCCACGAAAAGCTCCTGACACCTTAAAATGCATTCTATTGACTTGCAGGTAGATCTGCCTGCCCAGACTGTGGTTGCCTCTCGCTGATATCAAAACCGGCTCCACATCAGCTTTCTGCAGAGAGCATGTCTGCACCAAGGTGTAGTTACATGAGCCGTAAAATTCAAAGTCCTTTCCATCAAACGTGGCATATTGGGATCCATCAACGGAGCACTGTGCCGCCCTGGATTTGGAGTGGCAACCTTGAACACCCCCGATGATCTTACACTCCTCATCCTCACCACAGGAAACGTTACGACAAGCAACGTGTCCCCCGGCTAGACAAAAACAGCTTTGTTTGCATGAGGACACCTCCTGCCCTGCCTTCAGGTATTCTCCGTGGTGAAGGCAGCTGCAGCTTTCTGGACTGACACACATGTTGCCACTGCGAGCTAAACCTGATTCACAGAGGCAGTTCTCCCCGATGCTTCCAGGCAACTCGACTGTGTTGTTCTGCCAGCCGAGGCAGAGGTGAACAGAGGCAGAACTCATGTTGTAGCTGGTACTGGAGGGACAGGACGGGTCTGCAGAGATACAGAGAGACATCAGTCACTTGAGGCAGGAGGACAGGAAAATGTTGTAAAGGTTAGGGTTGACCAGTGATGCATTAGTACCATCTAGTGGCCCAGTGGCACCTGAAAGGCTGTGGCCTCAATATTAATAGGAGTCACAGCACAGCATCCAATTTACACTACAATTTCCTAAAGCTACACAAGGAAGCAAACTTTAAAAGTACCGTAAATACCTACAGGTATACATCTGATTTGTATGCAAATAATGTCCTCTCGTTTTTACTTTTTTCCATGATCAATAACAATCTAAACATGATGAAATGTTATATGCTCGTAGAGGCATCTAAAATCTCTTCATATTTCATTTACTGCGCAATGATGCTGAACTCCAAACAGCACCGTTACAATCGCAGGAAGGATATTAATTTAATTCACTCGCACAACAGACAGAGCTGGGAGCGCATTAAAACTCACAGCAGAATCCAGGACTCCTCCAGGCATAAACTGGAGCCTTGCGGGAAAAGCAGACGGCGGCATAATCTGCCAGGGAGTGACACAGTGCCGGCTGGAGACCTCCGTGGAGACACAGGTCACTGACGCAGCGCCTGTAAAAGCTGGAGGGGTCCACTTTGCCATGACAGTGTCTGAATGGTCCATTAACTTCTAGAATCTTCCCGCAAGCCTCTGGGTCAGAGAAGCGGGCCAGGCTTGCAGATGAACATTCTGGACAACTTCCACCCAGGCAGCCCTCCACACACCAAGGGTTCGGCCCACTTCTCCAGAGCTTTCCAAACAGGTCAGGACTGAGCTGCTCCAGTGTGCTGCTTGCTGTGAGGTCATCTGCAGGGTCAGAGTTGAAGTTGCCACACAGGCCGCATGTAGAATTGGCATATTTTGTAGAGAGACGTACGCTCACGATTCCCTCAATGCTGAGGCTAAATTCAAAGCCTGTATCTGTGTAAATGTAGGTGTGCAGGTGCAATGAGAAAGCCAGTGCAGAAGGGCTGAAATGATAGGGCATGTTCCTCTTGACACCATTGACCTGCAGGGGGTGCCAAAATTGCATTTGAAGAGTTTTATCAATTATGATTTTGTTAGCGTCACAAACTGATGGTTCAAGCACTCACCTCTATGTTCTCAGTGTTTCTGCTGCTCAGCTTCACAAGTGCACCGCTCACATTGACAAGCACATTTAGCTCTGACTCGGCATGTCCATCTGTCTGTACATGAACCTGAATTTGATCCAGACCTCGGTTCTGTCCACACAAACCCAGTAACTGATACTGACAGGTGCCACGGAAGTCATAGTCACGCCGATCAAAGGTGATTACATGTTGGCTGGTGTACATGCATGTGTGTTTGGGCACGCAGGTTCTAACTCCATCTTGAAGACCGCAGGATTGATCAGGGCCACAAGAATCTGAGTGACACCTTATCTGGTGGGTTTGAGGCTCACAAACGCACTGTACGGTGCAGCTTTCATCAGCCCAGTAGGTCTGGTTGCTGCTGTAATGGTTGCCGTCGTGAGTGCAGCCACACTGGGACAAGGGGACACAGGTGTCGCCATCCAGGACGAACCCTGGGTCACACTGGCACGATTCTACGCAAGACAGGATGCAGGGGGTTGACCTGGACAGGGCCTCGCAGGTGGCGGGGCAGGCAGTGCCGCAGGACTTGTGGTGGCTATTTGGTTTGCAGGACAAGGCTGATAAGAGAGAGAGATGCACACATCAGCTTCTAAATATGCTGACACAATGTACATATGTTGCAATAGAAGAAGCTATTGGACCGTTAAAGTATAATGAGTAGGATTTAAGGAAGGTGTCAGTGTAGTCGTGTGTGAAAGCATATCTGCATTAAAAAAAACCGAACACCTGTAATCACCGGATTGTGTCGAATTCTCAGAGACATTTTAAGTAACTAACACAAATTCACTCACGACAGAAGGTGCTGTTCCTCCACTTTCCAATATGAATTGCAGCTTTCTGGCAGGCAGCAGCATAGGCCTCCAACATGGAGCACAGGGCCTTCTGAGTGTCATTACTAGAGCAGAGGTCAAATATGCTCAATGTGGACGAGATTGTAGTGTAGTTGACAGCAGCTTTGCAGAGGTAGAAAGGACTTTGTGGCGACCAAAAGGAGGTCTCATGCAGAGAGATCCATTTATTAGCCACATTTTTCTCCTGTAGTTGTTGAGCAGAGCAGCGTGGGCATGCGTCTCCACAATCTGCTGTGCACCGAGCCTCCCCTTCAGAAACTCTCCAGCTCCAGCCAAAGGCGGCGGCATCAACAGTCGCTCCCTGTGGAGTCCTGAAGTCGTCTTCTTTGATGCCGTTATTATTCCCACACAGACCGTGGACTTGTGTTTTATTAGACAGGAGGACAGTGGCAATATGAGAGCGGTCGTATTTAACTTTGAGGCCCAGATTAGTGTCCACAACAACAAACACGTCGCTCTGATGAATCTTCACAAGTCCAAACTGTAGAGTAACAGGAAGTGGCTTTTTCTTGCCATTTACCTGGGGAGAAAACACAAACACATCGTGGATATGTTATTTTGGACTGTGTTTTACTGGTGAAACTTTATCTCCTGTAATTTTAGTTTATCTACAGTGTGTCAAAAAAAACAAACAGCTGCATTTAAAGATATTTTTAGTTATGATTGACTGGCGTCTTGTCCTACACTGTAAAAAATAAACAAAATATAACAAACAAACCCTAACAGTAATTTCCATGATTAAAAAAATCTATAGTTTAGCCTTTATTTAAAAAAAGAAAGTATTTTGACCAATTCTTTTAAATATCATGCACTGATGAACATATTTCGACACTTTTCTTGGAAAAATATCTTGCAATTATACAAGACATTATGCAAGATGTGTCCCTTTTAACAAGCCAAAAAAATAATTTAAAAAAAATCTATGTAAAATTATGGAACCAATATTTATTTTCACATTAATTGTCACTAATTTTGCAAATATATTTACAACATCGACCTTAACTTTGACAGTTTCATCTACGAGTAAAGAAATATTTGTGCAACTCTGGTAAACTTTTAAATATAGTTAAACAATCCTCATGTCAAATTTTCATTTTTTGGAAGTAAAATTGAGATTTTATGGTTATTCACTCACTACACACGTAAACTGTAGCACTGCATATTTTGTCATTTCATTTATTTTGTGCATTTTAAAAATACAGAAAAGTGTAAAAACAAAAAAGGTTCTGTAAAATTTGATATTTTTCGACACTGCGTAAATAAAGTTAAATCACAAACTGAAAGTAAAAGTCAAATTGTGCAAGGTCAGACTTACCCAAACGGAGCCTTCGTCTCCTCTGTAGATCGTCATATTGTCTTTAGCCACTTTCACATGAATAGCTTTGAGAGAGGAAGCCTGGTTGGAGGTTCTGCCTTTCTCTACGCCAACCCAAAATGTGTTATCATCGGTGTCATTTTTTTGGATCAGAGTGTAAGTGCAGTTTCCTTGAAACTCAAACACTTGTCCATCAAAAGTGTAGAAGTGAGCGCCTCCCAGTACCCAACACTGAGGCTGGACACAACTCTCTCCATTCTTACAACTTTCATCATTATCATCTGAAAGAATATGGGAAACAAGTATTAAATCAATGGCAGTTTATGTAGAGGACATTTGCAGACAAGCAGAAATCATTGCACCGCTGTAAATAAAAATAAATGGATTTGGTGAAGTTCATAAATTAGCAGAGTAGTTAGTTTAAAAGCAAATATTCTATATTCAAGCAGTGAAAGAAATGCCCAATTAGTTGGATGGCAGTAAATGTAAATACACATTCAATCTTTTGTGACACATCACATTAAAATTTAGTGTTAGAGGAAAAGTTAAATTATAAAAAAGGCCATTATTACTTATGCTCGATAAGCAGTACAATCATGCTGAAGCCCTCAGGCAGGCTAGAGAATTTAAGCGCATAATGGACTATTCTAAAAGGTCAGGGGTCAGCCTCATTTTACTTAAAATGACAGGATAAGACAAAAAAAAAAAAACTAAACAAAACACCTTTGTTGCTTGAATAGCATTGCAAAACAGCCCTGACAGAAAAACAAACTGACAATTTTTAATAAAATAAAACAGGTGGTGCATCTAAGTGAATGACAGTTAGCGTATGAGTAAATGTCACCCAACCCAGCAGAACCAGCTACCTTTCCTTGAACAGCCCCAGGTGTTGTTAAGGGTGCAGCTCTCTCCCTCGGGGCAAGAGGCTGGCTCACAGTACATGGTGGCAGCGGCAGAGCAGTTACAGTGCTCAGAGCATCCCTCAGCCCACGATATCGCCCCGATCTACAGACAACAGTGAGTCACTGTAAGCATTACGCAACTGTTCTCTAAACAGGCGAGCACACAAACAACTCAGGATAACACAAAGGCCCAGGATTTAGTAATTAGTCATGTGTCACATGTGCAGGTGAGGCATATGTACGTTTGGCCGGGATATCAATGAGTCATGTTTTTAACTGTGCAAGGAATAACAAAGACATGTCACTGTGCCACCAACTGTGTTTCGAACTGACTGCACCTACAAAACATATCCTCAGTGAACCAGCAGGTTTATCAGAGGTTAGACAGTCAGCAGGTTTGTGGAGAAATCATACGTCAACACCAAAATTATGCCATTTTGTAAAGCCTGAAACTGTTAAAACTGAAAGAAAAATCTGATTTGCAGCTCTCCAAGAGTCTTTGAATGCATCAGGTGTGCACTTCCACTAAAAAAATAAAATAAAAATTAATCTATAAATCTTGATATTTCATCAAAATCAATATTCTGCATGCCTCAAAAATAAAACGTCCTCTCTGACCAGATTCTGCAAAATAATAAATAAAAAAAATTCTGTGCTCCACAACTCTACTGTGAAGTCATGCAGGAGTCTGCTGGGACTGACGGTCACAAAACAAAAATTCTGGGACTTAACTGTAGGTGGATGGAACAGAGCAGATGGAAACAAATCAAACATATAAATTGTATGGTATATGTAATTCTGTTTCTCCCCTCAAAGTATTGACAACACCTGTTAGCACAAAATATTGTATGTAATGATTCAGGCGTCTTACTTTTTTTTTTTCTTTAAGTAGAAAAAAACTAATTCGGTTTTATTTTTCTAGGATTTTGGGCATTTTAACTACACACTACTGCAGAGCAGACATCCTCCACCTCTATATTTTTAGTCATGGTTGTGCTGTTTCCATAGAACTGCAGGACTTTACATTACAGTGAAAATGAGCTCACAAAGAGTTAAAAAAAAATTGACAAGAGCAAAAAAAGAAAAAAAATCCCCAAAACTGCTTGGGGTTTCAGAGAATCAACTGCTATAAAGCTAATAATGTGTATCTACTCACCTCATAATAGTGGCCACGGTAGAAGCAACCACATTGCTCAGATTTGACGCAACCATTTCCACTCTGCTTGTATCCAGAGTTACATTGACACCCTTCATAACAGGGCCAGGGGCAGGGGATATCGGATAAAATACCACAGGACTCAGGGCATGCATCAACACATATATTGTAGTGAGAGTTTTCAGGGCATGAGAGCGCTGTGGGAAGGGAGAAAAAAGGAGTTTATACACTGAACAGAGTTGAGGTGGCCTTACATCACTCTGGCAACTTCACTGTATGGAGCTTGCCAGAGTTTGAGCAAGTACAACAGCAGCATGTGTGCAGACCCGTTTGATTTATATGCGCTGACACACCATGACAAACTAATGAAACAACACATGTACATGTAAGAGACTCCACATTAATTATACTCACAGCACTTGTCACCCCTCCATGGTTTGACCTCAGCACCCGCCTCCTGGCATGTGAATGTGTACTCTCTCAACCTGCTGCAAAACAATTCTTCACTCCCATTAGACATGCACAAGTCATTCACACAGTTCTGAAAGAAGGGCTGCGGATCTACAATGGAATGACAGCCACCGAATGGTCCCGCTGCAGCAAGCAACCTTCCACAGAGGTTATATGATGCAAATGCAGCTGCCATGGTAGAGTTGCATGCCGAACATAGGTCACATTCCTCAGAGCAGTTCATCCCAGGCGGTGAAAGGGACCAGGAAGATGCAAACGTAGAAACATACCTTGCAAAACCACCATTCAGTTTGTCATGTGTCGCAACTCCTTGGACATTTCCACACAAGCCGCACATTTTTTTGTGAGAGCCAGGAATCACAATTTGTATCAGATTTGGCCCACCGTATGTGACAATGACCCCATTATCTACAACATCATGAGTCAGCATGCTGGAATGCAGTACTGCTGCATGAGGTAGTTTGACAGGAAGACCCTTCAGAACACCATCAACCTGGAAAATTGCATTTCTCAAATTATGATCAAGGTATGCTAAACCATTTGCTTAGCGTAGCATTAGCGACTTACCTTTACTTTACCCCAATGCTCCATTTCTAGTGATATATTCACTCCATGGACCCTGAGGTGCAGCTGACCTCGCTGGACGACAACAGTGGGGTCAGACTCTTCCTCATCACAAACCCGTGATAGAACATAACGGCATCTTCCCACATTAAAGTCAAAGCTGAGCCCATCATAACTCCTGAAGTGTCTGCCACCCATGACTGTGCATTTAGCAGGCTGTAATGTGTGGCATGCCCTCTGGCTGTCTTGGATGGCACATTCTGTTCCGTGTGGACATGTGAAGTTGGTGCATTGCACTGTGTTGTTGCCCATACAGACACAGTGCTGCTGACAGTGCTCGTCGGGGTAGAAGCTCTCGTGGATTTCATGGTAAACACCTCTGTGAATGCAACCACACTCAGAGCTTGGTAAACATTCACCATCACTGTGGAAAAACCCAGGTTTGCAGAAACAGCCTTCTTTGCATTTTAGCGCTCGAGGACTTGGGTTTTCTGCACAGACAGACAAGTGACTGGAGCACAGGTGGTATTCACTGTTTGGTGGACAAGAGAGATCTAGGAAGGAAAGAGGAGACAATTATTCAAAATATTACAGTTCTGTTAACAGCTTTAAAAAAAATTTGTTTACTTACAACAAAAGTTAGAACTCCTCCATTCATCCACTATGGCTCCCATTTCTTGGCATATAGCAACATAGTTGGACAGAATCTGACATAAGTCAGTACAGTTGCCATGGCAGAGATCATGAACACAGTTATAGAAATCTTGTACATCAACTATTTTGTGACAGCTCTGGAATGCTCCATTTATATCCAGTAACCTTCCACAGACATCTATTCCCTGATAAAGAGCCATATCTTGTGAACTGCAGCCTGAGGTGTTCCAAGGTGCAGCCACACATTCCTCTTCGCCGCTGGTTCTCCAGTAGCTAATGGCCTCAGAGATATCAGATCCATCCTCAGGCATCAGATCATCCTGTGGATCGGCATTAAAGTTCCCACACAGCCCACAGAGAGCACCAGAGTAGATCCTTGGCATGTGGATGGTGAGGACATGAGAGTTGTATGTCAGAATAACTCCAAAGTCAGTCTCTATAGTCTTTGACTGTCCAACCATGTAGAGCTTTACTTTGCCTTGACTCAGAATCAATGGAAAATGCAGAAGCAGGCCATTTACCTAAAAGAAGTGGAGCCATGTTTACACTGAAAATTTAAAGAAGCTTAATGTAAATGAGGTAAATAAATGTACATACCTTGACTTTGTTACTCCAATCATTTGACAACTCAATGGAATAATCAGCGATGATCATTTTAATGTGGCGAAAGGAAACACTGGAAACATCCTTCATCCGGTTCTGGACCTCCACATTAAAGTCTTCCAAACCTCCCCACGAAGGGCAGTGTGACGTCAACAAGTATGTACAGTTGCCATTGACATCAAAGTTACGCCCATCAAAGGTGGTATAATGAGGATGTCCTTTGGCGATGCACACTCCAGGACTATCCACATGACAACCCAGGACTCCATTCAAAGTCTTGCACACCCCGCCTTCCCGACAACGAGACTGAGTGCACACAACCTTCTTGGAGTTGGGTTGGCAGACACATTTTTCCTGGCACTGTTCACCAGTCCAGAAGTTCTCTTTGGGGAGATAGTAGGAACCTTGGTGAAGACAACCACACTCACTCTGTGGTACACAACTCCCACCACTCAGCAGATATCCCCTGTTGCACTGGCATGACTCTACACATGGCAGCATGCAGTTATTATGGGCCTCTGGGTTACTGCAGGTAGCTCTGCAGGCCGAACCACAAATCTCATAGTGGCTGTTCAGAGGACATGTCATACCTGGAAAAGAAATAACACACTTTTAGCATTTTCATTTTCAGAGAACTATGTTAGTATTGAGAAGCGTGTAAAAAAAAAAAAAAAAACTCACGGCACTTTGAGATGGTTCTCCAGCTTTGGATTCTGGCGCCAAGCTTCTGGCAAATGTTGGCATAAGCTGTCAAGACCTTGCACATAGAAGAAGCAGCTCCATTCACGCACAAGTTGTCCATACAACTACGAACAAATGGCTCAGGATTAACATACAAGTGACAGTTTGCAAAAGGTCCGCCGCTCTTCCGCAGTAGAGAGCACCCAGTCTCAAACGGGTTGACTGTAGCTCCTGGAAAAAGTCTGGTTTGGCTTCGACTGCACACTTCACACGAGGCGCCACCACCGCAGTTCTCAATACAGAAGCCGGTGTCACCGTTCACCACACATGGGAGAGTAAAATCCACAGTCTTATCAAAAGAAATTAGACCCCCTGAGGAGCTGTCATTTGCATTTCCACACAAACCGCACAGGGTTCCATATAAAGCTGGGCCAACTTCAACCTGAAGAAGGTGCTTCCAGTCATACTGCAGAGAGAGGCCAAAAGAAGTGTCTAAGATGACGCTGGAGCCACTCGGATAAAAGATGAGAGACCCATTTCTCAAAGTGAGAGGCAGGTTCCTCTTCAGTCCATCAATCTGAGTATAAAGCGGAGAATAAGCCATGTAAACAGCTACAAATAGTGCATATTTGATTTAGATAAGTTAATATCACTTACCCTGACGTGATTTCTGTCATCTTTAACTATGGAGATGTTGAAGCCCAGGATGCTAATGTGCACTGTGTGGATGGCGGAGACAGTGGCACTGTTCAAATATGCTCTGGCTATATTAATCTGAAGTGGAACAGAAGGATTTGAGCCAGGACAGGTAGTCTGAACTAAAGTGTAGTTACAGTTTCCCTGTAGGACAAAATCTCTTCCATTAAACGTGCGATAAAAAGAGTCACCCCATGCAGAGCATATTTTAGCTTTTAAAGAACAGAGTGGCTTTCCTTCTTTCATAGAGCACTTCCGTTTACGACCACAGTGTAGCTCTTCACAAGAAGCTGCAGCTGAAGGAAAAAGAAGTTTACAGTAAATGCCACCAACCACGAAACATGCAAGGCAAAATTACTGAAAGAGCCCCGACACATACTTTTCTCACACGCTGCTGGATAAAGTTGTCTGTTCATGTTGCTCAGGCAGCGACCTCCATCTGGGTGTGTGTGAAGAGAACTGGGCTCTGAATTATCAGGCTGCTTAGTAAAGCTGGGCTCCTGGGACAATTTAACATCAGACTTTAAATCTTCTGTGTTAATACTCTTATCTTCCCACCGACTCATATCACCTGAATCAAACATAAGCACAGGCTGGCAGATATCATCTACAGAAGGCAGCACTGTGAGAGCTGAAGGACACTGGCCGTCATAATGTGCGAAGTAAACAAGCTGAAGAGGGCTGTCATTAGTGATGTGGATGCTATCTGAAGATGTAACTGGGATGACCTTCATAACACCCCCAACAAGAGACACATTCTTTCTCCAAGTGCTTGTGGCGACGTCCAGATCAGAGTTGACAGTAGCCATTGCCAGCAGGAAACTGGAACTCGCTCCCATGTCCATCAGTGGAGGCACAAAATAATCAAAACTCCAGTGAGAGACTGGTTTTAATTCAGCAAATCCGTACGAACAACCCCCAGGTGAGTATTGGGAGCAGGTGAAGCCAACAACAACACCTACAGCTTCCCGGGAGTTTAACTCTGAGCCCGACAAGCTGGTGTTGCTCTGGAGGTAAACACTCTGCAGAAGCCCTAAATATAGCTTGAGGACACTACCCCTGGGGTACACACTGCCTTTAAAGAGCACTTCCCCCGAGAGGAAGACATCCACTGACGTATTGTGGTCGGAGCTGGTGATCACCATCTGGCTGACAGCAGTCTGGGTAGGGAAGTGAGGGGTAATGGGGTAGTAGTTTGTCCCCCAGGAGGACACATCATGAAGGAGGCTGTGGTCGCAGCCAGTCTGAGTGCAGAATGAAGCGAGGACTGTAGCAGGCTGCACAGACGTCACACTGAGGACATGAGAAGAGCGATCGCTGATGATTCCCACGGACAACGGCAGGTGGATTGTCTTGGACTGGTTAGCAGAGATGAAGATGTGCTGCTTGAAGCTACTTTCCAAAACCTCCACAGTAACTGCAGTCCAAACATCAGTGGCCGTTACAGTTAATTGATGACTAACATTTGCTATAGGGCCATTAAAGGGAGGAAACCTCATCAGAAACCTCCTACCAGGACTGGCCGCAGTCAGGCCTGCAAGGAAGAATATAAAATTGAGTTACGCTTTTTATTCAATATAAAACATTTGAATATGCTCCCACATCACAACTGCAGGAAATGTGCATATATAGGGAGCGCTAACATGATTAACAAACAAAGATGAACTACCCTGACAGCAGCAGATGATTTTATAACAGCAAAACAACACACTGGCACTAAAGTGATTACAGTACAGCTATTCACTGAGAGCAGCGAGTGAGTTTCACAACATGCACAGCAAGTGTACTTGCAGAACAGATAAAAACGGGTGGTGTCATATTTCAACAGGCTCAGCAGCCAATGACTAACTGAGTCTAGTTTGAGTACACCTGTATTAATGTGCTCACACACAGGCAGTTTCCATGATAACCAGGATCTTGGCGTGGGAGCGACAACATACCAGCAGTGTACAGAAACTCCTCTGAACGACAGATTCTTTTAATGTAAGTTCTCCTTTCAGTCAATACTATAGATGTGGGTTGCTTACTTAAAATGTTGTATTGTTTTCTCTTCTGTTGATTATCTTAAAGTTTGCACCGTACGGACTGTCACTGCAAAAAGTTGCAAAACTTTCTAAAACAAAGTCAAGTGATAATAATTCAACGAATGTAAAGTGATTGCTGGTGTAATGCACGAGTTAACGTATGCAAGAGACAGCTGAAGACTGAACTTACAGCTCCCTTCACCAGAGAACAGATTACTATCTTTAGTTGTTTTAATGGGTGAGACATAGCTGCACATCAGTCACTCAAAACTAGACAAACAGAACTGCTAATGCAAGTGTGTCCAATCTGAGTGCAGAGAGGACTAAAATGCGGAAAAACTAGTCAGGTTTTACTGTGGTGTTTGTGCAAATGACCTTTGACTCTAGGCTAACTAATGCCCACCCAGTAAACCAAACAACTCACCAAATCCTAAGAGGCACAAGTGGAGCAGCAGCACAAAATGCATTGTTGCATTCAAACAAAACAGCATGCATGCATGAAGCAGCCAGTTCAGCACTAATGTTTTCAGTGGTACTAATATACTTCAGGCATTGCATGCCTTGGAAAACGCTAAAAATCCAAATCTTTTGAGCTGCAGCTGGAAGAGAGACAAAGAAAGAGGATAGCGCACACGTGATTACACACCTGTGGCTAATATAAGCCTGTCAATCAGCTATGTGTCATCATTTGTGGACCAATTAGGCTGCAGCTGAAGTCACCTGCACTGCAAAACAAGACAGATACCTCGTGTTGCAACTTGTGGGTCCAGTTCACACAGTTGTTACGAAATTGTGGCAAGTTATCATTGTCGTATATTATCTCGCATCCGAGCACTACCAGGAAGCTTGTCTTGACAGCTGTTAGGCGCAAACGCGGAAGGTGTTTTCCACAGCAGCAAGAAACTAAACTGCGGGGCCAGCATTGAGGGGCAGTTCAGCGTTAAATGAGGTGGCTGTGAATCCCCTTGTAGTTGAGAAGTAAAGCTGCCCTGAACTTGGCCCACACAGCAGCAGTCAGCTTTCCTGTTAACGCTGTGGCTCATCTCATCGACAGACAGCAGCGGTGAGGGCGTCACTTTTCAGAGCAGGGGTGAAGAAGCAGATGATGTTGTTATAGAGCCTTAATTTCTAGAAAGGGAACACACATTTTGCAGTAGATCCGACATCCTTCTGAGCTGGTATGTAGTTGAAATGTTGCTACAGGTGGAATGCAATTTACAAATACTACAAAAGAGCATTTTTCTTTGTGTGTTTATCTCTTTTTCTCCCTCCATATCTTGGTTTTCTTTCAAATATCTCTGCAGTTCTCTGAGCCTGACTCTAAACAACAGCAGTTGTGTTTGTTATACAGTGAAAGTCAATGTCAATAACTTTTTATTTTATCAGTTCAAATGTGCAGGCTGCTTCCTTAAAGAAACAGGTGCTTTCAAAAACCTGGCTTGGCACGTCACACATCTCTTATCGCACATCCCGTGTGTCTGGTTGTTAAAACATTCAGACAGTGAGCTGGTGAAGTTCCTTTTTTGTTGGCTTAAAATGAGTTTACAAATTCTCTTCTCTGCCATTTATTAATTAAGGCTGCTCGCCTTGGGATTGCAAGAGGTGGAGCAGGGGCACCAAATCTTTTCGCCAAAACATGTGTTTCTTTCAGAAAGGTGCATTTTCAGACAGATTGGATTTTGAAAACCCTCGATGTGACTGGGATAGGTCTAGTGATAGTGTTGTTAACAAAACAAAGAACAACAGCTTTGTCTCCATCTGATAAAAAGTAAACCTGAGGTGTACGTGCCCAGAGTCCTGTTTGTCCTTATTCTGGCTGTTGATGTTTTGGTCAGGTTGAAATGCCTGCATTATGGTGCAACTACAGAATCATATCTTCCTCATTCTTGTGTGTGTGTGTGTGTGTGTGTGTGTGTGTGTGCTAGAGCCTTTATGGTTTTATGGTTTTACACACATGCACAGCAAAGGAGAGGTGGGGGCAGGCAAATACAGGATATGGGTCTCGGAGACGGTAGTGTGTCATTGTGAGACGCACTCTCATATCCTCTTATACAAACCCTTTTATAGTTGTCATACTCATTGTTGGATGGCTGGCATGCATGACACCAACTGAGGTACTGTGAGTTTTGCTTTATTTTATATTTTTTTAATCTTATCATTAGTTTCTTTGTCACTTCGTTTACGGTCCAGTGGGATAGCAGAGTGTTATGTTATAACGAGGAGGGAGGAGAAAAAAAAAACAAAAAGGAGGGAAATTTGCATCAACCTCACTTAAGTAAACAGCAGCTGTAGTGATGCCAGAGCTGAGTAAACATTTCAATAAGAATATTTTCTGTCTTCACTGAACCAGAATAAGCATCCACTTTTAGGAAACTGAATGGCAATGAATAACAAATGATCTGAGTGTTTTCCCCCCCCACTCTTCCTCACTCTCTTTTTCCTTATTGTTGTGCTTTTTAAAGGAGGTTTGTCACAAAGTTTGTCTCTGCTATTCTCACTCAGATCCCTATTTGTATGTGCTTTCCTGTGAGCTCTCAAGGCCGCAGCAATTCTGATATCTTTACCCATTTGCGATTATTATCACTGGTGTCAACGTCTTGTCAGTGATGCACAGTGGTTGAGCAGAGGCTTGTTATCTGCGCACACAGATAAGAAAACGATAGTAGCGGTCTATGCAGTTCTGTAATTCCGTTTATGCACATAAAGCGAACCTCTGTTTGTGCATTTTGTTGATACAGATTGGATTAGAAGAAGTGGAGGGCGCTCATTCAGACTTAGCCCCGGTAAACAAGATTTAGCTGCTCTTAGGTGTGCTAACGTGGCCAGACAGGTATGAGGTTCAGGGTTAATCCTGTCAGTGGAAAACTGCATTTAAGGCAACAAAGACAAGACATATTCCCCCTCCAGCAACAGTATAGCATATGCCTGACTTTCAGCACTGCACTGTAGTTTTCATGATTTGTTGATTTCTTCATTTACTGTCTCTGATCTTTGCATCTCTAGCCAGGAGGCAGCTGGCCTGTCTAGTTTATAAGCAAGCCACTGGTTATTATACGTTGCAAATTGGGTGTGGTATAAAAGAGCGAATTCAGCCGCCATTCAGATGCACGAGAATATATTACCCAATTTGAAAAATAATACAGGCGTCAGGAGCCATTTTGATGCAGAGGCAGCGGACTGGGTTGATAAATATTTCCAAATTGGATCAGCTTATTATTTCACCCAAAGCGACTCTGAAAAGCAAATTGGATACAGAAGGGGATTTTATTTGCAGCTTCTTAGGTTGGTTGCATTTGGAGATTTACTTCAGCTATTCAAGAGGCCAGAACAGCACATACTACACTCCCTCTCCAATCAGCCTCAGCTGTATGATCAACATCTTTCCCCCCCCTTTAATATAATCAATCTGAATAGTTCTTGATGTTCTGCTATTTTAGCTGCAAGATAATCTTGCGGCAGGCCAGGTTGTACCCATACCTGTGCAAATGTACATGATGAACATTTGCCTTGCATCATATACTGTATAATAGATTGACTGATGTCTTGTGTTTTCTCAGGGCCTATACAAATAGAAGATCAATAGCTAATATTAGGAACTGATATAGATTTTCAGTGAAAAAGAAATAGTGTCAAAATTCAGAAACGCACAAACTCCAACATAAAACTTAAATGAACTGCCTTTTATAGATGGAGAGATGCAGCTGCATGAGAGTCAAATTGATGGATTTTATATAACTTCATCGGAAATCTGGAGAAATAAAGACCAGTGCTGATAATCATTAAAAAAAAATTGTGAATATCATATTCGATAATTGCCCAAACCGATGATTGGTCAGTATCTAGACTGTGAACTTCAACAATATGGGTTTCATGTAATAGTCTATCACTACGACCACCATTTTCTGCCTCTTCCTTTGCGGTTCTTAGTTAAACCACACTGTGTTTTCTTCTTAAGGCTGCAACAAACAGCAGTTTTGGAGAGTCCACGTTACTCTCTCACTTTATTCCTTATCATTAGGCATCAAGATTCCTTGTCATCTTGCAATTCTCTTCTTCTTCTTGAGTGATAGTTTAATTTGGATCATCTGTTGACCTTACATACACAGCGTATGAAATTTTTTTTTAAAAATTGTCTAAAAATAATGTTTTTAGCCATGTGGTGTGAACATGCAGTAATTTATCACGTGTTGGGCTATTATGGACTTCCGCACATATTTCGAAGATGCTGCAATTATTTCACCACTACGTTAAGGGTTAGACAAAGTTATCAGTGATTAAGCCTGAAGAAAACAACAGGTGGTTTAAAAGGTATTTCCAAAGCTGAGATGACAGTATATAGAGATTCTTTCATAAAGCTGGTAGAAACCATATAGCAAGAAGGAAGTGAAACTGACTGCTATTCTACTTGATGCCCCTACATCTTTCTTTTCCACTTCTAGTCACCAAATTTGGCAATTACAATCTACCCGCCATAGCGACTGGCATGTACCACTTCCTTAAATTGTAGGAAACTGTAAGTCATTAAATGCTCAGAGGTTTGCTTGAGTCCCTCAGAGCCCAAGTTTGAGGGTCTGCACCTTCACAATGCGGGTCACCTCAGTTCTTTCCACATAGTCATTAACCGTGGAGGAAACAAGGACACAATGCATATGGCAAACAATAAGGCGCTAACATGTGGCATAAAGGTCAGCGAGAGAGTTCTCCTCTTTTGTAAAGCATCAAACAACGCACGAGTGACTATTGGTTCCTGATACTACGTCAATTTCAGGGCCTAAATCTGACCAAAGAGGCGTCATCCGGCACTGGAAGAGAGTTCATTCCCATGATTTCCCATGATTTAAAAATACCAACATCCATATTGTGTTGGAAACAGCTGGGGCTTTGTTTGACGGGCACGCAAACATCTGCGTTTCACATTTAAGTAGTGGTAATGGAGAGCGGAGGTAGGGTTGTTTTGGGCCCAGTGCCACAAGGAAGTTGTGAACTTTTTTTTCTTCTTCCCCTTCCAGAATAACAACACACACACACAAAGAGATCCCAGCTAATGTAAGCGTGTCACTCGGTCTCTGTGATAAGATTAAAGTGACAGATGAGTGTGTTTTCCAGTGAAATTGGGCTCATATTTTTCTCGCCCTCAATTAACATGACAAGAATATTGCTTAACAGAATGCAATAAACAATAAAAAAAAACAGATTTATTTAGACTCCTGTTTGTTTTTGCCAGTAAAAATCCATCTCTTGCTCAACAACTGGCCCAGGTTTCATGTAGGGAGGGGAAAGTGTTGAATAGACACTTGTTGCCATTTGAGTGTGTCAGAATTCTCAGAAGTAGCTTTTTTTCTGCTGAGCATGATGGGAAATACGTTTGTCATATCTGACCCCCTTGCCTCCACCTGTTTCAGATTGCAATCTAGATTTGCATGTTTGCATTTAAACTAGTTAAAACCAGACTGGTTGGTGTGGAATTTTCTACTTTTTTTTTTTTTTCTTTTTCCACTGACTAGCAAGATGCGATCCTGAAACTGCAAGTGCCAGACGAGGCCCCAATAACAGACAGCGTTTCTGCTTTCCATCACAGCCCGTCTTCTAAACCAAAACACCAAGATTTCACACACATCAATGGAGGAATATTAATAGCAGATATTTTTAAACTCCTTTCTCTCTCCCCGCAGCATTTGAAGATGATGCGATTGCTGTTCCTGTGTCTGCTGCTGCTGCTGCCAGCTGCTTCTGGTACGTTCTCATCTTGGTGACGCTTTCAGGTGATAAACATCTAATCAAGAACCTGTACATTCTCTGTGCCTGGTGTTTTTTTTTTTTTTCCCTCAACTACGTACATAGGTGCATGGCCATGTGATGTGGTAGATGAGATTTAATGTATGCATTCACTCCCACCTAAAAGAGAAGTGAAAGAAAGTGTTCAAGAATAACATTTCACATGCACAGTGAGATTAGCAGAAGTGTTCCCAAGGCTAAAAGATGTCAGAAAAGACCAGATGTACTAGAAACAAGTGTGCAATTAAACTTCCTTTGTGTGCCAAACAGTCCAGGTATTCATCATTTGGACATTGCAATATTCTGCGTGAATGTTAACAGTTAAAAAATTGTACTACTTTCTGCAGGTGTTGTGAATGTATTCTAACTTTCTGCTTTTTTGTGTGTGCAGCTGTTTCAGAGAACGAAGGATCAGGTGACATCGGTACGTACTTTTTTTTTTGGGTAAAATAAAGAAATGCAGCTGCGCTTTATGAAACTTGTGACTCAACCAGGCTGCAGCTGAATTTTTTTCTTCGTGACGTCAATTAAGGAGATTACAAGTGTGACACACAGAATGCATTAGTCTTGTTTTAAATAGATTAACTGAGACCACACCCATACGCTACAACAAAGGATATTTTTTTTTGTTAATGTGTTTTGAAAAGAATTATCACGGCGTCAAATTCTGAGGTCATTTTCTTGTTTCTACTTGTCCCATTGTTGTCCGCTCGAGTGTTTAATTCTTGTTTTGACTTTGGGTTGAGCCTAGCAGGCCTCAAACTGAACCGCCGGATTTCAACGCAAATATGGAACATCGTCAAAAGACGACGGAGCTTCATAATGCAGTCTGCTTTGTAAAAATAGAACATAATTTGCTCCGTGTTTGATCCTCATCCATCTCCATGTGTGTACTCAGTTTTACCAAACAGGAGCTGCATGATTTCATTTGAATGACTCTCTAACAGCTTTTCTTCCTCATTTGTAGTTTTTCGCTGTTTACTCCCCGTTTCGGTCATTTGGTTTCTTGTTTACTAGCTTGTTGTTGTCTACAGTGTAGCTTTCTAATGTATGTTTTCTGTGTGTGTGTGTGTGTGCAGTATTGACTCTTTATTTATAGCTTTCATTTTTTTACCGCTCTCAGACCTTTTTGGCCCTAAACTGACTTCATAAAACCCTCCCAATCAATAGTGTTGCTAAAAGATTAAAGGGCCCATCGAGATCCTGACTGAGCCTGTTATTATTTGGAAGTTTTTTTCCTCTAATGTCCTCTCATGGATCTGATTTCTCCTTATTTCACAGATGAGGATGATGAGGATATGTACAACAGAGGTGAGTTCATTACTTCACTTCCCAAGGCTGGATAAGAGGGTTGGGTTGTGCAGTAGCTTTCCAGCGGAGAATATGCGAAGGTTACGGCTCCTGCAATCATTGTCGGGATGAACAGGGTGTTGTAGTCCAGAGAGACGTTCAAAGGACTGTGGCCCCTGTTGGCTTTTACCTCCCTTCTCCAAACCATTAAGTCCTGAATGGAATCAATTAGCTCTCTGGAGTGGGCCCCCGCGCATTCTGCTGAAAGGCCAATGAGCACGTCGACATCTCTCCCGTCCCGTCGGTCAGCTAATCAGCATTGGCATTCTCATTCTCTCCCCACGCCTCACTCTGTCACTCCTCATCTTCGCGTTGACGGACATTTGATAGAATTACAGATCTGTTGAGAAGCCGGGCCTGCAGCCTGCCCCGCTGTTCGCAACGTTTCTGCAAAACACCTCCCATTTATCCGAAGCCGCAACCTCTCGCTCTCTTTGTAAACATATTTTCAATTCTTTACAAGTGCATTTGAAATATTTCAAGTGCCACACAAATCAAAATGATTGTGACGTAAAGAAGGAGCTTTGAGGGGACAATAAATGCTGCATGGGGGTTTGAACTGTGCACAGCACCTGAAATAAGCGTAACCTCTTGTTCTCACTTGCAGCGAACTCACATAGGGACAGCATGCCTGCTCCTGGCCCCGCAGATAAAACTACAAGTCCAGACGACGACTCAAGTGAGAGAAGTACATTTATTCTAATTGATGATGTGAAATAATGTATTAAATTAACAACTTATCACTGCTTGTTTAATATGGCAACCTGCAGTGAACTTTTACATGTTTTGTCTTTTAGATAAGGTGACCCTGATCATCATTGTTGTGGCTGCAACAGTCTTGGCTCTTTCAGTCGCAGCAATAGTCAGTAAGTATGAATAATGAGATGAACTAGTGCCTGTTTCATTCCCATAGCTGACAAATGAACTGCTGTAAAGCCCGTCAGTGCTTGGCCAGAATCACTGTAGTCCCTGTGTGCCTTCTAAAGCTGTTAATACCTAAGCAAATATGAACTTTTCTCTTCTGGAGTTTGACCTTTTTCCATTTCTCTTCTTTCACTTGCAGCCATAATATTAGTAAAACGCCAAATGCAGAAGCGGCAGCAAGGGTAAGGTCATATTACTTCACCGTCAGAGCTGATATTTGACTGTCGTTTTCTGTGTATCTTTTTGTATCTCCGTCCTTGAGTTCAAGGAGCGAGAAGAACACATGTTCATATGGCCTCTGCGCATACTGTGTCTTGCAAAGAAATTCATGCTTCACTTTACGCCAAGTCAGCCTCCGAGTGACAGAACCAGTCTGGTGGGTAACAGCCTTTTCTGCTGCCTTGTCAATTTGCCCTACTTCATCCAGCTCATCAAATCCCAGCATTAAAAAAAAACACTCACCAGAAATAACACACACGACCAGCATCCACCCATTTGAGCCCGTCTGGGCTTGTACAGCAATTAGCATTACAGCTCGAGTCCTTCATCGCCACCAGTGAACACTCCCCACCTATCTGTCTTAGCCATCAAACAATAGCCTAAAGACAGTGCCAATGGGCCTGTATGACCAAACGGGACAATATCTAACCTGTTCCGATGCTTAGCTCATGAATTGAGGCCCTGAAAAGACGACTCTGCTCAGAAATAAGACAACCCCGTAAACACGTTCCTGGCCTCATGACAACAATCGGCCAACGGCAATCAGACAGCAGAACAGCCTGAACCAGTTATACAGAGAAATGCTCTCCTCGCGCTTGGCCTCCCTTCCACACTTTGTCTTTTTAACCGCAGTTAGCAGCAGGGAGGCTTTCTGCAGAGCAATCAGTTTCTTTTGTTCTGGAGGTGCAGTATAACATGACCTGTGGGCTGGGTCAGAAGGGTAACAAGAGTTCAAATTAGTCTCCGGAGCTCCCCTCGCAGCGAGCGTTGAGGAGCAGACACCCAAGTCAATCTGCAAGGGTTAAATTCCTCTGCAGGATTACCGGCTGTCTCTCGGGGCTGCAGTCAGCTCTGGCAGTGTTTGGTGCTGACTGATCGCTCTGTTGAAAAGAGGCTTAATCACACAGCAACCTCTGGCTTGTTGGATCAACAGTGCCTTGCCAGGTTTATAAGTCCCACCTGGGGATGAGCTGTGTTTTTGAGGTGATGCAGTCACCGTGCACCTGTCAAAGCCCCTGCAGCATGAGGCAGACATGCCGTTTCCTGAGTTCTGCCACACAGGGATGTTTTTTTCTTAAATATTTATTTATTTTTATTCTGCTAAAAAGCTGAGAAGGGACCTAAAAATATCTTAAAGATGACATACTTTTGCTGTTTGCCCTGTCTCACCTCGTGCCCCCCTCTGTGGCCCTGTCTTTGCTCTCTCTCTCTCTCTTCAGGATCTATTCTGTGCCGACAGAACAGGACCAGAAAGGGGCCATCTAATTCCTGGAGGAGCCGCAGTAGCACTATAACACACAGGCAAGAGAGGAGTGACGCATCAGGCTATGTTCTCTCCACCTCTTTGACTCAGGACAGATAGACTTCTTTGCACAACAGCCTCCTTCTCACTGCTCACTTCACTCCTACACAACCTCCTATACATGTGTAACTATGCAATCCGTGTTTTTTTATTTTCTCCCGTTATATACTTTTGTGTTTGTTCCCGCTGTTTGTACTCCACATACACACAATTTAGCCTGGGACATTTGGAATACATTCAAACCTTCTAATTGGATTCTATTTGAGGAATCCAAATCAAAGCCTGTGAATATGGCTTGAAGCTTCTTTTGTTAAAAGGGATAATTTAGAACAGCTAGAGCTCCCCCTCTTTTTTTTTTTTGTTTGCCGCCTGAAACAAGAAATTATTCCCACTAGCTATGCAGAGAAACTGTATGTGATTTGGTACATGTGGAACAGACCTGTCTCTGTGAAATGGTCGTTGAGTTAGACAAACCATGCTAATCCACGCTAAGCCAACCCAGCGCTCACTTGATTCTCTTATTCACTTGTCTGACATCTTCTGTTCCTGGCCCATTAGGAGTGACAGGCGGCAGCGTAATGGAAAGATTAAAAACCTGTTCCTCCTCTTCTCAACCTCAGTCAAAAAAAAAGAAAAGTAACAAGTGGAAAGTGCCAGTGTGAGCACCCTTTTCTTTCCCCCCACTCAAATGCTGCAAATTAATCGACCACCGTGAATGATGATGTTTTCTTTTCTCCTCTCCCCCCCCCCCTTCTGTTTTTTTTTTTTTTTTTTTTGCTGTTGAAAGGCTTTCACTTTAGTCCTGCATATTGTAAATAGCTCTCTGAATGCTGTGGAGAATTAGATTAATGCCTCCCACACTGGTGGAGAGACGCTTGGTGTGAGGCGAGGATAAAATCTGATGATTGGGAAAATACCAACAATGCCTTTGTTTCATTCATGTGGAGCATGAAGGCTTCTCCGATTTCATTTAAATGAAATCAATCACGCCGTGTGAAGGAAGGCTCTCCATCCAGGAACTTAAGGCACTGGTTGCCTTGTTTTGTTGGTTTGTTTGTTGTCAGCAAAGGTTAAAAGGGGAACAGGACAGTTTGGCATGTCGGTTTTTCACTGATAACAAGAATAGTTACATGCAGTTAAACACTGGATTTGTCAAAGCGGGATCTCACTTGCTCTTCCACTAAATTTTGCAGCTAGTCTTGCCACTGGGGGAAAAGGCTTGGCTGCACTCCAGCCACATCTGAGAGCAAAAGAAAAAGTTGTGTAGTTATGTCTTTATCATCGTGTACAGCGGATTACTGGTTTGTGCTGACGGGCCATCTTTGAAACAATGCTTCCAAGTTGATGTAACACAGACAAAATTGGCCTGTGCGATTGTTTGTGCATTTGTGTTCCTGTTCATATCTGAGCGCTGTGCATACAGTGCTGTTATTTCTCAGAAATGTAGCATTGCTCAGTAAGCCCTCAGTATATATCAGCATTTCAAAGGGAGGACAATTTGACAAAAAAAAAAGTAGTACAAAACATTTCAGTTTTTTTCTATATATATGTGTGTATAGTCATATTTACTGATACTCACTCTTTCACTTGGACAAATAAATCACAGTGCAACAACATCTGAGTGCAGCGGAGTCTCCTCTTTGAATGCATTTTCTGAAAAGCAAACGGATTTAAGCAGAAATCCAAAGAGGATATTTGATCCACTCTTTTTTGTACAAAAAAGCCTCACTGTTGTGACACTACTAAAGCACAAAATGTAACACGTGTAGCTTTTTATATTCTATCTCAAAGTGATAGACAGATATGTTATCTATTTGGGCTAAATGCATTGTCGGACCGTGCAACTCTTATCTAGCCTTTTAACCCGTTAAATATATAATATATTGTATGAATTAAAGATTGAATGAGCTGCATTTTCATTGCATCTCTTGATGGGAAAGCAATTGTTGGATAAATTGTCTTTTTACATATTTCTTGTGGGTGGGAGTTGGTTACCAGCCAACAACTATTTTATGTAAAATATTTGTATTTTAATGTCATATTACAGCCAAAAATGTTAAATTTGAACTGAATGTTAAATACTTGCATTCATATATGCACTTTTCTTTCCGTATTAACTCTGACAGTGGCTTCTTATCATTTAATAATTTGCAAAGTCTGTAATACACAACCTGATATCTCACCAGGAAACAGTTGTTGTACTGAACTGTATAGCTTGGTTCTGTTTGCACAGCTGCAGCCACTTTGATTTTGCTCTGATAGCAGTTCAAAACAGTGTATACTACTGTATATTGTGTAGCTATGCTGAACTCTGGATTTTGTGTTTATTTTGACATTAAATATGTTATAAAGATCTGCTCGGTTTCCTCCCAGTTTTGTTGTTTCAATAATTTTTGATGCCATATGGATGCAAAGCTAATGTGCCAGTGGATGCTGTTTAATCTAAGGCTTTACTCACTCACAAGCATAGAGCCACTAAGAGGCTTAGACACTCATACTAAACATCAGTTTTTGTTGAGACTGAAAGTGTAAAAGAGTGAGGAAGAAGAAGGCGACCCAGCCTAGTTTTTATTTTTTATACCTTCACAGAACGGCAAAAAGGGGCTGCAGGAGATTGTCAAATATGAGACGCTGTGGGGTTTATTCCTCATAACCTTTAATAATAATCCTAGCTGTGAGACTCTGCCTGCAGCCGTGTTATCAGTTACAAGATACAAAGGTCATTAGGAGCTAGCCTGCTTCATGGCTGAAGGTGTGATTAAAATATGAATCATCTCTTCATTATTTGCCAAGATAAATAATCACTTTTCATGCAGGTTTGCAAACTATAGAAATAACATTTGATTTAAACAGGTGATGTTCCACTTTTTTTTCCCTTTTTTTCCCCTTACTTGTCAGAATGAATCATGTTTTCAGTGTTTCTTTATTGTTTTTCTATGACACAGTTGCTAAGCAGCGTACGGCCTGTCAGTCAACATGCACACACACACGCTGCCAGGTGTTGAGTGGTTTCCTTTTTCTTCTCTTGATGGACTCCTTGGCGCTGGTGCTTTTGTCGCCTTATCCTTGGACCTCTCTATATGATCTGGGGAAAAACAAACAGGCGTCAGAATCGAGCGCCGTTTCAGCCATCAGCGATATTTATTAAATATATGGCGAGCAAACAATGCTGCTCTGTTGCAGTTTTGCCCAACAAATAGCTTAATCATAATTCTTTTGATCTATTAATCATCACAGGCATTTCAGTCAGCATTCTGTTGAGCTATTGTTTGCCATATATCATCCTGTAGCCTGTGATATAAATTATTGAAATCATTCAACTGCAGCCTTCCAACAGCACAGCTCGCTCAGCGGACGACAATACAGTCAGACTCTTTCTAAAAATTTGAGCATAAGCTAGTGTTAAGTAAAGGTTAATGCTGTAAATACTTACTTTGGGGGCTTCTTTTGACACCTGGGCAGCCTGCAGACCTTACCACCTACAGGCAGAAAAAGATATGATAAAACTTTATTAATCTCGAAGGAAATTCTTGTGTATGTTATTGCTCAGAAATAACTAAATGACATAACGTAAATAAAATACGATACGAGGATGAAAAGAATTAAGTAAGCTAAAATAAGACTAGAATAGAAATGTAAAAAGCAATTCTGGTAAATATACTGAGGTAACAAAATGTATATAACCGCATAACTGTTACACAAACTGCATTTTTTCCCTTTGGTAATTCAAATGCTCCCAAAACCTATGTATTTTTCACATTTTCCACTTCAACTAACTGAAACAGTACAACACTACTTACTCGCACAGTAATAACATGACCACCTTTAAGATTTGAGATGAGAAAAGATAAGCCCAAACTTTATTAATTACAAAGGAAGCTCGTGTGTCAGATATCACTTAGAAGAAGAAAAATGACATAAGAAAATCAGTGCCTAAAAAGTAGACAAGCAATAAGATACGGTACGATGCAATGCTCAGATAACATAAGTAAGCTGAAAAAAAAGGCAAGAATAGAACAGTAAAAAGCAATGGTGGCAATGATACTGAAATAAAAAGTAACATCAAACACAATAATGTCAAAAATAATCAGCAATTTTAAGCCATCGACCTAATATTGATTTTTTTTTTTGTATTTTAGTGTCTATATAACTGCACAACTCTCATGCAAACTAACTACCAAAACTTCAGCATTTTTCACTTAATGGTAATTACAGTGCATTTTTTCTTGACTTGCAACTGTAGCTTTACATTGCAGTATTGCTGCTTTTACATTAGATTGATAGATTATGACACTATTTACTCATAGTAATAACACAACCACCTTTAAGATTTAAGCTAAGCTAAGCTATCAATCCTGAAGGACATTCTTGAGCCAGATATTGATCAGGAAAAAAACAAAATGGCATCACATAAGAACTGCAGTACAATAGAACAATAAAAAGCAACAATGGCAATTGCACTGAGGTAATAAGTAACATCACACATAATAAAGACATATTGCACCCGAAACACCACATAACAATGACGATTTATTGATGTTGCAGATTAAATGATTTATTTCTTGATCCAACTGCTCTACATGCATTAAATTGCCCCCTGGGGACAAATAAAGTATTAATTTTTAAATTAAACTGAATAAATAAGAACGAGATATTGTTCATCACATTGTACACGAAAGTCAAATATTGCACATTTAGTTAAAATGCTGCAAAAGAAGATGAGATGTTGCACATAACAATGAAATGTTTCACATGAAACTAAAATATTACACTTGAAAATATGAGTGTGCACACTGCGTGAAATTAAATGCTACTCACGATATGGGACCTGATGCTGCCCAAGCTGTTGAGTAGCAATGTTGCAAATGATATTACAATGTTTAGATCTAAGTGTTTTTAGCTGTCATAAATAATAATGAGAAAGATGGATGAATATTACAAGAGATGACAGCGCACAGAAATCTAATTTTCATCAGATACTTACAGCTAATGACCATTATGCCCATGACGAAGAGCACTGCAGCGATGATCAGTCCGGCATATCGAAGGGACTCGTAATCTGGACAGCACAAATGAAATAGTCAACCACGAGCAACAAGTAATAGTAGCACAGAAAACACTCTGGAAAAGCTTCTTACCATAGGTGAAACCTTGGTCCCATTGCTTATCTATAAGAAGCAAAAGTAGAAAGAAAAGTATTGACTCAAGTTTGACTGTTGAACAGAAGAAGCATCTACAGGAACAAAAAAGCGAGAGGATCACGGGGGAACGACTGCCAGAGATGGCATGACAGATCTACTGGCTCTGCTGACACGCTGTTGATGGTGTATCAAAACCCCTATCTACGGTAAGCCAGCACAGCGTGAGGACACAAATATCTTATCTCGTCTTGCATAAGGTACAATCAAGCATTAATCTGTTGGCAAGAGAGGAAGTGAGGTGCTCTATTCTACCACTCTGCCATGGGTTTTGTTTAGGAAGACAGGGAATTGTGATACTGTCAGTCTGCCTCGAGATAACAATAGAACCGCAACGCCTGTGGCATGTAAGGCAACCATGGAGCAGGAAAAAAAATTAGTTACCCCAGGCAGTAGATTGATTGGTCTTGTGTTCGGTGATTTTCTTAGTTGTAGACGGGGAGGATGTCACCTTGGATGCTGGAAAAACAGTAAAAACATTAGTTGTTTTTTTTTTAAAGAATACATGTTTGGCCCTCTTTTCATTCTTTATTTAATATTTATATAGTTTAATATTTATAATACACAAGTTTATAATTCAATGTTTAACTCAATTTTTAATTGAATTTCTGAATATTCCAGTGAAATGGCTCTCAGAGGAAATTTAGGCTTTTTAAAGTATATCTGCGCTCTCTTTGTCTCTATCACTCTCTGTTCCTCCCCAGTGCTGTAAAACGCAGCAGAAATACTCCCGCATACATCTCAACAAGGACGGGGAGTTTAACATTTTCTAATTACCTCATAATTAGTTTCTGCATTTGTGATGGGGAAAGCGTACTCGAAGCTTTTTTTCTGTAACTGTGACGGGATGTTACAGTCTGCCGGAGAGCTTCGTAGGTTCACCTACAAGCCAAACCCCACCAGCTGGGTGTTGAAGCATGCGAGGAAGAAGGTGAAATGAGAGTGTTACCTGGAATGGATGTGAGATTTGGTTTTGGTTTTGTTGTCCCCGCACTGGGAGCTAAAGGGAAGGACAGATAGTAGTCACATCAGGTTTAAGTGAGGGAAATTATGGGTGTTTTATACAGCGACACACACACACACACACACCACACTACCTGCTGGAGTCTTGACTTCTGATGTAGTCTTGTCTGAGCTGTTAATGTTCTGTTTTGTGGGTTGTTCAGCTGCAGGGAAGGGTTCCGGAGAGGAGTCAGCCCCTCTGGTGATTGGCCTGTTAGAATCCTCGCCTGTTAGAATCAGAAGGACAGAATTATCTGAAACTGAAAGACATGACCTTTAGCAATAAGGATGGATGGATGGATGGATGGATGGATGGATGGATGGATGGATGGATGGATGGATGGATGGATGGATGGATGGATAGATAGATCACTGTGTTCTGTGTTTAGAATTAAGTGTCTTAAGGCTAAGAAGTGGCATTTCAGAGAATAGCCAGAGTACAGAGTACTGTACCATTGAAAACCGGAGTGGCCACGCTGGTGCTCTCAGAACCGTTTTGAACTACGGTTGTTTTAGCCTCAGCTCTTGACACTGCGAGAGAGAAAAAAAAGAGACATTTTAATCACCAAAAAAAGCACAAGTCAGATGTAACCTCACAGCGAAGGCCTCGGTACAGTCCACTTTACGACAGGAACAAAGCAGCGTCTTGTTTATGCCAGCGATTTTTCCAAATCACATGCTGTGATGTATTCCTGGCAGGGGCCAGACTTCAGAATGTGTCTGGCCATGCAGGGGGAGAGAGGCCTGCAGTTGCACTGAGTATGTCACAGTAATATTGCTGTGAGTGGGGCTGTGAGGCAACCTCTGACTACAACAGAGCCGGATTGTTGTGTGAGACTACAGGACAGAAGGTCTGTTGTCTGTTTACTCACTCAGCACCTTCCAATTAGTGCAGCAGCTCCACAAAACCTCCACTTTCCTGAGCTAATGCTGTGATTCCAACCACTTTAATGAACTGATATGAGGGCCGCTGATTAAGAGGGTCATGATTTATAGCTGACTCTAATATTTCTGATGTCAGATATATTGTGTGAACATAGAATAACTCTGTTCTGCCTATAATGTACACCCCATGTTCATAGCTTAAGTTCTGAGATGTTTATTATGAGTTGATCTCGACTGAAATAAGGGTGAACTTTTAGCTTGTGGCTCCTAAATAAGATATGTGATGCATCTTTTCCGGCTTATTACAGTGCATACACAGAATTATTCTAACTACATTATCACACCCATGTATATTAAATGACCTTACTGTTAAATGCATATGCCTGTATTTAAAAATTTAGCATTTAAAGCGCAAGAATGTGTTTTGTAATAACAAGGATTACTGCTCAGCCTGTGGGGTAATGTGTTTTGTGGCTCTTGAGAAGTTTTGCCAAGTGCAGGGACACAGCAGAGAGCTAAAAATCCAAGATTTGATTTGGACCAATCTTTTCTAAACTTATTTAATGCCACTTATTAAATTGCTGTATCTGTTTCAGTTGCTAATTCACAGGCTGCAGCTTGGAGCCACAAAATGCAACTTTTGAAAGCAGAAACAGCACATTCTTCCTCTTGTGAATGAAATTTTAAACAGAGAAACAATTGAACACACCTCTAGCAGTACAGTATGAACTCTCACTTATGGTGGCTCATGTTAGAAAATGTTAACTCCTCATAGATATATCGCCGCACATTGAGCCACTTTGTTGAATTTATGGGCCTTCACCACCAGTACTGCCAGCTTGTGCCCCTCATATATTCAAGTCTAGTGAGTAACCAGGGGTTACTTATAAAGGCAGTTACCTAGAAGGTAATTTTAAAAGCACTTACCGCTGTTTTAATATTAATTACAGAATCTTCAAATACTCTTAGAGCCATATGATGTAAAAAAAAATCTCATAAAATGAAATATAAAAATAAAATCTAACATTTGCAGGTAATGGGTGTCTTGCCATGTATAGTTTGATTTAGAGACATGGGATGGAAGGCTCAAATAATTGTCATTAAGTGGATATTTATGCATCTAGATGATTGGAAAAATCATTGAGGCCTGTAAAAATAATGTTTTCGAGCTACATTTTTAGCATCTTAGCATATCTTGTTATTGTGATTTGTGAGCAAAGTGATTCACTTGTTTGACAAAGCCACATCTACACGTGTGACTTCACTGTGAGTCAACTCAGTATTAGTGGAAATTTTTCAGCACTCACCTTTTACCATAACAAACAGGAAAAAGAAGGAGGTCAAATAGATCTGAAAAAAAAAATAATCAGAAGAGGTGAAACAAAGATGCAGGGTTGTTTCTCAAATATTGCATTAGCAAGCTGTTTACAGTTTTAATGCGATCTGTTCCAAGATAAATATAACCTCCAATATCTGCTAAGCAATCCAGAGTCTCTCAGATAGCACAGATGATTCTGTTAATAATGACTGATGGTACATACAGTACAGCATGCAGAGCTGGAGCAAGAACAGCACATCCAAACAAAACGCCTGCTCATTTTTACACAGAAAAACACATTTGAGTTTCTCGTTAGTCATGAACGATCGTATAATTGTTTGGCCAGAGCATTAGTGATACATTAATGGATCAGAAATGGATGATTGAGGCAACACTAAATTGACTCTGGAACATTTTGTGCAACACAAATCTACCAGACAGGAAGATGCGCTCATTGAGGTTAGCACCACATGGCCACTTCTGCTTCCTCCTCTAGCAAACGGCAACATCACCCACACTCCTCACGCAGCACGACAGAACCCAGATTCTTACTTTAGAGTGCCAAAATTTATAGGAGACGGTATTTTATTTCTCAAAAATGAGTGATTGAGGCCACATATTGTGTGTGCAGTCCTCCCACGCATGTCTGTGCTGAACTTTGTGCCACTATAGATCTAACTTCATCATATTTTGCTAGCTGTCACCAATTAAAAAAAATGGCATTGGAGGATGTGTCACAACAACTCATTTTTTTTAACATAATGGAAATCCTGTATCAACGAACAGCAATCTCTGAATCAGTGGGAAAAGCCGACTTCTTCCTCCCCCTCAACATATTGCTCATAGCTTGAAAAAAAAAAAACGCTATAGAAAAGCAGACGTTCCGTCTTGTGCAATATTACAGCAAATACAGAGCAACAACAACAGGTAGAACAGAGGCAGGTAGGGTGAGGGATGGGAGTCTGGGGCAGGGATTCGGTTTGAATCCAACCCCCAGCAGAAAATGAATCTCGATCTTTGACCTATCCTGGTGGCAGCTCATCCTCCGGGGCTGGGAACAGCGTGACAGGTGAGCGTTCGTGGTCGTCATGAGCTTTGACAGTTCAGATTAGCAGGTCATGCCAATCTTCATTTCACTCCAGAGCATATGTCAAGATGAGGCCTGTTCCCCTTGGGCTGTACAGGCGTCTTTCCCCTTCCCCTAGCCTGACCCGCCTGCCTGTTTGTCACATCCAGCACTCTCCCTCACTCTCCGTTTGTCTGTTCATCCATTTGTCTGTCATCCTCCATCAATCTCCTCTCAGTCGGCAGCGACCAGAACAGCCCTCAGCCCTCGAATATTTAGTCTTTCATCCAGGCTATTATTGCTTACCTTAGTATCCATCCTGCGAGGTGCCCGAGTCCAGGGATTTATCCACAGCCTCATCATCCACAATCCTCTGCTCGGCGTGTCACTGCTGAAAGGCTGATGAAGAAACTGCTAACCAACCACACCCATGTGCTCACCACCAGTACTTCCTCATCCAGTTGCCTGAACTCTGTTTCAGTCTTTCCTTCTCTCTCTCGCCCACTCTTCCTCATGACATGGCCTCCTCCTTCTTCTTCCTCCAGTCGTTCACTCTTTCTTCGCTGAGATCTCTGTCTGCCATCTCTCAGGACGATGGCTTCTCCTCCTCCCTTTTCCATCTTCCCCCACGTTTACACATGTTTCTTCGGCATTCAGCTCCATCTGTCATCTGTGTCCCTGTTGCAGACTCACAAACAAAAATGAATGACCTTGTAATGAGAGATTCTTGCTGTGTTTACATTCACTCGGATGTGCAGCACACAGGGGGAAATTTCAATTATATGGCTTCCTGTTATTGGTGCAGACTTTTATTAAATATTCTTCCTTGAACACACAGAGTGTTATAAAATATGTGCGACTCTCCAGTGCAATCTATTATTCACTTTAAATACCAACCTTTTCAAAAGCAAAAGAAGCAATGCTGTGTACAATTTGAATTTTCTGTATTTTGTGAGAGGTTTTCTTACAAATAGAGTTTATACAAAACCCCATTAAAAGGTCAGAGTCAAAGTTAAAGCACACCTAACTTCATTATACATTACCATCATCAATCACAATGAACCGAAGATATAAGAAATTGCCATTGCTAAGCTCTTGAATAAATGCTTTTTTATCACAGAATGTTTTTTTTTTAGCTTTTCCTTCAAGGCTTTAAGAACTGAGGCTGCGATTGTGACGCAACTTCATTACCAAACCGAGAAGTACAAACTTAAACTGTTACAGCAGACAAAGCTCGCGATTCATCCACGGTCGCTGAGGACAGTCTTTGTTCGCAGCGTTTGAGTCACTTCAGGATCAACTTCGGTCACATTTCAATGTTGGTTTTCTGAAGAAACTGTTAACATTTACATTGTGTTCTGTTCTCAACAGACATTGCATCAAAGTCTGTCAGATAGAAAACATTAACAAACTGTTAACTCAGTTCGATTAAGTTTTCCGGCCATAATTCCCGCCCACATTTATTTGTCATCACAATATACGGTCCCCCCACAAGTTATACTGTGAAAGACCAATAACAGCTCCACATCTTCAGTAATTTGCCACATTTCCCCATATATTTAACCATTTTAACTTACAAAAATGTAATTCTTTGCATTTTATTTACCCCAACAAACACTTTTTAGTGCATTTACATGCAGATAAATGCACATACAAATATAATAGTGTCTGTCATTGTCAAAAATGTGTGATATGTGAATGTGAAATTGTACCAAAAAAAAAAAGTATCTTAATTGCCCTTTTAGTCTAGTATCTTCACTGTTAGAGTGATGAGACCAGCCTCAAGAAAAACCCCTGAGAATCTCTAATTTTACAGCCTTATTCAGGAAACTAGTATGTTTTCCACTATTGATCAACATGCTATTACACTTTTTTTCTTTGTTTGTGAGGATGGGCTGTATAATAAGGACTTTAAAAGAAAGAAAGGCATTTTTTCTTTTGATAATTGTATACCATTGTACACAAACACCAGGTGAACAGTGCTTGTCTGAATTTCTTTTCTAAGTAAAGGATAAATAACCTTAAAAGAAGACAGTCGCTGTAAGACTGCAGTGTTTCAATAATAGCAAAAACCCCCAACTAAAGTTTCTGTGGCTGTTCTTCTCACGTCAGTCTCTATAAGTACATCCATTTTTTTGCAGTTAGGTTTCACTTTGACTTCTGTGCAGTACTGTGTGTACGCTTTGGCCACTGCTCTCTCACTTCAGCCTTTATCAGCATTAACAATTCATTGTGTTTCTACTTCATCTTTCATGAGCTACTGTTGTGTTTGTTCAGTTATATTCTTTCATCCACATTGAGGAGCAAATCGAATCCTCATTACTAACAACAGGAGCGAGGAGCCACAAAGCGAGTCATAATAATTGCCCGTAAAATCATGTTCTAATTTGTAAAACCTGCGGTTGCTTTTGATTTGATTTCTATTTAGCTCAAATTGAAAATTCTGAATAACGAGAGCAACAACAGAGTTTGCACAAATTTGGGGTAAATTTGAGCAACCCTCCTGCTGGTATTACAACCTGTTCAAGTGATGAAGGAGTATTATCGAACCATTATTCAATCGTAATTTTTTTTCTCAAAGGCATTCTGGAAAGGGGTAAGGAGGCTGTGAAAGCACTCCTAGAGATGAGGTAATTAAAGTGTCTTATTTGTTTCTCTTTTGACTTAATTGTGCACTCATGCAGCCTGTCTGTTTGCGCTCCCTTGAGATTCTTCTGAAAACAACATATCAAAATGTTCATGAGGCAAGAGAGGAAAAATAGGAGTTGACATACAGTATTGAGCTGTCAAGCCTTCAGTTTAGCAGATTACCGCTCCTGCCTGAGCTGAAATGATGCATTATGAACAGGCTTTGGTATGAAAACAGCAGTCAGCTAGACAGGAACTTAAACAATTGTTCAGTAATGAGACAAACATACCTTGACAGCTCATGATGGAAAATAGAAAGCCTAACTGAGGGAACACAGCTCAGCGAAACGTTCAGATTTATCTCCAGGCAGTCAGGCCCTACTGAGGAAACACAATTTTGCAGGTTTGACAAATGTGTGGACATTAATAACCTCTCCAGGATCTAAACATCACCTCACATCTTGCATGTAAGTAAATATTTCCATAGAAATAATGCATTGGGCATTACTAAAGTAATAACAGCAGGACACAACCTCTTAATCATAGAAAAGGAAAAGGGGACATTTCTGTCGAAGAAAAGCGAATTCAGATTGGAGCCTATTTTCTTGCTCTGCTTTGTATGTGATGTCTGTGATATATATGTGCGACACTGATGTGAAGAATCGTACTTGAGGAAAAAGGAGAAGCTGGAAGCGGAAACAGACGGTATGCGTAACAGCTCTGTGTACAGACTTAGTAGGAGCCCAGTGTATTTGCGTATACTACAAGGCAGCAGAACCTAAAAGCGCCATGGAAACTTTGAGGAAGTTTCTGATCTCTTCTCAGTAAACACTAAAAGATGAAGTTACACAAATACCCAGAGCACAAAAACTCTGTAGCAGGAAAGCATCTGATTTGTGCTCCGTGTGTTCTAAAGGTGGCATGCCGGTGACGGCACCGATCTTCAGATTAATGCACAGAAATAATTATACGCCAGTCAGAATGAACAAAAATTCTACAAATTCTAAACACCGCATCCAAATGGCCTTCTAATCTGACTTGGAGAAAAAGTTAGAAATCACATTTTTGTTGTAGTTACAAAAGCTTTCAGAAAAATTGTGAAGGTTTATGAGCTGTTCAGATCGGGAAAAATTCTTGACGATTCAGTTAATCTGCAACCTTGGATCCAACAATAATAACAACTCAGTTATTGCCGTAAAGTGCAGTAATATTCCAATGACACGATAGTACAGGTTACAAGAGAAAGACGAGAATAGGATTCTGGTATTTCATGTGGGGTTCATTAAACCAGACAATATACCAGATGACCGAAGACCACATGACACCATCTATGCCCTCCGGTTTGTCCAGCTATGAAATTGTAAGCATTGATGGTATTAACAATGAGAAATTGTGTGCTCAAACTGTAAGTCTCGCCTGAGGGCAGCTGATTTGCGATCTTGTTGCCCACACCAAGACCTTAATCCAATTCAGTTCAAAGGCACAGAGCAGTTGAACACATAACGGCAGCAACAACTATACAATAGTATCAGCAGTCATAAGGTGGTTAAAATAGGATAAACAAAATTAAATTGGACTTTGCTGAGATAAACAATGCGGTAAAATATCGTATTGACAGAAATATCGCATTGACGATGGCCGAATAGTATTGCAACCATCTTCAGTAGGCAAACACTCATGTTCAATGGACTATACAAAGATGAGGATTCACTGCAAGCAGCAGATGTCACCTTTAGTTGTGCGGACATCGGCATTGATATGTCGTTATTTCATGGACTGCAATGTCAATACAGAACGATACTGAAATGAAACCCTCACGTCCATGGCTATACCATTCATTTTCCACCATCACTTCGCAATCCAACAAGACAGCACTCATCATAATGTTGCCAAAATACGCATCGTCCTTATACAGAAAATGTTCCAGTCCTACCTCGGCTGTGAGCTCCCCAGACATGCCACCCATCCAACATCTCTTAATCAATGCACCTGACAACGTGATCTTGTCCACCAAAATGTCTATCAATCTCAGCGAACCCTTCAGGAACATTCCACAAACCGCATCAACAACTTAATCGACTCCGTATGTCTCAAAAGTGTGATATTATATAATAAATTTGGTCAGGTGTATGACCCCATTTCCATCTGCCCATTATAGTTTTTGTTACAGTGCGTACTTGGACATTCTTTCTGTTGTGGAGATGCTATGTTTTGGGAGCGCAAGCACTTACTCCCCTGTGTTGTAAAGAACTGATGGAATTTTAGACATGAAATACTGCATTTACATTTTTTTCACTATGTTTTCTCAAGGTCTTGATGCTCTGAACTGACCTGCCTGAATAAGACTATTTGAGTCAGCAACATCTTCTATCATAAAGAATATCTGCGTTTTTTTTCTTCAGTCTCTTTTAGGCGGAGGCATTATTCTGTGAATGTCACACTGAGTTTTCATTTAGCACCATCAACAAGCCAACAACTCATTATCAAGGTCATGAAAGACAAATGTAAGAAATCTCCAGCTTCAGCTGCACTTTGTGTTTAGTGCTAATTAGCAAATATTAGCTTCCTTTCGGGCTAAACTAAGATGTTGAGCTGGGTAAACACTACACATGCTAAATATCAGCATGTTAGCATTGTCACTGCGAGAATAATTGTGTGTTGATCTAAGAATGTGGCTCAAAGCAAGTGCAAGTGCAGCTTCACATAGCTGGTAGCACAACTGTAGAACATTTTAATTCTTTAACTTACATTATTATGACTAGTTCTTTCCACTTTAGTATGTGATTTTATCCGATTTTGTATGTAATTTTCACAATTTCTTGATTTGTTGTTTAGTGGAAAGCAAATTTTGGTCTTAAAAAATGCCCTACAAATAAAAAAATGTACAGGGTGTTAGTAAACGCCTACAGTAAACTGCTTTTCGTTGAAGTAGAGAAGAAAAGTTTTTTTTTGTAGCGGTGGCCACAGTCAGGGCTTAGCCTAACCCTCTCTACTGCTGGTCTCTATCTCGCTCTGACTGCCCACTCTCAGTGAGACAAATTCCCCGCATAGTTTCTCTCTGCCACTGATGTTGTGAGCTGAACTTCAATCCGAGAGAAAACAGGATTAGAGTCTGGCCCTAGATATGGCTTTACCTCCTGAAGACATTACTGTGCTAAATACCACTCAGCATGATCCCATTGTAGGGATTCCCACAGACTAACTGCAAGATCTGAAAACTCTTTGTGGCCGACGGGGGGAGGGACTGGCCACTGTCGTCGGGTTCTCATCTAGTTACATGATAGAAAATGCTGATGTCGGGTGGCTCAGAAGGAGGATATTTGCTTGGGTGGCATTGTGAGTTTGTGCCGCTTAGGCCCCAGTGCAAACCGCAGAGATGTCAGTCCATTTTTGTCTTTAAGTGACTGATACATGTCTCCCTGCAGGCCAAAGCAAAGGGAACCGTGGCTCCAAGAAAGAGGGTAAAGGTAAGAGATGATAGGAGATGCAGAAGAAAATAAGCTGGTGGCATAAAATACAAGATGCAGAAGTGTATTAAAAGAAAAGCCACGCAGCATAGCATCATTACGACATTCCTGATTGCACAAGGTCACTGAGGCGTACAAATTTTCTACATTTTTTTCAAATCAATCTGCCACTCTTCCTTCTGTTCATCTTGCTCAGGTTGTCATACGATGCTGTACACTAGGTTAACTCAATCCTTTGAAGAAAATGATGTTAAATGATCACAATATACTCGGTGAAGGCACTTGAAAGGTGGAATGCTACTTTATATGGCAGTTTACATCAGGCATTCCTGTTCAGTTCAGCTCTTGACAGGTTCATGCAAGGTGAGAGATACCGTATGAAAAGAAATTAAGAGAAAAAAAACACACTGTGCTGAATATCTGCTACACAAGTCTCTACTTAATGACTGATGTTGATCCATAGTTCATGCATTTAACCTTTTCCTCTTGTTCTAAACTAACTCTCCTCGTAGTTCAAAGGGAAGATCAGAATCTCTCTGTGGCTGTTGAACATCCATGAAGTGCCTCAATCTCTCAGTGCCCTGCTGAGAGACAGATTACATCTCAGTCACTATTACATGTATCTATCTTTCATCTAAATTGTGATATTAAGTCAGGTAAAAAAAAATCATAGGTTGGGGCTTTATTTACAGACCTGAGGGTAGGTTGGTGGTCTCCAGTCGTTCCTTTGTTGAGGCAGAAAAGCCGGTATGTCCTGGTACAGACCACCATCTCTTACATCTTCATACAAATGGCTTTGAGAGTCCACAGGTTGGTTGGCAACTTATTATCAAAACATACATACAGATCAGTACCTCTCTCAAATTTACTGTACTTGAGTATCTGGTAAAATATTTGCAACAAGGTTAAACTAGGACAGATACAGTATTGGTACAGATTGCGTCACATTTTGGACACGGGTGTGTTTATTGTTGTCTTGTTTGTTCTGAGGTGCATTTGCGTCTCACCAAGCCCATGTGTTTCCTCATAATGTGGACTGAGAGGCGGCATGTAGTCACCAGTAGGATGATAATAATGGGAGCTTTCCTGAAACGAGTAAAACAGAAGAGATACCATCAGATCAGCTTTGACCTGAAATGACTTCTTATTAAATGGTAATTCCACATGTTTTTTATCAGTGCAGAGGGGGTTTGCATGGAATTCTTAGAAAGTCATTTCATTCAATTTTTTTCCCACAAGCCTCTAGAAGTAGGAGACTATTCGGATTTAGTTATAAATGACCTAATTAATGTAATGTCTATCTCTGGCACATTGTTTTATATTCAAGGCCTAATTGGAACTATAGAAAAAGTGGAAAGATATGGGTGTTGTGTAAAATTCCTGGCATGTTCACAGTAATAGGGAAATTGCTTTTAAAATAGGGTGTTTTTGATACTGTGATGCCTGACTTTATTATACTTGCTATAGGCAGAAATCTTGCAGATGGGCATCTCAAAATCTGGCCAGAATAGATTTACTGCCTCACGGTTGTATGCCTCTGCTAACCAATAAAGTTGCAGTTTACCTCGATGTCTGTCCAGACACAGTCTTGCATAATCAGATCTATCTTTCTTCATGTACGGAGGCGAGCACGGTCAAATAAATGGCTAATTCACTGGAAGAGCCAAGTAGGCCTGACATATCACGTGATTCAAAACCTCAGCAAAACCTTTCAATAGATGCTCGGAGGTCTTTCGAGAAGTGGACATTGAAAACAGTAACATGCACACAGCAGAAGGGAAGGAGGAAGCATTCTGAGTTCATAGCGCAGATCATGGGCTTGCACACCCAAAGTCTACACCTGGTGAGTCAGACTAGTCCAGACATAACCCTTCACCTTTATAATTTTATTCTTTTAGACCTCCGTGGTGGGCTGCACAGTGGCGTAGCGGTCAACACTTTCACCTTGCAGCCAGAAGATGCCTGATTCGCTTCCTGGCCTTCCCAGGATCTTTCTGCATGGAGTTTGTATGTTCTCCCTGTGCATGCGTGAGTTTTCTCTGGGTACTCCGGCTTCCTCCCACAGTACAAAAACATGCTGACGTTAACTAATTATTCTAAATTAGCCGTAGGTGTGAATGTGAGTGTGACTGTTTGTCTGTATATGTAGCCCTGTGAGAGACTAGTGACCTGTCCAGGGTGTCTCCTGCCTTCACCCCAAGTCAGCTGGAATAGGCTCCAGCACCCCCTGCGACCTTAATGAGGATAAAGCGGTGTATAGAGCATGGATTGATGGATGGACAGACCTCCGTGTGAAATTACGTCTTAATTTGTGTGCAGATTCTTAATTTATGGCTGAGAATAGTTTTATCAGATCATAGCGACCTTTTCCCACCAAATTCTAATCTGTTCATGGTTGAGTCCAAGTGAATATTTGCAAAGGATGTAATGAAATTCCCTCCAGACATTCCTGATCTATTGTACTCTTAAGAATGGGACGGATGGACATGAGATCACAGCAACCTTTGACTACCAAAATCTGATCAGGTCATCTGCAAGTCCGAGAGAACGTCTGTGCCCAATTTAATGAAATTCCCTAAAGGCGTTTAAGAGATATCATGTTCGTGAAATTAGGACGGACGGACATCCCCGAAAGCACAATGTCCCTGGCTTCGACCGTTGCAGCTGCAGAGATATAATAAAAACAAACTGCTTCCAGTAAAGACTAGAAATCTCTACAGGTAAATAAGGAAATGCAGGTAAATTAGAGGCGAGGTGAATTGTGCCTCCATGGGAATTTGAGGATTCGTGCTCCTCTGGTAGCACAGTGTTATCCGTTTTCTTTTAGCTCACTAAACAGTTTTCTTCAAGGTTCAAATCCTTGTTGGCCTTTCTTAAAGTACAAAATGATAATTTCTCCCGGATCGATGTGTATTTTGAATGCTAATTGTGAGGTATTGATCTATGTTCCATCTCTGTGCACAGCTAAAGGTTTCATTAGTTTATCTATCCATTTTCCTTGTTATGGCTGAATTCTCCACTTCCTCTCCTGCCAGATCTCTTCACCCTCTGCCTAACCTCTTTCCTCCCCTCATCTGTTTACTCAACCTTCTCTCTGTCTCTGGATATTTTTTCAATTGCCCTTTTCTCTTCCTCAACCCGCTCTTCCCTCTCCACCTCCTCCTCCCTCCAGCTCTTACCACCGCATAGCTCTCGTAGGCATTGCTGTCTGTTTCAGATCCCGAGTCAATGAGGAGGGTGCGCTGGGCTGCAGTGTTGATCTTTTCTCTGCTCTCATACTTGTTAGAGTTTCTTCCAGTTGACTGACTTGACCTGTGCAGACAAATCAGATTTTGTCATCTACATGATTTATTTCCCAGAAACACATAATAATCAGCCCCCAGTGAGGATTCACAGAGATATCAAGCACTCAGCACATATGGCAACTTGCTTCCTGCATACATTAAGTTCTCAATGCCCTTTTATTGCAGGATTGTGGTGCAAGTTTGATGACACTAATATAAATAGATATTGACAGAAGCTTGTTATTTTGCCAGCCTGGCTGTTTTCGATCAGCCAGTGGATCAGGTCTCAGACTTACTGGGGTAGATTGGATGTGTGTATCTTTATTACTTCCACTGCAGGGCCTTAACTTACCCCTCCTCTTCATTCTTCTTTCCATCCAGTACACTGCCCTCTCTATCCCCTGCTGGGGGTATACAGAAACAGGAGGAAAGAGGCTTAGTATCAGGAAAATTAGAACTTGAGGAGAGGAGCATCGCATCCTTGATAACGAAATTGATCAGGCAATAAAAAGACTGGAGAGTGAGAGCGAATGAAAGACAAGTAAGCTGAGGAGAAAAGAAATTCTATGCAAAAATCAGAGGGCAGAGGAAGGTGAGGAATAAAATATACAAAATTGAGGGAGAAACCTTGACACTTACACTGAAGAACAAATTGAAAAAGACAAAAGGAGGGATGGAGGAAGGACATAAAGCAAGCAAATGAGATAAAAGATATGGATGAAACGCAGAAGTGACAGCTTTGAAGGATGAATGTGGTGGGAGGTAGAGGCTTAGAGAATGAGCAAAAGGAGAGGAGACAGGGTAGACGAATAGAAAGAGGGACATGGAGAGATGAGGGGAGAGTGAGATGCTGAGCTGACAATTGCATCATGGTTCAGTGTAATCTCTTTGGAGTTTTTGTCGAGGAATCAGAACATTTCAATGACAGACAGTGATGGAGGAAACACTCTCACATCCACGGATGAAAAGGTAATTATGGTTACCTGTCTGACCTCGCCTCTTTTTCCACCTCAGTCCAAAGAAGCAGCCCAGCGAATTCAGCACCAGCACGACTCCGAACACCACTGTGAGCACTGCCGTGAGATATGCCGGCAGCCCACCTGCGTCTAGTTTGCAAAGCGTTAGAAACATTATCTCAGTGTGCAACAATGAAAGTTTAAGAGGAAGTAATATGGAAATTTGTGGAGATAAAACCAGCTGAGACAGACCCAACCAGTCTCTCAATTGTCTTTATTGATTAAAAACTAGCAGAGGGGAAAAAGTATGGGTGGCTGCCATGACAACCGCTACTCCTGTAGAGCAAACATTAACAGCCTTGGAGGTGCATACATTAACATGATTTAGCCAAATGAAGCTAGCTGCTGTGCAAACATCAATTTCCAACTGCCCTTAAGAGCTTTTTTTTTTCTGGGGAGTTGTAGTTAAAGACTTACTCTGTGCGACTGAATCTTCATCTGATGGGACTCCTTCTGGCTCTGGCTTCTCTACAGAGAAAAAAAGAGAACAAAAGCACACTTCTATGCATCATAACAATTTTATAATAGGGAGATGCTGGTGCTGTTCAGCCCTTTTAAACTGGGGTTACTCCAAACTGACCCTTGGTGGTGATGGTCAGTACTGCATTGTTGTCAGCATAGCCACTCTCTCCGATTGCATTGAGGGCATTGACAGAGAAGTTGTAGGTGGTGACAGGCTGCAGACCGGTGACGGTGAAGGTGGTTGCACTGGGAGGAAAGACGTCCATGTACAGTGAACTGATTGACTGGTCCCAACGGTATCTGCCAACCCAAAAGGCTCTGTCAAGTACAGATCTTTGACAAGTAAAAGGGGTGTCGTTCTTCATCTTTCCTCAGCTTTTCACCTTATGCGGAATCTTTGCTGCAAACCTCCATTGAAGCCGGGGATCCACTCCAGCGTGACAGAGTCGTGGGTAAGGCCGACTTGGCGGAACGATGAAGGAGGATCTGGGTGATCTGAAAGCGAAAGGAATGAAGAGGGGTGGGAAAAGCAAATGTGTTCAAGATCTGAGCGCCTTCACTCAACAGGGGGTATTTGATAAGGCTGTGGGTGCTAAGAAACGGAGATATGTGTCATTATAAAGTCGAGTGATTATATTTGCAGACTGAAATACCACATGAGGTCCATAGGCTTGTACCTTCCTTAGGCCTACATCTTTGCTATGGAGTTGGTATAGAAAGAAAACGACATTGCTGAATGTGAGTGCAGAGCTGATGTTCTTGATAGAAAATGAAGATATTCTGTTTTTGAAAAGATTATTTTATTTTATTTTTTTACAAGATGTGCATGTCAGAACGGCTGGTAATAACTGTTTACCTCACAGAAAAATGTTTGATTTGTGGGTGGACTTTGTTGTTGTTGTATAATTGTATGATTTCAGGCTGTGACTCACAACACATCATTTCAAGTGCTGCAATATGAGCCCGGAACATTCTATGAGGAAAAACTGATGATAACCACCAACGACAAATAATGAAAAACGGCGAGTAAAATTATATGAGATGATCGTTGTGGACAAAACTTGTCAGTGAGCCTGCAAAGCCGCTTTGTTTCCTCAACAGTTTATATCTTCTTAATCACAGTTTATTCCACGGGCTTCTCAAGAAAAAAAGAAAAAAATTTGACAGCAACAGCTTTGCATTGCTCCTCATTTGCTTTAGCTTAGGGTCGCGCTTTGTTGTTGAATGATCAGGCAACACGGGCAAAGCTTTGGCTGATCCCTCGCAGAACAAAGTGACTGATTTGTCCAATTTATCCACCCAAAGTTAGGCAATGAAGGATAAAGTGCCTTGATTATTATCAATATTGTGAACAAAGATCAAAGGAGCCTATATCCAGGCCTTCAGTCTGACACAAGGCACTACTTCAGTCAGGGTAGCGAAGGGAAAGTGAATTATTTTGCATTTGGAGCATAGGGAAAAAAAAGAGAGGGTGGTTTTGGGGGCAGAGGAAGAGATAGTCAAGGAGAGAAGGAGGAGAGATAGTCGAGTAGCAACATAAGAAGGAGATGCTCTACCCGTCTGTGGCTCCGGGCAGCAGCCCAGTTTGCAAAGTAAATAATTCCCACTATCAGCTCCACTCATAAGATTCCAGGGCAAAGAGGTCAGCCTTATGTGGATCTCTTCTCCGTCAAATCCAAAAAGCACCATGCTAAGGAAAAAAAAACCCTCTCTCTTCCTCTCGGGCTCTAAAATGATAAGGAAGCATATAAAATTTATTATCACTGCGTCAGATTAATTATGAATATTCACAGCTCGAAAAAAAATGACTGGGGAAAAAACAGGGCCAATATTGGATTGTATTTTATGGTTTTTATAGTAAACATTAAATGTGTCCAACGATGGCTGTGGGCTCTTGCTGAGAGCTGGACTGTGTTGATAATGGAGGTAGCGCACAGATACACTGGTAGCTTGAAGGTAGAAAAGTCTAAGCATGCCAGGAGAGTAAAGCATATCACTGCAGCATTATCTGAGGAAGAAGTGAAGTAGTGCTACAGGCTAAATGATAAGGTGGAGATAGAGCGGCGGAATAAGTTTACTTAAAGGGCTGACTCTCAGGAGCAACAACTCTCTCCAGCTTACAGAAATCTGGATGTTCAATGGTTGGAGCAAAACTATTGTAATGTGGCTGAAAAATGCTGATAAAATTTGGACAAGGCAGCACAGATTCAGTCATTTTTGAAATGCTGCCAAATTAGAACCAAAAGAAAAAACAGTGCTCCTCTGCCAAGCATGTGATATGAATAATCCCTACACGTTGTGTGCCACAACCGCTGACTTTGATCATTTGCCATCTATTTAAAGCAGTCGTGGGTGAGTTTTGTCCACAAGGGGGCAAAAAGACTGTGTGGAGTTGATACAGAAGCCAAAGCAAGTGAATAAACAATATACCATTTAGCTGTGGTTCATTCTTCTAACTGTTGGTATTTATCTGGATCTATATCTGACTAGATGCCTGACTTTCTAACAGCTATTAATCCGCCTCTGTTCTGTGTTGACGAGAACAATGAGACTAAATCCTAAAGTGTTTGTGGTGGCCAGATAACCAACCTACAAACATTTCGAAGCTAAACTGAAGGATTAAATGTTTGTGAAATGAGAAAATTTCCCTATGTCTGAAGCTAAATAAGTCATTACATTTTTTCTGCAATATAAAGTCCTGCACCTCTACGGGAACAGCACAATCATGGCTAGACGAGAACGGAAAATGTCTTTTGGAATGTATGACACATTTACAATGCTGTAGATCATAAGAGAAAAGAATAAAAAGGAAGTTGAATCACCGCCTTCAAACATTTTAACAGCTGTGACCACTACTAGAAAAGAATACTTCTCTACATACTGCTGATATTTTTACTATTTGCATTTTTACAACCTCTGTTTTTCACACTACTTTGCACGTCAACTCCACAAAAGATGTTTCACCATGCTGAATGTATCTTCAAAGTTGTTCCTCTGTATAACGTTTTTGAGCTGAGCTGCAATCATTTCATTGATCAAGCATGTTTAATCCCCCCCCCAATCTCATTTATTTGTTTCCAAACTTGTCTCCTTTCTACGCTCTTTAAGCACCGCTGAATACTCCCTGAATTTCTTGTCCTTCGTGACTCCTCGGTTGTGTCGAGGAACACGGAAAGTTTTGTTTTTCGCAGGATCTGATGCAAACTGTTTATTTTTGGTTGGTTTATTTTCTCAAATGAGACGCATAACAGTTTCACGGACCGTCTGAAAGTTAAAAATCCAATCATTCCTTCTGTTTGTACAGTGTCTGGCTGTGATAAATGGCGCAATTTCTTTAAAGATAACATGCCTTTCAAACTCGCCGCTGAGTTTTGGGGTTGAGAGGATTAAAAACCTGCTGGATTATCTTAAAAATACACACAGCTGAACCAGGGTTGTTTTCTCTTAGCTTGTAGAAATTGGACATTATAGCAATTTGTGGTTTTTGCAGCACATTGACAAAGGCTGCTGTGGAGAGAACCACAGTCACCTAGAGACACACACCCACAAAAAAAAAAAAGACCCAGAAATGTACACGGATACAGTACTTGTGCTGACGAGCTGGATGTCGAGCTCGTCTTCCCCGAGCGAGTTGCGAGCAGTGCATGTGAAGACAGCGTAGTCCAGGAGTGCGCTCACATTTACCACTCGAACTGTGCTGGTGTGGAAGGAGCCCTCCCTCACCGTCCGCTCCTCATACCTGCAGCACAAACATATGCACACCCACACACACACACACAGGGGGAGAAAGACGAATCCTGAGCAGACAGACAGCAGGGATTGTGATGTCCTGCAGATTGCTCTATGTCATCCAATTTCACACATCAAAGAAGCATTAAACAGGTATTTGCATAGTGAAAAGCAGAGTACAAAATGCACTAAGTCTGGATTTAGTACCCCAGTGTAATGGCAAGAAATAGCAATAATGTTTGTGTTGAACTGCAAGGGTTCATCAGTATGTAACCAACATAATGGAAAACTACTTCCTCCTGACCTGGGGTTTGCAAAATCTAAGCGTACACCATTTTTTTCCCAAGAGAAGTTGACACGAGGACTGCCCTCCGCCTGACACACGACCTCGGCTGTGGTAGTGCCATCCCCTCTACTTGCAACCTTCCTCCATTGCGGTCCTTTCTGGAGCTGAGGTTTAACTGCGCAAGACGAGATAGGCGGCCAGATTAGTCACGCAACGCAAGAGTAAATGTGCACGTATTGACAGGTACACAAACATGTGAGCGTCCTCACAAATCTCTGCGAATGTTCTGTTCCGCTGTGACACTGAAAATAAATACAGCCAACTCACACTGCACCACCAGTCGCACATCCACACTGGCAGGGAGTGCGATGCCATTATTCGCCGTGCACCGGTAAAGACCAGCGTGAGCCCGAGTCACATCACGGATGGTCAGAAGGCCTGATTCATCTTCCTGGGTCTCCTCTTCCAGCTCCACCTCCCCTTCTCCCTGCGGAAGACAGAGTGAGGTGGAACAAGCAGAAGACAGCCGCTATCCCTCAACAAACACTCCCCTTCTCCTGGGTGATAGCCGTCTACCTGTCTTGCAGCGTGAGAGCGAGACAGGTGGACGGTGAGGGGCGGGGGAGGGAGTTGAGCCGGAAACCATCAGGGCTCGAGGTCTGGATGGGAAGGGCGTTCGATGGAACAAGCTCTAAGGACAGAGAAGGATAATGCCAAAGGCTGGAGAGCCACAGGGAAAGAGGAAAAGGAGGGGCAGTGCAGGTTGAAAGCGGGACACACTCTACTGCCAGGGGGTGGGTTAGACCGGAGAAAGCATCAGTAGATACAGAGACCACGCCACATTGACGAATGTGCCCTTTAGTCACGCAGCAGTAATGAAAGCTATTTTTCTGGATTTGGGCAGAGTGCGGAGCAGGAAGAGGTGGGGTGGAAGAATAGTTAGAGCCAGTGAAATATGGTGCATCTGTGCATTTACAAAAGGCCAGTGATAAACGGTAAGAACGGATAAAATAATAGAAAAGAAGCCAGATAAAGGAAATATAATTTAGGGGGATGGCTGTTGCTGTGCCTGCGTAGCTCTCACCAGCCATTTCCAGGAGAACATGCCAGATATAATGGGGTTGGCATCCGCCACACATATCAGGTCTGCAGTTTCCCCCAGGTTCACAAGCACAGGGTCTTTCTCTGCTTTGACACTGGGAGCATCTGAGAGAAAGAAAAAGGGACAATGTCAGGGTGAGACAAATTATTTTGCAACCCATTAAATAAGCATGCCGCATTGCTATAATTACTCTTACACTTGTTTGCCTTTGAAAATGTTCATAACCCCATTGAAATTTGGCCTCTGTGCTTTGGATACAATACCATTAAGTTGTCTATATACTGGAACTTCCGCAAACAAACTGAAAATTTGTCATGTGACCCATGAAGCCCTCCAAGGAGAGCACATCTCCACTCTGAACTAGCAGACTGACTAATTGCCTCTCCTTTAATTCCTTTCTTTATCCATCTGTCCATTAATTTTTTTTCTCTCCTCCTTGACAACGTGGCTCCTCTTCTTCTCTTTGTTCGCCTCTACCTTCCAAACTTTTTATACTTCCCACGGGTGCCATGTACTTGCAACAGTAAGGCCATTAGTGCCTACTTGTCGAAACCTGTGTTCCTCTTGAAGAACAGTGGTGGGAAACACTAGCAAGACACATACCTCTGGGTGAGTGGAATCCACCCATGTTGGCCTCTTAACCAAGACCGACATTGTTAAGTGGCCTACACCGCCACACATAAAAGCTACTACAATCCTCCATACATAATGAATATCTACAACTGTCAAGCCCAGTCCGATCAGGATGGCAGAATCCATTAGGCATGTACCATGGGCTTTTGGTGAATCGGGGAGACCTACATTTTCAACACTCCCATTATTAAATCATTAGTATCGGGGCAGAAGGGCCTGGAGCTCGAGGCAGGGCCTGGGGCTGCAGTGGAGGTGGACGTCCTTGGATGGAGGCCTAATGAAGGAGGCACGTTTGGTGGGGAGGAGCTGAAAGTCAGTGCTGTCTGAGTTTGTCAGCCCGGATGCACTGACAACGTTGATACTTCGCAGCTTTAGCACACAGTTCAGATACATGCAGCCTACAGATTCTGATTCTAGGCACAAAATGGACAATTATTCGCAGGAGAAACTCTTCCCAGTCTCCTTATTTAAAGGCAGAATGCTGTTCAATGGAGATAAATGATGTAGTTGACCTACGGGAACCACAGGTACAACTGTTAACCTGCTGAAAAGATAGATAAATAATGAATAGACTGCAGGCAATGATTATAATAAAAGTACTGCTTTTTTGTTTCTCTCCCAGCCTTTCTTTCACTTTAACTCATTTTCTCTTTTGTCCATTTTTCTATTAATCCCTCTGAACTATTACTTAGTTCTCTCCACTGAAGCATAGTAAACATTTGTGTGGGTGAAATGATACATGTGTCTGCTCAGCTATTCTCTGAGTTCTTACACTGAACATCCAGTCTGATTGAGGTTTGGTTGCCACCTTCTTCATTTGCACACTCAACAGTGTAAACTCCGGCATCTTTCCTCGTCACGTTCTTGATCTCCAGCGAGTAGTCGTCTGACCAGTGGTAGCGCAAATCCCCCTCTTTACAAAAACACACGCACACACGCAAACCAATGGTCAATTAAGTATTCATTACATGCTCATCAACTGCATGTCCTCTGGCCACTGGTCTCTAAGTGACATCTAATCCTGCATTATTGATTGGCCTGGCTGGATTCCCACATCAACCTAACAATAGGCTGCGTGAGAGACACCTTCTGTACCAGAGCACTCAAAATGTAAGAGGTGGGTTTCCTGCATTCAAGATACAGTCAAATTATAGTGTCTGCTGCGTATAATGGAGCTAACAGAGTTAACAGAAAAAGCGAGTGGGTGCAGCATGGCCCTGATGACACCGGCCTGGAGGAGAAGCCAGGTTTAGAACCGTTGTGTTGTATTCAGGGAGACAGCAATCCTCATTTAGACTGCATACATTAGAGCCGTAATGAGAATCACATTTGGCAGGGTCCCATGCTGGCTAACCTGCCATGTTTTATTCAGACCCTGAATGGCAGAGCTGAGTGCTTACTTGCTGGCTCAGCTCAACTAGGACCTGGTTTATAGAGCCATCACACAGCCGCAGATCACCTTTGACCAGCTTCTCCCTGCGGTGCAGCCAAATGCAGGAGACCTCTTCTGGGTTAGCGGAGACCAGCAGTGGGATGGTTGCCATGTCATCCTCCACCACCTGGACCTCTGCTGGCTGGTCTGGGCTGAACTCTGGTGGGTCTGATGCAAAAGAATCACAGAATTACAGCTACAGTAAGTTGGATTTACACCAAAAACAATAAAAAATACATGAGCAGAGACAAGGATACGAACTTCAGGCCCACAGAAGCAGCAAGGGTGAGCACAAAGACACGCGAAACATGTTGAGCATGAAAGCAATAAGACACACTAATGAGAGTTTAACCAGTAGAAAGCTAACATCCCACCAGTAATTCCACATCTAACCAACTTCACACACTTAGACAACGGGGGAGTAAGGCTGCGCGGGAGGGAGAGGGACAGGCATTAAAACGACGAGTGACAGTACCGTTGTCCAACTGCAGCTCCGCACAAACACACAGTGACATTCCTTCATGCTCATACACAGTACCAAGCTTTGAAGCAGTGGCTGGCTGCTGCCTGTGAAATGGCATCAAAGACAAACATGGCCATGCAGCAAAGCAAATGCACAATTAGGACACACAGCCGCAGAGCTCAACAGACCCACAAATCACAACAACAAAGGTTTCCAGTAAACAAAAAAAAAGCACATAAATATACTGCAGAAGTACACCAGCAAAGCAGTTTTCATGCCCGGCATTACTGATCAGCATGCATCATTTGAGAATTATGCAAACCACATCTCTTGGTCACTCACCAAAGAAAAAGAAAAACAAACACGCCAGAAAAGAAGGAAATGCACCAATGGTTCTGGACTTACAAAGCACATTGAGCTGGAAGAATGTGTTGGCCCCTTCTGCCAACACGGGGCTGTAGGCCTGGCAAATGACCTTCTGGTTGTGATGCTGTGAACTCAGATTCAGCGATAGAGAACTGAGCACTGAAACACCACCAAACTGAGCTCTCTTGGGCGCCTGCTCGACTCCCTGGAACCTACAACACAAATCTCATCCAGTAAATCCAATTAACAAAGGATTTCAAGTTCACCAAACAATCGTGCAAATTTCCACATTAAACAGGACACAAATCTGTCATTTAGACTCATTTTGACAGTACATTAGCTCTAATTTTTTCAGGAGATTTCTACATCGTGTGCTGTATCCAAACCTGTATGGGCCCATGCTCCAGGAAATGCTGGCCTTGGGGTTACTGCTCCCAGATAGGCAGTCCAGGCTTAACACTTCGCCCCGCCGAAGCACCTCCTGTTTGGTTGTGATTTTCATGCTTACTGCTGTAACTGGAGAGCCACGAAGTAAACAAGAAAATCCAATCTTGACTCACTGATTGTATCAAGAGTGTAAAGTGTTGTCGCTAAAAATCTGTGTCACTGGGTTTATATCAAATCCATTTATCTCATATTGCGCTTTTCTCGCTGCGGAGAATGGAAGAAAGGTCAAGTGGTGTTTATTAGGGGTCCAGTCTTACTCACAGTGAACCATGAGCTTAGTGTGTGCAGAGATGGTCTTTTTTGCTTTATTTGTGGAATCGCAGCGGTATGCAGCCATGTTGTCGCTTGCTGTCAGGACCAGGACAAGTTCACGAGCTACACCCATATCAAAGGACGTCTGCTTCAGCGCATCAGGCACTGGCCGCCCATTCTAAAACAGGAAGGTAGGTTACAGAGCACTGTATGTACACTGTACAAACAACTCAATGCATGCATACAGAGAGGCATGCATAAACAGTACACGCTCACCTTGAACCACGTCAGAGTCCCAGTGGGATTCCCTCCAGTGGAGAAACAGACCAGACGGACCGTGGTCCCCGAACGGAGGGGGACGTCTTGAGGCGGAGCGTCAAGCCATACTTTTTGAGGAGGATCTGTTGTAAAAGTTTTGCAAATAGCTCGTAAATATTAACAATTCTGCTTTCCCATTCAACTTTAGCAGACTAGTTGTTTATATATTCTCAGGAAAGACCCTTGCTGGCCTCTGGAAAAAAAAAAGCTGAAGTTAATGTAAGTTGTATGAATTTCAATTTGAACATCTGTTCAACAAACTTTTCCTCGAACACAAGTATGACAAAGCAGACCTGGATAACACACTGAAGAGAATTATAAATGCAGCATGCAAGTGGTATTCTTTTCCGACTGAGAGAAAAAGTTGAAAATCTTATTTTTATTGCTCCGTTTAGAGAATTTAAAGGAGAAAATGTAGTCAATTGTACATGAAAAGTTCAACTGGTGATCAATTCTCAACCATGGTTCACAGTCATGTCCAGTGTGGCTTCTAAGGACAATGATAGTGCAATAAGTAGACAGACACTCCTTCAACCAGTGACTGTAAAAGGCCACCTTAAATGCAACTTTGTTGAAATGAAACAACACCACGAATGACAAGAGGAAGATGAGAACAGGCTGTTGGCATGCTGGATGCTGGCACGTCAGTCATAGCTGTAACCAGGCACTTGGATGTCCACAACTCCACCATTTGGTGGCTAAGAAATCATTTCAGACAGCATGGTACGACAGACAATCTGCAAAATGACCAAAGACCACGTGTCACTGCCTGAGCCTGGAGTTATTGCATGTGACTTGTCCATCTGTAAATTAATTTTAGATCGTATTCAAAGTCTGCAGATGATTTGATGGCATACACAACCAGATAATGTTTGCTCAAACTTTGAGGAATTGCCTCACAAAGTAGGTTTGCAAACTCATTGCCCCCACCAAGTCCTTGCAGCAAAACAGCATTATAATCATCTCTATAGTAGTAGCACTCATATTCATTAGACACTAGCAATATGGAGGACGGTTGTCATTCCTTCACTGATGAATTTTGTTGATGGCAAAACTTGAGTTTGCTGTCCCCAGGCAAATGTCAACATTATTCAGTAAGTGCCCCATAGGAAGGGCAAAGAAGATGTCTGCGTTAATGGATGGCAATCTCGATGCCCAACAATATTCAGATGAAACCCTTACACCCATAGTTATCCCATTCATTACTTAAAGTTTCAACAAGACAAAGCATGTCCTTCTGTCACCAGAATATGCACTGCCCTTCTATAGTAGCTAAAAATATTCTAGTCCTATCACAGCCTGCAGACTCTCCAGATATGTCACTAATTCAACATCTGTGGGATGTTTCGATGTCCAACATGATGTCCCTCACCTCTATCGAACCCTTTAGAACAAGCAGGACAACATTCCACGAGCACCATCAAGAACCCCCTGGACTCTGTGTTGCAGATCTGTGGCACAGACTCGACTGATTAGTGATTTCTGGTCTATGTCCCCACTCTGAATCTATTATCATTTCTAGTACAGTCCATACTTGGTTGCTTCATGACATCTGTTCTGTACTTATTACCCTATGTTAAAAAGAATGGATGAAATTTAATAAAACATTACTGCATTTATGCTTTTGTTAAATAGTTTCTCGATTCTAATTCAGAGTTGTAATTAAAGTTTCCCTCCCACACATTGAATGATGTGTATAGATACATAAAAATGTCACCTAATAAAAATTTCACTCTTAGTGGAGATTTCTCAGGATGGTTATACATGATTAAAAGTTTCTTTAAAAAGTTTCAAGCATCTAAACTTACTTACAGTACACACTGAGTTGAGCGATTTCGGTTTTGGAGAAGTGCGTCCCCTTGTTAAAAGCCTCGCAGGTGAGCTTCAACCCATCCTCCTCCCGGGAGACCCGGTGGGTCATGTTGGACATGGTTGTCATCCCCCCATTGGCTCCCTGCAGACACAAAGCACACATGACAGTTCAGTCTGGGGACAGACAGCCTGGGTCTGCCATCATCAGCTGTAGGAGAGAGACAGAGAGGAGGGGGGAAAAAAACGAGGGAGGAAAAACAAGCCTCACCGGTTTGTCTTGGCGAATACAGATGGCAAATTAGCTGCTGTAATAACGGATGTTGTGCATGGCCTGTGATAAATAAGCATATTCATCTGACTCTCCCGCTTTGCACACTGTTATAAATTGAGCAAAGTGTCATTTTGCACCTGCCTGATAGTGGTCATGCCTATGCAGCACATCTGGTTATTAAAGCTATTATTGTGGTGATTACTGTAAAAAGCCACAGTCAGAAAGACGAACAAAGACACTGGACAGGAGCGTCAGTCTTCATTAACCCCACGCTGTTTCACATGCATTAAAGCTCACATACAGCACACTGAGTGCCTCGTGTGAGATCAAAATGAAAATGCTGCTGCCAGATGAATAAAGAGCTTGTTTAATAATACTCATCTTCTGTGTCAGCTTTTATTCACTTTGATCTTATTAACATACACAAAAGAGGAGAAGAGCTGCAGAATACTCTTTTCGGAATCCACTAATTCATTTACGGAGCTGCAGCGGGCCTATTCAGAAAATGCTCATGGTCATGCTATTTTCTTCCAACTATAAAAGGTTCACACGGGGTCAAATCTCACACTGAAAATTCTCCTAATTCAATGGTGTTGGGGGGGGCATTTTAATAGGTTTTTTTTTGTTGTTACCCTTAAGGCAAGCTTGACTGAAGGGAAATATTTTTGTGCTTTAACTTTCCTGCCTTTTGCTTAGTGCTCATAGAAAAGAAACAAAAACAGACCATTTTTTAGTACTCTGTTTAAACTGACCAGCATGACCTTAAACGTGGTGCTGTTTTGTTGGCCTGCTTAGTTAGATAAATTCCAGCTTTGTGCAAGTTGCGCGCCACGTAGTCCCACCTCTTCCATGGTGACAACAGTGCCGTTGAGCTCCTTGTAGCCGAGCCACCAGCGGATGTCGACGGGGGGATTGCTGGAGGAGGCGTAGCAGCTCAGTTCCAACTCCTGCCCCTCGACGGCCACTAACGAACCCAACAGCGTCAGCTCTTCCGGCTCGACTGATGCACACATACATAGGCGAACATACAAAGACGAGTCAGTAAAAAAAACGCCACCATGAATAGTACATTCAACAGCTCCCTATTCTGATCACAGCGGCAGCGCAACTATTTTTGGATGTGAAACACAGAGCTGTATCAAGGGTGAGAGGGAAAATCACTTTGAGTGGCAACTTGTTTTCTCAGGGGGTTTTCATTGTGGTTTCTAAAAGTCTGCTTCGTTTTAACCAGAGGGGGAGAAAGGGTACAATAGCTGCAGGCAAAGTGATGCAGGTTGTGTAAAGCCTTCAGGGGAATACAAAGGCTGGGGACTGAGCTGGCATACTTGGGGGAAGGAGGGGGTCATGTATGTAAATCATCTGAGTCTTATCCCGCATGGGTCTGTGCACGGCACACACAAAGACGGCTGATATCACGCAAGTGCTGTATGGCAAAAGAGGCATATTCGTATTTCACCAGTGAATCTGACTCTCTGCCCTCCAGCTTCTGACTGCGCCTAGAGCACAGTCAGGCAGTCAGCAGTTCATTTTCGACATCCCTGAACGGATGACTGGGAGGCACGACACCGGAGCCTGTTGTGGACTTGGTGAGAAATGGGGAAGGTGCAGGTGCAACCTCAGATACATTTACATAGCATGAGCTGGGAGGTTTCTGCAAGGGCTGATCCCAATCATATTTCCATAAAATAGGTGCATCAATCAGACAGCATTTAAAGCTCTGACTTACACTGTCTGGCTCTGTAGTGGAAATCAGGCTATTGTTAGACTCAATGCACCAAGGCTGCTGAATATTAATTCTGTATTTGTTTTATTGTTGCTGAAACAAACATTTCATATTCAGAGAGAAAAAGTATAATCTATTAACCATGGGCGTTACTCTTGCACAAAGTGTAGCTTTTAATGCCTGAGGAACTAATGTAGCAGCTAACAAAGAGCATAGTGCGATTCTAATCTGGAGGCAGTCAGAAATACGGGCTGCAGTTATAATAACCATTAGTTTCATTAATGATATTAACATTGTAATTTTTGCTGGGACAGCAAAAGAATTGGTTTTGGAGGTAAGACTTACTACATTCCTCCGCCTCATGTTCATATCTTTAATAATCCATAATCAGGGAGCCTTGGCAGGGGCTTTGTGTGCGTCGGTGCATGTGTGTGTTCCAGCACTATATTAAGCGTTATTTTCACTCACAGAGCACAGTTATTTTGCGGCTGACAGACAGAGGAGATAGGGACACCAGATTGATGCTTTCACAGCACAGCACTGCCTGGTTGTCAGCAGGGGTGATCTTTAGTCTGAGGATGCTGCTGGACTTCTGCGCCGCATCATCCTCTTCCCAAGTTGTGGACAGAACTTCTCCGTCCTGACAGACAAGGAAAGAAAAATGAACACATGACACTCAAAAAGGCAACAGAATGCTTGAATAGTTGCAAGTTTCCCCATATGGTGCAGGCGGCGGAGAACAGAAGCTGCTAAGAATGGGATGCTTCTGGGACGCAGCGAATTTTAAAACTAAAATTGGCTCATTTTGCCAGTGTGACAGCGTGTTACAAAGCCTCCTTAACAGATGGTGCAGAAGATTTACCTTGGTCCAGTGGAGAGTGGCTAGGGGGTTTCCACTATGAGACACGCACTGCAACACGAGCATCCTCCCCGCTTTGACTTCCTCTCTCTCCAGACCCATAATAACTGGAGGCAGAGGCGGGACTGTCGGGAAATGAGAGACAAAAATAAAACGGTTTTAACAAAGGGGAATGGCATAGAGGGCCAAAAAGGTGAGGGAAGAAAAGGGGTATAGTAACTCAAAGGAAGAGAGGTATGGAGAAGACATCAATAGGGCAGCATAAAAAAGAAACTGCACTGCGATGAGAACACTCTTGGCAAATGAGTGGGGAGCATGCCTATTTGTTGAGACAGGGCCAATAAATTGGTCACATTCAACATGACTGTGGGATAAGAGGTCCAGATCTGATGAAAGCATTAAGTATTAAGGGAGCAGTGAGCTGGATCCAGTCCATAAAGCAAAATAACAGATGTTCAAACAGTAATAAGGCAACGTGAAATATGAATAAATTACAGCCTCCTTGAATAAAATATATGCAGTAAAATAAATTAGAAGAGGATGGGCCTTTGTTATTGCTGCAATCAGTTTCAGCGAGCAGACTGCAGACCCTGGGCCAGCATGACAAATTGCCACCTTGCTAACAATCTGGCTGGCTGAAAATGGCCACCGCGCTGGCTTTGATGGGTTGGCATACTGAGTAAGACTGCAGCGGTGGTCCCAAGTTCTGCAACATTAGCACTTTAGCGGAGAGCCCATGTTGTTTAATGCAGGGCAGGGAGACAGAGAGGAAGGGAGGAGTGGGTACGGTTATTGGTGATTGTTAAAACAGCAGCGGTGGCGGCGTCTAGCATAGATAGAGACAACATTAAGATGTCTAGTCGGCCTGTGGATAATATGGCAGCCGAGCTGGAGGGAGCGCTCGCTTGCTGAAAGTGTCAGCAGCACCGCTCCACTTTAATCAACAACATGATTTAGTCCTGGGAGAAGCAGGTGGGTAGACTCTAAGGCCTCGGCAATCAATTACTTCAACTGATCAACAGGGTAGAAAATACTAAACCTACTGTAGTAAACAGCAGCTGCAGTGTCACACTGTTTGCACATTCAGCAACAATAGCTTTCATTGTTGCCTTGCCAAATAAGAGCAAAAAACAAAAAAGAACACCAAAATGCAATGAAAGCCAGAGACAGCACGCGTGTCAACTAACCTTCGAGTGCTGCAGCAACAGTTTTCTTACATAATGTCCCACAATTTGTGATATTAACATGAAAGAAATGGCAACAGAAACTGGCTTCATTTCCTGCCTTGGTGGATTCTAAATTTAATTTGAGCTGATGAGCGCAAACACAGCTGGGTTAGGTTTGCAGGATTTATTACTGCTAACCGACATGGCCCTAGCTTTCCATATTAGTTATGATAATATTGTTAAAAAATCTGCAACAGAAGCCTTGTTGGTATAATCCATCTGAGCTTGTCTAATAATTGTGCTTGGTTAATATTGGGGCAATAATTTAGGGTGTAAATAATTTCAAGATTACTCAATAAAACGATAAATCTAAAGTAATTTAATCACAGGTTGGCATGTTATTTGACAGCGCCAGACTCCACCATGGACCTGCTGTGGTCATATCAATCTCAGTCCAGCAGGGGCTGTCTTGAGAATTGGATGTTCACAAGGTTCCCCCTGCTGATGTTGTTTTGAAGTAGGTGTGACTTTGCCTTCAGGTTGAATGTTTCTCCTTGGACCACTAACACAGAGTGAGTGCACAAGGCCAGATACCTTTGGGTCCCCCTGAGGCTGAAGTTCCTGTGTGGCTGAGCACACAAGTGTGTTTTTTTTGGGGTTTTTTTCCCAAGAAAAAAAAAGAGGGGGGTGTTGACTGTCAGCTTGCAGACAGGTTGAGAAACTCACAGTACACGCTCATGGTCACTCTGGTCTCTACAGGCTGGAAAAGGGCGGAGTTCTTGGCACGACACGCCAACTGCCTCCCGTTGTCAGAGCTCACAGCGGTGACCCTTTGCGAACACAGAAGGACGGAAGAAATAAGCACAAAAGACAAATTATATTGACAGATCCAAGCTAAAAATATCACATCACTGTTATATTTCGGCAGTGATATTCAAATCATTGCCTTAATTGCAATGCATTAATACAATATTCTAAATATAGCCTGGTAATGTAAACTGAAATCTAAAATACAGACGCATCACTAATTCAAGTCAAATGTCCCCACGTGATTGATATATTATTGTGTACGACTATTAGATTCTTTACGCACTTCTTCAGTCACTGATTAAACTTCAACCATCTGTGCTTCAAAGTTTCATATTGAAGTTTTAATCTACCCCAAACCCCAACCACCCCTCTGCAGATCGAGCACACCAGCCCACCTCCAAGTCTGTTCAAGCTTACTCTGCACTACAAGGGCAAGTTGTGAGATTAGTGTAATTCATCCATACGTGTTTGAACCTGACAATAATAGAGCCCTACCCTTGATAGGATTGGCTCCTTAGTTTTGCTGCTACATTCAGGGCAGCTCAAAACCAAATTTCATTGTATATGAAAGTGTGCAATAACAATAAAGTTGATTCTGATTCTGAAAATCTTGCCTATTTGAATTCGACCTTTTAAGGCTATCACTGATACGCTGCAGTTTCAAGGTCTAAATGCTAAGCAATGGTGTTGACTGCTCATTTCACTTACGATGCACCTCCTAGAATATAGAAAACACCACATGCACATGTTAAAATAAAAAAATAACAACTAGATTTTAACCAAAAGAGAACTTCAATACTTTGGGTCAGGACCTCAAAAGAGACCAAAGTTCCCCCAGAAACATAATTTCAAGCTTTAAGGGATCCAAACAAAGATAAATAACAATCAGCTCTAAATGAGACAAGACGTGCATAAAATGTACCATGCTGACATTAGTCAGATGCTTACAGATGAGCCCTGTTCAGTGCTGTTGACTATGTATTCAGTTGGTAATACATTAGGGGTGACATTTTAAAGGAAAAACCTGAATCCTTGATGCCTACAGAAAGAAGATCGCGTGGTTATGTTTTGCTGTGGAGGGAATTTTGCTGGCATGATTTGGGTTTAGTCATGTGATATGGGCTTTACAGTTTCCAAACGCCTACAAGAGATTTTGGACTAACAAAACACCAAATGAAGGAATATCTTAACAATAGTGTTCATCTCTCCAGCAGAGTTCCAGAAACATTTAGTATCATTGCATTGAAGCTGCTCTGGTGGCACCTTACAAAGACATTTTACATGAGTTATTCCTTTAATTTCTCACCCAGATCTGTACATGTGCTGGATATTATGCGTTCTGGTGCACTGGCTGCTTACATGTATTGTTTTGAATGCCTATATGCAATTATTGTCGATTATTGTATGCGGATTAGGTGACAAATCTGCAACTTTCAATGGCTGCTTGGTGTAGGCACCTCCTCCTACACATTCAGCAGCAGTCACTGCCATCATTTCTGGTGAGTAAGGCTGAGTGTACCCTCTATCCATCAGCATGTGTGGAAGACTTATGCCCTTCCCGATAACAGACCTTCGAGAGGCAGATTTCTCCTTTATGTCAGCCGCAAAAACATGATTCCAGAAAAGAATCAATGAAGGAAACACCCTGCCATAGCAATTTTCCACCCAGTGACAAATCAGTTATGAACATGTTGACGTTTTTCGTTAATTTGTCATTGCAATACTTAGCTTTGTAGGCAGCAATGACAAAGTTCCAGTGAGTGTACACTGAACACGGGTAAAAAGATAAATTTAAGGGGTTATGAGGTGACTTATGGGGTAAGAACGGAGGAAAAAACTAAGTTGCTACAGAAATTTTTCGAACATTTTTCTTTTAGTTTTTGCATTTTGCTAAACACTGGATAATTAATGCAGAAAAAAAGTAAAATAACCAGTAGTTCTAAGCACCAAATAAGAATATAATAGAAACTCTCTAGTAAATTTACTTTTCCACCACTGTGTGAAGCCACTCGCAAGAGCTGTGTGACAATAAATTAAAACAACAGACTTTGTGATGTACATAGAAAGCTCCACAGTGGATTTAGTCAGAGTCTTTTTCAGTTTGAGTCTTCTATATCAAACTACAGTACAATGACAACTGTAACAATCACACACGGCCCACTGCTGTGTATGCTCAGTGTGAACATGAGGAAGGAACATCAATATTGCTTAAAACCTTCGCTGTTCTGCAAGCGAGCTCAACAATATTGCAGCTCCTCAGCACCAATGTTATCTCAGGACATGACAAGAGGTTATTATCTTTGACACATAGGAGACATGCGAGATTAAAGTAATCTATGGCCCTGTTTAATGTATAGGCACCTGGGCGAACCGGCGAGGATCGGATCTGTCTCGCTGCTGGAATGTAATTTTGTGAATTTGACAGAAGCTAATTCAATCGCACGGCGCCAAGTAACAGTTCGCTGTGTGCAGAAATTCATTGTACTCACTAAGACAGAAGGAGAAAATAAGAGCGTGGTGGAAACAAGGGGGGAAACAAGAAACAACACAGGCAGACTTGGAGAGATTGAGCAGGCTGGTGAGGAGAATGAGTCTGGCAGGCGGCTGAACACATACGTTACTTCGGCGTGCGTGTTCAGAAGCTTATCCTTTGAGCCAGACATGGTGAAAGACTCTGCACCTGTCAGCTCGACTCCATCTAAAAGACACAATGGGGGGAAGGCGCACACAAAAAAAGGCAGAATATTGTGCGTAAATGTGTTCATGTGAAACAAACACCAGTGTTATTCTCATGTGGAATGGTAAATACTGGAATATGATGAATGTGTTTATCCAGTAACAGTACAAATCACTGTCTCAACTTGCCTTTAAATTAAAATCAAAACAGCGTTAGGGATTACAATACCACCAGGAAGAGACTGCATTTTATTGAACACAATAAAGATGTACATTTTACCAAGAAAAAAAAAAGAAGAAGAAACTATACACCTTGGACCTGCAGCACAAGCCTGTAGACGAATTCACACAACATATCTGTTTCAGCTCGATGCTGTATAATAGGCGAGACAGGGGAGCAAGAGGTAAAAACAAAAGAGTGGGAAAATTGTAGTCGTTGCTGCAAACAACGAGGAAACTTGTGATACATTCACCGTACATGCAATTGTAAAGTCGGTGGAAATTGGAAATTCAAATGTTCGGGCTATTTCTTCCCACACAGAGTCTGCTCCTTTTCAACTCTGCTATTCAAAAACTGTGAAACCAAAAAAAAAAGAAAGTCTTTACTGAACTTGCATTTTATCCTCTGCTATGTTTTCATGTTTAAATATTCAGGTTGTGGCCTATTGAGATCCCAGAAAGTGGAATATCAAACAATGGCCGCTGCCCTTTGCTCATCAGGGTGGCCATCGCTATCAAATTCAATGCAGCTCAAAGGGTGACTCACCTTTATAAAGTGTGATTTCCGCCATGGGCTTTGCGTCAGGGGCGACGCACGTCACGGTGTACTTTTTCCCTGCCACCCAAGGTGTTTCCAGGTCCATCTCGACGAATGGCTTGGATGGAGGAACTGCGGCAGAGAAGCAACAGCTGCGATTTCATGCTCATCTTATCAATACATTTAGCTACAAAGCAACACTCTGCATGTTATTTGGATATTGGGTGTTATTTTGAAACCTGCCTTCCACCTAAACAATGCTGCAAACCAAGCAGAGCTCTTTTGTAGTTTTAATGTTATGGCTGTTAGGTGTAAATCACTAATGTTTGGTTAGTGGAAGCTACTGCTATAACAGATGGATATTAGCTTGTGCAGTGATATGATAATATGGATGTAGCATCTTGGAGTGACTGGGATGTCACACTGTCAGTTTTTGAGTGATTTACTACAGTGAGGTTTGATGTTCTGTTGCGTTTGAATACAAATTGTGGACAAGAAGAGAATACAGAGATGAAACAGTGATGAAACCAATCCAGTGCTAATCTATCATAGCAAACACCAAACACTTCTCTACTCAGATCACCCCCAAGCTAAATATGTGCTTTCTGGACTGATCAAAGCAGGCTTCACTTCTCTACTGTTCTACTCTACAATCCTTTTATCTGACCATAAATAGGGATTCCAGAAAAAGAAAGAAAAAAAAACATAGCTTTTAACACAAGGGACCAAAAAATTGTTTGGCAGTGAATAGAGAAATCTGTCACCAACTAATTATCAAAGAGATTTCTGCAGATCTGTTTGTTACCCTTTACCAAGACCATCAGTTAAATCATGCACACAGTACAGAAAAAATAACCGTCTATTGTGCCAGCTTTTAGTGAGTGGGTGAGCCTGTAGAATTAGAAACTATGGTTACTGTGAAGGTTGTTTTTCTTTCATCAGAGATCAAGTGCAAAGGCTGCCTGAGTTAAGAGACAGAATGGGGAGTTGGTAAGTACAGGAAGGATACATGTGTGCGAGAGACACATGAAAGACTGGCAGAGGAGGAAAGGGATATGGCAAGAAAGAGACGTGAGAATAAGATGGGCTGCAGAGGATGACAGGCAAGATAGCTGCTGCTGAATTCTGAGATAAATCCAGTGCCAATGTATGGCTGAACAGTTGGACCACAAGCAACCAAACCAGCCAGCCATTCAACAGCCCCTCTCCACCTTTTTTGGCACGTCCAGTCAACAATCAGCCACTAGGAGGAGCTGTTGCTGTGTGCAGAGTCGCCCATTGGCTCCAGTCTGCTATTGAGACAGATGAGATGTGGCTGCAGCTTCAAACTGATTTAAAAGAAGCAATTGAATCTGTGTGGACTGTGATGGGTTACCCAGAGCACCGCAGAGGCGCGCGCAGCAATAATGAGATGCATTTGTTTGTTTTTCCCCCCTCTTCCCCGAGAAGATGACTGGGCCATGCATCTATTGACAGCCCCTGCACTCTCAATCTACTCAGGCCCACACAATTCACATAGGCGCATCACTTGTTGTGCTCAAGGAGTGTCTGGCAGCCTAACAAATCCTAAAATAAGAATAATGATATGTTCACAAATGAGGCAGGCAGGTATCTAATTTTCCCTCGCTCGCTCATGCCGGCCTGTTCCTCTTATCTCTCGTTCACTCCATCATCCCTCTGTAGCAGTCCTGAGCCCACCTCCCCCTCCCTCTGCGCACACACACACACACACACACACACACACACACACACACACACAATCCTTCTTGACCACTGCAGTTAAACTGCAGAAGTGCGGAGGAAGGTGTGTTCCAGATTGGACTGGGACGTACAGCCCGCTATTCATCACATCCACTCAGGAAAAGCATGTGACCCAATCAGCAGGAACCGAGACACACATATACAAAGACACGCAGATATCTGTAGGCCTACAAATGTGATGGCACATGTGGACAACAACAAAAGACACAGTTTATTCAATTTGCTCGACATGCACTCGACAAGCAAAGAACGGACAGCAAACATGCTGTTCTCTTAATTAACTCCTTTTGCCTCTTCTTTGCATACTTGCCCGTCAGGGTTTTTTTCTCTGCCTCTCTCTCTCTGCCTTTGCTTCCAATCCCTACCTCTCTTATTAAGGTACATATATGCGCACAAAAATAGATAGGCAAGGACTTGCTCCTGCAGTTCAGACGGGAAACACTGAGCCGCAAAATTCGATTCATTAGACAAATACAGACGGATGGATGGATAAGGCAGATAAGAAGCAGATTAGCAGACACACATCAATATGCATAAGCAGCTCTTTCCACCTATCCCTCTCTCTCATTCACATACAGATGCACATACTCTCTTTTCTCCTCTGCACACAAACACCCAAAGATAAACTCAAGTCTACAGTGCATGCAGATTTGCACGCGCAAACACACTGACACAGGCGAGTGAATGTGCAGACAAGCCACATTCGTCTCACTTCGCTCTAAAAACAGGCGCCAGTGTGTGCACGCTCTAACATGTGATACCAACTTGATTCCCTGAAAAATATTGGAGAAGGCCCGGAGGATAAACAGCCTCTAAAAAGCTTATCATGCTGAATAAGATAGAAAATAAAGGAGATCTGACTTCTCAGCATCAGACAGACACAACTCGCTTTTATTTATCTATGGAAGACAAATATCGTCCACACATCCATGCACAAGAAAGCGTTTTCACATGTGAATAAAAACACACATATTTGCTCGTTCTTACACACATTCTCGGTCTCAGGTGTGTGATCTCTGGCAATGAAAGCCACTGAGACTGTACTGTTTCTTGTTTTGCTTTAGCTTTCTCTGTCTCCCCCTTCCTGTCTGCATCTCCTGTGTTTTGAAGGAGGGGGAAATGGAGCAGGTGTTTAGGACAGAAATAAGACTTCCCACCCACACCTCCATCGCCCCTTATCCACCCACACAACTCCTCCCTTTGCTGCTCCTAATGTCTGCCTTACCTTTTGTTTTGGGTCCATTACATAAGAGTTAAACTCCTATTTGTCAGCATCCATCTCCCAAATGGCCATTTACAGACAATATATCACACAAGGTCTGACTAATGTGTAAATGTACCTTAGAGATCGAATTAAAAGCAAACGTTTTAGAGTCTCATTTTGCTATTTAGCAGGACTCCCCTTGCTAATTGTAGAAACAGACCCTGACACCGTAACATCACTATGACACTGTAATATGCACACCTTCTCAGCGGTGTATAACACGTCGTCCTCTGATGGGGTTATATCTTGGGCAACTGTCAGAAGTTTTCATGAACAAAGATGAATAAAGTCGCCATGTTCCACGTTGCTTGTGCCCCCATTTATAAGTCGTTCCATTATTCATAACAGGGAATCATAAAATGAAGGCTCATTATATACTCTTCAAGTGCTAAACTCATTAGCTACCGCAGAAAACCTCGCCATAGCCCTGGTTCCTAAAATGTCCTCTAACCTCCAACCAACACTGATAATAAGCTTACACACATGGGCACACTCACGCACACACACACATATCTCTGTAAAGCCCAACTATGGCAACTGAATGAGTAACAGTCTAAAACCAGAACACATAAAAAAAAATTAAAAAATACTGTTTTTGAACATTTGCGGGAGGCATCTGCACAGGCATGCAATGTGGTGAGGGAGAGAGGTGTTCATTAATAGGATTAAATGCTAAGGCTAATGGTATAAACCGAGACACAGGATGTGTCAGGTATGTGACGGGCACAGTGCGGGGTAAGTTTTAGCAGAGGAGGGGGTTTCAGCAGAGGGGGTAGAGGTTGTTATTGTCATGGATTACTCACTGCCACTTGATCTGCCTATTGCGGTAATCCCCTATCTAAGCTCCGCAGGAAGGCAAAAACACACAGGAGTTTTGTTGCACCAATGGAAATGTCTTGAAAACATCTCTTTGTAAGCCCATGGATGGGGCTTATTGACATATCTGCCTCTATCCCCACTATTTACTGCCTGTGGTGATCCATCTCGAATTAGCCGGTCATGATGCCATCTCTCTGACCCAAGAATCCAATTATACAACCAGCAATCTCTGTTTTGTTTTCAAATTCCTCCCCTCTCCCCTACTGTATCCTGCTCATAAAGAGTTTATGGTGTTTTGATTTGATGCAGAGCTTGATGGGTTATGGCCACGGATGACTGGCCAAGGGTGTGGGGCCTTGGGAGCTGTAGTTCAGTGATGGAAAAGTCCATGGGAAACTCATCAGAGACAGTGCTGCTTCAAAAGGATGCACACTTTTCCGGTCCCAGTTCAGCACTAACATGAGATTGAATTCATCAGCTCATTATCAAGTCCCAGATTAGTCACGTATTTTGAATCACTTGAATTGCTGGGCTGGAACAAATGACCCTTCAGGACCGCGGCTGCAGAGCGCTTTTTAAGTCATTCGCTTCACTCTTTGCCCTTTTCCAACAGCACAGCTGCAACTGTCCATCTTAACCAGTCAACAGCTGGACAGGGATCCCAAGACACTGAACAGAAACACCTGCTGAGATGTGTGGAGGCGATTCAGAGCTGACCATGTCAGGAACACAAGGAAAGAGTAGGCTTCAGTCATGGTAAATACCACTACCAGCCAGCCCTGATGCAAAACCAACAAAATTTCCCACACATTTTGACCTTTTCCACAAAGCCAAAGGCAATTCTGTCGACTTTGTGTATGTGGGCACACATGCAATAGGCATCTCAGAGGTAATGAATGTGGGAGTCGAGCCTGCTGCGGGTGCAGGTGTAGGTCTGCTGTCGGACATGAAACTGCTGCAGTGTTAGGACAGAACGCGGCCATTCAAAAAGAGACGTCTGCAGTCTATGCCTCTTCTTTCCCCACACCACCCGCCATCCCTCCCGCCAGCCCATTGATGTCAGAAAAACCTGCTCTCTTCCCAGAGGAGAGCGAGGCCGTTCGAATCGCCACAGTAACACCCTCCTCCCCCCTCCCTCCGCCTCTCCACATCCCCACCACCCACCCCCGTCCACGGTCAACCATCGAGAGCGAGGGGAGAGAGGGAGAAATTGTGCGACGGACAGAATGGGGAGGGGGATGTAAGTAAATGAACAGCGCCTGGAGAAGAAAGGTTCTTTTAGAGTCTTTTCCTTGCCACATATGGGCTTGCTCCCACAAGCAAGAGGGATAGGGAGAGAGAAATACCGGTTGTTATAGAGTGACAACAGGTGGTCTAATGTAGCTGCACAATTACATCTATTCCAGTCCATGTCTGAGTAGGAAGTTTTCAATCACTTCTCTTATAATTTATTCCTGTGCAAGGAAGAGACATGAATCGCCCTGAGGCTTGCCAGAGAATCCCGGCTGCACCGTTATACTTTATATTGTGCAGCTGCCGGTTCAAGCCGCGGACCTACTGGAACATGCAGGGATTGGCATAGTACTTGTTAAAGAAATAAATATTGTCCAAAAAAGTTCGAGAAATTGCAACATTCCTCACGGTTCAAACCGCTGAGTTCTACTGTACCAAGGACACTCTAAATTTAGTCTCTGCTCCAAATTCATCTGCCTTATCTTAAACAATTGAAAGCTCTTTATCAATAGAAATGAATATTTAACAGCTCTTTATATGCTGATTACTGGTCAAAAGGTTGTGCATGTTACTGGAGTACTGAGGATGCTCACTGTGCCTTATTATATACATAATTTCATTGCTCTGAAAAAAAAAAAACATGGTTCTAGGCCTCTGCCTCCTTTCTGTTGAGACACTCCATTTTTGTTTTACTCACTTAGCACGGTGACCCAAGCGCCATAGGAAACAATTGCTGCACTGCTCTCAGACGGACCCGCTTGACATTCATAGAGGGTGTCATCATCCAGTTGGGCATTTTCAATCTGAAGATGATACTGCCCTGGAATAGAGATTGAGAGATTAATTATATTTTGTGACACATTTGTTGCGAAAAGGATGTGCACACTAAATATATGTAAATAATTATCAAGAGGAGGGGTTCATTTGCTTTTTCTATTCACACTCCGCTGCACGTAACCCTGACTCTTCTGATTTATTGGATATACACTGATCAGCCACAACATTAAAACCACTGACATGTAAAGGGAATGACACTGATTATCTTGTTACAATGGCACCTGTCAAAGGGATATATTAGGTAGGTATGAACATTATGGTTTTGAAGTTCATGTGTTCGAAGAAATAAAAAATCCAGAGAAGCGTAAGAATCTGAGTGACTTTGACAAGGATCAAATTATAACCTTAGTGTGAAAACAAACCCAACTGTAAGCTCTTATTTCATCATTCATTTATATGTTTATTGCCTCTTTGTTATGACTTGTTCTTTCTAGGTAACCCTTTTGATGGCTCTGAAGTCATTTCCAACTAATTTAGCATGTTTGCGTGCAGGTTGCATAAGATTCCAAGAATAAGGGTCAGAGGAAAATGCTTGAGATCCATCTAAGGAGATACCGTTTATCTGTTGTAGGCCTTCTACCTTTAAAAAGCTGGACTTAACGTTCCTTACATGGTATGGAAAACTGAATGAGACATGAATCAGAGTTAATGACTGAAATGCTGATACCAGTGATGGGTATGTAAGAAATAAAACATGAACTTTAAAAAAAAGCTGATGCATAAACAAACCACAGTCCAGATAAATTGAAAGCATGGGGTCTGAAATATATTTTCAAAAAAATCCATAAAGGTAACAAAGATATCATGACCTAAAATAAAGAAACACAAAGTCTCAAAAACTAAAGGCACAAACCAGAGGCAGGCGAACAGAAGGTCCAACGTGAAGGTGGCAAACTGGGTAGCAAACAGGAGAAACTGCCAAGACAAGACTATTTAAAACTGACTGAGGGGACAACACACAGATGAAACTATTCAGGACAATCTAAAGGGAGGGAAAGAGGAACGAAGAACAGAAACAAAAACACAAGCAACCCACGAGAGAAGTCAATTTCAAAGTAAAACAGGAAGTAACTAAAAGGGGACATGAAATCTACACACAGACACAAACTGAGAGAGACACAGGAAACAGAAAAGGAAAGCACTCAGGAAAGAATCATAAAAATGAAAACTAGCAACCAAAACCCAAAACCTTGACAGAACTTTATCTAACAGAAAGGAATTCTTGAGTAGTTGTTCACTATTAAAGGTGCTATATTTATGCTTCTGCTTTGAGAATCTGGACAGGATGTTATTCTCTGTATTGCGCACAATTAAATTTACCAGCAACAGTTAGAGCAGTTTTTCAGGACACTAGATGATGAGATGGCTGCATTGGTGGTTAGCACTTTCTCCTTCCTAGAAGATCCCCAGTTCACATCCCTGTCTTCCCAGGATCTTTCTGCTTGGAGTTCGCATGTTTGTGAGTTTTCTCCGGGTACTCTGGCTTCCTCCCACAATCCAAAAACGTGCTGAGGTTAATTAGGTTACTTGGTGATTCTAAGTTGGCTGTAGGTGTGAATCTGAGTGGGATTGTTTGTCTGTATATGTAGTCCAGTGATAGACCGGTGACCTGTCCAGGGTGTCCTCTGCCTTTGCCCTAAGTCAGCTGGGATAGACTCCAGCCCCCCCCCCCCCCCCCCCCCCCCCAACACACACACACACACACACACACACACACACACACACACACACACACACACACACACACACACACACACACCCTCTGCAACTGTAAAGGGGATTAAGCAGTGTACAGATAATGGATGGATGGATGACGAGGTCAAAATACAGCTTTGTGGGATGTTCCTAGAATGTAGCAGTTAGCAACTAGTAAATTAACAACCAGGTCATCCATGTCCAAGGCTCACTGATGAATGTGGAGAGCAAAGACTGGCCTGTGTGGTCTGATCCGACAGAAATACCATAGCAGCAACTGCCAGAAATCAGAACACACAGTGTATCACAGATTGATGCATATGTGGTTTATGTAGCTGGATAATTGTGAGAATTTGCATGTTGACCCCTGTTATTCGCTAAAAGTGTCTAAAATTGTGCATGTTAGCACCAGAACTGGACAACTGAGTAATGCAAGAAGGTGAATAATGTTTTCTTCTACATCTCATGTGGAATGCCAGGTGCGTGTGCATTGTTGCATTGTTTTCTTTGTTAAAGAGATGGAAATAACGTTCTGTTTGGAAATCTTGGGTCCTGGAATCATGTGGGTGTTACATTGACACATAACACCAACCTAAACCCCTTCATTCCCCAATGGCAGTGACCTTTTTCAGCAGGCTAATGAACAGGACTTAAAGGATCTTATGCGAATGTTTTGAAGCCTGATACCACAGGAAACCCTCTGAGGTTTTGCATCCATATCTCAGCGAGTTGGAGCTGTTTGGTCACACAAAGACGATCTACACAATCTTGAGCAAGTGGTTTTAATGTTGTGGCTGATGGATCTATAGTGAATAATTATTTCCTGAAGACTCTGTTTCTTACATGTTGATTTTACTGCCAGTTTTCAACTTATAAAGTGAGAAATTAACAATAAAGGCATGTTGCACATTGACAGGCTGGCATATCAATTCAATATAACAATATACTCTACTACTGACATTTGTGTGTTTGATTAGACTATAAATAGACAAATGTCTTATTTTATTTCCGTAGAATGGAAACATCTTACTTGGTGAGAACCTCCCGCTGCAGGCATTTCCATTGACATGCAAGTGGTTGTCTATACTCATAGCAGAGGCATTTTGTTTTAGAATGAATTTCCAATGTAGTAAATGAAATCCAATACCAGATTCACAATGCCGACTGAATAAACTGCCTATTAATTGATGCCAGGCAGAGTCCCTCACTCTGTATCTCTCTTCTTGATAGTCTGGCATGCCAACAGGGCTTGATTTGTTTGATGCATTGCCATAACCTGTGGGGATTAGATGATGTTCAGCGTTGGTTTCCCAGCTCCTGATGGCTCACAGCCTGCTAACATGTGGAAAATAGTATCTTGGTCTGACAACCACCCAGGCCTAAAAATGCACGTGTCAAGTAAGCTGGCAAGATAATTAACACCAACCAGAAGCAATTTTCACATCTAAGTTATCATTGAGTGCAGAGAGAGAGAGACATTTAAGTTATTAATCATATTCCTCTTTCCTGAAATTTGCTCACGAATGGTGCAATCAACTTGCAGAGACTGTGTATTTATAGTTGGAGAGATGGCGAATGACTGCAACGCAATTTGCTTATTTGTCCATTATGCTGTGTTTATTTCATCCAGAGCCTTCAAAAATTGGGGATACAGTGCATCTGCATAGCCATTATTCCTGCAGTAGAATACATCTTACAGTTTGCAGATCTGCATTTGTGCATCAACCATAAAACTGGAAATATATATTTATATTTTCCCACACAAGTGAGAAAGGTCAGTCTTGCAAGAAAGGGAACACGTAAGTGAAAATCAACTAATGTCTATTCCTTTTAAACAGCCTTCATCATCATTCTGTCTCCCCAGTGTAAGAAATGCATTTTCTCCCTGCACTTACACTTTTCTGTAGCTTAAAGATCAAAAAGGATGCTACAGAAAATACTTGCTATAGGTTTGTATGGCTATTCACTTTCATTCCTTTTTCAGAATGCTTTTTTTATGATCGTCTTTAGTAGCATCTGACTGGCAAATAGTTAGATTATATTATTGACTGATATTAGTATTTGGAATATGCTGTCCAATAAATTCCAAGATGCTATGTTGTACAAGAAAAAAATGCTTGGAGTGATTTTGAAATAGTGTCATCCTATCATTTGTCCAGCAGAGCAGCTCCATCTCCATTGTTTATAATGTACTCTCTACATTGTCTGCAGCACATGTAGCAGAGCACACACTGAGCAGACGGTGGTGCGGAGTCAAGTGGTGTCTTCACTGCATGCTGCTTTTTGAAATACATTGCTGGAAATTTCATAAATGATTTCCCTTGTTAGGTGTCAAGTCATTTTCACTTTTCAATGTAACTCCAGCATTCAAATCAAAAATATCAGACAATATATTGGGATTTTTTACTCTCTAAAATCAGCCCCAAAGTTCCAGCATCAGTTTCATGTAACACCTTCCACTATTTCTAGCATCGTCAACAGAGTTTGTAAGATGTGTAAAAGCTGAAGGCTCTTTCTCACCTTTTATCTCTTTGTCTTGCTCTGCACTAGAAAGCGTACTTCAGGATTCTAAGTTCCAATATTAGGTGGGAAAAATTTGCAACACTTGCTGTATATGTGATGTCACGTGTGTTCGTTAGTAATTGCATTTTGCCTGACTGACTGGCTGTGTGCCATGTGTTACATTTGAATTACTGCTGGTGGGCCAATCATTGAAAATAAATTAAGACATATGTAATGCTTTGGTGCCTCGAACAAGCCGTTTCATCTGTTCATCTGTGTGTTTACCTTCACAATAGGACTCATTGCATACAAAGCCCACAAAATCCTAGATCAAGCCTCACATCAGTACACATTTACGTCATTGCCTCAGCTTTGCAAAACTAAGGGTGCTACATTTACAGTGAGTGTATGTTGAAATCAACACTGGCCCCCTCTTGAATGTGAATGTGTGATTTCAGACTTTTTTAAAGCATCAATAAACATCACTGATGGTGACAATCAGAGAAAACTGGTGCCACATCAAGAGCAGTCAAGTGTCATCTTAAATGATTTTGCTCTTTCTGTTCAGTGTAAAGTGATTGCATACATCAGTCTGCAGTCTGCTGTTTCCTTTCCTGGAAAGTGTACCTGCGCTGATGGGTATTTTATTCATGAGTGAGCGCATGAGTGTTTGGCAGCTTGTGTGTGTGTGTGTTCGTGGACTTCGTATTCATGTGTACAGGCTCTTATTTTGTTGTCGTGGCTGTAAAAGGTGACAAGAAGTTGTTTTTTTTTCTTGCTCTGTATCTGCTGTAATGCTTATCATAATTTGCTCGCTGACAACTAATCAACGCAGAGACAACATTTTTGTGTGTTATAAGTTTGTTTATGTAAACTCTTGCCAGTAATAAGGATGCAGGCAGTGTGCATGGGCATCTATGCATCCCTCAGTGTTTATGTGTCATTGGCGGTCTCCCACACTGTGCAACAGTGAAGTGCGGCTTGTCTAGTTGCGGGCTGATCGGGAACAGATGCTCTTCTCTTACTCGGGATTGCCTTCTAATTGGCTATTACTTTTTATAGACTGTAGTGCAGATTCTGCAACACACTTTATTCGCCGCCACATTTCACTGATTAGCTGACACTCTGTTGCTTTAATTTCTATTTTTCGCTTTCTCATGTGAGTGACAGGTTAAGGCAGATTTGCGGGAGGCTGTCGACAATCACATCACCTCCCCAGCCCCAGATGCTCCCGTATTGACAGCCATAAGGTCCCTGTAATATCCATGTTGCTTTATTACAGCACTTTGAAGCCATAGCAACAACCGCATCTCATTTACTTTTAGAATAGCCAGCATCAAGCTGTTCTGTTGGATGCTTCCAGAGCTGACAACAGTGTTAATTAAAATCCTATGAACTATATGTCACAAGAACACAAAAACGGATATGGGATTCATCTAATGCTGGCGGCACGTTAATGTGAGGTTTTCTTTAGCACGTCATACTTCAGTGTAGCCTTTCCATACATGACACCATGTTCCAGCCTACACAGAAGTGTTGTGTTTCCTTGACCAGAGCATCATTTGACTACAGGTAATGCACTTTTTCTAGTTTTGGTGTCTTGTTGTGGTGCTGCTATCAGCAAAGTTTATTTAGTTTAGATAGTTCCATTAAAGCCCAGTAGGCCACAGAGCATATGCAGTGAGTATCCTTGTTTACCTCTCTTGGGATTTCCAATCATGCTGTAGCGTGGAAAGCCTGGCAGGCTCCTCTCCGGTCCCAGGAGGAGGCCATTTTTTGCCCACTGCACAGTCCCTGAGGCCCGAAGAACCTCACACCTCAACACAGCTGTGGCTCCCATCCGCACCGTAACGTTCCTGGGCTGAGACCTGAAGGCCTGCTGGGCCTGTGCGCCTGGAGACATGAAAAGGAGAAGCAAGGGAGGAACTGAAGTGCAACGGTAAGAGCCGGAAAGAGATGTGATAGGATTTAATTTAAAGAGATGGAGGAGAAGAATAAGAGCTGGGTATGTGAGAGAAGTGAAGGAAATAAAAGGAGCGGAGGAAGAATGACACAAACATACACCACAGGGTAGCAGTCCTGTGGTCTTTTGTCTGAGAAGACACCCCATTGTGTCTGGCCACATTATTCATCCTGGCATATGTTTTATTGATGGGAAACTGCAGTGATACGGCCCTGAAAATGAGTCAATAAAGTAATTACTGCAAATTAAATCCCCCCTCGGCCATGCAGATAGGGTATTGGGAGGAGGAAAAAAGCATGGGGTATCAGAGACCTTGTTCACCTGCGGTTTTTCTTCAATGTCGATGTCCCACAAGCTAATTCCTCCTGGGAAGAGTAATGATTATCACTTTAATCCCCCTTGTTTGTCATAGGTGGTGCTAGCCATCCTTCAGCCAGGCTCTTAGGTGACATTCTGTAGTGCAGTGCGCTCGACTCGGGAAGGTAACCTTAAAGCAGACCACCCATGAGCCTTTAACACTGGGGCTAGGATTATATGATTATTATACATAGGGGGTTATGAATAAATTCAGTTCGGGGAGCCAAATGCAAGTGCATACTCCAATTAGTGCATAATATCTAAGCATGAGTCTCGTTTAAACAATGCCCCACAGAGAAGCCAGCCTGATTCCATTGGGCTGTTTAAATCTTGACCTTCATTGAAGCAATGACCAAGTTGTTTGTGAAGTGCATGCTCTGTTGCATCTGACAACATGAGTGAGAGGCAGAGCTCTCAGATCAAGGCTGAACCAGTCACCTCACGTCAAATATGAAGGGCAAGATTGGCCATTACAGAGGATGCATACAAACAACCAAACACAGGGGCATATTTGCATACAGTTTACATAAATGAATACTCAACAATGATCTACAGCGGCTGCTAGAATAGTACTACACTGATTTTTTTTTCTTTTTTCTTCAAAATGCAGTGATAAGACTTCATTTTCGTGGCATAAAGTGAAAAATCGGTATGAGCTGAATTTATAATCAAAAATCAAACTCTTGCCAAGTTCATTACAATCTGGGGGGGTTTGCTACTGAACTTTTATCCTAATTATAATCCAAAGTTCAAATGTTGGTGTGTTTGTGGTATTATTGGCTGAGTTTTACTTACTGACCCTTGTCTCCTTGTGCTCCTGTTACCCTACATTTACATAAAGGACGGATTACATGCACCTCAGAAACAAAATTTTTTAAATATATTTGTACACATCTAAACACTTTCTATCTTCATTGTATTATAGACATGCAGCTAAGGTCCCATGCTGGATTTTAGCCTTGGTACATTGGACAACATGTCAACAAAATAAGCTACTGGAGCACTCCATAATTATATTAATTACATTAATATCCCATAATTATATAATTGATAATATTTTACCACTTGCTGGCTGCAGAGCAATCTGTAAACAGCACTAAACTGAATCCTGAATTGGATTTGTAGGATGTTTTAGCAAGCAATTGCTTATTTGCACATTCAGCCATCAGGGAACAACATTAGTATTTGTTCCTGTTTGTGTTACACTGACACATTTAAGTGGAGTATGTACTCTTCATTTAACTACAATATGGCTCACCAACTCTTGAGGGAAACATCTTGCTCTTTAGCATGGAATGTATACACAAGATGAACAAAGCCGATGGACATGGAAACCTTAAACCTGCATGCTTTCCAGCAGCCAGCAGGGGGCAACTCCTCTAGTTTAAAAAAAAAAATCAGATTGTAGAGAAATCTCAGAGAAAATTCTTAGAATTCTCCCATGGTGTGTTGCTTCAGGAAATGTTTTTCAGTTTCTGGCCTTAATCTACACTTTTGAGTCTTTTTGAGCAGAACCCAATGTTATTTTAGTGAATTATGCTCTCATTTAGAGTAATACTGAAGATAAAGCAGCGTACATTTTAGGATGAGGCTAGGTTGCTATCGTATCACTGTACATAGTGTCCTTGGGTTTGGCCAAATTCCAAATTCGAGGCTTCACAACAATAGTCCAAAAACCAATGGGTGATGGCACAGTTGCTATGTCTATGTTTTATATACCTTTTATATACCATCTATGCTCTTTAGCATTAAATGCTACAATATGTTCACTGGTCACTTGTTTTACTGTCTGTGATTAGGTGCTGAGAAATCCTGCACAGAGATAAGAGAGATTGAAGCAAAACTATATGTTACAGGATGTACAAACAAAGAAACCAACTGAAAGATTTCAAAGCCCTCTTTAGAGCTGTGGAGAATGTCAGGGACAGGTAGTAATTCTCTATAAGTTTGTGAGTGTTCTCTTTCACAATATAAGTATTTGACCTTGTTGGCATAAAGACAAATACTATTTACCTGCAACACATTTAAAGGACGACTTAAGTAAGCCTATTCACTGAACTGACTGACAAACATTTTCACTTGTCCTTGCACAAGTGTAAGCAAGAAATAAGATTCTACTTAAGAGTTGCCACAAAGCAAGCATTAGACACAATAGTAAGGTGCTGAAATCGCAGCCCTTACAGAAAACAAAATGCAGCCTTCATTAATTAATGTTATTAATTACGTCTGTGCTTTCCTGCTATGAGCTGTCAAAACGTCTGCTGTGAAATGTTGATTTCCATTCTTCACGTCGTCCATCATTAAATATGCATATAATTTGAATCTGAAACTATATTTCTGCATTCATTTGTAGCTTTTTAGGTAAAAATGTTGACAGCATGATTTTTTAAGAGGGTCAAATTCTTTGCAGGCAACATTTCACGTCTTGTTTATCATCAGATGTGAGAACTAAAAGTGTCTGTAAATGCAATCGTTTATTTAAGGCTACATCTTCATGGCGTGTCATTAGGTGGCAAGATATGTTATTAAGATGATGCACCACACTGTGCTGTCACATAATGTAGGGTTATGATTGTGTTTGGTATGTTCCATGAACTGGAGGTCATTGTGGCAATCACCATGGCAACTTGTGAAGATATGTCGGCTGTGTACATAACGATAATAGCAGCAGTGACATTAACGCAGTGTTATTTATTTTCGATATAAAAGTGTCAGGTGTCAAAAAAAGGAGGGGGAAAAAAGAAGGAATACATCCAAGTGCTGCGCATCACCCTGGATATTTTTACCTTGAGTAAAATCACACCAAACCCCGGTAGAGAAGTCAGCTTTATTGCAACTGAAGCAGCATTAAGATTCAGCTACTTGCATTAAAAAAACACTAATCCTCTATGACCAAGTTTCACTTTTAATATAAAAGGGTCCTTTTCCACTTGATGTAGCATTCACAGGAGTAATGGCCTTCCAGCCAAAAAGAGTGAGAAAGATAGAGATGATGGATTCCTACTTGACAAACAGGAGAAGTTAACAGTGACAATGTTAATAGCAAGTCCTACTTATCATCTTGATTTTCTTACCGATTTGCTTGAATGCTAAAAGGAAAATCTCACATAAATTCCACAGTAAGCACATTAGCATTGCAGTAAATCTCATCTTTTAAGCAAATATTTCACATGATAAGATTACAAAGTAAGTATTAGATTACTAAGGTTAGTTTAACCAACAGAGCCGCAAGAGCAGGGAGCACTACACGCTGTTATATGAGCTACACTGCGAGGGCAACTTGCTATATGTAAACACACAGCGGCTATTATGTTATAGTGAAAATTCAATTAAGGTCTCAATAAAATCAAGGTTCCCAGCGCTCAGCTGAATGGCCTGAACATAGATGGGATTTGAAAAGGCCACAGTTACTGTAATGATAACTCTATGGTGACATTTGATTCTCTTACCCCAGATGAGACAGAGAAAGGGTAGAGCTGAAGGAGACACAATCCATGCTGACAAGAAGTCCATTTCACCACTGACACCTGACCTTCAACAGTCCTGAAACAACCATGGAAAAAGCACACATATGTAACATACACAATCTCAAGGTATCCAACCAGTGAACACATGCTGCTGAGAGCATTTGTATTGAGTTCATCACTGTAGTTTCTAAACTACTGAATTGATCTTTTCACCTGTAAGTGTTTGCTCTTCTTTTCACGGTTTGGCTTTCTAACACATACTGCACCTTGGGTTCACGTTACCACTCACTGTTTGATTTAGCATTCAGCTACCAAGACTAACAAGCTGCGGACAAGAACATGTTAACATCACCATCACAAAGGAAGACAAATCAATTAATCAATCAATCAGACAATCCCTCATTTGCATGCAATTAAAATCTAAAATTAAAACACCAGAAGGCACAGTTTAAAGGTTTTTTTTATTTTATCATGGTCAAGTCATGATATCAGTGCTACCAGTTCTACAAGCATAATCTCTGTTTCATGTGGAAAAATGCGGTAAGTGGCTTAGCTGGTTAAGCTAGTGTTAGTCTCCTGATGAGCCACGAGGAGAGTATTATTCCCTTAGCGCTGTATATGAATTTCCAATTAGCTGTTGTTGTGTCCCGGTGTTTCTTACAGGATCAGCTGAGGCAGTGAAGAACAGAGAAGATCCCAACATACACCTTTCTCCACAAAGGTTTAATGTCTGCACATTGTGGTATGGATGAATGGAAATCAATGACTGCACAGAAAGCTGAAAATGTGTTAAAATCTTAATAAAAGTTCTTCAATAATAATGTAAATTTTAATAACATGAAGTACATAAAACTTGCAGTAAATGCAGCACAGCAGCGCCTCATAACAATGATCACATAAGATTTGTATAGCGTTTTATTTTCCTCCTCCCGATTGTTTCGAAAGGACAGCAATGTATGGCTAGATGCCTATAGCCTCTTTCAGACTCCTTTCATATGTGCTAAGGGGCACTGTGGTCACTTCTCTGTGAACATTTTGGCAGCAATCTTGCTGCTTAGGACCTTGTAACGTCTTAGTTTCACTTTCAGCATGGCAAGTGTGAGCTGCGTATGCTCACTAACGAATAGGCATGTATGAATTATTAGGGGAACTACATTTCAGCACCAATACTGGTCCAAGAACATCAAAGATATCTCCAAAGACACACTTTGTGTGCCATAATTACAAAACACCTTTCTCATTCACTTTGTACTACAACTTCACATCTATTTCAGGCTGAAATGTTCTTGTACTGCAACGAAGACAGAGCCTAACAGGTCAGATTAATGAGACTCAGATGGGATTTGGCAAAACATTAACTGGAACAAATTAATAGTTTGTTGCTTCCAGCTGTTTGTAGGAGTCTTTCCTCTGAGTTTATCATATATTAACATATACAGCAGCAGAGTCTTTAAATCAAAAAAAGCTCTGTGTACTTATGAACATGGAACAGCAGTAATTTCACTGGTTATTTATAGTCATACATAATTCCCGACATGGAGAGAGGATTGATCAGGATCTAACATTGCTACGGCCACCGGTGTTGGTGTGCCGTCTGGTTTTGGGTGGTTTTCTGTTGGGCCTTTTGGTGGGGAGATTGCATGTGTGGGTTCAGCTGTGGCTGTTTGAGTCTCTCCAGCACCCCAGCAGCCAGCCATTCCCACTGACGACTCTGGAGTTGACAACCTACACTGCAGCCCTGTTCTCCCTGCCTCCCGACCTTCCTGATTGGGTCACCCTCCAGCTCCCCTCCACTTCTGACCAACCAGACACAGCCACTGCCACACCTGCAGGCTATATACCTGCAACCATGCTGTTAGTTGGGGCAGCTGGTATTTGTGATCAGTCCGCCCTGGTGCCTCTCAGTGTGTGATCATTTGTTTGTATTTTGATGGGTTTTGGTCTGTAGGTACGTGTGGTTGGGTTGGCGGTCACCACAGACTACTTCGGTCTGTAGACACTCGTGATGAGTGCTACAGTCAGTGTTTATGTTCTTTGATTTAGCAACACTCACCAGTCTTGTGTTCATTGTTGTCACTTTTATGTTCCTTTGCCACTAAGCAATAAATCCCTTCACCTAAACCAACAACATTCTGGTTATTTTCGGTACATCCAGCCACCCACTACAGCAGGGGTCGGCAATTAGATGTGGCTTCGGGCCAAAATTTGTGTAAACAATCGAAAAGCGGGCCAAGACACACACATGTTTTGCACACACTGTTGCTCAGTGAAATCTGGCTGGTACAACCGTGTCCGACCAGTAGCGCGATCGCGGAAATGCCCGGGAGCAGCCGACCACGCGAGTTTCGTGTTGCGGTGACGGACTGGCTTGGCTCCGTGCCAGTGGAAACGCAAACCGGTTTTTAGAATGAAACAACTAAGCTCTGAACTAGCACTAGCTCCTGGAGCCAGCGGGCGGAAACACGGTATATGGGTGCGATCAATTCTTCATTTTTAATAATCTCAAACATTGAAAAAATAAATCTAATTTTCAAAATCATCTGGCGGGCCAGATATTATTCCTGACGGGCCAGTTTTGGCCCGCGGGCCGCCAATTGCCGACCACTGCACTAGAGGTTGGATCGTAACAAACATTTAGCCATAATATGTACTTTATTCACTGTCAGACAGGTAACCTGTAATATTTAGCTGTTGATAAGTTGCAAATACGTCATTAGTTAGAAAACAGAAGGGCAGAATTATGCATTATGGCGGCAATTTTGCAAAAGTTGCGTGTACCAGTGCCGATTAATGTAAAAACGGCATATGTCTAAATGACAGAATGCCCCTTTAACAGACTGATCAAGCAGCAATGTTGCATATCCCATGTCTGAAAAGGGCTTAATATAATTGATAGGTAGTCAGAAAATGCTAATATGAGATGCTGTAGTTGTTTAGATATGAGGATATGCTGAGTACATCTACTTATAACTGTATTGGCAAAGTCTTTTAAGAGAGGTATGGCAAACTTTTATATCAAATGCAATGTGCATTTGTTTTTGCAGGGGATTTTCCCTGGATACATACGAGGTTAAAAGTCTGATTCACTTTCAACATCATGGCAAAGAAACATTTTTGAAATATATGCTATAGGCAGCGCCGTGAGTCTGTGCCCGTAGCATCCAGTGCTGTGGGCACAGAGCAACTTATTTGACCTGGAAGAGAGCTCTGTGGATTTTAAGTCAGTGTGTAATCACTTCAATTTATCTGCTGCAGGAGTGGAACAAATAATAGTGATTTACTTAATTGAAAACTAAATATTTTCTCATCTGAATAGACAAAATGAATTGGAGGCAACAGCTTTTTGACGCATCTCCCCTCAGTCGATTAGTTGCACTCCAACAGGCTTTGATAAGAATTAACTCACACTCAATTATTTTTTCGCTTTCAAAACATTTGTGTATTTCAGAGCCCCCAGTATACTCTTTGAATACACAAGGGCAATTATTTCCCTCTTCAGTGAATAGAAATTCTTTTCTGAGGTTAAAAATGCCCATCTTCTCTTTATCTCTGCCTCATGGAGTTTAACACAAAGGCAATTATTAAACCCTTCCTAATGTTGACATTTTGTCTCATATGTAGTTTATAGTTTTCCATCACTTGAAAAGAAGTTCATTTGTCAACAACACAAATTTAAAAAAAAAAAAAGCCAACAAAAAATTAGGATCCAGATCTCAGACATCAAGAGTTTGCTGTGAGGAAGAAAAACGTTTGTCTGACACAGAAAGGTTGCTAGTGGCCTCATGAGTCACCATTTTCAGTGGGACTCTTAATGAAAGCCGACGCAGCCTGCCTGACCTCCCCGCATTCCCATTACCTAGTTAAACAACCACTTTGATTGCTTTAAAAAACAGCACACACACACACACACAACAAGTCGCAAGAATGCTCATTAAATGATACATGTTTGTTTTCTTTGTGTGAAAAATTAGTGACAATGTAGCATTTGCGGAATAACTATGTCATGCCATTCAAAATGCAGCATTAGGTAAATGAATGACATGAATGGCAATTTAATTTGGCTTCAAATATAAGACGGAGAGAGAGACATATTTTTACTACAGTCGCTCTCATTGCCACAGGTTTTTTTGACCTTGTTCTTCACCGGCTTCTTACAAATGCAAATTAGAAAGTTTGATTTGAAATTTGATTCGCTTTCAGAGACCAGGCTGCCACTCTCCCTGCAAGGACATTAGAGGTAGCTGAACCATTCAGCGTGACCCCGACAGGTAGATTTTTAATGGCATCTTTCATAACATCATCAAACGACTCAATACACTCAATCCAGGACCAATTTAACGTGAAACCCCATGAAATCAGTCAATGTGCAGAAAATGAAGTTTCAACCTCCATGCAGCCAACCAATTCAAATGTGGTCCTACATCTTAATACCAGCCTAAATTCTTCCATATCTCACCAGATGCCTGTGGGTCCAATTACTGTAGCTTATAGACGCTGTGTTGTGAAACCATTACTGCTGAACTGCTGATAAAGAGGGTTTTTAAAAAGATGCAGATTAGATTATCAACAGAATCTAATCAAATCCGAATCACTGATTGTGCATTTAAACATAGCATTTGTTAAGCAGTCTGATTAAGACCTGGCTGGATGTGCAAATCGCAGACTAAATCATATCATTTTGGTCAGCACACATGGTCCCACGCAATCGCAAGGCACCAGAAGTAACACAAGTTAGGTGTTTGTGTTCAAGTTTACTGGATTACTCCGACTTCGCTGCACACAACTCAAACGCGCCTGCTCTCCCCAGGAAAAAAGTTGAGAGACAGAAGAGGCAAAACCTCCTTTCAACCTCCACCAACTCAAGCACATCTGCCTGCCTAGGGTGCACAGAGAGAACGAGTGAGGCAGGCACACAGACACACAGAGAGGGCGTACCTCCTTCTTAAAAAAGCCAAGAATCTTTGAATAGGTGTGTGAATTTGCATGAGAGAAAGCGAGCTAGGGCTTACCTGTTGAGTGACGCCAAGGCTCAGGAGCGTCTTTTTTGTCTTCCTGATCTACAGATGGCTCTCTGAACACAAGTGAGCTACAGAGATGTTAAAGAATGCCAATGGGACTCCCCCTTCTCTCACTCCTTAGTCTAAGACAGAGGCAAACAGATAAAGAGAGAGGGAGAGGAGCAGTAGCGCAGACTGAAGAATGAAGGAAGGTGTGTATGTGAGAAGAGCTGGCAGCGGCGCCTACTAGGGGGTCAGCTGAGCAGTTAAATAAATGTCTGAAAAACAATAACAATATCACAGCCGCCTCGAGGATTCAAAGAATTTTAGCATGCCTAACGCCACGTGGTGATAGCTGACCCCTTGAAAAGTTGCAGGACCTTTGTTGTTTTTTTTTACAGTAGAGTGGAATGAATAAGAAGAAAAGCTTGATAAAGCTGCAGTGAGCCGGGTAGCAGAGGAACACGGCTGCAGCTTCTTTCTATTCTGTCTTTCTGAGGAGTATTCATGGATCCCATTATTTAGCATTACACTGTGCTGGGCTTAAAAGGAGCCGAGCAGCCCTAAAAGATCCAGACGCAACATGGATGTCTTCATAGCTGCTAGTTTGTAACATTTATGCTCATGCATAATGAATGGAGTGGAGACTATCCATATAACTGTATTTCCTATACAGAATACTCCTGGGCTGATCTGCTCCATTGCAGAGATGGCGATGGAGACAGCCCAAGGATTCACCGTTAAGTGGAATTTTTTTTTCTGAATATCCCCTGTCGGCTCCATCACTTGGCCCATCCCACCCTCCCCTTTTGTCAATTACATGCTTCCAACTGAATGGTGGCTAGAGAATTGCACCATTTGCTCAGTGGAACATACTGAAAGCTCCTCTAGTACAGCAACTTAAAGGTCATGTTTATTTTCCATGTGCATGTATTTTTCATTTGATCTGCTGATAGTCCACACTTATGCTGTGGCTCTGTGTTGACTATATGCACCAGCTATTTGCTCAGTGCAAACACAAAAGAAGTTGCACTGCAGCATCTGTTGTTCCACACAGCAATGACAGACCCACCACTGCCAGTGAGAGCAGTGCGAAGAAACTCCTACATTTGCGGCAGCACACAAGAAAGACACAATTTGCCACAAAGTGCAGCCTTACGTTATACAATGCTCGAGTCCAGCATCTTTTCTTTGTGGACTGCGTATATGCCTCTGTGTTGGTGTATAGGCGGCACGAGTGGGTGTGTGTGGCCCAGATGTTAGCAGCTGGGTTGTGTAGAGGAGGCTGGCCCCACAGACAGTCATTAAGCCCAGCAGCCCAGGGCTGGAAGGTTAATTCCCCCGCCTGGAGGGGTATGTAGGTGGGAGGCAGAAGGGAAGGAGGGAAGGAGGTGGAGGGCGAGGAGGAGAGGCGGCGGGGGGAGCAATGGGAGGCGAGGGGGCTGTGAAGCTCAGCACTCAGTTCACACAAACAGCACTGTCAGCAAGAGTGGAGCTGCTCCGCTGCCAGACGAAGGCAGGGGAGGGAGAGAGCGAGTCGGGGCCTGACAGAGAGGTGGTGAGGAAGGGAGGGAGATGGACAGAGGACCTGAAGATGAATGGCGAAAGGGGAAATGCAGGGAAGAGGAGGGAAATACAGTAAGAGGGGGAAAAGAATTCATGTCAGGAGGTTGGACAGGCAGAGGGGGAGATGAAGGGGACATGAACGAGCAAGGTAATGGAGCGAGAGAAACGGATGGAGGAAGGAGGCAGAAAGATACTGTAAAATGGGCTGCGGAGTGATGAATAGAAGACGAGGGAGGAGCAGGGGAAGGGGGGAGATGGGCGGAAGGAAGGCTGACATGAAGAGTTGTTTTGAAAACCAACAGGAAGTCTACTGACTCAGACCAGTGCGTCAGGGAAGGCAAGGAGGAAGATTAATCAAAGAAAGCAATAAGCACTAAGGTGAAAAGCAACACAATATGTGGAAAAGGAAAAGATAGGGTCATGTCCAGGAGATTGATTCAGTGACTGCATGTGATATTTTGGTGTATTTGAGTTCCTGTGCAGGAATGTGGGTGTGTGCAATATTTGTGTGGAAGGAAGAGAGCATGCTTGATGAATATGACAGGTTGGATTCAGTAGCAACCAGCAAATGGGAAATATTCAACACCGAATATGTGATTCACACCAAGACGAAGGCCAGAAAACTGTTAATTTAGAAAAAGTGACCCTTCAAGATTTCCAAGCGCTCTCATAAGGGCCTCAAAAATGTTCTTTGTGCTTTGAACTGGGTAGCATTGCATTCACACTCTGAGACTCGGCATTAACTACAGCCATCTGACCTGATGATCTGATTGGAGCCATGGCTTCTGTTGCCTGACACAGTACAGCTGCCATATCAGTGATGCTTCTGTGTTCTAAATCTGTAGACAAGGTCAACATGTTTTTTTTTTTCTCCCTCTGGCCAATCTGGCTCCCGGTTAACCACAGGAGAAGGAGATTTAACAGGCAGGCAGCCGCAGACTGAGAGCACGCATCACCAGACACCCGAAATGACAATTACAGGCATCACTAAAATAACAGTAGCAAAACAGAGATAAGAGGACTTTCAAAAGTCTGACAGCGATAGTTGTTTAATCCCCTTCAGCAGCACTTTCTCCAAAAGTCTGTTATGATGAAGTCTGAATAGGAACCTTGTCCTAGTGCTGGCAAGTTTCTCAAGTCACTGTGCCTTGGATGACCTGTAGACCAAATGACACGGAAGCACACGGAAGGACACGTATTGGGTTAAAGACGGATTTGTAAAAACCCAATTAAACACACCGACACATTCTTGTTACTGTTCCCAATCAGTCCGTGTGACCCTATTCGTGTTGGCACCAGCCTGGAGTTCGGAGCTGAGAGTGTGTGTGTGTGTGTGTGTGTGTGCGTGTGTGTGTGTGTGTGTGTGCGTGTGCTGGGGTGGGTGGATGTAGAGGCTTGAGACAACCAGCTGTGGTGTCCAGATTGGGGAGGGATTATTTCCCAAATCTCCCCCATTTACCTCAGCTGCCTAACAAGCTCCCACATAACCATGTTAATTCGCTGATATTGCGACTTTGATTCCGCTGGTAATCGCAAACAAACACTGTCGGCCAATCAAAGAGGCCTTGTTGATGAGATTTTTATATAGATCTTTATCTAGGTGGGGTATAAATTAGGCTCACAGAGAAAGTGTGATTGGATCTATAGTGGATAAAATCTTCATCCGTCTAATAAGCAGTGTTTGATGTAACTGATGGCTGTATTATGGTAATTCAATCGCTTTTGGATTGACAGTTAAACTAAAAATCACTGCTATAGTGCTTATTATTTCAGAATGGCAGAAAGCTAAAAACTACCAGGCTTCTTTGGCAAAGTGGAACTCTTCATCTAACAGATTCCTGTGTGAAGTCATGAGGTCAGAGGCTGGACAGGATCGCTGAAACAATATTATTAGGTCACCGAGGGAAGAGGAGCAGGGTCAGATAATAAGGCTCAATCCGGCTGAGTGAAAATGCAAGGGAGGGAAAGTGCTGACGCCTCCCTCGCTCTGGCTCAGCCAATTCCCAGCACTTGCTCTGTGCCACTGATATTCATGCCGAGCTGTACGTCCACGGCCCACAAACTTTAACATTCGCCATCTCCACTGCCCCATCTATCACCCCACAGTGGTGATGGACAAATGGAGAGCAAAGCAGGGAATATAGGAGTCGGAGGGTGAAAGAGCCATGAGGGGACAATATTGAAATTTGAGGTCAGAAAAGACAATTGTTGTATCCACTCTTGTGTGCCCCATTCACTTATTCAGAGCCACCTCATCCATGTACAATAAATACACCCACAAACATATGTGCACACACACACACACACACATGCACACACACATGCACACACACACACACACACACAAACCTACACAGCAACCAGAGTCTCCTATCACAAGCAATTCAATATAAAGATACACAGAGCTCAGGCAATAACCTGATCCTGGTGAGAGATGTTATAGGCTTTGACAGGCAGGGCTGAGCCACACAGCCCAGGCTGTTCTCCCAGTGTCACTAACAAAACAGAGGGATTAGAGGATGAAACGAAGCTAAATCTGGGCGAGCTAAAAATGGGGGCAAAAACAAGGCATGGAAAAGAAAGAATATTGAATGGATCCAAAGCAAGCCTTTAACAAAAGCTATTAAGCAATAAAAGGCCACTTTAATAACAAAACCCTTGTGTTCTATTATGTATGATCTGCTGTTAACCAATACACCCACATACGCTGCACATCCACGCACAAAAACATCTTTGTTTTTTGTTTTTTAAATTTTTCCATAAACTCCACAGACTCATTCTTCTACCAGCCAATAACAATAACTCTCATCACTATACTGCAGCTTTAAGAACAGTGAGGTCAGGCCAGCGGTAATGTTCCTCCTCACCTCACCCTCACAGCATTAAGTTACCACAGAGGTGAGGATTTTGCAATTTTTACCTCAGGGGAACGGGACTTCTTTTGTTATTACTGAAAGAGGTCCACTAGTTTTCAAAGGAGTTATTCACTGATTCAAATTAAGTGTGCGTCATTTGGAATTATTATTAGTGAGCGAAGATGCCTGCTGGAGGAGTTTTGTCATCTCAACCTGACACCCAAGGCGAAGCTACTGTTAAGACAGGATCTCAGTTCAATACGCATTATGTATTACATAGACAGTGTATCTAGAGTTACCAATTGCAGGCTAGCCATTTTTTTTTCATAATGCGGCACTGCGGTTGTTGATGTGAGATGATCTCTACTGTTTTTATCATAAATTGTGGCTGTGTTTGTTGTTGCAAATCCATGCCTCTGCACTGTGCAATATGAGGCTTGGGCAACGGACTATAGGAAAAAGCAATGAAATAAATGAAACTATACATATTGCTTCAATGGTAAAAATCACCAAAAGGCACTAATAAGTAAGAATGAGTCGCAGACAGGGCTTTTGTCTGTCCCTGCACTGTACAGGGGAGTTACTCTTTACGCTATCATGTGTACTTTGAATTTATTGCACTAAGATGTAATGCAGCCTTAAGCAAACTCTGTAAACCTTACGCTGCAAAACACTGAATAAATGGTCCCTCCATATCCCTGTGGCTGCAAGAGGAAATGACTGGCCACCTGCTCATCTTATATTTTATCGACTTTCACCATTAAATAAAACTAGTCAGCTTTTACTGTAGCTATTTTAGCAGAAAATACAATGGACTGCAATCGATTAGCCTCAATATTAAAACCATGTGCCTGATATTATGCACGTCCCCTTAGTGCCACCAACAAAACAGCATTTACTTGTAGTGGCAAGCACATGAGACCTCTGGGGGTGCCATGATACTTTGACATGAGCAGTAGAGTTTTCTAGTCCTGCAAGTTGTTTGATGGGCATTATCGTATTGGGCTTGTTTCAGAATGGGATCTGGAGGGTTTAGAGGTTGGGTCAATGTTTTGGGCTATTTCTTGGGTTCCTCAAGTCATTCTTGAGCAGTTATTCCTCCAACAGGACAATAGGGAGCATACTGTCATGCGGAGGAAGGCCACTGGAATTTGGGAGAACTTTTGTGGTGGTTTGGAGAAATCGTCGATTTTCCAATGTGGAACCTCGATAAAGGTACGAGATGACATGAATGGCTACGGAAATGGCCCCGTATTCATTTTCATTGTGGTGTCGGATCTGACAGTCCCATGGTATCATCTCAGAGTGTACCTAAACAATGACAAATAGCAGTTACTGGATGAAACACCATTTCAATGAACATGTCGGAAATAGAGTAATGGAGGTCTTTAACTACAGGTTAGCCTTCATAATGAATTTCCCATTGAAGATGGCGAGGACAGGACTTCTTGTCGAGGAAATGGAGAGGGCAGAAAATTGGCACTTGCTGTCCTCTCCAAGTTTAATCAATCGGCTTTAGCTAACCTCGAATACATACTAGCAGAAAGAGGTTCTACAGAGGCAATTCTTGCTGTAAGAACATGAACAAAGGTTCAGCCACCATCAAATGGCCCTTTAGTTCCCTCAGTGGAAAACAGCCTAATGTTTATGTGGGAGGTAAATGTGAAAGCTATCGCCACATGAATGCCAGGACACAAGGTCCCCCAGCAGAACATTGCATGGTAACAAGAGAGGCAATACTATTTACTTCACATCAGTGGTTTAAATGTTGTGGCTTATCAGTGTATAAAGTCAACTCCACAGTGTTTCATACCATTTTAAACAGAAAAAGGAATTTTATTGACCACAATATCTTTTAAATATCGCCTCTTGCAAAACTCATCACAGGCCAAAACTTCACACATATGTCCTCATTCTGAAAGAGTCAAACTGGATCTCACAGGGATAGAAGCGCATGAGTCTGCAGACATTAAAAAAACACACTCTCAGGCCCAGATACACCTCTGCCAACAGATGGGCTTATGGCTTTGTTGTGGTGGAGTTTGCCATCCTGCCCGTCCCATTTTCAGAAAATCCACTTTAATTAACATATCAGAGCTCCAAACGAGGCTAAACCTCTTCTCTGCAAACTGTAATCTGCCCAGTTTGAACTGACCAACCGTAGAGTCTACATGATAAGGCCTGCCAACCGAAACACAAGGATAATCCAGTTATACCTGCTTATACAGCGGACAGCTAAAAGCACTGATCTGACAGGCTCTCTCTGAAGTGCCATAGCTTGCATTTTGATTCAGCCAAAGTGTTTTGATTCACTTATATCATGTGGCTGCATCTGATAGGATTCGCTCAGTCACTTTAGCCACATTATCTGGCATGTGCTCCATCTGAGCAATAGCATAAATATATAGAGTGCTAGCGGCTTACAGAGCATGTGCCTTTCTTTTATTCTCCTCCCAGGACGTCGATCACTTCGATTCCACCCACACAATTTCCCTCCACCTGGTCACTCTGCCTGTAACTTATTCCCACCACCACTCCACCGCCTCTATAGCACTTCATCCTTCACGAAACTTCATTTATTTTCCTTCTTTCAAGTGAACTCCCAAAACATTCCACCAATTCCCTCGGCTGCCTTCCTCCCTGAGTATCTATTTTGATCTGAAGGTGTCACCGGAGCAATGACAGGGTGACTGTGGTTTCCCTCCACCTGCAGACTCACAACCCCCGGAGGACCGCCAGGGAAAGTTGAACGGGCCAACAGATGGAGGCTATTGTATGAGGGGAGGGTGCGGGGTTGAGTGTGGCAGCAGTGGCGCAGGAGACCCGGGGAGTCGTGAGAGCGTGCGCGTGTGTGCATGTGATTCCAAATGTGTTTGTGCATGTGTGTATGAGGTCTTCGTTTGTTTTTGTCCGTGTGCAAGTATGTATTGCGTGTGTGTGTGTGTGCACTGGTGCCTTTGTGTTTGTGTGCTGGGCGGTGCGGGTGGAGAGGGGGTGGGCTCAATGGTTTAACACAAGATGTTTGAAATCTGTTGGCCTGACAGCGTGTCACCAGACCAGCTTGGTTAATAGAGTCTCATGGAATGTCCTCTCCTGCAGTTTTAATGAACCCCAAGCCAAAAGGCCTAATGAAGCGTGCTCCGTTTGCCAAAACAGTCCCTCGGCTTGACCTCCCCTGACCCGCACCTCTCCCGTGCCACTTGATGGTGGGTCTCCATGGTGACCGGCCTAAAGAGTCTACTGGGGCAAAGTTGTCAAAGGGACAAAGGATGTAGCCAAGTTAGAGAAAAGCGAGCAGTTAAGACACAGGACGTCAGCACATGTGCCTGCATGTGCTTAAAAAGAGGAGGTGGTTCCCCCGGTTTAAAATTTTAAGCGTCGCACATTTCCGCCTCTCTTTGTTATCCTGACAAAAAAGGCTAGTTAGCAAAAAGCTGCTGATTCCTGGCCAAGAAAACATTTTTCTTAACAAGCTCTTCCGCCTTGTCAGCATCCAAAAAAGGTACACATAATCGCACAAATACACTCGGATGCACAAGCTGGTCGTCATTGCAGTTTAACTATTCTTTGTTCGAGCCAAGCAAGAGCCCTATTATTCAGTAAGTATAGAATATAACGCAGGCAGTATTGTGTGTATTTGGAGGGTGCTGTTGTGTGTGTGTGTGCGTGTATATGTGCATGCATGTGTGTTAAGTATGAGTTAAGGACTAATAAAGTGCAAGGCACCTAATTAAACAGTCTTTGTTTATGCTCTATAGCAGCAGTATAAACTCAGCAGGCACAATGCAGGGTGGTATGCCAGGTCACTATGCTCTCATTTAAATAACTACAGACAAAAGCAATGAGAGAGAAGGGGGCAATCAACTTCAAAAGAAATTCTTGCCTAATTGCAAAAGTGTGAGAAAACTAGCAAAGACAAAGAGGAATGGGCTGATTAAAGCTGCAGTAAGCACTGTTTGCTATCCTATTAAACATTTGCGTCTGGTCTCATTTTGAAGGCACACTGAATATCCTTAGAGGATGCAATTGTGATAGATGCACGTAATTTGATTAAAACCCTTCAAATCTTCAAATTTCTGATTGCAACTTGACAGGACCCAAACGAAGAGGTGAGAATTCTATTGCACATGGACCAAAGATAAACATTTTCTGCACAGAGCAACTTTTGATTAATGTTTTTGTTGCTGCTGCGAACAGCCGAAGCGGAGAACTGTGAAGTTTTTCAAAAAAAAAAAAGAATAACAAGCTCGGACATGCAAAGCCTTCCTTCCACCGCAGAACATATAAAGAAACAAACTGCTCATGGATGGCTGGATTTTTCTAATTATAATGTGAATCAGTCCTGAGAACCCCATCCCTCCACCGCTCGGCAGCCCAAAGCCCCCTCCCTTTAAGAAAACAGGCTGGAAAACCTGAATGGGCAATCAGTGGTGTTCCGCCTGCACATTTCTGAATCCAGCACTCTAATGGTTCCATTCATTATAATCCTGATTAAAATAAACGCATGCATTATGATATAATAACAAATAAGCCAAGCTGAACATACTGTCATAACCTACAGAAATTAAAAATGCCTAGAACCTCTATATTACGTACCTGTCTTACTTCTCTCACACACATAAACACATGCACACACATTCTGAAATGAAATAATCAAGATTATTTAAATGAGTGTGCGGGCTGCATAAACAGTGCAAATGGTAAGAACATTACGGGCTGAACGTGTCTATGCATCCCTGATCCCGCAAGGTGGTTAGAGGGGGTGTGCTGGGTGGGTGGTTCGGGTCCATTTACAGACAACTGGAGGTATATGCATTTTAAGGGACCACACATGGCAAGAAATATGCACATTCTTACACCCTGCCTACATAAACAACCTCAACTACATGCCATCACGTGTGTTTAGATTACGCTGCTTAATCTGTGCAACATTTTTATTTTACTGTATAGTCAGCAGTTTGGCTCAATCTACATATTACACGGATTGTGTTTGGAAAACAAAAAAACAGGTGTCAGGGGATGTTGGGGGAAGCAGAGGAGATTTAGTGTGGATGTGAGAGAAAAACTGGAGGGGTTCCTGAGTGCTACCAGCTGACATTCCCGTGCAATCCAAAGACTAATTGATTAAAGGGTCATGAGCATGTGTGCATGGATATGCTACTGAGAGTGCATGTGTGCATGGTGAATACATGCCATATGGGCGAGGGATTGCACCTCAATTACTGTGAATGGGGTAACTGCTATGAATCATTCCCACCTCTTTGGCACACATGCAATAGGCTAGGAATATCATAGACTCGTAAACAAACACTCCAAATAGGAGGCCATGGACAATGTAGCTACATTGGTCCACAGTGCAATAATGTAGTAGTTTTACAGTAGAGACAGTAAAATCATGAGGTTGCTAAATATATATTTTTTGCCTCTTCTTTTCTATTGGTATGTGTTCAAGTCACAATATATGAACCATGTAGGAAGAACAACAACAGGCCCTTTCAAACTCAAACTTTTTGTGAATCCGATGGGATCAGAACGTGTTGGCTTCACATCTAAATTAGCATCCTCGTCACTTTTCTGTAAAAGTTGCAACAACAATCTTACTTGGTCCACCCATGGTACAGTTCCATATCATTTTCAAAATGGCCCAAGCGTCACTCGCAAGTGACGTACTTTGAGTTCAGTGAAGTAGTTTGGGAAAGATTTTTCAGGACCAATACTGAGCCAAAAGCATCGCAGAGAGCACGAAAGACAGTTTGCCAGCCTTACTCATTCACTTTGTTCAACAATTTCACATCTTTTGCAAACCAAAATGACCATAAAAACAACATTTTGTTGCAATGAAGACAGACTTGGTCAGATTTACATTACTCACCAGTATCAGTACCATCATCTCATGATATTTCAAGGAACTCACAAGCAAGACCAGGCAGAGTCCAGGACTATTATTTTTACATTTCAACATCTGCACTAATAAAACACTGGAAAGTGCCTTTACCCCAGCCCCAAACTGAAGCCAGTGCAGATGTAGCTTTTTTAGTCTGCATTTATTCTCATTGTTTAACTCCACAGAAGGGGCGTCAACATTTTATGAGATTAATGCATATTTTAGTCTTGAGCCAAATATTTTAATATTTAGTGCATGCGTGTGACCATCACCAGCCCTCCCTGAGAGCTAAGCTGAGATTCTTTACTAGAATTCCCTATTAAGAGCCAGGGAGGGCAGTGCTACATCTCAGTGATGTGCAGGGAAACAAAGGGTGGACAGGACGAAGCAGGATAGAACTAGCAAGAGGTGCTATTACAACTGAAGAGTGTCAGGTGCTGTGTTATTCCCAACTACTAATTACCCATCACTAAAGCAAACAAAAAAAAAAAATCAAAAAATAAATAAACAAACAGTATTGAACACCATAATTGTGAATGTCTTGACAGTATAGAATAGAATAGGTCAGAAGAAGATAGTAGAGAAAGAGAGAATGAGTTTAGTGTAGAGACTCTGGAGAGAGTCTTAGCACATTCTGGCGGGTCCCATCACTGCTCAGCAATGGGACTCGACAGGAGCTGGTGAGACCTGAGTGCAGAATCTTAAAGTGCAATGTCACTTTTGACCACTAAAAGTGTGCTAAAAAAACATACAATTACTCCAATTCAATTCTTTGATTGAAAAAATTGTCCTTGTGGCCATATAATAGCTGTACTGGTGGTCATTTTGGAAATCATTACTCTGTTACTAAGATTTGAAGAATTAAGAAATCTTTGACATCTGTCATGTGGCTGCTGATTGATAGCTCTGATTGACGGTTGGTTTGCCCGCTGCTCTCCTCTGCTCATAATCTTATTCTGAGTCAGACTTTTGGAGCTTCTGCTTAAAGAACAAACAGTGATTTTTCACCAGACAGAGCTATGCTAACAAGACCCTCAGTGGATGCTGTCACAGGATATTTAGTTTGTTTTGTTTGTTAATTAAGTTGAACGTGTTTAATTGTGATACCTGCCTTGCAAGAACAAAAGCCAAAGCAGCCAACAAAACTCCATGTGAGGACTGCTCAGTGTTTCCTGCGAGCAGACAGAAAATTCCGTTACAATTTTTGCAATCAATAATTGGGTGTCTGCATCGAGTCCTTTGGCACACTGCAGCTTGATTATATTAGAGGATCTATCTGTAATTACACTAAGTACAAATGTCTTGAAAAGAAATACCGAAAGCACATTTTAGCCTGACACTGGAGTGATTCAGTGTGGCCCTGAACGTCTGCACCAAAGTGAGGTGCGTGCAGTGTTTTATTGCAGTGAGATTGTGCATTGTGGACTGCTGCTAGATGAATCAAGGCTACCAAATTGAACTACTTGCACAGTTTCCTGCTCAATGGACCCCATCTGGGACTCAGGAGAGAGGAGTCCTGAGAGCAGGCGAGTACATTACTGAATCCGACTAATTGCTCACACCTGTGCCTGCCCAGTTTGCTCTGGTGGGGATTCTATGGAAAGATAAAGAGCCTGGCTGAAAACATATGGGTGTGGCAACGCGAGTGAAAGTTTACAGATGATCTGCCTGCCTGCCTGTGTGCTTGTCTGTTGGTGTAGTGAAAGAAAGAGTGAGTTTGTGCCATCAGAAAGGCATTTTGTTGCTTACTTTGGACGGCAAATGTAAGCTTAAATACCTATCACAACCACTTTTCTTTATTCTTTAGCAGATATGGGATGCGTAACATTGCTGAGTTCATTAGCTTTCCTCTCACATTCAGACATATGTAACTTTCACATTCATGTTCCTCATGGCTTCATTTAGAAATGCTCACAGCAGTGATGGAAAAAGCCAGTGTGTGAGTGCAATAGCAACTCATCAGACTGATTCACGCAACTAAAAAGTACTAATTAATGATGTCTTAAACACTGAAAATTATTTCCATGTGTGATGACAACCTAGCAACTCGTTCACCAACAGTAAAGTAAAAATATCCTGACAGCTGTCTTGAAACTCAACCTGAGGACTATTGCTATGTAACAAATCATTTAACTGCAGCTTATAAAGTGACATGACGCATAACAGGTAAGCTGTCTGAGGTGAAGAAAAGCAAACGGTGTAAATTGATGTTAGATACTGATGGATCCTGTTTCCATATCAGAGATAATTTGCAATTATAGGTGGAAAATTGATGGTTAAAAATACTTTTTGTTGCTCTACATGCTTAAAAAGATACTGATATGGATCCTACTTCTGTCTTATGCTGCAGATATGCAATCAACTCACAGACATACAAACATACAGTCAAAAACAAGAAACTAAATTTTAGCTTCTGTCAATGTTTTGGTGAGCGTCATTAACGTAACCTGTTACACTATTTCTCTAGCCTAGCCCTGCTAGACCCATGTTCTGAAGGCACAAGGGTCTAGGCACGCTCGACAGGGAGGGAGGCGGGCTAAAAGGTTGTCTATCAAATCACTCTGCAGCAATTGGGTAGGTATACAACCAATCAGCAACGAATAGGCTCCGAGAGTGCCGGAAATCAGAGGATGCGGTAGTTCGGTGAAGCCTTATTTATACAGTCAATGGGTGAAGCTCAAGTGTATTACAGACATGTTAACAGAAAGATTATTCAGAGTCGGTGCTAATGGAGCTCAACAACTGTTGTCGTTTTTGTTGTCGACCCTGGCAGAGAAATTCGTTGCCGTGTGTTGTCTCGCGCGGCTAGGCTAGTTGTTTCCGGTTGTTTCTGTCAGAATCGTGGCGCCTCTGTCGTCACTTAGTTATGCCCGCCTTCTGACTCTACACTTCATGGTGATTCGTCCGGCCAGTTTTAGGAGAATCCAGCCTCGAGCCGTATGGAGCAGCCGATCTCACGGGGATTCGTGAAACTGTCACGTAAGTTTTAGTTTCGGTTTCGTGTGCACCAACACGATTTCGTCATGTTTTTCGTGCCGCTCACCACGAAATGCGCACCAATGTATTTTAAACGGCGGACTTTTCGTGCCACTCAGAACGTATTTCAAAAGAATGTGTATATTATATTTTTAATGTAAAAGCGTGGCGAATCCAACGCTATATTTTGCATGACATCGTCCCTAACCATAACCCTAACCATAACCCTAACCATAACCTAACCATAACCTAACCATAAGCTGGTGGTACACTTACCAATTTGCATAGGAATTTCAAGAATGTCCGGCGGCCGGCGGCCGCAAACGCGATCACACAAGCAGTATACGCCGATGGACAGCTTAGATCGTCATGAATCCGCCGGTATAAACCACTTTCAGATGTGATTACCACAGCGAAAAACATTTCGTGGTGAGCGGCACGAAAAACATGACGAAATCGTGTTGGTGCGCACGAAACCGAAACTAAAACTTACGTGACAGTTTCACGAATCCCCGTGAGACCGGGTTGTATGGAGGGTAACTAGACCCACCCTGGCAGAGAATTAAATTCGTTGCCGTGGGTTGTCTAGGCTACTATTTCTCTTCATCGCAGTAAAATATTGTTTTTGTGGATGTTTCAGTTCGTAACAGATGTGAAACTGTAGGACAAAGTGAATGAGAAACATGTTTTGCTGTATCTGTTGCACTGACTAATGTTTTTGCAATAATACTGCTCCTGAAATGTAGAAAAAGCTTCACAGAACTCAAAGTACTGCATGCCTATCCATTAATACAACAGCATGCAGGTCCGACTTATGCTGTGTGGAAAATGATACGGAACTGTTTCTAGGTTGGACCGACTGCCGTCACGACTTTTCATGAAAGTTACCAGGGTGCTCACTCAGACATAAAGCCGACACGTTCATTTGCTGTCAGATTAACAGAAAGAAGAACATGTCTAAAAGGGACTTTAGTAAAAAAAAAAAAAAAAAAGAAAGAAAGAAAAAGAAAATAACTGCTTAAGTGCAGTAAGAAAGGAAACACTCACTTTGGACTAGTAAGTTATAAACCAGACAGGTTCCAATGTCAGCCCCATCTGCTTTGAGTTCTCAAGCACCACATGATTGACATTTTATGGAGGTTATAAAAAAAGTGTATTAAAAAAGCAGCTGAGAAAAAAATTCTATTGGAATGGGAGATATAACTTTTCCACTTCTTCTTCTTCTATAATTTCAGCGTAAATGATAGAAGTTTTATATTGTGCATTACAAGAATCACATTTTTTTCTACCCAAGCCGATGGTTCATTTAACAATGTTTTCAAATACCTTCGCATTGAAGACAATGGAAAGGAGGAAGGCACAGGAGAAGGAAGTGAGCGGAACAAAATGAGAAGAGAGGGAGTGTGCTGAGATAGCTGTTGTCTGACCAGAGGCTTCCTGGGCAGAGCAGAGATGATCTCTGAGTCTCACAGCATGAATTCCACACACCCTTCACCACACAAACAGCATGAATCCTGTGCACCGCATGTGTTAGCCTTGTGGCTCACACACACACACACACACACACACACACACACACACACACACACACACACACACACACACACACACACACACACACACACACACACACACACAGACTATACACAATGTATGCCTCGGAGACCCGCACACAATCATCCTGAGTGAAACACGTGACCTTAAGCAACACTCCTAGCAAGATCTGCAACTCTGACCAATATGGTTCCACAGTGTTCTCATTATAATCACCAGATAATTCATCTTCATTTAGAGGCAAAACAAAGCAAACACAAAAATCCTCTTTTTCAGTGCAACTTTTTTACATTCAGACTGATAATTTCCAGGATGATGCTGTTTGTTATGGAAACTTCAAATCAGAAAAATGAATCAGAAACAGCTACTTAACAGTAATTTAAAGATGCAGGAGAAGCAAGCGATACCTCACTCCATGTATTCATCATCTAATTGAATGTGATTTTCACTGAGCATAAAATGACTGTAACGGCATTCGTTTTCACTTTCCCAGTGGCCATAATATTTTTTTTAAAAATGGTGCAGTAAATATGTGCTTACACAACTTTCCCTGTGTGCAACCATCTGTTCAGTTTGACTGAGGGAGCTAACTTTTTGTCCTCACCTTAGAATTGATACATCTGCAGGCACAACACACACATCCGCCACGTCTGGTCATGTTTTCTTTGTACAACTGCGTAATTGTGGGTCTTGCGGCCCGTGTTCATTGTTGTGATACCTTCTGCTTGCACCTTTAGTAAGGTTCACACATCCCTCAAGGGGTGTGATGCACAGTACATTATGTACAAGATATAACAAAAAGAACACCATCTGTAGGAGTCTGGAATCGAGGAAGGTCTGTGTGGCTGCACATACTGTATATCTGAGGGCACACAGCCATCCCCCTTATGGCCCATTGTTTTGGAAGGGTATGACTCCTGCACCTCTCCCCTGGATGTTGGGGGAATAGAGCACAGTCTGGCTAATATTTAACTAATGACTGTGCCTTCCAGACTCGACTGCCCTGCTCTCACCGACTGCCAGAACCTGAGCCATCTCTGCAGTGAACGTCACTGAAGTGTGGCTGTGTGAAATAGAATGTGGAGGGATGGGGCTCTGCACAGTATCAGGGGAGAGGGGTATGGGAGAAAATAACTGTTGGAGAGCCCATAAAGGAGCTGGGAGTGAGGAAGAGATGGATGCACGCTGTTGTGTGGGAGGCCAACAAGTCCAGCAGTCTGAGAGAATGCCATATGCTACCTTGAGGCAGGCAAAGTCTAGGAAAAGGCGAAGGGGAAGCAGAGTTGGGAAAAGAGTGGCTGCTTTCCATCAGCACTGATATTATATGTGTCTGGCCTTCGCATTTCTCATCAAGGTGCACACTTATCCCCCTGTGCTCCCTTACAGATAGAGGCTGAGATACTGTCAGGGGGGAAACAAGAGAAGGAGTTGAAAGGAGGGCCAGCGATAGAGAGAGTGAAAAAGCATAATGAGATAATGATGTCTGTATTTGTCAAGTGGGAGAGGCAGAGGGGGAAGACAGAAATCTGTGAAGGCACAATAACAAAAAGACTGGAAATTAAGGGGAAGTCAGGGAGATGGGGAGAAGTGAAAAGGGGTGGATATAAAAGATGCAGCAGGGCTGATTATTGTTATGGTGCCACCAATGTGGACTGAAGCCCCTGGTGCTGCCAGGCAAATGTAGTATTAGTCACTTTAATAATTAATCACCCTGGGAGCATGTCGTTGGAGCCATGCATTGACCCATTTATCTAACAGTTTTCTCAACAGTTACATACCCACAGAGACTTGCTTCTCCGTCTGCACCTACATTTACTGGGGTGGGGGTGCAGGCCCAAATCCTCTGGGTCAAGCGTGGTCATTTATTAGCCGCATTTCTCAGGAGAAATAAAAGTAATCTCGCTGCTCTTCTCAAAGGCTGGAAACCATGCGGGGAGAGAGAATAGCGGCCTCGGCTGTGGCCCAATGGGCCTTGCTGACTGTCTGTCCTGGTGAAATATGAAGCCCATATGTAGGCCGGCCATCTGAAAGAGGGACCCAACAGAGCTCCTTCAGGCTTTGATGCTCATCACCACAAAAGCAGATGGTGGTGTCCTGCTCTTAAAACTTTTTTTGCCACAACCCCCCTCTCTGCTTTTATCCAATCCTATCCGGCCTATTAGCCCCCTGCCTGTCATGGTCTAGCAGCCTATGCTTAGTCCCCAGGGGGCTTCCAGCGCTATGGAATGAACTCAAGCTTCCCCATTGACACAGGTCTCACTGGATAGCTTTGAATAGAAGTCAACCGAGTGAAAAGGCATGTTTTAGAGGACAAAATGGAATAAGGTGTGGGGTGGATCAATACTGCAGGGTTGTTTGGACTTGAAATGCTTTGCTCTCTGTGTGCTCAGACAAAGCAGTGCTGACTGCAGGTGGCAAAGAATTTTTCCGGACATTGGGTAAAAAGTAACAAAGGGTGTTTAATGGAAGAGAAACCTGCATGCATCTGTCTGAAAGATTGCGATCAAAGCGCAGAGATAACCAGCTGTGTGCGCTCCATATCTATTCCTGCCCTCTTCACTAAAACAGGCAGGATTTGTCACCAAGGTCCAATCTCAACCTGTGCTCTTTTCATACCCAAGCAATTTCCGAACCAGAAAGGCAATCAAGGACTTAAAGTCAGGCACAATGCAAATAGGTCTGGGAGCCCATCTGTAGTAATCCAACAGTCCCTCCTGCACCAGTCTGCTTTCCGTCTCAGGCTCTCTGTGGCACAAGCCAATTAACTGTTTGATTCAGAGCCGAGGATGAACACTCTAATTGATTACATGGCGATAGTCAATTCAATTATCAATTTCGGCACAAAAAGCTGAGCAGAGATACAAAGCCATGAAGTTTGCTGAGCGACTTCTCCAGGAACTTGGCAGCACGGTTGCTGTGTATGTTTGTTTAAGTGCAGGAATGAAAAGTAAAAGGAGTAAGGCAGGGAAGAGCAGTGCAAGAGAGGCAGGAAAACTGACACTTAGTGTAGCTACTGCAGGTTGTTTACTTGCAGTCTCTGACTTATACCTCGACTCTGCCTCTTCTTCCTTCTCAACACAGACATTCCTCACTGCCACAAAGAGTCAGACAGACAGACAGACAGGAGGGCACCTACATATATAAACAACATTTACAGTTATACCAACACCTAAACACAGATATATATCATATAGCAAGCACTGATATGAACAAATCCACACATAACAAAGACACACACACACACACACACAGAAAATTCAGATCCACTCATAATTACAACAAAGAGAAACCCACTTAGGCATATCCACTTGCTCACTCATAGGTGCAAATATAAATGAGCGCACAAAACCACAGATTTGCAGCGATTTAATCACATGAAAAAAAATCCCCTCTTTTCCCTCATCATCCGTGTGATTCTGCTTTGTTTACTCTGTCATGGAGAGCTGCTCCGTTCGATCAGGCTGGAGAGGCACTAGGTTGGGTGGTTGCACTAACGAAGTCTCAATGTGCCGTCTGTCGACAGGGTAATTTCCCAGGATAGCTCTGTGTCTCACTCCTCATGGTTTCGCTAGTAAAGACTCAAGATCAGCACCTGAGTCACTGGATGGGAAACAAAAGGAGCAGAGATTCATGCGCCTCATCCACTGTCCCCTCCACCTCAGTATATCTACTTCACGAGCTTGTATCTTCTCTGTGGAGCCTTGTTATGACCTATATTGTGTACGTGCCGCTCAGTTATTATCATTAAATAAGAATAAGAAGAATATATGAACATCGGAAAATCTGGTAAACCCATACTCTATTTCTTTGTCTATACATTCAACTATGAATTAAAAATTAAACTTAAGTTTTGTTATACAACAGACTGTTTAAATCATCTAGAAAGCTCTCATGTAACTGCCAACTGCTTAAAATATTAATAGTTACTATTAATTATTGCGAGAGCCCTCTTCACAGTCACATGCATATCATATGATGTGTATTAGGTTCCTATATAATTAAGTGCCATCTTCCTACTTAAAAACACAGGATTATGGCAGATGTGGCGGCCTATAAGAACCAATCAGTGCTGATTCGCTTATGCATCTCGTTAATAACTGAAAAATAGGAAATTTAATTTAATCACACTGCCAACCGACGTGGGTGGTTTTGGGCAATGCTGTGGGGATGGAAGAGATATGTTCACTTTGAATAAGGGAACAGTCTCTTTAGGATTGTGTGGAGACAGTTCTTTGTTGATAATTTGGTGCTGTTTAAATAATCAAGCTCGAGTGCACTACAGAGAGTCTTTATCTTGAAATTTACATATCCGCACAGTCTGGGTCAGCATGAATAGGGGAAAAAAAATACAGAAGAAGAGCATGCAGTAGTGTGCAAAGAAGAATGAAAACATTGTTTTTCTGTAAAGCTGTTGGTTGCACAGACAAACAAGCTGAGGAAGCGGCGCACAGCTGGAACAACTGCGGACCAGGAGGCATTGGAAGCTGCAATAGAGCAATTTGGATGCTCACACTGATGCACATGCACTAACACATTATCCAGGACACACAGCGGCCCTCAGTTCCTTCCGTCTAGTGTAACATGCTGGCTGGCAGAGAAAACCACCTTTTTGTCATTACAGACCCCTGCCAGGCGCTGATGACTGTTTACACAATGACACATAAGTTACACCCTTTTTTTCTATTAGCAGGGAATGGTCCAGGAACAATGTGTTTCTCTGGCTGTGCAGGATCAAAACAGGGAGGTGGGAGAGAATGAATGCACAGGCTGTTGGGAGTTTTTTAAAAAGTCGTCGGAGACAAAAAAGTGTGCCAAGGGGACTTCTCCATCAACCTGACAGGATTCCCCTCCTTCCCCACCCAGCACAGACTTCTAAGGATGCCGTGTATGTGTGAGTGCAGGGGTGCGCAGCAGGGGTTTGCATGGATATAAGGCGCTGCAAGTGGTCCTCCCAGATGGTTGTGTCCTGTTGCTAGTAGGAGGTCTGCGGGCCTTTATCTATGACAGGCAGTAGGTCTTAACATCATCCACACACATTGTCCTGCTCCTAGCCTGAGGCCCACAGTGTTGAAGTTATGAGAGAGGCATGCTGTCCCACTGCAGGAACAATTCTCTACCTCCCTTTAGCCTTTTTTTGTTTACCAGCAAAAGAAAAGACCTCAATGACAGCCACTGGTCAGAGACAGGAGGCCATGGATGCTCACTACGTTCTTCTGGCATCGTCCATAACTGCCACACACACACACACACACACACACACACACACACACACACACACACACACACACACACACACACACACACACACACACACACACACACACACACACACACACACACACACATCTGTGAATGCCTGCACACACAAATGCCCCAGCATGGCTCCTTCCTCCGCTGTGGGTTGAAGCTGGTCCAGAGCATCAGCATTGTTGGAAAGGCTTACTGAGGGAGAGACAGGGATATGCCTGGAGACACTGAGCTACAGCATTCCTAATCAACTTGCTGCCGACTTGTAAATACAGCATTCTCATTTGGCCTATGCAAGGTCAACTGCGCAACGTTCTGAAACAAACTAAGTGAGACGGAGAATGACTGCATGAGTACCCGGTGCAGAGAATAACTGTCATTAATAGAGAAAGGTGACAGGATCTAGATTTAGGACAATGAGCTTGTGCCGCTACCTAAGGTGAATTTTAAAAGTTGCCCGCTTCGGTGTCCTCCACAATGGCACCTTGTTACCACTCAAATCTCCAGGAAGTCATTTTTCAGAGAGGCTAGTGTGTGTCAGTGTGTGTTAGTGTCACGGCGAATAGGGGTTATTCTTTTATCCTTTGACCCAGATTTGAAGCAGAACTGAACAGGGGACATGAAAGACACGGACCTCCCAGTGGAGCCGGGGTCATGTGCAACCTGAACAGAGGAGCACACCGGCACAGGCAGCCGAGCAGAAAACACTATTATGCATACACACAGTCCATACAGGCGCACATGGCGCACATGCGTACAAAAATGCAAGCGTGCACACACACTTTCAAAAACATTCATATGATAAAGATCATCAAAAACGGCACATCTCACATGGAAATTCTGGCAGACACACCTGCCACAACTCAAACGACAAGCAAGCACATTTAAACAGCATATTATTTTTAATGTAGAAACATGCAATTACTTACATGTAACCACTGATTATTCCCAGGATGACAGTCTTTTAATGCACAAAAACATGACTTTAACAATCACCTGTGTATTTGCATATATATTCATGGTGGTAGCGCTTCATCTGACATTTTTTGAAGATATACAAGCAAGCACACAGACAAACTAAGTTTAGCTGTAAACACAGAAAAGGAAATGAAATGAAATGGATCTCATAAAACAACAAAATTGAGTATGTCTGGTATCAAAGGCAGGCTTTGCTCTTACAAGAATAAGAGAGGGGGAAATTGATAAGACAGCAACACCGAGAGATAAAGAAGTTAAAGATTATGGCTTGCTTGTTGATATGCCCAAGAATGGAAAAAAACAAAGAGGGAATATAGGACGCAAACACATTTAGACAAAATTTGCAGGAGCAAAATGAAGAGACTCATATTTGGAAAAGGCAAAATTTACAGGCAGAAACATGGGATGCACCAGGAACACAATACTGGGTGTCTGCCAGTGTTAAATATGGCCCCTCACCTACAACCAGATGGTTCCTCGCTTCTGACCGCCACTTCTATCCCTTTCTCCGTTTTTGTCTCTCCAACAGTCTCCTATATCTTTCCCTGGGGTAGCTAATAGCTAAATGCTGTCATTTCAGAAACTCAACTTTGTGCCACGACCGATTGTGTTGTCAGGAAAAAAAAAAAGTCTTTACTCTGGATTTGAGTGACAGTCTTTGGCCGGGCTCCTATGACTACTCCTTATGACCACTGAAATCCCTTAAGGTATACTTCTTGTTAGAGGTGACAAGTCAGCTTGGAGAAGAAAGCCATTACCAGAAAAGAAAGGTAACAGGCAGCCTCCTGCCGGTATAAATTGAAACCAAATACAATGGCTGCAAGCCAGGGAGGTAGTCTGGGAAATCTAATTGTGTCATTTCTTTGCCTTGATGGTTATTCTAGTGAAGTTTTCTTTCGCTCTAATGTTAAATGTCTTTGGCAGGATTTTTTCTTTCAAAATTGAAAAGCATGTTTTTTTCCCCTCCCTTTCTCTTATTCAATTAGTTTATAAAATATCTATCACAGCGCAATGGCCCCATAGACTTCCTGCCAATATTTCTGCAATGTCTTATTTTCATTTCTAAATGAATTTTAGAAATCCCTTATCACCTACTTAGTAATTGCAGCGCTCCTCTCCAGTCACACAGTGAGGCCTGGGAGCTTGGCCACATGGTTCAGGCCTGAGCTACAATGCACAAGGACAAGGGGGGATGAGGAAACTAGTGGGGATTCAGAGGCATAAAAGTTCCTTTCTTCTCCACCCGAGCCTTCTTTCTTTGAGCCAGAACAGAGGGTTGCCACGGCGATGAGGTTGGTCTGTCTCCCACGGCGTGGTCTGGGAAGAGCAGCAGCTTGCTCTGACATTTACTCAGGCTGGAAGAAACAGAGACGATGGAGCAGAGAGACACACAGACGTGCACACACAGAGAGCTAGAAGAGAGGGCAAAGCGTGAGCAAATGGCTGTTGCATAAAGTGGATGGAATAAACAATGGCACCTGGAAAAAAATCTGAGGGCTGACACACACACGGAGAATTGGCCGTCGCTTTAGGTAAACCTTTTATCTTCTTCTCAGTGTCCATTCATCCCCAACTTCTATTCCTGGCCTCCTTTTTCATTTGCTCTCATTTAGATCTCGCCAGCAAGTCAGCAAGCCAACACATATTTCCATCCTGATCATGTTCACTGCCCAACTCATGCACACACACAGGCATGAACACAAGCAGTAGCTCGGGTCCCAAAAAAGTGCACAAACACATACATACAAAACTATGGCAGTCCCACTGAGGCACAAATGAACAAAGATGCCAACAATATCAGCAGTTAAAACTGTGAAACTTGGCCAGAGAGCATACACAGCCTTTGTTTCACATTTCAGCACAGGAAAGGTTGACCCAGCAAAACATTTTTGCACAGATGCTGCAATATTGTTTGGTATGTGTGAGTCCATGTTTGAGCTCTTGTGCATCAACGTCGTTGTGTGCATGTGTACATTTCAGTGCTGTGCAGGGTCTGAACATTGAATTCATCAGCAGGTCAACATGTACACTTTTTTTTTTTAGGACCCCTGGAAGAATAGCTGCAGCTTATGCTGTCGCTAATGGGGACCCAAATGAATAAACTAAACTAAACACTCAACAAAAATATAAACGCAACACTTTTGTTTTTGCTCCCATTTTTTATGAGATGAACTCAAAGATCTAAAACTTTTTCCACATACACAATATCACCATTTCTCTCAAATATTGTTCACAAATCTGTCTAAATCTCTAATAGTGAGTCTAAGGCACACCTGTGCACTAATCATGGTGTCTAATCAGCATCTTGATATGGCACACCTGTGAGGTGGGATGGATTATCTCAGCAAAGAAGAAGTGCTTACTATCACAGATTTAGACAGATTTGTGAACAATATTTGAGAGAAATGGTGATATTGTGTATGTGGAAAAAGTCTTAGATCTTTGAGTTCATCTCGTAAAAAATGGGAGCAAAAACAAAAGTGTTGCGTTTAGATTTTTGTTGAGTGTACGATCTCCAAGCTGATAACGCATGTGACCAATGAAAATTCACAGCAAGTCAAAAACGCTTTTCTTGTGTCAAAAGCTGCTGCTACTTCTGATTAAATGGAGTCAACAGGCTGTTATATAGGTAAATACAAGAAAGGAAAAGAGAGGTAAGGAGGATATGACTGGAGTGATGTGGGTATAAAAGATAAGCAGGAGCTCTGCCACATTTACTGTAAGCATTTAGCATTTTTTTTTGGCTCCCAGCAGATCAGTTAGCATACAATCCAGGAGAGGCAGAGAAAGAAGAGCCTATACATCACAATATGCCACAAAGCAAGTCATGTGGCATTCAGCCCACTGCGGATACAAGTGGCAGCATTTGATGAGATACATGCATATGTCACCGCCGAGAACTTCAGGAAGACGATGCTAATGTGCACTGAAATGCACAAGGCCCTCACTTGTCACTTATGAACGAGCGTTCTATTCCCCGAGACTGGAGTTCAACTGGAAGTGTTCACTTTTAGCCTCTTTGTGATTCAGTAGAATCTAATTAAAGGCAACTTCTGTGCGAATACTCTTTGTTTCCACTTGAACACAGAGACATAAAGACACCACACACACACAAACATAACAAACCTTTTCCACTTACTTAAGTTAGCTGTCTGTCCATATTTCTTGTAGATCACCCCACTGTGGTGCACTGAGTTTCTAGGTCTGTGGTGCTGAAAGCATGAGGAAAATCTGAAAAGCTCAGCGGCAGCATTTCTTGAAAATGAAATAAAAAAATGTTTTAAAAAATGCCACAGCGATGATAATGCAGAGACCTTATTGTGAACAGTTTGAGAGCTACTTTCTGCCAACTGTTCATCTCCATGTAGTCTGGCATAGCCACAGTGCTGCGTCAGCGCTGGAGAATAATCTCCATGCAGAAAGACAAAACTGTCAATAACAAGATCTGTGGGTTATCATGAGAAACTGTGTCACTGTGCTCATAAAGCCACTTGCCAATAGTTAAATTTGGAAAAAAAAAATAAACCAACACTGCACATTTTGGAGGTGAAGTCCCATTTTTCTATGTGGATTTACCATTCAAAGTTGCTTTAGTGATTTCTGACTCCATCGAGAATGAAAGTAGAGTGAAAAACACAACCACAAATGACCCTTGATAAACTCTCCTGAGACCTTATAGTCTCTGCCCATTGGCTGCAGCTTGGTTATGAATACTGATCTCCTCTTGAAATAGGTAGTTGCTAGAGGTACGGACCCGTACTTTCCATTTGCCAATCAGATACGCGAGATCTGGTCACGTGACTCCCGGTAGACGCTGGAGGTACGGACCCGTAACATCGGTACTACAGGTACAGACCCTAAACCTAACCCTAACACTAACCCTAACCTTAACCTTTGCTTACCTTTCAACAGTTTGCAGTGGTTAGCAGCTTCCTGACTCGCGAGACTCGCGTACGGGTCCGTATCTGTGTGGCAAATGGAAAGTGCCATATCCGTAGGCCACAGGCTACGGGTACGGGTCCGTATCTGTAGACACTACCCTTGAAATAAAGCTCTGATTGGGCCATCCATGTTCCTCAGTGAAGTTAGTGTAGATCTGACGGTCAGTGAACTAAAAGACAACAGTATGCCAAATATCAAAAGTATTGATTAATGCAGCTTAAAACAGAATTCTCAAGAGGAAAAATGATTAATTGCAGATAAAAACGGTCAGGCATCAAAGCTTTATATCTTACATAAACAACCTTGTCATATCACTGGTGCTATTTACTTCCCTTAAGACGCAAAATAGATGTATCTATAAAAAGCCTTTCCACAGGACATTAACTTCTGTATGTGACCCATGGACACAGACAGACACAAAGTCAATCTCACTATGCAAACACAATATTCAGTCAGTCATCTAAACAAATAGGTTCAGATTTTATTGTATATTACTAGCCACTAAGTGGTAATTATAACTAATGTCCTTAATTCATTAGCTTTCCAAAATTAGCAGCATCGGCCGGATTCATTGTAGCTTGTGCTGCAGTAAGCTTCTTAACCAAAAGGTGTAGGCGGGAGCTGAGGCTTGAGAGTCTGATACAGTGTGTGGTGGAAACAAGGATTCAGGCAGAAGGAGGTTCTCTCATGATATACAGAGGAAGACAGGGCTTTTCATGATCAAAATAAAATAATATATATTAAGAAAATGCTTTCATGGTGCCCACCTTTGCCTTCCATCTGGCTTCCACTGCACCTACCTGCAATGCATTTTCATAGAGAGATCTAGATGGCCCTGCTCAACTTGCTGCCACCACAACCCAACTCTGGATAAATGTAAGAAAATGGACGGGATGGTTTAGACTTTCATGGTTTTCTGTCACATAACAGACACTAATTATTTCCTCAAATGAGTGAAGCAGCGCCCCCTGTGGTCGGGCAGTCAAAGCCAATATGGCACCGTTGCCAAAGTTTTTTAGAGAGATTAAAGTGAAGTTGACAGGTGATTAAAAATGACTTAGCTATCACACAACTATGTGCAGTCACAATCATTTCACTGTGAAAAGGACCTGGGAGAAAAATCTGCACCACAATTTAGATGAAACAAACTGCGGGTTGGTTTGTTTTCCTGAGCTGCTAATGATGCATAGTGTTGTTGTTTTTTTAAATATATTTATTTAACTAACAGCAAAGGACAGCTGAAGAAATGATTTTTTTTTTTAACAACAACCCAAACTAAACTGACCCTCATGGAAACAAGAGCAGTTGGTCCAACACAACCTCTGTTTATATGTATTTACCTCAGTTTAATGTCCTTGCTAGCTGCTACCCCCCTGACTGCCCGCCTGCTGATTTGTGTGCAATTAATTCCCTGCTGTCTTGTTGATTGTATGGAGGTTATACTTGCTGTACCTTGTTTGCCTGAACTCAGGCTGACAGGTGTTACAGCTGCTATTCTCTCGGACAATCAGCAAGGACAGAGCCTGCAGTGCTTTGAACGGTTTCGAAAGTGGTCATCCATTCACCTGTTGCCTGTAATTTGGGAATGAGGCTGCACAGAGAGCTGCTTGTGAGAACTCCTTCATTCTTGTTTTGCTTGTAACCTGTGCTTTAGACTAAAATACTGAAGATTTTTCTGAACTTAGGATAGAGATAAAGATCCATCCGATGCTAGGTTTTGGATGTAAATGTGGATCATTTAGACATTGATAAAATTACACATTTTGATGCTTTTCAACTTATTCTTTAGATTTTTAGATGACGACTTTGTGTCATAACTGAACAAAATCTCTCAAGAATCAAACAAAATCAAACTAATTTAAAGTGAACAACATAAATTCAAGGTAGAATGTGCTATAACATTATATTTTACCATCTACACCTTTCTTTTACTAATTTTCCTTTGCACCACTTTCCCATTTTCAGTGCTTCATTTTTCAGCGTCAGTGTTGAACTTTGCAGGTTGAGATAAATATTAGAACATTCTAACCTTGCATTATGTTCCCTAGTTCTGAGAAATAAAAGTGGATTGGTAGAGGAAAATGTTTTTATCCTTACCACAAAGCGAATGAAGTCAAACACATCATGCCATAGCATTTTTTGCTGCCCTAAACAAAACGAAAACTCAGTCAGTTTACATTTTCCATTAACAGTCTACAAGACAAGTCTGTCTGATAGAACATCTTTTACTTCAGTTTACTTTCTTGAATTCTTCTTTGAAAAGGCCAAGAAGTTTGTTGACATCCAGCCTCTGCATTTACACAGTAAAATGAGCAAGGGACAGGAGAGAAATACTGAAAAGGAAGATTTAGCTGCAAAAAGGAACACAATGTCAATTGTGTGGAAATAGTTTGGCTCCAGTAAGGACGATGTTGACCGAAAATATACTCTCAGTCGTGTCTTGCAGTTGTTACTACGAGACACGGCAACACGAGTAATTTGTTTGACCATAAAATCAGCACCAAAAAGCTCTGGATGATGAAAAAGAAGCTAGATCTGAATGCCGTCTAAAGCAAAAAATGATTTCAGATGCCTTTGCCAGTATTAGACCATATGAGAATGTTTCTAAACAGCAGAAAGAATTCACTGATGTGAATTTCACTATGACATGATACCAATTAATAGTTACCAAAGCTTGTTTTTTATTTTAAACATGATCCAGTTGCTTGACAAGCAGTGTGTAACACAGCTATTTTTTCCAAGTTAGCATCCCGGAGCTACATGAAAAATGTAAGGCACATGTTGAAACAGAGCTGTCACAAGTGGAATATCAGGCAGCTACAACTGACTTGTGGTCCAGCCGGACAACGGAGCCCCGTCCACTTTATTAATGAGGACTTCCAACTGAAAAGTTGCTGTTTGCAAACAGCATTTTCCCCAAATGCTCATACAAGTGAGAAGATGGCAGAAGGATTGAGAGAAGAGCTGGCTGCTTGGAGCAAAGAAGAAAGATGTCAAGTCTGTATGACAGCAGAGAATGTGGTGAAAGGCTGTAGTTTTTTGGCTACCAACTGCACCTTGTTGTTGGTAACTTATATTTGCTAAGCTTCTATATTGCAATACATGCTGAAGAAAATCATAAATCAGGATGTCATTTCTTTCCACATGATATTATATACAGTCTATGATCAGGATTCATAGGTAGGGGTGGGAATGCTTTCCTGCCACCACAACCCCTCCCACCATCCTAACCCCCTCATCACCACTCTCAACCAACCGGTCGAGGCAGATGGCCGCCTTCCCTGAGCCTGGTTCTGTGGAAGGTTGAGTTTTATCCCCCTCCCTCTCCCAGGGTTTTTTTGTTGCTTCCCACCGTTGCTCATATGGAATCCAAAGGCATCTTTGGATTGTTGGGTTTTCTGTTTGTAATTCATGAGGTCTGTACCTTACTATGCTAAGCGCTTTGATACGACATATGTTGAGAATCCGCACTATATAAATAAAACTGAATTAAAGAGAAAAATTAAGCTATAACTTTGAAAAATTGTGGAGACAAAGATTTAGCGGCCAAACCTTGGAAAAGCAGTGGCAGAACAGAAATCCCAGTCAATTAAAGAAAGGAGGCATATTTGCCAATACTGAACATTATTTTGACCTTAAAATTTTGAAAATACATCTGGTATTTTCATCTTAAAAATGTCATTTTTTATCTTGCTGTTGTTTTTCAACCTCTTAGCCATCCAATCTCTCACTATTAATTAGCATTTGTTCTTTCTCAGATATTGAGGATGTGCAGATGTTGAAGAAAACATCCGTTGACTCCGACTGGTGTGCATAAAAATAAGAACAGGATCCATCAGGCACCATGGATACCCGGGAGCATTCTCAGCCAACTGTATAAGCAACATATATCTCTGGTCTGATACTACACATTCCACCTGTTTCTGTCACAGAAACCATTTTAGCTTTTGCAAATATCCAAACACACCGCTGTAATATAATCGCAATGCTATATTTTCTTACCAAAGTGGCTTGCAGGGCAGGGCTGTCGTTTTTCATTGCGCCTCCACATTTTATTATGTACAATAAACTGAACCTACTTTTACAAGAGCCGCATTTTGGACTTTTCCTCGCACATTAAAATGGAAAACATAAGCGATAAACATCAAAACTATTCAGATTAAACCTCCCTCATTAAAATGTACAGGTCACCACCAGGAGGATCTGACAAAAGTTGTAAAATGAACTCTGCCTTTAATTTAGATATGAAGCACTGGTTTCACTTTTATCAAGATGCTCTTCACTTGCAGACTCCCCGCGATGAAGACATGCCGACACGGTCGTAGCTTCATTTGTAAACTCTCCGTCTCGGCAGCGCATGTGGTCACTCCCACGGTGATACGAGGATGAAGACAGACCGAATGATGCTTTGTAGTGGATTTATCCCTTTGTGCATATAATCTTATCACTTGCCTAAGGCACTTTGCTACAACCCAACAGGGTCCTTGAACTTGTTCCTCTGCCACGTGTCCTATCTACCCCTCAGTCTCAGGGGGTCAGTCATTCTGCCGAGGCTGAACTCAGGGGGATAGAAGCAGCAGGAGCGAGATGAGCCTGGAGGGGATCTTCTCACCCTGAGACGAGTGATTACTTCGCTGGGACTAAGTTATGCTAATGCATTCATCTCCAAAAGCACCGTGATTATTTAGAGTTTCTCACCAACTGTTTTAGATTTTGCCTGCTTGCTATTTTATGCAAAGATGCTTTTTTTTTCCTCCCAGTGCTCCATTGGCACACTGCTTGCCGAGCTGAGGGAGATAAGAGGGGAGAAAATTCAGGAGATTGTTGAATTCTTTGCCCTTATTTTAATGTGCCCTTGATGTGTGAATGAATGCAAATCAAAATAGGTCTACTTTTTTCCCTCCTGAACGTATTGTGTGTTACAGTTTTACGAAATGACAGTGGAGTGGAATCGAGCAGATGATGATATTGCATGCAGTATATCATTTCCGTTACTTCTCTGGCCCCTCTAAATTGCCCTATGTTTTATTTAAAAGGTGCCAACACTTTCACTTTAATCCATACAAAGTGTATTTCCTTCCTCTCTCTGCCTCAGAACTGAAGCCCTTGTTGTCCTATTTAGCCAGTTTTGATGCCATGTTCCACCTGGTGCTCTGCATGCTGTTTGCGATGAGGCGGCGTCCTGGCCTGGCTGTGGTGTTCCTGTGAAGCAGCGTCAGGGGATATCAGCATAATACCAGGCTGAATATGTTAGAGCACATTCCCTCTAATCCTGAGCACACTGTAATCAGAGGAGACTGGGCTTCCTACCACTGTGACCGCGCAAACACGTGCCTTTGCTCGGCTGAACTCTGCAAAGTTGGTGTTATAGGTGGGGTTGGAGGACAGAAAAAGTGGAGGTGACAGGGGTCGGAAGAGTTGGGAAGGTTGCAAAAAAATCTATGATTTTGCATCTATTAGAGGCCAGAGAGATAAAACGATAGTGATACCAGTCATGTAATCAGTAATGAAAAGAAAATTGTTTAACTTAAATGCATTAGACGCGATGTGACATGAAAGCACATAACAAAAACACAAAGTTCACTGGAATAAGTAAAGAGCAAGAATGCTTTCTCCCTGACTTGTAAACAGCCCATTGCATCCCTTAAAAGCACTTCAGCCCTCCATTGCTTACTCCATGACTTCACTGCAGGTCTCCCAAGGCATGTTAGTCTGTGATCGTCTCTTGTCGGCCCTGATGTCGACCTTGTTGCAGCCTTCAACAGGACTGACTAGAGGCAGCTACAGACTAGCTTACCACGGGACACCTGCACTTACTCCATGGCTTCAGTGCTGATCTCCCAAAGCATGCTAATCTGTGATCGTTTCTTGCACCCTTCAACAGGACCGACTAGAGGCCACTACAAACCAGCATACCATGGAAGATCTGCACTTGTCCCATGTCTTTGATGCAGGTCTCCCAAGGCATGCTAGTCTGTGGTCTCCTCTTGTTGGCCCTTTTGGAGGCTGCAGCCAGCGGAGACCAGTGATTACCTTTGCCAAATGAGCTTCGTAGCCTAAAAACAACCACAATCTCATGTCTCCCACCACCTCCACCAATGTGACACACTTTAACTGGCCTGCTATGAGTGCTGGTTACCCTCTGCATGGTGTTTGTTTGCTTTATTTCTTTAATGTGTACCAACGTCCATCCATCCATTCATTCTCTATACACCGCTTTATCCTCACTAGGGTCGCGGGGGATGCTGGAGCCTATCTCAGCTGACTCAGGCGAAGGCAGGGGCGTCTTCGTGTGGATGATACGCAGATTCGGGAAGAAACTTCTGCATTTAGACCTCGGTTTATCTTCGTGTGGATGGGGCCTAAACTTCCTTCACTAAGCCAGCCCTCTGGACTTCCAGTAAGCTGTGTTCCTATTGGCTGTCCAGGTGGCTGCTTGGTGTTATCAGGAACACCTGAGCAGCTCAGTGTCTTCCTGCTTTATGTCTGCAGTCAAACATTTCATCTGCTTCTCTTCACTGGACCGGGTTTGGCTCCGTTGCTTTAGTTTGTTCTTTAGGCGTTGGCTTGCAGCTTCCAGCAGTAAAATTCTCTTTAATGTGTTTCTTGGTGTGTTTTAGGTAGTGATGGTGAAATCGAAGCTTCATGAAGCAATGAACCACTTCGACACATCTGCTTCAAGAATGACACATTGCTTCGAAGCATTTGACACAACCAGAAGAGTGACATCTGCTGGTCCTGTGTCAGAACTGCATCCAAGTGGAAACAACTGAAAAAGCCTCAGGACTGCTTGTCTCACACTGCTTTGTACTTGCAATAAATGTTTTAAAACGTTATATATGTATGTTTGTGTTTATATATGTATAGTGTGTTTCTATGAATGAATGTGTGTTGTGTATGTGTGAATCTATGCGTATGTATCCGTGTGTTATTTAATGTATGAAATGCAACTAGATGTATCTAAACTAAATTCTAACTAAACGTATACTCTCCCTAACTTCTCTCAAAATGACAAATGGCAAATGCACTAGCGTGATCTCCTCCTCTCAAAAACCCACAATTTGAGGAGTGAATCAGACCCCTATGGCTTTTAAGACCTGGACAGATTGAAATGTCCGACCCCTTCAAAGTTCGCGCGAAGCACCGCGACACACGATGTGACGTAACGAGGCCTCGTTCTCGATCGTCACGTGATTGTGGGCGTGCTGAAGCAGGGATCGAATCACCGTCTCAGAACACTTTCGCTTCAAAAGCTCGGCACTGTGTCGAGTAAACTGGCTCGAGCATAACATCACTAATAGAGAGTCTTTAGAGGTTTTTGGTCAGACACATTCTGTATTCTTGTTTGTGAACCAACGTTGGTTGTCCAGAAGGTAAGAGTTCCTTTCCTGATTCTCTGTTTAAAGAGGTTCTCTGGTAGGCTGCAAGAAACTTTAGCGTTTGAGTTGTGCTAGTATGTTTTTTGTACGGTTTCATTTGGACGACTATGTTGAAGCCCCTCCATGTGGTTTCGTGAGGTTTTCTGTAACAGTTCTACAAAGCAACCTGCAGCAGAAGAGACTTTGAGAGTTTTTAGGAAGTTCTGGAGACCAGACTTTAGAGCAGCAAAAAAATTTGTCAGTAGTTTGAGCAGGAGAAGGTGAGCTTCAGAGTAGAAATGAGAAGGAAACCTTCTTGACCCGTGTCGTGAGGTCCTGTACCAAGAGTTTGAGCAGGTTGTGAAGAGTTTGTAGTTCTTTGATCTGAAAGCACAAGAAAAGTCAACTCATTAAAGGAGAACCGGGAGATATTGTTGGTTCTTCTGTCGCTCTGCAGTTTCCTTAGACTGAATACCAAGTTTCTATTTTAAATGATTTACTGTGTGAGCCCAAGAAGACTTCAATAAATTCCCTCCATCCTCTGGACACAACATATTTTATTACAATGTTAAATTTTTTTTAAATGTTTTTGAGTTTTAATCATAGTTTTTTCTTTGCTTGTTTAGTTTTGTCATCTGTGGGAAAGGTGCTAAACAAATAAAGTTGTTTTGATAAACTCAATAAGTGACTAACTCATGATTGTGACAACAGAAATATTTTTATTGTGATTTAAGGGTTTGTTTCATTTTTAAGGTTGGGGTCAAAATCTTGACAGTAAAGATTAAAGAAATAAATTACATTAAAAACAATTAAAAGGTAAACATTTAATGCAATTTTTTAAAAAGAAAATTAAACATTAAATACAATTAAATTATATTAAACAGACAAAATACTTAAATAGATAATTAAACAGAAGATACAAAACATGTAATTATGAAATTAAACATTTTTTCAACAAAAATATTAAACACTAATGATGAAGTATTTTAGATAAACATTTAAGAAATACATTAAATAAGAATATTAAATATTTAAAAAACATTTAATTAGATTATTAAACCTTTAAAAAGACAAAACATTTATTTAAAAAATTTAATGCTTAATTAAAAATTTAAATCTTAAAGACAATACAACTTTAAATAGGAATTTAACAGAAAATACAAACAAGCATTTAAAAAGAAAATTAAACATTAAAAGGTGGAAAAACATTTTAAAAAGAAAAACCTTAAAGATTTGATCTAAAAATTAAAAACATTGGAAAAGAAAAGGCAACTTTCAAATAAGCCGATAAAACATTTGAAAAAACAATTAAACATTAAAAAGACAAAACATTTGAAAATCAAATCAGACATTAGAAAAGAATAAATGGTGAAAAAAGAGCAAAACTAAATATTTAAGAAGAAGCAAACTAAAGACAAAACATTTGAAAATCAAATCAGACATTAGAAAAGAATAAAAGGTGAAAAAAGAGCAAAACTATACATTTAAGAAGAAACAAACTAAAGACAAAACATTTGAAAAGACACCAGTTAGACTTTAGAAGATCAAATTAAACAGAAGAGACAATAAAACGATCAAAAAGAGCAAAAGCAGATAAAGGTCCTAAAGCGTTTTCTAGTCTGAAATGAAACATTAAGTTGTTTCTTCAAACATTTCCTCTTTCTATGTTCTTGGTTTGATTGTGGACAGATTTACTGAAAACTCATTTCAGAAAACTGCTTTCCAGATAAAGTCTACTAGCAGTTGAAGGCATCGATCAAACTAATGTTACCTTCTGATCTCCACAAACTTTACTGTTCAGTGAAGAGAATCAAAGTTTGTTCAGGATTTCTAAAGAACCCACAGGTGAAGGTCTGAGAAGAACTCAGATGGATGGTCTAAATGTGAAATCAAGACTCATGGTCAAAACTTTTAAAGCTTCTGTTAACCACAAAGTTCAAACTAATAGAAGTACTGAGAAACTTTTAAAACTTCAGTCCTCAGACTGTCTGAAGGTTCAAACTAACAGCAAAATACTCAAGAACTTGGAAAATTTCAGCCCTCAGACTGTCGAAAGGTTCTAACTAACAGAGGACTACTCAGGAACTTAGAAGATATCAGTCCTCGGACTGTCTGAAAGTGAAATCTAACAGAGATATACTGTGGGACTTTAAGGCTGATAATGATTATTAGTGAGACATTTGGAGCAGATATTCATTTGCAGTAAATGAGAGTATTGAAAATCTCGGAGTTAATCTTAGAAGAACACAAACTCTAACAGAAAACTTTGTTGATACGATTTTGTTTTGTTTACAGATGTTAAGTTAAAGGGTTTTATTTGTTACGTATAACCAATCAAATCACTCCAGAAGACAGAGTGATCACAGCTAAATAAAGGTTCAGAGCCAAAGTAGCGCCATTTTTAAATTGATTTACCGTAAATCAGTAAAAAATAAAATACTGATATCAGTAAATCAGTCAGCCAACAATTACTACAACTCTACAATGTATGTCTCTTTCCTTTGACTTGTTATTTGTACAATATACGATGTGTATTATGCTGTTTTTTCATGCCAAAGTCTAACTATGATGTTTTCTAAGAGACATACTATGCTACTCTGTTTGTTCTGTCTCTGGGCCGCCCATAGCAAAATAATAACGTGACAGATCATTCTGGGTCTAGCTATATGAGACTAATGATACATGTCCACAGGAGCCATCATTATCTATGTAAGCAACTGTGCAGTTCATTCTGGTGGCATCACTATGTGTTTCAAGAGACAACCATGAGGTTGAGGTCTAGACTTATGTTAAAGAAAGCCGTCAAATGTGTTGTGAAAAGATGTGGAAACTGTGAAAAAACTTTTAAACTAACGCTCTTCTACCTAAAAATTAAAATAGATTCAGCGACTGCATGGCCTATTTATCTCAAATGTTTTCAGAAACACTGAAAACAATGAAATGCTCTCGCAATTTAAGCAAAGTTTTCAAATGAGATGTCATGTTTGTTCAGTTTGTTATACAGGAAAAATGGGAAGCAGTACTTTGATAAATAGGCTAATGTGATTAAACTCAAAGTAAGGTGAATAAATAAAAAAATAAAACATTCTTTCTAAATGTCAATAACTGTTCATCAGAAGAGGAAAAATAATGTTTTTTCGAATTTGAAAAATTTTGGGATACATTTTTTATCTTTACCAGTCATCCTACTCTGTAAAATAACATTGTGAGGTGTTGACCTTACTATGTGAAGTGCCCTGAGTTGACTCATGCTGTGAATTGTTCTTACATAAATCAAACTGAATTGAACTGAAATAATGTTCAGAATGAGATTCATCCATCCATTCTCTATACATCGCTTAATCCTCACTAGGGTCGCAGGGGGTGCTGGAGCCCATCCCAGCTGACTCGGGCGAAGACAGGGGACACCCTGGACAGGTCGCCAGTCTGTCGCAGGGCTACATGTACAGACAATCAATCACACTCACATTCACTCCTATGGACAATTTAGAGTAATCAATTAACCTCAGCATATTTTTGGACTGTGGGAGGAAGCCGGAGTGCCCGGAGAAAAGCCACGCATGTACAGGGAGAACATGCAAACTCCATGCAGAAAGATCCTGGGCTCAGGCTGGGACTTGAACCAGGGATCTTCTCGCTGCAAGGCGACAGTGCTAACCACTATGCCAGAATGAGATTCAGAAAAGAAAAAAAAAGCTGTTGGACCAGGCATGCAATGCAGGAGTGAGGAGGAGGTGGTGGTCAGGAAAAACAAAGGGGGGAATAGAAGAGGTTGCAGAGAGGTTTGATAAGATTCTGAAGGCCTGCAGGGATTTGCAGAGAATTTGGAGGAGATTTCTGAAAATGAGAGCATTGCCCAGATGCGCTGCAGATAGCAGCATCTGCAGCATTAATTACAATAGCCCCCTCCCTCACCCCCGCTGTACTCCACCACCTGTTTCCTTTCAATGGCCGCGCTATACGTGAGTGAAATCCAGGAATCCACATTCAGCACTATGGCTGATGCAATCCCATACAACCTGCATCCCTCCGCCCACCCATCCACCCACACACACACACACACACACACCCACACACACAGATACCATGAACAATTCCCTGTGGGTATCTTGATGTCTTATCTATTAGGAAGTGAAAGTGAGAAAGGGAGCAAATAAAAGCTCTCTGTCACCTAAGATGTCTTGTCCGTGCGGTTCGTTTCTTCCTTGCTGCTGAATTGATTTGGCGAGTCAACCGCCTCGCTGATGGAGAGATTGTCGACCCCAAGAGGACGCCGGCACATTCTGTTTTGTGGCGTGGCGTGCACGTTGCCATGTCGGAGCTGTGTTGTTCCAGTGTTGCGGCGGCTACATATTGCTGCTATCTGAATCCCAAGATTACATCTGCTCAGCTTGGGATTGTTTTCATGCTGCTCTCATGGAAGGATGGCGAAATTGTATCACAGATTAAACTCAATCTATTTCACGACCTTCTGCCAGCGATGAGCTAAGTTGCGGGTCAATCTTTTACCTTCTGATGTCCTGAGGTGACAGCAGGACAGTGTCCGTAAAGCAACGCAGATTAATCCAGTATGCCAAATGTCTCCAAAAGAAAAATCTGCGTAGGGGATTTGCGGTTAAAAAAAAAAGCACGAGATCAACTTTCAGTGTCTGCAGATTTTGCTCATAAAACCAAATGGTAAAGGCCTGGGCTTATCTGAATGGAGGTGAAGGATTGATGGGGGGATGCAAAAGCACTACAAGCCTCTTATAATTGAAGATCTCTCCCAGAGAGAAAGCGTGCTCATGTGACAGACCACACCTCCCTGCTTAACCCGCAGGCTGTCAGCTCTATTGCCTTCTGGCCTAAATGCTGCTGGGCTTTTCTCGCTGATCAATTAAACAATTTAATGGCAATTTAGAAATTTGCTGGCGAGATCAATGCTATGGATTCCAAAAGTCTAAAACACGACTGTTCAACCAGCAACAGAAGCAGAAGCAACAACTTCTGAAGGATTTCTCTCTCATCTAAACACACATGCGCACAGCAAACGCATCCGAGCGAAAGAATGATGTATAATATGAGATCTACAACAGAGGAGGGAGTAAGCTGCGGTGAAAGTAATATCAGCTGTTACAACACTAATGAACACCAACACAGAGGCAGAATAGAGACAGAAAACTACATTTCCTTTTTTTTCCTGCTTGACCTCCTGCTGAGATTCAGAGGCTTTAATTCTCCTGGTGATGTTGGGATCCAAACAGCTACAGTGAATAAACAAGATTACCCATTTGGACATGCCAGTAAATCTTATCATATTGGAGCAGGGAGAGGGGCTGGGAAACGGCACCAAAGCAATAAGGTTGACAGAGGCCAAGACACAGGCAGCCATGGTGGTTGAACACAATTCCAGCCTCAGACAAATCTTCCTATTTCCTTTTATGATTTACTGTACATGCTGGTCTTTGTTTGTGGAGACATTGCGATGTCTCCTATATAGTGCGAGCAAAAATGATCACTCTTCACAGGCATCAAGCATCGAATATTATCCCCTGTCAGATATTAATCATCACTGGATTTGCGGGAAGGCTTCATTATACAACCAGATTTCTTCCCCCCCCCTTTCTCCTCAAAACATAAAGCAAAATGAAACTTTCCGAAGGTTGCTGCTGCTGGAAAAATGTCTCTTCAGAGAGCTGCACAGCCCCATTGTACTTGAGGAAGCTCTCATCACTTTGAATCGGATTTGGTGGAGATAAAAGCTGGAAGTCTTATTGGGTGTCTATATGCCAAGATTGAAGTCTAATTGTCTTGCTTAACATAAAGCAATACAGCGCTCAAGCCTCTTGTTGCTAAGCGGCCTTGTGCCAGATTTGGTGCTTAGCATGAGGCTAAACAGAAGCTGTGCAGCGTGCTGTAGGGCTGGGCATGATGAAGGTCGGGGGAAGTCAGACATGGCAGAATGCACCAGGCTCCACCAGACGCAGAAGGCAGCCGGCGGAGCTGCGCCACAGACAGGTTAGTCATGGAGTCGCTCCTGATTCCATCACGAGCGTCATGCCTCATCACGATGAATTCTCGTGACTGAGATCATGAGAGGCAGTTTTTATGGGAGCATAACCTGTAAATAAGATGATTACAACAGCAAACATAATGTGGGTGGGGGCTGAGCAGGAAGAAACATCACTGCGCTAAGCATACATGACAACAACAGTGATAAAGGATTTGGGGCTTATGAGAGCAGAAAGATGTGGGACTTGTTACCACAATATATTTGACATGAACATGCAGAAAAGATTATGAGACACTATATACACACACACACACACACACACACAAAACACACACTTAACTGCACTTGATATAGGGATGACAAAAAGGGGAAAAGCGTTTTTTTTTCTTCTGTCTCCGAACAGACGTTGATCTTCTCAAATCCCTGTGTATCTCATGTTAAATCCGTGTAATGTGGATTAGAACCTGTTGAAACATATATATAGTTATATCACAAGAACAGATTGGAGCAGATTTCTTTGCCAAATCCTTACTTATTTGCCCTAGAAAAATAAAATGACATTACTGATATCATACCATTTACTATTCCTTTAACATCTGTGGGTGTTTAGGCCACAGTGTGCAAGTAAATGTTACAATTGTTTTATTGCGCCATTTGGATTTTTCTCTGATTTTGTTTTTCTTCTTACATTTGCCAGTATTAGTGATTTCAATGAATTAGGCAGAAAGGCAAAGGTAAGGAAACAACCCCAATGCGGAATGTGCATATACCCAGAAAAGCTAGTCTCATGCAGATTTCCAAAAGGCGCACACACGTGTGTACACACACATGCACACATCTAATATGACACTTAATCCCTGCTCTGTGCAGCCTGTGTCACACACTGTCCATTAGGATCACCAAACCACCAAATCCTCCCCTTTTAGCTAAAAAAAACATTCCTTACTGACTCACTCTCAAACAACCATTTGTTTTTTCTTCTCATTCTCTCACCTAAAGTCAAATTTCAGGTCCTGCTTGGTTTTCCAAAAAAAAAAACATTTCTTATAATTCATTATTTCTGAAACCTGTATTCTTGCTGCTATTATCATATTTTAACTCCCATCATTGTTATGGCTCCCCACAGTGAAAATAGCAATAAGAAAACTCTACCCCAAATGACAACCAGAGAGACAAAAACAACAGCATTACTCCCGCAGCATCACACAGGAAAGCAGAGACATGTAAATATTTTCCTAGCCGCAGAAATTAATAAATAACTAGCTAGCCCTTCCTTACCACGTGTGCTGAACACCTGCTAGCTGCGGCGGATCTGCAGTGTCCCAACCTGTGATGTTTTCATCCCACAAATAAATAGCAGCCAGGTGAAAATGGTGTTTTCTCCTGACTCCGCGAGGAGACCTCAACCCTACCCAAAGAGCTAGCAGCTGTCAGCTGCAAGTGAGCATAAGGGTGGAGAGCCGGGGAAGTAATGAATATACCAGAACGGAGTGACTTAGACTCTCTAAGAGCTGCTTGGAATATTTGTACAGACAATGCACCGCACACACTCCTCGCCGTGTCTGATATCTTTTGATCCCGGTAAGAGTGGAAGAGTCGGTGAAAGAGACGGGGTGAGACAGACAAATAGACAGAAAAGGATGGAAAGACGGAGCTTGGGTTAGAAGGGAAGAGTGCATGTGTGAGCGGCCGGGCTGCTGTGCATTCATCTATTTGATGGTGCATGTGTTCCCAGTGAACCGTCATGTCACTCATGACCCTTATTACATATTGCTGCAATGCGTGTACAGTGAGATATTATGCCTGTATAGATATTAGTCTGCGCTGGGTGGTGAATGAATTGAGCTGTTTTGATACAATCGCTGATCCCGTCTTGGCAGCGAGAATGACCACGCTTATTGAATGGCTGCCTGAGTACTCTAATGAGGTAATATTACCACAACAAATGATGAAAAATTCATGTTACAAGTTGGTGTTGGTGCTGATGGCTCTCAGGAATTTCATTTGCTGTTTGATATTCTTACTTGCCAGCTCAGCAGGCACTATTGTATGATTGGAGCAGAAAGAAAAAAAAACACACTTAGAGCTGAAAGCCCAAGCTATTACTGTGAATAGCCTGTAGACACAGCAACACAAGTGGAAAAGCGTGTTTGTGTATGCACCTCTGTGCTCTGTGTTTGAGTTCATGTACTGTAGGTGTATGTGTGCGTTTGTTTGTGTATCTGTGGGCAAGAGTGTGTGAAACACAGGGCAGTGTAGGTGAAGGCATGCATACTGAATACTAAGTGATTATCCTGCCCATCTCATTGGCATTGGAGAGCTTGTACAGCTCTGATAAGTGCATTTATGGAAAAGTCAGCACAGCTTTATCTCGTCATTGCAGGTTAGATCGCAGATAAAAAGGATTGGAGTCCAAAAAGTAAATAAAAAATCAAACCTGAGATAAGACACCAGCTTCTAAGCCATACCAGCTTGCTTCAGACTCACACTGCATCATGACTGCTCATCAGTATGGCCCCTATCACTAACCCTGGGCTGTGTATGAGGCCTCGCTAAGACCGCCGAGGACGGTTCAGATAACATTTTCCTGGAGAAACTACTGATGTGAGATTGTGCTGCTTATAGTTGTCTTGAGCTGATTTTTGAAGGCTCGAGCAAAAGCGTTTCCCCCCCAAGGCTACAGCGGAGCAATCATCCTGGGTAACATTCTGAGGTATGTAAATTCAGTCAGCTATACCTTCAAAGCATTTAATCCCACTCTACTATTTTTTTTCATTCTTATGGTTTTCCATACACTCTCCTGTCCTCTCCAATCTCTGCATCTGTCTTCTTCTGTACCTCTTTAATACATTCCTCCTCATTCACCTCTAGACATTCCTCTAAAAACCTCCTTTCTCCCTAATATCCCCATCTCTTTCTATGCCCTCAAGCCTCTCTGTCCCTCCTCTATGTGTTGAAATAAGGCTCCAGCAGTGGACCCTTAGGGTGATGGTGATGGAATGCATTTGGGGGGCCAGCAGCTTTCTCTTTCCAACCTGCATGCAAAATCATCCCAATGGGGAATCACTGGCTCCTGTTTACAGCACAGAGAGGGGTGCGAGCACCATGGTAACACCACTGCTCTCCCTAGAACCCTTGGCAGATAGGTCTGCACAATCACCCCCAGTTAAAACGTTGCACTGCCGGATAAAGAAAGAAAAAAAAAGCCAAGGAGGAGAAAAAAATTGGCTGAAAGTATGCTGGCGTACATCCAGTCACAGTGGAAGTCTGTTTTTTAATTCCTGTTTCATGTTTCTTGACTTAGAAATTAAATTTATGAGCATGACGGAATGAAAGATGCCTTTATAGTCGCATAAACACATACTGTAACCATAAATCTGCTCGAATCAAGTTGTGCACTGTACACAGACACCCCAAAGTGTGCAGTCAGTAGTGCAAACAACAAAGGACTCAAAACGGAAAACCAGGAGGAACATACATGAAACCAGGCATATGTGCTTAAAAAAGTCTCCCTCACATGCTCTCAGTGTTGTCAGAAATTGCTGCTTTTTCACTCTGGCAGGGTGCTCAAGAGATTAAGCTCAGGGTAATTTATAGTATTTTTGGTGAGAATAAATGCTTTACCCAGGTTTCCATTTAAAAAACCAATTTATTGATTTCCACTGTGGGTTTTTTGCTAAGTGACCCTGGCAGTTAAATATTCATAAGCCATTAAAAATAAAAGATGCACATTTTGTACGTTTGACCCGTTGTTATATACAGCACACTCTATAATCTGTTCAATCCGGTATACTGTCCCACTCAGAGGTGAAGCGAGCACTGTTTTGCAAACAGAAAAACACCATTAGTTTCCCACATGTTCGCCGTTGATTAGAACTGGATGAAAGAGACTGCAATCTCCTCATTTGGTAGATAGAGAGGCCCACAAATATCTTCATAACATTATTCTCTTGCTGTTGTTGTTCCAAAAATGCTTTTTTTTGTTTACTCTCTCTTCAGAGTTCGAAAATTGCCTTTCATTATGGCATTTAGATAAGATAACAGGAGAGAAATACAAAATGAAACTTAGGAAAGCCATAAAACCTTTAATTAAGATGTGGATAAGTTTGAGGAAAGATAAGAGCGTATTCCTGAGCATCCCTTTATGGAGAATGAGGGAGATGAAGGTGAAACACGAGATGAAAATAGAAAGGTGAGCTTTATTCCCTTATATAAAAGGTGGAAAGGAAATACATGCCACTTCTTTATCCAATAATGAGCATTTACTTGGAATTTTATTTAACTGGTTGCTCCCTCTGAAGGTGTCAGAGAAAGGTTGCATTCTGTTTTTTCTCATCTGCTCAATACTGTCTTATTTAGTTCTTCAATAAGCTTCTCACATGTCTGCCATTGCAGGATTGGGACTCACTGGCTCAGTGTGAGTCCCCCCATCTTGAGAAATCATGCATTGCCTGCGACGCTCGCTGCCGAATCCCTGCTGGGGCTGAGCGGTGTTCTGGGATGCAACCCAAGTCTAATCATCCGATACAAGTTTAAAAGTAGCCATGGGTAGTTTTTCAGTGACGGGGAGGAGGGACCACCATGAGGGGGGGGGCCTGCAGAGATGCTCTGCAGAGGCTGTCGGCAGCTCCATCCAACTCTGCTCACATGAAGCAGGGCAGGTAATGAAAGGCAGAGACATAGATGAGTGATCTGCCTGCAGGACCCACCAGTCTTGATTAGTGCTTGTGTGCGCTTTGACTGTGTGTGTGTGAGTTATTCTTTATTTCTGCAGTCATTAAATCGCCCAAACATTAATTTCATTTGTTCAAAATGTTCCTGCGCTGTGTCCATTTGGTTGGGAACATTTTGTCCATCTCAAGTGTCTCACACACACACACGCACACGACATGACCACTTATGCATCCTGTGTTAACATGCAAATGGGTCCATGTTTTGCATAACCAGGAGGCTAATTTGGATCTTCTTTGAATTTATTGTCACTCCAACATTCACCATCACGGTCGCCATCGACAGAAGTAGGGCTTTTTTTATTTATTTATTCATCCTGCCTTTTGTTGTCCCTGTAGCTGTTGAGCACGTTGTGTGTAATATGTTGTCGTACTGCTTTGACAACAGATTAGCGGCCCCGAAATGCATTGTTAAACTGTGGAGAAAGGCCTACTTGACACTGGGGTGAGACTAGGTCAATGCATCTGTCACATCACCTTAGCAGAGTTGGGCACTTTGTTGAAAATTTCTAACTATCGCGGCAATTGGCCGTATATTGACCTATTTTCATGTTACATATAGTTACAGACATAACAATCTGAAACAGAGTTCTATAGAGTGCCACATGTTTACCATTAAGGCTGAGCAATTAAAGTATTATAACAATAATATCATCTTGTAATATCCATATTGCAGGAGCAACGATGTTTTGATTAAAGGTAAAATATGCTACGACATATTGGTATAAATTACAAATCATATGATCCTGATGAAATGGAAAATGCTTCCTTGGGTCAGACCAAACATTGCATCATCATTTTTATATTTAAGTGGATCCCAAATGAAATTGTGACTTATGTTGCAATATCTGTCAAAATAGTTGGCTTCTTTCTGCATGTCGTTTAGTCTATTTGACATATGTTGATTTCTTTGTGGCGGCCCACCACAATATCATTGACTGCCATTTTTTGATATGTCATTTGATTGTAATCATTTAAAACTGTTAAAAATGAACTTCATTGTTCTTTCTCCCATAAACATTGTGTCATTGTCTCTGAACAGCTCCTACTCTCCATTAATATCCTGAAAACAAATGTGTGTATGAGGAAAAATGTTTCAGAATCAATTCAGAGGGTGTGGATGGTTAGTATAATGAACCATTCTGCACAAATTCATCCAAAACTGATGCATTTAAGTTAGCTATGTGTTCTTATCAATCTCGCTGCTTCAACTCTTCAACTATAAACATGTAAGTTACTGTGTAGCAGACTCTTAGCTGCTAACTGTTTTTACTGTTAGTAGCATTGCACAAACCAGGCCTTTGTTTCCTTTTCTGGGGCAGCAAACATGACACACCTTTGGACAATTGTTTTACTACAATTTGGGCCTATCTGCACACTTCATGGCTGATGACAATAACTTAACCACTTCTGTCGCCATGCAGTTCATCGTGCGGCTAACATCTGTCTCACACACACGCGACTCCAACTACCAGCCACTATTAGTGCTTTAGTGTATTATTTAAGATAAATTAAAGAGCTGAATTCTCAAAGACTGAGAAAAATAAATTAGTAAGGTGAAATATAAAAAAAAATGCCTCCAAAATACAAAACAACTGCCAGCAGACTCAATAGATCACCAATAACCGATATAGTTGTCCAATCACCCAACTTTAAACCTGAGGTTCAGAGTTCACGCTTTACACGTGTAAGGCTAAGAAGGATTTGCCTCATCAGTATGGACCAGATCAGGATACTGCAGTATTAGCGGGTCGGCAAGTGATACAATAATTAAGAAGCAGCACTTGCTGACATACAGAACCAAACAGCATTAAAAGAAAAACAAACTACAAACGCCATTAATACCTTCCAGGAGAGCCGTCATCAACAACAACAGATTCCTGTTCAAGTAAACTGCATCATTAATCACGGTTAAGGGGAACATATTTTCCCCCCAGATTGTGTGTCACAACTCTGTTTCTAATCAACATATCTTTGTCATTTATTTTATTGCTATCCAACTGTCGGGACTCTTTCAGCCAACCAATCGTATGTTAGAGGGGTTGGGATTCATCACCCTGGTAACCAAGAAACCAGAGGAGAAGCTTCAAGCTTCATGTTGGGGAAAAGGTGGTGTTTTAACCCAAACCATGCTATTTTTCAAAACAGAAACAAGTGGTGCCTGAAGCTCAGGGGCAGTTCTACCCAATGTATGATATTTTTAACCCAATCAAGTAGCTGTAGTTCCTAAATCTAAGCAGACGGCAAGTAAAAACAAAACTTAAGTCCGAAATCAATTGTCCCACATGCGCCACAAATTCCAGTCTCCTGGGTTAAAACCCATGTGTCTGACTTATGCCACCTCCAGTCTCTTTGCGGCTCTTTAAAAGTGGGAACATTTCCTAATACATCATAGAGTTGCTTTACTGAGAGAATGCAGTGTTGCTGTATAGGAGCATAATTTTTGGGAGACAGGGTTGCCTTCAGAGCTCTCTGCCATCTAAATAACCGAGCAACCCCTGCATCCTGTCTGCAGTAAAGTAAGACAAGAAGCCCAACACCCTTCCCCAACTCTCTCCTATCTCCCATCCCTTTATCCTCTTGTCATTTACTCCTGATCCCTGATTTCTCCTGTAAGCCGACTTCACTTGGATAACCCTGTAAATGCTTTGAGATGCAATGAGGTTATCGCTCCTGAATATGCTTAATTACAGGCACGGTTGTGGATAACACGGGTGTGTTTACAATGAATCGGGCAAAAAAAACAGATAAGGACAGATAAACAATGAAGATATGGGGCAGATGACAGATTTCTTAGGTTCAGCTCATCTCACAAAAACAGATAACTACTCACAAGGCCTCATCTCAGCCACTAAGGCATATTATTCCACCCGATAATGAAGTAATAAACTGCACGTCTCTCACGTTCTTGGGATGTCGTGTTTATTGGCAAACACTGCTTCTGTTTGATGGTTGCTGTGATTGGAAACTAGGGGATGACTGTTGATTCCTGAGAGACTTCCAGCAGGATTTTCAGTTTTAATAAAGCAATATAACCAATTTCTGTTTCCCTCTGCTAGCCACTCGCTTCTAAACCAAGCTGCAAACACAAGCTCTGAAGGCTGAATGATGGCTGAGGTGTTGGGGTACCTACAGCCTGTGGTGTGCACCTTCTCACAAATGTAATTACAGTACGCATCAGGACTGTAGGGATGTGTACGTGCGACTGACCCTCTTGAGCAGCTTTATGTTTTCCCCCACACGTTTCCAACGCTGGTAGCGCCAGCTGATAGTTTCGACGACATGCAGCAGGTTGAGGAAAGGTTAAGTAATTTTCTCCTTCACAGTAACGCCGGGCAAATTTTCTATCTTGTTATCTAGCAAAAATCATTCCCAGACATAACCACACATGCTGGCTGCATTTGTCATTATCAAGTGAGTGAGAGACAGTAAACACGATTACTTCAGGTGGATAAAGAAGCACTGCACAGCCCGATAACGCATCATCTAGTGTTGCAGTCAATAAATTTCTATGCTGCACTCTAAATGTATGCCTATAGCCTGGGTAGCTACACTGTGACTATTAGAACACAGTTGCACAGAGGCATAATTTAGCCTTTTACTTTGTTCCTACTGGGGATGCAGCTGCTCAGTCGAAGTGGGCATTTTTACCCCCACAAGTTATTTTACTCTTTTAGTGACTTCCGTTTTTCACAGCAGCAGCTCTGACATATGGAGCTTTGCTAGGGAGAACTAACAGAAAGTTAATCTGCCCCTGATTCCCATGGCTTGGTCAAACTCCCCCCCCTTTTTAATAAACTAGGTCACAACTAAGCACAGCCAATCTAGGAGAAGAAAAAGCCCCACCAACTAAAAATAAAAAAAGCGAGGTACAAAGAGGGAAAGGGGGGGGGGAAATAAAAACAAAACAACAACATTAGGCAATCAAAATTGGATCTCTTTGTTCTGAATTTGGATCATTCACAACTTAATTCTTCCGCTGCGCTACGGAGGGGTGGAAACCGCTCGCAGGCCAAGAACAAGCATTGTCTTTGGACGAGACAATAAAAGAAGGAAGCACTGAGAAGCCTGCAAGCACAAGTCAACCCCCAGTCTTACACATGAACACCGAGCTGGTGTAATCCACTATAGACATAAGCTGCGGAATGTAATTGAAACAGTGCTGACAGCGGTGCAAAAGACGAAACACAGGCACAATGGAGGGAGGGTGAAAATGACAGTAGACGACACTTTTTCTGGTTGCTTGTGATGCGACGAGGAGCCGTTTAGTTTTCCTGGATCGTCTCTTCTGTTGTATATTTGGATGGACACATTTCCTCTGTCATCTCTGATAACACAATAGTTAGGAGCTTTTAGACTGCTGACCACCTCTCTTCTCCGCTTCTATCCTTTCCTCTCCTCTCACGGGTCTCTCCTGCACTTTGTCGTGGCAACCCTGCAGGCATGCTGTCTCTCCTCCCAAGCTCAAAGATTCTGCAGCACCTTGGATGTGCCTCTCGTGGGGAAAGGAGACGAAAAGAGAGCCTAAGAGCAGGAGAAAAAAAGTAGTGTAGGAGAGGCGAAAAGATGGGGATAGATAGGGGAAAAATGAGTTATGTTTTCATGTTCACAGCCTGTCCTTTTGATGTACACACCAAAACAACCTGAGGCCCACAGCAGCCAATCCCAGTGGCTAACATGACAGTCGGCTTGGCAGCCAGTCTGCACGCTGGAGACTCCACTCCGCCTCTATTCCCGCCCTGTCCTGCCGCGCTCGCTGCCATCCCCTCCCTATCCTCTCTACCTTCATGGCGTCCCCCCCACCCGCTTCTCCAACTATACCCAAGCCTCTATCTCACATGCCAACGCAAATTTGGCACCTCAGAACCAAGCCTTCCATTCCTGCCAGCCACTCTCACTGTCATGCCAATGGTTTTGGAAACAAGCGTGCACCATGAAACTGGCACACCATATGCAACAGAAAGCGCTGCCCACTTACACTAAACTTTCTAAATAAAAACGATAGGCGGGGAGAAGCCTCTTTGTGTGCAAGAGATCTCCACTGGACTGATCCCAAAACGAGAGAAGGAGGAACAATGTAGAGCGCAGACCCACATTCAGCACTATTGCATTAGCGCACACGGCTCCACATGAACACACATATGACACACTCCAAGCATTATTAATTTTCATTACAGAATTCATAACAATGATAAGGCCAGTGCCAAATAAAAAATAATTACAACAAAGGAAAGACTACTAATTAAGATATGGATAATCATTGTATGCATACATGGCCAGCAGTGCTGTGATCATCACTGTTATTGTTTTTTATTGTCTTTCATCTCTGTTAAGAGGCGATGAAAATCAATGGCAGGCTCTCCCTGCGGCTTGGCAACCATCTGCAACACACTGAAGAGGATGGAGATGGCTCTCTGTTATAGCTTCAACACACACACAGGCACATCCACATGTGTCCTCATGTATGGTACAAACACACACACACACACACCCACACACACTCAGACACACAAACTTTCGTCACCACTGGCTGCTGCAGTAGAAGATTGCTATCGTGGTGAGGCAGGGTTTTAATTGATCTTGGTCACAGTTTAATGTGAGGCAAGGATTAGCTGTTATCGGTGGAAAGGGAAGCGGGAGAGGGGAAGGGTTTGGGGAGGAGATATCACAGTCTCTGACGTTAAAACCCGCCGCCCTTGATGACAGGAATTCTATGATGTGACCCACAAAGATGTGAGAGTGCTGCTGGGAAAGTGCGAGTGGAAAGCTGGGCAGTGGAGAGACAGGCGACATCAAGCTGAACTTAATCCCAATTTCCCTGTGACGTTTTGGGCCAGATCCTGGCTATTTCTAGCCCTGTGTGGAGCGAGGAGGAGAGCTGGTGCCGGGGGTTTGGCCTGAGCTATTTAAATCCACAAATTGTTATTAAGCCTTATTGGAGCATACAAGACATGAAAGTGAGGCACATTTGATTATTGGCAGGTGAATCATCAGAGAGCTAAAGGGCATAAAAGAGCGGCCTGGGAAAAGGTATGGGACTCCCTTTGCATCAAATCCAGGCATTCAGAGTCTGGGTTTCTGTGGTCTTTGTGATTCCCGATGGTTCAATGAAACAGGAGATAAATAAGTTGTAGGGCAGACAGGGTCAACATTAATCACCAAATTACACAGGTTCAAAACGTGTGTCCTGTGGCCACTACATATCAGTGGGGATGGATATAACTTTTTTTTTGAGCCACAGATTTCAAACAGTGCTTTCACTGTAGCTTAAATGCCAGGGCAACATGAAAAAAACAGTACAGTGTGCCAGTTGGTGAAGCTTCAAACTGAATGAGGGAGAAAAACATCACAGCTGAATGGCTGCTTCGTTGTTTCTCTGTACACAGCTTTTTTTTCACCAAAGAGAACATTGTGAAATTCCTAATCAGACAAAAAGAAACAGAGAACTTAGGAACAGAGAATGAAAACAGAGCAGAAAAGCTACCAGTATGACTACTAGCAAAGCAGCTTTAGCACTCCAATCTCATGACTTTGTACATGGCAAAGAGCTATGCTTGGTTTTCTTCAAGTGTATTTCATTGATAGCGGAGGCTGGCGCCTTCAGGGGGTGTAGACAAGCAAAACAAATCATCCTCGCCATGAATCTGTTGCTTCTTCTGCTTCTCTTTTCTCCTCTTGGACAGTTTTCTCATTCAGCACTCTCCACTGACAGTAGACTATAGTTCAAGAGCCTCTTAACAGTCTCCCTCACCCCACTCCACCCCCAGCTGCCTGCTTTTCTCCGAGTTCCCAAGACAACACTTAACCCAAAGGATGGATGAAAAATCAGAGGCAGCAGAATGTTCAATGTCTCCACAGAGAATCCGCTAAATGAGACAGGGTTTGATTTGAGATTGTTGTGTTGCTTTAGATGCATTTGTAACTTTGTTGTGCAAATGGTCAATTCAGTGCATCGTAATGGCGTCGTCTACGAGACAAACTGAGAAACAAGAGAGCATCAGCAATCAAGTCCTTTTCTAACACCGAACTCCTGATTTATGGCGTGTAACACTCTGAACTATGATTGACATGCTATTGATTTTTATATCGTATAAGCTAATTAAATTAGGAATGTTTTATAACCTCCAGCACGGAGCATTATACTGTACAGCCTAACACACACACACACACCTTTATGAGCACCAAACATCTCTGTGCCCCCACTCATTCAGGGCCATAAAAACATATTTATGAGAGCATCAGGCCATTGAGCCACAGCAATGTTTGCCATTTTCTCTGCGCTCTATGATTCCATCCAAGCGTCAAGATTGATTCTGAGAGCTCCTACTGTGTCACCCTCCATAAGGAATATGTATAATTCAACAGTCTGTTTTTTCTTTTTTCCTCTCTTTCTCTTTTTTTTTTTATAAACATACACTCATACTATTACCAGCCCTCAGCGACGAAGCCATCCAAGGAAAAAAGAGGATTGTCTGCTTGGGGGACAGAGCAGTGGTGGAGGGGTGGTGGAGGAGTTGCTGGTGGATTGGTGCAGCTTTTTATTCCCCTCAACGCCCAGAGTGCTGCTAACACTAGTCCCATGTTGTTCGTCATGCAGAGACACTAACAGACTGCCACATGGTAGGACACTGCCAGCTGAACAATCACCAACACCGATCCTGCCTGGCGATTGTCAACCTGTCATTTCTAATGGCCACCATGGGCCAGATGCTCGCAGAATAGGCAAAGACGACCGAACACACACAGCGGCAGCAGCCCAGGTTTTTTACCTGAGCTCGGAAGGTGGAAGCCACAGTTGTGTGTCTACGCGGCTGTGTGTTTAGGCGCTGGTGTGCACCAAAACCCTTTAGGGGGAAACAACTGACTGCAAAAAAAAAAAGGTGGTGTTTTCTCTGTGCAATTGTGTGTGTGCATGCATGGATGATTGTGTACAAGTGCATGCATGGTGTGTGTGAGTGTGTGGGCTCCGGCAAGTGTGCGTTTCTGTCAAGCGTCTTCCCGGCGACGGAGGGCTCACTGAGCTAGGCAGGACTACAGTCATTACATCCACGCTCTCGCACAAGCAGATGGCAAAACAGATGATCCTCGCTCATCTCACTCATGACCATCCATATTTATTTCATGGTTGCTGGCCCACAGACTCCCCATGCCTATCACTTCTCCATGAGTGCCTTGGCAGGGAGAGGGGCTGCCGACGCACACAAGTGTTTGGAAAACAAAATAGGCATGAAAAAGTAAGCAAGTGAGAGCGAACACAAGAAAAAGCTGTGAAAACCAAAAAGGGAAAACAATGGTACTCGCCAATTGGTTGCCCATCAAAGCTGTTAAATAACTTCACATTGATCAAAGACAGCAGCAAATCCATGTGTTGTTGTGAGCTACTGTTCATGACTAAGACTCTGGTCGATGCCGCTTGACGTGATTTATACTGCTTCTTGGAGTGCCAATAAATGAAAGGTCTGATTGGCTCAGTGTAGAACTGGACAGAATGGCTCTTCACTCACTGCCTTTGATCTCCTGCTACTTACTGGGGAAATGAGCAACCTAGCCTGAGACAAACTCGCAGAAAGCCCCATACATTACCGTCCTATCCCCTGGAGCTAGGCCAGAGCTAAAAAGCCCAAATTGGTCCGCACCAACGTTGTTTAATGGAACCTGGTCTGACGAGAGGCCATTTTTAAATCCACTTGACCAGCTCGATACAGACTGTGTGACATAAATGCAGTAGTCCTTTTGCTGAGGCAGGAAAGTTGGACCTTTTACCTGGTATCCTAATTATCTCCACCGTCTCTTCTCTGTTTTATGTATAGATTTGAGTATTAATGGCTGGATTTTTTTCTGCCACCATCATCAAATCTTACCTCGGCCTTCTGCTCACCCCTCTCCCTTTCCCTCCCCTTGCTCTTTTTATTGTTGATGTCTCAACACATACTTCGTGGCCTTACCAGATCTGGCAGCAGTCCTGGACGATGGATGAAATTTAGGTTAATCATAGGAAGTGACACAGAGGTGTCCCCCAGGGCCAGTGGCTGAGTGAGTAACTCAATTAAAAGTAAACAGCCTCAGACAGGGCCACCCATGCAGGCTTGATCTCCGCGAGCTTCAGGGGAGAGGGAGGGGAGACGTCTCAGTAAAGTCTTGCCTGCCTTCGCTTTGCTCTCCCTGGGCAGGCGATGGATTCAGCACTGGCACTGGCGAGGCAGAGCCAAGGGGCACAGTGACCGTGTGCTCCAGTTACTCTGTCGCAGATGATTCACCATAACTGGGGGGGGGCTTCGAGCAGGACATGTGACACGCACAGATGAGTGGACAGCAGCTTTGTTCCATTATCAGTCAGCCATGGGATTCACAGAATTGGGGGAGGTGAGGAGAAGGAAAGGGCAGCAAGAGTGGGAATCATAAACATCACCCAAACTGCTTTTCCCTCTCTCTCTTCCCCTTGAGCCAGACTCAGAGAGGGGGGGCCATGGTAGGGATAGTGATAAGGACAGATTGTGACCATACTGTTACCAGGGGTATAGAAAGAGCCAAGAGGCTCAGAATAGATAGCTGGCTCTATCAGGGCTAAGAAAGGGCCCTTGAGTCCAAGTGCCATCATTTCCAATAGCAACAAGCAGATAAAAACAGCTGGTGCCCGTGGTAGAGCTCTGCTACTGATTTGTTTAACCCCAGGGCAGGAGGCAGGTGAAATCCCAAAAAAAGTTATGTTGCCAGAGTAACAGAAAAATATGGTGCTTTTTTTCCATCACCGAAAAGATCTTTTTTTGTGTGTGTTTTATTAAATCAGCAACAATGAGGCAAGATTGATGGATGCAAATTAAGCTTGCGCTTAAAAAAAACAGAATATTTTCTGTGTGATGTTGCTCGGGAGAGCTTGTGCATTAACATATCAGTTAAGAACCAAAGAGCTCCTGGTTTCGACAGTGTTTGAGTTACAGGTGAAGTTGGCAACAGCCAACATGACTGAGTGGAGCATGCAAGTTTGGCTGCCTCCTCATTATGACACACAGTATGCAGCGTTTCCACTACAGAATGAACTCTGACTGCATGACTCAGGGGGCACATGGACAGAGAAGTACAGTGCTGGGTGCCTGGGATGTTGGAGCAGCTGGAGGTTTGTATAGTGGAGGAGGTGCAGCATTCACCTGTGCTGGAGGATGATTCTGGAGCCAGAAAGTGCTTTGGCAGGAAGATTATAAGATTCCTGCAGCCTCTCCATTACATCTTTTCTTTTTATTATCTGTATGGGCATAATATTAATTCCTCCAGTGTGTGTGCAAGACTCTCTGGAGCATTATCAAGCCTCTCACACCCATTACAGTCATAAACATGCTCGCAAATTAGAACTCCATAGTGGCGAGAACCATGAAGTAGGCTGAGAGTCTGGGTTTGGGTCCTTTATGTGCCTTTTGTTAGTTATTCTGCTCGGGCTCTTTGGTCCATACCCAGCGCTGTTAAGCAATCTGACAAGGAGGATCATGTACAAAAATAGTGAGAATTTCTAAAAGTACTTCCAGAGGTGTTTGGAGAAAATACTTTGCACTGTCATAGCAGTTAAAGCATGAGGACCACAAAGCTATTCAGGCTTTTGTTTTCTTTCACATTGATTTCACTTTCATTTTGTTGTTGTTCCAGAGGATTTGAAGTCAATAACGCATCCATGGTATAATCAAAAGAGAAAAAATGTATTCTGTCAACCAAACAAACAATGATAGCAGGTTCCATTGTTGGCTCTTTCAAACAGAAATGACTAAATATTGCCTGAGCCACGCATTTTATCAGCACAGGTGTGTCATGGTGAGGCTCACCCACCCACCTATGACTAAAAGAGAAGTGTGTTTCAGTAATTGTGTTTTAATTACATGTTAAAAGTAGGACATGCTGTCACCTATTTTTCCCAAATTTTCCTTTCAGTGGATTTAATTTCTTATCCTGGTCCACGTGAATGTGGGACATCACATTAAATCTGGACTTGCAAGGGCAAAACCTTTAAAAAACAATAAGAGTAGTGATGCAGATGACTGCCTTGCCGCCATCAATCACACAAGCCCATACTGACTGGCAGGTGTCACCTCTCCTCATCTCATTCCGGCTATCTCCTCTTAGCTCGATGGCTGACTAGCAAATAAGGTAGCGGGGAAAAAAAGAGGCGGTAATGTGCCATTTACCGTCACCTTTGAGTGCTGCGGGACTTGTTTCTGTGGCGATTGTAGAGGGCAGGTTGTGGTGCCCTGACCTGTAGTCTTTCCAAAAGGATAATGAGCCTCATGGCTGCCCAAATGAATGGCGTGGGTGGCCAAGGTTCAGCCTGTTTCTCCATAATGAGCTTCCATCCTTTCAACAATAAGCCACAAGGCTTTTCTAGCCTTTTTAATGTCTGCTATAAGAAACAACTATGGACAAAAAGCAGAGTTCAAATATGTAAATAGCCGAAAGCATGATCATGCACACCACTGCACGGAATAGTGAGAGTAAACAATAAGAAATGCAACACCAGCTGACATTTTGAGGTCAGCATCATTCTGCTCTTCATCTCCGGCTCCTCAGCATCCCTGATTAGCTGCAGTGGCTTTGAGGGGGCACATTCTAACTGTTTGTCCACGGAGCTAATTAAGAGCGACACACAAAGCAGCAAACAAAATAACATATCAGCTACATTAAATCTCCTCTGAAGGCGCTGAGCAGTACAAACATGTCACTCAGTCAGCCTCCCACCCCCACCCTCGGGCCGTGGTGCGCTCGCTGGAGAAGGTAGACAGTGCAGTGATTTTGTCCATCAAACACATGTCATCTTCCCCGAGTGGGCAGGGAACAGAGGTGGCCGAGGGAGACAGTTGTTGCGGCGCACTATTGTGTGATGGGTGAATAAATGTAGTGTTTGTGTGTGTATGTGCGTGGCGGGGGCTGAGGGGACCAGATAAGGGGTAGACAGGAGAGAAAGGACAGTCACTCACAGTGCAGGGACTTTTCAAGTGCAAGCCTGTCAACCATGGACTCCTGTGACAGCCACACCGAACTCCTGGTGAGCTACTATTTCCTCCACCACGGTCAAGATTACAATGATTGTCCTCCCTGCAAAGGCCACCCATGACTCCACAGACACAGATGTTTAGACAGACTGGCTGGGAATGACTGAAATTCCTGCGCCCGCGGGGGTATAATGTAGACGGGGAACTCTGTGAAATCAGCATGTAGAGCTGTGTGACACCTGACGCTCCTGCGGTGAATTATGCAAGCATGTGCTGTATTTATGGAATAACATTTCAGGTCCGCTCATCCACGCTGAATGTTTTGCAAAGATAGAGAGAGATAGTGGGGACTTGAGGATATGAAGTGGGCTAACACCTTCATTGAAAAGGTGTATTCCACTTGGCCTTTTGTGTGATGAATCATTAAGGCGAGCTGCTCAGGAGAGGAAATAAATTCAGTGATGGCGTTTTCATTGACGAGATAAAGACACCTGTAGAGCAGTGTTTTAACTATCTTCTTTGATGCCATCATGAACTCCAAACACGTTCCTTTTCCCACCTTATTGGTCGCTAATTAGTGGCAAAAACAGGTGTGAACTTGGTCCAGTGGGAGGATCTATGATGATATTTGCCGCTGCGGAAGCAACCGGTCCCTATGGAGCGCCGCGGGGTCGAGGGAGATCCGGTCTCTGGCCCTGCAGATTCTAACACAGCTGCTATAATGACTGCTCTCAGCGAGGGTCTGATTTCTTTGAGGCTTTGATGTGACTGCTAATGGCTGCTGACAGATAGGCTCACACCCTGCTCATCAAGCTGCGTACTTATTGTATTTTCCCCAGGTCTTACCAGGACCAAGCTCTGACTTTACCAAGAATTGATTTAATCTGACCTTTGGCAGAGTTGTGTTAAATCCACATTAACCTGTCTAGGATTAATGAAGACGGGGGGAAAGAAGCTATTTGTTATAGTAATCTAACAAAGATGACTCAAGCTGGAGGCATTAGCTCTGATTGTGAGATTTTCCCGAGTACAACATTGACTTCGCTCACTTACTTCTGCGGGATGGAGCTCTGTCCAGGCAAGTCTCTCAAAAATGATGTTCTCATAGCTAAACTGCATTCTGATTAATGTTTTGAAAGAAGCTTAAAGTTAGTTTCTCATGAAAGATAAAGCTGTGGCAGAGCAGGAAAGACTGCCAGTTTGAGAGAGCCACAGAGTTCACATAATGAGGCAGAACTGGAGGACGGAAGCTTAAACAAACAGCGCTTTAACCCCGGAGACCAAGATTCGCCACCCACCTCATTATTCTCACATTTAAGTTTGGTTTTGAAGTTCAGGCCCCAAAACTATGTGGTTAGAATCAGGAAATCATGCGTGTGTTGACACTTTCACAAAAACAATTCCATGCCAGAAATTCAAGCTTAGACACCAAAATGACTTGGTTAAGTTTAGGAAAATGTCAGACACTGGGTTAAAAGAGAGAAGCTTCTTCTCTCTTTTCTGGTTTACCACGGTGACAAGTCCCACGCCATCTAATATATGATTAGTTGGCTGAAAAGGAGCGACAGTCAAGCAAAAAAAATAAATCATGTCCCCGTTTTTTATATAGCACATTTAAAGCAACAGCTGTTGAGCCAAAGTGCTTTGCCGTAGAAAAATAAGATTGGCATTATGAATTAATCTAAAAATTGAGGTGAACGCCCTACTGTGTTATTTATGATGCGACTTTACCTGAGTTAGTAAGGATTAAACAGTAGAAAAATTATATAAAATACAACTTTACCAGACTATAATAAATATAACATAAAACTAACTACGACTAATCTAAATATTAAGGCAGAGATCCTACAGTGTTATTAATTATGGAGACTAATTTGATTAGAACTATAGCTATGACTCAACAAAAATATACAATAAAGCCCAATAAATTCGAGGCTTTCTTATATGCAAGCTTTCTTTTTCCGTCTCCTGTTTCTTTATATTTATATTTCCTTACTACTTTTGTTTTTTGTTCTTTCTTATTCATATTTGCCACAGTGTAGGAGGAAAACTCACCTTTAGCAGGAAGAAACCTCCAGCAGATTCAGGCTCAGGGAGGGGGTCATCTGCCTCGACCAGTTAGGATGAGGTCGAAGGGGAGAGAAAAAATGACAGCAGAGTTATAAATAAATAAATATATAGACAAAATAACAAATAACAAGATATCATAATCGCTGGACAAGTCATGTTACATCACAAACAAACCTAATCCAGCAGAAAATGTGTTTCCCTCAAAATGTAATTGAGAAGTGAAGTTAAGTTGCAAAGGAACATAAATTTTGTGAGACAGGGCTCCTCTGTCCGTGTCTGGTCAGATATGTATGATGCTGTGTTTGTTTAAAACTTGCAAACAGATGTTCGGGAACACTCGCCCTCTGACATATTACGCTTTGTGTCAGGCAAGGCAAATGCAACCCATCATTTCATGCATGGTTACAGAGATGCACACGTATGCATATTCTGTCAAACGTGCACGTGGGCAATCACGCACACCCTCACTCCCATAGTGGACTGTTTGTTTATGTCCCCTCCTACCCTACTTGAGCTGTGGCCTGGCCAGCCAACCATAATATTTGCCATGTGGCAGTCACAACAGGTTTGACTCCTCATTCGGCAGAGTCCGTGCACATTGAGTTAACAGGTTTCAGCTGCAGTGGGGGCATGTCAACCCAAGAATGCACTAATCAATCATATTTCACTTCAGGCACGCTCCGGCTAAACCACAACCTACCGTCATCCTCCCTCCCTCGTACGGTTCCTTCTTTGCTTTCTCTGTGTCTCCTGAGCACATAGTGCGGGAAACGCTTAATGAATCAGACAAGCTGTTCACATGGACAATAATGAGCAGGTTTTGGTTGAGGGGAACCACAATTTCTGCTTTCCACTAAAGTACTTGAGCTAGTGTTACAACAATAATGAATAGTACCACAGGGATCTCTGTTTAATATACTCCTATTAAAAGGTCAGCACTAAACCAGACGTGCATACTGTCGGATGAAGTGTTTGGCAAACACATGCAACATTTAATGTTACTAACCTAACTCAGTTTTATGCCAGGAGTCTCTGGAATGTAAACCTAGAGCACTGTTTAGGAATTCCTCCTAACAAACTAAATTAGGTTATACAATGTAAACAATGAAAAAGCATATCTGTAGCAATAAGCCACTTAGGAAGGCTTTGATGTATTCATGGGTAAATTGCCATATCCCCCTCCCCCTCCGCACTGGCCCTCAGGACAACATCTTAACTGATATAAATCAGCTTTACTGCAACTGGTCAAAATTTCCTTACTCACATCAGAGCATTCAAGTGATCATCTATCAGCAAAGCTAATCTATTTTCCTCTCAAAAGGGGCCCTTTTTCATTTCAATTCATGGATCCACTTAATTTGAGCACGACCTGTTTTAATACAACATGTATTATGTGGAACGGTTGTACCCTTGAGCAATGTACTTTACCTGCATTTCACTGGTGCAAAGCTCAGCTTTGCAAATGGGTTCCAGAATTTGTGAGTCACTTGGGATGAAAGCCTGTGCCAAGCCATGAAATAATAACACTAATATTTACATAAGGTTTCAATTTCTCCTAACTCTTTTATTTCCTGCCGTGTATAATGGTTTCGGAACAGTGATTGACAATTCATGACAATCATGTTGTTAGCTGCGCTCTTGACAGCCTGTAGGGGCACAACCTTGACTTACAACCCCCAGCGTAAAATTTAATGAAGTCACAGGGGTAATTGGGGTGTGTCGAAGTTCGAGGCATGTTGCTTTGGTGTGACAGGGGTGTGATAAACTTCCTCTCAGATTCTGTTTTCTAAAAACAGTTCTAATCACGGCAAGGATGTGGCTTTATATATGAACTGCCAGGGAAAGTACACAGCACACAAGAACCGGGGACGTGGTTGAGACGGGGATGAAAAATGCAATCAGGAAATACTGGAAGGAAGGCAACTGCAGAGAGCGAGTGGCCAGCTAATAATAGAGCTGATAAGAGAGCAGCGGAACCCAAACAATACACACACACACACTAACTGCTTTAAAATGTGGTCTTGCAGAAAAAATGCGTTAATCATTTGCATGACTCTGGCAATCCCCATGAGCAGAATGTGTAGATGCGATGAAATCTTCCCGGTATTAGAACAGTTTGGATTCTTTCCCCCCCTCCCAAAAAAAAAGTAAGTAGCCTACAACAAGTTTCACATAACAACTAATTCAGTTATCATAGAAATTATCACAGACATATTAAATGCCTTTTGGGTGATTTCAGCGCCACAATAAAAAAAGCAAATAGATGTTTTGCAGCTTTCAACCTCACCCATAATCCTCCAACGCAGTCTCCGATGAAAATCATAATTTGTTATCTCCTCCACTAGGCGAGGTCAGGAGACTAACAGGAAGGCTTTGTGGTAAATCAAACCCTCCTTTTCGAATCAAAACAACCTTTTCCTCATCCTCAAAAAACAATCTGTTAGGCTGCCCTATCTCCCAAGATGTCCCCCAGTAACAGATGCTTATCCTTAGCCTATCCAGAAGAGATGAGGGAATGAAGCGAAAGGATCCGGTTCTCCAGATGTGTAAAATCAAAACAAAGGGGCATGTTTTTAGTGGCAGGGGTCTGGTATGATAAAGTATATGATACGATATTCTATCTTTTTGTAGAGCTGCTTTTTCCCGTTAAACATAGAAACAACAGAATCTGATGTGCTATTGAATTGCTGTAGTTACAGTAAACATTTTTTAAAACATGAGGCTGGAATTCTTTTTTTTTTCTTACTTCTTGTATTTCATAACATTGATTTACTAATCCTGACCTGCCTATGGCAAAACAGTGGGGGTTGTAGGCTCTTTTAGTGGGACGGAAAGGATCTATTGACCCTTAAGACAGCTGAGGTACACTAGTAGATCTTTAGCTCTCCTTTTTGGCCAGTCTTTAGGCCTGAACACAAGGGACCTTTGTGTCTCTCTCTCTCCTTTGGCTGGCAGCTGTGGGCTAAGCACTCATCCATAGATCCACACATTTGCAATTTTGAAGAGGGAGAAGGCAACACAAGTCTATCAGTTTTTGCCTCTCCTTGCCTTCTAATCTTGGAAATCTTGGAAAGGAGGCACAATAAGCACAGCCAGGGGAGGCTGATTATTCTGGCTGTGTATTTACTTCACACACACACACGCTGCTCTTTTCCCTTTCCAAGAAGCAACAAAGCAAGAAGAAGACAGAGAGTCAAACTGGAAATGGTGGACACTAAGAGTTAATTAAATAATATGCAAGAAATCTGATGGATGCACTTCATAGGATGAGTGCAACAAATGTGAGTGGTTCCTATAATCACAGGGAAAATTAGATACATGTTCAGGCTTACAGTCAAAGGAATGTGGTATTGATTTAGAGCATGTGGGTATTAACTTGAAGGCTTTTTAGACTTAAGTAGGGGATATGCGTATACGCTGGTATATTTTTTGTTGATATCTCTGCTATATACACGCAGGACCGTGAAGGTATGTTGAATAAGTATGCCCAAGCCATTCCAGATGTTACATTTTAAATCCTGTCATCTCCACTTAGTGTAACAGTCCAGGAACTCCATTTGGAGTAAAAGCCCTTTAAACAAGGTAGTTTTGCCGAGCATTTGGTGGGATCAGCAGTCTTTGATCTGCTCTCTTCCTCCCTGGCTGTTGGCTCCCCTGACCTTTTGCAAACCCAATGTGACATCCACCTTTTGAGCTAAGGCTATTTGACAAATAAGTGATGACCGTTCACATTTTTAATTTAGAGGTATGATGAAAAATTAACCGTGGCCAACTCCAGACCTTGATTTTTAAACAGGTCTACCTATCTTTTCCACCTTACTTTACCTCTCTCTGCTAGAGACCTTCACCAGTCCAAAAATCACGGCTGGATCCGATATGGTCCCATGAAAAATCTATCCGAATGGGATAATTAGATGCAATCCAAAATGCGGCTGACTCTGACAACGAGAGAACACACCGGCGGCCGCATAATGCACTATCAATCAATTTGACCAATTAACAAGCAGCCACGGTGGGAAAGAGCAGCGTACTTATAATAGTAATGCTGTAGGAGAAAATGTAAAGTCATGCAAACGGAAATTATTGATGTGCTTCAAAGACAGTTTTATGCCACGAAAAGCCCTGGATCCACATACTGCACAAATAATAAATGTTGTTAAATGAGTGAAGATATATCGTAGGCACTTAGGTGCATTCAGATCCATGCTGGTTTTGAACATATTATGGCAGGAACTCAGGGCATGCATGAGCGTTTTTAAGAACAACTCCATAATCAACTCTTTCAGGTGATTCAGCTGTTGGATCGTTTCAGGTGTATAATCCAACAGCTTTGACTGGTACTCCGAGTGCGCCAGAACAATGACAAACAGTAGTTACTGGACGTTACTTCACAAGCATCTATGAAATAGAACAATGGAGATTAGCTAGGTTAGCTTATATGGTAACTTTTATGTTATGTTTTTATGTTGGCAATGTAAAGGAGGATAACATATGGAACCAAAAGACATCCTAACAGCAGGAAAATGGCACTTGTACTCTTAACTAATCACCATTTTTCTTCTCTGAATTGAACCAATTAGACTTTTTTTAAGGCCGATTTGAAATACCTGCCATGACATAGGGCTCTTTTCTGCCCTGAAAATAGTCCTAAAAGCGATTGTACAGGAGCAATTCTTGCAATTGGACCACACACAAAGGTTCAGTTCATCCTAAAATGACCTATGAGTTTCTGCAGTGGAAAAAGGCCTATTGACACATACACCAAAGATGCACTACAATAAACTGCGTCACTGCCTGACCCAATTAGACTGAGCAGAATCTGGATCACAAATATTCGTGCCTCGGTCCCTCAAAATACAGCGGACCAGCAAATATCTCTACTGTCTGCCATCCATCTCCTTCCTCTGCATCCCACTATTGCTGATCTGTTCCCTCCATCCTGCCTCTCGTCCCTCTCCCCTTTCTGCCCCATAACTAATCCTTATTATGCCTCTCACATAAACTGTGGGTCTGGCACCAGGCTGCCAGCCACGCAGGCTAACAGGAATAGGCTAAGAGCGGAGATTGGAGAAGGATTCTTAAGTTGTAACAACCCAAGTGGCACAAAAGATGCTCCACAGACCCTGTTTCCTTCCCTCATTTGGGACTTCTTCCATTATATTCCTCTGTCATCCCCTACTCAGCATAATAACTCCTGAAAGGTAGATAACTATTAATAGAGTTCGCACAGCACTGCAGTCATATGGATTGCCCCGCAGCGCTGTGACTAAGTAGAACTGATGTCTCCTGTGACAAGCGCTCGTGTTGCTGTCATCCAGGACGTGCAGACACTCTGCATACATTACTGACTGCTGGCTTCCCCCTCTCCGACCCCCCTTTTGGATGGCACCACAGCTGTCCCAAAGTGAATCCCAAATGAGAGGATCTGTCAGGGTTTGTTTGCTGCAGGCCTTGATTTGATGCTATTACTCTGCAGATGGAGAGACTGGCTCAGTCTGCGGGAGCCGAGAGCTGCTGGTGGACAACACTTGCCTCGGGCCTGGCCTGGTGGCACCGAAACACATTTTGAACAAACAGAGAGCTGAAAGTGATAAGGGGGTAAAAACTGTTTTTACTTTTTTGGTGTCTCTCCCTAAAACAACATCCTCCTCTGATTCCTCAACACACCCTCGTGTTTGTGTTACAGAGGCCAAACGACTAAATCTTTCTCATATCTTTCTCTCATATTCCCCCTTCAGCCAGATGTTCCTCATTCATTTTTCTCAGACGCAGCTGCATGTGTAAATAATCCATGATTTCACCCGCTGTATGGGTGGATTGAGGCATATTGTGTGTCTGTTTAAGCAAGCAGTCTCCTCTTTTGCACCAGGGGTGCAGACCTGCTTTTGACTTTAGAGCAACGTCGTTAGTTTTTCATCGAGTCTGAGGGCAACAGAAAAGTCTGTCAAGATGATGAGGTCAATCGCTAACCACAGCCCTGGCAGCACTTTAGCACAGGTTATCTAACGCAAGCAGATGGATGACATCTTAGCTAAAAGTGCTTAGCTGCTTGTTCCAGGTCAAGTCAGATTTCCTGCTGTTGCTAGTCCAGCAGAGTCTTGCCAGATCACCCCTCTTGTTTCAGGCCCCCAAAGCATCTCTTTCTTCTCTGTGGCAACCATCAACCGCAGCGACCAAGAGAAAGACTGACAGCCGACCCGCCGAGGAGGTGTGCAGGCAAGTCGACCAGAACAATAACAAAACTGGAGTCAGAGGCAGAAAGGGGAAGAGGACAGACCCTAATAATGGCCAGGCCGTGGCTTGACATGCTATGAAAAGTGACAGTGGACGAGTCATCCATTATTTATAGCAGTGCAGAGCTGGGTTATTTATTTTTTCAGCAGCATGAGCAGCAAGGGATCATGGCACAAAACAAGCAGCCAGTCGTGGCCTATTCATGTGATTGTCAGCAGACAGCGAGGCAAGCCCAGTGGTGAAGAAAGCTGTGACTGTAGTTGTGGCCTCGTATGGACACTGCATTCAGGACAGGATTCACCTTGACTGCTGCTGACTCTGTCTCTGTCCTTCTCATTGTCTCCCTTTCATGTCATAGACATGTGGGGTCAGTGTCAACTGTGGGTTGCTCAAAACAGCGTGCTCGCTTACCTTTAACTTCCATTTTAACGGTACGATGAGGGTGTGAGTGTCTCTTCAATGCAGTTTTCAATGTTGGAAAAATAATTCTATTCATCAGATTGTTATTCAGCTAACTGCATTAACGTGTTGGCAGTTTAATGTGTTGGCAGCTCACTCAGTATTTTGTTTCATAACACTCCTCTTTTCCTCTATGTAAGGGCTCATCGTGGAACACTCTCCAAATAATCATGAAGTGTTGATAGAGCCAACAATCAACTGACACATTCATCAGTGAATGGCAGAGTTGCTGATCTCAGTGTGAGACTGCAGCGGCGAAATCTATGCGTATGGATTAGCAGAAGTGTTCGATAGTTCCGTCCAGGGCGACTGAATCACCATCGTTGTCTCAGATATTTATCGCGGCTGAGTGGAGCAGTGTGTGTCTGGACATGGCTTAGTACAGTAAAGATGCCACGGCCGCCATCAGGGCTTTTCTGGCACACAGAAACGCGCCATGACATCAGGAACAGATGTTGCACATGGTGAGGCCCATCAAGGGACAACAACTCTGCATCAGTGCATGAATATTTCAGACAGCTTACTGCTGTACTTATCAGTGAAGACGCAGTCAGGCTGGCCAAGGACCCAGTCAGTCTGATCTTAAATTTCGGGGATGTTGTAATCACTTTATTGGAGAAGTGGATGAAAACACACACTAAACTGATGAAGTGCTGGCTTGCAGAAAGAAGGAGTCGCTTTTACTCTGAGGCATTTTTATGACATGATAACAAAACTGCTTTCATCTGGGCTCAAACCCTGGCAATTCTGTCAAAACTTTAGTCCTTATTTATCTGCTGTAACGTAGACTGCGGATCTTTTCCCTATATCTGTAGAAACCGAGGTCAGCAGCCACATTCCTGTAATCCACACCCTTTTCTAAGCACAGCTTGAACCAGAAGCCTCAACCTCTCCTTGACCCCTGAGGAAAAGAATCCCTCAACCAGATCCCCGGAGAGACTTTCATTACAGACAAAAACAGAATCCATGGGTGGCCAGAGTCATATTCTGATATTAGGGCAGAGGACATGGATTTGATATGAGCCTGGAAATAGTCCTATAGACTGCAGAGTGAGCCTCGGGTCCATGTTGAGCTTTAATGGCCCTCCTCCTGCTCGTCAATCACACATAAAGAAAATGCTTAATTGCAAATTTCAAACCAGTGCAGTGGACTGACGTCATATTATTGGAATGGGAGAGAGGAGACAGGTTTTGAATTGCTCGCGAGCCGGGCAGATGGATACCACTGCCTCGCAAAGGTATATGTCCTTATGAGTTACGAGCTTGTAGCAGCATTTAGAGTTATGGTTGACACAGATCAGCTCAACATTCAATATCACAATTACAGTAAAAGCTGGTGTAATGTTTCTCATATGGATAGTAGCATAAACCTTCGAACCCTGAAGGAACCGAAACACTGCAATATGGACACACAACAGTATATAGAGCAGGATGTTAATCAGCAACAGAGTATATTTCATACCCCGAGACTCAATTAAGCAAAACTGATTAATGTGTGTTTTAACAGTAAAACATGATTATTTTGTATTCCCGTATGAATAGTTTTGTACAATCAGTATTTTCACTGAAAACCGAGCGGAGTTTTCCCAAAACATTGGAAGGTTTTGAAACAAAACAGAACTCACATTCCTCAGTTTCTATCTCATGCTATACCCAGTTTACTTTTGAGGGAGAAATGTCTACTTTTCCTCTGGTAGCAATAATGAGGTTGATTTTATTCAGTCTGATATTCACAAACTAAACACGCGGTTTGTGTCAGCGCCAACACATTTTCCACCACTTGAACGTTCTCCACTCTCCGGCCAGACAAAAGCATTGTAATTTCTAAGGCACGGAAAGCCGTTCGCCATGACGGACGTCTCTCTTTTAATTGACCCCGGGTCAAATAGGGACTGAGATAATATTTTGTTAAATTATTCTCATTTCCCTGTGAATCACATTTCCATATATCTCCACTTCATGCCTTATTTATCATCTCCTTACAATTACCATGCAAACGATGTCTTAACTGTCACCCCTTTCTCCCTGTGAACAGTTTAGTAAATATCAAACCGTATTTATTATTAATAAACCCACAGCTGAAAACACCCTTTTTATCTATAAATTATTCACACTCTCAAAAGCTTGGGGAGTATGGGCGCCCTCCATTTGATGCCACTGAGGCCAATATAATTAAGACTATTGGCTCACACCGATGCTGATGCATGCATCATCTGCTTCACCCTCATCTATCAGTCCATCTGTGAGAGCCATAGGAGATCATACATTTCAATCACAGCGTCAGGCCCGGTGACAGACTTTGCACAATGGATGTTGGTTTTATTATCACAGCACAACTGGTGAGGACACCCCGCTGTTTTACGGCTCACCCAAGCCCCTGCTCTTCACTCACTCACTGACGGTTTCACACGTGCGCACAACTGCCTGCAAACACACACACACACACTCGCACACACACAAAGCTGTTTATGCTGGTATGACCGATGAATGATTTCTTGCGATTACCGTCTCGCACATTTTCGAGGACCCAACCTGAATTGCACTCGCACACGTAAAAACAAGTATCTATTTTTACACACAAACACATTTACTCAAACACACACGCGTTCAGACACGCTCATTTGCCCATGTGCTCAGTCACACTAACCTGGGTTGGCTTCCCAGCTGTGCAAGCTGTTTCTTCCATCAACATGTGTTTACTGGCAGGGGACCCTTATGTTTGCATTACAGGGAGGCAATAAACAGGAAGGCCAACCCCGGGGTTTGAAAACTACTGTTTGGGGTGGGGTGGTTTGGGGGGGAGGGGAGGGGGACCCTCAGGAGAAGTGAGCCCTAATCACTGTGCGGTTCAGGGTTTAATTAAAATGCAGTGCGAAATGTCAAAAAAGAAAAGGCTCTTATTTTTGCGGGCTGATGTTTTCTCCAATCCACATATGCCGAAAGTCCTCGGTGTCCAAGTCTGCAGACTTTGATGAATTTTTTACAGTCTTATGGAGCTCTAACCACCTGGATGAGGGCATATGCGAGTAGTGTTTGTGAGTCTTTGTGCGTACGTGTGAAGGGGGAGGGGGTGGTGGTGGATGTGTTAACATTAAATTAAGTATTTGCTTGGTACAATATACAAGTGAAAGACTGATTAACCAGATGACTGCAAGGCCTATTATTTTGGTTAATCAATAGATCCTTGAATAACTAATGAACGACATCAAAGAACAAGCCTACAAACAGCCACAGGCAAGTGATAGACTGCAGTGTTTTCATCTCTTTATAGAAGCCTTAGCTTTTGTTGAAATATGATAATGATTCTTTTCTCTGCTGTTCATTTTGGTGCCCACAGTATGACAGTGAACAATAATTAACAGAGCAAACTGAGATGAACTTGTACGTCGATAACGACTAAAAAAAATGCATTCAATTCTGTTTGGGTTTTCAGGTAAAGCTGAGTAAACAAAAGATGAGTTGATCAAAAAAGTATTGACAGATTTCTGACTGACTAACTGATGAAGTGCTGAGGTTTGACAGTCAAGTGAAGTGATCATTACAAAATTTGGCAAACATCTGCAGTTGATTCTGCACTAATGCTTACACGTAGCTCATCTTGATTTCCTAATCTGTTGGGTATTGGGAAGCTGGGGTTGATTCGGAGAATAAAATTGACCCATGACTGACAAAAGACAAGAGTTGCTCTGGAATGTTTCTGAGGAGAGGGAAGAGTTTGGTTTCAACAGAGCCAGTGCTTGGAATTTTTATGATTTCTCTTAAACCTCACCAAGAAATTTAGTGGGTGACATGCATGAAACTACCACAAAAAGTTTTCTGCCTCCCAGGAAACAAGGCTTGTAACTCTTATATGGGGGCATGACTGTATACCACTACAGTCTTCTATCACTGTCCACAAAATCTCAAATCTTTGTCACCATTTCTTTGAGTAAGACCGCCTTTTAAAATCAGTATCCTGGAAGGAAGTCAAAAATAGGGCAAGAAAAAAGCCAGAGTTGTTCTCAAGCATCTGCATTAAATGCAGATGACCACCAAGGAAATCCACAAAGACATGGTCAACGCACTTGGTGACGACTCACCTTGCTGAAGAAGTTGGTTGCTGATCTTAAGCGAGAAAGAAGAAGCACCAAAGATGATCCATGGGTGAGACGTCTGAAATCGATCAAGTGGAGGCCATTCACCACATCATGTCTGTCCTGTACATAGTGGAAAGCATGGACATCAGTTGGTTTCAGTCTCACCTCCTGATTTTCGAAAGTCGTTACCTTCAAAGAAATAACAACAAACGTTAGATGTTTTTTTTTTTTTTTTTTTTGCAGACAGTGATATCAGGCTTTCTAGTATATAATTATGCTCTAAAATGGGAGTTACAAACCTTTCTGGGTGAGGCCAAGAACTTTTTTGAAGTATCTTCATAAAATATTACTTGAATTCATAGAAAAAAAAGTCAAATGTTACTTTTCTGAACATCTAATTGAGTATTTTCTTTCTTTTAATAGGGGACAAGTGCTGATATATATGATATAAGGCTTAATAATGTACAGTTATGCTGTTGCAAACCTTGCTTCTGGGTGAGGCCAAGAACTTTTTGAAGTACTCTTTTAATAACTGCTTTAAGGACTTCTGTAAAAAAAAAAAAAAATGTTGACAGGTTTACTTTTTGAACCAAGTGATGATTTTTCTCTTTTTTTGGGACAAGTGCTGAGATTTTGGTGTTCATTACACAATTTAGCAAACATATGCACTGATTCTACACTAATTCTTACACATTTGATTTCCCAATCTGTTGGGTGTGGGCAGCTGGGGTTGATTCTGGGACTAAAATTGACCCACGATTGATATAAGAGTAAAATCAATGTTGGGATTGTTTATAATTTCTCTTAAACTTCACCTTGACATTTAATGGGTTAAAGGTAATGAGGAATGATTGCTTGAACTCGCAAGACTTTAGATTCAAGTCAAAATCAAATTAAAATTTAGATGTAGATGGGTTAACATCTGGAAAATCAATGCATATATTAAGCTAGTTACCAGGAATGGAATCACTTTAGTATAATTTTCCTAGAAATGATGGTTGACTTGCAGTACCTTTAAAAAAATTAATCCCCAGCAGCCTACATTTTGCTTCTAAACATGGACTATATTGCTTGTCTATCTTTATATCCTGCATTTTAACATGATTTAAGTGTCAGCTGACTCCAAAACGCAGGCATTTAACTGGGAATGAGTGTTTTAAATGCCCTCCTCGTGACGCCCCCCTTCAGCCAATCGGAGCTCCCTGGGGGTGGCGGCCACCGGGACCCATCCACCGCCTCACCCCACCCCTGGCAAGCATCTGAGGCAAAGGGGCTCCTCCGACTCAGTTGCAGCCAGATTTGGTGAACCCCACAATCACCAGATGACTGTCAGTGCGTATTTTCCAACTGGCAAGAGGGAGTGAGAAGTAAAACCGAGAGAGAGAGAGAGACAGAGAGAGAGAGAGAGAGAGGAGGGAGTGATAGTGTATTACAGCGTGGAAGTGAGAGGGGAAAGATAGTGAGAGACTTCCAGCGGAGCGGAGGAGGCGAGAGGCAACTTCACCGGAGGTTGTCACTGCGCACTGCCGAGCGGAGGAGAGATCGCTTTGGAGCGCAGCATGCAGGTTAAAAAGTGGACTGTGAATGAAGCTGCTGATTGAAGAAGAAGGAAAAAAACGCTCGATTCACTAATGGACTGCTAGTGAGAGAGAAAGAGCGCAGTGAGAGGCTGTGCCACAGTGGCAGGGAACGGACACCGGGGAAGAAGCTGAGGCAGAGGGGAAAGTTACCAACTGTGGAGATGTATTTCTAATCGACTGTTTACACTCTGTTCGGACTATTCAGAGTCATTTCTGTACACTGGATGCTTTTATAGACGAATCTCAGCTGTCCGTCCGGTGATCCTGATCCTGGTACCGCGGTTGGACCATAACCAGCTCGGTCGGAGCAAGAATCTTTCCACGCAGACACAATCAGCGGCTAGAGCGACTAAAAATGTCATCGTTATACCTCATCTTTTGCCTTATGGTCACAGGTAAGACATGCTTCTTTTGTTTTCTGTTTTTTTTTTTTTTCTGTTATCCTGTAGCATGCAGGTCTGTACTGATGGAGAGCATGGACCGCGCACCGTGCTGGCGCGCTGCGTCAAGCCAGTCAGTGCGCCGGTACAGCGGGGCAAGTGATCTTGCTGCAATGCTACATCTCGCTGCCGTTAATTGCCGGTGAATGTTTAATTAGTTTTGAAAGAGTGATTACATCAGGAGGTCTCTGTGTCTGCGAGCGAATCCTGAAAGAATAATGCCACTGCGTAAATCGGGTTTGCTGTGATTTGTGTCCCTTCTTGTACAAATCTCGGATCTCCGAGAGAGGCGATGTGTCTGTTTCAGTGGATGAGGTTGTGGCTTCAGGGCGCACGAAAGTTTAACTCGTGTGATTTTTACGCATCGAACCGCAGCGTCTTTCCATGCGCACAATACATTTCCTCGTGTTTTTTAACCGGGGATCGAACCCAGGGGATAAATAAGCAGGTGAGGACAATGCAAGCTCCGTGCAGTGTTTTGCATCTATTCTCCTCCCTACTGAAGTTAGTCCGACGTCCCCGCACTGATTTCCACGAAACAAAAACTGAATCAAAACGGGATTTTCTATGACTGATGTGGTTGGGAGTGAAGTTTTTCTGTTCGAGTCGTACATTAAACGGACACAAAGGTGGTCTGTTTCATGCATTTGTGATGGAGCAAAGCGGATAGAGAGTGTAGAGGGGGCAGAGAAAGGGTGAGACACACAAATTGCGAGAGAGAGAGAAAGCATTTGTTTTTCCGGAGACAGGCAGAGACATAAAGCACCTGTCTCCCCCCTTCTCACCCTCTCCTACACACTCACACACAAACATCACAACCTCCTGCTGCTTTTTTGTTTGCAGAATTGAGTTGCCCAGTTTGTTTATGAACCCTCATGACAGAATTTTTTCAAGCATCAATGTAAATTCAGACTCTGAGGTGCGTTTTAAGGTGAAAAGACTCCAATTAATTGCATTTTCCTCTTATTAAAGTAATCCTATAACAGAATGAAGCTAAAACTAGATGTCGTCCTTAGCATAAACATAATCACTGTGAACAAGCAGGCTTGCTGAGCAGCTGGTACAATTTATTTCACTAATTTTGTGCTGCTCTCGTGACAAAAAAAGAAGCTTTCTGCAATTAACACTGAGCAACTGTTGACTTATCAGTGTTTGTCAGAGTCCATAAACTGGTATTAACACTTTGGGAGAAAATAATTAAATTTAAGAGGACGCACAACAGCATCACACTGACACAGATCTCCTCTGGGCGGGACAACAGATAGAATAATGAAATCTAAATCCTTTTTTGGCTTTTTAGATCCTCTGAGCCTCAACCCGGCACAGCGTTTGTAGTTTTCCTGACTGAATCACACAGCGAGCTCTCAGCAAATGGCAAAGCGTGCTTAATAGCCATTTGTTGTGCATACATCTTTACCTTCAGCACTGGTTCCGCATGGTTTTGTCATTATTCAAAGCTCGGGGGAGGGATATGATACCCGTAAAAAGAAAAAAACTCCACTCCCTGACTGACTAGCAACAGCTGGATGAGAAGGAGCGGTAGCCAGACAGTGGCATATTCCCCCACCCCAACCCCACTGCACATACAACTCCTCTCACTCCCTCTCACACACACAAATAATGAAAATGGTAACAGCTGCCCTAATTAGAACCTAAGAGACCCTAGACCTCATTTATTGTGTCAGTCTTAAACAGAGCCACAGATGCTCAAATTTGGCGGCACTCATCAATGTATTTGTAGTATTGAAATTTGCCCATAACACACGATTTCACTTTAAGAAAACCCATGTATGGCTTATCGCATACATTTGTATGTATGTAGCTTCTACAACACAGATAATTTACTTTCTCAGATAGTCCCCTGGGCTCCCAGAGGAATTGGATTCCACACTGCATCAGTATTCTGAGTAATCTTCAGTGAGCTCTTCTTTGGAACCTTTTGCTTTGGGTCGCTTGCGTCTCATCGGGCCAAGTTCAAAGGCTGCGAGCTGAGATTACAAGTTTCTCTCCCTTCCTCTTAAGTCATGTCGCCACTCACGTCTCACTATAGTGTAAGGCTGTGGAAATTTTCCACCTTGCTTCTTCTCACAACTCTTTTGCCTGGTTGCAGAATGTGTGACTGAGGAACACGAGGACATGAGAGCGTATCTGCTTAATGGGCCTAAGGCAGATGGCAGACTTTCACCGAAGGTTGAAAGCTGAGCTCACATGCTTCATACAGACACAAACGCGGAGCTGAAATTTAGCTGAGGAAGTGATAAACCCGGACTGCGCCCCTCTCCTCCCTTTCCATCCTTCCTTTCCCCATTACCAGAAATTTGTCTTTGACGCATGGAGCACATCTATGCTTGTGGACGCAGTGGCAACACGGCCCAAGAGGTTTGTTTTAGAGAACAGTGCATATTTTATGAACCTCCGCTCTTTGAATTCTTGCGGAGGGAGTTGGGGGCAGAGGGAAGCACAGTTTAAGATGAGGCTGGTGATGGAGGGAGGGGGGAGTCTTGAGGAGGGGAGAAGACTTGGATGTGTCACCAGCGCCTTGATGATTAAGCGGACAAGCAGCGGGTAAACACGGAAGAGGACTGCTGAGCTTTGTTAACCTTTTCTCCATCTCTGTCACACAAACGCAATCACTCTATTTCTCTTCTTGTATCATGTTCATTCCTTCTCTATGCCTCTATGATATTAAAAAAAAAATGATTGGAGATGAAGTAGGTAAGCGGTAGAAAGTTTGGAGGCAAGAATCCCAGCCAGCCGATGAGAAGTGTGAGATATGAGGTGCACAATAGTGCAGACGCAGCAGAATCCGAACACAGCTGAGTCGTGAACAGAAGTGTCTTGCATTATTTAGGAGACATAGTCATGGCAAAGATATAGATAATTTTTGGGGCCAGTTTGATTTCCTGTCTCTGTGAGCTCTGCGTAAGGGTTTTGCTGCAAGGGTTTTGTATCGAACACTGTCTCTGAATCTTCTAGATTCACTTGTGGCCACAAATCAAATGTAAAGATCTCTGTCTTTGTTCTCGCTATATCTTAATCTATGCCAAAGACACGTCTTTTAGTTCTTTTAAGCATTCCACCCGAAGAACTAGAGGTCAATGGTGGAATGGTTTCTTGTAGAGAGACTTCCACATTATTTGTTCCTGCAGACACACACGCAGGCGAACCAGCACTAATGAATGGCCAAGATCTTAAATTCCTGAAGGCGTGCCATGCAAACTTGGCATTGTCTTTCTGCCCTTCTTCATATCCTCTTATTCCCCCTTCCCGCACACGCACTTGCAACATTTGCGGAAGGAGAAACTGGAAGGAGAAAGGAAACAATGGCGCTTCATAATGTTGCTTGTCTCTAATCAGCTTTGCCATGCGGGTAAACACAGATAAAGAACTTGGCAGTGTGTCCTGAGGCTTTGTTATCAGCTGTTAGCAACTTAACTGGATGCGCGCGCTGGTATGGCTCAACACAGGGAGCCGCAGTAGCCAGGTAGCAAACTGTTGATGGCGTGTGGCCTCTACCAGTGTTATTTTTACCTCGGCATCCTCTTTTTGTCTTCACTCTCTCCTTGTGTGGAGTGTCTGTCTCCGCACATCCTCACCTTGTCTTCCTTTGCGGCGGTCGGAGGATCCGGGGAGGAAATGACAGGGAATAAGGACAATGGCGGGCCGTGTCAGCTTCCTGCCACTGCCTGGAGTCGTCTTCTTCCCCCTCCTCCGGCTGTATCATCAGCATACAGACTGGTGGGGACAGCACAAATGTGTTTACTCTTTTTTTATTCTTCTGTACAAACACAGTAATGGAGAGAGAAGAGAGAAAGTGTGGGATTAATTCTGTGCATGTCATTAAAACAGCCCCCCAAGGGAAACAGTCACATTTATACAGTAGCAGCTATTTAAGAAAGACTTGTGTTGCATTTATCTCCCCCCTAAAATGCAAGTGTCACTTCCTTCTAGAGAGATGTATCACCGTTTCAATAGGACCCTAAGCCCAGAAACCAACATACAACAGACAAATCGTAGAAATACTCGACCACACATTCATTTTTATTTCCCAATCAATTCCTGCCCTGCAAGACAAGAATTTCATATCTCCTGCCGAGACACAGAAACCAACAGCAAATTGAAATTTATCTTCTACATTGCAGCAATATCTGTTCCTGTGTTATCTCCACCAGCCGTGTTCCTTAACCTCATATTAAACATGGCTCTATTGGAGAATCTATCTAGCAGCTGAAAAGAGGGTCTGAGGGGGGAAAAAAAAGAAAAGTTCCGTAAGGAGTACCATCAGACAGCATTTATTTAAGATGCTGATTTATTTTACTCCGCTTTTTGCTCGCCTTAGATGAAATATGATTGTCAGTTGCGCTCATTTGAATAGAGGAAGCATTCAGCAGGGTGCACTGAGGCTTTGTGGCATCTGCGCATCATCCAGAAATGACTCACAAGGAGCTCACGGAAGCAGCACCCTTAACACACATGCACACTCTGAGGTCAAGGGCGCACACTGGGGCAGTGGATGATAAGCCGAGATGAGTGTTTGGCATCTTTAGGGCTGTGTGCTCTTTCTGTAGCAATTAGTCAAAGTCCAACTGTCTAATTAATGATGCTCCAGCTCTCAGGACATGTCATCTCCTTAACCAGCTAGGGGTGAAAAACACATTCAAGGAAACAAGAGATTGCCTGCCTGCTGCTCACTTTATTAGCGATGGAAACAGTGCATACCCTTTTGGGAGTAAATATTCCAACTACTCGTTCCTTGAAGTCCTTCCCCACCGCCCCCCTACCCTCCTTATTCTTCTTTTCATCTCTCCATCCTGTCAGTTCAAACTGCTTGGAACGCCAGGGCTAATATTGTGTTAGTGACTCAACCATTAACCAAAATAGCGGGTTGGCTGTGGCTCAGTCTCTTCCTCCTCAGCACAATGAAAGGCTGCTCTGTGTTGTTGTAACAGGCTTTTTTTTTGAAGGGTTGAAGAGAAAGTGTAGCTTTATTTTTCAGAGGGGAATTTCGGACAGGGCTGAGAAACTCGCCCCGGGAGGTCTGTGGGAGACGGCAGCCAATTTGCTATCAGCTGAGGGATGTCAGTCAAAGCTTATTGATCGAGCTTTTAACTGCGACTCCCTCAATGGCCAAACATGTTAATGTTATTGAGCTGCGCGGAGATGTGAGTAACAGCGAGGTGTGTGGGAGGTTGAGGTGGGTGGCGGTTGAACCGGTGAGAGTGGGTGGGTGGGGTACAAGGTGTGTCTCTTTCCTGCTGTGTGTTTGGGCAAAGAAAGCCGATGCTAAGACAACAATGGATGCGGCATGAGAATTGGGGAGGAGGGAGCGAGAGAAAAGAAAAAGAAAGCAGAGGGGTCAAAGGGATTTACTACCAGGAGCCTAGCATTTCAGGTAATGGATATGCTTGTATTGGTGTAAACCAAACCTGCTGTTTTTTCTTCAAGCGCAGCAGAGGTGGAAAAAACAACAAAGGTGTAACTGGCTGCAAGTCTGAGGGGGATTAATAGAAAGTTGATATTTCAGCACCTCGGGCTAAAACATAAGATCTCAAGCGTACACTTGGACACGCAGAAAGTGATTGTGTGAGTGCGGAGCTGTGGATAGCCGGTATGTGAGGATGAGTAAACCGGGAAGCTTTTTCTGCTTCTGCCACATTCCTGTGAAGTTGCAGCAAAGAGGGCAAGAACACATGGCTAAGTGCTTCCCAAGCTGGCTGAGGTAAACCTAACACTGCTCCTGGAGGAAGCAGCCCAACCATTGTTCCAGCACATTGCACCCGTCTGACTGAGGCATCCTACTGCTGTGCAGATCCCAGGGGGCTGGAAAGAGAACGAAGCAGAGGAGGAGAGGGACTGATTGTTCCCTGCTCAGACTATCCACAGATGGGGCTATGGCACAGGATGCTTGCTGTTTGCTTTAGAAAGTCCCAGGCGTTTGCTTTGCAGTCATGGTGTATAGAAAGCTCTCGGGGATAGAGGAGAGGGTACCTCAGGAGACAACAGCAGGGGAAGGGAAAGAGACAGCAAAAGAGAGAGAGAGAGGAAGAGAAAGGAAGGGATAGAAAAAGGACCTGGCTTAATATGATGTCAGTGTGAATATAGTGTCATTGCCAAGAAGGGAAGACAGATGATACAGCCATACAATGATAGGGTAGTTGGGCGAGAAAGTGCTCAAGTCCTCCCCGGTTTCCAAACAGAGACGTATAGAGCTGGAGATAATGGAGAAGGGAGGGAGAGCGAAGAGAGTGAGTGAGGAAGGGAAAAGGGGAAGGGATGAGATGCAGGGAACCCGGTCTGCATCCATCATGTGGTTTGGTGCAGAAGCCATTTGTACCTATTGTTCTCCATAATTTGTTTTCTCAGAGCATGCAACGGGAGGGGTGAAGAGGAGACACAAAGCTACGCCAACCATTTATTTTTGCACTAATTACATAAGTGAGACAGAATAATTAGACGTATAGCTAAATAGACAATAGGCCGAGAGAGAGATGCACAGAGGGAGATAGACAGGGAGGTGTAGATGAAATTCAAATAGATGAGAGGCACGGCCCTCTATTTCACATTCAAGAGTGCAAGGGAACATGTTAAAAGGAGTAAAGGGGATGGAGAAGGATAAAGGGAAAAGAAAATGGAGAGTAAAGGAGATGGGGCGATGGAAGGGATAAAAGATAAGAGGGAGGGAGAGAAAAGCCCTCTTCACAGACTGCACTTTGAGGTGCGCCCAATGCTGCTAGAATAGTCACCTCATTTAATACACCTGCTCAGCGGGAGAGGAGGGAGACATATAAGGAGATGTTGTAAAAAAAAAAAAAGGAGAAAAGGGCAAGAGAGAAGAGAGGGAAAGAGGAGACAGATCTCATCTCAGCTTCTTCAGATCAAAGGCAGAGAGTGGCTACAGAAAGCTGTTTGTTGTGGCTTGTTTGGGAGGGTCTCAGTCTGTGTGAGGTCAGGGGTTCACCAGGTCTGCTATTTTCTTCAGGCGGGGAATGCGCTTCAACACAGCCGCATGCCAAAACCCTTCACAGGTTGCATGGGCCGGGACAATTTTCGAGAGAGAATTTGCCAGGTGGGGAAGCTGCAGGAAAGCAGAAAGAGGACTTGAAAGTTTGTTGAAACCGGCACAGTTTTTTGTCCTGAATGAGCTTGGTGTCCATGTGCATCTGCTCAGGTTCATGTGTGGGCGGTGCATGGGTGTGTTGAGCATGTCACCAGGCTGTTAGAACTATGCCACAGGGAGAAGATAAATAGGCTCCTAATGAAGGCGCTCAATCACAGGCCAGTTAAAACAGCTGACCAAAGATTGAGGGGCAGTCAGGCCTGATTGGAGGCCTATTGAAGAAGCACTCGAGTCGTCACACTTTGGATTAACCATTCACTGCACCGTAGGCCTCCACCTAACCACCCTTCAGTCTCTAAACAGTCCACTGACACACTATAGTGGCCGAAGTCAACTCCCTGATTGTTCTGGTGAGATCTTTAAAAGCCAATTTAAACTCGGTCCTTTGTTTAACTCCCAAGGAACTCGGGCTGGGATATATTGTATTGGCTGTGTATTTGTGGGTGTGCGTGTGTGAGGGAGTGTGTGCGCTCTTTTATGGCTTAGGCTTAAGTTTTGTGTGAGCTGTCTCTGAGCATGTGGTGTTTTGTTAAAAAGAACTGGATGTATCTCAGAACTGGCACAGACTAGTTTTGTGGGTGAAAGAGAGGGTGCATGAGAGAAATCAATGGCCCAATTCAACCTATTACAGCCATGACTGTTGCTGTAATGGTGTGGAAATGGACAGTGGTCATGTGGATCCCTTTTATACCTCCAGGCTCGGATCGCAACTGAGGCTCTGATTCATTTCCTCCCAGCTTTGATTTTAAAAAAAAGTACTCTGAGGGTTTCAAAGACTCTCACATGATGGTGACGGTGGGAAGAGATCCTCCCGTTTTGTGGAGAAAACTTCTATTCTGCCAGGTTTGCTGAAGGACAAGCATAACACTGGGCTGCAATTTTCCTCAACAAATAATGACTCCTCTAGTCCTCTCTCCTTGCAGCCGTTGCCTCTTTGATCCCAGGTAATGTGTTAACAAGCAATGGGTTCGTGGAATACCCATAACGTTAGTATGTGTATTCACACTGAGGTGTGAGAGTGTGTGTGTGTGTTTGCACATGTATGGCTTCGTGGGAGTGTGTGTGTGTTTTCGCACCAATTAATGAATTGCTTTATGTGCCTGCTGAGGTGACGATGGCCTGTCTCCAGTGGGGCTTTGCTTCTTTTTTTATTTTTCCTTTCTGTGGTACCCTCAACCCACGATGGCCCCGGCCCTCTCTCACACTAACACGTTAATGAGACCGGTCTAATTAGTGCTTGTGGCTCCATACAAGGGACCCCAGAAACCACAGCACCACTGTGAGTCGGCCTAATCAGGAGACCACTCAAAAGACAGAGGACCCACTACTGCACCAGGGAGAAAGTTCATCATATATAGAGAGACCTGCTTTGACTCACACTCAAATTAGCACGTTGGCTCACTGGGATGAGAGCATAAGGAGAGAAAAAACAAAAAGAGAAAGGAAGTGGTTGTATTTTCAGATTTGTGACCACAGAGGATCAGCCAGTCAGTCCCTCCCATTTAGCTCCCTCCCTCCCGTGGGTAGTGCTCCTCCCGAGGGCGATGCAGAAAAATGATTTTGCTCTCCGTCATCCCTCTTCTTCACTCCAGATAATTCAATCTGTTTAATATCAAATGATATCTCCCAATTTCTCAGCCTATTTTAACCTTATCGCTCAAACAGCCACCTCTGGGGGATGAGCCGCGTTCTACCTTGTTAAAAAGAAGGGAAAAGAAAGAAAGGGAGAGGTAGCCCAGGAAAGAAGGATGGCAAATAGCTCTCCAAGGAGTGCTTTTAAAAGCCTCTGTTTGCCATTCTCATGGGCCATATGTGAAACAGTGGGCAAATAGATTCAAAGAGAGAGGAATAATAAAAGATGGAGAGGAGGGAGATAAAGGGAAGACAGCAACAATCTACAGAAAGGGAGGGGGGCATAGGTGATGTGAGTTGTGGTACTTGAGGTCTGGGGCTCTAACTTGTGTCCCACAGCACTTAACATGCCCCTAGCCATCTCTCCTGGCAGTTAATTAGAATCCAATAAGGTTGCCGCCTGTTGGTCATTGTTCCTCCAGTGTGTTTACCCTTTCCAGAGGCTCCATTCGCTGCTTAATCTGCCGAGAAGCTGAATGTCAATAGGTCAGGCCAAGACTCCAGAGCCCTGAGAGAGAGGCAGAGACAGAGCAAAGGGGGAAGGAGAGAGGATCCGGGGGATGAAGGAAAGGGGTCATTTTTCCCTTTTCCCTCAATATTGTTCCCCGCCGCTCCGTTCCCCGTTGTTGTCCCCCTCCTCCTCGTCCTCTCGCATCTCCTCTTCTTTTCTTCTCACTTCTAATCCGTCCTCTTGATTGTTCTAAGCTGCTTTCAGCCAGCCCCTGGGAGGGCGGGGGGGTTCTGGAGTCTGTTTTAATTAAGATTTAAAAGACGGCTCCCTCAAGAAGGGAGATTTAAGAGCAGGATGGACTAAGCAAAGTAAATGAGTGAAGGTAGGACAGATTGCAGAGAGAGCTCGACAAATATCAGGAATCGGTATGAGGGGAAAGTTAAAAAGTTATTCTTTAACAGACACAGACATGCACGTCACACACACCTACACATTTGCACAAACACAGGCAGACATTCAGGCGTTTGAGCAGTGCCTAAGCCAAATAGGATTCTTTTTTTCATTAGTAATCACGCGGCACAATCTATATAGATTGATCTCAACTTCCTGTGATTCATACCATATCCTGTGAGGGTGATATGGGATCAGTGGTGCCCAGCAGGCAAGCTGAGGGAGTTATCTCCACACTCTGTCTAATGATCGATCATCTCACCAGATGGGCTTAAGAGCCTGCAACGCTTCACTTGTTTATCAGAGCCCCAAACCTGAGGGCTCTCGGTAGATGTGACCTGCAAAGAAAGTCTTGTTTTGCAGACAGACAGATATAATGCAAGAAAGAGGGGGAAGATCTCAAGAGACGTGCTTGAAAAGCTTAAAGTTGGCTTTTATTTTCTTTGTAGTTTGACCAGACATGTGCATAAAAGCTTAAACTCATTTTCCTTTATAATTTGGCTCTATACGGTATGGGTGGCAGCGTGGCTGTAGGGGAGTTATTGCACCACGACAAGAGAAGATTCGACTGCAGGAGTTTGGCCACTAAAGATTCGGACGCTGTCACCTTCCAGCATTGCCTTGCTTCAACATCTATGTTGCATGTGTCACTGCAGGCCAAGAAAAGGCGTGTGCTCTCGCGTTTTGGTAAAACGGTCACACAGCACACATCTGCCCCTACTGCAAACCTCACATTCTTCATCCTGGCTAAAACCCCCGTAGAAAACACACCCCAAAACAAAGCGCACAATGAAGTGTTTAAGTTAATCAAACCACAGACTCTGCTGCAGCCGGTGAAGGTGTTAAAGGCCAGGCAAGGGTCAAGAGCCCAACCCATGGCATTCTCCGCTGTGACACATCCCAACACACAGCCACCATATGTCCAGGGTTTCACAGTCAATGAGCCAACCCACCCAGTGTGACAAAGATCTATTCACACCCAGTTGACTCTGAGGAAATCTGCAATGCCATGGTATGATTGGGACAGAATGCAGCACTTGTCCAGACAGTGGGGCCGTTGGGGAAAAACAATAGAGTAGAACGAAGCAGAGAAATAAAAGAAGTGTTAAGAAAAAGGCGAGGTAGACAAAGAACTTTATACAGCACTTTGAGAGGATAAACGTAAGCATGATCTTGCCCTCAGCTTGCTACAGCTCCATCGCTTGCCTCCATCAAAGCCCCCTGAGACTCTCCCGGCACACTCTGCCTCCGTCACTCACAACTCTTTTAATAAGGCCAGCAGTAAACGGCAGGAAAAATATGCAGGGATGAAAGATCCTTCTCTCATGTTCTTGCTTTGAGGATGTGTTTCCGGGTGTCAGGGGAAGGTTGGAAAATGCAGCTTTATAGAATAATGCTGCATTTTAATAGAAACAATAAACCCATCCGCTTATAAAATAATATTTTGTGTCCCATATCCTGTTGTGTAGCAGCTCTGGGGAGTTTTGGCAGGTGTGAAAAAAAAAAGAAAAAAAGGCACCTCAACTAAGCTAAAGGTATAGAAGAAGCCCATGCCAAAGAATAAAGTGTGCGGAGATCCTGGGGGAGTGATAGATCACACATATATTCTTTCACCGCAGCGATTAATATCTAGGAAAAAAAGGTCAAACTTGACTTGAAACGGTCCAGTATATCACAGTTACATTTGGAGGCTGCATTTCATACATCAATCCCTGCTGTGATGTCTCATCAGCCTGGTCACACCGGAGAGACCCACACTGCAGATTATCAAAGATTGATGGGGTGTCCTAGTTAAAGACAGGGGAGGAGAGATGACTGGTTAGTGGAGGGAACTTTGTGTTACCCTCAGCCCTTTCAGAGGTGTTGATTGTGGATTCCTGTGGCCTTTTACAGCCAAGCATATCACCACATCTGGTAAATGTTATGCCAGACTTCACTACTCCTGAAAACCTGACCTCAGTAATCTACAGGTTATTTGCGACTGCAGCATTTTGAGGCGTTCGCTCACGACACCGCCGGCTCACTCAGGAAGCTGAAGACAAGGAGCGAACCTTCCATCTCCTCCCATCCCACCGTCTTCCTCTTCCTCTTCTGTACCAGAAGACAAAACAAACTGACAGAACAAACAGGCAGATTATCCTAAATCCTTTTTTCTCCAACACACAGCCTAACCATCTCTTATATCCACTGTTCCCTGTCATCCTACCCATTTCTTGTTCAGAGTGCTTGCTTAATAATTAATTGATTAATTAGTTCGCTCATTAATCATTTATTCATTAATCATGGCCTGATTTTTCTAGAGGAAGCGGTGCAATCTGAAAAAACCCCTGACTTCACATTTCACTCTAATTATGCTCCTTTACTAATCAACGCTTAAGAAATGGAGTTTCAGGAAATTAGTTTTCCCCTTCCATTCTTTTTCTCAGCACAAAGCAGGATGTATTGAGGTCGGCAGGTAACATTTTTCCCTCCCGTTCTTGTGTTCTGGAAGCTCTTAGTCATCAGTAATTTTAAAAGAATGTTTCAACTTACAGGCAATCTGATGAGTGGAATATAAATTTGATGTTAAATTAAAACTTGTATTTTCCGCACCTCTGGATGGGAAAGAGCACAAATTCTGGTCACAGACTAACCACGGACATTGATTAATAAGTGGCAATTTGAAGGCTGTAAGAGCAGAGAGGTGGCAGCATTGTGAATCACATACTTATTGTTTTCACCGGATCCATGGCTCTCCTGGGAGTGAAGGTAATTTGTTTAATCGCCAGGAGTTATGTTCTCTGGACAGAGAGATGGGAAGATAGGACAGTCCAGAAATATGCTCTGTAATGTAGGCTGAGCATGAGAAGGAGAGCGAAGAGAAACATTTTTAACAGGTTTAATTAGAAGTGTTTGCGCGCCTTTGTGTTCCTGTTGGATGCAGAGTTCACAACACAGCTCAGCTGCTTTCTCTGAAGAGGCTCTTGTCAGCTGCTGACAAAAAAGAATTATGCATCAAATTAAAAAGAGCTCCAGTGAAATGGAGGCAAGTCGGGCATTAACCTCTAAGCTTCAAAAAGCACACATATTAAGCAACACTAATGAGACTCTCATTGAGCTAGTTGTGTTTTATATTCAAACACACACAAAGCGCGGCTTTGACTTCAATGTGCCATCGCTGCGTCTGAGTAAGGTTGTCTCTCTTATTCATCTCACCAGCAGCAAACACTGCAGAAGTGAACAATAGTGTAGATGGCCCTTTTACTCTAATGAGATGCATACATTTACAGCATTACCACCCTCATTAAAAAATAATAATAATAAAAGGGGAAAAAAAAGTATTAATTATGAAACGCACTGCTTCCTATCGTGGAGAGCCAAGGGGGTCTCCACTGGGCTCAATTAGGAAGAGCAGGCCGCAAATCCCTTGACTAAATTAATTGATACCCCAGAGCATTAAGCCCAGAGTCCCAGTACAGAATCTATGTAGAGAATTCCTTTGTTTTCATTTCCACAGCCTTTTAGAAAAAGCAAGAGATGGAGGCAATTTTAACATTATCTCCTCATTGTTTTATGGGTTTTTAATCTATCACTTATTAATATATTTATTTGTTTTGCTTACTTGTTCTGTCTGCAGCTGGGAATGATTCTTCTTTTTTCCCCCACTCCTGCTCGTCTTTGAGCTGCTGCCTTTCTGCCACATGTCACGTACCATAGCTGTTTCATCCACCATGTCAGCTGTTATGAACACACTAAAGCAGGGCTTTTGCAAACAGCACAAGAAGTTAATGATTTAAAAGCACAGTAAATTATACTGAAAGCCCTTCCATCCAAACACCGGTGAAAGAGGGGGTGGGAGGCAGAGAAGGGAAATTGGGATACAGAGACAGAAAGAGAAAGAGAAGCAACAAAAAAAAAAAGAAAAAGAGGGGGGACAGAAAAGGGGTGGAACTGTGACATAGATCCAGCCAGCAGCTGTCTTGCAGTGAAAACACCAGCGGGTAAGCAGGAACGAAATGACAAGACTAGCTCAATCAACATCTTGTCAACGCTGCTAGCTGATGTGTACAGACAATTTCATACCACCACCACTGGCTCCCTCCCTTTTTCTCTCTTTTTTTAATATGGCTTTTTATTTCCTGTCCTCCTGCCAGCCAGCCAGTCACTTGCTATCTGTCTGCACGGAGTCAGCTCTCAGCTCTTTGGCTCTTGGCTTTCAGAGTAGGGGGGGTACTGTTTAAAAGCTGTGCTAGAATTATACTCAGAGAGATGCTTCTGCCCACTAGACACCCTAAAGATATGGGACTGTGACACTGAGTGTGCATCTGTGTGTGCATGAGAGTGGCGAGTGTGAGGAGACGGTACAAGAATGAGTGTATTTATGGCACATTGTTGGGCACTGCAGCACACTAACCATTCACTCACACACTGACTATGTCATATCAGCACTCTTGGTCTCCCCCTCCTCTTCCATCCACGTAGCCAGCCAACCAGCCTCCTCCTCCTTTTTTCTCTCACTCCTTCCTCTCCTTGTATGCATACCACTCTATTACACTATCCACTGCATCTGTTGTAGCAGCTACCCAGGGAGAAACTCTGCCGCTGCTCGCCCATGCGATCAGCCTCGCTGCTGCCCTGATGTGTGCAGCGCCCTATTCCAGCAGGGAAAAAACCTTGTGGTGACAGCCTTGGAGACAGACTGATTACAGCATTCCATCAATCCCCTCTCAGGCTCGCTCCTTTGCAATTGGGAGCTGACAGGAGACTACTTTTTCCATTTTTACCTTACCTCAGTTTTTCTGGTCTTTCTAACATATAGTGTTTTTTTTCTTGTTGTTCCCCCTACCCTGCTTTTCGTGAGTGTTGTGTTGACAAGCTGACACAAACCCCTGTGATTTTCACACCAGGGATGCAGAGAGCGAGAGAAAAGGGACAGGGGATACAGGAGGGAGAGAAGGGAAGAGATGGGGAGAGAAAGTGCGAGGGAGAGTCTGGCAGGAGATGACAGCTGACACAGTGTCTGGAAAAGCAGAGTGAAGGCAGAAAGAGGCATGCAGAAAGCAAATCAACAATTAGTAACACCTTATATAACTCTCAAGGGGGGCCTGCTAGGCATTGATTTCAGGGATCACGGCTCACTGAGTGCAGACGTACGAGTGATAAGCAGAGGAATGAGAGGATGGATTGTAAATGGATGCAGGAATGGGGAGAGAGAGAGAGAGGATGCCCTGGGTGGGGGGTATCGGCAGAGCAGCAGGAAGGAGGAGGCGTGGGGAGGGAGGGGAGGTTGGGTGGATGAGCGGGTCCACTCCCTAAAAAGGGTCTAGGTCTGAGCCAAGATTTTCACAATGGAATAAAGGCTGAAAGGGGAGGCTAGGAGGATTAAACTCCGGCAAAACAGCTCTTAAAAAGCTGTTAGACTGCAATTTGGGCACAAAAACGCAGAATGGGAGAAAAGATAGTGAGAGTGGGCGGGTGGGAGTGCAGCTGAAATGCAACGTGGGAGAGAAAAGGATTGAAGAGAGCCGGGGCTGCATTAAGGTACAAGACCATCTGCAGAGAAACAAGCCGGAGTTGTTTGCAACGGTCCGAGTCAAAAAGAAAAACCCGAGAGGTGCTCACACATGTAGCGCATATGTTGGGTGTCACACTGCCACGAGCTGGTGGGTGGTATCTGCTGTTAGCCCCCCTTCAAGCCCCTCAGAAGTTCTGTAGGAGCCATGGTAATGAGCATAGTAGCCAGATCAAGCATGAGATGGGTGCAGTGGTCTCCCGTGGGACTCTGGTTCAGCTACTCCTCAGCACTACTGTCTGTTTGCACGCACATACGCAAGCGCACACACACAGGAAAAGGAAGACAAAAGAGCCTGACTCAAAACAAAGGGATAATAATTCCATACAGAGAGAAATGGAGCTCCCATTTTCCAGCCCGATTTAGAAGCCTTATCTAGACAAGGCACAATGGATGGCATTTGGGGAAAGGGGTTGTTTATTCCAAGCTTGACACTTTTTTTGCCAATTGCCTTGTTTTTTGTACTGTTTTCCTCCTCATTTTCTACTCTCAAGCTCTTATTGTGGAAAAGTCACACCAGCAGGCCCTTTTTTTTTTCCTCCAAATTTTTTAACCACTGGGGCAAACATGCAAGTAGATATCTGGTGCTATTTTTTAACATTTTGAATTATTACTGCACGGAGGCAAATCGTCCAGTCAAGTTGAGAGCACTTATATTTATAGACCCCACAGGACTGGCTGTTGCACTCTTCGCACTAGATGGGAATGAGGACATGGAATAAAATCAGGACTAAAATAGGGACTCTCTGCGAACACGCTCCTTTCAACAAGATATGCGCTTGAGTGTCATTGTAAAACATGGGGAAATGAACAGAGTGCAGGGTTTTGATGTTATTTTACGTTTTATTCCAAGGACTTGACTTGCTGGGTTAAACTGACTTGCGGCCTCAGATGCAGTTTTTTGTTTTTATTCCATCAGATTGTGTAGCTGATTATGACTGTGCTGGAGACTTGGTAGCAAATGCACTGTGTGTGTTAGACTCACATTTTATCTAAAGGTCATCTGCAGTGCCATTATCTTTCTCAGTCTTTAGCATCATGGCCAGTGCTTACACATACACATTTTCAGCACACACACACACGTACATGGAACGACTGCCTCAATCTATTTCTATCAAGGCAGATGTCCAGCGGTGGACGGATCATTGCTGACATCTGTCCATCTCTTCCTGATCCTTCCTGATGTGGATGTATCCCTATCAGTTCAGATGGACGGAGAGAGAGAGAGAGTGAGAGTGCAGGCAGAACCAGGGTCAACGTAAAAGCTCTTTAATAGGTTGCGTCCACGTCGGGCAGGCTGGGTTTTTTTGCACTTAACTCCAATCATGTGACAGAAACAGCAAAGTCAGTGTGTCAAAGTAACTGCTAAATGTGCCCTCCAGTGCATGACAAGCTGCTCTCCCTATTAACACTGTTCCATCTTCCAAACTCATTCACACATTCAGATGCACCCACAGACACAAACATACATGCGCGCACATTTTCAGGCAGGCAAGCTCACACCGAACTCACACAGTCAGGCAGAAATGCACACACATAAACTTAGCCCCATGTGCATCCAGCGGCGTGAAATGATATTCCATTTTGAGAAATCCGGATTAAAATGTATCAGGCCAAATGTGTTTTGACCTTGTTACTGGGGGATGGAAAGCCACACACACTCCAGCAAGGTAAGAAACGTGGATTTTTCTGTAACGTGGACTGGCAAAACTAAATTTTAACTGCATTTAATAGAACATTAAGCACATCACACGTGGTACGACTAATCTTCTCTGCACATATTTACCTGCACGGTATTCAAGACAACATGGTAAATAAAAAAAACTCACATCCACTGCAGCAATGTTGGAATTTCATGGGGATTGAAGTCTTTCTTTTTGAACGCGATTCAACTGCAGCCAATTCGCCTCATTTTTAGTCTGGCGAAAAACACTGAGAAACTCCGTTTGTGTACATGCGTGTGTGTACGTGACACCGCAGCGCACCGAGAAACGGGCCTCTTCACACCCACAGCTCCCTACTTCTTCTGACTGCTTCTCCTCCACTTCTGCTTTGTCTGGTTCCGTTCCTCCCTCTCTCTCCCCGTCAGAAATGTATTCATGTAATTAAGCTGCTAATACACCGTCAAAGAATTGTCTAATTCAGCAAGGAGGAATTAAAGGAATCTGGCATGAGTCATTAGCCAGTCGAGATGTTCTGTTGAGCATTTTCAATAAGGGATCTGGAGAGCAATGAATCACTCATATGGTGTGAAGATATTCTCTACAGCACATGCTCTCTGTATTTTATATGTACGTGTGAGCATGCGTTGCGTTAATTGCCATATGCAAGCATGAGAAATTGCATGTGGGTGAGGTAAAGAGAAACAATTCAATGCATGTAATCCATCTAAACAATCAACCAATGCAGTGAATTATTACCCATTGTAAACATTTAGATACTCTGGGCAAGATACTTAATTGCAATCAATGTTTGTACTGTTGCAAGTACAAAGAGGAAAATCCCCAGCCCACTCGGCAAAGGGGAGGAATATGGGAACGCTCAATAGCTCATAAAGGCAGAATGTTAGGGACAGACGGGCAGACTGTAAAAGCAGCATTTTTGAAGGTATGACGGGAAAATGCCAGCCTTCACTAAATGCCTAATAGCCTGAGCTCCAAGACGTTTCACTTCTCATTGATGCTCTCAAATTGGCCTCTTTTGATCCACAGCGCGTGACACACATACAGTCTACCTGTTTGCGCCCGCTGCTCAGTCTGGCTTCTAAAAAACCCCTTTGGTAAAATGATGTAGCTGGAGACAATATTGGGGAGCTAACATGCATTGTTCTCTGATCTTGTTCTTTATTCCCCCCCTGTCTCCCTGCTCAACTATCTATTAACGCCCCAGATGGAGGCTAAGAGACAATGGGCACATGTGAAAAAATGGGGCTTTGAGGCGGTTGTTAAGAACCTCGCAACGGTCTTGAGTTTGTGGAGAACTCACGTTCCTGATGAGCTCACTGTTTGGCGGCTTTAATTGTGCTGCTGGGCGACAGAGGCGGGAGGGTGCAAAAAGGGGTGAGGGGAAGGCAAGGGGGTAAGGTTCAGTCCACGGTGCACCCTGAGATGAAGTGGGTAATTGAGTGCGGAATAAACACTGCCAACAACCTCGGAAGCCCCCTTTTCAGCAAACTCGAGAGAATGGAGTGAGAAAGAAGAGGGGGAAGAGAAAAGGGGTGAGAGAGGGAGAGAGAGAAAATCCCAGCTACCCTCTGGGGGGAAAAGCTGCTATTGAAAAGCTATTAAACTTGCATTTAGCAGGATTGATTGGAAATGAAGAGGCCTATTAAAAGAGAGGGACAAGGGGACAATAGCGCGTCTCTGGCCGCCGTATGTTGCCCTCCTTTCAGTGGCTTTCTTTGCCGCGGGTTCGGGGGGGGGGGGCAACCCTGTCTGTTTAAGCGCTCCCACCAAGAGAAGCAGTTCAGGGGGGGCTTAGCACTGCCTGAATAGAACCCTCTTTATCTTCCTCTGTCCCCCTTCCCTTCCATTCTCCACTGAGCAACAAAGAAAGAAAGACGGAGAATGAGGGGAAGGTTTTTTAAGTCCTCTTCCCCAACTCTGCACAGACACCCTACTTAGATAACCAACCAACCAGCCTCCCTCCCCTCACCTCCTACCTTCCCCTGCGGATTAGTTACCTCTGGAGTGTTGCCATCTTCCCCTTGCCAATAGGGTTTGTAATACTCAATCTTTAGCATAGTGGCACAAACAGTTGGGAGCTGGGAATCCATATTCACACTGTGTTGCTGCATGCGTCTGAAGGCGAGCCAGCCAATCGGAGGGGAGAATGCGTGCCGTACTTAAACACAGCAGCGAAGCGGCAGGCAGGTGTCTCCGCTGACTTTCAGCAGGCTCAAACGGATGGGTCCCCCGGGAACTTTAATGGAGTTTTGATTGTTTAACATCCATTTTTACAAAAAGCACAGAGTGGCAGATTTTTCTCCCTCTCTAAAAGTGTGTTTGCTTCATGTCACTGAGCATATAACCATATGGTCTTGGGAAAGAGTTAAATAAGTTATGAGGCGCAGCTGACTCTTCCTCTTAGAAGCCACATTTGCAGTGGGAGGAAGAAGAAAAAAAAATTTCACACGTCAGCCTCGTCTCAGAGAGTGCCCTGAAAACAACAGCCGACCAGTTCATGGGAGCCTAATTTTTTTCACACCTCTTACAGTTCACTTTTCTCGTTCTCTGCTGGCGCTGCAGAAACGTGCTGCCATTACATTCTGAGAAACACCATTTACAGCACTATGGGCACCTGTATATTTTATGGCTATTTAGTGAATATTAAAGTGAACTGATCAGAGATGTGATGCTCACATTGTCCTTTTTCTTGTTTTTCTCAGCAGCCACCCAAGCGGCCTACTTCTCCCAGCAACCCCAGGACCAGGTGGTTGTATCCGGTCAGTCGGTGACTCTACCGTGTGTCATTGTGGGCTACAGAGGAATGGTACAGTGGACCAAAGATGGCCTTGCACTGGGTGGAGAGAGAGACCTACCAGGTATGACCACTGACCTCTTTGTTTCTTTCGTTCTGTCTGTCTCACTCTTTCTTCTGCTGCCCTCTCTTTGTTTATTGCCCTCTCTGTCTCCGTCTGTCTCATTGCGATCAATGCCAGGTCTCATTAGAAATCAAGTCTCTCTCTGTCAACCGTTGGGGTTTTACACAAATGAATGGTGAGAGAACAATGTACTGCAGACAGGTCTGCTCCTGCTGCACACACCGAACTTTAATTTGTTGGTTAGCATTTTAAGAGTCTTGTAGGAAGGTGGATAATCAATTGGCTTTTGTCACGCGCTGACATTTAAATGTGTGGCAGACTAGAGAGAGGGTGGAGAGGCTTCCTCTTGACCTTAGCCACCCCATCTTTATTGTGTCTGTGTTTAAAGGACATTCTCCTTATGCAGCAGCCGCCTCACGTGTTGCATTTTTGAGCCTCACGCTCCTCTGCTAACACAATGGCTCAGCGCCTGGCTCTGTGAGGTGCTGCTCGCTTTCATTTAGTGTCTTAAAGAGCCTTGCCACGTTCCTTTCCGCCTTTGTTCGGGACACAAGTCTGTTCATTTTATTGTCCTTTCATTATGTGTTTGTTGTTGGTTGGTTTTGTTTGTCTCTGACTCCATTCTCTGTGCTGGCTTCATGCAGGCTGGACGCGCTATTCCTTAATGGGCGACCCGCTATCAGGCGAGCACAGCTTGCTGATCGATTCAGCAGAGTTGGCGGATGACGCGGTGTATGAGTGTCAGGCTACACAGGCGGCGCTGCGCTCCCACCGTGCCAAGCTCACTGTACTAGGTAAGATACACAGCTCACGCATGATCCTCACAGTTGGCCCTTGTGCCAAGGCCTGCAGGCTGGCAGAGCTTGGGAAAAATCAGGGGAGTGTCTTCATCACAAAACCCCCAAAAAACATGTGGACAAATAAGCTAATAACACATGTGGAACACTCAAAATAATCATATTCAAATCACACCGTGGACGAAAAATACATTCAAATACGCTAGTGATTTGCAATTCATAGAGTAATTTCTTATCAGTAACCATAGATAAGCATGTTGTAAATCTAGTTTTCTGGTGAAAAACATGTCTCGAAAGCATAATTCACACTAAGCAAGGCTCGGCCTCGATATTCAGTAAGGGGGGATAAAAGGAAAGGCCTGTACTCTGAGTAGTGATAATCAAGACTGTGGACGTCTAGAATAATGTGATTGCTGCAGTCACAAATGACTTGCGTAGTCGCCTGAAAGTCAGGGTCTGCACAGTTAGCACATTTCACAGTGAGCCACAACATTTGTCAACCGCAAGGCGGATTTTACATTAACGTGATGTGAGTGATCTACTTCTTCACACAGACGTTTCAGAGGTGGGGCTGGGGGGGTTGGTGAGGAGGAGAGGAGGAACGCCAGGTCTTGTGGGAATCGGAATCGACAAAGCACTGCTGGCATCTGGTGGCATGCAAAGGAATATCACTCTTTTAATTAGCCCTGTCAATTGTGCCTAAATTGCCCTGCAAGCAAATATTCAGAAAGAAGGGAAAACTCAGAGGGAACAATTACACAGACCTGTTGCTGCAGCTTACACCACGACATAATGCAAACCTTTTACCTCTGAGCCTGCTGTCCTTGAATCCATCTGTTGCTATTAAGGTGTTCGTTCTGAGTTCATTGAAACAGGGTGATAAGATAGGGTTGCCATGGCGAGGCAGGCAGATTGAGATCATCACTGTTGTGCTGGAACATTTCTACTAAATGCACAGCTTCAGAGAGCTCACCCAAGCTCATCTGCCCACCTTTCTGCATCCAGTGTCCCTGTCAAAACCTCGCAGAGCAGCACAAAGCAGTGCTGCCAGCGCATACCCACACACTGCCATAAGACTGCATACGTGGAGGCTGCCATGAAAGTTTATAAAACTGCCGCTTCTACATTAAATGCTCTCCCAAAGACCAAGCTGGGATGGTTCATGAACATTATATGCATTTTATAAACATCCAAATGAAATCAGGTGCACTGCTCAGGAGCCTGCGGTTTATGGTTTTGTGTGGACATTAAAGAGGTAAAGGGGGGCTGTTGCCGTGAATGTGTATGCATATGTCTGCATGTGTGTGTCTGTGTAAATCAATGTGGCCAGATGAGACCAAAGCAATCCTGTGCAGTCAAAGGAGTCAACGGTGGGAGTGCAGTCAGGGGAATCGGCATGGAAATTAAAATCACCTAGCACTCGGATTCCATTAGTGTCCGTGCCGCGGCAGCGGAAGGACCTCTGACAATTCAGATACACACAGTGAAATTGGTTCGGTGGAGGGTGCGAGAAAGGCCAGCACAAACCCCATGTTTACGCCTTCTCTTATTGGTTGGGGAGATAGACGCCTTCATCAGGGGTGGCGCGCTTGGCTTGCCAGTGGTGCGTGCGAAACCATGCAAATAAATGAACAAATAAGCAATTCAGTTGAAACATCACTCTGCAACAGTAAGAGCAAATAGAGCAATAATGCCAGTCCCAAGAAAGGAAATAAATAAGGTTGAGTGTGCTTCTTTATTTCCTCCAAATGACAACTGTTCATGGTCTTTTCTCCTGTCTGAAACTACACCTTGTTAAGCAGACACTTGGCAATGAGAAGGTATTGTTATATATATATATATATATATATATATATATATACTGATGCTGAGCTAAGAGCAACAACAAGCTGAGTATCAGTATTACTTCTTCATGGCTCTGTAGCCGCCTGGAGCTGTAATGAGTCTTTTTGTTTTGAGTGGTATGTTTGTTCTGCTTTACAGTTCCTCCTTCTGACCCTGTGGTGGAAGGCGGCCCTGTTGTACGTCTTAAGGCCCACACACCACACAACCTCACCTGCAGAGCCTCGGGAGCCAAACCTGCTGCTGAGATCACCTGGTACAGAGATGGAGAGGTCATGGAGACTGCAATTTATTCCAAGGTACACTGAGAACAGATCTATGCCCAGCATTATCATTCAATCACTAACACCCACATGATATTACAAAATGTAACAGCGGGCAGAAATAAATGCAAAGCTATTCAAAACAGAAATAATTTCTCTTAGGGTATAATACTTCTCTCATATTCTTCCATTTCTCTTTTTATTTTTCTCATCTGTCCTCCATGGTATCCCGCTTTTTTTCCCCTATCGCCACCCTTCTCTCGCAAGATTTGTTCTCTCACTCTCTGCAGTCCCCCTCCCATTTCCACTCATGCCTGACCCCCTCCTCCCATCCCACCTTCTCCCCCCTCTCACTCCCTAACCCCCCACCCCTCCACCTCCACCATCCCCCCTTTGCTCGCTAATGCAGCGACACTACAGCATAACTGGAGCATGCCAAAGCTCAGACAGGCATGAGTGTTTCATACAGTAGAGTTTCTGCAGAGAAGAAATCACCCACAACAATGTAGAAACACAATGGGGATGCGCCGGAGCGTAAGCCAGCTGCGGCTGGGAAAGTGTCACATTTTTCATGCTCTCTGACCACGCTAAACGACGCTAAACGCCACATTTAAGGAGGCGAGAGCCTGCAGTGAGAAGGGAGGGAATGGGATTGGAGAGGAGCGCGAGGAGAGGATGTGAGATGTGAGGAATGTGGAGGAAAGGAGGAATAGAGGAGATGGAGGGGGGGAATGAACACAGGGTTGACTGGTGCTATAGCTATGTGAAAAACCAAGAGAATGTAAGAAGTGAGGCTCCGGGTAGGCAGTGCTTTGTCCGAGAGGGAGAGGGGGTGGTGACAGGGAGAGATGTGATTTGATCTAGCATAAAAATGTGTTTTGTGTGTGTGTCTGGCTGAGGAAGTGAAAGACCTGCACCATTGATTTGGCCGTCTAGGGAAAAGGTTCAGCTCGCCCTTGCTCTTTTCCAAAGATGTGTGACACTTCTTACTCACTGTCACCACTCCCAAAAAAAGACACACAGGCGCCTTGGCTATCACTTTTTTTTTATTTTTTTCCCTGTGTATGTGCGTATGAGGAAGAGAGGCAGAAAGTGAGAGAGCAGTGAGCCATATCCTCAGAATCTACACCTTCCCTCACTTAGGCGTATTGATTTCTGTGAGCAGTAAATAGATTTAAAAGATGATGACAAACACGGAGCGCTGACGGGGAACACTCTCAGAAATGTGGGAACAGCAAAATATCCCCTGCTGCATCGTAAAATATATGATTTAACTGCTATGCCAGAGAAGAGGATGGCGATATTAATGCTTCACACGTGAGAAAACAAAAAGAGACCTGCAGTGTCACAGAGATATTTCTAAGTGGTGCAGGTCAAAAATGGCAAGTGGCTTGTTTTGTGTGAGCTGATTTTAAAGTTCCGTGTTGCTATCCACCTTTTGCAGTCACTAATGGAGGATGGGAAGAGGGAGGCGGCTGTCAGTATGCTTCCAATCGTCCCGGAGGACAGCGATTCTGGACGCACCTACACCTGCAGGGTTCTTAACCCAGCTGCCCCTGCTGGACGACAGACATCCATCACTATCAATGTTCAGCGTGAGTCCAGCATCAACAAGGACCTCTAAAATAGCACACTGTTGCAGAGCGCATGCTGTGAGATGTGTTCTGTGGAGCAGAATTAATGCTGTTACACCATTAAAGCCCGATTTAGTCACTAACATGGATGTTTCTGCGTCTCACAGACCCTCCTTCGGTGACTCTGTCAGTCCAACCTCAGACTGTGACAGAAGGAGCCAAGGTGCTCTTCATCTGCTCTGCTTCAGCCAATCCTGAAATCACTGGATACAGGTAGGCATCAGTCACTTCAATCTCAGTTGTTTCCCTCTGCACTGACTAAAATATCTGCGATAATAGTTCAAGCTATTTTAAGATGCTGCGAAACACGGCAGAGTACCGACGAAATCCAGCAAAGCAGCGCAAGGATGCCAAGTGTTTAGCAGATTCATTGGGTTAAATGGGCTGCTTGATTGGCAGCATTGATTGGCACAAGCTACGAATCAGCTAACAGCCACTTTGATACGCATGGCTAAGTGCCTTCCCCGAACTAATGTGGGTGTATAATGTGATTATTCATCTGTCCCAGGTGGTCCAAAGGAGGAGTGCCCATCTCCGAGGCAAACGGGGACAGCCTCGAGGTGACGGTGGACTACTCTTACTTCACCGACCCCGTCTCCTGCGAGGTGTCCAACTCTGTGGGCAGCACCAACGTCAGCACTCTGGTGGATGTCCAATGTGAGTTTAACTGAAGGCGAACACTGTGTATTTTTGAGATTTTCTGAAGTATATGTGGCTTTAAAAGCAGCCTCTTATTGATTCTCGCTGGCTGTCTGTGTTGCTTCACCCCAGTTGGCCCCAGACTGCTGTCGGAGCCTAAGCCCATGACGGTGGATATCGGAATGGATGCTGCTTTTACCTGCGCGTGGACTGGGAACCCTCCTCTGACCCTGGCCTGGACCAAGCAAGGCTCCAGCGTGGTAAGGCAACAAACGCTAGTCGCCACTTTATCTTGATGGCAAAGCTTCAACACCACCCCTCAACACTGTTCCTCCAGAGAGAAACATTCACACATGGCCTTGAGGCATGAATCCCTCACACTTTTTCCCACACATTCTTTTTCAGGCTGAATCTTCAACACCTCCTCTCACCATGCTCCCTGAGGGCTAAAGCCTCTGGCAGAAAACTGTCTGTCCACTGACAGATTCATACACCATCATCACGGCACATGACATGCTGTCATAGCTCAAACTCAATCAATCAATCCATCGATCAGCCCGTCAATGACTGAGCTGAGGCAGGGTGTGGCTCAAGCAAACAGAATTACAACACTCGCTGAAACTTTCAGAGCCGCTTCTCAGACATTAGAAAGGCCCAGTTGCACTTGAGTATCCATCTCCTCAAAGTCAATTTCGTAGGTGGAACAAATGGGACATTTCCACCTTCACTTTACATCATCCTGGTAAAAGTCTTTTGACGCGCACACCATTAGTGGGGGCATCCCATAGGAGCTTTTTTTCCTGGCAACTAATATAATTTCTGAGGCTATGCTGCAGAAAGCACCCCCAGTAAAGAATGGTGCGGGATGGCATAAGCAATGCTGTCATCTCAAAGGAGAGAGCGCTTTCAGCCACTCTGAGGGAAATGCGCAGGCATTTTTCTAATCCACCCACTGCCACTGTCCCTCACACAGCCACAAGTAATGGATTAATTGGGTTACTCCATAAGTGTGTTGAAATAAAAAAAAATTTGGACAGAGTGAGAGTGGGGGGTGGATGTGAAGATGGAGGGAGGGAGGAGTGGGGGTAAATGGATTAATCACAGCTTGATGGAATGACAGGATCAATGAGCTAAGGAGTGAGTGAGTGTAGCAGCTCCAAAGGCTAGGGCCCACTCACACATAGTACGCTCCGTTCTGTCCCCACTGTTTAATTACAACAATCTCCCCAGCAGCACGGTCACTCAGCGGTGGCTGGAGTGCTTAATGCTGTGATTAAAGCTCTTCACAATGAAATTAAACTCAAACCACCAGCATTTGTTACAATGGTCAGCCCACCTCTGTGCTGCCTCCACAATGAGTGGGCCACTGATAAAGGTCCCAGTTTCCTTTGTCTGCCTCCTCTCCCCACCAGCAGCAGCTCGTTTTTTTTTTCTTCCGCTTTTTCTCTCTCTAACACACTTCTCACTTGTCTCCCTGGATCTCTCACTAGGTGCTCAGTAACGGTAACACCTTGCAGCTGAAGGCTGTTACCCAGGAGGATGCTGGAACATACACCTGCAAGGCCATTGTACCCCGAATTGGAGTTGCAGAAAGAGATGTTGCTCTCACTGTAAATGGTGAGTGGCTTCTTCAGTAGTAGGAAGTAACTAAGTATGATTTTGGATGTTTCTTTTATATTTCTTTACATGTCAAATTAAAGATATTATAGTATGTTCGACATCTTTTACAGATTTTAAAATCTTGTTATGGTTCCCGGACTTTCATGGCTTGGGATATTAGAAGTCATAAATAAATGTACATTTGTTCAATGAAGCTTTATTATTTCTTCTGTCCAACATCATTAATCATCTCAGATTTCTGTTGTGAGCCTTTGGATGGGTCTGACCCTTAGATTGGGAACCACTGGAATACCTAACAGTATATAAAACGGTTAAACTGCCTCTACCATGGTGCTTAGACAAAATCAAATATTGTGATTGGAAAATATGTGATTTTATTGCAGAATGGGTATTTTTGATACTTTAAGTACTATTAAAGCAGTGTGAAAACATTACTTACGCACTTTAATTTGACTAGGATTGTGAACTTCTGTCTCTAATGAAATATTTGTACATCCTTGAACTAGCTCTTCTACTAAAGTGATGTATTTCTTCTCAGAGTTGCTTGCAAACTTTGGAATTATTTATCAAATACAGAACTTAAAAACTGATATCTCCCAGTTTGGTAATGGTCAGCATTACTTTTTGTTGTATTTAACTTCTCTACTCTCTCTGTCTTCCCTTGTTTTTCACACCAGGTCCACCTATCATCACAGCAGAAGCCACACAGCACGCTGTCAAGCACTCCAAGGGCAAGCTGGAGTGCCGCGTGGGAAGCAGCCCCCCACCTGATAAGATTGTAAGTGAGCCTCTTATTTGTGTTGTTGGTCGGTTACTTGTGTTTGGGAGTTCACACACTCTGTTTTTCTTCCCGGCCACACCCACCCAAGAGCGATCACTCAGAGGAGCTTTACCCCTGACCTCCCCTTCACACCTTTGAGCCAGCAACGTCTCCAACTCACACACGTACACACACACACACACATATATTCACAACCGTAATTGCACAGCCGTTGACTGGAAGAGTTCGGGGAGCTGTGGAGGACTGGCTTCCTGCAGGTTTCAGCCGAACCATATTCAATTAGCGGCCCGAGAGGCATCACTTGGCTGACCCTGTTGAACTGCTGAGCATACGCTGGGCTGAGAGAGGATAATTAGGGTGTGAGGAGGAGTGAGAGACAGGTGCCCCGCTGGCCCTGCGCTAGAGACAGCGGAGAGGAGCCTTATTTCATAGTGCAGCTACCTAACCCTCCTTAGGCCTCACCTGCAGGGCAGACGTGGGAGGCAGCTTAAACATGAGCCCATGAGCTGTGTCAGCCCCGGAGCACCTTAGAGGTCGGCGGAGAGAAAACAGAACAGAGAGCGAAACCGGTGTTCAGTCAGCAGGCAGCCAGGGATCTAAGGATAAAGAGCAGCGCAGGCCTTTACTTTGCTTACCTGTGAGGAGTTCTTCACAGGACGGTGACTTACCTCCCTGTTGTCTTTTCTCTCGCTCCTCTCTGCAGGTGTGGACCTTTGGGGACATGAGCCTGTCGTCTGGCACCTCTGGTCGTTACTCAGTGCAGACGGTAACCAGCGACCACGGAGTTTTGTCGTCGTTGGTGCTATCCGAGACTCTGGCGCAGGATTTCCAGCTGCGCTACAACTGCACCGCCTGGAACCGCTTCGGCACCGGCACCGCGCTGGTCACTCTGAAGGAGCAAGGTAACAATCCCCACTGGGGCCCTGCAAAGAAATGATACTCTCAATTCTTACTTTGAAGGGGGCTAGATTAGGTAAAAGCAGTGCCCCTGTCTTGTGCTTATCTTAATTATGCTCCTCTAATCGATATGATTTAATCAGCAGATGGCTTCTTTAATGAATATGTTTGCCCCATAACGTAGATATTGATTGGGGACAAAAGTCAATTGGAGGAATCCACACGTGTTTGCAGCTGGGATCATATTCTCTATCACTGTCTGGCAGCCAAGCTCAGCATTTTTCGGCTGCAGCCACCTTAAAGTGGTCTTAAAATTAAAGTACTGCCACTACACTGATCTTAGTGGAAACCTTTGTTGCAGCAGACACCAAAAATAAGGTCCTCGCCAGTAATTTACATCAACGTAGCAGAGCGAGGTCTCCAGAGAAATGGGCAGCGGTATCTCCTGGAATCTCTAATTAGATTACTGTCTATTGCTTCATTGCATGTCAGGCCTTGTTACCCTTCTTTCAGAGAGATTAGAGACAATAGCCAGGCTGTGAGTTGCCGGATTGCCTGCATGAGCATATGCTACAGTAGCTGTGAGAGGACCGGGGCTTACTGCAGATGAATTTATGGGCACTAGCGCATTTCTTGGATTAGCGAGACAAATGAATGTATCTCTTTCTTTTCCTTCATTTGCTCTGATCTGCACTTTTGACACTGCCACTTACGCTCTGCTATCTCTCATTTCATCCCTTCCCTTCTCATCTACCCCCACCCTCTTCCTCATATCTTTCCCTCTATTCCTGTTCTTCTTTCAGAAGCCCTGCCTATGTTAATAATAGTTGGCGGAGCAGTAGGCGGAGGCTGTGTCCTGCTCATCTGTGTCATCACACTGGTCTCCCTCTGCTGCAGGCACACAGGCAAAGGTGAGCTCAACGGTTAGTATGGGCACGAGGGTCAACAGCCAATTCTTCAAATCAAACAAATTGAAGTATTTGTGAGCTGAAAATTGAACAGCTCATGTTCAGTTTTGTGCACCTTGTTTGCATGTACATCTGCAAGCGCAAATCTGCCTGGTAATGTCAAGTAAACCTCTTCTCAATCCCCACAGGTAAAAGGTGCACTCGTCTTTCCAAGAGTGACATTAGAGTTCAGATTGTTCACAGCGATCACAATGCGACGCGTGGAAACGACGACGAGGAGGATGTCAAAGAACCCATGGTAGGTTTATTTGTTCACCTTCTCTACAAGTCAGATATCTGTATCTCTCTGAAGGTGGGGGAAAAGTCACAGTAACACTGTAACATAACGCTCAGACTTTCTTTTGTTCTTGTTCAAGTAAGGTCTTGTTCATCCTAGTAATTCTTCAAAACTGCTTGGTCTTCCCTCAGGCTCCAAACAGCAGTGAGTCTCCTGGGACGTCGCGCACAGAACACAGCGACCTCCTGGAAGAGGAGGAGGACGAAAGATCGGACATCAAGGTAAAACTGAAAACACTTACTTGAAGAAGCACTCTCAAAATAGAAAGTGTGCATTTTTTTCGTCCTTTGCACATGATACTGGACAAATGTTAAGATGATTTATTTTCTGTCTTTCTCACAGGACCCCACCAATGGCTACTACAACGTTCGCGGCCACGACGACCGCCACATCCGCAGCAGTGGATTTTCTGAATACGTGCCCAATTCTCGGCCAGTCTACACTCCGTCGCAGTTGCCCTCCCCCAGCCCGATTTATGGTCAGCACGGCACTCAGCCTCGTGTCTATGACTTCTCCCACCGATACGCCACCACCACAGCAGCCAGAACATCGTACGAACAGCAGCAAGCGGCCCAGCAGCAGCCTGCCCAACCAGCGAGCATTTACCCCACTGATCCCCTCTACAGTGGCTCGGCTTACCTACCTGCCACCTACGGTCGCGCCTTCACCAGCTACGTCAAGCCCGCTTCCTACGAGAAGGTGGATGCGTATGACCAATCAGATCAGGCCAGCAAGGTGTCCAGCTCATCTCGCTTCTCTTATGCCTCCTCACAAGTGTCCTCCCAGCAGTCCGACTATGGCCGGCCCTCACAACGTATGCAGACTCATGTCTGATTGGACAAAAAGTGGGAAAGGGGAAGATTACAGAAGCAGTGAGTAAAATAACCATTGTCACCACCACATACATGTGGCTGGACTAACATGAACAGAGACTTTCTTTACTAAGACGGTCCTGCAAGGATTTGTTTGGACAGTATTTGGAGGGAGTTGTGATTTAGGTTATGGGATAACCAACCAACCAACCTGAGATGGACAGCAGGATCTACAATAATGTTAACTGTAGAGCTCCTGAGCTGGAAAATTCAGCAGATTGCGATGTTCAAGTCAAACACATGATGGACATTACAGTGCGATACCTCACTAAGTTATCTCTACATGATGACCACCCAAACCTGTGGAGATGTTCTGTGAGAGCGAAGGCCAACCGGAAAATTCAATATGAAAATGCATCTCCTGAATTTGGGTGGCCAAAACGCCTGGGGTAGCTGTTTACCTGCATTCCAGAGTTTACTTTGTGTCAACACTAAACGTCAAGATGACCTCTAAAATCCTTTGAAAGAAGATACCAGAAGCTATTTGAGGAAAAAAAAGCGATATGACCAACCTTTTGTTGTTTGTCATTTGGTGTTTTGTTGGCATGCGAAAGGAATTCTAAGCACATTTGTGTCTCTATCATCAACAAAAGACTGAGCTATCCACAGAGACAGACAAACTATTCTGCACAACAGGCTAGCTGTACTGACCAACAATTGCTACAGGCACTGAACTGTATGATGAGTCTAATCAACGGAGGAATACTTCTGGCCTGAGCTGTATTCTTGGAGTTTCTTCTTATAACAACCATAACACATTGGATTTAGCAGAGTTGCTTACCAGTGGCTAAAAGAAGATTTGAAGAGAATGTGTATTTTAGCCTTCATTTTACTGGAGGACTCTGTCTTAACTGTGTGTTGTACCAGGATGGACAAGGTAAGGCCATGAAAACCCAAAGATGGTAAAATTGTATTGGGGAAAACATAGGGTTTGACACCTAAAACTGCTGTCTGACCCTTGGTATTGTTGTCTGCTGTGTTTTCTGATTGTAAAATGAAGAGTAGGATATTACCTGAACAATCAAAAGTTGAAGTTTTTAGAAAATGGTGGCAATCTTGAACTTGAAATAAACTTGAATGCAGTGTCAACTTCAGCAGGCTCAGGCGGGGTAAGACGTGTAAGGCAGTCCCGATGTGGACGATACACTCTCAAGTTCTACAACTCAATCAAATTGTCTCAACATGTTTACAAGAAACAGTACTACCCTGAAACACTAAGTATCTGTACAAATGGCTGAGCCCATACTTTCTCTCTGTTGCATGCAAAAATGATGTGTCTAGTGAAACTCTTCAGCGTTTATATTCATGTCCATTTCATGTTCGAGACATTGGTTTCTGCACCTGTCCCGGTTGCATTCCACTTCCTGGATGTTTCAGTATGGATGCCTGTACTGCCATTTGTCTAAAAAGCTGTTACCAGGCAGCCTAATGTGAGAACAAATGTCACTTAAAGTGAGAAGGCAAACATCATCGCTTGTCTTTATTTTTATATTTTATATAAGCCTTAAAGTACAGCGTGTAAGCTGCTCTATTGTAAAGTATCTTTATATACATATGTATCTATCTTTGTTGATTTATTTGGATCCACAGACTCTCTTGTCTAAGTTGTTCATCAATCATTGAATGCAGTTACTGCGCTTTTTTGGAACACAACTAATTGCCATTTGTTTGTTCATTCTTTTAATAATGTATTAAGAATTTTATTTGCTAAAAATGAGCTATTGTTGCTTGTACCTTTGTACACATATTTATATTTAAATAAAACCATTTCCGATAAAGAACTGGCTCGCGTGAATCCTGTGACTTAATCAGCTTGGTGGGTAGCTTCATTGGCAATGGAGAACAGCGACAAACAAAGCTTCCCATGTAGCAAAAGTGATGAATACATAAATTAGCAGCACTGTCTATGTTGATTTTCCTATTCCCCCAGTGGTGCGCTGCTTTTAATGAAGACAGATGAGATAGCAGAACCCCCACTGTATGTGTATCCACCTCCCGAAGCCAACATGCCCATCTCATAGGGAAATAGGATAGAGCTGTGACAAAGGTAGGTATTATCTGACAATATGAGTTCGTCTCGTCACCTCTGTTCCCCAGGTAGGCACGCTGCTCACAACGGGGAGGAGAAGTACATGCTCATTACAATTCTACTGTGAGAAGGGACAAGGTCTCCCAAGACACGCATTTATTATGCACAACATAATACAAAACAAGACCCTGTCAAAGACAAATGATACAGGTAATGCAATTAGGTACTGTGGAATCAGATAAAAGATGTTTATTATCATGACGCTTTCATATAAAAAAAAACACTCAAACCAAGAGAGGATGTAAAGTAAGTCTGTAATCCCAATCACAGTCTGAGCGCGTGATTAAAATATCTATGTAAAAGTTGAGGCCTTTCCCTACTTGTCTGAAAAATACACATTTACACTAACAGAATTATTAAAAACAACCAGCTGAGCTGTGTCCTCAACAATAATTTCTCCCCCTTCAATAAATAATACTTCAGCAAATCTTTGGTGTGCTTACTCAAGATATATTAGTTCCAGAATAAGTCCGACAAATGGAATAAAATAAACATCCAGTCAAACACGTTGTTTAAGCTGAAGTTGATTAAGTTGGTCGTGACCAAAGAGAGGAAACCCTAATGGGGATAAGAATGGATTGCATTGCTCTGGCCACTAGTCAAAACCCCACTGATTTACATCGACTCTGAGCAGCGGGTGTGATTGAAGAGCCCAATCACCCTGAGCTTAACTAGAGACCTGCGCAAAGGCCAGCTGGACCTTATCCTCATCCACCCCTTCTGAATATAACATTTTGGCAAATAATTCACAGACCAGCCAAGGCCAGTAAGCATCTGTAAATGTAAAACAGAAACACTGATCTAGGACGTCTGTTCAAATCAGAAACAACTTAGGAATCACTCCACTCTCATTCTTCAAGGACCAAGCTGGTGGTTTTTGCATGTTTTAAGCCCACTTACGAAAAATCTGGTATACTCTACTGCTGGCCATTTTCCAAAGAAAACTGTGGGCTTTTAGATTGATTAAGGCATTTTTCTACCTTCCAGGCAGCCTCCGGGTTTCATTCATTTGAGCATGATATGAAAAATGCCCCAACATGGATGTTGATTCTTTTTGTCTATTTTTTTTGTTCTTTCAGCTTTTTGTCAAAAAATTCAATTATTATGTAAAACCCCTACATTCATAACCACTTACTGCATGAGCCTATTGGCAATGTGCAACATTCACTGCAGCAAGATGATGAAGGCTCTCACCAGTTTAGAAATATATAATACTAAGGCTTAAAAACACAATAACATTTTCAGGGAATGAGGCCGTACTCAGAAAAACATTTTAAAATCTGAAAAGAGGAAAAATAGAGGGAAAATGACTCCCAATCTATACATATTTCATTATTTGTACTGAGGGTATATTGTTGTGGATTGAGGGGGATAAAAGACACTGTGCTGATGAATTCCTGTAAAAACTATACAATCTGTAAGTCAGTGTGGTGTTCTTGTAAATGTGTGAGTGGGAGGAGCTTAAGAGCAGGTTGGCAACCAAATAAAGTGCTGAAGTCATTCATATGAGTAGCTGGGTCTATCTATGCAACAGGATGCTCTGCCTGCTGCTAAATGAATAGAATCTCAGAGAGGCTTCGTCCTGAATCAGACTCAAAATGTTCCATCTCTTATTTTTAGCACTATGATGTTCCCCGCTCTCCTTCCCCGTTTCTCACAACATCCTCAAATCTTCGTCTCTTTCTTGATCCAGGCTCGTAGCTTGGTAACCCTGGAGTAGACTCCGGGCTTGTTGCGACGAGCGCAGCCCTCACCCCAGCTCACAATGCCGACCTGGAACCACTTCCCACTCTCCTCGAAGCACGCCAGGGGGCCTCCAGAGTCTCCCTGGTGAGCACAGTTGGGGGAGAACGGTTATGAGATTGGGTTCGGATGTGAGAGCACGATAATTACACGGGTGTGAAAGCCCATCTGTATAAGCGCCGTCTCTTTTTTGCACCATCTCACCTGGCATGCGTCGACTCCTCCAGCCAGGAACCCGCTGCAGAGCATCCTGGAGGTGACTTGGCCTTCGGTGACCACATTACATACAGTGTCATTGATGATTTTCACTTGTGCCTTCTGCAGAATCCGTGCCTTTTGACCTGCAATACCAGGACAAAGGGGTCAGCACTCTGCCACGTGACCTCTGCGTTCTTCGCTAGCATCAAAGGTGTTAATAGGCTGGATTAATGCTAGCTAATGAAGGTTTAAGAGGCTTCCCAGAGGAGTCTGACAACTGTGTTAATAGATGGATATGGAAGAAGGCTTAATTGAATAGAACAGATTAGAAAAAGATGAGAGAAAAGGTAGGCAGGATGAAGTGGAGGAGAAGTATGGGGGGGGGGGGGGGGGGGGTGTTTAAGATGAAGGACAAAGAAGAGTGGGTCTCTGTGGAAAAGATGTGGGAGGAGCGGGATGTCTTAATTTCGAAGACAGTTGGATATGCAAAACGGAGAAACACAATGTAGAGTGTGTCACGCACAACTGAAGAACAGCAGTATAAATATTCAAAGTTGTAGTAATCATAATAATTAGCTACAGTGAAAAAAAAACACCAAAAACAACTACAGCTCTACCCAAAATCTCCAATTCAAGCATAATACCTCCTTCTCGGAGCGCGCCCCAGCCTGTGACCCAGCACGGCATGCCTGCAGGGAAGACGTGGGAGGGAGCGGGTAGGCAGATGGGTCGGATGGTGTCAGTGAACTTCAGTGGCTCGCTGAGCTCCAGCAGTGCAATGTCATAGTCAAAGGTCATCTCGTTGTAATCCGGGTGGGAGATGATCCTCTTCAATGGGCGGCGCTGTACATCATCCTGCTTGTATTGGTCTTGCATTCCACTGTAGGTTTGCCAGTTGGATGCAATATGGTTCCTGTGGTGGGGCGGCAGCATTACAGAGCAAAGGGTTTGGTATATTTACATGCAAGAAGCAGCACGGGTGGTTACAGTACCATGAGCATATGTGCTATCTAACACAAGACAACACAGCAGGCCTGCAACATGTGCTACATTTATAATTCATGCTTTTATCATTTTTGTTGTTGGTCTGTCAGCTTAGCAGCATCACACCTGCCCTGAATATAAAGTAAGTCAATGGAACACCAAAATTAGCAATCTCTCTAAGAGTCTGAACAAAAACTGAGCATTATAAGCTTTATAAAGTTTATTTACCCCCACATTATAGCAGTGGATTCCTTTCTATTTCCATGATATTACAAATAATGGCGTGCAAAAGTATGCAAAATAAATGGCTTATACCCTACGATGAAGAAATATGTGAATACACTGAAATACCAGCATTTCAGATAGCAAATATCAACAGTGACTGTGAATCTGTGAAAATGAACACATTCCCTGCTCAATCATAATAGAAGTGAATCAGGTTGAACAGAATGGTTAGTGCACCACCTACAGGGGGCCGTGATGAATACAGCTCCATGCTCTCCTGTATAAGATGTATTATAACCTCCACTACCACAACTGTCTTGTTCTGAAGAGTATCAACAGGGGCAAGGCTTCAGATTTGCATAAAAATACAGCTCCGTTATGCACAGTTTTACTTTCTTCAGCTGACTTCATGTGAGTATTGCTTACCAAAGTCTAAAGTGGGGATGCGCGACATAGAAAATAATGCTCTATATGTATGTGGGTGCTACAGATCTGTGACTCACGCTGAATCCCTTGTGACAAAGCAGTGAGCAGCCGAAAGGAGCCACGTGTCAGAGATGATCGAGGCACCGCAGACATGGCCAGAGGTCTGGAAGTGCAGGCTGACCTGCCAGGGCCACTCCCCGAGCTCAGCGTTCTGCCCTCCAACAATGCGGTTCAGTTTGTAAGGCCTGGTTCCACAATCTGTAATTTATAAGTGAACATAATGGAGTGCAAAATACTAGGTGAGACTGGCAACAGAAGGATCAGAGAGAAAAATCAGAGAGTGAGATTAAGTCGACTTGAAGCTATCGTGACGCCGGCCTTGGCTGTGAATGTTATGACTCTTTGGAATCCTAATAAGGCACACTGGCGTATTAACTGATCACAAAAAAAAAAAAAAAAAAAAGGGAAAAAAATACAGACACACCCTGAGGCTTAAATGCAGGAAAAAACAAAACTTCAGAGATGACAAGAGCTGCTTTCAAAGAAGAATGAAATAAATAAAGCAGTCAAGGCCTGAGGCTCTTTTCTAACAGACAGCCCAACGTGCAGCTCAACCCAGCTCTTATAATCTAGTTTGAATGGCAGTGACGAGATTAGGTCCACTTTCAGCAATTTTTAAAAAGCTGAATTTTGTAAGAGGCACAGAGATTAAAACCTGTCTTACCACAGCCGGTCTCATCCGACTGATCGGCGCAGTCGTTGACGCGGTCGCATTCGGCGTTCACCTTGTTGACACATTCTTCGTTGGCGCACTTGAAGCTGTAGTCGGAGCAGATGCCCGTAGCTGCAGTGGGATGGAGACAGGGTCCCAGAATGAAAACACATTTTTAACCAGTAAAATACTAGGCAATCAGCGAGGCTTCAAAGTGAGGCTTGAATGCACAATGCGAAGTGATTGAGGAGCAGATTGCATTGATTGGGCGTATTGATTGGGGTTGAGGTCTAATATCCCTCTTTATTCACAGAAGTGAAAATCAAAAGGAAACGCAAGAGTGCCCTCTGTGTGTGTCTGTGAGTGAGTGAAAGGGAAATTGATAAAGAGTGAAGCAGAGAGTAGGAGGAAATGAAAGAAAGAGAGAAGAATACAGTGCAATGAAAAATACTCAGTGTTAAGAATGAAGTCTTCAGAGCAACATCTTTGTTAAACCTACAGCAAGACTGAGCTGCGGATGAAGGTTAATTACTTAATGGTTTGTGTAACATGCTTAAAAATCACTCTGCTGGGGATTTTCGAGAGTGCCGGGGAGAGAATGAGCGTTGCCACTTACAGGTTTTACAAGAGGCCTCGTCGCTTCCGTCTGCACAGTCCCTCTTATTGTCGCACACAACATCCTGGGGCATACAAAGCCCGTCCCCACAGCGCCACTCATTCTCCTCACAACCTGGAGGCAGTGAAACAAAGTGATGATGAAATTATAATAAAATAAAGACAAAGTTGAGCAAGGAGACAATCCAATAAGCTTCTGAAGGACATTAGTGCTGCAGCCACAGGAGACACTAGCATCTGTCTCCATTCTTCTTGCATGTATCACAGCAACTGAAGCCTCAGCCAATTTGCTCCATCCAAACAAAACTCCATTACTGATAAAATAATGAGGGTACACAGCCCAGGAGTTAGTGACCACTGCATTAACGGTGATGTGACTTTAATGTTAGCGCAATCAGAAAGCATTAAATAGCGCCTTTGTATCCCCTGAAGAGCGCTTCAAGAGATGGGGATACTCACTGCATCGTTTCTCATCGCTCCAGTCGCCACAGTCGTTGACACTATCGCACTCCCACAGTCTCGGTTTGCACAGACCGTTTCCACAAGGAAACTGGTCCTTTCCACATTCTGAAGCAACAGAAATCAAATTAGACAACGGAATTCAAGAAGATGCACATATGAGGGATTTGAAAAAGCAACAAGTCACTAGACATACTGTGTACCAGAGGGCCCTAAGATACAGTAATTACAGAGAGGTAAAAGTTGGAGCCCTAAAGAAATAGTTTGACATCTTGAGAAATATCCACTAACTCTTGCAGAGAGTTAGGTGAGAGGATCAATACCACTCTCATATCTGTAGGTATGAAGCTACAGGCAGCAGACAGTTACCTGGAAGATGGAAACAGCTACCTCGGTTCTGTCTGGATTCAGCAAAGCCTTCCAACCAATACCTCTACAGAAGAGTAATGTGTACAAAAAACTAATTGTAAAAACACAAGTTCTGGTTAGAACTTGGTCATTAGCACTGAGTATTTTTCTGGAATACAGCAGCATCACTGTGAAGACAAGACATACACTGTCCAATGAATCCACGACTTGGGTTCTTTACCCTCCAGATATCTTTGGACGGATGTAGGCTGGGTATTTCCCTCCATTTCCATTTGTTTTGATTTGCTATGCTCTTCAGATCTGATAATCTTTGGACATTTGCAGGCTGGGTATTTCCCTCTGTGTCCATTTGTTTTGCTACGCTAAGCTAATTGGCTGCAGGCTATTTTTAAAGTTATTGATTAAACCCCTCAAAAACTCATCTCTGTGCATCGAAGTTGCATATTTTGAAGGCTTTTTTCTCCACAAAAATGCTTCAATACATCCATTGCAACGTGCTGATCTATGAAATCTCTTGCTCCACTAGAGCTAGAATGATTAGCCAATTAGTTAATCATCAGCTATTTGGATAATCGATTAATCGGTTTCAGCAAACTCATTAAGGAACACGTACAAGCATTTTTGATTCCAGCTTTCTGCAATTTAACACTCATTTATTTAATCCTCTATGACAGTAGATTGAATATATTTGGTTTGTGGACAAAACAAGACGTTTGAAGACGTCATCTTGGGGTTTGGGAAACACTGATGGACATTTTAAACATCTTCTGACATAAATAATCGACAGTCCTAGTCTCCAACCAACCCCATTGCTTCTCGCTGCAGCTCAAGCACACCAGCTCACCCACAACTCTGCTTAAACTGATTCTGAAGAAGAATAAGGATTCAGAAAGCCCCACTCAGCAAGCGAACACTATTGGTTCATTTGGTTTCTAACATTTGAGATCTTGGCTGTCTGAATCTGTGTTTTAAAGATGGTCCTCGGTACAAAATGGAATTACTCAGCCCTGGTGTTGACTGCTGATTTCACGATGATGCATCTTCAAGCATATCAAAAACACCATATCGAGATGTTCACAAAATACTTGATTTTCACTGGACAGATTTATGTGAGTGGTACCAATCTTCTCATCTAACTCTCTACAAGAACTCAAGCAGGAGTATTTTGCAAAATGTCAAACTATTCCTTTATGGAGATGAGAGAGAGGACACAGACAAAAAGGATAAGAAATCTGTTCATGGATGAAAAGCCAGGAAAGTCTAGCTGGGCCAAGAGGGAACTTACGGCACTTCATCTCATCGCTCATATCGCCGCAGTCGTTCCAACCATCACACTGCAGTTCTTTTCCGATGCAAATGCCAGAGTTACAGGCAAACTTTGAGGGGCAAGCTGCTCACATAACACACAGAAGAGGGAGAGTGAACGGAGGAAGGGGGGGGAAAAAAAAAGGGACAGAAACGATGGTGACAAATTGAGCGAGAGGGAGTGACAGTATGTTCACAACATCCGTCATGTTGCCAATGCTTGTCCCTGGCGATAGGAGCAATTATAAATCCATTTTGGTCAAACTAGGAGACGACATAAAGAGCAGAGGGTATTGAAAGTGGCGTGCTCCTGACTGACGGTGGCAAATAAAATAGACCGAGTAAACAAGCTCTCTGGTGATTAGCCTAGCTCTCGAGTTTCACTGCAGCAGTTTCTAAGCTTCCATCACTAAACAGCTCTATTTGACTGTCAGTCAGCCACCATCCTCTAGTCGTTCAGACAACACAGTTACTCCCCCATCTCGCTATATAATGGCAGGCTAAGAGTGTCACTGTCGCACTGTAACATTTCATCCATCTTTCCAAGCATCGTGTAAACTTGGGTGAGAGACAAAACTTAACTCACGGTTTTTGGGATCGTAGGCGCTGAACTCTGCTCTGAAGCCCTTGTCGGTGTCTGACTCATCGGAGTGGAACATCACGTCTAGGACATTGGTGGTACTGGTCACAGCCAAAGTGGACAATTCTCCACAATACCTGAGAGACAAGACAAATGTTAAAAGCAAAGTTTAGTTTTATTTTTGTAGTTTTCAGGAGCTATGATGAGAAAGCAATTAGGATTAGAGGATTAAGGAACAGGCAGCATCACAAGATAAAAAAGCATGAGCAGCCAGACAAGTTGTAAACACGGCAACAGATTAGATTCTTTACAATATTTATATCAGACGATAAAAAGTGAAAGTGAGAGCACCTTAAATGTCAGTAATTGTTCAGAAAATCTGTGTACAGGAACAAGAATGACGAATGCAGTTGGTTAAAGTTGAGAAGCTGGCATTTAAACTGTGATGGAGGTTTCAGAAGATGTTTTAGTCTGCTCTCGCAGGAAAATGTGGCCTAAGTAGCAGTGTCTGGGGCTTTAAAGTAAAGCCAACGCAGAGATGTAAGAAATTGCAGTTCCTCTTATGGCCACTTGAGGCTGACTCCAAAAACAAACCAATTCCCATTGACCCCGATGCTAAAATATTTAACATTACAGCAAGGATGAACATGTTTACATCCTAGTACAAAAGAACATTTTTGGTCTCTATGGCTAATTTAATTGTTTATGACAACTATGATTTATTATATAACGTATCTGTTTAAATTGTACTAAGGCGTAAGGTTAAGCAGTTAAGAACATGGTCATTTTTTTCATTTTTCTTGCAGTAAGCACTAAAGCATCCCTTACCAAACTGTACAGTGCTCAATGCATGTTACATACAATTAGGACATACTACTTGGTCATAATATTGCTCCTTAAACTTTGACCATTTTGCTCATATAGCCATCGCAGCCTGCAGTGTGAAATCACCTGTTGTGCACTTGTGGGTCAGAATGGCAAGAAAAGCATGCTGGCTTGGATAGTGCAAAATGAGACCAAATTGGTTGGACATCCTGGTATTTTTAGCACACTGCACTGGACACACCATGAATTGGGGCAGACTAAATCTTAAAACTAGCAAAAATAACAATATACTATACAGTATGGTAATATGGGTGTTGGAACACACCCTAAGCTTCAGCATTGCTCCTCAGGACACCTCTGGGTGATGTCACGAAGGGTTCATCCGTATTTACAGCTAAGCTGAAGGTTTTTTTCAAAGCCACTATGACTAGTTGTCTGACTTCTCATATTTCTTACCAGTTTGACTTCTTTTCAGTGTTTGAACATGCTGAGAACAATGATTTTATTTACTGATAACAGACAGAATGCCACAATCCTTTGAGAATAAGAACCAAAGTGTACAAAACTAGAATTTTCCTTTCATGCGCACAATCAGACAAGTAAACCAAACAAGAGACTCTATGTCACATCATGAAAATAAGTCTTACTTGGTTCCCATAATTTCCACAAAATCTTTGTGACACACACGGGTGTCCACCCCAGGCTCTTTCATGCGAAACATGGTGAACTTCAGCCGCACCTTGTTCCCAGCAGGGACCTATAGCACAGAAGAACAGGTGATGGGTTCCTAAAAATCTTATTTGCCATGCATGTCACTGCTCCATCTACACACACACACAGACACAAGCACACACCCGCTACAACACGTCCATAGCACGTAAACGCAAGCTGCAACACATTAAAGTAGGCTGCGGGTTGCACGACACACACACACACACTAACAAACAAAAAGTAACACACAAAACACTGCAGCTCAGCTAGAGCTGCAGCAGCAACAGCAGTCTGACAGATGAAGATAGAAGAGGTACTGAACAGCTTGGCTTCTGTAGTGCTGCCTCAGCATTCCTCTCATGGCAGGCTAAGGATGGCGGCGGAGGAGGAGGCAAGTGGAGGGGTTCAGGCAGAGGGAGTGGGGCCAGGGAGAGAAGTAGTGTTGCAAACCTGGATGGTCCACTTGCAGTCCACAGCAGGTGGATAGAAGCTGGGGTGAAGAGGGGAGGTGAGGACTCCTTTGTCGTTACTGATGACGCCACCGCACCTTTGAACTGCAACAAACAAGTCATCCATTCACATTGATGCATACATGTTATATTTTACAATTCGAAATGGATTTAAGCCTCTGAACCTCAAGCAGTTTCATGTGTGTAGTGACATTTTTCCCCACCGTGTGCTCATGGTCACGGCAGTGAAAAAGTCCTGCACCTCTATAGAAACAGCACAATCATAGCCAGAAGTAAAGAGAAGTTAAAAATGTCCTCCGCACATTGTGACAGTTATAATGCCACAAATCATAAAAACATAGAGTTGAATTTCTTTCATCATTTATATTACAAAATGAGAAACTAAAAAAAATCTAATCAACATGTGTCCCCATGTATTACCAATACTGGAGAAATGGTGACTAGATTTTACAGACATTTTACTACTTAAATAGAATAGAACAGAATAGAATCACTTTATTCATCCCCGAAGGGAAATTCAGTATGTTACATGTTAAATGTTACATTTGTTTCTATCCTCTGTGTAAGCACTGCCTGCAGTCCAGTCAAATAGCTCAAGGAGTTTTGTCACATGTCGGTCAGTCGCAAATGAGTCACTAATGGCTTCTCAGATGTACTGATGAGTGCAAAAAAGATGTCTTTCAAATCCGGTGATGGGCTTTGGGGTTCAGAGGGTTAAATATTAAGTAGAAACCATGTTAAACAAATCTAGATGAACAGTAGATACAATATACAATGTAGCCATAGATGGATGAAGTAGTGTCAAATGTCAATAAATTACCGTTTCTCAGGGGGATGGCTTTATACTCTGCCACAAAGCCGGGATGGCTGACATCAGTGTCAGTAATAAAGTTAATCAGCATGATGTTGCCGGATGACACCACCTCCAGGGGGTTGGAGGGAGGCCTCTTACCACACTGACTATGAGAGAACAGTGATCAGTCAAGCACGGTGGTTAACACATCAGGTACAATTGTGGAATCAGTGAAGGGTGTTTATAACACACTGTAGCAAACACAACCGTGAAGCATTCTCTGAATACCTGATGCTTTTCCTGAATCCTCCCTAAGTGTCTGCAGCGCTTAGAGAACTCAAATACAGCTGTAATTCTTTTTTAGTCGCGAGCACTACAACACCAATACAGCAAACAAATTTAAAAAGCTTTAAGAGAAAAATAATTTTGAAAGAAATCAATATATAAGCAGAGAGAAGCAGAGAGAGATAAATAAGGAGAGATGGGCCAGCACTAGACAGAAATTGCTTAGGCGGAGTTTCAAAGTCAAACATTAGGTACATTAGCAAAAAGTTTCAGCACTGCTGGCGGCAGAGCCATGGAGGTGTGAATGACGCTGCAAGAGCAGCAATACATCTACCTCCAGTAGAATAATGTCATTATAGAGTATTATATTATGGCTCTCATAAACCCCATGTCACCTTGGATAAAGCTGATCGCTCAATAGCATTATAAAAATTTTATGCATCGCTTGGTAACGCATATTTGTTTGGCAATGGTTTCTGAGTTTGAAACTGCCTGTAGCTACGACTGATGTTGCATTCAGGAGCCTGTAGTTATAGAATCGCGCCCATCCCCCATAGACAAAGTGCAATTACACACAGTGGTGTAGCAGGATTCAGGGTGGCACCTTTAACAGATTTGAAAGGAGAGGTCTTTTTGAGCCAACTCAATCTCACAGAGGTCTCGAAAGTTGACAATAAATGGGACGCGTAGCGCTAAAGGCTTCAGAGAAAAAGAAAAAAAAAAGAAAAGAGAGAGAACGTTGTAAACACAAACTCAGTGAAAGGAATGAAGTGGAACATGTTCCACCCACATCAAAACAGCTTTTATTCCTACATCCCTCTGCAACATTTCAGTCAAATACAAAGTGATTCCCAGTGGTTGTCTTCTGGGAATCATGTAGAACTATATTTCCCCTCTCTCTGATCTTCAAGGCTAAATAAATGAGACAAATGTTGGTTGAGGCCTATCAAACAAACCCCACTATCAAGGTTTAAGGCAAAATGAGAATGTGATTTGTGCCACAATTTGATGCAGTGTAGTAAAATGAATCAATTTAATAAATGAAATTTCTCTCGCGGGCATCAGCGCAATGAAAGCTGCACGGCATGCGGCTGGTAAATATTAGAATGGTGAAATCTGATCCATCCATCAGCCTTTAACTTAAACAGAGCTTCATTATTACCACGCTGACATGTGTCCCAAACCCTCGAGATGTTCACAGCCCTACTTACTGCGTGATGGCCTGAGAGTCGTCTGGGCTCAAGGAGTCAAAGATGGAGACAAAGTCGTCGGAGCAGTCATCCTCGATGTGGAAAGAATGGAACTTGACAGATATGGCGCTGTTCTCCGAGGCCCTGATTTGCCACTGACAACGAGACTTGCAAGGGTAAGCTACGGGGTACCCCGGAGACGTAAAGTTCACCCCCTTCTCAGCTGCTTCCAGCCGGAAGAAACACTTTTCTGGGAATAGAAACATTGATTTTTTCATACAGTGTGCATATGGAACTAGGAAACAGTACACTATATCTGGCAAATTGAAATGTGATCAACACACGACATATTAACATATTATTTATTCAAAGCAAAGGCAGTACTTTGCAAATGAGCACATCTACAACACATTACAATCATGATCTTTTATGCACTTCTTGTGCAAAGATGTATTCATGTAAGGACAGTGCAGCTACTGTGGTAATGTAATGTAATAGAGTCTAATCATCTCAAGGTTGTGAATCACCAGACAGTGTCAAAGGAAACCGGCGGGCATAGAGAGTGACTTGCCCTGGCCTGATATGGGGTTCTCAATCTCTGACGAGAGCAGGACATGTACAGTACCGGCCAGGCCAGCCATTCGTTACAGACTGGCAGGAGGGTGAGCATCTAGCCAGCTGGAAAATTACAACTGCGAGTGATTGAAATGGGACATGCTGTACTCACCAGCTCTGGGGTTCCTTGCCATGCGAGGATCTGTGACTGGAGACAGAGAGGGGCAGGGTGACAGAGAAACAGGAGGAAAGGTAAGAATGGGTCACTAAAGTTGTGAGGCTGATAGAATTTGATGCATGAGCCTAAAATATTTGGGTTGCACATTTTCTGTTCCATTTCCCTGCGGTTAAGGGAACTGGTGATGGTGTGTAGCTCTTTCTGCTCCATCTCACCTTGCCCTACAGCAGCAAGCCATACATCTCTGTCTAACTATCTGGGACAGCAACATCAAATCATACCCACAGAAATCATTTTAAAGAGGACCAAAACCACTGAGTCACAGGGCCAGTGCTTGGCTGGTGGCCAGGATGTGGACAAATGCAATGTGAATGCTGAGAAGACAGAAGGAAGAAAAATGGCTGTCTCAAGCCAGGCCAGGGCCCAGTTAATATCATTAGGAGATCCAAACAGCATAAAATGTGCAATCTCAGATGCAGCACAAGCTGAGAGGTCTGGCTTATCTGTCATCATCTTATCAGCACAACTCCGAGCGAGCCCCTATAATACAAGTAGAAAGCAAACAGAATACCAATGCTGATAGGAGATGACAATGACCTTATTCGGGTCTGTATTCACATGGCTTTATCTTTGTTGATTGCTGAATGTCATATTCTGGAGACAGCTGCAGCAAACACACACTTGTGCTCATCTTTTGGCCTCTTTAGTGCCCCGACCCACCTGGTTTTGGTGGTACCTACGTGCGGCGGTGACTTCGGTGACCCTGATGTCACTGCGGCTCGCCGTGCGACGCTTCTCTTCAAAGCCCGCCTCCAGAGCCTCCAGAACCCGCTCCTCTGAGAACTCTGGTACGATCTCCTGGTCGCGGACTGGAATCTCAAACTGGGACCAGTAATAGGCTTTCACGCCCTCGCTGGTGCAGGTAGAGGTGAGAAAAGCAAAGAGTAACCAGTCACTAACAAGCTTTAATGTTCAAGAAGAAGCAAAACTTAGTGGGACATGCGATTTGGATTATAATGGAAAAGTCAGACTGTCTCAATTTCAAGCATGGAATACTGTCAGTGTTGCCATCGAAGAGGAGTTGCATGGTCTCTTCACATGCAATGTAACACAAAAGGGTGTGTTACGAAGCAAGTTCAACAAGGCAATGCTTTTTATTTTAGCTGGTAGCAAATCTAAAACCCCCAATCAGAGTGGTGGTGATCAACCAGGTTTTCTTCACTGGGCGCTGCAGCACTTTCATACAACTAGGCATCTGACAGATTATTTGATTTTTCTTCTTCACATAATGGGCCGATGTGTGCCGTCTACCTCAGTCAAGAGAAACAGGTCATTACAATGGACAGCAATGGACTATACCTGAATTTATTCTGCTATTTTTAACTGCAATTTTTAAATTGTGAATCACTCAGTTTATTTAAGATTCAAAAATGTGTGCCCTTTACTGCTTCTATTATGATGTAAAGCACTTTAAATAACCAAGAGTGTGAAATGTGCAGTATAAATAAACTCCCTCGCATTGGTCTGCCTTAAAAGTGCTGATACTTCAAATGATACAAGAGATAAATGCTGGCAGAAAATTGCTAATTGTGTGAGTGAAAACTATTTTTAACGAGACAGTCGCTCCCTTGAACTGAAAAACTTTAAACATTTTAGGTCTGACACCGTCTCACAATGGAGGATATGTGGAAATCCTTTTCATTTTTGTCCAAATCAAAGTGAAACTAAGGTGATTGATTGATATTTTCTATGTTAAATACCAACAGACTGATCAATGTTCAAATCCATGTTCTATTAGCTGAAATGCCAGCAGGGTAAAAATGAACCCGGCTGCAAATCAGGACCAAGCATAGAAACCTTTCATGTATTTATGCATTATGAACTAAATGCATGCATGTCAGTGTGGCATTGTGATTCATACTGTTAGCCTCCTGTAATTCAATGGTTTCATTTAGTAGGATTATTAATGTAACAGGTTTGCAAATATAATGTAAACCTTTAAATGAGAATCTGTTTCACTCAGAGGAAAATATAGTTAGGATGGGAATTTGTGAAATGGTGGTGCTTCTTACAGTTGATTCAAATCTGAAATTCTGAACCGAACAGGTTAGCTGTGCAGCATCAGTTACCATGGTGATCTAGCAGGTTGTAAACTCTGATTTTGGGCTCAAAATACCTCACTTACTCATAAATCTTGCTTCGTCATACAACCCTTCTGCAATTGGGCATGAGCTGTTGTAATTTACTTCTACTGTTGATTCATGTTTCACTACAGTGCCATAACACACACATCGCTGGGTGTGGCCACAAGTCTCATGTAAGCTTGTTATGCAAGGAAATTCAACAAACCTCAGATGACTCTTAAGAGATCAGTCCGACGTTAAGTGTCAAGTTTTTTTAAGCTACATCAAGCATGCAAAGGAATTAAAGCTGTGAAGCTCAAGACGTCAACGGTACCTGAATGCAGTGACCACAGATGCAGTGTAGTATTTTTCAAGGAGCGGATCTCTCTTGCAGTTTTCCTTCAGCTGTGTGGAGAAAATGTACTTTTACCGAACAGAGCGTGTACAAGGTTTTCTGCTTGTGTGCCTACAGACAACGTATAAATTAGCATGTTAACATAAAAACTGCCTTCCGTGAAAGCGTGATCCTCAATTAACTGTCTTGCCCTCAGCTGCAGTGAGCTGCGGACTGCACGGCAAAAAAAAGAAAAAAAAAAAAAGCTGAAGTCACACTTTGTGGTTTTAAAAGCAGGAACCCGCCATATGTTTAACTCGCAGGGTGTTAGCCAACTTCAGAGGAAAACTATGAGGGATACAGAACACAGACTGTGAGTCCTGACTGAGTCTCCCCTCAAGGTAACATCAAAACAGAACGCAGAAGATGACAGAGTTTCATTTGCATAGTTGGTGATAAAAGCTGCTATTGAGATTTTACAGAACAATGTGGCTGATTATCATAAGATAAAACATCAAGACCAGATTAAAAATGACTCTTTTTAAGGTTTGAATCAGCAAATATGAAACCCATCCAGGAGAAACAACAAAGGAGTGCAATTTTCCAGGCCTCCATCCGCAGACAGGTGGTGCTACACCGTCGAAGCTAATTCCTCAAACATGACGCTTTTACCTCCGAGGCATTGTTTACTTGAAGCCGTACTCCACAAGTCGCACCTGTCTTGTAAAAGGTAACCTATATCTGCAATTATTCTTTAAAAGCTGCTCCTTTTGTTATATGCAACTGCCAGCCTTGTACACCAAAGCTTTCCCCCTAATTGTCTAGTCATCTAATATTCCCACCACCACTTCCACTCTAATTCTCACCTCACACCCTCACTTATGTAGCTTTTCACTGAGAAAGTGTGTGCTTGATGGGTTTGAGCGAGGGCTTTTTTGTTATCAACATGCTCCTAAGTGGTGCTACAAACATCTCCACTGCCTCCAATAATAGGAGATGCTGTTGAGGGAATTACTAAGGGAATGCTACGGCGTTTTATTCCGCCCACGCTAAATGTGCCTTCAGCATTTTCCGTGCACTGGAAAGGACACATTTAAAAAGCATTTCCGTAGCGGCATAACAACATTTGGAGCTAATCCTTAACAAGAGAGGAGCGTAATACTGTGTGCAAAATAGTTAACACCAACAATGAATGTGACAGAGAGAGAGAGAGAGACAAAAATAGGAAAAACATCTTTGGGGCGTCACACTCACAGCTCCCTGCAGTTTTGCTGCCAAATCCTGGAACTGGTTGCTGTTGGTGTCCTCCAGCTTCTGGTCGTACGACACGTCAGCTAGCTTCATATGGCCGCTGAAGACTCGCTTTGAGGGGATGAGATGCTGACTAATAGTGGCTTCTGAATCAGCATCTTTAACTAGGAGGAGAGAGGCAGATGAGAGTGAAGTGTTTGATCAGCAAAATGCTATTAGATGGCTGCCTTGCGATGAAAGAGGAAACTTTTCAACGGGCCTTGAAGGACGCTCTTGAGTTGTACAGCGCAGTCTCACACTGCGAAGACAGTTTGCTTCTGAGAGCAATTAAAACGGCCAGTTGAATCAAGATGGTGTTTATCAAGACTTCAGAGGCCTTTTTATCCGCCTGTGTACGTGTAAATGACAAGAAAGGCTGTGCCATGGACTCGGTGACATTTTTCTCTTTTGCATTATTAAAGGAGAACGTCAGAGCTGTCAAACAGGCCAACACTAATGGGAAATTACAAAGTCCAAACAAGCCACTCTTACACTCTCATATCAAAGAGCTGAGCCTTCACAGCGAGTGTAAATGATCCACGTTTGAGTTTACGCCTGTCTTGGCAGCAAGTGATGCTGGCATTGCAAATATGTGAAGCTTTAATTTATGCACAGAAATGCCCAGAGAATGTCCAACATGTGCTAACTGTCTTCATGTCTAATTTACCCAAACATTTAACAGCGCAGTCCTGTATGTTCAGCGCCAACCCTGGATGATTTCAATGGAAAGATTTCAGTACTTACAGACGAAAAACCAAATGAGAAACGCTGCAACAGCTGCGAGGATGAGAAGCGCCAGAAGAACACCGATCAGGATACCGGTCTTCCGCTTTGATGTCTTCTCTTTGCTGGTTAGGAAGTCGATCCGCTCGTGATGGCCATTTCTCTCCTGAGGCAGGGAAAAAGCAAAAATAGAGCAAGTATGCCCTGATGTGGATGCAGAAACATTGACAATGAACTGCAGGGAATTCTTTAGTTTAACCCCAAACTTCAAACTGATTCCCAAAAGATTCTTGAGGAAGTTTCTCACTGACAGTATACTTCAACTGAGGAAATCAAATTTTGTGCACATGTAATGGCAATGTAACAATTTCATCCTCATTCAATGTAAATAAGCATTACAAGGAAGCAAACTGGATACAAAGGATTGTTGGATTTGGCTGTATTTGTACTTGTGGTCTGTGCAAAGACAAAATCCAATCTAATCTACCTATTCTAATCTAATTTATTCAAATACAATCTAATCAAAACATATATAATAAATGTGTTTGCTTTGAATGGTAGTCACAAGTAGAGCTACTATTCTATCATTCACTAATTATTCTGGTATATCAACAATCTCTCTGAATAGTTTTTTTAAAAGAAAAACGTCTAAATTCTCGTATTTGAGCTCCTTAAATGAAAATATTATCCGATTTCTTTAATCCTCTATTATATGAATGATGATTATCTTTGGATTGTGGACAAAAAAAAAGACCCTCCTGTTTTTCTTGCTTTAAAAAAAATTATGAACATTTGTCACCATTTTTTGATCTTTTTGAGGTCAAACGACTACCTGATTAATATAGTAAACAATCAACAGAGTGATTAACAATGCAAATTAGCTGCAGCCAAAGTCACAAGTCATTATTTTACCTATACTCAGATAAAATCCCAAATAAGCATTTGTATAAATTTTCAGAACGTGGAACTGTCTATACAGCACACCAGGGAAACCACTGTCTAAACACACTGATCAGAGACAACAGAAATGATAAATACATCGCTGTCCTCACCACTTAGACTTTTGTCAGTGTCTAAACTTGTTAAAACTTTGGTCGGAAAACTGACCTGCTGCCATGAACAATCAGACAGGGAAGCCTGCTGCACTAGGACACAATTAGCTGGGCCACACTCCATGTATCCACGGTTGTCTGTGCGTTTCAGAAACCGAACACTAACGAAGAGCTAACCTTGTAGGGAACACAGGCATTGCGCTTTAGGCTGTGTGTGTCCGTCAATACTGTGTGTGTGTGTGTGTGTGTGTGTGTGTGTGTGTGTGTGTGTGTGTGTGTGTGTGTGTGTGTGTGTGTGTGTGTGTGTGTGTGTGTGTGTGTGTGTGTGTGTGTGTGTGTGTGTGTGTTGTTGAGCTCTCTCAAGTGGGTGGACTGAGAGAAAGGTTTGCGGCCACTTAGTAATCAACACACAATGAATTCAGTGCCTGCAGCCCATGAGCGAAGAAGCCCGAGTGCCATTAGGGATGGAGAATCACTTTGGTATTAAATCAATTTGTCAGATGTGCTGCCCCTTAAGATGGGGGCTCAATTACATGAGTCTAGATGATAACTCATGGCAATTAAGGCCTATTCTTGCCCAGCTCGGGCTTCCACACATGCTTTCTAATTGGAATCTGTAACAGCAATCATGGGCCCGAATGAGGGGAATCATTAGATATGGGGTCAGCAAGTGCTCCGGGGTCTCTTTCTATCAGTCACCCTGATCACAGCCTAATAAAACCATTACATACTCTTCATCATATTCCATTCTTCACTAGCAGAAAGAAATATTATCCCATTCAAAAAAAAAAAAAAAAGCGACGTAGCATTTTTTTTTAAAACACCAGCTTAGTGAGCGATGCCTTCATTAAATGGGAAGTGATCCGTCAGTCAACAGAAAAAGCCACGGCACGCTGACACAAACTAAACAGAAGTGGTAATGTTTGACGAGAAAAACAAACCAGGGCTGCAACGTTGCAGTTAAACATAAGAAAGAAAAAAAGTGAGGGATGATTTTGAAGTATGTTGCAACAGAGTATTTCGACGGAGTCAAACCAGTCCGTCAGGTAACAAGTGAACAGCGGTGTGAGGTGTGGTTAAAAAAAAAAAAGAACCACTCACCCACAAGCAGCGAGCAGGTACAGTGTTACTTCAACACCTTACACTTTGAGGTGCCAGCACCTAATTATTTCTATTTTAACTGACTTTACACAACTTGATTTGTGAGTTATAATTATCTGACCACTGTACTCACTCATACAAACAGTCAAGAAGCAGTTACAGCTGACCATTTCCTACATTTCATTAACTCCTCTAGTCTGAAGCAGTGCAGCATTTGCTTGACTTGATAGGCATCAGAGCCACAGAGGAAAAACACTGAGTGAAACTGGTTTATGACTCAGTTCTGTCAGTCCCCAAACTGCACATGACTTATGCATGCAAATAGATGTTTTTTTCCTTCCCCACTGGCCCAAACCCGATCTCCACCCTGACGCATTAACTCCAAACCCTGGAAGACGGAGCTTGACATTGGTGGCGTCGTACGTGAGCGCACTAGGTCTGGAAATGGTAGAAAGAAAAAAAAAAGCAGGAATGGGACTAACAGCACACGTTGCTTGGGAACAATGAATCGCCATTATAAACAAAGTGAATCTGAAGTCGTGTGTTAGTAACAGTTTGATCGGCTGCTCAGTTTATTGGTGATATGACGGGTTTTGTACATTTTTCAGAAACTACTATGAGTCAAGAAAGCCATGACCATCTGAAAATCCCATGCAGATATTTGACTGGAAATGCAAAAAAACTCTACAAGCATGCAAAAAATGATCACAATTGTGAGTAAGCAGATGCTGTCAATTATAACATACATACTTAATTTGTGCACATTTTATCCAAGAGAAGCACATTTAAACAATCACAAATTTCACTACAAACTAGGCGTTGATCCATATGGTGTCTTGGTGATGGCCGATACAGATACAAAATTTTAGTTTCTATTGATATTAGTAAAATATTGGTAATCAACAACATCTATGACCACTATTTAGATTAGATATATACATTCATGGCAAAAATGGAAACCTTGGTGAGAAAATTTAAAATAATAAATACAAAATTTAACTGAAATGCCTTTGTTTGTTTATGTTGTTTTGTTTAAAAGAGAGCTTCTATCCTGCAATTTTGATTGGCTATTACTTGGTGGCATGTCACCAATCAGATGGGCAGGACATTGAGACCACAGCGGATGCAACAGAGGCAACGTTGCAAACTTTAAAACTGGCTTATTTCATGAAAAATCTATTGCATAAAAATATCAATAATTGGATAAATGCAAAATATCAGATCTGTCGATAATGAACTATGGACAGATCCCTCAAAGAAATCTGCAGATGCACACATGCAGAAAAGTAGCACATAATAGCATCAAACAGTTGACAGGGGGACAAATACCAAGTTTTATTCACTTAACAGGAATGCATCTCAAAGTCTGTGAGCCCATGCTTGCAGAGAATAGAATCATAACTTCATCTTCTACAGTGTTTCCTTCTCAGTTTGTGTGGAGGCTACAGAATCCAAAGTGACTCCTACAACAAACTTAGCCTCCCTCTCATTCTAATTTCTACCTTCTGTTTTTGAAAAGAAATTTATTTAAAGAAATGTCACCACACCTCACTTATCCATTGTGCCAAATGTGAACCCTGATTCTGACTGAAGCAGTTGACAGTTTTTTCATAGTCAAATGGGTAAACTTTATGATAAACTGTTATGCTAACTGTAGTGACAACGATCATGGGGCAAAGCGCTCTAATTTCACAGCAGGAAAAGCACAGGTGTAAATAATCGAATGACGGCTAAATAAATTTCATTTTGCAGCTTCAGTTTCAGGATCCTGCTGGTTATGGCGCCTGCTGACTCATAGTCACAACTTTACAAGGACACTTGCATAAAACAAAGCCGTCACTAATGCCATTAGTAACACCGCTACTTTTTCAACCGTGTCAAATCGAGATGTCTGGAGTTTAAAAAAAAAAGAAAGGAAAAAAAGACCTATGGGGTTCTAGATTTCACACACTTATTATTTTCTTATCTCGGCCAATCAGCCTGTCCGGACATGCCTTATTTTAGAACAGCAGCAACAGCACTGATGATCCTTTAACCCTCCATCTTTACTGGGTGTGAGCAGCAAGCAAGCAAGACGCGACTGTTTTATCAGACTTGTTTATTTGGTCGCTCAGGTGTAGCTCAATAATCTATACTGGACCTATTTAGTATCTGTTAAAAAGTGGATATAAGCAATGGATGCAACAATTGCAGTATTGAAAGTCCAAGTTCTGCGCCAAGTTGTGTTGCATTTAACTTAGTCCTACAATGCATTTGTGGTAGTTCATATTGCTGCACCTGCTCGTGTAGTTTGTCAGCATATTTTGAACACCTTCTGCAGGTGAAGGAACATCCACAATAATGCAGTGTCACAATTTCTTTAGGGCACAAGTAGTACGGTTCAGCTCCTCCATTAAAGCTTTGCACTGCTATAACCCTGCTGCATTCACAGCGGACAGCTTTAAAAAATGCTCAAAACCAAAGTAGCAAAAGCGGTGATGTTCATTCTATGCATTTATCTTCCTCGTCCAGCCCTGGAGGATGCATTACCCACAATTAAGATTTATTGTGTTGCCATAGTAGCAGCTAAAGTAGCCTCGAGCTGCTATGTCCACTTCGCAATTTACTCAGCTTCCTGTGGAGTCACAAAAGGCTTTTTTTTTTTTTTTTTTTTTAATTTGTACATATACCATTGCATTCATCCAAGACCTGCGAACAGACTTCGCAAAATTGATAGCATTCCAATTTATGAAGCTCTCATATGCCTTGGTGCTACGACCAAAAGGGCCAATCAAATACAAACAGCCCATCAGTGCAATTCAAGCTTCAGCAGTGTCATAACTTTCAGTGAACAAACTCCTACACACATCTCTGACCCGACAGTAACCCCGAAGCAGATATTTAGCAGTTCGCCTATTACTGTGTGCTGCAGGCCCTGCCAGGGGACGGCGTATGAGGAAGAGTGGCCTTGTGGCATATATGGAAAGTGGAACTAGGTGGCAGGCTGGGAGCAAATAAGTCAACAAATCATCCCCGTACCGCATCTGCTGGAAAATGATTGAAGGAATTGTAATATTTAAGGTTGTGCCCACTGGCATACTCTGTACCTAAAGATTCAGACAAGCCAAAGAGGTCTCATAAAGTGAATATAAAGTCGATTTAAAACTGAATATAACTGTTCAACATTGTTCAAGATTAAATCCGCTTTGTCAAATGTTAATTGGACCGTAACATTAATGGAGCCCAGTGTTTCCTTTATATTCATTTAGAAATGTCAGAACGTTACCACCACAGCGATGATAAAATGGGAAATTAAACATTATAATCTAGATAACAAAGGCTTAAGGGCATAGAAGTAGCCCTTCAATTATGGCCAAGCAACCAAATATGAACAAAAATGATGCTGCAACCACTTCTAGCACTGCAGGCAAAACTAAGACCAACAGGGACGGACACGGAACAAATACCAAAAATTACCCCCTGCCACCTCTGCTGGAAAACAATTACAGAGGAAACACTGGGAGTCAATAATAAGAGGCTTTAGCAGCGACTTCACTCTTGCTGCTCCGTATCAACGTGACTGCTTTTGAAATGTGGGCCGAAACACAAAAAGAAAAGCAGCGTGGCCTTGCCTGAAGAATTATTTACTGACTCCTCTGCTGAGTCACCACATAAACAGAGAACAGACTGACTACATTAATCACAGAATTCCCATTTGATCCAGTATCTAAGACTGACCTCATTGTCTGAGTAATCAAATATTTACTAAGGAAGAAACGTGAATTTACCGAATAGTTTCACTCAGGCCACTTATGCAATAATTAAGACAAGTGTCTGTCTCAGCTTTAAAGGCATTATGGAGGATGTTTTTTTTGTTTAATTTGTCTGGTTCACATAAAATGAATATACTGACCTTTAGTGGACTTGTATGTATGGTTTCTAAAAAAATTTAAAAAAATAACTGTGGACACGGCAGGACCTGAAAAACATCAGCCAATCAACGGGCTCGGACCGAGGCGTTTGGTTTGCTCCCTTTCCTGTCAATCAAACATCTTCCGGCTCAGGCCTAGTTACGTAGATTACGTACGCCTTGGACTTACGTGTTTTCTGTATGTGTTGCTTTGGTATAGCTTCGTAGTTTGCTGGCGACTTGTTTTGCTCATCTTTTTTTTTTACATAATGGCAGATAAAGATCCAGGGGGACCCAGCCGTAAAAGACAACTTCACGAGTCCGACGCAAGTTTCTGGAGGGGGGCGTTTCTTCGTAAATGTTAAGAGGGGGGAGGTTAGAGGGGGGTGAGGGAGAGGTTGTATGTACACATGCGCATGCTACGTTCAAAGTCGTAGGAAATTAAATCTCCTCTAATGCCTTTAAGATTACAAAAGTCAAGGCGTGGTAGGACATTGTTGATAATTGGGGATTTCTATCAAGATTTATGGCTTTTGGGGAAGCATATGGTGCCTTTTTTGATGAGTTTTGTGTGTGTTTTTTTGGAGAATTAAAAGACAAATTATATATCAGTCTACATCCTGCTTCTGCCCTCGAGTTTGTATGTCTATCTGTGCTTTTTTACAGAAACATGCAATAAAGCAGTTCAACAAATAGAAATAGAAATGAACGGTGATGAAGTGAGTGAAGGCAAGAGAGAAAACTGGACTTGACTTGCTCGAGTTACTGTGTAGTTAAAAATAAGCTGCCAGGGCAGACATACAAATCACGATTTCACGCTGTCGCCTCTCAATATCAGACAGATATCATTGGTGTTTCACAATTTGAAGCAATGCAATTAGCAAATTTAGGATATATGACATTTGGCTCATAAATAATAAGACTCATGCTATAATAACACTTCATTCAATTCAGGCAGACTCAACCTGTCTGGGGTTGTTTTGTTCGCTCTACAGCTCCACAGTGTGTACGTAAACTACATGCATGCTGTGATTCAACTGCCAAAAGCCGCACCTTGTGTACTTTGCAGCACGTCTGACCCAGTGTTTTAACTGTGTCACTGGTTTAACAAATTCCATCCTCCTTGCATGACAGAAGTCACACTTGTCATGGCATCTCGTCACGTTTTAACAGGAAATATTCAACTTTCACAAATCAGATGGCAGCCTCAAATCGCAAAATCCGTCAGAAAAATCGCAATTAGACATTTTCCCCAAATCCTTCAGCCTCATTTTCAAGCACAAAACAATGCATGGACGTGTCAGATGGTTTGCAGAAGCCTCAATAATTCAAACAGACCTTGTATTTGGCGAAGATAAATGCCACAACAACAATAAAGCAAAATATACCCCTATATCTGCAGCATCACACAAATACTGAATGCATTCATGCAGATGTAAGCTGCTAAATAAGTTTGCTATCTATATCAACTTCTTTTAAAACTATACTGCAACATTTCACACTGATGTGCAGCTTATCACTGTGAGATCTCATGCACCTTTCAAAAGCACGACCTGAAGAAAGGCGCCCATGCTATGTTATCTTGCTAAATCTCCACAGAAGCAGGGGGACATGTAAGAACACACTGTGCAGCTCACTTGCGGTAAATACAGTACAATAAACGCATCCATAATCCATGGTGCTGCTGGCTATTTTACATCTTTATTAATGTCATTCTGAAAGAAAACCTGCTTGGCTCTACCTGAACCCTGTTACCCACACTCTCAGTAGTACACAACATTGGGCATTTCCTCAGGAGGCAACACTGTTTTCATGAAGCTGTCACATAAAGGTTGTAGGGCCGGTAGATTTGAGCAGCGCTGACTGAAGCCTTGTAACCATTAATGAATCCCTTTGCAGAGAGAAGTTCACCTTTGGCTGTCTGTCACTTTTTTCTTTTTGTTCCTCCCACATCTTCCACTGATGTTCCAGAGAGTTTCAAACAAGACAGAATTACAGTATGAAATAACAAGAGCTGTATGGATATTTACATAACGCATGCATGTTCCAGGAGAAGCTGACCTGTAGGTTAGGCAAAAACAAGCTTTTGGCTATTTTCACATCCCATAATCACTTCACATACGAACCTGCCTAAATGTTACACTATAAAAAGCCCTGAATGCCCGAGACAATTAAAAATCGCTTTCATCCAAGCAGCGGCTCTGCTACTGATGCTGCACCACACCTCTGTGCGGGGGTACAATGGAAATAATACTCAGCTGTAGATCTTAAATAAACAGTTTCTTAGACACACGAGTGATTCTAAGTAAGAGCTTGAATGTGGCTGAGTCAAGTCAGGCTAAACGGTTGTGCAGTTTATTGCAGATTGACCATTAAATTGATTTGCTTTTTTTCCATTAATTGGAACCAATATTCCTCTATCTGTAGACATCCTCTGCTGTTGCAAGCAAAGCCTCACGTACAGTTTAATTTGATTTTAGCTTATCAACACTGAAGGATAAATGCTGGAAATACGGAAAACTTAACTAAAGAAAGGCATCTCAATAAAATTTCATGTCGCCATTTGTGTAGTTTTAAATTTTGACACCGGAAATTTTAACTGCAAGTGTACATCATTTGGTCTCCTTGACAAATGATAATCATCTTTGGCCCACAAAAAAATACCCCAGCAGTTTAACACAAAACCAGTTCTGCACTACCAGCTGCTAATACTGACACTGCATGTCTGTCTGAGGCTCTCTAGGCCTAAATCCGTCTTCCTGCAGGGGAAACAGACATCAGTTCTTCTTAGTGCAGCGTCTAATCGGATAAAAATCACAGATTACAAAACAAATACTTCACACAGCCTTAAGAAATATCCTCCGCATAAGAAGAAATCTCCTAAAAGGTAAACATTAACGGTAAAGAAGCAAATCGCATCAATAGGGATCAGCAGATTATCAGCGAGGCCAAGAGTCTGACTAAATAATTAGCATTTTTTTAATTACTGGCACTGTTATTTCTTTAAACAAATTTAAAAATGCTTAAATGCTACTTTAGTTTTGATGCAGTCTCTGTGGTTTTGAGCGGTGACCCACCCACAGCACTGGTTACACACCACGAGCAACAGCCGAGTGACACTACAGAGGAAATGTTGACAAGTTGTCTTTCAGCTAAACACATGTAAACCAGACATAAACAAGGGTTTGTGTTGTTCTAAGTTTTCACAAACTGCCAAGACCACAAATGTATATTGGTTCCAAATATCAGCAAGAAAAACCCACAACAGTCGACCCCAAACATCCAAGTATGAAGATGCCCCTTTCTACTCATCTGACTAAAAGAAATAACTCTGTTTTTAAAACAATAATATGAAAAATATGTGCAGAAATTAAGCACAATGTGTTAATTGAGAGTCCATGATTTGTTTAATGACTTCTCTCTTCCAATAATCATTCCATTTTCTAAAGATTTAAACTGTCTAAGGGTCACTTTCTTGACTCATACTGAAATCAAGCATTTAAAATGTGAAAATCTTCTTTAAATCTGTCTGTGCTTCAATGAAAAACACCAAAGAACCAGTTTTGAACACTGGAGAGGCGCTCTAGTTTAATCATTCATTCAGAGGGTGAAACTGATCACAATGAGCTAAACACGAACCCTATAAAAGGCCAAATGTGGTGCTGTGAGGAGAAATGTGTTTGTGTAAAACCAATCCTCCCATGAACACAGAAACCAGCAGTCAGCAGCAGATTTAGGCCCAAAGCACATTTTGGTTACATCGTTAAACCGCGCGTCTTTGCGCAACAAAAATCTGCCAGTGATACCAACAAGAACAATCTAGGATAAAGTGAGTTGTTCTTGTGTCAGGTGTCATCAAACTTACGCCGTATTCATATCTGGCCGAATACATCTTCACCCAGGATCCAACTGAATCCACCCGGATCCAAGACGCGCTTTTGGTTTGAGGTTTCCTACTTTGTTCCTTTTATCGTAGAGCGCAGCAAAATCCTGAAGTTTTTTTTTTCTAGCAGAAAACAATATATGTTCTAAAGTTCAATCACAGTGACAGGAGCGTCTTCCTGTATCGGGCTGAGAATGCCAAACACCTGAAACCGACCTTTTCCTCACACACCTTTGAAACAAGCCCCGCCCTAAAACTACCTGCAGGAGCTGCCTACGCTCGCTTCAAACACACCAGACTCTGATTCACTGTCCTTTAAAGGAACGGTAAGCTCAGTTTTATAATAAACAGTCCATGTGTCCGCTGTATTATTGTCACAGCTGCAGGGAAACGTTGTGTTCAACCACCTGCTTGTCTGTTTTGGGGATTTGCTGCAAGAGAAAGTCTCCATTTTCATTGCATGTGTTCCCCCTGCTGACCGTTTGTGGATGTTGCTGCCAAGCAGGACTCAGGAGAAAAAAGATTTTCTCTCACATATTATGTAGTTAAGCTTGCACAATGAAAATATGTTTCTGACACGTTAAATTCTGTACTTATTGTACATAAACTGCACTTTAAATTGGAAATAAGTCCAAAATATAGGCTTGGTTTGTTTATATACAGTATAATCACCATAATAATTGTATAAAAAGGGAGAAATTGGAGTTTCCCCAATGGATTACAATGTTGACAGTGATTTCTCTTTAACCATATTTTAATTTTTAGTAAGTGTATTTATTTACTGGTTTTGCTGTTTTTATTGTTCAATGACATCAACAACAGCAACAACAACAATAATAGTGGTGATAATTATAGCAGAAAAAAATTGTGTGACATATCATTTAGGTAGGCTTTCACCATGATATATTTATTGTACATAAACTGCACTTAAAATGAAAATTAGTCTCAAACATAGTCTTGATTTATGTGCGATATATACAATATAATCATCATAATGAGTCTACATAAAAGGCTAAATAAAATGGAGTGATTTACAAAGTTTACAGTAATATTTTGCCATAATTCAGTATTTCATAATTGCATTCATTTACAGTTTTTGTGTCTATGGTTCAGACAACGATAAAATAATTCTAATCACAGAGGAAAAATTTTTCAGTTCAGTTCTATGCATACTATGCCATTCTATACAGCAATGTGTCTGCTCTACTGACATAAATAGAGAAAAGTACTCTGTACACCATTGGATCATTTCAATTCTAAAAAACAATAACAAAATTATTTGTAATTTGAAAAATAGCTTTCAGAAACCAAGTACAAATGCAAATAAATAATTTCAAAAGCATAAATAGCTGCAACAAATACCAGCAGTTAAGAATAGCCAGATAATAAAAGTGAATATGAAGAGATCTGAGGGAGGATGCTGATTTTGCCGCCCTGAAATTCCAAACATTATAAGTACAAACACAAAAAAAATGTTCCTAAAGTCGAGTCATGTTTGATAAATGTTGTACTCAGTGAAGAGCTTTTGCAATGTGAGTATTTCTTCACCTGCTGTTTGAGTTCCTCCCAGCCTTGATGCTTTTTGGCCTGTGACTCTTAACAATGAAGAAGCATCATTTGTTATTCTTCTTTGTAAAGTTTGCTCTTAGTATAGACATGATTGCTTTGAAGTTCAGCAAAAGAGTGATTTTTGCGCCTTAGAATATTTCATTGGAATGATTTCAAAAGGCTCAGAAAAGTGTACACACTCAAGCAGTGGTTTCCAAAAGTCTGACACAAGGACGCTTCAACTTCTATTCCTTTCAAACTTAATACAACGCTTTTTTAATGCTAATGATAGTATGAGTTTAACAATATGAGCGAATTTCGAAAAGAAGGGAGGATATCTTTCGTGTAGAATGTTTGGTTTGGCCTCTTTTTGTTTCTCTGACATCAGCTGTGGCAAACCTGATAAGCTGCATTATCTCAGCAAGATCCAAACAGATTTCTGTCTGTCAGGAATAACAGTCAGTTGGGTTAAATCAGATGACTGTGGAGGAAAGTTCAAGTAAGTCTGCACTTTTTGATCCTCTCTGGTATTCTGGTTTAAGCTTTAAGGTGTGTTTGGGCTCATTATCCTGCTGCAGTTTGAATCCTGTTCCACAAAGATGCAAACCAGAAGGTAGAGCATGTCTCTGAAGAATGGACTTCTCCTTAGGCAGAGTGGATTTGATTCGATCCAGCCCCAGATTTAAATATTCCAATCACCATGTGTCACAGCAGGCTCCATATTTTGCAATATCATCCTCCCTCCTGTTCCTGCCCTCACATACACCCTTCTGTTACTGCCACTAATCCCAGACTTGGATTCATCAGTAGATGAGTCATCCACTGTGAAATGCTGCTCTGTCCTCACACACCTCAGGCATTCGGCCTTGTTTCCCCTCACGAGGAGTAGTCTAGATGCTGCTATTCATCCTCTGAGACCCCCTACTGGAGAGTCTTATTCTGATTCTGCTGATTGGAGTCTTCAGTTCCTTATTCGGTGAATTCTGTATCAGTGATGAGGCCGCTCTTGTTTCTCTCAGTTAACAAAGCCTGATGTATCGATCCTCTGATGATGTGCTCACTTTCGGTCTGCCTGATCGTGCTCTGGATACGACTGATCCAGTTTCCACAAAGTGTTTCAGAGTGGCCATGCGCTGCCCTCCTGGACACCTTCAGTAAAGCTGTGATTTGATGCTGAAAAAAGTGCCTCTTAGCTTCGAAAAACGCCTTGACTTCTGACATTTTCACTTAGTTTTGATGCCGCGTTTCCCACCATCACAGTGCTGCTTAATGTTCTGCTGCAAACTTGAAGCACAGCCACATTTATTCCGAGGGAACAATAGTTGCAAGTTGTTTTAGTCTGACAAGAGCAGATCAAATCGATCTGAGTGTTATCTGAATGCAATGGAAGGTAGAGAGCTTGAGGAAATTGGACTATTTGTCCAAAGAACTTAAGATAAAAATAAAGCAGAAACATAATGATTTCTCCTTCATTTTTTCTTTATTTTATTTGCATGGCAATTTCATACAAACAAAAACAAATAAACAAAACAAAACACACAAAAAAATAAAAAAAAACCCTCCCCAATTCTACAACTCTAACCAGTATTATTGTCTTATTTTGGACAATGTTTTCATTGATTTATTTGCATGTTAAAATTAGAAAATGCATAAATGCAGGGCCAAAAATGAATACAATTAATTTTAAAAAGCAAAATAAAATAAGATGAAATAAACTAAATAAATTAGAATCCCCACTAAACAAGTACACGACAATATTTTCAATTACGCATTTTATTATTCTAGAATGCATAAATGCATAGACAAAAATTAGTGTTGCATTTACTCTGACATGGACATCGCTTTGGATAAAAGTATCTGCTAAATGAAATTGTAGAATTGTAGAGGAAAAATAAAACAACAACACAAAAACAACCAAAATACAATAACATTTATTTTAATTTATTTTATAGAAGCCAGACTAAAAAGGTATGGGACAATATTTTGAGTTTCATTATTCTAACTGCATGAATAAATAGGCAAAAAAATAGAAAAATTAAAATGGAACAGAAAATCAACCAAAATAAATAAAATAAAATAAAATTAGTCAGATTAAAAAGGTTGGCAATGGTTTGTATTCGTATACAAACACAATGCAACACAAAGTGTTGTAGAGAATAAAATGCTATTTAAATTTTATATATTTTTATTAAAATTTATATATTTAAATTTAATTTAATATTTAATCATTTTGTTATTGTAAAATGTGCAAATATTTTGACAAATTAATAAATACAGAATAAAATAAAAACAATAAAAATCAATTTAAAAAAAAGCTACACTAAATAGATAGACCATGATAACAAACTTAAACCTCCAGATTACTTCTTTCTGGGTTTTTTTTTTTAAATTATTTTAGCTGTTTGTAATATTTCTCTGCACTGTAAATTGTTTGGACAGGTCCCTTAATAGTAAGTGGAACTATTTTTGCCAGAAGCTTGTAATTTATAGAAGACCTTATGTATCTAAAGCCATAAAACACATCTGAGGTTCTTGCAAAGAAAAAAGAAAATCTGTGTGCTGCAGCCTCCTTTTCTACTTAGATATTACATCCAAACATAATCTGCATGCAATTGTGCCAGATGTGGAGCCTTAAGAGCTTTATTCACTGGACCAGATGTGGGATCTTTTTTTTTCTCCTTTCCTCCAGATGACATTATCATAAAGTCAATCTGCTTCCTGTTCCGTTTGAGCATATTAAAATTCACAACGCGAATCTTTTTTTTCTTTTTTTTTTTTTGGTGTTTTTGTCTCTTTAATCTGGCACAGGAACTCTTTATGGAGCTGCGTCCTCCGTCCGCCGCCACCAGATGTCTCTCTTGACTAAAGAAGCCCCCCCAGCAGCAGAGGGATGCCGTGAGTAAAGTCTGTGATAAATACCCGCAGAAACAGGGCTTGGTTCTGTCAGACTTCATCCACATAAAAAGCCCCGGCTGCCATTGGAGAGCCCCGTTGGCGAGAGCGCACAGGAGGAAGAGGAGATATCGCAGGAAAAACGCAGCGTCCATCCCTTCCAGCTGATGTAACCAGACGGCACATGTTGGAGGCAGCTCTTTTACATTAGCAACTTCGTCACCAAATACAGAAGAGACAAAAGAAGGCGAGAAAATGGGACATACCGCAATACCTATATTGATGGCTGTATTGTCCTACTGCGTGTGGGAAAACGTCGAGGTAAGACAATCTGGATCACGCGTTCAGGCGCATTGCAGTTTGTTTCTCTGGATGCGCGTCGACCTTTTCCATGTTTATCCATCTGTATCTCCATGTAGACATTTTACGCACACTGCTGTCTCCATATTGCTCACAGTCACCCTTATCTAGGGCACGTTTAATTTCTAAATGCACCCTCGAGCTGCGTCCTGTGTCAGCAGGAGGAGAAACACGCAGCAAAAAAAAAAAGACGCTGATAGTGAAATAAAGGTTTATAATGTAAATGTTGTTAAATGAATAACACGAATGGACACTTGAGAATGTATGTGTGTTTTTTACGGTGTGTTTGCTTGGCTGCGTCAAGTCTGGGCCTGACATGATGGATGTTCCAGGCCTTTTTTTTTCTCCTCTGTGGAAAAGGATGGAGATCAAATCCCGTCTCGTTGCATCCCATCTGGCCTTGTCAGAGGAGGAAATCTTTTTTTTTTTTCAAGGAGTGGTGCATCTCTTGAGCAGGATGGAGACATGCATGTTCAATCGCTGCTCTGTGACTGCGTTGCAATGGTTAAAAAGTCAGATTTTTACAGTGAGAAAGAGGAATTTGAGGTATGAAGAAGGGATGGATGTGATGTTGCTGCGTGTGATACAGAGGAATACTAATGAGAGAGATATGGGGGTCATCCGATTGGCATTTGTCTCCATCAATAGTCAGAAAGGGGAGAAAGTGTCTTGTACAGTCAATGGGCCACCAGCTGCTCCGACATCCCCCCTGTCACATCACGACGTCCAGCAGACCCGCGCTTTAATGGACTTGACCTTTTATTTCTCAATAACTCCTCAGTCAGCCATCATCTCGGGCCTGAATCCAGGTTGTGTGAATGTGGAAGGGAGGAGGATGAGTCACGATGTCCCAGCTGGAGCTGCTGTGCTTCAGGTCAAACGCACTTCTTTCCCCATCTGGAGAAACGCAGAGCGAACACACCTGCCTCCTGATAGAAAGTTCAGAATCTCTCAAAGCCGCCTGGTGAGATGTTTATTTATTAGCCGTCTTCCACAGCGAGTCTGCAGCCCGTCATAAAGCCCCTTCCTTTCATTCTGAAATAATTTCGCTTCTCTAAGAGCCTTAGCGGGATTACTGCTATGCTGAGGAACAGGCTTTAGCTTCATACAAGGAGACCTGCCCATGAAGGTTTACACTGAAGATTACACTGTGAGAGGGTTGACTGGCTGGATTACACTGTGGTATTAGTCCTAATAAAACTGTCAGCTTCCCCTTAATTTACTCAACATTAATTCCGTTAAAATGTGAATTGGCCAAATTTGTCTTGATGGCTCTGTTATTGTCGGATATTTAAATGAGTTTTTGGGATAATCGGAGAATAATCGCTGCTGGAAATTGAATTTTGGATTAGTTAAGGCTCGCTACACCTGTTTTTGAAATGATTTTTGAGCTGGAATGCACATTGAGGATTAGCCTGTGCTGTTGTTGTTGTGAGCGGACGGACACATTGATGCCAGGATGTCACGTATATTTCTTACTTCATTGCTATGTCAGCTGTAATACAACTTACCTGTCGCAGCGCTCGGAGCATTAGCTAATTGGCACACAGAGCAGTTCTCCTTCTGACACCAAAGGTCACAGAGAAACAGCCACCTTCACGGAGGCCGGTGAACTTGTACAGTGTAGTTTGACCTTAGTAGAAAGCAATGGACATTATGGATGATACACTTTACGTTATATGTCATGATATTGTGGTGGATGTGAGGAGAATTTACAATGAGACGCTGTAAATGTGTGACTGTCAGTGATTTATTCATGCTCTTCATGCTGCGATTGCAGTCATTTGGACATCTTTGGCTGTTTTCGGTGTGAGAAATGTTGGATTTTAGAGGATTTTAACACGAATGTCATGTCAAGCCAAGTGAAATGTATTTACAAAGCTTGTTTAAAACAAGAGGAGTTGAACCAAAGTCCTGCACAATTATACACAGCAACATGTAAGACATAAACACAATGACTAAAAGACTAATCTGAATAAAAACTCAACAAAATAGAAAAAAAAATTAAGGTAGAACGTAAAGTGAGGGTGTCAAGCTCAACTTAAATATGAAGAACTTGGCAATATGGAAAGTATTCACCTACCAGGGTTATCCAAAAACAAAGACGTCCTGCCTGGTTATTTTAGCAAATACATTTTTTACATAGTTCTTACTGACAGTCAATGTAATCTGAATCATAGCCACTGATCATTTTCATCATTGATGGTCATTATTTTCTCAAATGATCAATTGTTTGACCTGTAGAATACCGAAAAAATGTGAAAATGCTTGTCATAATTTTTGATTCTAGCCGCTTGTTATCGTCTAAACAGCACTTGAAGGCATTATGTGTCTTCATTAGGGTTGAACTGATGGTTTTAAATGGCTATTATCGGTCATTAGCAGTCAAGGATACTTATAATCATTTTTTTCCTTTTCTTTTTAAAATTTAATCTTTGTCTAAACAGAAAAAAAGTCTGATTGGGACTGCTTTTACATGAATGCCTTGGTCAAGACAGGCGGCAGCATAAATGAACACATTATGGACGTACAGACTGTTGAAATGACTGAGACTGCATTGTGGTCTCATGAAATTGCAAAAATATATTTGTCACAAGTAAATTCCCAAGCAGTAACACTGTCAGCCAGTCAAAACATGCACATCGGAGTTGTTCATGTTTCATTTAGTGACATCAAGTTTTTAAGATTCAGACAATTTAGCAAATTTTTTTTTTTAGCAAATATCCAATTGCCGTGAAAATGAAATTTCTGTCTGTAATTGAAATGCCTTTATTTGTGTCTTCGATATGTTTAATTATAAGAGAACTTTTTCCTCGTTGAGCCTTCAGTGTTGTTTGTGAGGCATGACCAATCAGACAGTGCTGTGGGCGGGACATTTGCCGTGTCAGCAGTGTCCCGCCCACAGATCAGTTTATGCCACAGATGGAGAGAGGCGGCTGCATCAGAGCCAAAGTGGTGGATTTGGTAAATGATTTATTTTATCGAGAGTCAGTTAGAAAAATAACAATATCGATAACTGGACCGACTGCTGAATGTCAGATCCAATAATCAGCCCGGATGATCATCAGCTGACACCTAATCTGTATTCACTGTGATTGAAGTGGGAGAAAACCAGAAAATTAGGTGTGCAAAGGAAATCATATTGCAATTATTTTGACACATCAGTGAGTGATTTTATTGGGAATGGTCAATTTTGTATTTCTTTATCCACTTTTTTTGAAAAAAAAATCTTGTTTTTACTACGGACAGTAACAATCAAGTGTTTTACTTTATGTCTGGAGAATATGACTTATAGGTGAGGGCATGTCTGTAGCACCACAATGCTTCATTTGAAATGGTTTATTGTGACAGTTTTACCTTTTATCACAAAAACAACATGGCACAATTTGGATATTGCACTTGACTACGATACAGTTTTGAGAATATTTCAATTAATTTATCAGCAATACAGTGAATATTTGAGAAACTGGAAGCTGTACATCTTTGCACACTTAAGAAATATCCTACAACAATATTGATTGTTCAGTTACTTCCCTTTTAAATAACAAACTAGTCATGTCTGTTGCAATTCTGTTAATGAAATTACATATATCATTTCATCTAGCGCACCTCTATCATGGTTAAGGCATTTTCTGAAAAAATACAAGCTATCCATAGATAAAATTACCAGCAATGACTTGTCTTGACAAACATGAAATCTAATATTGCATTTAACAGTTGTGGTCATTGATTTGCAGCATCGCTTGCAACAGAAATATCTACCACTGTACAAGTGGTTTGGCAAAATCCATGACAGCTTAAAAAATTTATATCACCTCGTGGTGTTCTGTATATTGCTGCACAAACCCAGGCCTAATCATCAGGGAGCCGCAGTAATACTCACTCATCAACAATACACAAAGCCAGGAGCTAGCGAGGCTCATTTTATGTACCAACACAATCCCCATACAGGAAAATGTGATTTAAAGCAAGCAATCGTACAATGATTGTGCTTGCGCGTCGCCATATTTGATTTAAAAAGGAGGCCGGGGACTACAGGTATGCTCAGGCTCAGCGCAGTTCCGCACTTATCAAGACAAATAACTGCAATGTGAACCTGAGGCTGAGCCCAGAGAGGCTGCAGAAGAAACAAATGGACAGTATCTACAGGTTTCAGGAAATACAACTGGTGTGGGAGCGCATTAAGCACAAAGAGAGGAAAGAGGGGAGCGAGGAGGGGCCATTATGTGGGGAAGCAAAAGAGGTAGAAAGGTAGGAAACACATTTTAGCTAAGGCTGAAGATTAAATATGAAGGAGTGAGTCACAAAGTCGCAGTGTAACCCGGTTCACCCCAGTCTGCCACCTCACCGACCAACAGCAGCAGCAGTATCAGGCTGGAACACGGCCATACAGAGTCATGCACCTCCCACCCCCATCTGCTTTTCAATGCAGTAGCACAAGAGGATTTGTTTAAAAAAAAAAAAAGAAGAGGAAAAAAGATGAGGACAACCAGATCTCCCTCTCTCTCTCTCTCTCTCTCTCTCTCTCTCACACACACACACACACACACACACACTCTGCCCTACACTCAATTAATTTTAGAGCCGAGAGATAATCGGGTTCCACTAATGGATTCCCGTGTGCTTGCCATTCTCTACTATATCCGTGTGCCGGTGGGCATTAAACGTACCATTTTATTGTATCACATGTTTTTTCCCCCTCTGGTTCTCTGTATCTGGCTTCCTTTCCAAGTTTTTCAAGTGCGTGCGCACACACACACACACACACACACACACACACACACACACACACACACACACACACACACACACACACACACACACACACACACAGAACCTGGATTAGATCTTGCAGAGTCATTGTGAAATGATAGCTACACTGCGCCGCTGGAAAAAGGAAAGCTGTAACTGTGCCTTAGCAAATTGAGTGGTTACCGGAGGTGGTAAACCTTAAGAATGACATTAATGCAGCCGTTGGGGCGTCGTGGCAGTCGACAGCAGTGAAATAGGGCCTTGTGTTGGGAGGGCTGTTGGGGCGGCTGGTTCATTTTCGTTGTTTACAGAGTCTGGGGTGGGAATACAGAGAGTGTACGTTGGTGTTTGCGTCCCCCGGCGTGGAGTTCATCCAGCTTTTCTGCGGAAAATAAATTGACATTAATTGCACATTTGCACGGCATCCTCCCGATAGGTTCAAGGGGGCCTCCGCCAAATCCCAGCTAAGATGATTCATCTTTTCTTCTGCACTCTGAATTATTTTTAATTACGGGTCTTGGTTAAATAGGGAATAACTCCCAGGATGGAGTTTAATAATATTTGCTGGTGACAACGCATCACTTCATGTCATCTCTATATAGCCTGTCATGCAGAAAAAAACAGATTGACTGCATTTGATGATTTGATTTCTTTGGTTTCCCCGATTGCACGTCTCTTTCGAGGAGAATTTCGATTAAAGCTGCTTCCAGTTTCCCGAATGTTACTTCACCTTTCATCATCCACTTGCTGAATGTCAGATGGAACATATATATGTAGATTCGTGGGGCAATTTCAAGCTCGCAGATCAATTATGGCTGCTTGCACCTGCGTCTGTGACAGCTGAAGCCCACATGGGACTGTGCGTTTCAGATGTGTGCAAGCTGGGAAAAGCTGTGTGTTTTGCAAATCATAAGTTTGCCCAGTGTCACCTAGAGGGATTGAGATTGTTGCAGAGCCATCCTGATGTCATCCGGCTCGAGCCTCCTCTCTCTCTCTCTCTCTCTCTCTCTCTCTCTCCGGAGTTCTTGCAGAAGCAGAGATATCAGTGCAGCCCAAGGTCTTCACACTGCCACAGTAAGCCTAATGGGTTGTATTTCTGCGGAAAAGTTTTAATGCCAGAGCGAAGCGAGCTGTTTAGTCCTGCACACAGCCGGTGGGGGGTTTCAGCAGAGCCTCCTCCACTCCTCCCTCCCCTTCAAAACATCTGCAGTGTGGTGATAACACTTGTCCTCCATGTTCAGGAGGAAAAAGAGAGAGTGCAGTGAAAAAAAGATTGAGGGGGGGGGGGGGGGTTGCCCTGGCACAGCGGATGATTTGAGAAACAGAGGATGTGGAGAGAGAGAGAGCAAGTGATGTAGAAAGCTATGTGGGTTGCTGGGTGGAGTGCATGAAGGAAACCCAGCTCTATTCCTAACTCAGACCAAGCAGCTGGAAGAGGCAAGAAAAATCCCCTTGGCCACAGCGGAGCTCAAAGGTGTACGAAAGCAGAATTGCAAAATCTCATTTCCCAGCAGCGCTGACTGCAGGTTTTGAGAGTTTGCGAGGCTGTCGGGGTCCAGAATTAACATTCCGCAGAAGAACATTGGAAACCGTTATGGAGGGAAATTGATGTACATTCTCGCCCTGCCAAAAAGGACAAAAACTCATCTTTAACACATAAATCCGAATGTGACAAAGATGGGCGGAAATCACTCACACACAATTAGGTCACACTGACAGAAGACTCCGAGCACATTCGCCACACACTTGCTGCTTTATAAAGATGGTACACAGCAGCAGAAGATGCATCAATTATTGAAGGCCATGAAAAGGTCTGGGCGCTCGCTTGTCGACGGGGCTTTGGCACTTGTCACGCACCCTCTCAGCGCTCAGACGCCAGCCTCCCTCTTCATGCTACCTGGGTTTTATTGCACGTCGGCCCCTCCTTCGTCCACATCCACTCCTCACTCGCCACAACACAAAAGAAAATCCCGTCTCCTCCTCGACTCAGCCCCTCCTCATCCCCTCCTGTCTGTCTCTTCTGTCCCAGCCTCCTCTGTTCGTCCCAAAGGCGCTCCTCACCCTCCTCCTCCTCACCCTCCCTCCTCACCCCTCCTTCGACGCTGCCTCTCCATCTGCCTCAGCAGCTCTCAGTGGCCAGTGACATCTTTTCGCTTTTCTTGTGTATACTTTGATTGTTCGTGAATAATTTATGCTCCAAACTCACCCTTCTTTTTATTTTTTTCTGCCCCTTTTTGCTTCTTCTTTTTTTCTGCATGTTTGTTATTTTCAGAGATCTGACTCTTACTGTCTTGATTTGCATCTGCTGCAAGCAAAGACAGTATTCTCTCTAGCCTGTTTTTTCGGCACAGTGCAGGAGTTAGTTAGTGGGGTTTCACGTTTTTCCTCAATACATCCTATCCACCTTGCTTCCAGCGTATATGAAGGTGTAGGCTATCTTGTTATTGGACACTGGATGCACATTTGACAATTAAATCTGTCACTTGCATGTATTTATAATCACTCAGAAAGCCCATTTTTGTTCAACCTTTTTGGCATTTTCCAGAAAAAAATAGGCTACCAAATTCATTGTCAGCAGCTGTTTATTACCAGTGTTGGATTGAATTTGTTGCGGAGTAGGACAGAGAGTCTCCCTTCCCTTGAGACAAAATGTTCCCACAGCATTTCCCTCAGCCTACTTTGTAGTGTGCACAGATGGAGTGCCTACTAGGCCCGGGCGATGAAAGTGGTAATGATGTGTGCCGGCAATTGACACTTCAAAAATAATTGTTCCCAAAAATGTTCGACAGTTTCACTTAAGTGCATTAGATGCAAATCGCCATGAAAATACATACTAAATATGCAAAGTTCCATTATGTATGTGCTCCCTCCCTGGCTTGTAACATAACAACCGATCGTTATCCTATGTGCCTCAGTGGAAAACAACTAGACTTCTCTTTTTAGTTCTTCGTGGCGTTGCATCTGAAGGATTATCAACACTTCTTTGAGGACAGCGATGTTCACATTATGGATAGCAAATACAGATAGTTTGAGAGAGGAGTGAAGGAGGCCATCTATACTGAACTGAAATAGTCACTTCTAAACAGGAGGAGCTCTACAGCACCACTTATGGGGTGCTTACAATGCAGTCCTGAGAGCCCTAACCAGACGATTTCACCACAAATAGCACCTTTACTTACCTGGCTGTTGTTTCAATAACAAGCCTTTTGGCATGTGATTTTGGAGTAAAGAATGAACACCTGGGACTTCATCATGGATATGAGGTGAGATGTTTTCAAGAACCTGAAAAGGAAGTCCAATAGCCTTTTACTTAAGCGTGTAGAATTACCATGACCTAAAAAACTAATCGAGAAAGACATAACACTATATTTCCCATTGGTTTCAGGAGCTAGTCTTTCATTGCCCTGGCCTAGCCTGATTTACCAGATGAAGGATGCAGGTATACGCCACTGATTATGCTAGTTTTGTCCTTCCTTCTGCTACCTGAAACAACAACGACCTCCAAGCAGCAAACTGCAACACTGAAAATTTCAAGTTTTGATCAGTATTTGGATCGTGCAGTCAGGCAGCCTTGCTAGTTTTTTTACAATGGATTATCCATTCTAATGACAGTGCTCGTCTCCTCTGCATGCAAATGAGGAATTTGAGGAAACACCTTGGCTGCATCATTCGCTTAGCTCTGCCCACGACGAATGGGATTGGTTTAGAGAAATATAAGCAAGCTGGAGCGTTTTTGTCCCCTATAGCAGAGCAATAATGAAATGCACCCAGACCATTAAGCTCTACAGAATGGGCTGGCAAAAGAAGATTACCCTCGGCCATGAATCCAGACCTCCACATGTAGAGGTTGTAGCTGGTGGGAACCAGTGGTCGCCTTTGCAAGATGTGCTTTGTGGTCTAAAAAACACCCATGAACCGCTGTCCAACCACCAGCTCCACTAAAGTGATGGATTCTTGGTCCATACGGAGGCCACTGTACAGCTTCACCCTAATCACCCTCTGTGTGCCTCCATGTTTTAATTAAGGTGTGTCAAAGTGAGATAATTCCACATTTATTTCTATTTATGTCTAAATTTACCGATTTGTGTGTTTGTGATTGTTGTGTACCTTCATAAATAGAGGCTAATGTGGTTAAAATCAGATAAGCCTTCTTGTCTGCTGGTCTTTATTAAAAAATAGGTCATTATAATTGTCCGTATTATAGAAATAGAACATTTTATGCTGATTTAATTCTCCTATTATGCATATTTCTACCTATAAAGATGTGGTCTGGTGGTGCAGACAGCCACAGAAAAGAATCAGGTGCAGTTGTCAACATTAAGTCACTGATGAGGAGAGACAAGTAGTATTTCATTCTTTTCTCAGCTCAGAGTCTTTTGTTCGCCAAGGCCAGGCTGTGCCAGTTAACAGCCAATACTTATACAAGCCAGTCTGACAAAGTCTAACTGTGGCTTGGAAAAAATAACGACATGGCAGCATAAACAAAGGGTCCACGCCCTGGCGAGGGTTATTTTTTTGTAAAGATTGCCTCAATGATTAAACCATTTTCCCTTCATTTGGACAGTCTGTGGGGACTTTATATCCAGAGGAAATGAGATAACACTAATATTTAATCTACTGCAGACTGCACAGCCGGCACACATTATCTGACCCCATTCTAAAATAACACCGAGAGAGTCAGAGCAAGACAGGACATGTCAGCCTGTCATGATCTCAGTTATTATTGTTCTTTTCTCAGCCTGTGCCTCACTGTGCTGCAGGAATATGTTGAGAGTTTGTGTTGAATATGACAGATCCAGACAGTGATTGGATACTATAGCAGCAGCGCCACTTTGCTACTCGAATTAACTTTTAGGTGAGACGACTTATCAGATTCCGTGACAATTAGGTGGTTGAGATTCAGCTGTTCTTTTCTGAGGATGTGTGAGTACAATTGGAGGAAGGATGGGGTGTTGGTGGTCTTGATTAAAGTGAAAAAGAAAGATCATCAGCTGGGTGGAAACGTGATGGCGGTGCGTCAGTGAAACAGAGGAGGCAGAGAGACATGTGACACGTTCTTAAGTCAGTTATTGATTCTCTATATTGATAGTGAGCAAGTCTGGGATCATCAGATGAATATGATTTAATACTGTCACTGATAATGGTGGAATCGTTGTTAGTACAGTATAGTTTTATTCATATTTTCAAATCTATTTGTATTTTTAAGAATATAATGTTATTATTGACATTGTTAGTAGTCGTAGTAGTAGCTGTAGTAATATAATATTGTATTATATTATACAAAACATAGAAAAAGTTGGAAATCTTCATATCTAAAAAGCTAAAACCTTTTTCTGCCGAGTGGCTTTTATTATGGACTGATTATTAAATTGTTCACAATTATTTTTGCCATTTAAGCTATCAGTTAGTTAAACTATACTGATGTTGTATTCATTTGTAATTTTACATTTCAGTAATGTTATCATCATATGTGTCCCGCTGACTGAGTCACCACGTTGCCACTTTTGCATATATTCTGATGAAACTATTACATCATTGTCGCTTGATTTGCAAAGTATTGGCACAGTAAAACATTTTTGCAATATCACAAGGGAACATTTAAGTTTTTGTTGTCTCCGGAAAAAGTAGAGTAAGCCCGACTCAGCCTGCCCCTGCGTTGTGTATATAATTCACAACAGCATGTAAACAGCCAGCAAGCAGTGATAAGGACAGAGAAGCAACAATGAAGCGGGCAATCGGCGACCTACCGCGGATAGAAAGTGGAAGCCAACATATGCTGACTCTTTCATGTGAGAAAGAAAGAGAGCGAGAGAGGCAGACTCATAATGAGTAGGAGAGGAAGAGAGAGTGACATGCTTGAAATTCTGTAGGGAACCAGTTGCTACGGTAACAGGGAAGGTAGCCGGCTCCTGTGGGTGGTGTTACCATGGCAACCACCCTCAGTGGCCAAGTGATGCTGAGAGAAAGAACGTAGAGAAGAAGGCTTTTAAAAAAAAAAAAGTGTGTTTACGCGTTCGATGGGAACAAGTCAGGCAGACGAAGAAAGTGAGCGGAAGCTGATGTACAGCGTGTTCAGAGTGACAGCGGCCCTGCTGTGCGCTGTTTCAACTCTCTCTTTTATAATATTAAACTTTTCCAGAACCTCGGTTTGTTTGTTTTTTTTGTGTGTCGTGGCAATCTGGTCCCAGCTGACCCAGCAGCGTTAGTTGTTTATCCTGCCGTTCGTTAACAGAGCGCCTCATTACCGAGGCCAAAGATGCTGTGCGGGGAAACGAACTCTCCGAGTGGCCTGGAAAGAAGAGGTTATCCCCTCAATTTGTCCGTGCAGTTGCAGGGGTCACACCGGCCATGCTGTGCTGTTTTGTCAGCAGTGGCGTTGCATTTTGACCTCTCACTGGGCGTTAAACGGCAGTTTGTTCTCGCTGTGGTGACACCGCATGCCTCAGAGTTAAAGTGATGAACCAATCACAAGTAAAGCAGCTTAATGTGGTGTATAATAGATCTATGTGGTATAGATTTAGGGTCGCTGCTATTAATAGAAACATCACGTGTTGCTTTTAACCCACTAGCCACAGCCCCTCCGTAATAAATCTGCATTATAATAATAATAATAATATTAATGTATACGCACTCTGCTTGTCCCTCCTCCTGCCTTCATGGGGTTCACACAACATATAGTGCATCACCTCAGAGCCTCATTTCCATCAGTTGCATCTGCGAGATGGGCTCTCGGGGGAGCTGGCCCAGTGCGATCAGAATTGTATATGTGCATAAATAAGAGACAGAAGGATATATTTTAACCTCTATTCCCTCTCCACCCCCGCCCCTCAGCTACGCAGGATATTACTCAATCTTCTGCTGAGATCCTCTGCTGCTTTTATTGCTTCGCCACCATATGTGTGTATTGACTTCAGGACAGCTTTATTTAGTTGCTTCAAATTAGGATTTCCTGAACAGAATTGATAGATAATTTAACTTCGATATGCTCCACTTTAAGGTGCTGTTAGCACTGGGAAAACTACATCACCTTGTTTTAAGAAGCACAAGATTCAGGGGAGGACAGAAGATGCCGGCGCTGAAAGATTAATTGATTTTAAATCACAGTTTGAAACAACGTAATTATGCAAATAGCAAAGGCTGCAATTTAAGATACAAGAGGTATGGCTGTGGAATTAATTTGATCAAATTTGTGTATCTTGAAACTTCCAGGGGTTGTTTATGCTTCTCCATTGATGAAAGTATTTGCAATATAGTTTGCGTGGTTTAGCTCGGCATAGTTCGACCGATATAATGTCAGTGTCAGTATTTAATAGGCACAACTTGCACATTTACATTTGTACATTACAAATTCATGCTGCCCTCCTTATGTGATGCTTTTGATGGTGTCTTTTGTGCTAATGTGCACATGTTTTAAATCTAATGCACAGTGAGACTGCAGCTGAACTCTGAGCATAAATTATCTCGCACAGCCATAGTATCTGTCTGGAAAATCACAATTAGATACTTTCTCTAAATGGTTTGGCCCTAGAGGATAGTGTAAACCTCAAAAAGCGAATGAAGTGAGCAGGAGAGATGACATGTGCATCCAAAGGAGAATACCCATGAAGAAAGTCTGCAGTTCAGATCTTCTGGAAAGACAACAGAGTCAGCGACAGAACGAGGGCTTTGGAGAGACGACAGAGTCCCAGAGTGCAAGATAAGGAAGGAGGAAAGAAGCTGCATCAGATCTTATTTATGCTGGCTGCCTGCTGTTCGTCAGGGGCACCGTAGAAAGACAGCATGTCCTTAAGTGAATCAATTATTACAGTCTTTTAACCTAAACATACCCTCATTTAGGCTTCGAGATTGCCTTAATCTACTTAAAAGATGCTCAAGGGCATGATGATGTTACTTTAAGACCTACAGTCTTGTCTCCCTCCTGCACAAATGCACACTTGTCTGATACCTCACTTAGTCACAAAACAAAGTTATCATCTGAATGCACTGTATGTTCTGTGTCTGAAATTGAAAATGATGCCACTTCCTAATCTCCATTTGTTTCCAGGGTGGATTAGAAACTCACATTCTGGCTTTGATTTATTATGCTTATTTCTAACGTTGAAGAGAGGCCATGAAATTTTTAAATGATGCTCTTGTCCTGTTGTGGTCTCAAAATGATTTGATGTCTTTATTATTATGTATTTTAGAACCAAGAGCTTTGAAACTGGGAGAGAAAAAAAAAATCAACAATAGCTAGAGGCAAGCTGCAGTAATAGAATTGTCTTAGTTTAGTGTGTAATACATTTTAGCCGTGACAATGCACGGGATTCACTTAAGCATGAAAATATTTGCTAATAAAGATTTGAACCGTTCAGTAACAGATATGACTCAAGCCTTTCGAATGTATTTACAGCGTAAATACAGATTTGCAGAGCGTGTTTGCATTGTGTCAGTCTCAATCTGCCGCCCCGAAAAAACCCCATGATTCAGTGTCAATTGTGTTGATGCCGGGATGATTCAGATAGACCTGCAGTGCTCAAATCTCCGCTAAGCCGTTGATTCCTTCAATCCCCTGAGGTAGCTCTTCAGCTTGAAATTGCATCTGCAGGCTCACAGTGTTTGGCATTAACATGTTGGCATTCCCATGTTGTTTTGCTTAGCTGTGAAGGAGGTTCAGCGGTGTTGCGTAACAGCAGAGATTCATCAACAATGCCAACAGAGGACTAATTCATATCAGCTTGGCTGTTCTGAAGAAACTGAGTCTTCCAGGCACTTGGTGTTTCCGGACTCTCTGTTTTTCTGGCTGCGTTTACGAAAAATTATTACGCAGCTGTTTGTCTCCCACGTATCTGCAGGAGGTGGTTCCATAGAAGAGCTTGTGACCAGCTATTCTCTGTGAAAACATGCACAGTGTGGCGTCATTGTGACTCAGAAGAAGCATTTGTTGGAATGTGGGTGGAACTGAGAGGAAGACGTGTATAGCTACTCTGTACACAAGTGTCACAATCGCTTGTCTCATTCTGAATATCTCTCTATACCGCCTTTCCACAGAACTGGGAACACCACGCATGAAATCAATTTTACATCTGTGGGAGTTTCCCATTGTGTCCTGCTTATTGTAATGGAGGTTTTTGACAAGTTTTACGCAAGCCGCTGAAAGGCAGGATGTGAAAAAAAAGGCAACAATTAAAGCTCGCAAGAAACGTGGCTGTTGCAATATTGGCTCCACAATGGAAGCGGGATTCAGGTGTGTGTGGTGGAGTGAAGGAGTGAATCAGGATATGCCTGAACATGAAATTTATGAGTAATGAGTCAATGGGAAAGTTGAGGTCTCTGTTCCTGGAGTGTCAGCTGAGTCCCATGATGCTATTATACATGTGGGAAGTCTGTATCTAATGAAGGTCGTGTGATTCCAGGAGAATAGAGTGACCTTTACAGAGCTTATGGCTGAGCCGCAGCAGCCTGTAGAGAGCTAGTTTGAAAGATATACACTAAAACCTTGAGAAATAATTTGCCAGTCTGGTGCTGTATGTACAGACCCCGCTGCACACAGCTCCGAGGATCCATTCTCCTCAATAACCACAATCATAAAACGGTTGGCACTGCCAGCCTCCAGATCTATGGAGTGTCTCGCAGCGATGCCAGATGACATGTCCTGTATTTTAAGCTATACTTGAAATTAAATCAAATATTGGGAGATGGTTTTGGCTGCGGTTCCAGACCTAGATGAACCGTGGTGATTATGGGGCCATCTGCTCCCAGTGTGCCCAGCTGGAGGCTGGACCGCTGTAATCTGAACTGATGAAGCTCGACTTACCCTCTGATGTTTGTATATCTCTGCAACCAAAAGCCTCTGTCATAACGGTTGATTATCAACTACTGAAAGGAGGCATTTTGTTCACTATTCAATAGGGAACTTTGCAGCTGTGTGCGGTTTACAGTAGGAAGCTATAGAACAATACATAAAATAAAATGCTATCTTTTTTTCCGCCCTGCCCATCAGTGTCCTCTGAATTGAAAATTAATGGCATCAATTAGCCATTAGTCAGAGATGTATAATAATGACTCCATGTGCAGGGCTAACCTGCTCTATCCTCCTTTGTCCCTTCTGCACCAGGAGAGTCTGGCAGACTAATGTTGCTACTCTCTAATAACTACATGCCACACCAGGAAGAGGCCTGATGGAGCCTATGAATAATTAAGCAACATGATTACAATGATGAATGCTCCTAAATCTATCTGGCCATTTAGCACCAGTGCGGGGAGGGAGGCCAAACAGCAGAGTGTCACGCATTGTGTGAAAGCTGTTAGGGAGGCAGACGGGAGGGATATCAAGGATGGGGCGGCCGGGGCGGATCATCCTCGGCCTTGGGTGGAGGAGGCAGAGAGGGAGAGAGGGGGAGGCAAAAGGGAAAATAGAGAAAGAGCGAAGGAGGGGCTCAGAAGCAGGAAGACACCCACTATTCAGCCATCTGTGCTGCAGAGAAGCACAAAGACATGCTCAGGAGGGCCTGTTTTTGTGTGCATGTGTGCGTGTGTTTCATAAATGTATGCATCCAGTATGAGACCTATTTGTACGTGGGTGTGTTCTCTGCATGCATGATGGCAGTTTGCCAGCTTACCGTGTTTTACTGAGCAGGAGCAAGTCAGGCTGTTCAAACCAGGCATGACAAAGGTGATAGTTAAAGTTTACTGGATTTAGTTTACTTACCAATTGCATGTATCCCCCCACATACCCAAATTTAGTGACAATGGAGGATGGATATGGTTTATTCAAAGCCGACATAAGGATTATGAGTATTATTATTCAAGAAGACTGATAATCGATGTTTGAAAGCGATATATATATTTGCAGTTAAAATGAAGATGTTTCTGTCATAATTTGAAAAAACACAGACTCCAATACAAAACCTCATCAGAATGCCTTTGTTTATACATGTTGGCTTGTGTTTGATTAACCCTCTGAACCCCAAGCAGAGTGTTTTCAGCTTTTGTCATGTGGGCTCATTGTACACTGCAATATAAAGTCCCACACCTTTGTGGTAAAGGCCACAACCATGGCTAAAAAACAAAAAAAACAAAGATGTCTTCTGTGCCTTTTTACCCATGTATAGGTCCATAGAAAATGAAAATATGAAGGATGAAATTCAACCATTATTATTTATGTACAGAAATGTAAAAAAAAAAGAAACTGGAATCAATCTGTCCAACAATTTTCTAAAAGCCCATAGTACAATAATAGAAAAAAATGTTGGCTCGACATTCTATAGATGTATTACTGCTTACATTTTTACTTACTCCTGTCTGCTTCAGAAAAAGCACTGCCTGCAGTTCAACCGAAAAGTCCCTGAAATCTTAGTTATGCAATCATTACTGGCTGCTTCTTTGCACTGACTAGTTCAGTTTATTTGTTGTTTTTGACCAGAATTTTGTCATTTTTGGTAAAATTTTAAACTGGACATGCAGATAAAATATCATGATTTTAAGGTTAGATTTGGTTAATAGTCCCAAAAGAACTGTACGTGACACATGAGCACTTCATCGATCTTTAGAAAGCGTAAAATCTGATAATTATTTCTCTTTTACAGTCTCTGGATCGAATAAATTGGGGTCATTTTGGTGACTTTTTAAAAAGGGCAGCGTGCCTTTCAAAGCCTGGTTAGGTTTTGGGGTCCAGAGGGTTAAAAGAGAACTTTAGCGTCTATCCTTCCCTGTTAAACGTCTATTAGTCGTGATGTGTAACCGATCAGATTGTGCTGTGGGTGGGACGTTGCTCGAGACTACAGAGTGGTGACAACAGATGGAGAGAAAGTTGTGCATGAGTCACTTTTTCTTTAAAATGAGCAAGTGACTGTAGTGATTATCAAAAAAAAAATTGAATTTCGGAACTGGTAATCAGTTAGGCTGATCCTTAATTGAGAAAAAAATTTATATTGTGGAAGTTTTTTAGTCTAGAACTTTGATACTGCAAACTGAGAACAGGTAAAATTGCGCCAGAACCTCTGCTGTTATTTCAAAACTGTCCACTCATTCCCTGTTTGCGCAGTCATTTACTATGGTAGCACATTTCTCTAATGTTAAACTATATATTTTATGTACTGTATAACTGACAGACACTGTTGTCAAATCATGACTCAGAAAAACAAACAGCTCTTGGAAATTTACAGAAGATGCTCATGTCTACGTGGTGTATTTTAAGGACATCCCAGATCCCTGTAGAGTAGAAGGGAGTAAGTAGAGATTAGCTCCTCGGGGGTTTGAGGTCTCCAGTTAATCATCAGGTGTCAAACAAGCTCTCGACAATGTAGCTCTGACCTGAGAGTTTGTATTTCCGCAGGCTTTACTGTATTGCATACACACAGGACGTGTACCTCGGGTAATTGCGAGCATGTACGATAACAAAGGAAGTATAGAACAAATGAATTATAGATACACAGAAGCATACAGAATCAGAATCAATCATTGCTGCATGTAGGAGAATAAAGATGCTTTGTATGTACAGAACGCGGCATGTCGCTCCCAGCACACCGACATTAAAAGACTCTGCGTCTGCTCGGACCATTAGGTATGATTCTTCGATGTACAGGCTGGCAGCCGTTTGTAAAAGGTGACAAATGATGGGTGGGCTTCTTCCCTCTGCCTCCTCTGCTCCGGCTTGCCTGCCAGGGCCGAGAGATTGCATCATGACAGAGGATGAAGTCATCCTGCAACATAAGGGTGGAACAGGTGCTGAAAATTTAATTAGGAAAGGATGGAAGATGCTGTTGGAACATGTAAATGTACTGGCCTGGCCCAAAGTCAGCTCTGACTGACAGGCGTGTTTCAGCTCAGCTTCCAAAGCATCATATCTACTTTTTTTTGTGCTCCACACTGCAGCATAATTGCTTCTATTCGAGGCATATGTGTGAAAATATAATGAATTGTTATTATATGTGAACCAGCTGTTCCGTAGAGTGTAGGAGCCTTTAGTTTTGTTTTTTTTTTCCCCTGTGGAGACTGTGGAGGTGCACACGTGATTACAAAGTTAAGCAACGCAGTCAGTATGCAGTGGATTAGGAGAAGCAGAGCAGAGAAATAATAGAATATCAAGGGAGCTAACGGAGGCAAAGAATCTGGTGAAAAGGCAGAAAGCCAATCGATGTCTCTGGCTTTATATCGCCAGGTTGTTATTAATGATGCCGCATTCCCTGCATTGGGGAGCTGTCAGGCTGCTGGGCTGTCTGCCTGTTCAGCCTCATCAGCACTAGGACATGATATGTGGGGCTGAGGATGGTTGAACAGCGCTGCCCTACCAGCTCCTGAAACCCCCCCACCTCCAGACTGCACTGTACAGAGATGCCTCAGTACACCACGGCGTTTTCTCACTGACGGAATCTGCAGCCTGCCTTTTACTTGAGAGGTGTCATCGCTGACAGATTGCGTATTTTGAAGCCAGCTGGATCCGTGTGTTCAGAGTGTTCGGGAGAGACTTACACTGCCACGCTCACGCCACAACAGTCTTAACATCCTATCGTCTAATTGGCTTCAAAAATGGAAATCGCGTACCACCGAAAACACTGCAAATCTTGTGCTGCATGTGTGACGGTCCAAAGGGAATTACAGCTATAATTTGGACGTGTAAAACATGGATGAAAACGCTTAATCAAGGCAAAAGAATGTGATTCATTCAATGGAGCTAAGGCTATTTTTAGCTGTGAATGAAAGCCTAATCCTTCACAACAGAGGACTATTGTCTGTGCCTTTTTAATCTGTTTCTAGTGAATATTGCAATCCATCACTAAACACGCCAGAGCATCCTGAAAAGCACATTGTACTGTTTGAATTTCTGTAAATATTCTCTTTTGTTGAAATAAAGGATCTTTAAAGCATATATTTAAAATAGAAATGCACGGTCACGTTAAAATAGGTTCTTCATAGAAACAAATCTACATGCTGCATGTGTGTTAGCAGCTCTGCACTTAAGCACTGTTTGGAGCTAAATCCTGCTTACATGCTGCCATTTAATAGATTTAATGTGCACCATACAGGGGTTGTTTTTTCAGGGTCAACACGATGATTAGTAATCAATCAAGGAGACTGTTAATCAATATTTGGACTCTCTATATCTCTCTATAGAAGTCCAGCACAAATCCTAATTAAAATGCATATATTTATTCTTTTTCGCATTAATCCTGAAGTGTTGATAGGCTGCTGCTCCTCACAATCAGATCACAGACTGGTGATTCCAAATGGATGTTCAAAGAACATTTAAGGCATATTAAGCCGTTGAAATAATGTTCCTTTAAGGTTGAAAGTTTACTAACACATAATTGCAATGTTTAAAAGGTGATTTGAGAATATTGTCAGTGCTACAGATTATGTTAATGAACGGCAGAAGAAAGTAAAATGCAGAAAATGTCATTGTAGATGTAGAGGATTAGAGCCACTGTCAAAAAAAGAAAAGTTTATTTCCTCAGAATTCTGACTCTAAGTTCTGCCAAGAAAAAATGCGAGTTTTGACTTTAAAGCCAGAAGTTTGAGTTAGATTAGAGTTCAGAAATGAAATTGAAATTTAAAGTCAGAAATATGACATTTTTTCATCAGAATCCTGGCTTTAAATTCTGACTATTATCAGAATCCTGGCTTTAAATTCCAGCTTTAACATCAGAATTCTGGCTTTAAATTTTTTTCCAAAAAAAAAGAATCAGAATTCAGAGTTTAGACTCAAATTTTAAATTCCAAATTCTAAGAAAAAAGTCAGAATTCTTAAAAACATACAGCTCAAGTTTTTCCTTGGTAGTCCTAACTTTCTTCCATTGTATGAATGACAGAGCATTTATTTATTAAAACATTCCTGTAGTGCGCTGTATTAATTTTACTTGTACACTTGCAATGTTTTGAATACATTTTAGGGATATCGTGGCGATATTTCATTATAGAATGTACTTCTATTAAAAAAATATTCCCACAATGTTATGTGATAACACAGGAGTGACATTCTCACTGCAACATTCAGAAAACTTTTCAAGGATGACAGTGCATGGTGGTCTTTTAGAATGCCATTAGAAAACTGTATCTTACCTTTAAGAATAACATGCTGGAAAGACTTGTAAATATTACTAGAACAATGCAGAGCCTTCTCAGAATGTTTTTATAACATAAAAGCTAGATATTTCAGTTTTCCGTGTAGTTCCATGTATCTGTTAATTGCAAACAAAACCTACTACACATTACCATCCTGCTCTGTTTTCCTTGATCATCCACACGCTCCCTGGACCATCTCATCCAATTGACCATCTCTATCAGGTAGATTTTGCACTTGGTTAACTGACCAATTTCCCATTTAAACGAGATTAGCAACTTGGCAGGTCCGTTTCCGTGCTGTGCAGCGCAGACAGCGGCGCTCTGGCACGGAAATATTTCTGCGGTTCTTTCCTGGCGGTGCTTCAGGTTAGGGAAAACAATAACGTGATTTAGAGCTTAAGAAGAATAGAAGCAAATTATTAATTGAATTGAGCAAGAGGGACATTCAAATATGGATGAATTGTAATGTGATTGTCTGGCTTTATCACAAAAGCTGCATTGTTTAGTCCAATAAGAGAAATTAAGGTTTCATGTGACTAAACATGATCAAATGAATAAAGCACATGAAAACAGCATGTTCCTGAAATTAAAGGCTGTGCTTGAAAAGCTCTGGCTGCTTAAAAACTGTTATCTGCAGTTTCAAACACACTCTTGGCAGATGTTTTGCAGACCCTTTGTGATCTTTTCTGATTTCCCATTTTGATGTAGGTTTTTTTTGTTCGTTTGTTTTTGCAGAAAGAGGTTTGCAATCTCACCAATCTGCAAGTTGCAAAACGGGTCGGCATCACAAAATACAGATTTATCCATCAACTAATGCGTCCTAAAAGCAGCCCGACTATTTTAGCAAGAACAAATAGATGTGACGCACGCTGGTGACAGGTTTTGTTGTTGCTGTGAGAATACAGTGACACCAGGCAATAAAACACAGCAGAGCAAAATGGATCCAGTAGTTGCTGTGATGTCAGCTCCTGAGTGACGTTCATATGATGCTGTTGTCGTCTGTACTGGCGACCAGCGTGAAAAGAGGGACTGCTCAGGCTCCAAACTGGGTCAAAGACAAGCAGGAGATTTGTTTCCTTGGTGGAATCAACAGATTATACCAAGGTGTACCTACAGTGTTTCTTAGTAGGGGTTATCACAAGAGGGAGATCTAATCTGGTCCCAGATCTGGCTGCAGATTGGGAGTGCAGCCTTGCAGGGCTGGAGGTCAGGGCCTCGGGCTCCTGATGGACTGCTATTGATTGGAGGGAACGTGGCGATACAGTTGCAGTCGCTCAGCATTGATTTTCTGCAAGTGCAGTAGTGGAGAGCCGGCAGAATGAGAGAGCCGGACCAGGGGGAGCTGCCAGGTTATCTTCTCAAATATCCGGAAGTTCTTTTTTTTTTTTCCCCTTCTTTGTGGCACTGACCTTCCCTGACTCAAAGAGATATATCTATTTAGACATTAGCTCAGCAGCTACTCCAGACAGACTGTTTCAGCAGCTTCAGCAGTGTTTTCCTGTGCTTATCTTACAATACACTTAACCAATTAAAAGATCCAATTCAGCTCTGTCAATAACAAACCCAGACAGTCAGTGTTCGCTCAGGGGTAAATGTAACCTTTTTTTCTAAGACCTGGGACCCTTATGCAAGAAAACTTGGTAGGATACATTTCTTTCTTCTCTTTTCTTTAAAAAATATACATATATAAGCACATCGTATGGGTCTATTTGTATATGACTTCAATTTGGTGATGCTCACATCTTCTCTCGCTCTCATCCTTTTTAGACGTTACTTTAAATAGATATTTATATAACTGACAGACCTGATAAATACCTCTGTACCTGGTAGGCTCCCACTTTGTTTTGTTTGTATTTAGCAAAACTAATAAAAATAGCTTTTTTTAAACTTAGTCTCTTAGGATATTACAGTTAATATTGGGAAGCTACAAAAATAGGAGCTATAAGGTTCACGTGTGGCATCTATAAAAATGCTAATTATGAATCCCCGGTTTTCTTTCTTCAGTTATTTTAGATTATCCAGACGTTTTAAGCAACTCATAGCTGTGATTTTCAGTGTTATTAATATTTACTTGCAAGGTGCTTGAGATGGAAAGCTGTCACAGTGAAGATGTTAGCAAGTGACAAAACTGCAGAGTTGTTGCAGCATTCTTCTAGAGAGATACCTTCAAATGAAAGTAGAAGGCAGCTTTAGCATATGCACACCGAGACATTTAAAATGTCAGTTCTGTAGTATTGAAAAATGCCTTGTGATTGACAAGTCATTGTCAAGAGGTCCAATTCCAAAGGAGACTATGTCCATCTTTTCTATAAAGTCAACGTCACTGACACAGTTAAAACTATCTATGCTACATAGAGAAATTCAGCCATACATGTGCTAACAGAAAAGGCTTTTTTAAAAGAATAATGTAACTGAAAGCCCCAACCTTCAAGTTGACAAAATAATTCCTTGGGTTTGTTACGTATGAAACCCTGGAAGTCTGAATTCTGTCTTTGGTACTGTGCAATTTCAAGATACAAAATGTTCGGTTACGGTATTTGTTACACGCATGATATGTCTTCCAGCATATAAAAAAAACACCATATTAACCTGTAAACAAGGTAAAAGATTTCATTTTCACTAGAGTGAGTCTTTAAAAATGCAAATGTTTGTAGTCCATCACCCTGAAAGTGGTTTAGAAGACCAGCAAATGGATTCATTGTAATTGACTACCTGTCTCAGGCAACTTGGCAAACATCTCCTAACTGATATTCCAACAATTTAAATGAATAGAAGGAAAAAAATTCCAGGAAGTTCTGTGAATGCATTCATAAATCTTAAAAAAAAACAACAACTCTGCTATGCTTTGGGAAACGGTCAGCAGTAATGAAAAGTAGATCCATAATTTGTAAGAAATCTGCTAAGACATGCAGAAACACAAACTCCTCTTAGCGTAATTATAATGCATAGACTGCTCAGGGCTTATTATATTTATTGTACATTTACTCCGAGGGGTTTTATATATTTATTTTATTCAGCATGAATTTTAATTAGGACTTCAAACACTTTAGCTCCGTTCGGCCAAAGCAGGGCTCTCCTTTGATCAGGCGTCACTCTCCCATATTTTTCCTCCTCTATGTCTTCCCTTTGGGCAACTTCCTTCTAATTGGCTCAGCGTCGCTCGTCTTGCCTGTCGTCAGTAGGTCTATCTCTGTCTGTCAGTGCAGATGAAAGGATACCAGCTCCGTGGTTTGTGATGCCTCTTTTTTGGGGAGGGGTTGTGGGGATTTCGACAGTAAACCTTATCGCATGTTCTCCACCATGAGTGCTACTGTCAAATATTGCGTCATGAAACCCACTTTGCTTTCTTTTACATGACCAGCAGGAGACTGTCTGCAGAAAAAACATCTTATTTTTGCAGCAGAGATGACTCAGACATTCAGTGGAACATGACTTTTTTTTTCTTTTCTTTTCACAGTACTTGTGGCTGTCATGTTTTTTTTATTCTGGAAAATCAGTTTTGTCTGTTAAGGTAGATGAAAAAGTAGTGCTTGTTTGTGGTCTTTTATAGAGCTCCTTTCCTCCCTACCTAACCCCTCCCAAGCTTTATTCCTCCCTGGGCTCCCTCTGTCTCTGTCCTGTGTGTTAATGTAGTGAAGTGGCGCATCGGTCAATGAGCTTGTATTAACACCTGACTCCCAGCCCTGGCTGCTGTTTGTTCCTCTACGTGGGGTCCCCTGGGCCCTCCCCCAGGCCGAGGCTACATATCCCTCGATCAATAACAACATCCTAGAAGGCAGATGGAGGAGGGGAAGGAGGGGAGAGTCTTTTACATGCTTGCGTAAATTTTTTTTCCTTGCTATACACCTTCCTCTTCACCCTGCTTGTCTTCTCAGATATCAGTAGTGTCAGCAAACAGGCCGCCAGTCGATAAGTCGGGCTGTTTAGCGGGGGCTTTTTTGTCATTCACTTTGGGCTTTTTCAACAGGGAATCTTCTATGGATCTTTCCGATTTTTTCGGTTTGCCATTATTCTCTTCAAGCTGCCACTGGAGTCAATCCTCCCGTGCATTAGCCGCCTCCGCGTTCTCCGTTTCGATCTTGCACTCAGTCTTACCCTCATGGCCCTAATGTTGGATAGTGCTAGAGTGCATTTAGGAATTATCTGTGGTTTATCTGCCTTGGATCTGCTTCAGACACAATATTCTCTGCCACTGTGTTTGTATTGACTCCTCCTCATCTCTCTCTCTCTTTTTTTTTTTTGCTCTCTAGGCTCTGGCCATGGCCGAGGTGAACGGTCCAGGCCCCCAGCTGGCCGAGCCTCAGATCGCCATGTTCTGCGGCCGTCAGCTCCTGCACATGAACATACAGACCGGCCAGTGGGAGCCGGATCCTCAGGGCCGCCAGGGCTGCTTCAAAGAGCCCGGCGAAATCCTGTCCTACTGTCAGGAGGTAGGGAAGGGCACTACGCAACCTGAACAGCTCCAGTGAATCAATTCTACACCAACAGCAGCATATTTTAAAATCACTCTTCCAAGATTGTTGCATGAAGCTGCAGGAAAATCAAGCAACAAACTCATGTTCCTTTTCCTGTAATTTGATTTGTCTAACACCCGCCCTATCAGATCTATATATTTAAGTATATATAGTGGAGCGATGGTGGTCAGTTGGAATATTACAATATTACATACGTGCCACCATCCACCTTTCCTCCTCTTGTTGCCTATTACTGTATGTGTACTCTTTAACTCTTATGGTGGTACACATACTCTCCACACACTCCTCTTTCACAAATATTAGTTTAAAACAGAGCAGAAAAGGCAGCCAAGCGCCATCTGGAGGCCAAAATAGACACAGGCGGCAGCAGCCATGAGCTTGAATGGCCTGTAATGAGATTAACCTTTCTTTTTTTTTTCTTGATATTTGTGAAAAAGCATTATAGTGTGCATCCAGACTCTATTATTTCTGGTTATGAATTTGCACTTCAAATGTAAATTTGAACAGCCAAATGTGGGTTCATTGAAATGATAACTTCAGTGGCCTCAAGCAGTTAGAAAATACGCTGCATGACTTTCTCCCTCGTTTTTCCTCTCCTGACTGACTGTGCTCTCCCTCTTCTTCTTCCTCCCTGACCTTTCTACATCTGTTCTACCCCAAACCTCCTCCCGAAAACGATTCCTCCCCCATCCTCTGCTCCTCTTGTCGTCAATCCCTCTGTCTGTTCTGTGTCTCTGTCCTGCATGTCCCTGTGCATCCAGATGTACCCAGCACTTCCAATCTCCCATATAGAGGAGTCAAAAAGACCCGTCACCATCCCCGCCTGGTGTAAGAAAGGCTGGGGCCACTGCCAGACACACCCCTTCATAGTCCTGCCCTACCGCTGTCTGGGTAAGAATTTACATTTACATTGATTTACATTTCCAGTACTGGCTTCGTATTCCCTCAACTTGTTGCTTAGAGAAGATATAAGAATGGAAGAAACAGACATCACAAAATATTTCTAGGATGACTGTGTCAAAGCAGAAAAACGCTTGATTGTGTTCATGCATATGCAGCTATTACAAAGGCTAACAAGATAAGCACGGTTTTACATATTTTACTGCAACATTCATTTCATTTTAAGCTTTCAAGGATCAAATTTCCCTCTCCGTCTCACCCAGTGCCCCAGATTTTTAAACCTCTTAGCCCCAAAACCTGCCGGCAGGTTGGAAAGGCAGCTTGTTTTGAAAATCTCGCCAAAGTTAGACCATTTATCAGAGGTAGAAGGTGTAAAAAGAAGAAGAATCGTTAGAGAAAATTCACTAATCATGCATGATGTGCAGTTGCGCAGGCAAAATTACCCAAATTAAAGCATAAAACTTTTATTTTCATCAAAATAATGTTATTCTACCCATTTGGTACAATCCAGTTTGCTCAAGGAAAAAGGAGGTAACAAATAAACAGCCATATGTAACCACAAGTTGAATGTATTTTAATACCATTAATCGGCAGGGTTGACCAAAACAAAAGGGAGTGGATGCTGCTCAAGATAGGAGAAGAGGAATTCTAACTACAATAGAGGTTCTACAATCCCTCTCCTGATCTGTATTAACAAGAAAATATCTCAAAAATAAAATCTTTTGCTGCTTTAACTTACAAACCGTGAGAAAATGGCATGTGGGACGATCACTCCAAAACATGGTGTCTAAATTTTTATGCCAGAACTGAAATTTCCCTTGCGCTTGTGTGTCTCATACATGTAACAAGACAATTCACAATTCTACAACAAACAAAGTTTCTTGGAACTGCCGCAATCTGTCTCCGTACCAGAAACGCCAAACTAAGGGACATAAAAGCGAACTGCTCACTGCAAATCACAGCCGCCCACAGCGACAGTTTGGCCGAGCTTTAAACCAGGTGCTGTGATGACAGGCGCTGGTTGATTGGAGCGCAGCGCCGGAGTGCCGACCCAATCAGCCAGAGCAGGAGGCAGGAAGAATAGTCAAAGCAACAGGCCGACCGGGTCCAAGTGCTGGCAACAATAAGGGAGAGTGTTTAGAGAGAATTTACATACAGAACCAGGACAAAGTTAATCACACAAAACGTGAACAGAAGCACGTAGGCCTGGATCGGAACAGAGTCTCATTTAAAGGTTTGCCAAAGCTAAATAGTTTGAACCAGATGCTGTGACTTAGAAGCATGAATGACTCAACTACAACCAACACAGAACAGGAAGTAGTAAATTATCTATCATATGTGCACAGTAATATTTAAAAAGAAACACCTTGAAATTGTGAAAATCCTACGGCCAATTTTTGACGTGCCGTTCCGTCAGGAAACTTGACCTAACGTAAGATTTAAGTCGTAAAATGTCATTAAAATCACCTAATAATGTGTGTTTCATCAATAAAATCACCAAAAATACAGCATTTGGTGTACTCAGTGCTCATAAGCTCAGCTGTGCAACTATTAGTAACTCATCTGTCACCAGTAGTCAAATGACAAAAAATGTGGGAGTTTTTTGCTAAATTAGGCTGAACTGTGTTTATACAGGGCAGAGACAAGTATGAAAACAAATTAAAAATGTAGATAGGAAAATATCTTGAGCATGTAGAGCCACCATTTTATTTTCCAAAATGGATGATACGTGTGGGAGCGTGGAAAAATGTTGCAAAACTCGACTTGAGATGACAAGGGAGATTGAGAGGAAAATAAAATGTACTTGAGCTATAAAATAAATGCAGCATGGCTCAGAAATGGCATACAGAGGAGTAAGTTGTAAGGAAATGTTGGAAGATACATTCAGCATGATGAACCTTCATTCTAGAGTTGATGTGCAGGGTAATGTGTAAAAAAAACACCTCGTCTGCAGAAATTATGGAATTCTTTGCAGCTGCATATTTTGACAGAAACCTAACTTAAATGTAAGATTTAAGTCGTACAGTTTGATCAAAGTCACCTCATTATATCATCAATAAAATCACCAAAATAAAGCATTTGGTCTGTCCAAGTTCTGTAAAAAGAAAAAAATGATGTGCTTTTCAGCCCAACCGTGAAGTTATTAGTGACTCAGATGTCATTAGCAGTTACATCAGTGACTCTTTGGCTGGTCTGGGCTGAACTGCAGGCTGTGTTTAGACAGAGCAGTAAATACTAAATGCAGTATGAGGCGCCAGCAATAGTTACTTATATGGATTACACCTGTGGGCATGTGGGAAAATGTTGCACAAATTGATTTCATGCCTTGTCATTTTTTCTTAAATGATTAATTTAAAAAAAATCCACCTTTTTTGATTTCTATAAATGTGTCAGACTGCACAAAAGACATTTTTTGAGTTCTTTATGCAAGCCGTGGTTGTGCAGTTTTACATAAAGGTGCACGTGACGGTGGAAAACAAACAATATAAGGTTACTATTACAACTGTAGATGAGCAGTAATGTAAAAAAACAGATACAGGCAGTGCAATACACGAAGCACCGTGTACAGGTAACAATATTGCTGGGGTCATGCATGTTAAACGCCACTAGGGGGCCAGATACACCAATGATGAATGAGAGAATGAATGAGTGAGTAATGAACAGTGAGTCACTCTCGGTTCAAGAGGCTCTTTGCTGCTTCTGCACAGCTCCGTAGAAGTGGCTGTGGCTCATTTCAGTTCTACCGTAGCGCTTATCGTACGGGTGAACGAGCGTTAAAAAACAGCCCGTAATAATACCGCTGTATGAAGAACAGAATTTTAAGGAATAAAAAACTGTATGTAGAATGGAAGTTGGGCCTTCAGTTTGAGCATTTAGAAGTGCCCTGGATGACAGTGAATTGACAGACACATAAAAACTGTTCATTTCTGTTCACCACATAATACAAAGCACTCATCTGCATTTCTGATTTCCGCACTAAATATTTTACAAACGTTTTAAGCAAAGTACTACCTTATGTCCTTGACTTGCTCATGTAACTACAGTTTGTCTGTTCAAAGTGCTCACACATTACACATTTATGCTCTCTGTCAGACCTCATTTATGCGCTTTATTCTTATCTAACTATTGCAGTTCACTATCAGATTACTGCTCCATGTATTCTAAATATGTTGGGTTCACTTCTGCACTCTTCCATTTAGTCCTCACTAAAGCATGTTTGATTTTTCATGTTCTAAAGCACAAATGAGATCTACAGTGCTTCAATTGCAAGTTTAACTCTTTATATGCTCCCACTGCTTTGAAAATCTCTTGCACTGGCTTTACCCTTTTTTCGGTTTTTCTGCAGAAGGCGAGTACGTGAGCGAGGCCCTGCTGGTGCCCGACCGATGCCGTTTCCTCCACCAGGAGCAGATGGATGCTTGCAAGAGTTACGTGTACTGGCACAACATTGCTAAGGAGGTGAGCAGAGAAGTTGTAGCTCCACATTTCTGAGACAGGTTTAAACATTTTACTGTAAAAGCCAGTAAATTAAGAGAAGAAGAGAGATTTTTATGAGACCTTCCACTGCTATATTTTGTAAATGTTTACCCCAGTGAAGCTCTAAAACCTCTAATGCATCTACCCCTAAAAGCAATAGCAGACCAGACTGGTACTGTGGTGTGCAGATTGTGTTACTTTTTCAGTAAATAGAGATGTTTATTGTAGAGCAGAAAGGTGAAAGTTCAAGCAGTAACACAGTTTTATATCACATCCTGTCAAGTTTTTGTTTGAAAAATGTGTCTTTGTCATATTATATTATTTATAGAGTTTGCAATTTTTTATGCACTTTTTATTTTCGCCTTCATTGCACATTTTACATTACGTTTAGTTTACATTAAACACTAAATAAAAGCAGACATTACAGGATATTCAGATTTCCTACGGTTTGTGCACTACTCGTTTGCGACATTCTGTTTCATTGGAAAAGTTAACCGTTTAAAAATTTGCCAAAAATGATGTGTTTGTACCAAACACATTCTGTCAAAATTGAAAAATTCTTCGCTCCTCTGCGCAACTGGGAAGCCCTTAGTCACTCAGCTGAAACTAACAGTGACATGACAAAAATTCAGGAAATTTTTGAATGAACCGAGGCACGCTACAGGCTGTGCTGCTTATACGGTGCAGATAAGAGACAAGTATGGAAACAAAATAAAAATAGTAAAATATCTATAGCACCTGGAGGAATGTGAAAACAAAAAATATCTGCATTCTTCTGTGTAGCTCTAAAGCTATTCATGACTCGTCTGCTTCAGACAGTCACATAAAAAAATATCCAGGGAATAACAATATATGACTGAATTGGGATGAACTGCAGGCTGTGTTCAGACAGATCGTGCAGTTTATCCAAATAAAGACGGAGACAAGTATGGAAACAAATCCAAAATGTATATTGTGACTTATTTATACTGTGTAAAGAGACCCTTTAATCAGTATTGGTAATACCTGGTGTTACTGATTTCCTTTTTTTTTTTTTTTTTTTCTAATTTTCTACAATAAATAACCACGGAAATTCGACTTTCATTTTGTTTTTTTGGTGATTTATGGCATTACAAGTGTGCTATGCTGCACAAAATACATTTTTGAACCCTCTAATTCTAGCCATGGTTGTTCTGTTTCAATAGAGGTGCAGGACTTTACACTGCAGTAAAAGAAAGAGCCCACAATAGCTGAAAAATAAGCAAAAAAATGCCAGGAAAAAGCTTAGGGTTCAGACGTTTAATTGCTGATTGGCTTCACAATATTTAACAGCCATGTAGTAAATTATTATTCTTTTTTCTGTTTCAGGAATGCACTGCAGACAATCTGGAGCTCCACAGCTACGGGATGCTGCTGCCGTGCGGGGACCATTTCCGTGGCGTCGAGTACGTTTGCTGCCCGAGCCGAGGCAGCTCCAGCGGGAAAGGCGAGACGGAGGAGCGAGACATCCCTGCTGGTTCCCAGACGCTCACATCTCAGACCAGTGGAAAACTCAATGTTTTGTAAGATGATTCAGCTTGACCACACAGAGATGTCGTAGGAGTTTGCAATATTAATAGTCATGAGAACACCCACTTTTTTTTATTTGCACAGCAAAGTGACGGCTCCCACTCCGAGCCCCTCTCCTGACACAGATGTGGACGAGGCCGATATGGAAGAGGAGGATGACGAAGTGCTGGAGGAAGAGGAGGAAGAAGAAGAGGAGGAAGTGGATGAGGAGGAGGCAGAGGAAGAGGAGGATGAGGAGGCAATAGCTGTGAAAGACCCCGAGGAATATGAATATCCTATTGACTCGGGTCCCTACCAGACGTCAGATTATTTTGACTCGTACTACTACGAGAAAAGCCACAAACCCACCACTTCTGCACCTCTGATGAAGGGAGACAGCTGTGAGTCTTCCTCATTTCTTCTTTGTATTGTTTATAAAATATCCTGAGCTGCCTGACTGTTTAGTGTCTCGGTTATCAACACAAAAATGGCAACTGCTGCTGTTGTTTGAGCATGTTTTTTTCCTGTACGTATGTCCACAACCACACGTGCATCTCATGCAGCCTATACATGCCACAGACGCACAAGTACCTGTTTCTAAATACAGCTTTATTTATTTCAGCTTCCCATCAGTCTGTACTAACCACTGACCTCACACAATGCGCACTTGGTTGCATGTCGGGTCGATCTGGTGCACCTTCACACCCACTTCATGGTGTTGTAGCGGAGTTCATGCTCGTGTGCGCAGTAAATGGAGCAGTCGACCACTTGACACACGAACTCAAATATGAACGTAATCAGGAGGATAAATCATAACAGTGCTCGCTCGTCTGTGTGGGAAACAGAGTGAGCGATGGAAGGAAAGGCCAAGGCGTGCAGTTGGTTTTAGGTTGAGTGTGTCGTGGTGTTGTCGTTTTTGCTGCAAGTACAAGCAAAAAGCCCTCATGCTATGTTTACAGTGCAGCTAGGACAATATAAGAATGTAAGCCACAGCAAGGAAATACTGCTGCATATTTCCTTGCAACTTTTACAATAGGAATTATAGCATTGCCTTAGATAATATAATGTATTTAGTTTAAAATTAGTCAAATTTAAGCTACTTTCAGACAGGCACTCTGAATATGTCTGCATCGTATCTGACTGAGAACCCCGGTCTTTCAGAGATTTAGCGTAAAAGTTCAACATGGCACAAGTTTTAAGTGGTCAAAATGGTCCAAAAGCACCACATAGAGCACAAAAGACAGTTTGTTAGCCAAAATCACAGGACATCTTCCTGTGTCTATTTGCTCTGCAGTTTCACGTCTGTTCCAACCTGAAATGTCCATAAAAAACTGAGGAAGACAGTATCTGTAAGAGATCAGATAATGAATGTCATCTGCTTTGGACAAACATTAACAGGAGCTCAAGTTTAGATTGTTGCTTCTGGCTGTTTGTAGGAGTCTCTAAATTATCCCTGGTATGGACACAGGATGGATGTAGGGATGGATCTATGGTCAGACTGTGCACTTTTCTTTACCTCAGCAAATGAGCAGTTAAATTGTAGTTTATCAGCGCAAGTTAAATCATTTGCTGAGTCCTAAATCCATAGCAGCTGACTGGGTATTATTATTTTACTGTCGGTGAGAAAGTAGTTAGATTATTATCAGACATGGAAAAAAGTTTCAGTCCTCATAAAATTGTGAATAAAGTCGACTTTTCGGTAACTGAACTTGATGAGCTGCTATTTGTTCATTAGTACATTATTATGCATTATGCACCACCTGATGTACTGCCCAGTCTTCTGTGAATGACAAAATACTGCACGCTTTCACTTTAACAGACTGATGGAGCCAGCAATGGTATTTTTTATTCATATTGCATATCTAAAAATGACTGAACTCATCCGGTCTATGCTAAGTCTTACCAACATAGTGCCATACACACAGTCTGGGCCTCCAAGCGGAGTTTAAAGTTGTACCGAGCAAGTCTCAAAGAAACTGTCCATTTTTTCATCTCAAAACTGTGATGAATTAGATTTACTTAACCCTCAAACATTCAATATTGTCCTATTTATCTATGTTGTGGTAAAAGCTTTCAGGTGAAGTTTCAAAACTGGCAGCTACCTGTTAGGGTTAATGATTTCAGCGCTTATCAATTTATTGTTTTTTTTTTTTTTTCGATTTAAAGCTCGTGTCCAGAGTTTGAATCGCAGCGTCTCCCAAAACACTGATGGTCCCTCCCTCCCTCTGATTTCGCCCCTTTATTTGTGCACGCGCGCAGTACCTGACAGGTGTGCCCGGAGTGCTGCAGCATCTCGCCTGTTTTGCTGTTTTCCACTCTTCTACATTTAGTAAATAATAAAGGAATTACGTTAGAATTCTGTATTGAGTCTAACTTGTCCTAATACCAAAATAACATGAATCTGCTAGGACGAACGAGTAAAGTTTCAATATGTGATTACACTCGTGTATCCCTCTCGATGACGTTGTTTATCAAACTTAGTGCATTTACGCGTGTATATGTGTTACATTGTTTATTTATTTCTATCTAGAGTTCAGAATTGCATGACTCCTCTGACGAAGAGTATGTCCCAGACGCCCCAACATCTTCCTCCAGAGGTCGGGCATCTAAACGAAGCCGTCAGGCGGGCTATGGAGGCCGTGGTCGGGGAGCAACGCGAGCACCCCGAGCCAAAAAACGTCCTGCAGTCTCTTGGCCTGACAAGCCGTGGGATTGGTAACTTTTCTGGAAGTTGCTGATCCCTGATGCTCTCTCCTCCACAAGCAAAACAAATGTGCGTGCGGTTGCGTAGTGCGTAGCTCACCCACCTCTGCATGGGCTTGCTTGCTGTGCGCGTAACCGTTGATTGACAGCATGACAAAGCTGAAGCTCGAACTTGATTGGTCGGCAGCGACCGGCGCTTTTTGGAATAACATGGGGGTCTATGAGAGGAAGGCGGAGCTCAGGAATAAATTTTCATATCGCGTTATACTAACTTTAAATTATAGTATCGAACTAGACTAACACATTTAAGCTTTGTTAAAAAATGATACATAAATTGAAAACAAACGGAAACTCCGGACACAAGCTTTAAGTTATTATCTGAATCTGTAGGAAACAGATGTATATTTATCTGGCCTTGTGTCAGGTTATAAAAAATATCAATCCCTTCCATCTGCATTCTCTCCAGCCGATGCTGTTTTCCATTGTTGAAAGTTTAATTTTCACTGCTCGTCTCCTCTCCTTGTGTTAAACTGCTTTCCCTCTCATTTGCTCCGTTCTTAAATGCAAATCCTTTTTACATTTTGACCCAAACTGTCTCTTTAATCGCAGGATAATTGCTCTCTGCCTCTTGCAGCCTTGTGTGACAGTAACAACCTGTTCCTTGTCTTCCCCGTCCAGTGACGACACCTCGGCCCACAGATGGCGTCGATGTTTATTTCGAGAAGCCTGCCGACGACACCGAGCATGCCAACTTCCTGCGAGCCAAAACAGACCTGGAGGAGCGCAGGATGAAGCGCATCAATGAGGTGAATTTCACAGGGCTAAGAACGGGCTAATAGCATGCTGGCTGGCAGGTCAGACTCTTGACAGGTGACTCATTAATCTCGGATGAGACTTGCTCTACTTCGCTAATCTAATTGTCAGAATGACACGGGAATTGGTCTGAACATGTTTCACCTGCATTCAAAGGAGCAGATAAAGACAGACATGTCTTATTTGCCCCTGAAAAGGTGTCAAACTGGGGTTCAAATTTCTATAATGGGATGTGGAATCACCTTTTCATTTCAATCGGCTAAACTCTGAAATAGTAATCATGTATTGCCCAGCATAAAATCTTTGAAATACCTAACATTTGATGGTTCCTGTTGCTCACATATGAAAATCTGCTGCTTTTTTTGATGGTAAACCGAATACCTTTCAACTACTGGGCATAAAAGCAAGATATCTAAGGCCGCTGCTTCAGAAGTCATAACTGGCTCTTTAATTTTTTTTGTAGTTTCTGATATTTTCTCGACACAAAATTACCCAGAGCTCTGTTTCTGACCATGTTTGGGTCTCTGTGGGTGCGTATCTTTGCTACAAAATCTCACGAAAGCTGCTCCACAGCTTTGAGATTGTCTCTTTGATTAGGTTTTCAGTGGTGGTGGCACATACCGCCGATACGCTGGGTATTTTTTTTCATCCTTGCAGTCAGGCCATCGTGTTGAGTTGTTTTGATCGGTATCATGTCCTTTCAGATGCAGTTATATGTTTAATATATCCAAAGCCGTCTTTGAAATGTGAAAAACAAAACAACTTAGTAAGTCAGGCAGTTTGTCTAGAAGGTTTTTTAAAATCTTGCCTCACACCTACCGGCTATTGTTCCATAATGATGAAAGATGGTGTTTGCAGCAGCTCTTGCCCCGGGCAGAAAATTCTTCTAAGCTCGATGTCCATTTTGTAAGTGGATAATTTAATATTTTAGGATGTACATTTGCTCTTTTTTTTTCTTTGGCTCGTATGAGAATACTGAGCTCCTTTTCTTGATATCCAAATTGAGCCCCGTCAGCTTCGTCACCAACCCACTTACTCATCTGTAAATCTGCTGTCAGGCTCTGTCTCGTCCTGAACGTAGAAAGTCACCTTTGTTTCTTTGACTTTCTCAAACAGCTGCATCACACGTTAGCTGTAGCTTCTGACGCATCGTTGCGATCACACGTAGAGATATTAACCATTATACTTTTCTACAAGCAAACTGTTAGATAGTGAAATCCCTGTGAGCAAACAGGTCATGCTCAGGCTGACTCCCACATTCTTCATCTTAAGCAAAAGTCCAAAAGCAGTTTTCTTTTGGAGCGTCGGAATCTGATTTTTTCTGGTGCATTATTGCAGGGACTTTTGCTGCTAAAATGTGATAATATTTGGAGCAGTGGCATTGCTGCAAGCATGGCACTGATCGAATCACTGAAGTAAATAAAAAATGTGCCAACAGACAGTCCACCTAATAACGGATGGAATTTAGCCTTGTGCTGAATCCGGCTTATTTATTACAAACTTGTGTAAACTTATGAAATTTTACGTTCATAACATCCGCTGTTCCATCCAAATAAATAAAGAAATGAAATGAAAAATGAAAATAGAGCTTTTTCTGGTGTATCTGTATGTTGTTTGAGCTAGATCAGTACAGGAATATGTGCATTTTTACGTATGGCAGGAATGTCAATGTTTCCTGAGCCATAAATTAAATGCAAATAACAGCATTTATTAAAAATATGGATATTAAAAACCGTTACAGTGTAATTTAGGATTGGCCTGCATATTTGTGGTGCTGATGGGACTTTAGAGAGCATCATGCAGCTCTGAACCTCCATGAACCTCCATTTTTTCATACAATTAGTTAAAAATTTTGTTTTATCGAAGTTACTAAAAGGTACTTAAAATAAAATAGAAGAATATGATAATGTTAGGATATTTGGCTCTTTAGACAGATTTAATCTGAGCCATCTGACCAAAAATTCACAAATGAGATGAATTGAACTGGTTTTTTTGTTTTCAAAAATGAAAAATGTAGTCATTGGGACATTTCCATACATAAGTTTTTCTGTAAGTATTTGTTGAAATTGTCCATCTGTTAAGGGCTCTCCCTCATCACAAATCCTAATTTATCCCATGGATACCATTGTATATCTCATATCACAAGTATAAAGCATGTATTTGCAATAATAAACTGATTTTGTGTCTTTTCATCCCTCAGATCATGAAGGAATGGGCCGAGGCAGACAACCAGTCGAAAAATCTGCCAAAGTCAGAGCGGCAGGCCCTGAATGAGGTAGGTGGGCTTTTGTCGACCTGATTTACTACCCCTTTACTCCCAACTTAATGAGTATTTTCTTTACTCATCCTCGTATCATCTCCCTCATCCTTTCCCTGCCAGCACTTCCAGTCTGTGCTGCAGACGCTGGAGGAGCAGGTCGCTGGAGAGAGGCAGCGCCTGGTGGAGACTCACCTCGAGAGAGTCGAAGCCATTCTGAACAACAACCGCCGCCTGGCCCTGGAGAACTACCTGGCTGCTGTACAATCCGATCCCCCCCAGGTGAGTGAATCCTGAAGCGCAGAAGAGAGGAAAATATAAGTGAAACCTTGTTTTTGTAGCAGACAGAGAAAGGGATACCACTGGGAAAAAAAATGCCCCTCTCAAAGAAAGAAAAAAAAATGATTTCATGGAACTTTTACCTTGTAATAAGTGAAAAAATCTGCCAATAGAACAAGTGAAAAATGGCTTGGCAAGATTTCTTCAAATAAGATATGATATTTAGAATACTGAGATCTTAAAATTAGCTGGGAAAACTTATATTAAGCTATATTTTACCAGGACAGTCAAGCTTAGGTGTCTTAACCCCTCCTGCTGTCTTCATTTATGGCACCAAAAAATATCAATGCCTTGTCTGAAAAAAATCCAAATATTCAGCAAAAAATGCCCAAATTTATTAAAACTTGCAAAATCTTCAGGAAGAAAATACCTTAAACGTTTCCCTTTAAAAAGTTTTTTTTTTTTTTTTTTTTTTTTTTAAATCCCCAAATTTGGCAAGAAATAAAAAGTAATTTAAAAAAAAAAAATCTAAAAATTGTAAATATTTCCAAAAAATGAACAAAAATTTTCCCAAAAAATCCTAAAAAATTTTATTCTCAAATTTATTCTCAACTTTATTCTTAATTTATTCTCAAAGAAATTTTTTTTAACATTTCTTTTTTTCCAGCAAAAAATGTTCAAAAATTTCCCCCAAATTTTGAAAATGTGGAAGTTTTCACTGTGAATTATTTTTTTCACATTTTTAAACTTTAAAAGGGGTCAATTTGACCCGCAGGACAACATGAGGGTTAAAACAAGATAATTTCAAGATTGTTTGACTTAAGATATTTAAGATGCGTTGTCCTAAAACCCCTCCATCTTGCTGAAATGTCACTTGTTAAGTGAATATATCTTAAATCAAGTGGGATGAGACAGTTTGACTAAAAATAAGACAAATAGACTTGGTAAGATTGAGTTTTTGCAGTGAAGGCTTTGTCTCACTCTCTGACGTCTCCTGACTAAACTTCTTGTCTTGCAGCCAGAACATGTGCTGCAGGCCCTCAAGCGCTACATGGCTGCCGAGCAGAAGGACCGCAGGCACACACTGAGACACTACCAGCATATCGTGGCTGTCGACCCGCAGAAGGCCGAGCAGATGAAATTCCAGGTGCGTGTCGGAAAGATGTGCGAGACATTTGCTTTGGAAATGCTTTTCACGCACTTTAAAGCACGTGAGGCTCCTTTCTGCTGAAACATACAGAACGTTGTGTGCTAAAACGTTAGCACAGATAAGTTAATAATTACAGAACTCACAGATGTGAAGCAGCCACTAATCTTCTTTTCATTAAAATAAGATCAAAGCCGGCCTGAGCTGACTTCAAAAAGCAGATTTATACACGTGGAAATCTATCTCAACCTAATTTTTCATCGAAGGAGCCAGTTGACCGTTTCATTTTTCACAGCTAAGACTTACTGCCTGAGCTCTTTTGCTGCTTTTCTTGGCAAAAATTCCTGAGCAGAGGGGATTTTTATGTTTTGCAGGTGTACACACATCTCCATGTGATTGAGGAGAGGATGAATCAGAGTCTTGCGCTGCTCTACAAAGATCCCACACTGGCCGAGGAGCTGCACAGTGATATTCGTAAGCTGAGCTACCGATCATTGTTGTAATGAATCTGCAGTCGTAGTTAATGTTGTCAGATTGCTGATTTTTATTGTATCCTCTACAGAGGAGCTGGTCAAGGCAGAACGAGGAGACATCAGCGAGCTCATGACCACCTCTTTCTCTGAGACTCGCACCACTGAGGAGCTTCTTCCGGCTGAGAGCGAAGAGGAGAAGGATGATGAAGAGGAAGAGGAGAGGGCCTTCCAAAACAGACCTTATCCCCCCCGCATCGGTACGTATCTACCTCTTACTCATTTTTCATATCCTCACATTTGTCTAAATTATATAAGTGACTTTTAAAACCATCTTCTCATTGCTTGCTCTTGTTAATGATACTGTCTTCTTTCATTTTCCCTACAGAAGTGCAGTCTAATAAGAAAGGTGAGCCAGTATTCATTAGTATTAGCCTTGTATTAAAAAATTACATTTATCAGAGAATGTAACTGTAAAAAAAAGGAAGAAGGGTTGGAAGCTTAACTACATCTAAGCTTTAACTTATAATTCATCAAAAATCATATTATTTTACTTCCTTTATTTAAAAAAAATGTCAAAAAAATCATTTGGTCCAACCAGATTCAGTAAAAAATAAAAAATTCTGCACTCCTTTGTGCAACTGTGAAGCTATTAGTGACTCGTCTGCCACCAACAGTCACATAAACAAAATTCAGAGACTTTTTGATTGAAATGGGATAAAAACTGAAATATTTACCTATCTGTACGTATAAAAAGCAGAAACAACATTGTTTTCAGTATTTGTAACACCTAGAAAAATATGAAGTTTTTTTTCAAGGGTTTTATGTTTTTGTAACACTTTTAAAGTATTCAATTTCCTTTTTTTTCTGATTATGTCATTATAGCTGCACAAAATATTTTACACTTCTCTCTACTTGTAGCCATGGTTGTGCTGTTTCCATAGAGGTGCAGGATTTTATTTTGCAGTGAAAATTAAAAACTTCATAGGGGCAAATACAACACCCTGAAAGAGTTACTGCATAGAATTTTACCTTTCACAACAATGACAGTATTTCATATGTTTTATTTTTTCTTATGTCTCCATCCTTATATAGCAGAGGATGAATATGATTACACCACATCTGAGAGAGGCCCTACTTATGAATATGAGGAAAAGGTAAGATGAGGATCCTTTTATCCATTTTTAAAGGCTGGTGATATTACAGGTAGATTCTAGTTCAGCTCAGCTGGCAGTGGTTAGACACAAAATATGTCCTATGCATGTTTTCAGTGTTGGTCTCTGTATTTTCCATATCTCCAGATCAACACCTCTGCAGAGCTGAAGCAGGTAGTCAAGCCTAATGAGATTGCGAGAGATGAGCTGGTAAGCGTCATAATGCTGGCATGAATTCCAATTAAATGATCTATTTCATTTCAGTCCTCTAATGTGACATGTTTGCTTCTTTCATAGCAACCTGACGCCTTGGAGACGTTCAACCGTGGCGCCATGGTGGGGCTGCTGGTGGTCGCCGTGGCCATCGCCATGGTGATGGTAATCAGCCTGCTGCTGGTGCGCAGGAAGCCGTACGGCACCATCAGCCACGGCATCGTAGAGGTACGACCCCAGCTGGAACATTCATATCAGTCGTGTAGAGTTTTAAAAGGCCACACCTGTGGTTTTACATGATATAGTTTCACTTAAAATTAATGTATATGTTTAATACACCCACAGTGACCTCATTTTAGATTCTTTTGGTATTTTCATTGGCTTCCACTGGCTATTTCTACCTTTGAAATGCATCACAGTGAGATAACTTAAACAACAAAAGACACTTTATGGTGCAATGAATGCATTGCAGGTCTATTTTGTAAACTACATATGGAAACCAATCGCTACCTCCAGTGAATTGAGATATCTGAATTTATTTTGGCAAAAAATATTCTGGATATTATCTTTCTGTCTTGAACCTCTGGTATGATCCTTTAAAATAATCTTTTTAGCCTTCAGTAGTTTCGTGTAAAGACGGGGAATATGCTATGTTTAAATTAAAAAAGAAAAACTATTAGCACCAGCTCCAGAAAGTTACTGCTCCTATACAAGAAATATATATATGTATGTATATAAGCCTGTGTAAAACGAAGAGTTGCTGTTTTCACACTTTTACATGTTTGTGTTGATTAAAACAAGATACAACATGAGGATTAGTGAGTTTTAGGTACAAACTGCGACCTGGCAGATATGAAAGTGACTCTCTTCCCCAGAAGGCATAAACCGCAATATGCCTCTTCTCGGAATATCTAACACATTTGCAGTGCTATTTCTGCAACCAATTTAACTCTGTGAACCTCAAAACAACTGGCAATTTGAAGGAATTTTATCTTTACAAAAAACAAGCCAAAATTACAGCATTTGTCAAATCCAGACAGTGTAACAAACTCATCGCCAATTCTCTGATGGTTCTGACCTGGGATTCTGTAAATTAACCAAATTTCAGCTTGAACTTGTGATATTTCATCACACTCAGTTTGTTCTGTGTGTGTCTATGCCGTTTGCTCTAAATGCATTATTTTTTAATTTCGAAGTAGCAACTCCATTCCATATTGTAGAAATAGAGGATAGATAGGAGATAATAGATTATCATCTTTCCGACGGTCTGTGAGCTGCTATCTGTGACATTCTGTTTTATTTGAAAACTTAAAACCATTTATAATTTGCCAAAAATAAAGTGCATACAGTAAGGATAGTCTGAAAAAACTAAAACATGATGCACTCCTCTGCACAACAGTGGAGCCATTAGTGATGCAGCTGCAGCCAGCAGTCACATAACAAAAATTCTGAGAATATTTTGCTGACGTGCAGGCTGTGTTTACACGGGATAGATAGGAGGCGAGAATAGTCAAAATTATTAAATATCTATGGTATGTAGGTTAACTTTTTACATTATTGAAAACTACTACTACTGGTCACTTGGAAAACCACTGTACATGTTGGTTTCTTTTTTTTGTAAAATACATAATCACGGAAATTGCATTTCTTTTTTTTTCAAGGATTTCAGTATTTCAATCCCGTGATGTGGGGCGTCATCACTGTCATAACAGCCAAAAGACATTTATGAGTTCTCTCTACTTGTAGTCATGTTTGTGCTTTTTCCATAGAGTTGCCGTAAAAATGAGCCCATAGTGAGAAAGAAACACCCAGAAACTACTTGGGGTTTAGCGGGTTAAGCTGCCACCGGTGCTAAAGAGTTTCAAAAGTTTACTCATTTCCGTTTGCTGATTGTCACCTGGTAAACTTAAGAAGGCACAGATCACAGTGTCAGAGCACCCCGAGTCGACAAACGTTACATCAGCTCTGACTCAGTGTTCTTAAAGTGGCTTTTGGGGGTCTTCCAAACCTCGAAGTTGTGTTAGATCCACCTTAAAACCGTGATGCGTTGCAGACACCATTCTGCTTTCCCAGTGTTCGTATTTTTAATGTATAGCAAAGAATTTCTTCCCGTCTCAGTTGATGATGTGGTGCTTTCCACTGGTCTCTAGTGTGTAATAATTCCAGCTCTCGTTTGCTTCGCAGCAGGTCGATCCCATGTTGACACCAGAAGAACGACAGCTCAACAAAATGCAGAACCACGGCTACGAAAACCCCACCTACAAATTCTTTGAACAGATCAACTGAAGTCCCCGGGGGCTGCCAACAAGTCATGCCTGACCACCTGTTTTATCCCCTCCCTCCCCTTACCTCCCCGACTCTTCCTTCCAGCGGTGTCCCAGCTACGCTCCCTCTGACGGATTTCCGATGTGTTGCAAATCTAAAGCAACTGAATAAGTACGGGGTACATCCCAAGCCCATTGTAAATGACCAACAACAACCGATCATCATTACCAGAATGTGAATAATGAGCTACAAACCCCACCCTCACCTTCTGTAAACTAATACCCCTTTGAGTCTGAGGATAGTTCTTTGCATTAGCGGTGCCACAGCATTTCATAATCCTGAGAAACGTTCACCTCATCCCAGCGGCATGACTTGATCTCTTGCTCCTCACTAGAAAAAGTTTAAACGGTGCATAATGCTTTATAGTATTTATTTTTCAGTAGTAGTCTCTTTGTTGGAGTTGTACCACAGTTAGATATAATGTATCTGTGTAGATGAGTGTGAGTGACAACCTAGTTAAATCATGGTGTAATTCTCTATTTAAAAAGTGAATAAAAGGGCAATTACCCAGCTGATTGTTACACTAAATTTACCTCCATGAGCTCCTGTCACATTGGAAAATACCTCTAATATTAGATATAAGCATTAAGCAATGATGTGGAGGTGAATGTGTGAGACTTTAGAGAGGAATCCTTAAAAAAACACACTAATCAATACAGACCTTTGTGCTGGTGGTACACAAAAATAACACCATGTTTTTGACTTCGGAGGAGCTGCCCTCGATGTTCTTAATTATTTGGCAAAAATATACCAAATCTTTCATTTAGCCAGTGAATGGGTTTGTTTTATTTGTTCTGCTACCTAAAGAACTGTAAAACAGAGTAATCAGAAGTCCGTTCTTTTAAACCGAAAGCATGACAACTTGTTGTATGATGCTGCTGTATCTCTTTGTGTTGTTCCCGTCATTGCTCTTTCATTTGGATTTTTTCGGAGAAGTCGGAAATGTCACCGTTCAAAATGGACACTGTAAATAACGTAAGAAGTACATACTACTACTAGATGTAGACGTTTCTATGATTAATTTGCATTGATGTAACGGAATAATACATTTAAAAAAAATAGTACATTGTGCTGTTACGAGAAGGAGAAACATTTTCCTAACATGGCTGATTGAAAACGGACTGTTGTAAAAACCAGCACAAGACAACGACACAGCAACTACTTTCTGAATGTATTTAAGGTAGACGTTGAGATTCCATCTTCTTTTTTTCAGTAATGCATCATCCCCTCCCTCTAGTAAACCTAGGAGTAGTGAAGTCCCAACACACACCGACAGACTACATGCCTGATGCCCTTCTCATCACTTTGTGTAGCAGCCGATTCATTTTTTTGTTCACATTTCACAGGTGTGTTTTGGAGCAGAGGAGCTTAACAGCTGTTTAAACTGCACAGAGCAGCCGAGTGTAAAAGACAGCTATAGCAATGTGAAGCGTCAGTGTGTGTAGTAATTCTTAAAATCAGTCCACAACTCTGGCATGATAGTTTGACATCTTTGCTCTGTAGATGCCATATTTGAGATCATGGGAAGTGTTTTCACCGAATGACTCATTGTAGTTTGTCATATTTATAATCAGCATAGTACCCTGTATAGGTAAGTGAAAGAAGGGATTGCCCCTTTTTTCTTCTGGCTGATTGTTAACTGCTTAGTGTGTCGGTTTGATTTCCGTTTGGCCATTTCATTCTAGAAGACCATCTCGGTTAAGGAAGGTCGTGGGATGTTGCTTTTGGTTCATCAGTCTTTAACTATATGCTATAGTGCAGATAATCCATACCAAAATGAGGTTATTTTTGTTTATTTATGGCCGTTTTCTTTAAGAAAAACCTGCATTGAAGGAAAAACTAGATCACTGCATTATAACTTTTGAGTTTGCTTATGTAAAGTTTGCTTTGGAAGAAGCTCTTGGGACTGTGAGTTTTTGTTTAATTTGAGCATCAATCCTCTCGTTAGGCCGGATTTACTGCAGGTTGTGGTTGTGTTATGACAGGTTAAGAGAAGTCATAGCCCTTGTATAATTTGTACAGCTACGTTAGTGAATGAAAACATTGTATGTTCACAGTTTAAGTCAGTTGATCTTGTAATGATACTACTGAAACCATAGATGAGAATAAGCTTGCCTGTGTTTCCCAAACCACTGAAGGTTTCCTACCAGCATTTAGCAGACTTAGAATGGTGTATACTGTAGTTACTCAAATCACATTTGTACTTACGTCCTCTGTCAAAATTCTAGACTTCTTTGTTGGTCTGTCCCCCTTTTCTTCCCCCGATGAAATATAAACGACGTTATTGAGATTTTAATTGCTGCATTATTGCCTTTTACAATGCTGTGTTTTGGATGTAATTATTCTGTATTTTTTATTTGTATGTAATAATCAGTTGGATCAAGGGTCATGCTTTTCACATGTAATTTTAGAAGCTTGTATGAGAAAACACTGACAAGTTTATAACGCTCAGAAATGTGAAATCTAGACAGATTTATGGCCTCTGCCTAATTGACAAGGAGTGGCACTAAGCACAAGTCGAACCAAATTCCTCCATTTGTGTACAGGTTGCTTAAATGTGAAGACACCGTCTGTCTGATTTCAATTTTACCGTGTAAATCTGGGGTTGTTGATAGCATTATCGATAGAGCTGTTCTTCATTTTCATTCAGACCTTTAACCAAAGACATGCTCCATAAACAGACAGATGATTGAATTTGGCAAAAATGTTTTCTGTGTAACTGTATTGCAAGCAATCTGACAAATTAAAACTGGTCAAGCTAATAGTGTAATAAAAATGAATGACCCGTCATTTATTGTCTTTGCCTTCTCATTTTTACTGCCTCACATCCACCACATGATGAGGAAATTTAGTTTATGTCATGGAGACATGTGGTGAGAAGAAAACTGACCACGATGCAACTTCTGCTGTCAAGCGTATGATGTCAAAGCTGAGTCAATGGGGGGAATCCTTCTGGTTTACTCAATCTGGAAAATGACATTTATTTCTTCTGATACACGTCCTCAGTCGATTTCTGTGTAAAAAGAAACCTAAAAGTATAGAAGAAAGCAACTTTATTGAAAGCTCAGATGCTTCAAAGTGCAAGAAGTGCTTTGATGGCATTCGTGATGGCTGAAAGTAAAGTCGCGTTCATTGAGGTGTCAAACATTGACGTGATGCGAGACATTTGGTAGTAAAACCTTCTAAGAGATAAGAATCTTAACCAAGATTGTGATAAGGCTTTGTCTCCATTTTCAGTGTGGCGTTTCAGTGTTTCCTGAAGCCGCAGTATCATTTCTGCGAAGCCAGAAATGTTGTACTGTTACTGTAATGTGCAAAGCAAGTGATAATTTCACTTCACTGACTTGTGTGAAACTGAAAAAAAAGATATCAGTGAAAAAAATCTTCAGTCAGTCTTAAGAGTACATATTAAGTTGTGTATGTAACATGGCAGCAGTTTGCATTGAATGATAAAAACCCAGTTAAAGGTACCTGGACAACTCTAATTTTTGGATTTAGAAACAAAATGACCCAGATGAGTGAGAAAACCAACAGATATACAGTATGTCTAATTACAATTTCCAGCTCATTATCATATTGTCAGTAGGTGATGACTATTTTTCCTGTGAACTTCATTTAGTGTCGATGAGTAATGTTGCACTGTAGCTGTGGTGTGCAAATGTTCATTTCCTTTCACATCGCAGCGAACGACTGCTCTACGCAGATCCTATTCCTCAACTTTATATCTGCTTCGATAAGCAGCAGACCCTCGGTAAAAGTGCCGACAAAGTTGACACGGTTCCCAAGCAGCAATTCACCTGACAGTCAGCTAGCGTGGGCAGGCCTCACACTTCCTTCACCCACAAATTACAAAGAAGTGTCAAGCCCCAGCCCCTAGACCTGCTCAAGTTCTTCCAAACCACAACACTGACGGGTAGTCCTGCTCACCCAGATTACTGTGAAAAGGTTCTGTGGCTGTACAGTGACAGTTTGCCATTGATAGCTCCAGCGCACATCAGTCATCTTGGTAGTGGTTCCTCTGAAGTCGACAGCTCACATACCGCCACTGTGGTAATGTAAGACGACTCATATTAGCCCAGACTTTAAACACATCGCAGTCTGAGTGGGCTTTCTTTTTTTTTGTTCCTGTTTGTTTAGTTCGGTCACACTTTGATTCATTCAACAAAACAACAGTATGAAACCCTTTAGTAAGGGGAGATTAAAAACCTTCGTAGGTAGATCAAAGATCAAAGAAGATGCTGCTGTATTGAGATGGCTCGATTAAAAGTTAAATATGATTAGCACCGTGTGGGTGATGAAGGACATGTGGAAGACGCTTAAACGGGCATTTTGTCTCTCATCCCCCACACAGTTAGACACCTCAGTGAGTCAGCACTGACACTGCGTTGTAGGGTGTCTGATGGTGAGCGCTCAACTGACAGTGAGGGGATAGCAGGTGCTGAGGAGTGTGGGGCTGACATTCTTGATATTACTGGTAGGTGAAGCCCTGCACATCAGCTCTGTCTGTCTCCTTCCCATATTGCACAAGATGACATTTAAGTGTTGGTATAATGCTGATTTCTCTGAGAGGAATCGATGAGATCAGACTGTCCAGTGGTTTGAGCAACACTTGACGATAAAGGCTTGAAAAGGTATGCGGAGTAGCCCCAAATGTCAGCATCTGCCTCGACTCATACACGTGCAGGCGCCCACGGAAACACACAGCCGCGTTATTCTATCATGGCTGGTCACTTATAGTGTCTTAGAAGCAGGTATCCATCAGAAATGAAGCAATACTTGAAGGAAATCAAGAAACAAAGAAAAGAAGTTTCAGTTTTGCTGCTGTCCTGATGCATCAACATCTCACGCCTGTGATCACAGCTGTTAAAAGGGAATTACCTTGTGGCTCGCACAACATAAATGTCACTATGACCATATAGGTGAGAAGGTTAGGGGATGCTTGAGTGTAAAAGTAGCAACTAAGGAACAAAGTTAGATGTTGAACTCTAGCTGCACCTCCCAATTACATCACTTTCAGATGGATTTGTATTTAATGGTGCATGAGTGAGTGGATTCAACTCACGACTGCTCAGAAAGTCAGATTGTGTTAAATGAGCAATTCTTAGATAAGCTGTAAGAACTAGTCGGTGCAGAAAAACCCCTGTGGAGGAAAAATGAAGTGTATGGAAAGCTCTTTGAGCATTTATTCCATATCCTTGATATCACACATTAGCTTTCTTCACTAGTTCAATCTTTGTCAGCACTAGTTGGGCATTCAGTCACACTAGTTATGCACTTTGCTGTACTAGTTGCACAAAAACTCTGCAGGGACTCAGTTAACTAGTGACATTAATCCATGTTTGATTAGTTAACATGTTAAACCTTTTGCATCTTACTAGTTAACCAGGAAGATTTTGATCATTGCTTGTTTGGTCCACTGGGCCACTAGGGCATGAAAAAGCTGACTAGTTGGGAGTTTGACACTAGTAGTGTGGTTCTAGGTGTCACTAGTTAGAATTCTGTTGGCACTAGTTTTTTTTTTTGTTTGTTTTGTTTTTTTTCTTTTTATTTGGAAATGTACACGCTCATAATGACAAGATGCTTACAATACATATTTCTACTTTTTTTATAATGAAACAAGGAACCCCCCCCCCCAAAAAAAAAAAGAACACAAAAGAACAAAAAAAAAAAAAAAAAAAAACCAGGACACATAATTCAATGTATAAAGGTTGGCATGACAGAGATAACAATAACTAAGCATTTTCAGGTGAGGATACACTATACCTTATTTTATATATACAAATATGTGTGGGATATAACTGTTAAGTATGCCAAGTATACACAAATAATAAAGAGTAAGGTTATAAAACAAGACATGTACATACAAGAAGCAGATATAGATAGAATGTTGAGATGGACTGGGATTGGGGTAAGACAGGTACCCCTAACAAAAGGAGCCAGCTAAATGCTGTCAGGTAAGACATCTAGTCCCCCTACATATGATAGAATTGGGTCCCATATTAAATTAAATTTACTCTTATTTCCTCTTAGTGAATATTTTATCTTTTCTAGTTGAATAAAATTCATCAAGTCGCTCAACCATGTGGATAATTTGGGTGGATTTGGTGATTTCCAGTGTAGTAATATTCTTCTGCGTGCAAGCAGTGTTGTAAAGGCAATAATGTTTTTGTGTCTCTTCCTTAGGTCAGAATGTTGTTTTTCTATAATACCAAATAAAGCTACTGTGGCATCAGTCATCAGGTTAACTCCAAGTGCCCCTGACAGCATTTTAAAAATTCCTGTCCAAAAGGTTACCAGAGCAGGGCAAGACCAAAACATATGAGTTAAATTGGCAGGACCATAGCTACATCTGTCACATCTATTACTTAGTTGGGGGTATATTTTAGCAAGTTTTTCTTTGGAGAGATGAACGCGATGGAGAACCTTAAACTGTATGATATTCAGTCTGGCACAAGAAGTACTGTCATTTACTCTTTGTAGAGCACACCTCCAGATATCTTCTTCTATGACCTCTCCTAATTCCCTCTCCCAGTCTGCCTTAATTTTTTGAAGGGACACATTTTTAATGGAAGCAATATAAGAGCATATCTTAGAAATCAGACATTTTGAAGTAGCAGAGAGTTGCAGTATGATATCAAGACCTGGGGTAGATGGGATGTTTGGAAAGTTGGGGTCATGGTGCTGAAAAAAATGCCGAATTTGAAAGTAGCGGAATAAACTGGATTGGGGGAGACTAAATTTACGTGAGAGATCCTCAAAACTAGCAAATATACCATTAATGTACATGTCTTTAAATTTAGAAATACCATGTCTTTGCCACATTAAAAATGTGGAATCTGATACAGCAGGGGGAAAGAGATGGTTATTGCAAATAGGACTTATTTTAAGAAACTGATGGAACCCAAAATGTTTCCTACATTGGATCCATATTCGGAGGGTATTATAAACAACTGGGTTTTTCGTCAGTTGTGAAAATGAGAGGGGAAGGCTGGAGGTAACCAGTGCTGAAAGTGATGTTGAGATACAAGATGTGGCTTCTAGCTGACACCAATCCATATCTGGAGTGTGCAGCCAATACAGAATCTTTTGGATATTTGCAGCCCAGTAATAATGACAAAGACTTGGCAAGGCCAAACCACCCTGAGTTCTTGGCCTCTGCAATAATTCTAACCTAACTCTAGGGTTTTTACCGTTCCATAAAAAGGAGACGAAAGCCCTATCAATCAATTTGAAAAAAGATTTGGGCAAGTATAGAGGGACACACTGAAACACATACAGAAATTTTGGAAGCACGTTCATTTTAATACAATTAATTTTTCCTGCCAAAGTCAGATTAAGTGTTTTCCATTTCTTTAAATCTTCTTTAACTTTTTCATACAGTGACAACAAATTTTCATGATACAGAGTCTGAAAATCTCTGGTAATTTTAATACCTAAATATTTAAAGCCGACTTTAGATATTTGGAAGGGGAAATTATCTTCCTCTATATGGAGAGCCAGGTCGTTAACAGGAAAGTACACGCTTTTACTAAAGTTTATCTTATAGCCGGAGAATATACCAAATCTCTTCAGCAAGTCAATAATACAAGGAACACTTCTGATAGGATCAGTTACATAAAGTAACAAATCATCTGCGTATAAAGATAAACGGTGCTCTACCCCTCCTCTTTGAATTCCACTGATTGATGTTAATGACCTAAGTGCAATAGATAAGGGCTCTATGGCTAAAGCGAACAACAGCGGGCTGATTGGACACCCCTGACGGGTCCCCCTAAAAAGCTGGAAGAGACAGGATCGTTTATTATCTGTGACTACGGAGGCTTTTGGAGAAGTATATAAAAGTTTTATCCAGGAAATGAAATTAGGACCATAACCAAATTTCTTTAAACATGCAAATAAAAACTCCCACTCCACTCTATCAAAGGCTTTCTCTGCGTCCAGCGAGATAACCACTTCTGGAGACTCACTGGACGCAGGAGAATAAATTATATTTAAAAGTCGACGAATATTTGTAAACAAATGTCTTTTTGCAATAAAACCTGTTTGTTCAGCAGAGATCACATCATCCATTGTGGTTTCTAATCTCAAAGCGAGGGCTTTGGCCAAAATCTTCACATCATTATTCAATAAAGAAATAGGTCGATATGAGGCACACTCTGAACTATCTTTACCTGGTTTAAGTAGGAGAATAATGGATGCTTCAGTCAGTGTTTTGGGGAGTGAGCCCTGCAACAATGACTCATTAAACATGTCCAATAAAATTTTTGAAAGTTTGTTGGAAAATTTTTAGTTAACATGTTAAACCTTTTGCATCTTACTAGTTAACCAGGAAGATTTTGATCATTGCTTGTTTGGTCCACTGGGCCACTAAGGCATGAAAAAGCTGACTAGTTGGGAGTTTGACACTAGTAGTGTGGTTCTAGGTGTCACTAGTTAGAATTCTGTTGGCACTAGTTTGACAAAAGTGCCACTAGTTGCTGAAAATGACTAACTAGTCAGAGTTTTTGTACAACTAATATGGCAAAGCGCATAACAAGTGTGGCAGAATGTCCAACTAGTGCTGACAAAGAACTAATGAGGAAAAATAATGTCTGATATCAAGGATATAGAATAAATGCTTATGATGCTTGTGCATATAAAGACCAAAACAACTCCAGAAATTGAATGTTGCTAGCCTAGCCATGCTACACCCATGTTTCTGATGGCGCAAGGGTCTAGGGAAGCTCGACTGGGAGGGAGGCGGGCTAAAAGGTTGTCTATCAAATCCCTCTGCAGCAATTGGGTAGGTATACAACCAATCAACGCAACGAATAGGCTGACGTAGTTCCGAGAGCACCGGCGGATTGTGGCTAAGTCCCATTAGCTTCCCAACCAGCGGAGCCACGGAGAGCCGTGGGGAGCCGCGGAGCCGCCTGGTATATTAAGGATTTGCCATATCCCGTCGGCATAAGTCCAAATACGTCTTTCTTCTCAATGAAACACTTCAGTGCCGTCCTTTGTTTATCTTTCAAGTTGAATTTTAGCTTCAAATCTTTAAGGGCTGTGGCCAAAGCCGAGTCCAAAGATAACTGTTTATTGCGTGCTGGTTGTTTCTGTCAGAATCGTCACGCCTCTGTCGTCACTTCGTTACGCCCGCCTTCTGACTCTACACTTCATGGTGATTCGTCCGGCCAGTTTTAGGAGAATCCAGCCTCCAGCCTTATGGAGGGTAACTAGACCCACCCTGGCAGAGAATTAAATTCGTTGCCGTGGGTTGTCTAGCGCGGCTAGGCTAGAATGTTACTGCATCTGAAACCTTTTGTATTGTATCCATTATACAACAGAAGTGATGCAATATCACCTCAGTGTTAAATGATTCAACCCTGTGACACCTTAGAGTAACTGCATCACTTCTAAGTTGAACAGTAGGACATCTGCACTGCTATGTAAAATTACGTTTAGCTTTTGATAAAAACACAGGTCCCACCGTAGGAAGTCAATGTAACAAAGTCAGCACTGTCATTACCAGGATTCAAATGTTTTATGTTTTCAATGCTTCTTATTACCGCCCGGACAAACGTCGTTTGCCGGAAGGTATTGTTTTGAGCTGTGAGGTCTTGCTTGCTTGTTCCGTTGTTTGTCTGTAACGATTTGGTTTGAGCACGATAACTCCATAAAATATTGATGTAGCCTCACCATATTTGGTACACAGGTGTACCATAATAAGACACAGGTCAAGTTCGAATTTGGTGACTGTGACCTCATTGTGAAGGTCACAGGGGTCATCTGTGTCGCCGGGCGGTCCAAGTTTGGTAAAACTTCTAGTATTCAGTTTCATTTTTGATGACAAATCAGTCCTCATAATCATGCAGGATACCAATGACACACACAATTCTTTACAGATGTTCTACCATTTTTCAGACTTATTTTTTCACCTGACCTTTGCTGTAGGGGTTGTGTTGCTGTCCTCTTTCAGGCAACATACTTGGCCAGGTCATGATTTTCACTTTTTTCTTCTTTTGAAGCTTCTTGGTGATTTCGGCAGTGTGCTTTGGCCAGTTATCAATTCGGAATATCCCTTTTCTGACAGACTTGTGGAGACTGGGTGTCATCTTGTCAGTTAGTGTTGTGGTTTATCCATTCGTTTAACGCCTTTTGCAATCATTCCGCTCCTTATCATCACCCTCCCATCTCTGTGCTTCACTGTCAAGAGTATGCATGAGCTGTGGTGGTCCTGGCCTGGTTCACACTAAACATACTGGAAGCCATGTGAGCCCAGCAAATATATATTTTGTCTCATCTGACCAAACAATGTGCTCCCAGTATTTGTCAGGCTTCTTTACGTATCCTTTAGCAAAGTTCCATCCGAGATGTTATGAACTGCCCTTGACTCTGAGCTGTCACAGAAACTCCGACTTCTCTAATAACCGCTGTGCCAACTCTTAAGCAGTGGCCTGTTCTTCAGAGCTAGATTGTGAAAGTAGCATGGAAGTAAAACACTGTCTGTGGTTTCATTAGGGTACAACCACTGTGGCACTCTGTATGTCTTTATTACTGCTGCAGTTGTAGTCACCAGCTTTCCTGAATGTTTTTCCATCATTGTGAAGCCTCAGTATTGGAATTTTCAGGTCCTTTGGGAATTCTTTTTCCATGTGGAGCCATGATGCAGACATTCAGATGGATACAGCCCACTCTAACACTGAGTCCTGGTGTTCACAGCTCATTTCATAACCATGCTCGTACATTTAGGTTAAGTAGAAATGACAGGTGTACTCACTTTGGGGTCTGTATTTTGAATATAGACTCTCTAAAGTATTTGTTTTTTTGTGGTTTATACGAAGTAATACTCTGTAGAAAAAATGAAAGGATTGAGAGGTGATTTAATTTTGAATTATTTCATATTTAAATGATTTTGTAGTTTTGTACTTAAGTGCTTTTCAGTCGGAAAGTACAATGAAACTGATTTATTTTTGTTGAAGCAATACAAGCACAATGTTTGCAGGGAAAATGTTCTTGTACAAGATTTTATTAGTTTATTCTATGAAGTAATTTTCGGGTAAAAAAGTACCCACTACAACTACAAGATAAGATAAAACCAAACGATGAGATGACTAATGAGTTGTAAAAAAATAAAAGTAAAAATAGTAGCAAATATAACCTAATGTAATCAGAAAGAATAGCATACGACTCCTCTGAGTAATCAGTGCAAAAAAGACACAAAATAGCTCAAAACATTCAACTTTATGAGAAAAAAAAATTTATGGAGAAACATAGAATGCAAACGATTTGAATTTGACAAATATATGTAGCTACAATAAGTGGATTATCAAAGCAAAGTTTCTTTCTTTATGTCTGATTGACTTCTGAGATAGTAGCTACAGAGTGAAACACCCGTTTTTCTGCAATCCCCCAGAGCACCTCCTTTGCTTTGTAAAAAAAAATAAATTAAAAAAAAAAATCACAGATTCAAGGTTTCCTGTGGAGTGTTTGACCTCTAGTAGCGCTGTGGAGACGAGCTCCCTGTTCATGTTCTGCACACATTTGAGTACATGCAGCCATGTGCACATCACTGCACATTCCTGCCGGCGGTTTGACACGATTCCACTGATCAGCAGGTGGTGGCAACATGCAGAAATATGCAGAAATGCACGAACAAAGGCAGACAAAAGGCCGCAAACTACTGAACATGAATCCAGGATTTCAAATACTTAAAAATGCTTTTGCAAAGCAGCTTCTGAGGACAAGCCTTATCAGTATTAGATCGCTTTTCACTGACACAACAAAATGCGTGTTATGTAGACGAGGCCGGTTCAAATCCAGTGAATGGAGCATAGAACAGAGAGATGATTGCTTAAAAATAAAACCCTCAAATTTATTCAGATTCTCTTAAGTGGGATCGTTGTCTCTGTCTGTCTGTTTCTTTTAAATTTGATGATCAGATCGTCCTGCTTTCTCACAGTTAGTTTTCATTGTTACTGCAATGTATAAAAGGTGTTGTAAGAGCCAGTACTTTACAAATCATGACCTCCAAAAAACATGGAGTTTAATTTAAAAACCGTATCTATGAGTAAACATGAAGATCCTTTTTGGCATTCTCAGTAACCACAGCGTGTGCATCAGAACTGCTAAAACCTCAGTGCTATCTAAAATCTCTAATGATATTTCCAACTTACTTGAAGACTGTCTTTCTCATGCCTGTCTGCATGAGTAAATGTAACAGGGACATTATGTGAATGTTATGTATCAGAGATGTCATCTGTACATTTGGCTTTCATTTTTACAACGGTGCTGATAGTACTATATGCACTTTATCAACATTTTATTTGTTTTTCTGGCTGTAATTAAATATTCAAGACATCATTTGTTGTTTTGTGAGGGTTGTGGTTTCAGTGCAACAGCAAATACAGAAACCTGGCCATGAACATCTTGACCATGAGCAGTAACATTTTACCATCCATCACCTTCCTGTCGCCCCTCTGCTGCGCCACAACTCATAGCAGATGTTACTTCAAAGGACTTAAGCCATGTGATATTACATTGGCTTACATGCTCTCCTATTAATCAGATTTCATTGCATCAGAAATGCTGCCATCTGCTCTCTAATTGTAATTTACCTGCTACCGCTACAGCTGCAGAACAGAAACTGCAGTGAACACCAGAAGAAATAAGGTTGTCCATGCATCTTACAGCTAAATGCAGCTGAAACAGGTGTTGTAGAGAGTGTATTTGATTAGCTGTGTACAGCTTTTGTTTCGATTTGTAATCAGCCTTTATTCTTTTGTACACTTCCGTCATATTCGGTTGTACTGAATGTTCTCTTTTCTCCTTCTTACTCAGCGTGATGCATGGCGAGGCCTATTTTAGGCCAATTGTTGCCAATGAATATCACAACAAACTGCTCATGAGGAACTGTAGTCAACATGTGCAAATCCCACATATGTGGGGCAACATTAATTTCATAAGATGTGAAGTTGTTCCAAATCGGAGGCCAAATGTAAATCCAATATTCCCTGTTATTTTAGCTCCATTTTGGCCTCCACCACATCCAAACATTAAATTCTCCATCAAGCCAGCTTATTTTTAACTTTGTCTGCCAGCTGTATTGTACAAAAACAGATTGCAAAATTATTGTATAAATCAAAAATTATATGGTACAACAAGAGCTCATAAAGGAGACAGCACAACCATACATCCTTTAAAATTTATTTTTAAACGAAGATTCAAAGATCTCAGAGACATTTTATTTCTTTATAGCATCTGACTTCAACACTTTGCAGGGGGAGGCTACGAGGACAGTTTTGCGATGTCAACTAATGAAACCTGACAGCATCGAGGTGTGTAGGCTTAGCAGTAAATCAGAATCAGAATCAGAATCACTTTATTCATCCCCGAAGGGAAATTCAGTTGTCAGGGTTCTTATCTGTTTAATTTTGAATTGAATAGCCTGACTGCTGATGGCAAGAAAGGTAAAGGTAATAATATACAGGAAGACTGGCATTTAAAGAAAAATATCAGCAAAATCTGTTTAAAAAAAGACTAAATTGCTCCTAAAAGTCTGAATATAATGAGTTTTATACACACAGGAGAAAAGAAATAAGAAAATCAAATATGTTGCATACACTTCTTGATTAATAATGATTTCCTGGCAATATAAAGCTTTAAAGGCACAGCAAGGATGTATAAGATACTCAGACACAAAGGTGCCATAAAGTGACCGTCTGTCTACAGTTGGCCTATTTTTACAAGTTGTCACACAAGAAAAAAAACAAGCTGATATTTCTATTTTGGTGCTGCAGGTTTCAGTGAAGTGTAGCCCTACATATCAGCACCACTGGGCTTTGGCCTTTATGTTTCCTGTCACAGACGAGTGTCTTTGAGGTGGTTTTTTGTCTCAGCACAGAACAGTCTATTAATGTAGTGACCAGCGAGTGATGCTGGAGGCAGCATGTACAGGTACACAGCATCAGCATGATTTTACACGCAAGTATCCACCTAACCACTGTCCTCATTTTTCTCCCTCTTCCTCAATCACACTTTTGTTTCAGAAGATACAGTTTTATACCTGTTCAGCTTGTGTTTTGGATGCAACAACAATGCTTTGTATGATGTCTATACACTATGAGAAGTCAAAGATATGAAATAGAATATCTTCCTCATTGCTTTAAGAACAATAAAACATAAAATAATTGGTTTACATATCAGAAAGTCACAATTTTAACCACAAAAAGCAAGAGCTGTAATCAATACACCACTGAGAGTTAACTTGAAGAGGAGGGACTGTAAAGACAAAAGAGGAAACCACCCTGGCCCACAGCATAACCTGTGCCCTGACAGACATGTCACTCTACAAGTCACTTCGCAGTCATGGTGCAAGGTAGCTCATCATTCTCCAGGGAGACTTCGCACTAAACACCCGGTAAGTGTCTCATTCATACAGCTTGCTGCTTCTTAAGTTTCCGCGACTTGAAACCACATGCAGATCCACCGTAACACTGCTCTTCTTTGGTCTTTTCAGCAGCGTTTCTGTGATCTCGTGTAAACACAATCTCTCGTACTCAGCTACTGGTGTTCCATAGCCCACGGAGTCTTTCAAACCAGACTTATCTCCTGTGATTGTAGTCCTTTATATGTGAGCTGTGAGGAGGCTGAGTGTAAGTTCATGTCCTGTCAAAGGATGTGTAAATCTGACATATGCATGCATGGTTTTCCCCTCCGTGAGATTCTACTGTGGCTGAAAGGAGCTCAAAGACCTGCTAACTATGTCACAACTCTGCAAGTTGTTGTTTTGAGCTGCAGCAGGGGGAATTGATTATTGCATAAGTCGGTTTATTACGAAATCAAATGTGCTTAAAAGGTGTAAATGATGTTAGACAAGGTTAGCAGGAACACAATGCCTAGTTAAACAAAATACAATAAAAGTGTATACGTTTAGTGGCCGCCAGCCTCTGGCGGTGCATTACTGCAGCGTATAATAAATCAATTGCACAGCACATGGTGGATCAAAACAAATAGAAAGTCAGACTTTTTTTTTCAAAAAATGCAATGTAATTAAAAAAGTAGAAGCCAAAGTGCACGACATGATGCGTAACTTAAACTGAAAGACGTTTGGAAGTAATTTTTTTTAAGTATATGTCTTGACTCCCACATACACACACATGTATGTATGTATAGATATATATAGATATAGCCTATATATACATACATACATACATACATATACACTTTCTTGAAAGAAAAGCAATTTTATTCAATGAAGATAACATTAAATAATAGGAAATACAGTCTAGACATTGGTAATGTGGCAGATGACTATTCTTGCTGGAAACGGCTGATTTTTAATGGAACATCTCCATAGGGGTACAGAGGAGCATTTCCAGCAACCATCACTCCTGTGTTCTAATGCTACATTGCGTTAGCTAATCGTGTTCAAAGGCTAATTGATTATTAAAAAACCCTTGTGTAATTATGTTAGCACATGAATAAATGTGAATAAGTGTGAGTTTTCATGGAAAACACGAATTGTCTCGGTGACCCCAAACTTTTGAACGGTAGCGTACGCATGTACATGCATATATATATATATATATATATATATACATATACACACGCGCACTCATTTAAAATAATGTGGTTGCCCAGTTACTTTAAAGTTTACACGAGAAAATAAATTGCAGAATGCTTAATTACCATCCTGTTTGCTACTCTAACTTCACTACAAGGATATTACTGATAAATTATATATACACACACACACACACACACACACACACACACACACACACACACACACACACACACACACACGTATATATATATATATATATATATATATATATATATATATATATTAATAATCAGATTGCTGTTACTGTTTTTTCAAAGGGAATTGATATGATTAAATATTATTAAAATGCTCACGGCAGACAATGCAAAAATGTGCAGAAGCACTTTTAACATTTTAATTACACATACAAGAAGATCACTTGATAAATTTGTAACTATTATTTGACAGTATGACTAATAAAACCAGTTTAATGAAGGTTATGTTTGCCGTAAATGTCGCAGTGACAAAAATGGATACTGCTTCATATTCACGTACACAGATAATTAGCTTCGTGCTCGATAACTCCTCTACATGTCGCACACTGTTCACACGACATTGCCCTTTTTATTTTTATTGTGATGACTTTTGATACACTTTAAAATGCATACTAAAGTTCATCCTTAAGCTTGCAGTCTGACCCCATTATACTGTAAATATAAGAAACTTCGTACTTTTGATACTGACTTGTTCCACTGTTACTTTCACTCTCAGTGCTGCAATGCTGTACCACCTACATGTAACACATAGCAGAGATCAAAATTAACAGGAGTTAAAAACATGTTATGACATGTTGAAATATCTTCAGAAAATATTGTAATTTTTTAGAAAGTATTATAATTAATATAATATTGGGAGATTGCTTTAAAATTATTTCTAATTTTGATGCAGTGTTTTTTATTCACTTTACTTGATTCATTTAAATAACAGAACGACAGATTTCGAAAGCGTGCAAACAATGTATGCACTTTTTTTTGCCTTTAATTCCAGTAATGAGACAACCAAATGTCATTTTGTTTCACATTTACTTTCCATTTACAGTCACCATCGGACGATCGAATGGGGTTGCAATTGCACACATGCACAAAAAGACAACCTTCTGTAATAGCTCACAGTACTTGTGACCTCGGCTGCAGAAAGCGACCGCACACTGTATTATCATAAAAGTTCATTTTAGACTTCAGACTGTGTGAAGACGACAACCCTCGCAGGCATCCGGTAGTTTCAAACACACCGCCGCAGCATTTTCATCCATGTATTCTCAATTTTACTCGTAAAATTCCAAATATTTCTATGACATAATTAGATATTTGCTTATTCCACCCCTTCGCTCGCTTGCCTTTGATGTTTATTGCACCCAAATACAAGTCTTATTGTTGTTGATGTTCAAACTTTACTCATGTTTGCTTGTGTGTACAGTCATTAGTCATGGTTTCATATACTGTTAGGGCTTTGTGGCTTTTAGAGTGTGTATGCAAGCTCCGAATATCAAAGCTGTCACAGCAGAGCACATTTCCACACATCAGCAATACATTTGAACAGTTGTTCAATTGTGATTCAGGAAAATTTTCATTGCATCAGAAATGCTGTCATCTGCGGATGTGTCTTACTTTTTTTTTGTTTTGTTTTTTTAAATGTGAATCTCACTCTTTAATACAAAAAACCCAACCAGTTTTGCAGCTAAAAGGAGCTGAAAACCAGAATCACAGTTAAACCGTTTCTTCCAGATATACCACCTCGGGTACTTTCTGCCCCCTCAGTTCTCACTGTGGCTAAAGTTGTATGGAAATGATGGGAAAAAACAGCAAACTACAGAATGCATTATCTGTAAATCACAGATCAAATAAAAGCTGCTGATTTTCTTATTTTCCATCTTTAATTTCAAGAAATGTTGCATAATAACCATTTAAGTGGAACTGATTGTACCGCAGTGTGGGTGTTATCTGATAAGATCTTGCTTTTTTTTTTACTTTCTCTTCTCAGACCAGTAATAATATTTCCTCAATCTTCAGAAATGATCCGACTAGACAACACCCAATATTTCCATTTCCTGCAGCAGGCAGATGCCTTACGTCGCTCCGGGACGCTCTGCGATGCCATCATCTTGGTAAAAAGTCAAACTTTTAGGGCTCATCGGTTGGTTCTCGCCTGTGCGAGCAGAACGTTGGCGCAGCAGCTCGCTCAAGGAGACGTCGACAGCCCGGTGCACTGCACTCTGGAGAATTTCTCGCCCCACACCTTCCAGCAAGTCCTGGACTTCACCTATACCCAAGCTCTGGAGGTGTCCGTGGACGATCTGCGTCTGTTGCTCAGAGCTGCTCAGCAGCTGGAGATGCAGCTACTGGAGGACCAGTGTCAGAAGCAGCTGGACTCTCTCAGCTACAGAGCTGGAGAGGAGCATGAAAGTGAGGAAAACACAGATGTCAAAGAGGAGAAGGAGGAGAAAGATCAAAAGCAAAGTCCAGCTTCTGAGGAGAAACTCCAAGAGACATGTTCCCCAGTAGAGAAAGCACATATTGCCATGAAAAACCCTCCACAAAACAATCCACAATCCCCTAGAAAGAAGCCCAGATTGTCCTCAACAGGGCATAGAGACAGTGTTATCAGCAGGCCGACCACCAGCAGCTCCTCCTTCTCTCCTCCGTGGACTTTCTCTGCAAACATGTGGGAGTCTGTCAGCACACTGAGGCGAATAGCACAAAACTACTCAGACCTACTCGCAGCTCACCCCATTCAGTCCCCAAATCAGGCCTCTGTAGCTTACCCATTCTCCCTCACCACTCCCCACATGTTCCCCCTACTGAGTCCCCATTTCCAAACCCCAGGTCAGAACTCTGTAATGGGCTACTCAGGCTTTCATCCCCGTTACACACAAAACCTTTACGCCGGATCTACACGGATGGGCAGCATCATCAAACAAGGCCTGCCAAAGAGAAATAAGGCCAACCAGAGAGCGTTCATAGGGACAAATGTTCAAACTGGTGAGCCAAGGTAAGTCAGTACTTTGGACATGATTTTGGAAACTTTGGTTTTCATTCTCAGTCATCGTCTCCATGTTTTTCCTCTCAGAGTCATTCAGAATCCCCTAATTAGCTCAATTGTTCCTTTGCGACAGCCACCGTACCTGACTCACTGCTGCTGCTCGGGTAGATGTGTGTGTGATCTAGCCTCCTGCACTTTCCAGAGCAGTTTCACCTGTTAACCCTTCCCTGCCAGACCAAGTCTATCTAACTCCTTCTTAAGAAACCATAACTTTCCAAGCACAACAAGATGCTGGAAGTTAATGTTTCAGCTAACCTAAATATAAGATATAGTTTTTTTCTCAAAAACTTGGATTGAACAAAGTCATACTTTTCTCTAATTGAGTGAATTCACTACACTCCTTTGCGGTGGTAAGTGTGAAAACCTACTCGACTTTGTTTTTGTGCGATTTACCAAATTCTGCCTGCACATAATATAGTGTTCCACTCAGAATAACCAAGCGGTGCATGTAAAAGGGGAGCCCCCTTAATTTCTCCCCTCCTGAGCAGATTTCAAGATTTTCCACCCACTGAAATATGCTTTCAGTGTTTCGTCTGGTCGTTTCTGTACCACAAGAAAAAACATTTGCCGAAAAAAAGAAAAGCTACCTTTTATTATCCCGTTACTTCTACTGTAACACTTTCTCAAAGCAAAGTAAATGCATTTTTACCCTGAGCGAGCGCTATACATATCTTGTGGTTGGGACTGGGGAGGAAGGAAAAGGGTGTTTAAGATGTAATATATGATAACACATAATGCAGTAAAACGCATGTAGCTTGTATGTGATGACATTTCCTTTCTATATAATTTTAAGAGCTTAGGTACATTTTTTTCTTGCAACTGTTGCATCAGAAAATGTCTTTTTCAGTTACCCTGAAGCGCCCAAAGCCAGTGCAAAGAGAGTTAAAGACTGTCGGCACTGCAGTGCAGCTCTCCTTGATGACCTGGTGCTGCGGGAGTCGGCCTCCGCACAATTAGGTAATGATGTGATTAATAAAAACAGAAAACATGCACTTTTTAATACTATTATTACCATACAGTATGATGAAGACTGCAGAGGTGGTTATCCTGTGCTGAAAAGATTAATTTAACAAGATAGCGACACAGTTCTTGTCATGACCCCTAGCCCGGCAGACTCCAGCTACGAAGCTACGCAATGGAAAGTGATAAAGAGAGTTGTGGTTTTGAGAGCATGGTGCAGCAGGAGCAGTAGTGTGGTTACTAGATACAGCTAGATACACGCATACAGTATGTGCTGCATCACTACAGTGGTTTGTCCTATGCCAAAAAAGTCAAAGATTGATTTATCATAAATTCTAATATAAAAGTAAGGAGCAACACATTGAGCTTCACTAACAGGTTGTGTGTGCATGTATGCACAGTGTGCAAGTGTACAGTCAAGCTGATAAACATTTTATCTGATTCTGAATATCACTGGAACATTATGTTCGTACTTCAGCAGCAGGCTGCGGTAATGCTGATAAAACTAGTCAATAACTTATTGAACGCTTACATTCACGGCTGCCATGGTTTCCTGGTTTGACGTTTGTCTTCACTACATGTATAATTCTAGATTTTCTAAAGAGTTGATGCAGCAGTGAATGTGATTTTCTGCGAGTTTGCAAAACCACTTGTTTTCAAGGAAATAACCAACCCAAGAACGTATATTTACGCAAAAATTCAAGCATTATAAGGTGTTTGGTATTTCAAAGTGAGAAATTGAGCAATATATTGGACAGGAAGCTCGCTAATGGCAACAGGTCTCAGTAGGTTGTCAGTTTTAGTGGTAAATGTTCAATTGTTGTGGTTTATTGTCTCAATTTCCTTTACTACAGTGCTCCCCCTTCTTGTTTCAGCATCCTGTCTATACTGTGAGGCCCATGTTTTCGCTTGAAAGACCCTAAAAAAAAAAAAAAAAAGTAAAGGTGTTGAAAAGGTTTCAGAGTTGCTGCCTTAACCTCAAACTCACACCTTTGTCACTTTTTTAGAGGACATATGCATGCATAAGCGACTGAAAACTCGGTTTCCACAAACTGAATTTATTGTCTTGCAACAGGATGCTGGCCACAAATAGACTTCTGGCTCTGAAATGCTAAATGTCACACTAATACATCTTCATAAAGGTCTTGCTGAAAAACCATGCTGCCGTTTGCTGGTCAGATTGAAAGGTCAGCTAATGTGAACTTTGGTAAGATTGTAAAAACTGCATTAAGAGAAATGATCAATTATGTTTTCAAATAATTTACTGAAAGATTTGGACTATAAAGTGTTATAAAACAGTTCTGCTATGAGTTCATAGAGTCCATAGTCATGCCAAAAACTCAAAATTTAAAGTCTAATCAATTAATAAATCATTTCTCAATTAATTTTCAGTCAGTTTAATTCAAACCAAGTCATCTTTTCTTATATACATGACATGTAACAACAGCTATAGTGCAGTCCAATGGGGGGAAAAAAGGGTTTTCATTATGAATTTACCCTACATGTTCTGTAGCTTAGTTAGGACTCTACAGTGTTATTTTTGGTGTGATTTTACCTTAGTAATTTGCAGATTAGGGATTAGAATCCAACCTTAACATAGTTAAATATAGAAAATGCTACTGTACGTTACTATATTACATGTTAAAGCTGAAAACCTACAGTGTCATTTATGCAGATTGTTCTACTCATTTAATGTGGCTAAGACGCTTCACTATTCTTAATTATGTAGCTTAAACTAATTCAAAGACTAAGACAAAGATACAACAATATTCATTTATTTTAATCTCATTTTGTAATTCTATAAAAAAAAACATGAAAAATCCATGACCTTCTGTGACCAAGCAATGTTTTTGGTTTGATTTCATGTGGAATGTTTTGCGTTTTGTTTTATTGTTTTTAACTTCATTTAGATTTTTGCAACTAACCATGGAATAGTTGCAGCTCTGTCTTTAGTCCTTATTTTATGCAATATGCTGGTGACCCGTAAATCTCAATACTGTTTAGTGTCAATGTATGACAATAGCCGGTGCTAAAAATCTACAACAAAAGGTAAAGAAAAAACACAAAAGTGGAAGAAAATGTGAATTTGTTCCCATTTTTGGTGGAAATATGAAGTAAATTCGCTGGCTTTTTCACCAACTCCCTCACAGTCATTTCAAGCCGTAAAGTGGAACTTTCGTGAGCAACCATGCCAATGTGTCCACCGCAATATTCACACCTTCACTTATCTTCCCTTATCTTGTTGTTGGTGTTTTTCACAGGTAAAGCCTGTGCAGGATGTCGCTTCTGTGGAAGAGGAGATGGTGTGCAAAACGAAACAGACGCGAGAGGAGAACACAGAGGAGAAAAACCCTACCAGTGCCAACACTGCCCCAAGAAGTTCAGTCTGAAGCATCAGCTGGACACACATCACCGAGTTCACACCGGTAGGAGCACAGTCTAACCTGCAGCGCGTTCACATTTGACACATTTCACTCAGATTAGTTGTATAGAAGGAGAGAATTGTAAATCCTATTTTCCAACTAGAAATCTAAACTTTAGCTCTGTGACTTATGGTGCTGGTTGGACACAACTTGTTAGGATCCAACACTAGACCCACTCACAGTGATGGCTAACGTCTTCCGAGACAAACTCTAATTTTTATTTAGACATAAAATAAGCTACTCGTTATGTGTGAAGCCAGTTACAAAGTGGAGTCAGGACAATGAGGTAAAAAGACAAGACATCTGAGAAGCATTAATATACTTTAGTTTCACATGCCAGTGCTGAAAAGTAATAATAGCAGCATTTGTCTAAGTCAGTGACAGGTTGTCTCCAAGTTACAGGTGAAAGAGAGAATGTATTCCATCTTAAACAGCTGTTTGAGAAAGTACTCTTTCTATAAATGCTTTTGTAAGAGGAGAGTGTCAGCGCTTTTGACTGATTGAGACCATTTATCACCAAATATTTCTGCTTGGCATTACTGCCGACTGTTTTTAGAACTTCAACCATCGTCCAGGCAGCCGACAGCTTTCCACTGTTGAATACTTTCAAGGTCACCTCACAGAAAGTTGAAACTTGCACAACTGAAACAGAAAATCTGTTGAACGGCGAACATCACGTCCAGATATTAGTTCTGTGTAGCAAAGCACAGGTGTGTCCTCACAGCTTTATTAGCATACAGTTACTTTGGCAACGCTTTTCGCAGAAATGTCCACTGTAGATTTTTGGTGTCCAGCATTTTACCTGCATTTTGGAATGAAAGTGCTGCCGTGTATGTTTAAACTGAAGCAAACAGTATGCTCAACCACAGAAATGGGGCTGAACATAGCTCCGACATAGGGCACTGTTTTAAAGATTAATTCTGATCCCTCATCCGATATTTATTATACTTTTACATAATACTGAACAATTGTTGATCTGAAACTTTAATATTAATCTGTCCAAAAACTTAAAAGATGTTAAACCCTTATGTAATAGATGTTGCGTCATTTTTAAAACGTACTCACTCAAAAGTTGTTGCTAGAGAGGATTTGTTGAGTTTTATTGTTACATGCACTTTGTTTACACGCTTACATACTGTATATAACATGTAAATGCAAGTCTTTGAGTTTTGCTTTTTGCTACACTGACTTACAATCAGAGAGGGAAACTGACTCAGTGGAACCTAAATGCAAGTTGTGCAGATCTGGATTTGCATGAAAGTGGCCCAGTTTACGTCGTTTCACTCATTTAGAAAATTGTTGTCTAAAAAGGGAAACTGCAGTTAAACAATTTAGCTGCTTTTTGTTTCCACTCTGGGCTTGAACAATGACTAAATACTACATATAAAATGACCAAATGCTGGCACTCTGGGTGGTGAATATGGTTTTAGAGACCCTTTCTTCGGTAAGCACACCTCTTCTTCCTTCCTGTGCCCCTGTTCTCTCTGCTTCTAGGGGAGAAACCCTTCGAGTGTCGCCTCTGTGGCCAGCGCTCGCGGGACTATTCGGCCATGATCAAGCACCTGCGGACTCACGGCGGCGCGGCGCCCTACCAGTGCACGGTTTGCCTGGAGTTCTGCAGCAGCCTGGTGGCCATGCAGAGACACGTCAAGACCCACGCCGTGCAGGACTTCCCTCCCGACTGGAGCATCAGCAGCACCTACCTGTACATCTCCCACATCTGAACGCCCAAATCGGAGCCCTCCATCAAAGTTCTCATAGCTGGAACTCTAGTTTCTGCTTCTCATGTTTTATCGTTAGACATGCAGTCATGAGTGCTTTTTCTGAAGAATTCACTCCTGAAACCATTTAACAACGCGTATCACTGTTTAAAGTACACAAGCACACAAACTGATGCTATCAGAGGTGTAGCAGCAACAACTTCTACACATACTGAAACTGTTCTGTGTTGACATTCTCGGCTACAGAACAGAGTGCAGCACTAATTTCCAATGACATGTCAGAAAAGGTATTGAAACTGTTTAGCATTTATTCAAGCCACATCAACAAATTATCCTCGTCGAATGACGCAGGAATCTTCCCTCCGACTTTCACAATTATTGGACTGCTTGTGTAGGCCTTGCAGGTCTGACTCTGGTTTATAGCTCCCTCCTGAGGACAACCACTGCAACAAAATACTTCTTTTTTTCCCCCCTATATTAGTACTCGAAAGGGCCTCACCCTGCCAAAAATGGGACCAGTGACGAAGGGATCACATTTGGAGATGGACAAAAGAAATTTAGGTTTTCTGTTACTCCGAATTTGTCAGGACAAATAAATTAATAAATCACATTCATATGCCTCATGATGCGTTTGCATTTTAACTAAAATATTGACTTTGTTCTGGTCTACTAAGGGGGTGGAAGAGATTTCTCCAAAGTCAGTCAAAACAATTTCAACAACTGAGCTACAGCATTGCTTGAGAGAAAAAATCCTACATATGAAAAGAATTTAGATGTCACTTCATAGCTCAATAATGTGCACTGGCTCAGTGGATTGTGATGAGAATAATGGAGCTTTGCAGCTATGCATATCTAGACTGGAAAAAAAAAAGTGCTGGAAAACTACCAGAAATTAATACCCATTTCAAGGAATGGAATCACTGAAGCAATGCCTCGCCTTCATTTTACCTGACAATGTGTCTTTTTAGGCTTTTTATTGTTTAATGAAGAGAAATTAAAAAATTAAAAACACACACCACACACACTTCTGTATTTATCATGTAACAAAATAAAATCATCGTTTCATTTTCAGTTAATTGTCACTAATCATATTTAATTTTGGAAATATATCTAGTCAAATGCAATTGAATAATAAAATAAATTACAATAAATTTGCAAATAGGTGAGCATCTTTTCATCAGTTTCAAATTTCTTTAAAAATTGAAATTGATGGCATTTTATTTATGTGTTTTAAAGTTAATTTATATGACTTTTTATATTATTGCTATTTCTGTGTATTAAAAAAAAGTAAAATTGAAAACAAAACAAAAAAAAAGACTGCATATGTTTTATGGTGTGGCTGCTGACAATCAGCTGTCCACTGCATTTTGTCTGTTTGCAGATATTCTGTATGCCAAGCCTCCTAAAACTACAAAGGCATGGACATGCTGGGGGGCAAAAAAAATGCATCTCAGAAGCATTACCAAGTGGTATTTAGCAGTTAAATCACACCTCTGTAAATGCAAGTTATGTGACTGTGAAACTATCACAATAGCTGCCTTGTGTGTTTGTCTGTAATCAGGAATGTTGCTTCCTAGAGGAGCTCTTGGTACAGCTTTTGGGCCTGTTTCTACTGAAAGATATATGAATGTGTACAGCATTATCTTGATGTTCATGGGGAAGAAAATGCATGTTTTAATCAATTCTCATTTGTAGGCTTTGAAGGATCAGTATGTCATGTCTTTGATTACCAATGCATCGAATAAAGTTTGCAAACCGCTAGCTTGGCAATTCTCATTTGTACACATACAGAGCAGGAGGTGTTTTATTCTAAAATTGCACAAAATCAGTGGAGATTTGTTATCATTTCATTGATGAAATCAACAAAAAGCTTAGCTTGAGCCCTTTTATATGAGAAAACGTATTTCTGTCTTAAAGAGACTAAAGCTTACTGGCATTCGTCTCTAAAGGCCCTTTTAATTGCACTGGAAAAAAGTAGTATTGTGATTAGTGTTGTGGGGAAATAAATCCGTTTACACAGTCATTGTGAGGATTCATCATCCTTCGTGGGGACAAGAAAGTCCCCAAAATGTAAATCGTATAATGTAGCACAACAACTTGGTTTACGGTCAGGGTCAGACAGGTAGCGGTTTAAAGTAATGTCTACTGAAGTGATGGAAACTCGACTGAGTGTGTTTGTGTGTCAGTATGTATAGTGGTGCTTGTAAAACTTCATTTATGGATGATATGAGCAATCACTATGGGAGGGTTTCTGGTTTGGACCACGACCCTGAAATTGAAGCAGCAAGCCATTTTTGCACACACTGAAACCAGTGTATCCAGTTTTTTTTGTTTTTTTGCCTAATCATAAACATAACTGCAAACACCACACTGAATGGATTAAACTGTGTGTTTCGATGTGAATGTCTCAGACAAACTGACTGCTTTAGCTAATAAACAGTCCTCAACAATGCAGAATGACTGCACATCAATAACTCATTGCATTAGTTAAAGGCCACGCAACTCACAACTATTATTGTTTTTGCAGGGCTTTTTCTATTGTAACCTTAAAAATTAAAGCACACAGTAACTGGCTTGATCCGAGCTCAGTCAATTGGAAACATTACAAAGTCTCACTATTTCCAAACAGCTCTGGTCTTATTAAACTGGGCATTTAAAAAATAAATAAATAAATACATTTAAAAAACAAAAACACTTGTTCGTAACGGTAACCACAGACAGAATACTGATGGGAACCAGCAGGAGAGATTGTTTTTTCTGCATTAGCATTTTTTTCCATTGGCCCTGTAAAATCCAGAATAGAGTTTATAGTCGTTCTCTTTACATACAAAACATTTAGTGACCAAGTAGCACATTGACCTAATTGACTTCACTTTGCTTTTATTGCAGGCCTACTTCTCATTTCTTGAGTTTCTCACAGAGTTGAAAGCAAACCCTTCAGCTTTCAGGCGCTTCTGCTGATAAACCAGGTTTGAGCATGGGTGGCTTAAAACTTTCATTTTTGATCAACATTATAGTTAAGGGGCTGCATACTGAATCAGTGTTTGGCACTGTCGCCTCATAGCTGGAAGATTCCCAGTTCACACACAGCAGTCTGGGATCTTTCTGCATGGAGTTTGCATGTTCTCCCTGTGCAGCGTGGCTTCTCTGGCTTCCTCCTACAGTCCTAAAGTGTGCTGAAGTCAACTGGTCTTTGTAAATTGTCTGTGGGTCGGAACATGAGTGTGCTTGTTTGTCTCTCTGGGATAGGCTCCACCCCCACGACCCTAGTGAGGATTAAATGGTGTGTGGATAATGGATCGATTGATGGCAGTTAAGGTGGGCTCTGATGACCCTGAACCATTCCTTAGTTCTGCTGCTTTTGGCCCAGACTACTTGGGGACTTCCCACAAAGCACTGCTCCTCTACTCTTCATGATTGTTATGTTCCCTTCCCCCAGGACACAACACAAGACATTTAAGGCAAACTGGGGAAACTAACAAAATCCACACACTCAAAATGGAAGGGGGAAGAAAAATGGGTCTTCATTTTCTTAAAGGTGAGAGTGAGATTCATCCAACTACTGCCCACTGAATCTACCAAAAAGACAGAACTAAGATGTATGACCCAAAACACAACTTATGTGGGGTTGTTGTTGGCGGGGGGGGCATAAAGAATGACTTGATTCTCCCATTCAGACACTCAAACTCAATATTCCCAAAGAAAGTCAGCTGATGGTGCTAAACCTTCTGTACCACCCTCCCCAACTGATCCGCGAGCCAGACCCCTCTCTTTACATAGCCTCCCAGCCAGGCTGATTACCAACAGCCTACAGCTGAGCTCACCTTCACAGGTACAGCTGATCTACCTGATGAGCTGTGACATGGTTTTTGTTCAAGAAAAAAAAAGCTTTTCGTGTCAAACCGAAAGAGACTCCATACATTTATATGCAGTGTTGGGCAGTAACGTCACTACAAATAGCGTCGTTAGTAGTTTAACTACATTTTTCTGTAACGACGTGGTAGCGTCGTTGTTTACAAAATCAAAAAACGTTTCAACAGCTTAGCTGATCTTTTGGTCATGTAGCGCGGTCGCGAACTCAAAAAGCTACATTAAAAATGATGAATGTTGAACTGCTTGAAGCGGAGCTTTCTGCTCTGCTGCAGTCTCATCTCACACTTTTAAGAATCAGACAGTGACATCCTCTCCAAACGCCGACATGTCTGTGTCGACCAATAGAAGCGGAGGAACTGTTGATGTCGTCATTCAACAATCCCTTCCTGCGACTCACTGGATCCACACACACACAGACACTCGCTTCAGTTCACTGAGAGATGGCAGAGAAGGAGGGAGAAGACGAGGAGCAACCGAAGGAGTCAGAGTCACCGTGGCCCTACCTAAATAGTTATATGAGTTTTTGTGAAAAACCGGAGAATAGTTGTTTAGAGATGTCTACTGTGCCAGCCCAAGGCGAAGTTTCTGTCAACTTCAAAGACGTCAAATACAAATATGAGAACCCATATACAGGTGACTACCGAATATGCACAACCAGCAGCAGTTAGCTAACCACCCAGCCCGGTCTCCGAAACAAAAACTGACGTGACAGTTTCACGAATCCCCGTGAGACCGTGTTGAACCACCACATGTCAACCGCAGTATAAGATGCACAAACGAGCTACTTTTCAACATCTAAAATTCGCGTGGCAGTAAATTAATTAAATTAAGCGTAAGGTTGTGGTGGCAGTGTGTGAATATGTATAAATTGGGGGATTAAATAATTAAACTGATACATATAGGAGGGAAGAGGTATGGGAGAAAACGAGGTAACAGTAAAACCAAAATCTGTCTTCTTCAGTCTTACTGTTAACACTAATGAGCAAATGGCTGGAAAAAAATAACAGAAAGGGCAACAAAAGTGATGGCATAAATGATTAAATATCTTAATCTTACACTCAAGACCAAAATTGAGTTAAGTAGTAGTGGATACAGCACTTTGGGAAAGCATTGAATGATTTTACATAGATATTAGACTTAAGAAATAAAACTTGATTTAATACCCAACATGAATACCCAAATTATGTATAGTATTGTCTTACTATAATATTGCTTACTTTATATGGAAATTATATCAAATGTAACCTATTATACCCTCCAATGTAAGTGGTGTGTTAATATAAACTACTGCAGCTTAATTATCAGATACATTATGTCTGCAATACAAACTAAAAAGAAAATCAAAACCATGATTTCTAATGTAAAAAGGTTGATTCATTTTAAATATAGCTCCACATATTCCTCAGTGTATCAACTTACTAAGTTTGGAGCACTGAGAACAAAAATGATGGTTTAATAATAAACAAGTCAGCATTTTCTTGTCTCCGTTTGACTGACTTCATTAGTCCCTGAAATTTTTTGGTAAGAAAAAAAGTAACTTGAATGTATTAAGCTACTTTGGCCATATTGCTTGCTACATTTCTGTGGGTCATAGCTTCAGTGTAGTAAAGCTTGATTTAACACAGAGTAGCTGGTAGCTTAGCTCATTATAGTTTCCAAGTAGCTTGCCCAACACAATTGCATGCCGCTTTGTTTTGTTTTCTATGCTGGTATCCATGGCATCAGAGCTATATGATCTTGATCTGGCAACCTCCCCACTTTATTTTCCTATTCGGTGTTGTTTTTCTCTCCTCTCCTCACCCTAACCTGTCGAGGCAGACTGCTGCCGTTCCTCAGCCGGAAGCAGAGGTGTGTTTTTGTTTAAAGGAAATTTTTTCTTCCCACTGTTGCTCACAGGGAATAGTTTGCATGTATGAGGCATCTCTCTATATTAAATCTTGTCTTGTCTTCACTATGGGAGGTGCTCCAAGATGACTCATTTTGTGAATTGGTGCATTGCTTCAGAAATTAAACAGAATTTGAAGGAGTAAACCTTCCAGTATTAATCATTAAACTGAATACAATGGTAGACTGGAAAGCTTGTTGGATGTTGTTTTGGAGTAAACTTGGCAAACAGTCAATTCAAACACAATGTTATACGTTTAATTTACACTTGGCTGCTTTTCCTACTGTGGCTTCAATGTCCTCTGTTCCACAGGCCTATCCATGATCTTCTCATCGATAAATAATTCACTGTAAATACTAACACAAAAAGTGCAAAATGTCTTTCATAAGCTCTTCTTACGGCAAGCTTTCTTCTGCACTTGCTTCACTTTCATTTGTTTCGGACATTCTTTCTTCCTGAATGTTGCCAATAATGAATCCATAAGATGGTTGCTTGGTTTTGTCCTCCTCAGTTGCTCCTTCCATCCAGGTTTCCAGGTCCTGTCCGGATTTGTGGCTTTGGAGCTTCTGGTCTGACAGAGTCATGAACTGGTGGGCCTGGCTGGCACTGCAGTGAGGCAGCGGAACCTGGTAGGTGGTGTGGAACCGACGCAGGTCCACTCTGAAAGAACCTTTCTCCAGCGTCATGCAGGGCTCAAAGCGAGCCCCCCACTCGATCTCTGTTTCGATGTAAGATGTTTTGGCTTGGCACATCATCCCTGTGTGAGATAAGGAGGGGTTAGTTTTGATTCTCTTAAACATGTCAAATCAGCACTGTTTTCAAGAGCGAAGTACACATCCTTCGCCACATGATGCCACTGTTTGACTCTCTCACAAGTCAAGATTACTACTTAAAAGGACTCAACAGAACAGCTTTTTGATCACAGCAGAAGATACATACATGTTATTCATGACAGCCTTTTCTGCATGCACAGCAACATTTCCATGGAACTGAAGCAGTTAAATGGAACTGAGGCAAGACTCAGTTCATTACTTGCAGTATATTTCTGAAATGTCAAACTGTTTTCCAGAGAAAAAGGGTTGTGGATAAACAACCGCACTTAAAAGCCTGATGCAAGAGCAGGGTGATGGTTCAGTCCTTGTCCTCACAATGACATCTAAATTATAGCTGTTTCCAAGAGTACATATATTTTGGAAGACCTGTTAAGGCTGTATTAAGTTTTTGAGGCCATGACTCTTTATTAATGCCTATTGTTAGTACTGAATATATCTGCAAACATTAGCTGACAGTGCATTTTGTTTGCTTTCCCTACAATATCCAGTCTGGCAAAGTCACTGAGTTTTTACAGTTCCTTTCTAAATGGAACAATAAATCAGGAGTATAAACTGGATTTGTAAGAGAAAGGTTTGTCCTGAGGCAACTTCTGTTCTAAGTTGTCATACAGTCACACCATCTAAAGGTTGTAAGTTTTGTTTTTTGACATCCACGGTAGCTTATGGAGTTGGAGAATGTATGAAATAGCTTTTCGAAAAGAAAACTATCCAATAACTTTCAGATTTAAGTAAAGTCAGAGAAAAGTGCTTATTTTCTGTCTTAACTTTACATCAGGAGCTAAAAGTCGCAGTTGTTTTGTCTCTTCGTGTTGCCTTCTGAAATCAGCTTAACCTATCACAGTAGATGTGATGTTCACAGGACAGGAATGAACAAAATATACTCCTCTAATTAAAAAAAAAAAACAGGCAACCCTAGAGCAGGCAAAATAACATTTCAGGATTATCCCATTAGAAAAGAAATGGTAGAGGGCTTCATCTTTTAGTCTACACAATTTACTGTGGAATGTTTACAGGTTTCCTAAAAAAGCCTGCATTTTACTCATCTAAGCTTTCCCAGAAACCTTAGTCGTGCTGTTTCAACACAAAGCCAAATTTATATGAGGTTTAATTGGAACCCCAGTGGATATACAACAGCTTTTCCACTGTTTGTACAGTTGTTGAGTCATGGCATGATAAGGTTGGTTTGGCAAGTTGGTCATCCTCCCTTCCCTTAAAGGGAGATTTGCTGCACGCACACACACACACACACACACACACACACACACACACACACACACACACACACACACACACACACACACACAGAGAGAGAGAGAGAGAGATACGGTGGAAAAGTGCATGGCGCAAAAGTTTTGACATTTAATATGTGTAAAGTCTTGGAACTTCATTAATTCACTAGCATTTACAAGACAAGGCATGGCTTGTCATTAGGAATAATCAGCTAAAGACAGTTTAAGAGCTGATAGGTTCCTTGACTCTTTAAATCTTATGGCAACAAAAGCAAGCTTCCTTAATGAGCTGACTGAGACCTCAAAATGAATGCCTGTTTATGAGGGAGGCTACAAAGTGTTTAAAACATTACTGTAAACATACCAAAGAGGTCAGTTGCTGTTGTAGTAAAGGAACATATGAGTATGATAAAGTGAGGGGGGGGGGGGGGGCTGCAAAAGGATTTAAACTCAGCTCTCTGTGCACAGAAACCAAAAGTATGTTTGGAAAAAAACAAGAAGTCAGACCACCTCGAAAGCATGAGTGGGAGTATTCAGCTCTGACATTATGTGGTGGGCAGCAGCACATACAGAAGAAGTCAGGGATTCCAGGGAACATCTCTAAATTCTAGATGCAAATACAATGCAGTCAGTCAAGAAAAGTACTGGGAAATCGAAAACTGAAAGTAGCACCACCCAAAGAAAACTTCAAAATATTCCCTTTAGACACTTCAGGAAACAGAAACCAGAAATTTGGAGTCTCTCCCACAGACCCAGACGAAAACCAAACAAGAGCTCTTTGAGAATCTGTGAGTAAATCCTAAGCTGTGTGTGTGAGACAGTACAAACCAGAATATCTCAGAAAAATGACCAACAACGGCCAAATCAGGAATAGATACTTCTGCACATCACAGCTAATGTTAATTTATGAAATAAAATGTCATTCATTTCATGAATACACCGGTTTTTGAAGAATTTTTCTTTTTGACATTTAGCAAACACACATACAGTGGTGAGCAAAAATATTTGCCTCTCTACCAAAATCTTGTATTCTTCCATATTTGTCACATGTAAATATTTCTGATCATTAAACTAATTTTATTGTGAGACAAAGATAACCCAAGAAGACACAAAATGCAGATTTTAAAATGATTTCATTTATTGAAAGATTAATGCTGTCTAGCCCACAATGCCCTATGTGAAAAATTATTTGAACTTTAGCCTAGCTACTAATCTACCAAATGACCAAAATATTTTGGCAATTGGGTTCAACTTCAGGCTGCACTGTGGTGTAGTGGTTAGCACTTTTGCCTTGCAGTGAGAAGATCCCTGGCTTGCGTCCTGGCTTTCCTGGGATCTTTCTGCATGGAGTTTGCATGTTTTCCGTGTGCATGCGTGGGTTTTCTCCGGGTTCCTCCCACAGTCGAAAAATGATTCTAAATTGCCCGTAGGTGTAAATGAGAGTGATTGTTTGTCTGTATATGTAGCCCTGCGACAGACTGGCGACCTGTCCAGGGTGTCCCCTGCCTTCGCCCGAGTCAGCTGGGATAGACTCCAGCACCTCCACGACCCTAATGAGGATCAAGCGGTGTATAGATAATGGATGGATGGATGGATGGATGGTTCAACTTCACCAGCCACACTCACCTATAATTACTACCTGGCTTCTTGAATCTTAACATCACCTAAATAGAACCTGTCTGAGTGTGAAGTAGCTAAAGGGTCTCAAAAAGCAGCACACGATTCCATGTTCTAAAGAGATTCAAGAAAAGGTGCAAAACAAGCTCAGTGGCTTTCATCAGTGTGGAAGGGTTACAAAGCCATTGCTGTGGGACTCCACACATTATGCACGAATGGAGAGAACATGGAACAGAGGTGAACCTTCCCTCGAATGGACCAACTGCAAACATTTCTCCAAGAGCGCATTAACATCTCACCCAGGAAGTCACAAAAAAAAAACCAGATGAACATCAAGAGATCTGCTGACGTCACTGGCCTCAGCTGAGGTCACTGTTCATGACTCCACAATAAGAAAGACTCTGGGAGAAAATGGATCCATGGGAAAGTTGAAAACCACTACAGACTAAAAAGAAAATAAAAGTCCATCCAACATTTGCAAAAAAATTTAAAAAAAAAAAAATCTTGGTGAGCCCTAATAGTTTTAGGATAACATCCTGTTAACTGATGGAACAGGTGGCACTTTTGGAAGACATAGGTCTGCTACATCTGGTGTAAAGCTATTACAGCATTTCACAAGAAGAACATCACATCAACAGTGGAACATGGGGGTGGTGGTGTGATGGTTTGACGAGCCAGACGACTTGTCATAATGGATGGAGCCCAGAATTCCGCTCTCTGTCAGAAAATCCTCCTGGAGAACATCCATCAGTCAGTTCGTGAACTTAAGCTGAAGTACAAATGGTTTATGTGGCATGACAATGAGCCAAAGCACACAAGCAATTCCACCTCTGAGTGGTCCAAAATGAATAAAATGAAGGAATTGGAGTGTTTGAGTCGAAGTCTATGCTTCAGTGAAATTGACATGCTGGCCCGTGACCAAAATTACCGAGGAAGCCAGTGTGAACAACAAATTAGATTCGATGTTTTAACTGTTATTTTCATGTAAACAAATCAGCCTACTGTTACAGTATCTTTATTCTACCGACTTCTCATTCATTTCAGTGAAAAATAAGAGGTTAAGTGCTCCAGGGGTTGTTCAGGGAGCCGGTAGACCGGTCAAATAGGAGACATGGCCAGCAGAAAAGCCGGTTAAGCTTGGCACTTCCCGTTAGCCACTCGTTTCTGGCATAGTTAGCTTCACAAAAAGAGCGAGCTTTTCCATTAGCTCTACACTTAGTTAGATTGAGCTTTGGAGTTGGCCTACCGTCCCTTTTGACTTGTAGTTGAACTTCAAAAGGAAGCTTTGTGAAGTCATTTTTACAAGAAACTCAAGGTCCCTGTCACCATCCATTCTCTGGCTAGCTTGATGGTTATACTTGCTGTGTGGGCTTGCTGGCGCCTGGCGGGACAGCTGCATTAGTGTGGGTATTGTTCATCACAGTTTGTGATTGGTTGGAAGCCAGATTTGATCTGGCCTCCGTTATGTTTTTTTTAATGATGCATCGACCATTAAGCGATGAGCCTTGCTTCAATCTGATTGGCTAATACGGGCTGTTTTTTTCTCTAAGGGAGGCAAGGCGAAGCTGGCCTCTGAACATACGGACAGCGCAGAGGGCATGAGAGATGTAGTGTAATACACAAAAAGAGCTTGACAAGAGGGGTGCAGTTTTGCTCCCCACAAAGCAGAAATGCCTGATGTAGTGTTTTGACAACAAGGAATGACAAAAATATAAAACATAAAATACATAGTGGTGAAGATTATTTATATTTTTTCTTTCTTGCATATTTTTTGAGGAAGCCAGGCTTCCCTTGGCCTCCGTGAAAAACCGCCACTGGCTGTGGCTAGACTTTAAAAGGGCAGTTTGTGCTCATGAACTGAACTAAAATTATTCTGCAGAGTAGAGTGGGCCAGAATTCCTTCACGGTAATGTAGAAGACTAATAACAAGCTATCACAAACATTTTACTGCAAGTGTTGCTGCCAAGGGTGGCCCAACCAGTTATTAGGCTCAGAGGGGCAGTTTCTTTCTCACAGGGGTGATATAGGTTTTCAATAAATCTTGGATAAACCCTAATTCTAAAACAACATTTTGTGTTTGGGTTGGGTTATATCTGTCTAAAATTAGTTTGATGATTTAGAACATTTAAGTGTGAGAAATATTTTTTAAAAATGGACGATTCCTGTAATTTATGTGATACTTTTGCATGGTACTGTACAGTACAACACACACACACATACTATGTTTTTCTATCATTGTGGGGACTTACCATTGACTCTCATTCATATCTAACCCCTAACCCTTACCCCAACCCTAACCTTAACCCAGACCAAAACAATAAACAAACAAATAAAGGTGCATGATTCTCTTTACATTTTAATATAATTAAGCTGTGTGCGACCCAAAAACATTCCTCTGGCCTGTCCTTCTCTTTTAATCCCTATTCCTCTGCTTTGTTTTTCTCTCATGACTCTCCCATTTGAAGCTGGTTTCTGTCTAGCTGTGGGATTTAGAGGCTCATCCAAAGGCACAGCTGCAATGATCTGCTTTTAATTTGATGCATATCTTGTCACATGCAAGGGAGGACAACTTCTTGCAAGCATTTCTTTCACAGAAAACTGTCTAAAGACCTGAGTTTTTGTTATTTGTGTTAGTGTAAGAAAAATGAGACATATAAGTTATATATTTTGACAAGCACTCGAGAGCAGCCTCTTGGCAAGAAAGTAGGTGTACATATTTCCAGAAATGTAAAGCTATTTGTTCATGTTAATATAATTTGTCCAATGTTTTAGTAGTTTGCTCTTTGGCGCTACCCTGACTCATAAACTGTTCAGAAGAGGCACAGAATACTAACAATTTCTAGATGACTGCATGACATAATATCTTTGACAATAAAAGTAATTTACTACTCCAGATATTTTTTATGTATAATGACATGAATATACTCCAAGAGGCTATGTAGTCAGGAGCAGCTAATTTGCTTCTTTTTTTAAAAAAAAACAAAAACAATTGTAAATGCATAAATGTGTCTTTACATGGCACGGTAATGCACAAAGTTATCCATACCTATACCAACCAAAATTTGAGTTATGATGATTTTTTTTTAATCAGTGGGTTTCTTCTGGCTGGAAATAACAAGTTGCAACCACTTCAGTCAAACAATTCTTATTATCACTAACAGTCTGTCTTCATGTCTCCACTGGGATTTAGATCATTCAAGTGTCCATTTTCAGATCTTTTAATTTGAAAGGTTTCTTCTGCATCACTCATCTCTTCAGTTCCTCCACATATTCTGAATGGATTCAGGTCTAGAATCTGGGTGAGCCGCTCCAACATCTTCTCACTGTTTTCTCTTCACCATTTCTTCACCACTTTGGCTCCATGTTTCAGGTCATTGTTGTTTTGGAGATTTCAGTACTTCCCATGATTTACTGCAGACTGTCTGGTCTGATGTTTTCCTCCTCAATCTTGGTTTATTTCTCCATTCTCACGATGCTTTTTACTTTCACAAGGCCATTTAGTACATTTGTTGAAAAAAAATCCCCAAAGCATCACAGTGTCAACATTGTGCTTGACTGCAGGGAGGATGTTATTGGCATTAAATGCTTCTGCTTTCTTTTACCACTGAAAAGTAACTTCACTCTATCCAAGTAACTCCATTTTCATCTCATCAACCACAGAAGTGATGACCAGCAACTTTCTTGTTTGTGCTTGTCTTGCAGAAATGGAGTCCTCCTTGGTCCAGTCTTGTTCTTGGTTTGCTGGAGTGTCTGATTGACATGCTCACATTCATCAGGATACTCTTGGTACTGATCCTGGCATTCTTCTAGGCTTCTACCATTCTTGCCTGTCTAGGCATCACTTTTGTCTACCTGCTATGTACTTTGAGATCTTATACAGTGTGCAGCTCCATATACTTCTTGGTTAGATTTTTTAGTATCACTTGGACGTGGTTTTATAGTCTTTCCAGTCTGATGAGCAGCCACAGTGTGCAAATCTATCTTAATGATAGATTCTAACAGCAACTCACTGAGCGATTTGGTTTTTGTCACTACTTGCATTTCAAGAGTATCTCACTAGTGAATGACTCCACCAGCTGTTCTGATCTCATAGTCTATTAGAATACTATAGAATATGGTAGTAAATACCAGGATTATTTGGAATAATATAGAAGTCGTATTTTCTCAGAAATCTATGACAATTTCAACACTAACATTTGTTACACAACATCTTACTGTAATTTGTTGCTTATCAATGTCTTTCCAGCCAGAAGAAACCTACAAACTGTACATGTAAAAAGGGAGAAAGACAGTAGTATAATTAGATTGGATTCAAATGACACAAGCACACACGAGGTGTACATGCACGTGTACTGCGTAGCCCCTTTAGAACAGTGCTGTAAGTAATCAGGGTAAATCTTATCAATGTTTTTCTGCAGCATGTCCGGGTTTTGCCCAAGACTGCCTCCAGATCAAATCATGAGGGTGATTTAGATTGTTTTCCTTGTGGTTCCCACAGCTCTAGAAATTACATGTAAACTGCAGCATGCATTTCCCAGGAAAGTGTTTCAGTTTCGCTGTATCATGCAGTGAACTGTTTTCTGTGGAAGAAAAGTCTGCAATTACATAACTGATATTTCATGAGCGTAATTTTTCAACTGAGCAGGTGTTGTGATAAAGGCAAATGACAGAAATCTTGGCTTTGCTTGTGCAATATCTTGTTCTGTATCGCCTTTTGACTGCTGTGATTGTAGATTACTCACCTGTTGCCTCGACAATTCCCTCCAAGATGACGATTATCTCAAACTGCTGGCGTCTAAGCTGATCAGGGCCCAGCTCCCACAGCGGACTGTTTGAGTCGATATTATGCTGAATGACTTGAGGTTCCACCAAAAAAAGTCTGTCTGACCCAGTTTCATAACCAAGATCGATTTCAGTCTGTTCAAGAGGCAAAAACTCACCCTCAGCTGTTTGGCGGGACTTGATTAACTTTGCACGAACCTTTGCGTCCACCATGTGACTTTCTCTCAGGTCTCCCAGACGGAACATCAAGCACAGCTGGTCGTCCCGGTTTGCAATGACGCAAGTGCGACTAAAAAGGAGGGTCTCTGCTCGCTTCTTAGGTCGGGATATTTTAGCAAACATGCAACCCACCATGAGGGCGTCTATCATGGACCCAACAATACACTGAATCATGACCAGCAGCACACCCTCGTGGCAGGTTGGAGAAACAGTTCGTGAACCATAGCCAATAGTGCGTTGTGTCTCCACTGAGAAGAGCAGAGCTGAGATGAAGCCGTCTACGCCTAAGTAGCAGGGCGTCTGATCTACAAAGTGGTTCGCAGGGGTGTCGAGATGATGCTCCTGTTCAAGATCACCTCGAAAGGCAGCGTTAAAGAAGTAAAGCCCGGCAAACAAGAACCAGGTGGTGATATAGCACATCATAAAAACAAACAGGAACCAGCGATACTGGAGGTCCACAAAAGAGGTAAAGATATCAGACATGAAGCGCCCCCTTTCAGAGATGTGACACAAATTGACACGGCACTTTCCATCCTTGGAGACGTAACGAAGTTGCTCTCTGGTTTCTGGGGGAAGAGTCGGTGTTTGGTTACTCTCGCTTTCCAGGAGTTTACTCTGAGCCTTGGCGAGCCTCTCCATCTCCCTGGTGGCGCTAGATATGTTGCTTTGTGCTGGCGAGAGTGGGGCGCTGTGGAGGGGGCTGCTGTGGAAAACCCTGAGGGGACTGTTGGTGCCCATGTTGGGGACGCTGAGGGCGTGACGAGGGGAGCGTGAAACACTTTTGGTCTCTCTTAATGAGCATCGGCGCAAGAAATTTTGTTCTGTTTCGGTGAAACCAAGAGGTGACGGTGGAAGCAGGCACACGTTACCCCGATATGGGATGTCTGTTGTACTTTTGTGGCGCCGCTTGGCTGTTGCAAGCTCAGGAAAAGTTCCTGGCATGATGTCTGGAAGAGGAAGTGATCTGTCTTTGTCTGTCTGGAAAACAGAAAATACATAGCCATGCTCATTTCAAGAGGTTATTTGAGTTCAACCTCAGGGTCATAGAGTACTTTCGACTTCTCTTCATTAACTGTATGTAACAGAAACAAAGCAAAGCATGCTTCTATTGGCCTGAAAAGGAGGATTTGATTAAAAATTCCACGATGGCTACAAAACTGACTTTGAGACTGAGATTAATTTATCAAAAGCAAACTTTAAACCTTTTGACCAGTTTGTTATTAGAATTCCAGGAAGTGCTCAGACAAACTGTGTGAGATGACGCACTGTGATAAATGCTCCAGAACATGGACCATGTGGTAAGATTTCTTTTTGTCATTTTCAGTTTTATATTTACCTTATTATTGCATAAATACTCCCCAAACAAAAGATGATTGTTATAGGAAAACAGAATATACTGTCTTACATTTATCAAACAGCTCTCACACTGTGTTTTCTCCCCTGACAGTGTTGAATGGACAACCATGATGGATTTTGGTTGATAGGGTGTCGATGGTCGCCGTCCTCTTGTCCCATCTTGAGTGGTCCCGGGAGGTCCCATGGCTCCCAAGCTCACTGCTGTCCCAATGGATCTGCTTTCCAAGTTACGGTCTCATCTGGGAAGCATTACAGCAGTGCAAAGGCAATAAACACTGGCAGCAGAGCATGATAATGATCATTTGGGGATGTCATAATTCTTGCATTGATTTAAGACCAGAAGACATAAAAGAGTCTTCTGGATTTAGATCTTGGAACAATCACATTATTGGATTCTAAGTTTAATCGAGGAAATATTGAGCACATTATCGGCCCTAAAAATGAATGCAATCTCTTTAAAAGTAGCTAACAAACAGTGACAAATAACCAAGAAATGTCACTACAGATCTGAGGCCTTTTTTTTTTATCAATAATTCCACCAAGTACAAACATGTTTCCGGCAGCAGTTTCTTATCAGTAAAATAAACAAAGCAATTTCCAGATCAGATGTGAGACTGACTAACCTGAAAGCAACGCCAGCATCATTCCATGCCAAAGATAAGACACACGGAAAACTTCCTTTCAAAGCAATGTTTTTAGTCTGCCTCCTTGAACTGACATGGGGCAGCCAGCATGAAGGGGAAAAGCTTTATGGGAGATATCCTGTCCAGCTGGAGCTAAGCTGCACCCTGCAGCCTCAGCAGTGCTGTCGTTGCATCCTGCAGAGTAGGACAAACGACACAGTTATCTAAACCTATTAACTTGGACATCAAAGTGGAATTAACCCCAATTTAACATCTAACATGTACAAATACACCAGAACAAGGCCGTGACATTTATTACAACTTGAAACCTTGCAAAAACCGCTTGTGAGAGTACAGTAGGAAAATAATGTTTTGAAATGTTCTAATGAAAGATTAGAGGGAATAACTAGTGAATAAACAAACATAAAGTCTGCTAACTGGTTCAGCTTACTCTCACAGGGGCACGATAAAAACGTGACAGGGGTTAAATGAAGATCTTATGGAGCAGATTTATGGGAAATATCACATAGAGTGTTTTTGCTGACTCTGAATGGTCACAGTGGAAACACGAATGTGAAGAAAGTAAAAGTAAATTAGTAAAAAAAAAAAAAAAAGAAAAAGAAATCTTGCACTATGAGCCTTTGGTTAACACTTTAACTGCACATGTGTTTTGCAAGGCATTTCTACATATCTGAGTCAGTAGTAGCTGCGAACTAATGGAGCCTAAAAGCAGTTATTGAGTATGAAAATACTAATTAATGTTTTTTCTTTACTCTCCGTCCAATTGCCTTATTATAGCAGCTGAAAATGTTTAAATGTTTAATGTATTTTTTCTATTGTGTTTGGCAGCTCTGAGACATCAATTTATTATTATTTATTAATTTTTTTCATTTATTTATGAAAAAAATCTGACAACTTCCACATTCTACTGCAAACAACTGCAACAGTTAATAACAGTTTCAGGCTTTTGTAAGGCCCACTTTAGATATTTGGAACACATTAAAATTTGCAGTAAAAAGAAAAAACTTACTTTAAAAAAATTCACAATAATGTGAACTAGGGCACAGGATTTCATTTAATTGCCTGCAATTATATTTGACACTTTTTAAAATGATAAAACAGCTTTTTAAAGTTTATCTTTCACCAATAGAGCCACAGTGGCGCATTTTAAAAATAATTTCTATAATCAGTTTTTAAATACTGGATGCAATAATCAACCAAACCAAAATAATCAGGTGCCTTCTGGCTTCAGTATCCCAGCTTTAATTTCTATTGTTCTGAAATCATTCTGAGAGAGTTCTGCAAAGTTACTGGAATGCTTTCAGCAGGAAGTTTTTCTTTCTAGTTCACAAACTGCCCTCTTTAAAAGCAGCATTCTCTAAAGACATTGTTAGACCTTAATGCCAAAAATTCTCAAAACATTCTCTGAATGTTGTGTCAAGAACGTAGATTGGGTAACACTGAGGAAATGTTTTATTAAAGAACATTCTTTAAAGTGTCACACCAGCAGCATCCACAAACCACCCTCAGAACATTTCAATCAAAATGTTCTATCTTTGTCATACAGCACAATACAGGAACATTTTTAAAACATCTTCTGTCATCAGAGAACTCAAAAGCATTTTCAGCGTTCTTTTTTTTTTAAACAATCTGTTTTATTGATTTTCTTCACAGTAAGCATGTACAATTACAGATTTAAATTTAATCAGAAAAAACAAAGGAAAGAAAGAAAGAAAGAAAGAAAGAAAGAAAGAAAAAAACAAGAAACAAACAACGCTCCACTCCCACCCCACCCCACCCCACCGGCTGGCACCCATCACCCGTAGTTGGCTGGACACATAGCCTGTAAACGGGTTAGTTTAAAAAAAAAGTAAAGCGGAAGCAAAACATGTTAAACAAAGACTGTAATAAAAGAATACAGACAGAAGTGACAATATCAACCGTGCTGATATTAGCAAAAAGAATAAAGATATAATAAATAAAAAGAGTAATAAAGAAAAAACAGATTAAAAAAAAAAAATCATGTACATTCAACTCACAGTGATCTGGCAGGCTGTACTTTTTACATATGACATGAAGGGATTCCACATTCTCTCAAAACAGACATCTTTCCCTTTCAGAGTTAGCCTAATCTTCTCTAATTTTAAGAAATAAAGAACCTCCTTAACCCAGGCTGAGTAGGTAGGTGGGACTGATGATTTCCATTTTAACAGTATCAACCTTCTGGCCAACAGAGTCATAAAAGCGACCAAGTCCGCTGTATCTGAAGGAAGAGAGAGTGAAGAAGGGCTCACACCAAACAAAGCAGTGAAAACATCAGGGGTTATGTTCCTCCCTGTCACCTTGCTCAGTGTACTAAATATCTCTGACCAAAAGCCAGTCAAAGAAGAACAGCTCCAAAACATGTGCGAGTAATTGGCTGTAACTTGCTGGCATCGGTCGCACAGGGGAGACAATGTAGAGAAAATTTTAGCCAGCCGGGCCTTCGTATAGTGAGCCCGATGCAAAATTCGACATTGCATAAAAGTATGCCTTGCACAAATCGAAGAAGTGTGTACTCTCCTCACAGCTCCCTCCCAAACATCCTCTGGAATCTCCATCCCCAAATCTGTCTCCCAAACTGTCCTAAGTGGGGTGGAAGAGGCCTGACAAAGCTCAGAAACATTCAAATAAAAATAAGAAATGGACCCCTTTTGTGAGGGGAGAGGCTTTAAAAAGAAAAGCGTTCTTTAATTGTTATCATGTAACAGAATCCAAGGTCCTGCCAACATCCTCCAAACAATTTCGAAATGTCTCAGTTGTCTTTTAAAATTCCTGGAACACTAGTGAAAATAACCCCTATTGTGGGAACATTCGCTTCTGGCTGGGATGGTGTTTTATATGCGTCAAGTTCCAAAAACACACTGAACCCTGTGTCATTCATAATGCAACTCTTCAAAATATTTTTGCTGGGCTTCCTTTGAAGCTTTTTAACCTCTCATTTTTCACAGATTTCAAGCACCACATTAAATAAAGTCTACACTCAAGTTGGCATCATACTGAGTTACAGAGGTGGAGTTTCCTTTTGATTAAAGCAACATAGAAAAGTAGGCCAGCAAGAAACTGGAATTCAATTAAATCAGCGCTGACGGACAGGGCAGGAACTGAAGGGGAGAATCATGCACTGCAAAAACTCAACATCTTACCAAGTCTAGTTGTCTTATTTTTAATCAAAATTTCTCATCCCATGATTTAAGATGAATTCACTGAACAAGTGACATTTCAGCAAGATGAGGGACTTGTTTTAAGACAACACATCTAAAATATTTTAAGTCAAACAATTTTGAAATGATCTTGTTTTGAATTGTATTTTACAAGAAACAAGGTTCATTTTACTTTTCATACATTTTTCAAGCTGAGGTGTTATTTAAAGAAACTACACAATCTTGATTTAAGAAATAAACTTAACTTGATTCAAGTAAATGTGGTCTGTTAGAAGATCACCAATTAGTTCATTTTGTCAAATTTGCTCATGTGTTGCATGCAAATTCGAAAAAAATATTTTAAAACTGGACTTGTTCACATGCAGTACAGTTATTTATAAATGAGGGAGTAAGAACCCTAGTCATATTTCAGCAAATGTATTTTCAACCGACTGTATGCAGACGAATATCTTAAAAGCTTAAATCACATTTTCTTATCCTGTTTCAATGACAAGGTAGTCATAAAATCTAGGGTCATGTCACTGTTAAACAACCTAAAATAAGTAAAATACATCTTAAATTTTGTAGTCAACATGAATGTTTATAAAGCAAATGTCTACTTTTGAGTTATAAACACCTGCTTTTGGGCACAGCTGGCTTACCCAACGCCTCCAAATGCTGTCAAAACACGACTAGATGTTAGGATTTCTAGTTAACTGTGAGAAGACATATCAAAATGCTTCAGTTAGTCTTTGTACTCTTATTTCAAGGACAAGATGGTCTTAAATCTAGAGAAATGCCACTATAATATAACTTAAAATAAGTTTAATACAGATCTCCTGGATAGCTCAATGGATTAAGTGGGTGACCCATGTACAGGGGCTGGTCCTTGATGCAGTGGCATGGGTTCAATTCCCACCCATGGCTCTTTGCTGAATTTCTTCCCTCTTTTCCTGTCTGTTTCCACTGTCCCTATCTAAAAAATACTATAAGTTTAATACATCTCAAATTAGGAGGTTACATGAAAGCAAAATCTGTTTTTGAGTGAAAAAGTACTCTTTTTTTTTTTAGCATATCTGGCATATTTTAAGACACCTAAGCTTGACAATCCTGGTAAAAAGACATTTCTCACTTGTTCTACTGGCAGATTTTTTTCACCTGTTTCAAGGTAAAAGTTCTTTGAAATAAGTTTTTTTTTTCTTGTTTTGAGAAGGATATTTTTTCCAGTGTGGTGCCTGGTCTCCCTATAAAACCCACAGCGAAGCCAGTTAGAGGACAACACACACACACACACACACATAGAACTGGAATTACTTCCAGTAACTACCATTATTCTGGCAGAACCATTTCTGTAATGTCATTATTCCCACACAGATGCGTTGTCAACCACATCCAACTGTGAAACTTGGTTTGCAGCAATTCAAAATTTTCAGATTATTGTCGCTGAAAGGAGCGCAGAGAGTACAAACATCTACTTTTATATGTAAAAAAAAAAAAAAAAAGTAATGTGTTTATGTGTTTCTATTAGTTATAGTGTGCTTGATTTAGATTTAGATGTGGATTTGGTTGAAGAAACTCTTTAGGACTGCAGAGATGAAACCCACTTGGAAGAAGTGTGGAATAAGTTGTGCAAACTGCTAAACAATTTGGGACTGACAAAAGCTGCATCAAAAGACAGAAGCAATGGATGAATGGATATATGCCTGTGCATGGATGGATGGATGGCAGATGGCTGATGGATGGATGGCTGATGGATGGATGGATGGATGGATGGATGGATGGATGGATGGATGGATGCATATAGTGCAATATCTCAAGTAGTGTCATGAGCAGAAAAGGGACATTTTTCCCCATAAAATTTCTAACCTCATGTAATTTAAATTGTAATTACCACTTGAGCTTCATCAGCAACTAAAAAAAAGCTTTCCTTTAGCAACTCTTCTAGATTACATTCCACTAAGAATTACATAAAAGCCTATGCTGCCTACAAGTTTTGGCCACCCCAAAAAACTGTCTCCTCCTTCCGCTGACTTTATATGATGCAAACTCATGCACCCACCTTGTATACTTCAGCGTGAGTTTGGAGGAGGTGGTGCTTTGCAAAGAGTATTGGATTTTTGAGTTCAGTATATCGAAGATGGGACGCGTTAAAAAGTGCCCTGATCTGAAAACGCGCTGGGACCCGACCAGTGGTGTTTGCATTTTGTGCAAGATAAGAGCAGGTGGGTCAAAATATTATATTGTATTGTATTGTATTGTATTATATTATACCTATTATATTATTAATTAATGTAGGGTTTCAAGTAACCGATCATTGTGGACATGATGATCATGGATCGTCACACGGACCTCCATACATACAGTGCAAACCCAACACTTTCAATGACGGCAGCAGCCCGGACTGTAAACCCTGTTCCATGTGCGCTTCTGGACACGTTACCTTGACACAATGCAACGCAACGACTGACACCGTTTGTTCCGACATGAGGTGAGAAAGTATTATTGTTAATTATACTGCGGAAAACTGCGTAATACCACCTGCCAGACAGAAAGTCCCACGGTTAAATGGAAAGTGTGCGTCAACCTGAGCAGACTCAGACGCATAGGGGCTTTTGTGTTCTCCTGCGACGTTGGAGGATGATTTACATTTATTTATTTATTCATTTATTAATCGGCGTGACAAAGTTGACAGTGTCACTGATAATCCCACCTAAGCACGACAGCTTTTGACGTTTTACGCATAAAGACGCACTCTGCGGTATTGTAGCATTTGTCTTTTTTTTTTCTGTATTTCTACAGAAGCTGGACGACCACAGTTCCTGTCACAGTAAGTGGGCTCATTTGAAAAATGAAAATCAAGCTTTAAGTCATTTTCGAATTCCTTAACCAGAGCTTCTCTTCCCCTACAGACACCACCAGTAACTACTCAATATGTTCCAGCTCCTTCCACCAATGCATCAACGGTAATCCATATCATTTTTAAGAATGCAAAATAAACCTTGATGAAAGCAGGAGCTATTACATCAAGTCTTACTGTGGGAAATACATAAGTGAAGCCACCTCCCTCATTTCCAGTGAATAAATGATTTTTTTTTAATTGATAATTGTAGCGAGTGAACACTGCAAAACTGATCATGTAATGAACTCCATTCTGCTTTAAATTCATCATTAGTCTGTCTGCTCATCTGCTCAAAGCTGCTATGAAATCTTGTATGTGTGTGTGTGTGTGTGTGTGTGTACTTGTACTTGCTACATTGTGAGGACCACTTTCTGCATTTAACTATCAAAGTGAGGACATTTTTACAAAGTGAGGACATTTTGGCCGGTCCTCACTTTGAAACAGCCATGTTTGAGGGTGAAGACTTGTTTTTAGAGAACAGGTATGAATTGAGGTTTGGTTAGGGTTAGGGTAAGGATTAAGTTTAGGCAATCAGTTGTGATGGTTAAGGTTAGGGTAAGTTCTAGGAAATGCATTACGCCTACGGATGTCCTCACTAAGATAGAAGTACAAGATTGTGTGTGTGTGTGTGTGTGTGTGTGTGTGTGTGTGTGTGTGTGTGTGTCTATATGAATGAACATGTATGCAATTATGTAGTAAATAAATTTCTGTGAAATAAGTCAAAACATGTTATATATTTTAGATTCACTGCTTTAAACACTCTTGGCATTCTCTCACTGAGCTTCATGAGGTAGTCACCTGAAATAGTTTTCACCTCATGGATGTGCCTTGTCAATGATAATTTGTGGAATTTTTTGACTTCTTAATGGGACTGGGACCATCAGTTGTGTTGTGCAGAGGTCAGGTTAGTACACAGTTGACAGCCCTATCAGACAACTGTTAGAAGCCATAGCTAAATAAAGAGAAATGATGAATCCTAAGGGCTATTTGACCAAGAAGGAGAGTGATGGAGTGCTGCGTCAGATGACCTGGCCTCCATAGTCACCTGACCTAAAGCCAGTCCACATAGTTTGGGATGAGATGGACCGCAGAGTGAGAGCAAAAGGGTCAACAAGTGCTCAGCATCTCTGGGACCTCCTTCAAGACTGTTGGAAAACTACTACCTCATGAAGCTCATGGAGAGAATGCCAAGTGTGTGCAAAGCAGTCATATATAAGTTTTTTTGTTGACACCTATTGGTACAAGAACAAGGCAGCAGCAGTTGGGTTGTATGTGGCCCCTGAACTAAAATGAGTTCGACACCCTGCACTAGATCTTCAGTTGCTCAGACGCTGGGAGTGCATCAGTGCTCTTGTGTTCTCTCTTGCAGCCAACAGCAGAACATTCAGTGCGTCTTGCTCATCACTTAGACATTTTAGAGTTGGCAGAAGCAGCTCTAGATAGTAGATAAACCTGGTGGACTGAGAGGCAGCTGGTGGTTGTTCAGCTGGAATTATAGCAGTTCAGTAAAACTCTGATTTGTCTGTGAAGCTGGAAGGGTATCTAGTCGCACAAGGGCAACGTGGCATCTTTTACCTCCAAGTTTACATGAATCTCAAAATACAATATACTGGTAAATGGATTTTCAGCATTTGGGACCTTTAAAGCATAACATGTAACAGAATTAAAACAGAGTCTTAATTCAGCCTTTAGAGCAGATACAGCTCATTTTTTCAAAAGGGTTAATTTTTTCTAGTTTCAGGCTAAGGACATGGAAAAGTCATTCCCAACAAAAGAAGGGACTACACCAACTATACCTCATGTAGCATGTAAGTATGCACCTAAATATTTAACAAGGACACATTTCGTCATCGAAATCCATATTTAACCTTGACGTTTGCTGTTTTTGCAGGGGCAGCACCGTTAGCCATCCTAATTTTCATCATGCTTGCAGCCTCATTGGCTTTCATACTCAACATGAAACGGAAAAGAGGTTTGTGTAATTTGAAAGCAAAGGGTTGAACAAAGTTAAATGAGCATAAACAAAAGCCCATTTCAGACGCGCATTTGTTTTTGTTCGCTGAATGTTAGGGGTGAACAATTTATCAAAATATCTTCAAAATCCCAATGTGGATATGTCAAATACCTAAACCACAGGAGATGTAGTTTTTAGTGCTACAGGGAGGTCAAGGCTCGAAAATAATATTCTCCAGACGTGCGATTGTGGCACAGATTGCAGCAAAACCTTACTAGGTCAACACAACCCTGACCTACATTTATGCGCTGGCACACACAAGCTGCATTCTTTGAGTTGTTTATTCTGGACAAGGGTTTTTCCACATTTCAACCCCAAAAGCATCACAGAGAGTGCAAAAGGTACAGTTTGTGTGCCTTTCTCATTCTCTTTGCACTGTTACTTTACATTCATTGCAGACTTAAATGTCCACGGAAATAAAACTGCACTGCGATTCAAGTCTTTCCTATACTTTTACTGCTTGTAATAGTAGGATGAGATTATCGCAACACATGGACAGAAATTTGAACGTTTCGTACCTCATAGATAAACTAGGCCACTGGTTCAAACGAAAGGGGAAATTATATATATTGTTATAAGGGGAAATTAACTAAAGGTTGTTTCAGTGTTTTGGCAGTTAGACTCTGGTGACAAAAGAAATTGTAAACAATGGTCAGAACTGAAAGAGTACAATTAGCCTAAAAATGAAAGATATGAAGAAGACAATGTACAAGGCATGATATATTGACTTATAGATATGTACAAATGTAATATTGGTGAATTTAAATATGCATGTGTACAGATAGGACATGGAGAATCATGTCCCTAGCATTTCTGTTATTGCAGTCAAAAGCATTATTAAGAAAGAAGACCCGTGTTAACATGAAGTTATTGCACATGAAGAGCTGTGAGGAGACAACACAGTTTTACATTTGGTCATATGGGAGCAAATTTTGATTGTTAACAAAGAGCTTTAGATAAAAATAAACTTTGCTAAGAGACAATGTGGAACCGAAACAGCCATAAGGAGAAGAAACAGATTTAGTCTTTTAATTATGAGTGCATCAATCTAAATATATACCACTTGATGTTCTGTGTAATCTGACGTGTCGCTGTGGTGCATAGGGAACATTCATTACAGAGGGAATCATGTGTGAGTGGCAGGATGTCATCTGTTTAACAGAATGATGAGGCAGCAATATTGTGCATCGTTGGTCTAAAAAGGGCTAAAAGTCTTTCATGATGAAATAACAGACTGGAAAAATGATGACACACTGACCACTGCCTTTTTTTTTAGAGAGCAATAAAGTTTATAATTGGCTGGCTGGTTGGCAAATTTGATTCTGATGCTGATTTTAACAGTGTGTGTGTCTCTCTCCTGCCTTCAGGACAACGTACAGTGATTGGTTTTAACAGAAGACCGTCTTATGTCAATCCAGGCTTCTCTCCTCTTCCCACTCCGGCTTGTGACAATGACCTGGAGGACATTCTCAGTGAGTGGAAAGGATGGTTATCCCACAATGTCTGGCTTTAGTTTTTCATTATTACTTAGGATGTCCTACAGAGGCAGAGATTTTGCTGGGTTTGCAGGTGATTAACCCCTCCTCATTGTTAAAAACGTGTGCATCAGTGAAGACATGAAAGACAGCTTTAAGTGTAACAGCTGCAGTATTGCGTGCAAAGAAGTCAGATGCTGTTGCAGAAAAATTCACCAGACTGCAGGAAATCACGTTTGATGTTAACAATTTCCACAAACACTAAACACACACACACACTTCATTTATTTTGTCTCACCCAGTGTTTTAAACAAATCCCACACCCATGACTTCCTGTAAATTGCTTACAACAGGTTCATCGTAATTAGAAACATCTGCGTGCCCTTCAGCACCAGCTCTTTTTCTTGTGCTGCTCTCTGGTTCTAATGTGTCGCATCTCGTTTGGATGCAGATCACAACATCCTGTCAGCACCTTTGCAGACGGTGCTGGACAACCTGGATGTCTTGGAGGAGTTGGTGATTTTGCTGGATCCAGAAAGCCAAGGAATAAAGAACACCAAACATCTGGCTTCGCTCTGCTCCTTCCCCTCCCCCTGGGTGACCTACACCTACTCCATGAGGGAGAGCAAGAGCCCCCTGAAAGCTCTGCTGGAGGCGGTGACCAGCAAGAACCCCGAGTGGACTGTCGGCCACCTGGCGAAGCTGCTCAGACATATGGAGCGCAATGACGCCATCACTGCTCTCGCCAAACTGAGATGAATGAAACTGGGGTATAGTAGTTACTTCACCCGACTGCAGAAAGTTGTGCAAGATGTAGACATTATAACTTTTTTCTGATTGTGTCAGATTCTGCATTGTAAATCAGGGCTACATGACAGATTGCTTCAGCAGATCCCAATATTGCAGTGTGACTTAAGGCAGATTTGCACTGCTTAACATGTTGCCTTCATCTGTGTCACTTTTTCGTAACACAATGACAATCACACTAGGCCAGAGCTGGTAATGTTTTTATATCACTTTGCAGTCAGCACAAGTCTGAACTGCATAGAATCGCATTACTGCAGTGACATTCTTTGAGCTGTATGAAATGATTTCATGAAGGTTTTCTAACATATATAAGCACCGATATTGGTCCAAAAACTAAATTTGCCAAAACAATTTGCAGCTTTTTTTTGCTACCTGTCTTAAAGAACATCATTTACTGCATTTTCAAGGGCTTTTGATTGGTTGAGTTTTTTTGCTCGCTCACATGCATGTGACGTCAGTGAAATGAGGAACAGGATGGAAATACTAAAAAGCAAGTTAAAAGGAAATGCCAAGTCAGCTGGCTGGAAGTATTTTGGCTTCAGAAAGGATGACATTGACTAAATCAGCAGGTTCTCCGTGAGCAGTGTCATGCAGTCGTTGGCACAACATGAAGCACTCACAAATGAATCATCAGAACAAAACCCCAATCCAAAGCAAAAACTGTTTTGCATGACTGCCAGTGTTTCACAGTATTAGTAAAGTTCTGTGCATCTTTTTTTTTCCAGCTTTTTAGAAATTATTACTCTGCCAAGGAACGCGGCGGAGCTATGTGACGATCAGCGTATGTTTGTCTGTCTGTCTGTCTGTCTGTCTGTTAGCAACATTACTCAAAAACAAACTGACAGATCTGGATGATATTTTCAGGGAAGGCAAGAAAGGACACAAGGACCAAGTGATTAGATTTTGGCAGTGATGTCGCTTATAGTCTGGATCCAAGGATTTGTTAAAGATTTCTGTATTATGAGATAGCGGAACAGTGTCACTCTATGACAAGTGAACACTACGTCAGCTGCCTGCTGACGATCACATGACTACCATCCTCCTACAAATCAGGACTTATCCATCGGAAAAGATTCAAGGAACAATTGATTAAATTGTGGGCTTATTTCCATGTCCCATCAATTCCCGTAGATTTCATCCACTGGAAATCATACGACTGAGCAGCCTTGGCGAAGTACTGTACTGCAGATTCCCCTCCCTACAAAATCACCACAATCTTTCTAGCATCATTCATTCTTGCCAAACAGTGTTTTTCAAGTAGTCTTGTGAAAGTTCACGTGTTTTAAAAAAAAAAAATCATTTCACAATAAAACATTTTGCAACATAATGTTCTTTTGTAATATCATGTGGTCTACTGGTACATGTTGAGCTAATTCCAGGATTTCATAAAGAATCAGGCAAAAATGAGGCTTCCTGACCTCATTGAATGGAGCACAAAAGTGCACAGGGCATGTTGAGTTTACTGATCACAGCAACAGATGAAGGATCTATTCTAAGGACAAAGACTCACAATATCTGAGACTCTCTAAAGAATTGTCTTTTGCATTCTCCCCAGTTTTTGGGGAAATGCGCTAGACGAAATCACTGCTTTTTCCGACTTGATTTGCTTAATATGTGCACAAAGAACATCAAAAAAAGGAATCACTTGGCAGCTACTCTGAACTGCTGCTCAGTTCAAGTTTGGCTCAGCATCAATAGATTCACACTGACTGTCTCTGAAGCTGCAAGAACTGCCAGTACAAACTATTTTAGACTTCTTTGTGCTTTCAGTTAACGAAATTCATGCGCTTAATGAGATCAAATGTTTCCCTTTTTCGCAGAGAGCACTTCACCTTCTTTTGCCAATAAAATTCCAGATTGCTCCACTATTAGAATCTTTTAAGAGCATCTTCATCCACGATTTACTGTAATAATGAAGCCGTTTGTACCATTTCAATCAATGATTACTGCTGTGCAATACCAATAATTTTCTACTTCAACCATTTCATAATAGAAAAAAAGAAATTTGTTCAAACATCTTAACATCTTTATTAAGCAAATAACATTATAAATAAAAAAGTGCATAGAAAAATTAAACAGGTTTAGAAATATGTATACAAATATTTACAAACTCAGGGTTTATTTGTACATGGTAACAAAGACGTAAATTTAAAGAGCACATATTTTCTCGTTTTTATGTCTTTTACACTTACTTTAAAATAACCCTACTATATATATATATATTTATATATTTATATATATATGTGTGTATATATAACATACAGCTTTCTTAACAGATTCTGGGAGAGATGGTCATGATAACTTCAGGTTTTGACTAGTGCTTGCATCCTTCATCGCGCACACACGCACATGCACACAAAATAACAAACACACACGCACGCATACAGGATATTAAAACCAAGCTATTCTTAAATCATCATCCTCTCTTTTTGCATCAGTATTCCCAAACATCTGTCTAAACAGCTGAGGTAGAATCCTTGCAAGGAGTTGGGAGTGACTCTGCTCTTGTCGTCAGCTAAGGTGATTGACACAAGTTAATCTGGGCTCCATCCCAGTGATTGGACATGCAAAGAGGGGAAAAAGGGGGCTAAGATAAAGACAAAGGTGATGTTAATTTGCTCTATTAAGTTGGGAGACAAAGGGATAGGGGAGAAAATAAAACATGATCATGGGCTTGAATAGGCAAAACAGTGCTCACTTTACTCCTGTGGCTGATTTTAAGAACGTCAGTAATCTACCGTAACAAAAAAAAAATCAAATAAAAAGGCTTCTTTTAAAAATACCTGCTTTCGAACAATTTCTGTCATAAAGGCTTAAACGCATGACACGACTGCTCCGAAGAAAAACAATTCAAGTAAATTAGTGAAACCAAAGACATCATTTGTAAACAAAACGAAGGACACAAATTGGGGGAAATACACTAGACCGCCACCAATTACACACAGCACAACCGTATTTTTTTTTTTTGTCGTTTTTCTTTTCCACCATTAAAAACATAAATCAAAACATGAATAAATAGAACTACCAATTTGAACAGTGTGTGAATTCAATTAGCCTTGTCAATGACGGCACTGAACATCAACTCACGACGACATTAAACAATATTTTAAAGGTGCTGAATGCATTCTGTCAGCTCCGCGTCAGGCCGACCGTTTCCTGCGACGGCAACACCCCCAAAAGTCTATGTTCTCAACTTGCCTGGTGCAGGAGGAGCTGAACGTACACACTCAGTAGCAATGCTTTATACCAGTGCTCTCCCTGATTAAGAGAAACTGTAGCAGGTTTCACAAAGATAATTTGTATGTTTGATGCTTATTTATGTGCAACTGTAGGGCAGCAAAGTCTTATTGCAATAGGTAATGAGCATCTGCTATGAGAGTAATAAAATAGATATTTAAAAAACTGATATTCACCACAAATCTTCGCTTTTGGCTTGGGTAGTGTTTGCTACATACACTGTACATCAAGAAAAAAAAACCAACACGTCTTCAAGACATGTTTGGGCCTTTAGAACTATGACAATGTGTTACTGACTGCAACCAGTACACCGATTTTAAACTCGACACAAGAAGAGAGTAGGTGAAAATAGCAGACTGACGACACTAAATGTGAAACTTAGCAGTCACTAAATATTCCGCTGATAAGAGTGCTGCTTGAGTGCATAAATTTAAGATCTCAGCAGGGTGAATAAACAGCTAAACGATTCCTGATTCGCAAGACATCTTAGTCCAACTAAAGACAAAAGCTTTCAAAGCTTAGCACCATGGTTGTTTTTGTTATTCACACAAAATAATAAGTCTACAGAGAAAAAAACAACATAAGAAGAGCTGAATCAGATAAAACGCACAAAATAAAGGTTTGAGTGAATGTATGGCTCAAGAACTGACTTCACCACTGCACGGATGGGACTACAAGGTTCCTGTCACTAGAGGATGGAGCGATCATGATAACAAGCGTACTACAGACAGACGTATCCCCCCAGAAACGGATAAAACATATAAGGAATCTCTCAAAGTTTTAGCTATAGGTATTCAGCAATGATTCAAACATATAAGGCTTGGTGTGTGTCAGAAATTCTGTTGGCGTCTTCCATGTAAATCCAGGAAATCCCCACCTTTCAAACGCTTTGCATGTCCCGCTGTCATCAACACTAAAACCACTTCCTCCGCAACGATCGCTGCTATGGCGACAAAGCGCTGCAACCTCTACATCTGGACTTTTCAAGCAGAAGTACATCGTGAACACATGAGGCAAGAAACTCTTTAGATATCTAATTTTCTGTGCTGGTTCTCTTCCTCTCTGATCTGTAAAATGTCCACATATTACTTGTTACCAGCCATTTGTTTCTGGCCTTAGTGGCTAATTCCCCCTCCTGCGCAGACTGACCACAGCCTCTCCAAGCCGCATCCAGTGCCACCTTAATTTAAGGCTTACTAATAAACAGGATCCTTTGCCTTTTTCACCCGAGGGATCTCTTAGTTGAGGAAACGACGGCATCGCCGGGCTCCGCAGTTACAGTTGAGTTTGTTGCTGGCGTCTTCGATGGGGAACTTGTAGTCGTAGGTGAGCTCCTCTCCTCTGTAGATTTTCCTAAGGGCAAAGATGACGATATGCTTCCGGCCTTCCACATTGATGACTCGCGAGTAGCAGTTCGGTTCGCAGGAGTGGTTGATGAACCTCGCCGCGTTGCCGTGCATGGTCGCGTCCACCACGTCAAAGTCATCGATGCGGAACATGTAACAGCCGATACCCTGTGAAGGCAGAAATTTAACGTGTTGGTCAATTCTAGATGATTTCTCAGCTTTAACTGTCAGTTTCTCAGCTGACCACTGTTGGAATCAGGGTTGATGATGACATTCTACAGTTCTACCATGTCATTCAGCAGATGGTTTTATCTAAAGCGACGTAGATCTGAGAGCAGATACAACACAAGCGAGGATCTTGTCAGGAGAAAAGTGTCTGGATTAGTGCCATAAAACAACTTAAAGTGTAATAACAGGGTTGTGGTGCCTACGGGCAGTGCAGGAGATAATAGAATTTGTTTTTTGCAGTCTGTCAAGCACAAAGGTATTCAGGGGAGGGTTGGTTTTTAGTCCTTCCTTAAAGTATGTAAGGGATTCTGGTAACTAGTTCCACCCCCAGGAAATACATCAATAGTTTCTAAATGCTTTTACTGAAAGGTTTTCATTGTGACTAATGCTTTTCTTCGGGATCACTGCAGAATTGTTTCATTATGACACCAATCGTGTTTGGTCATCTGCAGTCGGCACTTCAGTTTTAGACGATAATGGCACTAGAGTCTGATTCGGTTCCAAGTAAAAGTTTAGAAAGACCCAAGGCTTTGAAAGGATGGTAGTAGCTCAAACTCTCACAGAACATAAGGAAGGTTGCCACTATTTGTCAAGTTTCAGTGGCAGACCACAACAGCAAACAGACAGGATGCATTTTACATCCGTTTGCTTTTCTCCTACTCTTTCTGTGAAGTGACAAAGTTTCATTTTGCCATGACTTGTGTGGTTAATACAAAATGTGAAACATGCCTTTGAACGTGAAAACATCTAATCAATGCTTTTTGTATTCACCTCTTTAAACTAAACTCAAGTTTAGGAATATTCTTCCAAAACTTCAATTACAATCAAGAAGTTTTATTTTTGGTAAATCTTGTGTTAACAAACGTGTCAGCTATAACTTATCTACAATCCAGTGGGCCTGAGGTGGATATCACATATGTTGTATTTTAATCAAGCTGACTTTCAAGTAAAGCTCTCAGTGGAGTATGAAAAAAGGACTGAAATGAGGACCTTTAAGGCTGCCTGTTAACCAGCTGTCACTCCCTAGCAGCTGCTCTGCACTGATAAAATCTTAGCTGCATCACCCCACAACAGGTGAAAACTGCAAGTTTAAGACATGTTACACAAAAAGGAGAAAAGAAGTTGCTTTAGCAGCTCCACGCTTGTAAAATATCCACCATGTCCATGCTGCACGTGTTTATTATACAGACTGAACTTTTTGATTTTGTTAAAAAGTTTAACAGAAACTTGTCTTTCTTTTAAACGTGCCCTACTAACATAAATAATAAGCCCTCCTTTTATCATGATGGAGTTGCCAGTTAAACTACAGTAGTGTTGAAGTCTTTCATATGTAAACATTTTGTACTGTGCTGCACTATGCTATGACAGAGAGTTTGTCACAATAAAATGAACGTAAACGAATCGCGTGATTGGTCAAATACTGTACAGACTAAATAACAGAAAAACAGACAATTGTGGCAATCTTAATTAGAATGAAACTGATTTTAAAAAATGAGTGGCCAACAAACCTTGCCGTCGTAGTACTTCTCCCGTTTGTCAGTGAGCACTGCGCGAATGACGATGCCTGCGTATTCGATGACCATCTCCCCGGCTTCGATGTTCCTCTTGCAGAACAGACCGCGTCCGTGGATAGCAGACCTACAGCAGATGTACAGGAGTGGTCAGAACGCACAAATTCATTTGCCGGAATTTCTCAAGATTTTAAAAGTGACGATTAATCAGCACTGTGAGACAGTCAGGCAGTTTCTGCTATGACTTTCTAGAAGTCTTTGCAGTTTTGGGGAAGCAGTGGTGGCCTGATGGTTGAGGTTCCAGACAGCTAATCAGAAGGTCGACGGTACAAGCCTTAGCGCCGCCACGCTGCCACTGTTGGGCCCTTGAGAAAGGACCATGACCCTTATTAAGAATGACCATGCGCTCTGACCCCAACCTGAGACAAAGAAATGCTCCTTCCTCCTCTTAAAAGGTGCATAAAAAGACACACCAGTACATTGTCAATACTGCATAGTTGTTGCTTGAATTTGCCCCTTACTACTTCACGTGGAGAGTATTTGTAATCACTAAATGTAAACATGAATTCTAACATGGTAAACACTATCTGAATATGAACACTAAAAAGGGATTCCTGCCTCCTTTCAAGGATATCCAGAATTCTCTAGGATATATAAACTACGCCCCCTCTTGAGCAAAGCAAGGAAATGTATTTCTGTCTGGAAACTTCAGTCCAGTTTTACGGAACATGCACATGGAGCATGACCACAGCAACTATCTATACTAAGAAAGAAGTGAGGAGGCTGCTCTGCCGTTTGTGCAGTCACTTTTGTAACATATTTTGTTTAACGGTGTAGAAACCACCACCCACTGGGGACTTCACACAATTTGATTATTCACTTCGTCAAACAACGGAATAGCCTGTAGACGTTACCTCATTTGTTTTTCTAACTTTCTGGTGCACAATTCTCACAGTCTCTTGGAAATCTACCACAAAAGTTCAATTCAAGGCAATGCTGGAAGAAACAGTAGCAATTTGGCAAACACATTATAAATGACGAAGGCTATCATGGGAAGAAAGGGAGTTTTAGTTGACTCCCATGTGGAAATGAGGTATGTGTGCACCCAGATTGGCCTCCCAGCAAGGCTGCGGAGTTTTTAATAGTTTGGTTTTGACTGGGTCTGTTTCAAAGTCTCTGCTAGATTTTTTTTCCCCCTGAGTGCAGCTTCCTCTTAATACTCCCTAGCAGACAACAGATGCTGAATGTGGGAAGCAGCTGTCACATACAGGATATTGAAGGATGATGAAATCAACTGAACTCATGCATGTACGCTAATCATGTCAGTGCTTGTTGTTTGGGTCGGTCATTGTTTTGGTAGGATTCTATCCATATCAGCTGCAAAGCCTGAACAAATGTTCTGGAATTTTTGTATTGTTTTTTTCCCTCAAATACTATCTAATCTTCCAAGTTTCCACGGGAAATCTAACCAAAACCAAAAAACAAACAGGTTACTGTAAATTCTTTCAGGAGTGACATATTTGACACATAGACAGCATCGACTTAGGATGTGATGCAATTGCAATGAAATTTAAGTGCACATGCACATCTCTCTTGTAACCGTTATCTCATCTACAGATGGCACAGCAGCTACAGTGGAAATTTATCTTCAAAAGTCAAGGCTGTTTTGACCATGACTAAATGTCATTTGACGATAACAGAAACTGAGGTTAAAAAATCTTTAAAACGGAGACTGTTTTGAAAATATCTTTGCTACTCTGGAACGGAAGAATGGCCTCTGACATTTAAATAACAGTCAAATGTTTGGTAACTGATATTCAGCAGAGTCATCAACGCAGACATTGTTTTTACAAAGTTCTCTCAAATGAATGTGACCGCTGGCTTAAAATGTCAAGTTAACTGGACTTGTACTAAGGAGCTTAAACAATTTGTTCATCATTTTAAAATACAGTAACATAAAAATAACAGAAAGCAGCAGTGCTGTGCAGAAACATGACACCACTCCAAACAGACAAACCATTTTCTTACACAGCTGTTCCTTCGTTTGCAACAACAGGACATGCACAAATATTTTGATTCATTACAAACAAGTTTATCAGCTTGTTTGCAGAATGATGCATTTACTGAGATTTTTGCCATTGTGCTGTTTTAATTTGCATACTAGGAATGACTAGAAACACTAGCTCATTGAAAAGACTTCAAAGCAACTCTAGTATTTTCTACTGTCCACACAACATGTAATATTTTCATTACTACATAGAATTGTGGTTATTTTGCAAATGTAGCTAACCTGTACACTCCAACAGCCTCCTTGGATGTTCTTTCCAGATGTCTGAAACGCATAGCCATGGGCAACTCCAAACTAGTAGCCCGCCTAAATGAAGAAGCACAAATGAGTTAAAAGCATATACAACACTATTCTGCTTTGTACTTAACCCTTTAAGCTTCAGTCAATTCCAGCCGTTTTCAGTACAAAAAAATCGCTAATATTCTATTTTTAAATAAAAAAATTACGAAAAATACGGGGAATATTGGACGCGCATCGGGAGGTGCATTTCCTTGAAAACGACCGATTCGGGGATTTTATACCGACTTCAGGACATGTTTTGGACAAAATAGTTTCCTGGCTTGTGTCATCTGATGTAAAAGGTTGGATTATGGCCGTTTTTTGTGGAATCTTTTTTTTTGTGTGTAATAATAAACCCGGAAATGTGAGTCGCGCTGTGTGCTTTGAAGCCGTGTATAGAGAACGGATGGATGAATATTTGTTTTTGTCGGACAAATGTGTTTTTCTCACCCGCTGTGGTAATCGCATCTGAAAGTGGTTTATACCGGCGGATTCATGAGAATCTAAGCTTTCCATCGGTGTATAGTGTTTGTATAATCGCGTTTGCACCCGTCGGACATTCCTGAAATTCCTATGCAAATTAGTAGGTGTACCGCCGGCGGTACACTGAAGCTTAAAGGGTTAACTCAAATTAGGTGCATGGCTACAATATTTAGGGAAGAAATCTGCAAAATTTTGTGCAAAAGCCTTTGTGCGCAGGGCACTGTTTGAAGTTAAAGTTGAAAAAAACATTTTCGTTGTTTTTGAACGTGCAGAGACATTTTTTGGAAAGAAGAAGTACAACTAAACGAGTGAATGCCTGACCTCGTGGACTTCAGGAGAACCTCATCCTCCTCATCATCATAAGGCCCAATGTCAGGAAGCTGTCGGTGCTGAGAAGCCAGGAAGTTGAAGATGTCAAATGTAGACTTCCTGTAATACAGAGAAAATGACATTAGGTCTAGATGAGTAGCATCTTTTTGTAACTCACAATTCCCAATAACAGCAACTCTTAAACGCACCTAAGGTAGAGCTCAGAGCGGGCACAGCCACTGGGATTGACAGGCAGGTCGTCCTCTTGGCTGAACTGTTTGAAGAATCGGAAGGCGTGCCGCTGACAGCGATGAGCCCCTTGAAGTTGCTCCAGCAAGAAGACCACAGCGTCGTGGACCAGACCCAGCATACGGCCGCCGGTGATCCTCTGAAAAGTCAGAGGCCTCAACCGTGCGAGTGCTCGTGCCTCCTGCACCCCGTCGATCACCGCTTTCCAAGCCACTGAAGAGAGAGTCAAGAATCAGGAGTCATTCGGTGAACACAATGAACAGAAATTGCAAGAGAACTCCCATGTCAACAATCTCTTTTAGATAATTTTTGGAGGCTTTAGAAGGACCTTTATTATTACAATATACTCCTTACCTTCAATACTGTCCGCCTCCACACTGAAACCATCCTCGCTGGTTATCTCAAACCGTAAGTGTGGCTGGTCTCTGTTAGCTGGACAAACCTCGTCCTCATCAGATGGTGTTGGTTCTTCATCTGAGGTAGAAGCAGCGCCTGAGCAAAAAACACAATTCGTACAGCTTGTCCTTGAAGGCATTAACTGCAGTAAGTGTTGCATGTTGCAGACATTGCTGAAATGATGCAGTTTAAACAAAAGAGTACCAGAGTATTTCTTCCAGTCGGTCAGTGTGCTGTGTCCCACTGGTTCCCATGCATGCTGTTTGCCTTGTTCACCTTGAGACAAATAATTCCAAGGCTCTGACCTGGAAAAGACAACACAGAAGTGTTTTTTTTTTAAGTTTCATAATACAAATATTTGTTTCTCGACTTATCTGACATTTGATTTTGCTTTATGGAACATTTTCCTCTGCTAACCATGCTACATGTAAAACTGTCAATGCATGTAATATACTCCTACGATAATATACTCCTGCTAAACTGATCCACTACAGGGGGTCCTTGGTATATGAAGTCACTGATCTACGGCGTTTTGTCGCTATGTCGGAACTGGTAACATGGAATTACTTGATGTGTGGATCGGACGATTACGTCGTCACATGGTGCTACCGACACGGCACGAAACAACACACACACACACGTTTGTACTTCTATCTTAGTGAGGACATCCATAAGTGTAATCCATTTCCTAGAGCCTTACCCTAACCTTAACTATCACAACTGATTGCCTAAACTTAATCCTTACCCTAACCCTAACTAAACCTCAATTCATACCTGTTCTCGAAAAACAAGTCTTCACCCTCAAACATGGCTCATGTTTCAAAGTGAGGACCGGCCAAAATGTCCTCACTTTGTAAAAATGTCCTCACTTTGATAGTTAAATGCAGAAAATGGTTCTCACAATGTAGCAAGTACAAGAACACACACACACTACTGCTGACCCTCAGCCAATCCAAGGTGAGCTAACTAAACATGGCACGTTCACTGACATTAGGTAAATCTCGAACTGAACAATGAACACTGAAACATCAACAACAATATCAGTCCGTTACAATATTCTGTTATCTTCTTGTAAAATTACTCATACATGCATGAAGGTCATTGGTATTCATGACTTTTCCAAAGAACTAATTGATATTGCGATGTACCTAACGGATTTGCTTACATTTTCGCTGGAGTTCCGATTTACGGTGAAAATTGACTTATATCAATACGTAGGAACGGAACTTTGAGGTAAGTCGAGGACCCCTGTATTTGTCTGGACGGTTGGGCATTATTAGTTTTCTTCAACAAGTCTGTTTCTTGATTTAGATTCTTAAAGGGGCGAGTGGTTAGGTCTACTACAAGAGTGAAATCCTGCTCTGTTTTAGAGTGAAGCATACCACAGCTCTGCGCTGTGTATCAAACACTTAATAATTATATCAATTATTAAAGTTAAAGTATAGTTAATATAGGCACAGAATGACTGTACGTACCCTTTCTTTAAGGCAGTGATGTACACTAGAGGTTTTGTTGAGGGAAGTGACTCCCCTGATGTGTGACAGATGTAGCCGAGCAGAGCCACAGTGAGTAAATTTAGGTGTAAGGGTACTGAGGTTACTGATATCAGTGATGACGTGCCAAGATAAGTGTATTTGCTACACAGAGTCTGCGTGCTGTGTTTCCTGTCACAGACGAGAAACTATAACGAGTCTAATCCTGTTTCAGTCAAGTGTTTTGTAGTAGAATTTGCAAAATTAAGATAAGTGGTAAAAGCCAATTGCACAACATTGGCTGTTTACCTGCTAACAAAGCAACTCAGCAACAGCTGTGTCGGGATCGTGATTTATTAAGACAAAAATATTCAGAGATTTAAAGACACGCATGCACTCAGCTCACAACTAATGATCAAGGCTGATAGTGGTACAATGCAGTACACTGTTTACATTTTTTTAGGAATTATTACATAGCATCCAAACTGATCTTTCTTAATTATTCCTTTAGAATCAGAGCTTTGGAACCTGATGCCTAACCCTTTTCATAAAACATGTGAGAGTAAATGCAATACGGAAAATCACTGGAAAAATGTCATATAAATGTGAAAGAAAACCAAATATTGACAGCTCAAATTATGACAGCTCTTAATGTGTTTTGAGTTCAGAATTTGTTCAAATTTGGAAGTAATTTTGTTTGAAATGGACCTAATGGAAAATACTTTAAAGAGCAGAGCCACAACAAGCGGCTGAGTTACTGAATTGAAATAAAGGTAAACTGCAGTTATTTTGAGTATTGGTTAATTGTTTCCTGTGCTAAACACCATCACTACAAACATGAGCAGGTTAAATGTCTTCGAGGTTTGTATTGCTGCTAAGCCAGAACAACAAATTTAAAGAAAATGATTTTATGACAACAACTGTTGTTTCCAGTCGTACTTCCGATAAACAAAAACTTACCCTGAGCTGTCGGAATCGCTCATCCGCTCCTCCTTTAACTCGTCCAGGTTCAGCACTCCTTTCACTGTTGGGGTCTTGATGCGAACTCCGGAGGCTCTGCTGGAGATGCTCTGGAAGGCTGGTCTGCGGCGCTCCTCCACCTCAGTGATGGGCTCTGGCTGCAGGAAATCCACTTTAGACTTCTTCGTGACGATGCGGTCTGAAAGCGAAGACACTCTTTTCATCCGGACGTGGGTGCGAGGGCGGGATACGGGAGCTGGTGTTGATGTTGGTGACGGAGAGCGAGATGACACCGGAGGTTCTGGTTCAATTAACAGGTCAGGAGGCAAAACCAGTGAGGAAGGGCTCATTGTCCGTAGCCCGCTCCACTTGGGCGTGTAGTTACTTGCCATTGCTTGATTGATAATTGCTTGGGCACTTTCAGCAGGACTCGTGGGAGGATTCTCAGCTGACAGAGCAGGCTGCACTGAGGACTTGGCTGACTTGGATTTTTTGGATGCGCTGGACTCCTTCTTCTTCTTTGGCTTTCTTACCTCTGGGACAGTTTCGTCTTTTGATGTTTTTGTGTTTTTTCTTGACTTCTTTACATTGACCGATGCCACCGCGCCGTTGCTATTGTGAGTTAGCAGCTGTGTAACAGTGGCTGGGCTCTGAACCGCAGGTGTGACTGACAGGGGAACTGCTGGTGTCATGTTGACCCCGGCTGGTGGAGCAGACATATTACCAGCTGCTGCCAGTGTGGCTGAAAGTGCGTTGCTCTGCAAAAGGCTGGCAATCTGAGTGACACAGTTATAGGAAGGGGAGTTGGGAGTGGGAAGCTGGAAAGTGTTGCTTTCTGGGTTTTTCACAAAGATCTGCCCGAGACGGTTCACCAGTAGGACATGTGGTGTGGGATCTACATTGGGACCTCCCACCTCCTTTACAGTGAGAATAGCGTGACCAGGTAGCGCCTGGGGTACCACCGGCTGCTGAGGCTCTATAGCTGTCCTGGGTGTGGAGAAATTGATGGAGATTGTGTGACCAGATGTAGCTTCCTTCTGTACAGATGAAGAGCTGTAACCATTTAAAATCACAGGGGTGGAGGTGGTTTGTACTGGCGCTGAAGTGGCTGAACAGTGCGTTGACAGTCCAGAAAGAGACGGCATTGAAGCAGAGGAAGAAACAATGGTGAGGGCTGTAGAACCCAGTGGCTGTGTTTGTGTGGAGTACACGGGAACAGAAACTGTACCGCAAGTTCCTGCTGGAAGGCAAGTGCTTATCGTAGCCGATAACCCCAGGTCATTCTGAGGGGTAACATTTAGCAGTGCTTGTGTCACGTCTCCAACTGTACTGAGAGTTGTTAGCTTAGTCGACTCCACAGATGTGAAGGCTGTTGCCTCTTGTGCAGTTGTGACCGGCTGAAGTGTAATACTTGTTAGAGGAGGCTGAGTGAAACCTGGTAAACAGGAATACATCTGGAGGGAGTCTACGAGGCCTTGGGAGGAGTTTTGTGCATCTGTGGTATTTAACGGGGAGGGCTGAAGAAGACCGAGCAGGGAGCCCTGACCGTTAACAGCAGAATCTGCTAGTGAGGGCTCACTTGTGTTAGGTGTTAAGTGGTTCATCAATACAGCAGATGCCTCAGTTGATGATGCAAAGTGGCTGCTGTCAGGATCTGAGTTCAGGACTTTACAAGTTTCAACCTGTGGAGTCTCATGTGCATTTTGTAGCACTGGAACCATCTCAGTGAAACGTGGGCTACTGTCACATCTCTCAAGAACAAGGGGTGTTTCAGAAGCCAACGGCAAAGTGGAATCCAACAATAACTCCCCTGAATATGACGTCTCAGGCCCCTTTGTAAGCAAGTTAGACAGACTGTTATCAGCTGGAGTAGAAAGCATGCTCTCCTGATCTACTAAAGGAGTGCCAGAGCTGTGACTGGATTTAGGAGGATCTTTAGGTGAACCTGTAGGACCTTTTCCGGCAACTGACATGGTGACAGTTGAACAATCTGTTTGCTTATCATCAGACAATGATTTCTGAGCCTCTGTGCCTCCAGGAGCGTTTATATTTTTTGTGTTTTTGCCCTGTATCTGATTTTGACCGGAGCCATCAGCTTTCTGAGCATCATCGTTGGTCGCTACACTTGCATCACTCTCTGTACCATCATCTACCCCGTCAAGCTGAGCCAAAGGCCTCGAAGAGGGAGAAGAAGGAGATTTAGAATGATCTTTTGATCCAGGGCAGCTGACTATCGTCCGCGAGAAGTCAAAATAGTGCTCCATGTCATCATCAGAGGATGAGTTGCCCAAGTCATCCCTGGCTGAGGCTGCAGACCGTGGCAAATTGGCCACAAGGGTTTTCCTCTTGTGCACCTCTTGAGTTCTTCCCCAGAATTCCTCTTGATCATCACCTTCCACCACTATCTGTCCCCCACAGTTCATTGCCACTCCTTCATTCAGGAGTGTTTCCTCAATTTCAAGTTCTGTCCGCATCTCTTGGCCCAGACTCAAGCTGGGATCCTTGTGGAATGAACTGTAGGGAAACTCTTCTTCATCCTTCTGCTGGTCTCCCTGCGGTGATGTACCATTAGCTGGGGAGACATCCTCAGGCTCTGGCGAAGCTAAGAAGTTGTGCGGCACCTCGACTGAGTCTGACTGATTCAGATCAAACGACAGTCGGGTTCTGGGTAAATGCTGTATGGATGATGAGAAAGGCAGACCAACAGAACTTTCCTGCCAGGGGGACTGAGGAAAGAATGATGAGGTACAGTGGGTTACTGTATTCCCGGGGCATCGGACTGAGGAAGCACTTCTACCTCCAGCTGGGCGGGACGATGGAGAATTTATCAAGTTGTCTGTAGCACCAAGTGGGAACAGTGGGGAGGTGGGGAGGGAAGATTTTCCAGCACGGAGGGTGATTGGACCAGGCAGGGGGCCCAGGGGAGGAGGAGACAAGTGAGAGCGCATGCCTGTCGTCTGTGAGTGAGGGCTGTGGCGACGAACTCTTCGAGTCTCTTCCAGATCACTTATGGTGAGTATGTGGTGGGGTTTCAACGGGACCGCCCCTAAGTGGGAAACACAATTAATGAGAGCTTTAAACGTGTGCCTGTAACTAGATTTACACATTGTTTGCTGGTGGATTTAAATGACTTTTATCAAAAAAAAGCTGTGAGCTTATGTTTTACCTGGCGATGGCAAAGGTCGGGACAAACCCCCAGCTGGTCTTCTGGGTTGGGGATAGCTTGGAATCTTTGGCCTTGCACCGTGATCTGACTTCAGGGGAGGGACAAAAGTTTCTTCCACTGGGGGCTGGGCTTCTATCATCTCAGTCTCTTGGGCTTCAGGCTCTGAAGATTTGTACAAAGAGTTTATGAAACTACAAGTATCTTTATCAATTCAAAGTAAATCACTCAATAGTAAAACACGCACCAGGGAGCGGACAGGGGCTGTGAGCGATGGTGTGATTGTCGCCTTGGTCTGGCATCTCCTCAACAGGTTTCTCTGGGACAATGGGCCGGACCTCCCGGACTGTACATGTGTATTTGCACCGACGCAGAGGATTGACTGTACTCCAGTACCAGCGAGAAGACCTTAGGAGGGAATAAAATCTAATTTTTAAAAGTGTTCATTTCTTTTCATGTTGCAAATATGATTTTTTTTTTAAAAAAATAGAAGTAAGTTTGAAAACAGAAACTGCAACTTACTGAAAACCCACAGGAAACAATTTTCCTTTGTTTGCAGAAAGTTCTGTCAGTATACCGAGTCTGTCAATCTGCAAGGAGCCTGTGTGAAAATGTGCATACCAGTTAATAGTATAACACAAGCTCATCCGAAGAAATGCCAGTGAGGAGAGAAACATGAAAACTATCCAAAAGAAACCGACTTACCAATCATCACATTGATCAGTTCTGGCTCCAGTCCAGTCAAGAACTTTCTGCGGAGACTGATTCCCTCAAAATCCACATACACTCTACGATTTACTTCAAATTCTTGACCGGTTATCATCTATGCAACAAAGAAAACAATGTAAAAATGCGATCCAAGAAGATTCAAATTCTAAATCTTTACAACATCAAGCAAGAACAACGGTGTAAGAGCGGAATTTACCCTGCCGCTGATGAGATGTCTATGTTTGTAGCAATAGACCTTCTTGTCATCTTGGAACACACACTGGCGGGAGCGGGCGCACATGAAGTGGTAGTTGCTTTGACAAGATGTCAGGCAGCAGCCAACTGTAGCACCCGTCTGGTTGCACCGTTCACATCGCTAATGGGATTGGATTTGGGATGGAGTGAAGAGTAAAATGTTACATTTGAGTTTAAGTAACAAAGGAACAGCAATTGCAAGAAAGCTTTTGTCTATGAGTTGACCAAACTGATGTAATCTTATCTGGTATGTTTTAAACCCTCTGAATCCAAAACCTGACAGCTAGTTTGATAGGCATGTTAAAAGATTGCCAACATTACACAATTTAGCAAAGCCAGAAACTGCAATAAACCAAACCAAAAACACAGAATTGCCATACTCTGAAGTTTTCCCACAGTCATTGAACTCATCATCTATGATGTGCTGTTTAGTTAGAAAACTTAACCAATTACATATTTCCCCCAAATCACTTTTTGTGCATGTTTCATTGAACACACATTTGCTCTAACCAAATTCTGCAAAAAATAAACAAAAAACTGCATTCGTCAGTGCAACTGAGAAACCATTAGTGACTCAGATGTGACCAACAGCCACATGACAAATAATCTACTGAGTTTTTGGCTGAAATGGGATGAACTGCTGGCTGTTTGCACAAAGACAAAAGTATAAAAACTAATTTTAAATATAAGTAGTAAAATATCCATAGTATTCTAACCAATTACATCATTTCAACTTTCATTTTTTTCCTGCTACACTGATTCACTGTGTTAGAATTTTATTATACCGAAGAAAAGACATTTGGATTTCTACACTTCCAGTCATGGTTGTGCTGTTGTCAAAAAGTGCAAGACTTTTTATTTCACTGCAAAACGAGCCCATGTTGAGTGCAAATGTGACAAGAGCAGAAAATACTCAGAGACAGTTTGAAGTTAAGCGGGTTAAATGCTCAACTACCAGCGTAATCTGACTATATTCCTAGTAATAAATGAAATGAGCAAAATTTCAACCAACCATCAAGCGCCCCCTTGTGACGGCACTGTGCACATGCAGCAGAGAGCCATTGTCCTCTTCAAAAACTTCCGCGGACCAAAGACAGCAGTTGACGTGTGCCCATTCATTTTGGCCCAAGTACAGTAACCTTCCTGCTTCCTGTTGAACAACACAAAAAAAAACGTCCAATAAGTAAACAACACAAGCTGTATGTGCAGTATTAAGAGTTTACTACATCCTCTCAGCCACTGTTCACTTTCATAGTCAATGCAATCCTCACATTAGGTTTGAGGTCTCCATATTTTTGGCACAAAGAGCACTGTCTCTCATCGTCTTTAGACCATCCAGTGTCTAGATCAGCTTTTGAAAGCCGGCCTCTTTTCCCTACACAAATGTACAAAAGTTAAATGGCAAAGCAAAACATCACACAAAATCAAAAGTACTTTTCTCCTTGTCTTTCCTGAACTGACGACATTACCTTTGAATTTGAGTCTGACAGCCCTGCTGGCTTTGAAGTAGTTCCTGCTTGTTGGCTCCCCAGACATCGGAGAAACTGCCTCCTCTTCTTTTATATCCAAGCTTTGCCCATTGTCCTCCTGCAAGAGCCCCAGTGGAGCCCTGGACTGGAGCTCCTCTCTCTCCTGCCACTGGGCGTAAACATGCTCCGTTGTAGGAGGATGAACAGCATGGGACAACATCCCACTACAGAGAGAATTCCAGAGTTTAAATACTAATAAGTTTCAATGCCACAGAAAAACAAACCAGCACATATGGCTATGTAATAATAGTAGGTATGCAGCAACTAAATGCATACTAATGATGAACTATGTTGTTGTAAACATCTCAAATGCTAAAAATGCATGCACACTATTGGTTTTAGCATGGATCAGAGGACATTTCAAATAAACACACTGTACAAATCAGTATATGGTAACCAATACTCACACAGGCAAGTCTTTGGTACAAGGGTTCCACACCTTTGGGTCTTGGCTGTTGAACCAATTAAATACCTCCTCGAGGAGCTACAGAAGAAAAATCATCAGTCAGTTATAAATGCTGACTCACCTGCATATCTGAAAGTGTTATGTGCCACATTCCCATACGATAACAATGTAAAAGTTAACACATTAGAGACAATTTGGGGTAATTTCCAGCACCTTTAGGTAGTACGAGCGTGCTAGGGCGGTGGGTCTCCGCTCCTCTGGAAGATCATCCTCTTGCTCAAGCCTCTTTCGTACCACCTGAACCACATCTTCATGGAACATTTTCTATTAAAAAATGAAAGAACAACAATAATTTAGTGGCCATTTATATTTGCATAAAACTTCAGTATTCCTAAAATCACAGTATCCCACAAAACTACACATTAATGTGGAAGCAGAAGCTGGGACTTTATACTTGTGAGAATCGGTAAGCTGCCTAATATTAAACTATGAGTCCTCTTCTTTGTTACTTTATTTTATTATCCTCTGTGACCAGAGTCCATGCACATCAGAAAGACTCACTGTTACGTGCATGGTTTCAAAACCTTATAAACATTTACGGAATCCAAGGTTCAAAACTGTATAATGCAAGAATGTTTACAAATATGTCCTACATTATTTTATGCATCATTCTTATCTGACCTTCAGAACTTAATATCAATAAAGTGCCATAACATGAACACAGATTTTAATCTTTGGTCGCAGAGGTCAAAGATTAAACTCCTTTAGTGCATGCATGAAGAGGTTATGTACTCACCAATGTAGTATAAAGGCCTTTGTCAAACTTCTTGCCTACAGCTCGGAGATCACAGGCAGGCTGTCCTTCTATTCCACTGTCAGGGTCAACCAACTTTTCACACTGCAGCAGAAACCAGAGCATATTTAACATGCTTTATTTCACAGGTTTCAGTACTGCTTAAGCGCTTGTAAACTACAGAAAACTAGTAATTACAGTAAATGATTTGTAAATTTCACATCTCACATCTGTCACATTACTTTTCATTCATAAAAACAGAATTTAAATCTCCTACCTGTGAGCAGGTAACAAGGTGCTGGGTGAGGGTGGAGGAAAGCAAGCATGCTAGCACCTTCTCCACCCCGGACCTGAGCTCAATGTAGAGCAGCTCTCTCCAGGCACTGGGCTGAGTCACGCTGCACGGCCGACACGAGTACACAACACTCTCTGGCAGGCTGGACAGGATCTCATACAGTTCATCTGAAATGAGAGCATTTCACATGGAGATGTAGTGAAATGTTAAAAATCCCCATATATTATGTGTCAGATCAGAGAGGTTAGAGTTTAACTGAAATTTCTGTGCAGATCCAAACCACTTTCTTTTAAAATTTTAAATATAGATAGACAGCATTAAATTTGGTGGAGGACTGTGCTCTTTGAGTGGCCCTTTAATTACTTTCAAACATAACAGAGGCGGTAAATGGTGGTGAAACTTTGCAATTATTCTTTGGTTAACATGCATGCTGAACAATGGGTGTGCATCTGTACAAATCAACTACAGATGATTCCACCAGCAGAAAATGTTATCCTCAGGGTGTGTGAACATACTGCACATGTGTAAAGCTACAGCCAAGCCCGAAATTATTCATACCCCAAGCAAATTTTGACTTAAAGTTACTTTAACTGTAAATAAAAGCCGAGAAATTATTTTTTGCACAATGATACCTCTTGTACATCATCTTATCTTTTGAGAAAGATCTATGTCATTTCCAATCCAAAAAACTGACTAGTTCAATAAAAGTAACTTGCTATTGGACTTGGCTGTGTATATGCATGTTCAGCATGAAATAGCAGTAATACACGAAGTTGGATGTTTAGCATTGTTTTACCGCTGTTAATGAGCACAGAAAATGTATGCCATCAATGAGGATGGTAACGACAAATCACCTGTTAGATCCTCACACTTGGCATGCACCCAGTGGTTACAGGTGCCGCACTGCATCATCTGACTGTCATAGTCATTGTCCTCATAACACTTGAAGCAGATTGGACAGTAGTTACCTACAAGAAAGAAGAATTCGGAAAAGATCAGCCTTAATTTAGCTAATGTTGGTAGATACAGGAGGCGACACATCACCAAATGTTCTGTCCAGATAAAACTCTTCCCTCACCCTGTTCGTAGAGTTTGGAACAGTCTGGACAGAGTCCTTTGTCATGGTTCCACTCAGTGTCCCAACTCTTCCCCGGTGTAACACCACAACTTTTACACCGGATGCATGTCATACAAACCTGCACAAAAACAACCACATTAATCCGTAAAATCAACAGGATTATTATGAACTTTGGCATGAATTTGTGTTTTTTAAAGCAGCCTACCCAGGCTTTCCTCTTCTTGTTTTGCTTTGGATAGTTGGGTCCCAAACAGGAAGCATGATAACAGTTCTGGCATCGCTCACACTCTAATAAAGGCTGAGAGAGAGGAGAAAAAACATGCTGATTGAACTGCATTAACAGCGGGAAAGCAAAACAAACAAAACGATCTTTCTGTACCTTTGAGAGCTTGTTTTTCCTGCCGCACACGTGGCAGAACTTGCAGCGTCGGCAGCACCAGTTTTCCTTGTTCTCCTCAGAGGGGCGCTCTGCTGGTTCAAGGCAAAACTGGTGGAAGGGTTCACAGCATACTTGGCAATACAGCATCTGTAACAAGAAAATCACAAAAAAGGAATCCTCAGTATTAAAAATAGTCCTCAAACAACGTCAACATATAAATATGATGAAATTCATCCTTTTTCCACATCTGTATCACATACAGCTTTGGAAATAACTATTAGACTACTGTGACAGCTGTTTTTTGCCTCATTTGTGGGTTTTGCTGGAGCCATTCTGCATTTTTTCTTAATGTTGTAATGGACAGCTGTTTTACTGATTCCAAGCCAGTTGACAATAAGTTTCTCTTACTTTGTATCCATCTTCGTTAAGCATAAACGTGTCTGTCTTCTCACCATCGCACAGTTCTCTTATTTTAGACATTATTGCAAGATAATTTAGTTTGGATTATATGATGACTTGCGCACAAAAAAATGATGACTCAAGAATATACTTCATTGCATCTGTTCAAAGCTGTCCATGTTAAATTATATACCACACAATTGTAAAAACCTTTTTAGCTAACAGTTTGCAAAGACGAGATGGTTAGAATGGCAAAGCAACACATCAAGTACTTCAAGTAAAATGGAGCAGAAAAAGGAGCAGCTACCTCATGTTGCCCTTTACTGGCACAAAGGAAGCAGACGTAGGGTGGCATCAGCGGCGCAGAGGTCAGTATACTTAAGCCGCCCATATTCCAGACATTCTCCAAAGTACAGTCCTCCTGAAAAAGAGACGCAATGACTGATTAGAAAAGACTGCTCACAGTTCTCACCAACATAATACTGTATCTGCTAACCAATATCCGTGGAGAATAATAAAGAAACAAGAATGCACGACCAGTCAAAAATTTGGACACACCTTGTCATTCATTGGTTGATATTTAATTATTTTATACACTGTAAATTAATACTGAAGACATCAAAACTATTAAAGAATACATATGGAATTACATTGTAACAAAAAAGGGTTAATCTTCAGAATTAATGTACAATGTAGAAAATAATCCAAATGAATACAAAGCATTGAATGAGGTGTGTCCAAACTTTTGACTGTTACTGTGTATACTTCCATGTTGCCGATCAGTGAAAAGACTTTTATAAATCTAAAATTTGTTGTTCAGTTAAAAAGCACCACTTGATTTATTAGTAGAAACCTTTTTAAAACAAAGCACATACTGCAATAGGTTCAAGTAGGAAATGAGAAACAAACACTGACCTCTATTGGGCAAATATAATAATATGTGAAGTAGTAAATTGCATCCTTTGTGGAATAAATAATGCTTGAGGACGACTAATATATTAAATACCTTGTGTTTAACTCCAGTTCGTATATCAGCTCACACATCTGCATTTATTGTTAAAATGTACAACTCCAGCCGAAATTCTGAGGATGTTCTACCTCTTAAACTAATACAAGAAATGTTTATACTGCAACATATGTAATGTAGTGTAAATAAAATAAAAAAAGGCCTACCTTGAAGTCAACCCTGATTTTGTGAGTAGGTTTAGACGACTCAACATCTCGCTGCTCAAATCCGTGGGCCAAGGCAGCCAGGACACTGGGAGGAGTCTGCTCCAAGGGACTCTGAGACGAGAGACCCTAAGAGACAACCATAACGTAAATATGAGCACATTTAAATTTGGATTTGAGTATGCATTCACATGTCAGCACGGACACCGAGTATCAGCATCATCAAGATTTTAAAGGTACCACTACTACTACTGACACATCAATCAGATACTGTCAGCTATTTTTTTGTTCATTTCTCTTTCCCTTGTCACTTTTGCTCAAGGTTCAAAGTGCTTCTTCTCCCACGGCCAGTATAGTTACAGAAAGGTCGAGAAAAAAAAAAAAAGCCAAGACAGAGTTTGCCTGTAACCTCTAAATCACTGAATTCCCTCCTGCTGTCAGCGCTCTAAACTGAAAGTGAACTTCTAAACAACAGTTTAAATGCTGCTCTGCACGTTTCAGACTGCTTTTATGAACACACCTATAACTAAACTACCAGCTGGCTACTCACTACACTTAATCATTAACCCATGCTTGTATAATTTGGCTAGCTTTATGTGTTAGCTCTGGGATGTTAGCATACATTACACACCCGGGGCAGGGAGAGATGAACTACAAGTTAGGGAGTGTGCATTCCTCCAACTGTATGTGATGTACTTTCAGTAGATGTTTCGACGGGGACATTATGTTCCCACTTTCACATGCAAAACACTTGTTGCACTTGTGGCAAGAAATACTGCCAGCATCGACTTCAGCGGACTGGAACTGACTAGAGCTGACTTGTCTCTAATGGATACACAGGTATCCATGACATGACACACACCAAGCTGACAAAAGCCAAGGAAGAACATGAATGGTGGAGCAAGTACATCAGGTAAAAGGTCAGCAGTTGACATTTGCAGAAGCTTTGTCTGCTGGGAACACATTAAAAACAATAACCTCCTCGAATCCAGTCATGTTTCCTGCAGCACAGTACTAAGCAGTGTTCTGGACAGGAGACTTGTTTGCCAGCCTTAGATAGACCACTGACTGACAGCTTTGAAAGAAAAAAAATCAAACAGAAAATTGGCATAAACCCAAGTTGTGTAGGCCAACGCAGGTGTCGGCATCGATTAAACTCACCTTCTCAGGTTTACGTCGACCCGTTGGTACACGATGGGAACTGGACTTTCGATGCCGGATTTCTTCATCTGAAATGTCGCCCAGAAATCCGTCCAGTGACACAAAGTCTTCAGAGGACAGGAAAAAATGATAAATATTATTCAGTACATAGCACGAGGCTTTGTTCCCTCACATAAAAAAAAAACACACATTTTATAATCTGAAACCAATGCAGTTTCTGTGCGTTTTCTTCTTCTGTGACTTTTTTATTCACTGTGGGCTCATTTTTTGCTGCAATATAAAGTCCTGCACCTCTATGAAAACAGCACGGCCATGGCAAGAAGTAGACAAAAACTCAAAAATATCTTTTGTGCATAATATCATTATAATGCCATAAATAATTTTAAAGAAAGGAAAAATGAAGGTTGAATTTCTTTGACTGTTTATCTTACAAAAATGGATAAACCTGGAATCAACATGTTTTTCAAGTGGCCACAGGTGTTTCCAGGACAGGAAAAATAGTGAATCAACATACTACAGATATTAAACTACTTGCACTTTTAATTTGTTTCCTTTTAATTGTGTTCTATCTTTTCTATATAAACACCCCTTCATTTCAGCTTTAGAATGCTTGAATATTTGTAACATTACTTTTCCCACGTAGGTGAGTCAATGATGGTTTCAGGGTTGCACCAGGGAATGAGCATTTTTCTAGATTTCTACAGAATCTGGTCAGCAAATTTTGGTTAATGTATAAATGTAAAATGAAGTGACTGCGATGAAATTTGGATCTTAAGCTAAATTAGGTTTACAGGTATAACAGCAGGCGATGGATTAGAAATTCAAGGACCATCAGAAAGGTGAGAATTTGAAGATTCTTCCCATTTTATTTCCTGGCTGTGATGAAAAAATGAATTGCGGCATTTTTTCAAAAAGACAACATGCTTTTCTGGAGTTTAGGGAGTTAGATAAATGAGTTATAAACCATTTTAAAACAGATACTTATCACCTATAGCATCATTGAAAACATTACACTTGATAATCCGTCTCATAAGGTCTCCAAGTGTTAATTTACCTTGACTGAAACGGGGTCCAACGCCTCTTCTCCTCGCTGGGGACGCAGAGCTTGAGACAGCTTTATCATCTAGATCTGAGTCGTAATCCACCAGGTCAAAATAGACACGGGGTTTCACAACACGTTTTGGCTGCTTCCTTACTGACGGACTGTTACCGTCGCCCTGGAGACCAGATGGCGAGTCCACAGCACCCTCGTTCCCTTCGTCATTACTTGAATGACCCCCGCTGAGAGAGGACCGCCGTCGCTTAGAAGAACCTTAAAAAAAAAATAAAAAAAATCAAGCAGAGGAAGCATTGTTGCTGACGCGCTGAGCGTTATGTAAGAGGTGTTACAGTGACCGGAAGCTTACATGCTGAAGTGAAAAATTACCTTTGGGTGCCGTTCTTCCGCTTAACCTGCGAGCTTTCCTCTCCTCAATTTGATCACATCTCTTATACCTTGTGGTAAAGAAAGAAACGTAGAATTCTTATTTCTGAGCAACGTGTTGCGCTCCACTGCAGGTAATAATTAAGTGAACTTACACACAACACTGCCGCTTCGTATTGGGACCACCGAACTTGGGTTTGTCGAGGCAGTTCATGCACTTGCCACAGTCGTCCTCGTGGTTGCATCCTTTGCATACTCCACACCGCCTCGAACGGTAGCCAAATGGCCCAAGTCCTTTCCGCTTCACAAAATTTGACGGCTTCTTGACCTTTGTGACTTTCAGATCCGAGAGGCCAGGACTGTCGGATTCTGACGGAGATCCCACATCTGCAACAACAAAATTACAGTAAGACTGAAAAGCCAATATCTTTTACGATTTAGAGACACATCAAAATAGAAACAATGGGGATGTACTGAGTAATGTATTATACAGATTTCATCCAATTTCATGCACTTCTCTGTTACAACAAATGATCAAACCAGTCTGATTTCAATCAATATGAAACACTTCTGTTGACAAAAATCGAGCTGCTTCACAAACTACTTCTCTGTCAGGTCTGAGGAGCCGAAACCAGTTTTGTTTCTCTTCCTGCTGCTTGTGCTGCTACCACAAAATTACAATCAACTCACATGATATTCCAAGAAAGCGAATTCATTGTTACTTCCTCAATCATGTCAAATCTACCTTTTGTGACCGCTGTCGGGGAAATCCCAGATCTTTCATGCAGTGGCAAGGCGCTGAGTCTGGGAATGTCATCTGGTACCAGAGCTCGAGGCTGCCCGAGTACCACTGATGCAGCACGACACACGTGTTTGATGCGCGGACCTCCTGCTCTGCGAAACTCCTGGCACAGCGGAGAGATGAGCTGTGGCTGTGGGGGAAAAATATACATAAAAGTGATGAAATTCGCACGAAAGACAACAGGTTTTCTTGTGGTAAAACCTGAGACAGAAACCAGATTTTTAGCTGGATTGATGCTTCGCCCCCTGAGGCTGATTGATTTGTACTCTTACTTGTCCTTGAGGTGGCTCTGTCTTGATGGGAACATTAGACTCAAGCTGCATCCTCTGCTTCCTCCTTTGTCTCTTGGAGGTCCTATCTTGAGACCGGGCTCCGGCAGGGCCAGATAACAGCTGAAAGGTTAACGAACAAAAACAAGGCGTCAATACAAGACACCCCAAAACCTAATGTGCATCTTTCAGAAAACATATTACATATGAGGTTTTTCTTTCTTTGTAACAGGTTCTAACCCTCTGCACTCTGAAAGGTATGCTATCTTTTTTTCAAATAAATACATGAAAATTACACCATTTATCAGAGTCTCAAACTGTATGACAGTCCTCAAACTAGTGTTTTTCCAGTATTGGTAATTCCTGTGGGCAAAATGCTATGGTTCCAGATTGGAGGGTTAACGATGTACAACTAATGACTACATTGACAGAGAACATGCTTGTGTTGATCGTGACCTTACCCCAGATGACTTAAGCTGTTTCTGCTGGTCAATTTTAATGAGCTGGACCTTGGCTTTCCTGAGGAGATTGAACATTCTTTTATTTGCACCAGTGAGGCGCGCTCTTTGCGAGGCTCCTTTCTCCACAGATGGAGGATGATCGCCTTCACCTGTGCTTGAGTTCTTTTTTGACTGCGACTCTCCTGTGGATATAAAGATTAGTAGTCTGTTGCATGCTCTTGTTTTCATGTTAGGTTAAGTATAAAATGTTTACCATGAATTTATCTGATGCTTTTAATCGTTGTTTTTACCTGAGTGAAGCTGGGCAGTGTCTTTTCCTGCTGAAACCTCCTGCTCACCTGGCTGTAATACAAGCGACTTCGAGTTCGTAGTCCGAACACACACAGCAACTTTTCTCACCACTCCAGGACTATCGAGGTCTTCTATCTTGAGCTTGGACTTCTCTTTCTCTGCGCCTGTACTCCGTTGCCTAAGGCTGATGCTCATGGCCTCATCATCCAGTCCTTCTGCTAAATCAACAGGTGGCTGAGGAGGTTTACTCGCGCTATCCAGTTCTGTTAGGTTTTTGCTTTTGGGAAGTCCCATGTGAGGTTTCTTTAGCCTATGATACATCTTGAGGTGAGCCGTTTGCTTGCAAAACTTGGGAGAACCTTTCTTCTTTTGAACATCCAGGAGGTCAGTAGATAGTTCCAGGGGCTTATCAACAGGAGTGGATAAAAACAGATCCTCACATTTGTTCTCTGGAGATTTGTCCAGTGTATACGCCTCCTCGCTAGACACCTCTGGCACATGCCATTTGAAACTAGAGTTCTTTAGAAGAGACTTCTTCTTTTCATTTTTGCCACTTTTTCTCTCAGAAAACAAGCTGTCGGCTATGTCAATGCCGTCTTCTAGGTCCTGAGCTGAAAACAGATCGACATCCAGTTGAGCTTCACTCAATATATCCTCCTCATCAATTGGCAGGATGGGAGATATTGCTCTGTCTGTGCCATCATCTCGCCTCTTTCCTGGGCGTATTTGCAAGCCCAGGTGTAAACCCTTCTTTGGAGAGTTTCTTCGAGGCAGTACAGACATTCCAGCATCATCCATGAACCTTTGCGGGGTCTTGATTACTCGTGAGGATCTGGCACTCACAACAGGCATAATGAAGTGCTTGATGTTTTTGACGAACTTTGACTTCCCAGGCTGAGAATCTACAACATCTGTCTGCCCGCCATCAACTAACGTGTCCGTTTCTTCCTGCTTCAGACTGTTTTTGTCAAGTTCTATTTCCATCAGCTTAGAAATGATTTTAGTTTCTGTGTTTGGCCGTTTACTTCCAATGAACTGAAGACCTGACTGTCTCTTTTTGTACTTTTTATGTACTCCAATAAGTTTTGAGCTTGGTGTTAGTGCAGTAGCTGCCGGTGGAGCGGAAATGTCACCATCTTCCTCAACAATTTTCTCACTTTCAGTGAGTTTAAGTGGAGCAAACTTCCCATCTCTGCTTCTGTGTCTGTGTTTCTGACGCTGCCCAATTAAATTTTTACGCTTCTTTTTAATTTTTTTGAGAGATTTCCTTGACCTTTGGAGATCACTTGGTTGACTTTCCGACACCAAAGACTGTTGACCGTCTATCAACTGAATGTCCGTTTCCTCTTTTACTGGAGGCTGTATCTGCTCTTCTTCTACTTCCACTGACACAGTGTCCTGTTTGGTCTCTGGCTGAGTGCAATCTTGTGTTTCTGGCTGACTTACCTCTTCTACTAAAGGCTGAGCATCTTCCTGTAAAACAGGCTCTGTGTTGGGAGCATCAACTGTGACAAGCTCTGTGTTGACAGCAGTTTCAGGAGAAACAACAGCTTTCTTCCTTTGAACAGACTTCTTTTTCCCTAGTTTATTATTTCTACATCTTTTAGGTTTGGAAGGCACAGGCAATGGTTTGGCCTCTTCAATCTGTGGTTCTACCTCATTTTCCACCTTCTGTGGAGGAACTTCCTCTGGCACCTGTGACGGTTCGTCAGCAATCTTTGAGATATCCTTGTCAAGAACTTCAGTGGTGTTTTCACTGGTCACCTGTGGCGGCTCCTCAGCCAAAACATGACAAGAGTTTTCAGGAAGAACTTGTGAGCTGGAATCTTCAGTTGAAACCTGAGAAGAATCTTCAACATGCACCTGTGGAGTATCTTCATCCTTTGGACTCGTTCTAAGCCTCCGTTTCGGCGTGGTCACTGGCTTCTGACTGACAGGCTTTGCTTGTGGTGAATCAAGGCTTGACATCCGTCTCCTTAGTCTCCTTGTAGGTGTGGCCTCAACATCCTGACATGGTGCTTTATCCTCATTTAATTCGCTCGGATCTTTCAAAGCATCCTCTTTCTTTTCAGACACAGGGCTAACCTGCTGAATTAAAAAGGATGGCTTTGAGCTTTTATGTTTACCAGGAGAGGAGACCTTTTTAATCTGAAGAGGGGGGACAACTTTCCCGCAATCCGTTTTAATCATGTCTTGTTCAGGTGATTCAGCGACTTGCTCCACTTCAACTTCCACCTGTAAAGTTGACTTTTCCTCAACTGGCACATCAGCTTTGTTTTGAGCATCCTTCTCACTGCTGTCCGTGCTTTCCCTCTGTTGCAGCGGTGTGTTCTCCTGTTTTGATTTTTTATCCACTCCTTTTAAATTTGTGGTGACGCTGGTGTCACAAAGAGCAGACTGATCCACCTCACTCACAGTCTTTGCTGTTACTTTGAGAGTGGCTTCAGCACCCGGTGTCAGAATTCCTCCCTTCACTAATGTTAAACTCCAGACAAATTTTCTTCGCTTTTTCTTTCGAGATGAATTCTTTCCACTGGCCTGCGGATCATATTTGGGATTTTTGATCCTTATCAGCTTTAAGCTTGGGACCCTCATTTCTTCGTTTTTCAAAGGCAAACTGTCACCGGGTTGTACAGCTGGATTATCCGTCTCTGTGGAAGACAGACCATGGTTTTCTGGCACTGTAATATCTTTATTCAGCCTCCTGCTTTGCCTTCGTCTCTCCCTTCCCACCACCGGTTTGGCCTCCACTGTTGGTGAAACTTCTGACTTGGACTCTTCCGGAGCGGCGTCAGTTTTAGTTTCTGGTTCAGCTGCAGTGTCTGAAACTTTTTTACAGAGTGGGTTAGTGACTCTGTTGCTCCTGCGAGTCACTAGTTGATTAATTTCCGAACCCTGCCCGGCCACAGTGTCTTTATTCTTTATCTTTAATTTCTTTGAATTCAGTTTTGGCTCTACAGTCCCTCTCTTTTTTACAGTGTCAAGTTGATCAGTCGATTCCTTCTCATCTGACTTTTGGTCATCAACCACAACTTTGGCGCTTGTCTGGCATACGGGCTCTGCTGTCTTTAAGGCAGACCTCCCACGCCTTCTTGTAGGTACAGTCCCCCTCCTTTATCTTCTGTGCCTTGTTTGTCCTCATGTGGTTCAGCTTTTAATTTGACGTGCGCACTTAAAATTTGGTCACCCTGAATGTCCTTGGCTGTAGGCTGATCCTGAACTTCTTTTATCTTCAACTTCTTCACAGGTTTTTTCTGAGGCTCCTTTACGGTCTTCACTTTCTTTTTGGCCACCAACTTTATAGTAATCCTTGGTGCTGCTGATGAAGCTTTGCTTTTCGTGGACTGACGATCCATAGTGTTTTTTCCTTTCGAACTTCTCCTGCAATCCTTTCCTGGCTTTGCCTCAAGAGATATGCCGTGTATTCCCTCTAAGGACTTCACATCTTTCACAGGATCAGATGGGATAGCTGCCTCCATTGCTGCGGTTTTAAGCGGTAGCTTCTCGCTGTGTCGTTTAGATTTTGTGTGGACAGCATCACCTACAAGACAAAAAAATACAGTAAAAACTACGAAACCGACAGCTTGTCTACAAATGTACACATGGTAAAGAAAAATAATGGTCTTTTATCTTGTGTATCCTGCTTAATTCAAAATTTAATCTGTGTCTTGTTCATAAATTACACCAAATGTGTCATGCGATACAGTTATAGCTTCTTAATTTACCTTTGGAAGAATTCTGTTGAGACAATACAGATCCTTTTTTTCTGTCAGCTTCAAATCCTCTGAAGTCGTCACTCTTGAAAAATAAAATCCAGAAGATTAACACTTGAAAGCACTTAGAACCACACTGCTGGAAACTGCTAACCACTAACAAAAACAGTAACTAAAATGTTACTACATAAATCATGTAATGGACAGATGGAGGAAAACTGAAATTTGATAGTCACACTGAAGAATGGATTATGTGAAGCATAATGCTGATTCTATCAATATACCTAACGAAACAGCATACGTTATCTTAGCACATTGGATTAAAGGTTTTGTAGAATAATAATACTAGTAACAAAACTGCAAAAAAAAAGGGTTATTGGCAAGAAATTTCAAATAAATAAGCAACAGACATTGTATGATTGTTAAAGCATTTCCACATTCAAACCAACTACGTTCATTCATCATCTCTGGACCATAAAAATAAGATATGAATAGGGTCTTCATTAGTAACACTCAAAATAAAGATTTAGCTGTTCAGGGTAACTCGTCATAAAGTTGTATTGATGCAGTTACTTGTGATCTTCATGTAAGATCAAAACTCTACAACTTTTGTGTGAATCTCTCTGGAGCAGTTAGGAAGAACACCTACACTAACGTTTCAGGGAGGGAAAATACAGGGGAAATCTGGGGCTGTAATTACGAGTCCTTTTAAGTACTGCATGTCGTCTTCATACTTGCAGCTGGGAACTGAAAGCCTACAAACAGCTCCAGTCTCATGGATCAGTATTAGGCGTTAACAACAACGTGTGAATTGGAGAAATTACACTTTGAACACAGGTGCCGCTGGCTTTGGCACACTTCTGCATCACCATTTAAACCTGCCGTGTTCAGTAACAGTAGCTAGCAGTTAGCCATCCCATTCTCTCTAAACACTGAAATTCAATTTCTGACTAGAAAGAGGCCACATAGTCAAACATAAAAATTCGTTCTCTGAGTATCTATGTAGCAGGTAGCTAAGGCAGACAAATGTATGACATATAAATTCTGTCTAATGTTAGCTAAGCGGACAACTCTGCACACATCTGGACAGCGTATGAAAACAGTTAGCATTTAGCCTCTGTGCAGAGTACGGAGGCGCTAGCCTTCCCGTTCTTTGTGTTCGCTATTAGCCAGCTAGCTGCTACACAGCTCGATAACGAGCGGGCCATAGATAAAACAATTACGCTGCCTGTTTACAAACTAGCGTTCTTGCTGACCAGCTTAAATAATATATATTCTGGTTTCTTTTGTTTTCAACAACTAATATATGTACCTCCATGAGAGTAACTGAGACAGCAGTGCTAATGTAACACAACAGCTTTGCTGCTTGGTTGCAGTGATATTTTCTGTTACGACTGTTCATTAAATGTAATGGAAAGCTGCACTGTGCTAACATTAGTTAGCATGTAATGTTAGCTTAGCGAGTTTAAAGCTAAAGTTAGCCTAGCAAAAGGATGTTGACATTTCTCCATGGCACTAACCAGTCACACTGCTGTGTACAGCACGCATTCTTGCACACTAACGATCACACAAAATGGAGAAGATGAAATAAAGATACTAACTCCTGGGTCGGTTTGGGACCTCACCTCTTCACTCCCACTAGAGCTGTATCCAGCCTGGCCAAGGATCTTGTGGCTTGCCTCTATCCCAAGTAAGCGTAAGTGAGACTGGTCTTCGTTTAACGATAGAACCAGGTTTGCGGGCCTTGGCCCTCCGTTAGTCACATCATCAGCTTCTAAGCCTGATCGTCCGAGTTGCCATCGCTTCTCAGAGCGCAAACGACTGCGTGATGACCAAGGCCGACCGGGAAAACGACCTCTGGCAGTAGCGGTTCCACCTTGGCCTCCTACGGCAGCCGCGGTTGCTGATCCGCATCCCGCTGCCGCCATCATTGCTTCAACAACAACACACACCGACGGCTAGCAGCTCGAGGAGAGACAAGAGGGAAGGCGCGAGATGGGAGGGGGGAGCCGCAGTGCAGCATGGGAAAGGAAGTTTTTCGGTGAGTGTTCTCTGGGAGAGGGAAGTGGGTCGACCGCTCATGGTGGTTGTATGTCAAAACTTCATTCAGAAATTGAACAGGTCACATGTCAGGCCACTTTAATGTGAGTCAAACTTTACTGTTGCATTAATATTCATCCCACTGACACTGAAAACTAAACTTAATCCATTGTTCATTTTGTTAACTTTAACATTTAGATTGGTCAGATTAGTTTTTATTACATTTCATTTTGTGGGGTTTAACCATAATATTAAAATTACTTAGGTAAATTCACATTAACAAATAATACTCCAGGGTATACACCTTGATATTTAACTTAGTCTGATAAATTTGCATCATTTATAGTATTATTGGTAATATTTTTTATGTTTAATTTAGTTAGACAATTGCATCATAAATCAAAATAAAGGGTTTTAACCATGACTTTTAAATTATTCTGATGAATTTGTATTTTATGAAATGTTGCAGTGTTTAAACTATAATATTTAAAATATTCAAGTATGTTCACATAATAAATAATACTGTAGACTCTTAACCTAGGTCAGATAAGGTTTCATTTCTAGTGATATTATACAGGGTTAACCTTACTGTTTAAATTAGTCAGGGAATATGTTATTTATATATTTAGCAGCGCTTTACCAACAGGTTTAAATAGTTTAGGTAAATTTGCATAATTCATCTTTTAATTTTTTTACCACAATATTAAAATTACTAAATAAAAAGTGTTGGATACATTAATATTTAATATAGTCTGGTATATTAGTATTTTAAATAATTTTGGAGAGTTCTAACAATATTATTGAAATTACTTACTGATATGACACAATAACATTCCAAGGCTGCACAGCATGCTGGTTAAAGAATAATATAACACAAAATCACCACTAGTATTTGCTAGTTACATGTTATAAGACTTTCCTGATATAATTTACATATGCAACGAACTAATCTCATAGCACATCAGTTCTTTTGAATAACACCCTCAAATTGACTCTGAAATAGTTTTAACAAATGCAGATGAGCTATATATCAGATATGGCTACTTAGCGTGGATTTTTGCTATTCTGTTCAACAGTCGTAAATGGGAAAATGGAAAGTTGCAGTGGTCAGATAGTGGCCAAGTGAGTTGTTGTAGACTTAAAGGGGAACTTCGTTTTTTTCAACCTGGGGTCTGTTTTCATATGTCATTTCATACATGTGAGTGATGGAGAAATGAATTTTCGACATAGCTCCTGTATTTAGCCAGGCAGGCAGAAATCGCACGAGAGCTCGCGCCAAAACCGGTGTTTTGGCGTGACCTAAAACTTTTAATATCAGACAGTTTAAATGAGCATGAAGTCTCTAACTATTCAACACAATGGGAAAGAATAAGGACATTTCTCCTGCTTCATTAAAAATGTAAGAAAAACTGGAAACAAAAGCAATTCTGAAATAGACTGTCAAAAGTGACATGGGCTATGTTAAGGCTATGAATCAGAACAGCCATAGACAGCTGGCAGAAGGATCGGGGTGCAGAAGAAAATAATGGAGAAAGAGTCCCACAGTGTTTACAAATGGTTTTAATGGTAAAATACTTTAAGCATACAATTTAGTACCTTAACTCTCCACATTGTGGCACAGTAGATGGCAGTGTGCATCTTTATTGCCACCTGGGGAATGAAGAGGAGGAAGAAGAATCTTTGTCAACCGATGCCATAGCATTAGAGGACATTTTGTGGCTGAACAAATTGGTTAGTTGAGTGCTGTCCGTGAACCATATTGTAGAGACAATAGTAAAATAGACAAATTGTTTTTGAGGCAAAATTTTATCTTCAAATAAAAATTTGATTAATAGAGTAATCTGAATTCTAGATATCATATATTTGGTTTTACAAGACCACTGCTGAGTTTTAGTTCCAAACATTTAAATTGCTGCCTGCATTTGTACAACAAGCCAAATCGCAATAGACAAACAGAAAACATGGTCATTATCCTCTGCAGGTATATTTATCTCTGGAGCTGCATAAGTCTGATCTGTGGTGACTGGTTCCACCAAACTATCCAGCATTCATATTCTCCCATTTCTTGTTTGTCTCTGCTATCATCTTCTCTCTCCCCTTCACCCTCACCCCAACTGGTTGAGGCAGATGGCTGAACTCCTTGAGCCTGGTTCTGCTGGTGGTCTAATCATGTTAAAATAAAGTTTATCCCTCTATTGCTTCCATTATAGTTGCTCAAGGGAAATGTTTGGATTTGGTAGGTATTGCTTATATATTTTGTAGGGTTTTGACTTTAGTTTTGATGTTAGTCATTAGAGATGCATTAGAGCATATGCTAAAGTAGGCTCCTGAGTCCCAGCCAAAATATGTAAATTACAAGGTTAAGGCTGCATAATTATTAATTTTGTTGGATGGTAACAACAAAATAAATAAATAATTTATTTAATCTGGTAAATTTGTGTTTTGTATAATATTGTAGGATCTTATCCATAATATTTAACTTTGTCGAGTAAATTTGTAACAGCAGTCTTATTTCTCTACTGGAAAACACTTCAGCTCCATAACTTTTGTTTAAATGTGCTGAATAAATAGCAGTGACCTCACTTGACATTAGAGGTGAGTTGAGTATTAAAATATTTTTAAACAGATATAAATTTAAACTGGGCGACAGGGAAGGAAGATGACTCTTTATTTTGGGCACATGAGCATTCATCGGTATATTTTTAAAACCTTATACGTCATTGTTTAAAACGCTCTAAAAAAACTTTCTGAAAAGACATCCCGGTGCAGTAGATGGCGCTGTGCGGCGCAGGTTAGCGTATGTTTACCATGAAAACACCAGAAAAAGACGAAGAAGAAGGAGTTGGGCGATTCAGAAGAAGGAGGAAGTGATTATATTGTTTGTGTTATATTTGTTCCGCTAGTCCAGCATTTATCACTGAAGATATAAGGTAAATTCTCACATTCATGTATGGTGTTTACATTTCTTGTTAACATTTTAAAACGGCTTCATTTAGGATCTGGACACCGCTTTTGGTTGCAGCTGCGGATGTTTGTAGCTTTCGGACCAGCCGTATGTTGCATCGCTAAGCTAATGAAATGCTAACGTTAGCCTGAGGTTAATTTCGAATCTGCTGACAAACCTCATTAACTTTTATTGTTTTATTATCTGAAATGTTTTACACTGTTGTCATCACACCATTCTCCAGTCACATAGGCGATCGTGTCTTAAACGCAGACATAACCCGCACCACCTTTGTGAAAAAGTTTGATGTCTGTCGGTTTCTATTAAAACCTGGTTGTACACTGAAAACTATCTTGTTTACCTATTTTCAACAGGATCCAGACAAATTAACAATGAATCTGGAACGGCTGCCGAATGAGGAGAAACTCAGCTTATGCCGGAAATATTACTTGGGTGAGAGTCCCTTTAAAATATTGTTTATAATGGTGCATACATAGATACAAACATTTTTAATTTTCAGTCCTACCTCCTCCTATTTCATTTATAAATTCATGAATGCATGCAAGTAGATGTGTAGCATGTGCAGTTTTACGTTTGTATTGTAGTAATTGAGCTGATGTAGTCCTGTAGGGGATTTGTCTAAATTTTATGATTGTGGTTCTGTCATCTATTATGTTTCCCCCCCTTTTTTTTTTCCAGGTGGCTTTGCTTTTCTCCCATTCTTATGGTTGGTGAACATTGTGTGGTTCTTCCGAGAGGCCTTTGTAAAGCCAGATTACACTGAACAGCTTCAGATAAAGACATGTGAGTGCCAGAAGTGCTAGATTTTATACATCATCAGTGCACCTTCTTTGTAAAAGTATTTAGAAATGACGTGTTTATTATATGTCTGGTAGTTCCCCCAATAACTATGCTGTGGACTTAACAGTTGAAGGATTTAGTTCATTTACTCATCAATATCTCATACAAAGGTTAAATGGACTTGCTCTTATATAGCAGATCAGATCTTATATATCAGAGTTTTTACAACAATTGCTCCCATTCACACACACTAATGTGCAGGTTGCTAATCAACCTGCAACATCAGTCAGTATACATTCATACACCAGTCGAACAGTCACTGGTAGGCAATTCGGGGTTCAGAATCTTGCCCAAGGAAACTTCGGCATGCAGCACATGACGAGGCGAGAGCGGGAATCGAACCGCCGACCCACTCTACCACCTGAGCCACAGCCTCCCCATCTGCCATCTCAGATCAAATATTCTGTGTTCTGTTATAAAAGTTGAGGAAATTGTAAAGTCCTATGCATAGTTACTACATTCTGTGAGTATACGATGCATGGTCGCGTTTCCTTTCCTTTTTTGGTAAGGAAAGTAGAGATTCAATTCCTTCTTAGTAGGCTGGGGAATTGTTTTTTCACAGAATATTTGTGCATCAATATACTTGATATCTAAGAACACAGATTTGTTTTCAAAACTCGGAGCTTTTGTGTTAGGAATTCACTGATAACAATTTGACTCAACAGGATGCATATGAGTGTTGTTTTGAATTCTCTGGCATAAAATGTAGGATTGCTGATTAGTAGGTCTGATATTTCTTGATTATCAGTATTGTTGTTTTTTTTTGTGAGCTGTTCCCCAATAAAATAAATGGATTTAGAATGTGCTCCAAACCATGCCCTGCCCACAGCACTACATGTTGGGTTACATTCCTAACTAATAGCCTGTCAGCACTAAAGGATAATAGTTGAAATGTTGTCTTTTAATTAAACAAACACACACGCATATAATTCTTTTTAAAAAAAAGTATCTCATTAAAGTTTTATCATCAGTTCTAAGCATTGGTTAATGTCCTTCTTGGCTACTAACAATTGGAGCAAGTATCATCCTTGAAAAAACCATATTCGTGTATATATATATATATATATATATATAATATATAATTTGGGTCTGTTTTGTTCTTCCGTATCCCTAAACTTATACGTCGTACAAAATTTCTATCACATATTTGAAGCTGGCTCTCTTGAACATACATTTATCCTCAAGCTTTGTTTAGATACAAAATTACGCTAATGAATATCCGTGCACTATTCACTCTTGGTTTAGAACATATACAGCATATTGTGCTTTGTACAACACCACCCAAAGGTGTATTTGCAATTTGATGAGCAGTATTTTCATAGACTGTTTTGGGCAAAGAGCATAACACAATCCGCCTGTGTGTGTTTGATCTCTTTGGAATTCCAACTAAATGTCTTATGTTTTTTTTCCCTTCCATGTCTAGATGTGAAGCGATCAGCACTGGGTCTCCTTTTATGGATTGTGGTTCTGACAACGTGGATCACCATATTCCAACATTACAGAGCGGAGTGGGGGGAGGTGGGAGATTACCTCTCCTTCACGATTCCACTGGGCACTCCTTAAGACATTTTTCGATGGCAGATCTTCTCAAAGCAACTCATGATCCACTGTAATGGACCAAAGAATTTTCTCTCTTCAGCGATAGTGAAAAATTCTGGTTTGTCTGGGTTCTGCAACTAAATTCAGCGGCTGGAAAACAGCAGTAACAGCTATAGGACACAGAAATTCCATTGTGTGCTTGCCAGTGTATTTAAGAAAGTTCTTTGGTTTTAGAATAGGCTGATTAATCTTTGTATAACGGGCAACGTTGATTGTCATGAACAGTTTAGAATGGTGAAGCTGGATGTACATTCAGCTTTGTTCAAGACACTGAACGATAGATTCATCGAGCTGTTTTTCTTGATTTAATGTCCACTGTTGAGGTTGATGTTTGTATGGGATTGTTCAACCCACACCTTTTTTAACTGTGTGTGAATGAGGAATAAAAACTATCCACCATGCTTCCACGTTATCACATCTTTAATCCATGCGCTTTATTTTCGGTGAGTTGAATCGATGCGTGCAGTTTTTGTCGTGGTGACTGATCGGCGAGCCATTTTCCACGTCTATGCTCCTCATTGTTACGTACAGCATGTCGCCTTAAGTCCGGACAGCCACTGGCGCCTGTTGTGAAACCCAATACCTTAATCCGTCCAAATGTCCCCACTTCCCTGTCGTCCGTTCATGAGTCATAGCATAATCGGCGCCAATTTTAGTCACAGTCAGAGCTTAAGTGACAGGTTGTGCGTTGCTAACAGGGAGAACATGTGCCGGCCACACATAACTGCTGACTTCACCAGAGCAAGCCAAGAACAAGGAGTATCGGGACGAAGAGTACTCTTCATAATGCAGTACAGTGACATAGGCAATTCATTACTAATCCTTTCACACACTATATTATTTAGTGTGTGAGTGAGGTGGTGGAAATTCCCACTGAACGGTCTACAAATTTGAGGCATTTCCATTTCTAAAATAGTAATTTCTACTTTACATTTATTTAACAGGAAGTCAGTAGTTTCTTTATTTTACTTGTTATGGACTGTTTTTACGATGGGGTATTTCAGCTTTAATTAAACAATTGATCTGTGAAAGTGAGTGATGAGAGGGCAGTGGCTTATTCACATGCTCTGGCATGTGTTTGGTTCGTCCCTGCTGTCACTGTCTGTCTGGAATCAGCTCACCAGGGTCAACAACATCGTCTTTTGAACTTATTTTTGGACAGACCTTCCTTGACAACAGACCTTAAGCACAGAGCTCCCTAACAGCTCTGATAATTACACATGAATAGTCTTGTTAGTGGCACCGGCCCAATAAAAAAACAAAAAAAAACCGCAGGCTGTAACATAATTGCTAATAAACTCGTTAATTGACAATAAGCCCGCAACAGCTGCACCGCTCCCCAAAAACAATAGGCCTATACACTCCTATATGGACGTGCCTGAGGACCCAAGGGTATGCAGTCCAGAACATAACAGAAGCAAGGTGCCCCGGTATGACTTCCCAGCTCATTATGCAACACCAGTATAAAACACAGCAGAGCAGCACCCAGAGGGAGAGATCAGCCAGACAGAGAGGCGCACCACATCCTCCTAACTGCTCACTCAGGGGAACCAGTGGTTAAACGGGGGCTGTCCTTTCACTCGCACGCACCACGTCGGTCAGAGAATTCAAGAAGAGGTGAGTGGTGTGTGAGCTGTAGCCTCACTTGCTGTAACCTCAACTGCTCTCTATTCAACTCCTCTTCTTTCAATTTCATTAGAAATGGACTTCATCCTGCCACCCTCGATGTCAGCTTCTGCTATCCAGTGGGAGAAGCTTTTACCACCTCTGATTCCTCGGCTGAGTGGAACTTATGGGAAATATAACTGGTCCCCGACATTACTGATTCCAGAGACTGATAATGGGAGCTCTGCAGAGGTATGTCATTTGATGTACTGAGTATTGCATAGATGTAAATAGAAAGAAAAAAAATTGCTTTTTGGCTCAAGAAAACTGCACGTAAGCTGCTAAAAAGTTGCATTTTAGAATGATAACTTGTTTAATAAGCTGACAATCTCGTGTATATCCTTAAAAAGTTAAAATTGAACTTGATTTTGGTTGCTTTTTGAACTTTCAAGTGCATCCACAGTCTCCTTCAGTAGACACAGACCCAGAGATGCAGTTGAACGTCCTCTAAAAGATAAAAACTATACTCATACTACCGTTTCACGCTCAGATATTATAAAGGATATCTATTAAGTGCATGGAGCCAAATAGGGCCTTATTTGGCTGTTTGCTGTGCTACTGGTATTTTAAATCTCTATTATGACGTATAAAATATTGTTTTGCTGTTAGGTAAACTGTGATGACAGCGGATTTACAGTTCAAGTTGATGTGAAGTACTTCAGCCCAAAGGATCTAATGGTCAAAGTGATCGGAGACTTTGTAGAAGTGGAAGGAAAGCATGAAGAAAAAAAGGTGGGGAGGATTGCCACTGCATTTTTGTCATTCTTTTATACAACGTTTGTGATTTGTGCCATCATCTAAGCCTACTGTTATCTCTCTGCTCTTAGAAGAGCGGCCCTGGCTTCACAACAAGGCAGTTTAACCGCCGCTACCGGATCCCAAAGGGGGTGGACACCATGGCTTTGGAGTCTGCGGTCTCTCCGGACGGCATCCTTATCATATCTGCGCCAATGCTGCCGACTGAGAACGCCAGATCCCTAACTTAAATTGCTTTAATCCTAAAAAAAAACACAACACTAAGATCCTCTTCCATCTTCTCCATATATGACAATAAATAAACAAAAGCCTGTACGAACACACAGACGAAAACAGCAATAACTTCAGGCCCCTCCCCTCACAGAAACACTCAGCGAGTGCCAAAACGCACATTTGTTCTGTTCCTGGCACTGCTCTGATATTCCCTGCTCTGTGGTTTGTATATACTGCTCTGCTGTTACTCTTCAATCTTACATAATGTTTCAAGAAACCACTTTGTAAATATTATCTGTTCACATTCAAACTGCTGCTCTTTTTTTGGCTTGTTTTGTGCAGCTTTTGTAAATGCACTGCACTGTGATTGTGATTGTGATTATTGATGCACCCAGACATATATCCAATGTGGAAATATACAAATAAACTTTATTTCTTTACAAAATAACAATAAAAAAAAACGTGACTACATCAAGCGACTCTTTCCAATGTTCAAGTAACTTGTTGCTCCTCCAGGAATTCATTCAAAATCGAGTCCACTTCACTAAAAACGAAAATACAGCTGATTACTGGCCTGAAAATGAACTTGCTATGCTTAGATACTTCTTATAACAATATGGCCTACATTTCATTAGATTTTAAGTAAACTACGATCATTCTAGAAATATAATTTGACATAAATTGTGCATGCTGGCAGTTTGTAGCAAATTATTATTCAATAATTGCAAGGAATATTTACCTGATCTGCTCCTTTACCCATTTTCTCTGTTTGCGCAGGACTTGTAACAAAGGGTCATCTTCAAATTCTTTTCCATCAGAATCTGAAAAAAAATCTATGTAATTTATCTGGAAATACGTGGACAAGAAGTAGACATAATACAGCAATTGGCAGTAATAAAAATTCACATTGATTACCTACTCGTTTACTTACAAGCTGCATTTAAAAAAGAAAGTTCTCGGGGGTATCTAAAATTTTAAGAATGTGGGGAATGGCATCCACTCATAGCTCAGCAGATAATCTCCCCAATTAACTACAGGGCAAAGGCTGGTGCTCTTTGCTGCCTCAAGCTCACCTTCAGCTTCTTGCAGCAGCTGTGAAATGACTTCCATGGAGTTCTGTGCATTACACGGAGGAACTGGGGATTGTGAAGGTGCAGAGGTGGTAACAGGAGGCGAATCGGATGAAACAGGGATTCTTTGGGCAGGAGATGAATCCTCCACAGGGAACAAAACCTCTGAAACTACCTGCCAAAGCCAAGGAGAACACCACATGTGGTTAATGCAGATTGTATTAATCAAAATGACAGCATTCCTTGCAATTAGATAACAATGTGTGGCATCCAAAAAAATGTGCAGAGTGAAAGTATTTACATCCGTCACTTTTGACATTTTGTGCTAATATGGTTAGAAAGAAACAGCTGTTTTCACACAATATTTCACATACAGCCCATCTCGTAAGACCAGTTCTGGATTTTTTTGGATTCACCTCAAAAGAACAAGCATAAATATCAAATACAAGACCCACAATCCTTCATAAACTGCTGTTTTTTACAAGCAACACTCAAATATCCTTCACTTCATCACATACTCTGCTGGCAGGTTACCAAACTCTGACAGCACAGCAAAACAATATGACCAAATATGCACACAGCCTCTCTGGCTTCCAAAAGGGCTTGCATGAGTTGAACTACATAGGCAAGATGAGATGCAAGAAAGGGAAAAAAATGCAGCTCGCCCCTTTGCTGACCTGTCCTAAGGCAGTGCGGATCGGAGAAGGTGGAGGTTCACGGTCACGAGTGCAGCCTTCACTGGGAAACTCCTGGCTTCCCTCCTGCCTATGCTGCTCTTTCCGTGATGTGACCTTTTTGGGAAGTCTTTGATGTGAAGAACTGCTGTTTTTAAAGTGATACCACACAAGATGTTCACTATTCACAGTATACATGCAAAACAATGAATACCATGTGTGTATATTTAGATTTTTTTTTACAATGGTCATGTTTTAATGTGTCACCTTGCTGATTTCTTTTGCTGTCTGATGGACTCTGAGGTCTTCTTCTCCGCTTTCTTTTTCTTATTCCTCTCAGATAGTTTTTGGTGACTAAGCCTCTCTTCCTCTATAGCTCCAGATGAAGCAGGGAGTGAAGTTGACACATGTTCACCAGGAGGCACATTGCTAAAAATATTTGTATAGTTTTCAGAAACTTGGGTCTTTTTATTGGCGACTTTGGTCTGAGGCTCATCTGACCTTTGTGGAATACTCTGTTTCGCTCTGACATGAGATGTCTGGCTGGGACAGGGCAAGACATCACAGAGGAAATGCATGTGGGCAGGAACATGGGCAACAGTATGCGGTTGAGAGGCTGAACAGCCAGAGGCAACAAAGGCAGGGAAGGGAAGATGGTCTGGATCTGGAGGACGTGGTCTGTTGGTCTCTTCGGTTTCTGGCTCAGGAGCAGCGACATGTGCATGAGTGTCTCTTTGTAGGGATTGAGGAGGTGGAGTATTCTGTTGTAGAAGGAGAAAATAATGCCACTCTGTTCATTGGAAATACATATTCAACAAAAAATATAAGGAAAATATCATACAGTTTGACTCCAACCTTGTAGGCCTGCCCGCTGGCAGAAGGATGGCTTAAACCGGGAGCCTGCCAGCTAAATGTGGAACCATGAAGAGGAGACGGTTGCAGGAACTGGGGCCGCTCTCTGGCTTGCTCCATCTTTCTCCTTAAGCGCCACTGGAACAAGATGTCATCTTCTGGACGTGTTGGTGGCCTCAGAGGAGGGATGAAAGATTTTTGGGATGATACAGTATGAACTGGGTGTGAGCTGGCCTTCACTGTAAACACATTACCTAAAAACACAGCAGAAAGCAACACATTATGAAGAAGAATAATCTAAAAAATGACTCCACTCCACACTCTTGTCTTACCAGTGGTAGATGCTATTAAACTGGGAATCAAAGGCTGTTGCACTGGCTCATCCACGCTGACTGGAGAAGAGAAATCGGAGCATCCCAGGCCCTCTGAGCTGACCGGCACAGATCCATCGCCCAGGGGACATTCACTGTTAGAAAGACATGTTAATTACCACCTAAAGGATGCATTCATTTATCATGAATGTTACTTGCAGGTTTATATACCCTCTCAGCAAAAGTCTGCTGGCCTTTTCTTGAAGTTGCAGTATCTCTGTGTCATCAAATTCACTCTGGGAAGTGTCAGACAAAATCTGAGGAACAGTGAAAACAGGCAGAACACGACCCAGTAAGTACAACTCTGTGTAAATAAATAAAACTAGAAAATAACTAAAGTGCATTTGAATAAATCACAGCATCTGGCCTCATAATGCCAACATGCACGCTCAGTTTTGTTCATAAGTTCATGAGGGTGGTATATTTGACAACTACAAGCTGAACAATATATCAAATGAGGTTGCACAAATGGTGGCTTCCCAGGCATTTAATAAACACAGACGTTTCCAAATGCAGTGGTGTGGTGTTGAAATGCAAACATTTATATGCACACTTAGTCGGAATGAAGTGTTTCTGCTGCAGGCAACGGCCCAAATTCAATGCTCCCCCCTCTTAGTTCTGCCATGTGGCTCTGCCCACGCATTTTGCTGCTGCATAGGGTGGGGTGTCCTGTTTCTTTGAGGGGTGTCTGTCATCAAGCCCTCCAAATGGCCATTTGGAAAATGGAGAGGTAGGGCTGGGTGTTAGGGCCAAAGAGGGGAACTGGGATTCATCCAATCTGGCTCCAGAGCATTTAGACAAACCTGGCATAAACCAGGGAACAGTGCAAAGCCAGTAATCCAAACAGCACACACAAAGAATCAAAAGCAAGATGTAATAATGGCTGGTGCTTTTTAAAGCCATAAATGTACACAATATGAGACGTTTTCTGCTAATAATGCATTAATTCATTTCTGCTTAATAAGGAAAGACAACAGAAGGACAGGCTATATTTGTTATACACTCACACTAAGGGATCCTCTGCATGGAGAAAAGGATCTGTCACGCCGACGCTGTCCAGCTGGACTGAAAATGGCAGGATCGTGGTCATCTTTCAGAGGCAGTACAGTGTCCGTTCAGAGGAAGGAATTGCACAGACAGATGGTCACAGAAACTTTACTAGAAATCAGGAGCTTGTAACAGTTAATGGCGCATACATTAGGATACAGCAACAAATGAAAATATACCTTTGTCTGTTGTTTTAATCGGTGTTGAACTGGGAGGTGAAGATGAGGGTGACATCCACCAAAAACTCTCCAGCTCCTCTCCAGTGGCACAAGCCATCTGCTGGCGATCCTCTCGACTCTGCGGCTGACCGTGGCGAAAACGCTCGATGTATCTGGAAAAGCAAAATTCAATGCCGGTTGCGACAAATCATTTACACAGTTAGAAAAAATGAATCACAGTTATCACAGCATTGCAAAACAAAGTTATAGCTACATTTAAACAAAAAACACTGAATATTAGACGTACTTTGCCAACACTGAATCCTGCTGAACTCCCTGTGATGAGGAAACTGTGGATTTCCCTGGTCTGGCAGACTGTTTGGGTGTCTCCATGACAGGTGAGGTGGTAGTGGTGCCAGGGGACAATTCACAATCAGAGGAGGGCCAACACTCTTCAAAAACAGGTTGTCCATCAGTGGTGGAGAAACGGCGGTCAGATTTCCTACACTGCTGTGGACTGGATTTCTGGCTTAAACGTACAGGACTCAGAGTCTGTAAAAAGAACAAGAAGTAGTGATTAGACATGTTTGCAATGATTTGGGAGGTCTAATCTGTCATGTTTTGAAACAAATATGACTGTTAAACATACTATTTTCTTCTCTTTCTTTGACAGGGCCTGGTTGCGGGATGGGTGGTAGTGTGTCCTCCTCACAGTGGATGCTGGTGGGAAGGGATTCTGCCTTGTAAACACAGGACCACTGAAAAAAGAACACACATCTAACTATTGTTTAAGGTAGTATAAAGGTGTAGCCTGATAGCTGGCAGAACTATCCACATGCTGTTTCCATCAGTGGGATTGAAAGGTCTGGATGGAGGTAAATTTAGGTGCCTCTGCTATATCTTACCTGGATTTCATAGCAGCTTTGCAAAATTACATCGGTGAACACAGGACAGAGAGGTTGTTTTAGTGTGGCTCTGATTTATACCTGATCCTTACTGACCTCCAGCTATAGATGGACTGGCATGTTTATCTGACTGGGTTACTTAGATACAATAAAATACCACTTTATCCACTGTCCCTGCTTGGTACATCCATAGAACAAAGTTACCCTGGACTTAAACGCTAGCACGACACTAACTGCCTTTAAGGTAGCTAATTACGCTACTACGGCAGGTAATTTAAAGATATGTCCTCCCTAAAAGCTTACCTTTGCCTCAGAAAACATAATTAGTTGGCTTTTTTATTTTACAAAACTACCTAACGCTGCCGATGAAACCAGAAGAGAGCGTCACTGTTTACGGGGTTCGTTATTTACTAAACGACACACAGCCAATAGGCACCGAGGTACAAATGATTGACATGACATTTGTCCAATCATGTAGGAGACCCTGTTTGCACACTGTCCATTCACGTTACAGGAAACCGGCAGCGCGCGGAAGAGGAAAGTCTGTAAAGGCTATACGTTTGTCAAAAATAAGCTAAGTTAGCAACGGTAGTTTGGCTAGTACGCACCACCGTACGATTTAGTATTTAAACGACTAGTCTGCAGAATATTGCAAGTAAATTTATGGAAATAAGTAGGATTATCTGTTATTCAGCTATAAATGTAGATAAAGTTGAATTTGTTAACTAGCTTTAACTAGTGGCTACGGCTAATGCACAAAGTGGCTAGCTGGTTGTAACTGTAACCGCAGCTAGCTAGCTAGCTAGTGACCGTTGTTGTTAGCAGGTGATTAACCAGAAGTCGGCGTAAAGGTACCAGCAGTGAAGCTGTGATTTTAAAATTGCGTGCATCTCTTAATTGCTGTGGGGAATATATACAAGGGTGGACATAATGCACCACGTCAAGATCAAGACAGAAAGGCCAGGTAAGAGCACCTATGAGTGTTTCACTGAAACATCCCGTTGTGATTTTACATTTGTCACACTCCCTGAAGTTAATGTGATTCAAAAATAAAGCTGGGTGGTATAGCTGAAAACCCTGTTATGATAAAATGTTGAATTGATGTCGATAATTGTTGATCAATTTTACTGACATATTTCTGGGAAAGATCAACAGAAAAAAGGTTGAAATTTAATTGAACTATTTACGCCTATTTATCAAGGTACACAGCCAATACTTTTAATGTCACCTTGCATGTGAGAAACACACACTACCGTTCAAAAGTTTCACCCAGACAAATTCATCTTTCCCATGAAAACTCACACTTTTACTTTTTTTTTAACTCACACATCTGCTAACAGAATTGCACAAGGGTTTTCTAATCATCAATCAGCGTTTCAACACCATTAGCTAACACAATGTAGCATTAGAACACAGGAGTGATGGTTGCTGGAAATGTTCCTCTGTACCCCTATGGAAATATTCCATTAAAAATCAGCCATGTCCAGCTAGAATAGTCATTTAATACATGAGCAATGTCTAGACTGTATTTCTGATTAATTTAACATTATCTTCATTGAAAAAAACTGCTTTTCTGTCAAAACTAAGTACATTTCTAAGTGGCCCGTAACTTTTGAATGGTAGTGTATATGAATAAGTATTTCACACAAACATAAAAATGCATTCAATATGATTGTGGGTTTTGTCTTTTGTTCTTTTTTCAATAACATACTTATAAACAACTGTTATTATCACTTCTACAGATTCAGAGGGGACTGGTGCACGCAGCAGATTGGATGCTGTGTTAAAAGGGCTGGTCGAGAAAACTGAAAATGAAAGGTTAGTAACATTGTTGGTACATGCATAATTATCTGTTAATGGTGGTTACTCTCTGAATATCTAAAGTAACTTTTTGGACCTTCCACAGAGAGCAGAATGAGGGTGATCCAGGGAAGATATCAGCTGACTCTTTAAGCAAGTAAGGACCAGTGATTTAGTTTTCAAATGTTTTTTTTTAATTCTGCAGAATGAATGGTGCTATGAAGTCATTTAATGTCTGTGATGCCTTTTCAATGTAAAACAAAATATGAATGTTACGTATTTTAATAAGATTGCCTATTACACTTGCTCTCTGTAGGGATTTGTCTCCATCATCTGCTGGAAAAAGGTAAGTGTCTTTCACTCTGACCTGACAACAACTTACACACGTTTTTGTCTTTCTTGTGGAACTGAAGAGACCTTTTACTGTGGGTCTGTCCTGTCAGTATTTTAAAAATTTTACATTAAGGAGTTGGCCACAGTAATAAATTATTGCAAGCATATAAGAAGTGGTAATTTTCGTGAAATATTTGGCTTCAGTTTCACATCCTTCATTTGATTTTTTTTTTTTTTTTTTCCCCCCAGACCTTCAGCTCGATTTCCACAGCATCGGAGGAAGAAGCGAAAAGAGATGGATGAGGGCATACCAGAGAGCAATCAGCATAAACAAAGTAAACTTGATCAAAAATTATGAGGAAATATTTCAGCAAGAACTTATGTTTCAGATTTTTTCCTTGTTGCGCTTCAGTTACTGTGGCCACTTTACCTTTTCCTTCACTGCTAAATTGTTTAATTTTAATCCTCTTGCTATTTTCTGCCTTTCTGCCTCTATTAGATGCTTATATTATTAAGTTATTTGATCGCAGTGTTGATCTGGCTCAGTTCAACACCAGCACCCCACTGTATCCTATCTGCCGTGCCTGGATGAGAAACAATCCTTCTGTTCGAGAGCCAGCTACTTCCCCAAGTTCTCCACACAGCATGGCAGAGGAAGAGGTCAGGCCTCTAATATATGTCTTCAATACAAAAATACCTTATGTACAGCTTTAAGGTTGTACTTCACTGATATTCTGACTTTTAAGTGTGTGTTTTTCTTTTGGAGTCACACAGTTTGACTTGGTTCAGATATTATTCTTGCTTAAAAAAAATGCGTTTAACTCATTGGCTGCCAGCTGTTGTCAGAGCAAAGAGCCCCCTACTGCCAGAGTTTTTAAGAATTTTGACAGATTTTTCAAGATCTACAGAATATCAAGTTTTAAGACTACATAAACATTGAAACTATCGAAAGAAAGGGTAGATTCTCTTCTTTCATCAGGAAAAAAAAGTTTTTCTAGCATTTTCGGTTCTGAAGTTATCGGCAGCAGAACATAGGGTCGTTTCAGCAAAAACACCTGTTTTTGACCAAAAAACAGAGATAACGAGCTTTTTGTGCAGAGAGGCACATCAATCACTTTGATGCCAATATTTTTTGGTTTAGTGACATCCCACACAACTGAACAGTTGTTTACTTATATGAAACAACAAAAACAACTCGGAAAAAGCATTTTGAGGTCAACTTTTTAACCTTTTGTTAGCTAAATCATTTATTTACAAACAAACAAGTCAACATTTTGGTTCAGAACAATACATCTTACAAAATATAAACAATCTATTTTTAGATGTGTGTGTGTATGTGTGCTCGCTCTAAACTCATCTGACTCGACTTCGTCAGATGAGCTGAAGAGAGCGGTGGTGGCGAAACCGAAACCTAGCGCGACTTTGATCGCCAGCGGCACTTTTTGCTGTCGCCCCACCATGGTCACTGTCTTTGTCATTCTTTTGGCCCACCGCAACACTCTCACGTTCCAAAACTCCAGGATTTTCACCGACAAGCTCCGACAGACTATCCTGCAGCCCCCCCAGTCAAAAAACATGATTGACGTCTATAGACGTCATTGGCAGCGAACGTTCGGATTTCAATTGACGTCTATAGACGTCAATGGCAGTGAATGAGTTAATAAATAGGAAGAGAAACTAGTTTTTGACTACAGTTAGCCGACTCATGCCCTTTGCCCACTGAGTGGCAACTGTAACATACACACGTGGACAAAATTGTTGGTACCCCTCAGTTAAAGAAGGAAAAACCCACAATTCTCACTGAAATCACTTGAAACTCACAAAAGTAACAATAAATAAAAATTTATTGAAAATTAAATAATCAAAATCAGCCATCACTTTTGAATTGTTGATTAACATAATTATTTAAAAAAACAAACTAATGAAATAGGGCTGGACAAAAATGATGGTACCCATAACTTAATATTTTGTTGCACAACCTTTTGAGGCAATCACTGCAATTAAACGATTTCTGTATTTGTCAATGAGCGTTCTGCAGCTGTCAACAGGTATTTTGGCCCACTCCTCATGAGCAAACAGCTCCAGTTGTCTCAGGTTTGATGGGTGTCTTCTCCAAATGGCATGTTTCAGCTCCTTCCACATATGTTCAATGGGATTCAGATCTGGGCTCATAGAAGGCCACTTTAGAATAGTCCAACGCTTTTCTCTCAGCCATTCTTGGGTGTTTTTGGCTGTGTGTTTTGGATGGTTGTCCTGTTGGAAGACCCATGACCTGCGACTGAGACCAAGCTTTCTGACACTAGGCAGCACATTTCTCTCCAGAATGCCTTGATAGTCTTCAGATTTCATCGTACCTTGCACACTTTCAAGACACCCTGTGCCAGATGCAGCAAAGCAGCCCCAAAACATTACTGAGCCTCCTCCATGTTTCACCGTAGGGACAGTGTTCTTTTCTTCGTATGCTTGGTTTTTGAGTCTATGAACATAGAGCTGATGTGCCTTACCAAAAAGCTCCAGTTTGGTCTCATCTGTCCAAAGGACATTCTCCCAGAAGCTTTGTGGCTTGTCAACATGCATTTTTGCAAATTCCAGTCTGGCTTTTTTATGAGTTTTTTTCAGCAGTGGTGTCCTCCTTGGTCGTCTCCCATGAAGTCCACTTTGGCTCAAACAACGACGAATGGTGCGATCTGACACTGATGTACCTTGGCCTTGGAGTTCACCTTTAATTTCTTTGGAGGTTGCTCTGGGCTCTTTGGATACAATTCCAACGATCCGTCTCTTCAATTTGTCATCAATTTTCCTCTTGCGGCCACGTCCAGGGAGGTTGGCTACTGTCCCGTGGGTCTTGAACTTCTGAATAATATGAGCCACTGTTGTCACAGGAACTTCAAGCTGTTTAGAGATGGTCTTATAGCCTTTACCTTTAAGATGTTTGTCTATAATTTTTTTTCGGAAGTCCTGGGACAATTCTCTCCTTCGCTTTCTGTTGTCCATGTTCAGTGTGGTACACACCTTTTCACCAAACAGCAGGGTGACTACTTGTCTCCCTTTAAATAGGCAGACTGACTGATTATGAGTTTGGAAACACCTGTGATGTCAATTAAATGACACACCTGAGTTAATCATGTCACTCTGGTCAAATAGTTTTCAATCTTTTATAGAGGTACCATCATTTTTGTCCAGGCCTGTTTCATTAGTTTGTTTTTTTAAATAATTATGTTAATCAACAATTCAAAAGTAATGGCTGTTTTTGATTATTTAATTTTCAATAAATTTTTATTTATTGTTACTTTTGTGAGTTTCAAGTGATTTCAGTGAGAATTGTGGGTTTTTCCTTCTTTAACTGAGGGGTACCAACAATTTTGTCCACGTGTGTAACTGACAGTTAAGTTCGTTTTCATGAGTCAGTGTCTCCATCCCTGCAACAACAATGAAACTATTTCCGTCGTGACTAAACACCATTCTGCAAAATTAGTGTTTTTTTGAGTTCTGATTTTGTCGTTTTCTCTGAAGTGATCGTTCAAAGCTTTGACCTTAGAACGTTCGGGTAATAAGACATAAATTCTGTGTGAAACTGTCTTTGAAATACTGTAATTAACTTTAAAGAAATTATTCACAATAGTATTTCCAAGAAAGTACTGGTAATTGTTTAGTGTAGAAGATCAGCATTTGTTCAGCTGCATTTGTTTTTCTAAATTTCCTTCTTTTGCCAGGTTACAGACATGATCAACGGTAAAGGTCAGAACGTGTACCGACTTCCTCCCCCCACCTCCTGTCCAGTTAACACTATTGGTGAACCCATCAATCTCAGGATCCCACAGAATGAAAGACCCAGTGTTACTAAGGTAAGATTATTTTTTATTGATTAGCTTTGTAATATCATTCATCTATTAATACATCCAGTGGATCAGTTAATAAGTCAGCTAATGAATTACAACTAACTCTCTTTCCCCAGTTAACAGATGTTGCTGTACCAGGGTCTCTCATATGTGACCACATGGAACGCTGGAAAAAGATACGGCAAAAGTATGTTTTTCAGGAAAAGCAGTTCGAGACACACTGTAATTAGTTTTTATGTTGAAAACATTTATTCACAAAAATCATTATGTACAGTATGCATTTTCATGAGCACAAACAGTCAGATGTCCATCTCCAAGCAGGTTGTGCTGAACTGTAAAAACTATAACCTTTACTAATTCTCACGTTTTATATACAGTATAGACTTGTCATTTTATTGTATTCCATCTCGGTAGTGACTGAAAAATTGAACTTCCTGGTAAATAGGAAACTGTTAATTAAATTTCCCAACATGTGATACAAACACAAGATGCATGGTATAATTTGGCCCTTGTGGAAAATCTAATTTGAGTCATTCTTCAGAGTTTGACCCATATTTATGTTTTTTTTGTTTGTTTGTTTTCAGATGGAAGGAGTGTTCCAACAAGAATCAGTTAAGATACAGTGAAAGTATCAAGATCCTTAAGGAAATGAAGGAGCTTTATGATCGCTAACTCACCACCTCGTAGCTCTCCAGCACAAAAAGGACTCTATGCATAAACATTGGCTTTGCAGTCAGTGTTTGAATCCACCTGCCTTCAGTCAGACTCATAGGAAATCATTAACACAGCCTTGAGCCTTATAAAGACCATATGTTCTTTGCATTGCAGAAAAAAAGTTTGCTACACTTTCTGGTGTGTGTGTCCTCTGCTGATATGTTGGGGTTTTCCCATTCCTAAAGATTCAGTGTACAGATGTTTGTTTGTTTTTTTCCCAGATACACTGTGACTTGTGCATCCTCGACATGAACAAAAATTAAAGTGAATTTTTGATGTCTTCCACTTTCAGCTCCATAATGTTGATACTTTTCTCACAATACAATACCCAGAAGTAACGTATATAAGATAATTTTACACGTAGCGTGATGTTCACTATGAGTCATTCTTTTGACATGAACAGTGACAGCTTGTTTTGCTTTTAGTAAGAGACTATGCCCCATTAACTGGAAGTAGATCTCTGATTACATTTCAGGTAATAAAGTAAAGTCATTTCATTAACATATCTCTGTTGTAATTCTGCTTACTTGATAGCAGTTACAGTCATAAGTGTAGTCAGTCACTGCCACGATAATTTGATTTCTCCATATTACAACACATTTATCTTGAATTAAATCAATGCCTGTGGGGTAAGAGCCCGATAGTTTGAATGTACATTTACATCAAACAAACTGCAGGAACTATAGACCTTTTCAGTATGTAATTGTACAGTTTTGAAGAATCTACTGTATAGTTATGCAGACATAAGTCTACAATAATCCTAGGAGGGTAGATTTTGATGATAGTGACTTGAATTCCACATTTGACCGTAAAAGAACCACCTTGGTGCTGGAGCCCAGTAATCATGAAACCATCTGACTTTAGCAGCACCTTAAACTTTATCATCGGGAGTTCTGTTAAGAACAGAGACCCTGTGTGATACAAATGTTTAGCAGTTTATGAATACGAAGTTGCACAGTTGCAATTTTATCCTGATTTGTAATTAATAATACGTTTGGCTTTGAATTCATAATTGAGGAAAGTCTCTTCACTGATGAAAGCATACGGAGCACATTTGTTCAGTAAGATAATGGGAGTCAACTGAGCTGCAGGGAAAGACGCATTCTGAATCTTAAGTGAAAGTCCTGCATGATTAATTCGATAAAAGTATGTTCGTATTAGCTGCAACTTGTAGTTTAAAGAAAAAGTACTGGTTTGGTCCCTCTGATTATGGTCTATAATGTAGTAAAGCATCAGTATGTCAGCAGCATGTTACTGTTGTAGCTGCTGGAGGTTTGAACTACTTTATATCCAGTTTTATATGCAGAGAGCAAATAAATCTGAGGGGTTTTGTTACGTTTTTTCTCTAATCGTTGATTTTTGCTGAGATAATGGATCATTTCAACACCTTTTTAATGTGAGAAGTGTAGACGAAAAATAAGCGAGTTGGTAATTCAACACACTGCTAGTCAAAAGTTTGGACACACCTCATTAAGTGTTTTTTATTTAATTATTTTATACATTGTAGATAAATACTGAAGACATCGGAACTCCAAAAGAATACATATGGAATTCTGTTGTAAACAAAAAAAAATGTTCATCTTCAGTATTAGTCTACAATGTTGAAAATATTACAAATAAATAAAAAGCACTGAATAGGAAGATGTGTCCAGATGTTTGACTGGCAGTGTGAATATGTAAGCCTGACTACAAACGACCTTTGATAAGAAGCCAAACAGGTTTGAATCCACTGGTTTAACTGTGAACTGTGTGGGTTTTAAGGCTTGTTACAGTACCCACTTTGTAAAACCATCATCTTCGAAGTATGTACAGCTGTCAGATAAATGTGATAGTATAGAAAATGTGAAAGTTTTCAGACACCCCATACATTTGTGAAATCTTGCATTATGAATCTCTCTTTGGTGCACCTTTAAAGTGCAGTTTATTTTAGTACAATCACAGCTATAATACTAAACAAATCCTAAAAAAGTGCCATTAAAAACTTAAAATTGGTTCCATAAAGATAAGAAATTTTAAGTGTTGGGTCATTTGGTAGAATTTAGTTTTGTTCGGTTTTCTCGTAAACAATTAAAAAGTATCATTTGTATTTGTGTCTGTGTAATGCAGCCATGCCTTTTAAAACACAAAAAAGATTTTTCCACTAATGTTTCATGATAAGAATCGAAATTGTGTAAAATTTTAAGGATGTCCAAACACTTTTTCCACCAATGTACAATATGCCCTTGTTGAATGTAGTGAAGAAAATACTCAATCTACAAAAACATTATATCTGTTTTTAACTGCAATACTTTAGTAAGTATACTTACTTTCCACCACGCCACCTGACAGAAGGTCTGATTATTTTAGGATAAGCTAGTCTACAAAAAATTCTTATGTGTGGTTATGTAGTTATTATGTTATAAGTAAGTGTGTTTAACGATCAGGATAATAGCCAAATTGATTTTTCATTTCGTGATTTTGAACAGATGCCGTCGGTTTAAGGTCTTATTTCAAGTATCTGACAAGTTGAGTTAGCAGTTTACATTACATGTTGCAAAAGGAGGAAGTCACGCACATGAAACTGTGATCTCCTGTATGATAAAACTCGTGGTGAGTTGTGTTTGTGAAGCAGAAAAACAACATCGTTATGGCAGCGATACATGTTTATTCACAGTTAAGAATGGTACAAATTTCCTGTACACTTCAGGCTGTTGTGACAGTTCAATTGATGCCACTATGGAAAAGCCATCAGGATTAAATATGGTTAAATATCCTGGCACACCAAAATCTTACAAACGTGCATATAAAAGGGCACTTTAAGCAATGAAGTATAAAACATTTTCCTTTAAATTTACACATTAATTGTTTCATCAAGCACTTCACCTTTGCAACTTAAAGCTGCAGCACACTCTCACACAGGCGTTTTCAGATATTCAGGCTAAGTAGATATGTAGCTGCTGTGTGTGATATCAACCAATGTATACCAGTAAAAATAGATGAAAGTCATAGAGGAGCTTGACGACCCGCTCTTATCAGCCACAAGTGAAAACCTGCTGGTAGGTAGGTGTTTTTCCATTTACATTAACATCATAATACCACATGTTACAAGTTTTTGTTTTGAAAAAGTGTGCATTTCTTATTATTTGCATTTTGCCTTTTGTGTGTTGAGCTGTTTATTCAGTGCTCAGAGTGTCCAGTTTGCATTCTGTGAAGGTCAAGGAGGCATCTGTGCCTTTCCTCTCTGTTGGCGCAGTTGAGTCTGATTTCCGCGAAATCCGGGAAAAGTGTGAAGACAAGGAACGAGAGGACATAAAGGACAAGTGGTCCTCCGCCAGGGCGCTCTCCAGGACTAAACATATGGACTGCTTGAGCTTCTTCAGGAACTCATCGCACATGAAAACATAGAGGATGGGGTTCAGGCAGCTGTTCAGGAAGGCCAGACACCCAGCCAGAGGAGCTCCAATCCTTACTACGTTCCACAGCTCTTCGTTGCTACTCTTTAATTCTATAAAACTTATAACATGGAAAGGCAACCAGCAGATGAAGAATGCGAGAATGACGGCGTAAATGATTCGTCGAGATTTTGGTTTCCTGTTCCTCTGCAGGCGGTTCGCACGAACAGCTATGGCCACATAAGAGGTGAGTATCACCAGGAACGGGATGACGAAGCCAACAACGCAGCGGAAAGTGTAGATAATCCACTTCTGTTCATATGTCATGGTTGAAGGATAAACGCACATGGTTGATCCGTTATTCTGCCAAATGGAGCGAAAACTGGCATTAGGGGTGCTGCAGATCATAGCAGCCACCCAGATAATAACACAGGTGAGCTGAGCTTTGAAGACGGTGCGCCTGTTGTGTGCCCACACCACCACCCAGATGGACAAGCAACGGTCCAGACTTATGGCTGTCAGGAGAAAGACGCTGGCGAACATGTTGACCAAACTCACAAAGTTGTTCAGCTTGCACATGAAAGTACCAAAATCCCATTGGTTCCCCCGAGAGTGAGAGACGATCGTGAAAACCAGGAAGACCGTGAAGAGGAAGTCAGCCAGGGCCAAGTTGAGAAACCAAACTGAGTTGACTGTTCTCTTCATCCTAAAGCCTGTCACGTAGATGACCAGACCGTTGCCCAGAGTCCCCATAATGAAAATCAAGCAATACAAGACCAGGGAGAGTGTGTTAATGTATTTCGCTGCCACTTCCACTCCAGATGTTTGGCTTTCAGAGGAGGTTGTGTTGTCTAAAAAAACAAAAAAGAAACTATTTTAATGCAGATATCAGATATATTCTGCAATACACACTGAGAAAACACAAATCTTGATTACTCTTGTAGCCAGATTGCATAAATTAGAGCTTTATACTGTAGTTCTATAGTTTTTATTGCTGTTAACACACGGTTTTCTATACTGGCACATGTTCTGTACAATGCTGGCTCCCACTGCATTGGATGCAATAGTTACAGAATACTCTGCAGTTAATTGCAAGTTGATATTTGCCTTTATTTTAATGAATTTCTATTTTGATCAGACAAAAATTAAAACCAAACCATTTGTTTTACAGCAGTTTAATCTGAAATTATGGTGAAATTTAAAAAGTAGTAAAGTATCTTACCAGTCTCCATCTTCCTTGTAGCTGCAAGGGTCTGTCTTTATTCTCAGCTGATCTCTATCTGTGCCTGTACTACTTCTCTATCTCTGACTACTCCTCCCTCTCAGCTAGTGTAGACACCAATGAGACAGTACTGCCTTGCACAGAGAGTAGACAAAATAACAGGAACGCCTTAGAATATTACGGACCGCAAGAATTGAATTTTTCATCTGGTAAATGCTTCAATGCAGCTTTTTTTTGTGCAAGTTTTCAGTTTCACGTGATAAGCAAAAACAGGACACCAGCACTGGTCGTCTTATGAGTTTATTGTTTCATTTCTCACAAATGCACCAAACAGCAGCACCGTGTGTGACTGCATGAGCGTGTCATGCAGGCTTAGTTGTAAGCGATAGTCTGGTCGATCCACTGGCGCAGGTAGGACACACGTGCATACACGGCAGGGGTGCGCACGTTGCAGTTAGAGGTTCCCCAGGACACAATACCCACAAGGGACCACATACTACCGCTCTGGCAAACCAGAGGGCCACCAGAGTCACCCTGGAATGAGATAAATACGTTTTTAAACATTTTTGCATTTAATGCATCTTGTCAACTGTGCAGCTTTGTCGGTTGGCACATTAGTTTCAAGCTAATGCAAAAACAGGAAACTGAAAATGAAGCAATTTTCAAGTTTAGAGGTGGAATCACTTTGGAAACGTTTCCTTTGAAAGCCATTAGCAATTTGCATTTGTGTGAGTTTTCTTGGAAATTGTACAAATGTCTGTTTCCACACATTATGCAAATCCTGAACTAACGTTTGAGCATATTATAATAGAATGTTCAAATTATTTCGGCTGTTTATTAATATCTGCTTCTGACTTTATTCATCAATCAATTGCTATCAAGAAATTACAATTCAAGTTCAGAAATTTCTCTGTGTAACCTAAAGATTACCTACATTTGTGATAAATTAATAATCACTCACAAATGCATAAAACAAACGTTTGCTAATTATTAATTGGTTCATGAACAATTACAATCCGCTCACTATTGTGAGGAATTGCTTACTTTTCCTGTAAATGTGTATTTCAGGCTTTGAAGTGGCTGTTACCTGACAGGAGGACACTCCAGAAGCACCAGCGCAGATCATGGCATCAGTGATTCTGTTATAACCCCAGTACTGCTTGCACTGAGCAGGGCTGAGCAGAGGCAGGGCAGTCTGCTGGAGGTAGCGAGGGCTCGCTGAGAACAGAAACGAAGTGAAGGTAAGGTTATCTGCACAACTAAATTTAAGGTGTGCTGGATACGTGGCAGTGAATGTTCTTTAATTTACCTTTGTGGAACCACAGCTGTATGTAAATGTGTAAATGTACTCTGCGTATAGGAAGCGATTCACTCACAAGTCTGTCCGGTTCTGCCCCAGCCGGTGGTGACACATTTGGTTCCAGAGGGGATGCTGGTGCTGGAGGAGGCCAAGCACACAGGAGACACACGGGAAGTCATTTGCACCGGGGAGCTCAGCTTCAGAAGCGTGATGTCATTGTTAAAGTTCTGGGTGTTGTAGAAGGGGTGAGTGATGGCCTGGATGGAGAGGTGAGGAAAAATCATACACAAATATAGTAATTTGCTTCACAAAGCAGGGTTCACAGTTTCATAACTAAATCTCTGATGTGTTCCGTTTCTCCTTACCTTGGCGATGTTCTTGACCTGAATTGGCTCGCTGTTGGACTGGCGGTCGTGCTCTCCCAGGATGACACGGTGGTTCATTGGGCTGAAGTAGAAAGAAATAGTCAGGCGAGTGATTACAGAGTGTTTTTAGTGTTTTATTGTGCGACACTTTAAGTTACTTACGACACACGGCAGTGAGCAGCAGTGACAACCCAGTACTGGTTGATCAGGGATCCTCCACAGAAGTGGAACCCTCTACCATCCTAGGATTGAGAAGATGTTCATTTAGGAGTAATTTTTGTCTTCTGAGTTAATTGAAAGTGTGTGACTGAAGCCAGAGGACAGCTGATGTGGAGTTTCTACCTGAAGTGAAACCTGCCAGGGCCAGGACCCAGACACAGCACTCTCCCCATTCACAATCTTGTTGTATCCGCTCACTCGGGGCGGGATGGAAGGCACTCCACACCCTGCGGCCCAGTGACACAACATAAAATAATGATCTAATTGACTCAAAATATGACATTTCTGCAAAAAGTATCAGGATATAATCTGTGTATAAGTGAACAAAATGTTGTTATTCATCAGACAATGAGAACAAAACCCACAATTACCACATCTCTCACACAACTTTTGCAATGATAGATGCATAGTATATCAGTAAATCTTAAGTCACTCACCCAGTGCAGAGGCCACAAGAGCAAAACAGCTAATGAGCAAGAACATGGCTGTGTCTCAGTCCAGATTCATGTCCCTGCGCTGGACACTGGCTTATATAGTGTAGACACACAACCCCCCACCTGCCCCAGTCTGGGAAAAGACCACCTGGTGAATGGTACCTCAGACAATTCATGACCACAATGGTTTTAGGACATAAACTGGTGCAGTACTACAGTATATTATTAATCACAGGCAACAACAACATGTCATGTTATTGACAATAAAAGGCTGTCTGCACCACATTCGATATGTTGGACTGTTTGAATTTTTGCTTGCATCTCAGTTTCAAACTGCACGCGAGAAGCAAACAAGAAGTAACAAATTGCACAGATGAACTTTTCCTCTCATTTAACAGATAATCTTGCTGTATTTAAGGTGTCAATATTTCCTGCACTGAGTAAGACTAGCTACTCTGCAGGAAGAAGATATTGATCTAAACCTCCGCTGGCCTGTTTGCAGAAACTGGTTTTACTTGCAAGATTCAACAGCTGCAAACTGAGCATGTGTGTGCATACCTTTTTATTAATGTATTATTGATCATGTTCTATGTGGTTGCTGAGAAATACAACAAATATAAATGACAAAATCACAAGAAAGACACAATGAAAGTTAAAGATTGCATTGCATCAGAATCTCATTGGGGATCTTTATTGAATAAATGTTTAGAAATTACAGACTTTGTAGGAGATGATGTGCAAATCATAAGTGGGGAGATCAATAAACATGTCACTGGATATTTGAAGTTTATGTGCGAGTGTCATATTTAATTGCTCAGATTAGCTAAATTTCTTTTCTAATGCTAACTGGATGTGCACTAGGTAAGAAAATACCTTTAAGACACTAAGTATATGTGAGTATATGAAATAAAGACACGGTCTGAAAAGTGTTTAGTCGACCTCCTCGATAGTCGGGCCAGAAGAGGAGCCACCTCCGGCTCCACCAGAAAAGCCACCAGGCATTCCTCCTGGCATTCCCTCAGGCATTCCTCCTGGCATACCGCCCTGGTATAGCTTGGAGATGATGGGGTTGCACACCTTCTCAAGTTCCTTCTGCTGGTGATCGTACTCCTCCTTTTCTGCCGTCTGTGTAACAGAAGGAGCAAATTATTCACTGTGACAGAAGATTTAATAGATGATTAGTTATCTACTGAATAAAAACAGTGCAAAGGGGAAGCGAGGAATTGCTTCACTATGATGACAAGATTTGAAACCCCGTTTCACAATGTGAGCTGAAGAGGAACCCCTGCACAGATCAGTGAAAGATTTTTTTTACCTGGTTCCTGTCCAGCCAAGCAATAACTTCATTGCACTTGTCCACAATGGTCTTTTTATCATCAGGGCTGATCTTGTCTTGGAGCTTCTCATCTTCTACAGTGCTCTTCATGTTGAAGGCCAGAGATTCGAGGGAATTCTTGGCTGTGACCTTATCTCTCTGGGCCTCATCCTCAACCCTGAACTGCTCTGCCTCTTGCACCATTCGCTCAATGTCCTCTTTGCTCAACCGCCCTATGAGATGATGAAATTCAAAGCTGTATTTATAGGTTTTCTCTGTTCATGCGTATCCTTCTTTAAGTGTTTATGCTAGAAAAACTTTTTCATGCTCCTGGATTTAAGAAGTATACCTTTGTCATTGGTGATGGTGATCTTGTTCTCCTTTCCGGTGCTTTTGTCCACTGCGGACACGTTGAGAATACCGTTGGCATCAATATCAAAGGTCACCTCAATCTGAGGGACTCCTCTGGGAGCAGGTGGAATACCAGTGAGTTCAAACTTCCCCAGGATATTATTATCCTTGGTCATGGCTCTCTCTCCTTCGTAAACCTGAAAACAGTTATTCACATTACATTCTGATGTATCAGTGAACATTTTGAGGAGCGCTTGTAACAGACGGGGGCAAATGTAGAATGAACTGTTGTCTAATACTTTAAGGTTGCTCTACCTGAATGAGCACACCAGGCTGGTTGTCTGAATAGGTGGTGAAGGTCTGGGTTTGCTTGGTGGGGATGGTGGTGTTCCTTTTGATAAGGACAGTCATTACTCCTCCAGCTGTCTCAATTCCCAGTGAAAGGGGCGTAACATCCAGCAGGAGCAGGTCCTGTACATTCTCAGACTTATCACCAGCCAAGATGGCTGCCTGCACAGCTGTAAAGAGTATTCAGATGGTGAATCCAATGTCTCAGTGACTGGAAAGCTTTTATAAATATGGAATAAGTTTAATCCTAGCTGCAGTAGAGACCTACCTGCACCATAGGCCACAGCCTCGTCAGGGTTGATGCTCTTGTTGAGGTCGCGACCATTGAAGAAGTCCTGCAGTAGCTTTTGAATCTTGGGGATACGTGTGGATCCACCCACTAGGACAATGTCATGGATCTGGGACTTGTCCATCTTGGCATCCCTCAGAGCCTTCTCCACAGGCTCCAGAGTTCCACGGAACAGGTCTGCATTGAGCTCTTCAAAACGGGCCCTGGTGATGGAAGTGTAGAAATCTGTACCTTCATAGAGGGAGTCGATCTCAATGCTGGCCTGAGTGCTGCTGGAGAGGGTGCGCTTGGCACGTTCACATGCTGTGCGCAGGCGACGCACAGCTCGCTTGTTGTTGTTGATTTCCTTCTTGAACTTGCGCTTGAACTCAGCAATGAAGTGGTTGACCATGCGGTTGTCAAAGTCCTCGCCACCCAAGTGTGTGTCACCAGCTGTGGACTTGACCTCAAAGATGCCATCCTCAATAGTCAGGATTGACACATCAAAAGTACCACCTCCGAGGTCAAAGATAAGGACATTACGCTCACCGCCAACCTGAAATAAACAGTACAGATTACTAAGATGAACATAAAATACGATAAGGTCACCATGTTAGAGTTTAACTACCTTTTTGTCCAGGCCATAAGCAATGGCTGCAGCAGTGGGCTCATTGATGATGCGCAGCACATTAAGGCCAGAGATGGTTCCAGCATCTTTGGTGGCTTGACGCTGGGAGTCATTGAAGTAAGCAGGAACAGTGATGACCGCATTGTTCACAGGCTGTAAAGATGGAGAGAACGTGAGTTAACAGTGCGTTTACACTATTCTACTGCAAACATGGAAAAAAACAGACAGGAGACATTTTCTCAAGGTATATTTTTATTACATTATAGATACAAGGAAACAGCAAAAAACACTAGGAAGTGTTTCCTGATGTCATTTCCATCATTTTAATGCCATAATAACTCGATGAGCCCCCAGTAGGGGGCAGAACCACGCCCATGCATGATACTCTGTATCAGTTTTGATCATCCTACGTATATCCCTTCCTACTTGATCTGCTGACTTCTAACTCCACAACTGAGCAGGGGACCTTAGACTGATCTTCAGTGCCAAGTTTGATTATCCAGACTTCAGCACTTGCAGAGATAGCTGACCGGACATACCCACCCACATATATACATACATACTTACCCAGCCAGATACCGAAGCGAATGCAGTAACCCCGCTGACGTACGTCAGGCGTGGTTAATAAACTGTTCGAGGTCAGTTCATGCATAGTGTTATACATTTACTGTTATCTACCTTGCCAAGGTAAGCTTCAGAGATCTCCTTCATTTTGATGAGGACCATTGAGGAAATCTCCTCAGGGAAGAAGGTCTTGATCTCACCCTTGTATTCAACCTCAACCTTGGGTTTGGACGAGTCATTCACAACCTTGAAAGGCCAGTGTTTCATGTCAGATTGCACCACGGCATCATCGAACTTGCGACCAATCAGACGCTTAGCATCTGAAGTAGATTTCGGGGGGGAAAAGCATACTGTTAGGTTAAATTCACAGCATATACACATTTAAATAATTAGCCTTTTTATCTACCAAAGGACCAGATGTTAGCAAGCTAAGGAGAATGGTTATTTTTGATTGCAAGGGATGATGCAGTTTTTACCAAAGACAGTGTTGGCTGGGTTCATGGCCACCTGGTTCTTGGCAGCATCTCCAATGAGTCTCTCCGTGTCTGTGAAGGCCACGTAGCTGGGTGTGGTCCTGTTTCCTTGGTCGTTGGCAATGATCTCCACTTTGCCATGTTGGAAAATGCCCACACAGGAATATGTGGTTCCCAGATCAATACCTACTGCTGGTCCTTTAGACATCTTGAATCAACAAAAGATACATGTTAATAATTGTAGCCCTTTTTTATTTTGGAGTGTAACCCAGTATTGGTGCACACACTTACTATTATCACTAAAGGATTGTTATTGTTTTTCTTTCTATTTGTCTTTTTTTGGTGGTTGGACTTAAAAAATGTGTTTATTTGTAGCCTATAAATGTGTATACACCAGCATGCTATGTACAGCTATATATATCTTGTTAGCATTTCCTATGGTGTACCTTTCACAGCTATTTACACAAGCCGAGATACACAGCCACGTGTTGCTGTCCATGTTATAGAGGTCTAAACCGCCTCCTGATACTGGAAACCAAATGACTGGACTATGTCTCAGTGTCCTTTAGTTCTCTGTCCACTCAGCTTCTCTCCTCCCTCAGCAACATAACATTAGAGTGTCTCAGTCAGGCTTTTTTAAATGTGATGTAGGCTACTGATCCTGCAATAGTGATCAGTGTGTCTATTTTCCGACAGCTGCCTCCAAATAGCTTGCGGTTACTATAATAAGTATCAGCATACCTATGTAGCAATGAATGGAAGATAGCTTAAACTTCAGAGATCATTTGTCAGAGACTCTTGAGCAAAACTTGCCTGGTTCCTTTTAAAACAAAGGGCTTAACAACCAAACATACACACAGAAATGTGCAGCTGGGAGGTTCAGTAACAAACATATTTGATTAGTGAAGAGGTCAACAAAAGCCTCTTGTTGTCACAGCTTGTGAGGGTGTGTTCTTACGAAATCATCAGGCCAAGGGTGGAATTAGATCATTTTTAGAAACAGAGAGAATATCACTGACTGGCAGAGCACAAAACAACTGAGATAAGCTTTTTTTCTTTTTCTGTAAATTTACAGGGTGAAACTGTGTTCCTTTCATGTCGCTAAACTAGTGCAGCCAGAGCATGTTATTGAATTTTCACTTGTTATCCAGTTGTGTAACACAGAGGAAAACATGCTGACAGTGCTTCTTCCTTCTGTCCTACATTCATATGTGCCTGTTTTACCATGGAAACGAATCATTGAAATTTCCCAGCCACATGCTGGATAGTTGCTAGGCTTTGTAGTTTTTCACAGGGCTTCAGTTTTGTCATGCCAACAGAAACCATGCAGGGAACCTCTCACTTTTGGCAGTTAGGCTTTGAAAGCAGTAAGCAAGACAGACTATGAAGCCAGGCCAGAGTGCAACACTTCCTTTCCACGAGGTTACCTTGTGCTGTTAGATGTTCGAGAGTTTACAGAGTTAAAGTGATGCTTTCTTTTCGCCCAGCACCGTCTGAGCTCCTCTCCAGCGCTCCTTTCCTTCTCCTAGCAGGCGGACCAAGAGGGTGAATGTCTCTGCTCCCCAGTGTATATAGAGCTCAGTGCAGGGAGAGCCCAATCAGGGTGTCAGGTGACGCCACCAGGGAAAGTTCTAGGGCCACGTTTCTTCTCGCTGACTAGATTTCCTTGAGAGAGAAAGGTTGCTATTCTTGTCGCTGAAGCCATCTGCTAGTGGAACTGAACAAAACAGGACTGCAAGAGAAAATGCAAAATGTGAAATCATAAGGGTTTCACTTAGGTTTCATTGTTCATTTGAAAACTGCTTTGAAATGGAAAAAGTAGTTCCTGAAAGTAGACACTGTTGCTCACATGCTCTATTGCCCAGGTTGTCAGGACCGAAATATGTTTATCATTGTGAGAAATCTCTTAGCCATGACTTAATTCAGCTATAAGTTCACATTATTGACTTTAGAATTTCAAATTGTTATCAGTGTTCTATTTTGTGTGTTTTTTTTAATAGAATCTCAATTGCTTGTATGAGAGTAAATGACCTACAAATCAAGTTTTAATGCATCAGTTAACACCGGAACAGAATCCGTCATGGATGCTTCCAGAAACTAGATTTTGGAGGTCAGAAAAACACTTTTATAGAGGTAGTGCTTCTCTGAGGAACTTTGCATGCCTAAATTACAATTTCGAAACATCTTTCTACTTAAATTTCACTTGTGGCTATTCTATGAGGATGGGCCTGGGATCTTTCTGCATGGAGTTTGCATGTTCTCCCTGTGCATGCGTGGGTTTTCTCCGGGCACTCCAGCTTCCTCCCTCAGTCCAAAAATATGCTGAGGTTAATCCATTATTCTAAATTGCCCGTAGGTGTGAATGTGAGAGTGATTGTATATGTAGCCCTGTGACAGACTGGTGACCTGTCCAGGGTGTCCCCTGCCTTCGCCCGAGTCAGCTGGAATAGGCTCCAGCACCCCCCGCGACCCTAGTGAGGATAAAGCGGTGTATAGAGAATGGATGGATGGATATTCTATGAGGGCACAGATTACTAAAAAGAGGAGCCTTTATTCAAAGCATAGAGAAAGTTATCTAGGTTATGAATACAAAAAATACAAAAACTGAGCATGAATATTACCAACACCTACTAAATAGTCTTCCAGTGGTTTTTTTTGTGTGTTTTCTTATATTGTGCGTGTTTTTCATTCTCTATTTAAAGACACAGTAGTGCATGGTCCCATTGCCAGAGTTCATCTATTCCTGTTACATAGGCCTCTCTGACGCATGTGCCTTCTGGCATTAAATATAACTGCAGTTCCTTACAGGCAGCACCTGTTGCGACACTCCACATCGTAGTATTTACACACTGCTAGCAGCTGAATATTGCATAACCTGCAAAAAACATCAGTTAAAGCTCTTCTTCTGAGGTAATGAAATATTAAGCTTCAGCGTTTAATGTTCATGGCAGTTCAGGAGAGCAAATAAAATGACTCACAGATGGTCACCTTTCATATAATAAATACTGTACAACAGCATAAAACAGATCACGTTTAAAATAAGCAGCCATCAGTGTGTTTCCCTCAGGGATTATAAGTCCTTAGCTATCAAATTACAGTTTCAGCCCGTGCAATCGGCTATTTAAATAACAGTCACTTCAAAACAAACAAGCTGCGGAGTTGATAGAAAAAGTCCTCGTTCTTGCTCCTGTATTCTCTGCAGCGTCCATTCATATAGTCCCAAGCACAGCGCTTGCAGTAGTTGTAGAAATGATACTCGGCATTCTTCAGCGTGCTGTTCAGGTCCAGCGTTCCCTGCAAGCTGCACAAAAGACAAAGTTCATCCATGCATTCACACTAATCAGCATATACACAAGTTCTATTTTGTTGCATGAGATATTTTTAATGTCTTAGCATAAAGTCAGACCTGCTGGCAAACTGGATGAGCTGGACGTCATCTCGACATTGCAGCAGCGCCTCTCTGTTCTCTAACAGGATGGCTGCACAGATGAAGAGCTCAAAGGTGAAGTCAGTGTTGACGGCCTGCAGCTCTGACTCTGAATTTTCTTCTGGAAACATCAAAGAGCAAAGATTTATCACTGTAAGATGTTTAATAGACTTAACTTTAGCTTTTTAGTTATTTTTCCACCTCTTCTCCTGGACTCACCTGTGCTGTATTTTCGGGTCAGTCTTTCCTGGTAACGAGCTCGGTCCACCTGTTGGGAGATGAGCTCCAGGTGGTCGCAGCTCAGGATCTCAAACAGACGCAGGGCATCTCTGTGTTCAAACTCCCTCTGGAAGCCCAACAGGAGCCACCTTACAGGACGAAAAACAGGTACACAGACATGACGAACATGTGCATGTGGGGGAAAAAGATGTTTAGATATAGTCAATAAATGCATACCTGTGGCAGAATGCGAGGCTCTCCATGCTGTCTTTGACCAAGTGAGTATAAAGAAGAGGGTCCAGTTCCTTCAACAAGGCTGCCTCCAGCTCTAAAACATATGCTTGAAATGAACTAATTTATAGACAAAACCGTCATTCCACACAGATCTTTAATTAGTTTAATTCTGGACCAAGATGTGTTCTTCTGTCTGAATGCCTGACCTACAATCAAATTTCTCTTGTTCTGGAATTAGGTTAGTCCAGGCAATCTGTACCAAATTTTAGGTTTCATTTTAAATTTTTTTATCAAAAATTTAGTACATTTGTACAGTTTGGGATCCTGAACATTTTCAGAAATTAACACAGACCATCAAAATATATTAACATATGTTTTGATGGTCTTAAAACTTTGCAGCTGCATGGATCACCGCTGGGAGCTTTGCAGATGTAAAAGAAAGCCTAACTGAACTGTACAGCTCTGCATCAATGTGGTAGATGATGTGAAGAATAGGCTCAGCAACAACAAAGCAATTGAACTTGTGCTGCTGAAACACATTTTGTCCAGTAAATCTTTCCTCTGCTCCCTAATTTGAACATTCTAAGGTTATACTGAATATTGTTCTCCTCTATAGAGTCGGTGTTTTTTAGGATTAACCAACAAAAGAAGCTCATAAAACTCGAGACAACATAAATGCCATGGACAAAATATTCTGAAGTCCAGCCTAGAATCTCAGATAATGTGATTTCCTTCTCGTGTCTTTGAATATTCTTCACATGAGCAGTTTATAATGTTGTATATAGTATCACTGTAATCACAGACCATCACAACATATGGACAGATCTCAGCTTTTTTCTGTCTTATCTTATTTGTTTCTGGAGATATGATTTAAAAAAAACAACATAATTTGGTACAAGTGACATTTTTTTTTCATAAATCACCTGGACTAAGTTTTCAGTGTCTTTATTTTTCCACTAGAGCTCCCAAATATTTAACAACATGCTTCACAGTGCAAAAGTTTTAGGCACTTTGGATGCTTCACTAAAATATTTTTTTCATATCTTCTGCTTTACTAAGCCAATAAAAAAAGAAACATTCCTCTTGTATATTTTCTATAACGGGTGGAGCCCTGTGCTTGAATAGTATTCATAACAAACAGGTGCTTATGAAAAACAATAATATGCAAGTTGAAGCAAAATTATTAAGTGAAACAGAAAGATGCATATGAGGGAAACTGGTGGTCAGTCACTTGATTAAAGTGAAGTTGCTGTTTCATCTAAAAAGTTGGTCATGGTGCTCACACAGGCAGAATTTTCAGCTCATTTATATTATGTAGAACATTACAAAAACTAGGGTGCAAAAATCACTAGCAGGTACTCTGGACTGAGTCAAAATCTGAAATATTTGGCTCCAACATGACACAGGTTGTTTGCTAATGTCCTGGAGAGCTCAACATGAATGTGTGTTGTAGCATTTGTAGGAAAAACATTTGCATTTCTTCTTGATATTCCCACCTATTTTCCTGTGCAGACCATCAGCCCTGAAGTCTCTGGAGAATTTCTCCATGTAGCAAGAAAAACTCCAGAAAGTGTCGACCTCAGAGTCCAGAACCTCCAGGAAGCGGCTGCACAGGTCGTTCATTCCCTGAGCGTAAGTGACCTCTGGATTTAACAGTCGAGACAGAAGGGACGTTAGCCTCTCTGATGGCAAAACAACCTGTGAGTTAATAAACCTGAGATGGGCTCAGTCTGGCTCTTTACCTGGATGAAAAGCAGCATAAGTGATGAGGACGTCTCTCAACACCAACAGATTGCCTAAACCTTCGTCCCTGCAGACACACAGAAATTATGAGTATGGTAAAAGCACAATTATTTGATGTGAAATATATGCAGTCTGCTGTTGTAAAGCCTCTACAGTCACGAAGAAATTAACGGGCGCAATGTTTTTGCTTGTGCAACCACCAAAAGGCAGAACTGCTTCTAATTCCAAGTAATATTGCAGCAGTTTCAGAGGTTTTCTAGCTGATACCAGTTTACAGGCATTACTCGAGCTTTCACACCATAAATTTAAAGCTTCCCATTGTTTATTTTTATGTCATCTACATTATTTCTGTATTCTGTGTATTTCCGTTTACCTCAGCTCAGACCTCTACTTTCTTTTTTTCTGACTAACCAACATCTTCCTAGATTGACTCATCGAAAAGGTGGGCAACCTGACAGCTGAGTGATTAGGACACGTGGTGCAGAATCCGTTGAGCAATGAGTTCTCGGTTCTAGGGAGTGGCTGATTATGAGCCTGAAGTAATTATCTGATCTGATCTTAAGTTCATCTGCGTTGTTATTTCAACTAATTCAAAAGAAAAGAAGTTAAGCTTCCTTCAGGGCTGCTGTAACCACTTCTTTCAGTCTGTAGTCACCACACTGTGGTCTCAAGTAATGTACCGATCAAAAAGTCTGTCAACGCTGAAGGATAAATGCTTAGGTTTTGCGTTGAAGTGTGTGTTATTCTAAATTTTGACACCAGGAATTTCATTTTTGCTGGTTCCAAATACCATTTAGTCATCTCCCTAAATGGAAATAATTGGCTTCTGTATGATGTATGATGAAGAAAAAAAGCATATCCTGATTTCATTCATGGTCGGCTCAAACCCTCACTGCGTGTCATTCTCCTGCTCTCTTTTCCAACATTTTGTCTCTCTCTACTGTCACTGTTCAACAAAAATATCAAATGCCCCCATAAAGTGTTTGCATTAACGGGTACAAAATGACGATGCTCTGTGAATAGCTGGTTGTAAATCATTTTATGCATTATGTTTGCAGACTTTTAGGGGTTCTTAAAGAAATTTCAAGTGTTGTGCAGCAACACTGAAACATGATTCCTAATTTGCGGGAATAAGATGGTGGTAGTTGTTAAGAGCTGAATGCGGCACTTGGTAATAAAGCCAAAAGTACTTGTAAAATGAATCTTTTAGCTGCTGTAACCCTCTGATCTTCAAGTGGTTTCTGGGTGTGCTAGTTTCTGTCCTTTTTAGTCACTGTGGGCTCATTTTTCACTCCAATATACCTTTATGAAAACGGCACAACAGCAAGCTATATAATGCCATAAATCATTCTAAAAGCAGAAAAACTAAGCTTCATTATTGGTTTAGTTATTTTCCACAAAAAAAAAAAAAGTTTAAAGCTAGAATTAACACGCAGAACACCAGTACTGAAGAAAACTTCATGCTGTAGATGTTTGACAGCTTTTAGAACATTTACATTTTTATCTCTGCTTGTCCCCTTTCTGCTCTGGGGAAACAACCTGCAATTCAGCAAAAAAGTCCCTTGATTTTTGTCACATGACTATTGGTTGAAGCTGAGTCATGAGTTCAGAAAGTTCAACTTGTGGCTGCTGACCCATATTTTAAATATTGTATAAAACACCACAGGCTGACAATAACTTACTGGTAGTAGCTCAGGTCCCTGTTGGTTCGGGGCACATCCTTGTCAATGATTCGTATCGCTTCCTGCAGTTCCTCATTGTCAAATGTGACCCGCTCAAATAAAATCTGGTGAGAGAAGGAAAATGTAGAGACAATCACTGTAAACTTGACTAATATTGATTGAGATATCAGTGTCGTCACCTTCCGTGGAGCTGATATTTTTGAAAAACATGGCACTTCTTTAAATTCCACTTTGCTCTTGCACTGGAAATTGTAAGATTAAAGCAAGGATTTGATATGTTTTGTGGATTTTAAAAGTTCCAAGAGAAGTTTAGCCATCAGAATGCAACAGTTGTTGGTAACGGCACTGGATTTTTCTTTTATGGGTGAACAATATTCCAATCTTTATGTGTTAGTAGACTTTGATCAATGCTCTGCTATTGTGTATTTTACTTTGAGGTGTCTGCGTAGTTACTGCAATGGCTACTTTTTGATTTTGTGGATGCACATTGGGATTCAGCACTTTAAAGCAGGTACATCAGGTTTGTTTAATGGTAAGAGGGAGTCACCTGCCTGTTCAGTGTCACGTAGTCAGGGCCTTGATGCAGACACTGACCTGACGTACGGTGATTATAAAATGTATTCACACTCCTTGGAAGTTTTTCCGTTTTATTGCTTTTCAACATTGAATCACTGCCAACTTAGTTAAGCTTTTGCTGATGACAGTTAACTTTTAGAAAGCCTCTTTAGTGTCAAGGTGAAAACAGATATTTCCAGAGTGCTTGCATAAGAATTCACCCACTTCATTACAGCGCTGAGAGTGTGTGGCTCAGTCTCAAACTACAATTTTACCCCATTCTTCTGTGCAAAGCTGCTCAGCAAGTTGCATAGGGATTGTGAGTGAGAAGCTCTTCTGAAGTCCAGCCACACTATCTCAGCTGGATAGAGGTCTCTACTGTGACTTTACTCAGTGTTGAAAAGCACTACAAGCAGAAACAGGTCATGATGGGTGAATATTTTTAGAGTGTTGTGGATTCAAGGAGTTGGTCCTGTTACTCACACACGCATTTATCTTGTATACTGTCCTAGACTGTTTGCTCTGCTTGTTATTGCAGTAATATCCACCATCATTTTGGTTGCAGATGTTTTTTGGTGCACAAGTTGGAGGAATGTGCAATATTGGCAGAGATTCTGTGTCAGGGATTGGTAAGAACCTTATTAGCCTTACTAGGACTGCAATCTAAGGACAAGGTGGCTCGAAATGCAATGCCAATTTCAGCTGTGAATTAACATTGCAATATCAGTGTATATCGACAGAATCACTTTTTTTTTTTTTTTTTTTTTTACAAGAGGGGGTTTTACAACCCTCTGGGAAGACTAATTCCTGCAGAAGTCGACTGGATTTACTGCATAATGTGGTAGAAGTCAGCCAGTCTCCCTCTCTTTCCTCTGGTTTCCACCTTGTTTGGTTACATTTTGAATGTACTTTCTTTAATGTTCTGCAAAATTAACTTATTTATAGGTACAACTCATGTGTAGCCTCCCCGCCTTTGCCAAACTTTCACCTGAGTTGCAACGACACACTCGTTACGTGGTTTAACACTTCAGCTAGCACTAAAAGGGCAAGAGATGCCAAAGTAAATAGATGACAAACAGTTTGCTTAACCAAATTAGATCCGGCTGTGTCATTTCCCCAAACACACTCCACTACTTCCACTTTACAAAGCTGATCTTTTCCCTTCTGCTAAGGCCAAAGTGAAGATTTTGAATAGAACTAAAGAAATCTAACACAACCAGGTTAGATTCAGACAAATGTACACGTAAAATAGAACAGACAGAGATTGCAATTTGAAGATTTAATGGCTCTAACCTGTGCTTGAAGCTTCAGGAACGCCTGCCTGTCCCAGACCTCCTCACAATGGTAGCGGGTCTGCTGCAGGACCTGAGTCTGTCTTACGTCAAAGTACCGGACAGCTGCCACCAACTCAGCTGGATCAAATGGTCATAGATGTTAAAAAAGAAACAGAGAGCGGGGCAGTCAAACAGGAAAAGAAAGAAATGCAAACAAAAATGAAAGTCTGGGCCTTTACCGTCAGTGCCGTTGAGGTGCATCCGTACGGCTGAAGGTAGAAACTGCTGCCACTTTCTCTTCATAACGCGGTAACGTACGACCAACTGCTCCTGCAGCAGAGAGCGCTCCAAAGGTGTCGAGCTGCACGGGTACATCCCGAAGAGAAAACGCCATGCCAGGCCACGCTCAGACTGAGGGACGCCACCTAGACAGGGAATGAAGAGCAAATTTAGAGTCAAATACATATAAATAAAGCACATTTGGATCCCACAGTAGCTCAATCGGTTGAGCAGGTGACGCATGAACAGGTGCTTAAGTCCTCAACATGGAGGATATAGATCAAGTCTGACCTTTCCCTACTTTTCCTGTCTTTCTGCAGTAAAGGGAAAAGGCCAAAATATAACCTTCAAAAAGTATGAAGCACATTTTAAAGCAGCAAGAGTTGAACCAAAGTGTTGGAGGCAATAAAACACAATGACGACTAGTCAAATGCGAATACAAGAAGACAATAAACAATACGATTAAAAGCTGCAACACAACAAAAGATTGTGTCAGGAAGTCAAGAGGTGGAGCGGCTTTAAAGTTTGAGCAGTTCTTACTATAAAAGGTAAACTGTTCCTGAGATTAGGAGCCACTGCAAAGGCTCGACTGCCTCTGTTTTTGTGGCATCTGATTGCTCGACCTCTAACCAGAGTATGAAGATTTAAGGGTTCTGCTAAAAAAGGTGGAGCCAACCCTTTTGAAACTTTCAAAAACAAATAACAACGTCTTAAAATCAATCCTGAAATGCACAGAAAGCCAGATGGGGGAAGTGGGAAGTGATCACACTTTCATTTTCCTGTTAGAAGAGGAGCAGCTGCATTTTGGAGCAGCCGCAAAGACGACTGATCCACACCTGCACAGACAATCTGTCAGCTTTCAAAAAAGGCATGATTTTTTTTTCCTTTGAGAGAGATCTGCTTTTATCGTGGCTAAAACTTCTAACTGAAACAAGCAATGTTTGATCACTGAGCTGAATGAGCCCTGAATAGAAATGAAAAAGGAACAGAGAGGAAAACTTTGTCAAAACGTTGCTGATCCACATTATAAACTCTGAACTTTCGCCTCCATTCACAGGATTTTGAGATGTCTTATGTAATGTCTCGCACTGCAGGTTTCTTTAATCTTTCTTTTCCATGTTTTGTCGAGAAGGAAAGTGCATAAAGGTCAGAGGGTCGCTAAAAAGGGAGGGTGAATTCCACATTCCTGCTCATAGATGACTGATCCAATGTGATGTTTTCACAGAAAGAACTTCTCTGTGAAAACCTGAAGAAATCTGGCCAATCATGGTGTCTGATATTGTGTCTTGTAAAACAGAAACCATTGCTGGAAATCTAATCCTCACACACTTCACTGATGTTTTTTTATTTTGTGGTCTGTTGATTCCCATGTGATTTTATTCCTCTTGTTCTCATCTCTAAACGATGCCCGTGTAGTCACGCTGCAGTTCTTTGCTCCAGGGAGGCCTGATTAGACAATGAGATGTTTGATTTTAGAGAAGAGTTTGTTCGACTGAGACTCAGCTGACGTCCTGGATCTGGACTCTTCTGGTCAGAAAAAGTCTTGCAGCACAGCAGAATGACAAGAATATTCTCCTAGATGCTATAGCCACATGCTTAATATTATGTTCTAGAGATCTAATTACAACAACTTTCCGAACGCATAAAAGTCCTGACTGTGTCCTCAGTGAGCTGCTGAATCAATACAGAGAGGCACAATAACCCTTTAAACTATTAAATTATCGGGATTAGTCAAGACTTTATATTGCTAAATGAGCATTAAGGGATTACTTATGATTTCTTTTTGCCATGCTGTGACCTCGAAATCATTAGTCTTTGAGGGATTAAGTTCAAATGTCATCACTGACAAAGAATTCATGTTTCATGCAAAAGTGCATGAAAAGCAGTGAAACAGAGCTCAGTACATTTACTCAAGTGCCGTGCTTCAGTATAAAATCAAGGTACTTGCATTTTATTTAAGTGTTTCCATTTTTTGCAGCTTTCTACTTCATCCCCACAACATCGCATGAGGCATATATTGCACTGTTTACTCATAACATTTTCTAAAACTGATTGTTGGAAAACATGCTGATTTTCAAGCATTTTCCTACTTGCTAGGTGAAATAAACTTGGTTAAGATGGAAAATGCATCATCACAAGTATGAAAACGGGGCTGTTTTTCCAAGCTGATGTAAAAATTTTTAGAGGTATGCGGTTCTAACAGGGTGATGCAGCAGAATATGATGCACTGCTATAGATACAGTGTGTAAAGTATTAAAATTTAGCTCAACCTTAACCTCAACAGCTACAAAAGTAAAAGTGAACATACACATTAATGTCACAAGAATTTATATATATATATATATATATATATATATATATATATAAATAAAACATCACATATAACAGTAACACTAACACTGTCAGGGACCATTTTACTGCTGCACAATGAGTACTTTCACTTCTAATATTTGAAGCACATGTTGCATATGATACCTGCATTATTTTTACTTCAGTTAAATGTTTACTTTTACTTAAATGAAGTACCCGTTCTGCCACTGTGCATGAATGAAGATTAAGTTTGCCATATTATACACACTGCACACCTGCAAGCAATCAAGCAGGTGCAGGTGATTTGTGATTAAACGCTATTTTACCGTCTGCATAGCAATTAATGGAACAATTACATGCACTTTGGGTGTATCCAAACATAGATGCAGATTCCAAAAACGTCTGCATTTGTGCCTCTAATAAAAAGCTGAAAAGCCTCTATAACGTTTGTGCCTAAATTTAGTGTTTTCTTCGCTCTAAGGACGACTGCGCCATGAACCAATGCAGAAAAGGTGCGTAAAAATCCAACAGGTTGTATGAATTTATGTGTTTGATGCTTAAAATGCGCGCAGACCTGTGTCCAAATGCAACCCAAAAGTAAAGGATATTTAATTTGACAGGTAGATGGACCGTTTTTGAAGATGTGCATCCTCAGCCGTGACTCGTCGACCCTCCCCTCTGCGTCCATGACTCCAGGTAAGGTGAGACGCGCGGCGCACAGAGCCGGACTGCTGAACGCTGCTACTCTCCTCTGAGAGCGGTCGGAGCTCGTCTCTTCTCCCGCTGCCCGCTGTGGATTCCTGTTTTTTAGATCTGCCATGTGAGTTTTGGCCACCACACCGCGCTCAGGTGAAGAAAAGTCGAGCCGCATCCACAGAATAACAGCAGACAACCGAGTATCACATCGTTCCGTTGCAGCCGAATGCGCAATAAACAAAGCGTCTCTTCCCAAAACGCATTTCCCCAGAGCTGAAATCAGCCGACACTCATTCCTGATCGTTCCAGATCACCAAAACCTCGTCGAATTAAATATCAGCAAACCATTTCCAGCTCCGTGGACTTTCATTCGGCCATCTGGGAGTCACATGACCGCACCTTGGCGATCCCACTTTGACCCACATTCCAGGTGGAGTCCGGACTCAAAGTGCCAAAGAAGTTCACTACTTTTGCGAGAAAGTCTCACCCCATCTAGTGGAGTTATTCAACAACATCCGGTTTTCCGGAAGGATTTGACAAATGTAGCCTCCAAAATAAATCAAACGGACGAGGGTTTTGGATTCTATTTAGGTGGAGCCAGACAACTGGGGTGGAAAGGCTGAGAGTGTTTTTTTTTTTTTAATCCCTCAGGAAATATGCAGGCCAAATAGTCTTTTTTTTTTTTTTTTTTTGTCAGTCACTCTTATTATTTGCCAGCAGAACTGCCACGGAAGTACATGAGAACTCATACACTGTATAATACGATTTTTATGTTGAAGGATTCAAGGATGTTTGTCATTGTATTTCTACTATGAAATTTTGGTGACACTGTAGAATCAACTTTAAAGACAATAACGGCTTTAAAAACAAGTACTAAAAAAGTACCAGTGCAATAGGATGCTTTAAAGACTGAAAAGTAAAGTGACTGATATGTGCAAGGTGATTCATGCTTAACTGTGGTATAACAGTTGTAAGTGTGAAAACTGATTTGTATTAATATTGCACTTTCCTTTGTGTATATAGTCCATCATTGAGTGTGGGTGTGTTTTTTTTTTTGTTTTTTTTTTTTTGGGGGGGGTACAGGAGTTCCAATTCTGGGCTTTTACACGTGCCCCTCAATTCATAAAAAAAATGTGGAAAAGTTGCTAAAGTCCTGGGTTTCCTTTTAAATTATTGATAAAACTCGGAAGATAATTGCAATTTAACATGTCCAGTTTATATAGACAGGTGTTGTTCAGCTCAGGACTCGCGTAGTTGAGACTTCACACTGTCCATCCAGTTTTGAGTTTCTTTCTTTTGGCTGCAGGTTCCGGGTCAATGTAACATTGTTCAGCAGTTTGTACCACTTTGAACTCTTCAAAGTAGATGTGATCCCTCCAGTCTTTAAGACGCTGTGCAAGAACTTCAACTAAATGCACGGCTAAACCTCAAAGAGACACACTATGACTAATAAAAATGTGCAGACTACATATATGCATATAAAAACTGATGCATTTTTATCTTGTATGTCCATTGTCTGGCTGGGCAAAACTACTTGTTTCTATGTGGTTGAATGGGGGCTGGTTATGGTGGTAATATGCATCTATATGGGAACAGCAGCCACAAAGAAATAATTCTGCAAGAAAGCTGGTTGTGTTGGGCCAATAGTCTGTGGCAGCTTTGACCACCATTTAGCTTCACCCCTCAAGAAGATGCATCCATTAGTGACAGTGCATGTTTACTAAATTAAATATAACTTGGACCAGATAAACATATTAGTGACGTATTTGGTCAGTTTAAAAGTGGTTTGGAATATACATGAAGCTTGGTTTTGCTAATGTGAACACATAGAAATAAAGCTCAGGAATAGCTCTTAAAGTGTCACAAATTTATTGCAGGATGCAAGAAAGAGCAAAAAAATAAAACAGGCCTACATGGTCAACTGAACAGACTAAAAAATTCCTACAGAGGTCACTAAACGATCACTTTGCAACTTCCAGTTGAAGGTGAACTGATGGAAGGGAGCATTTGTTGTACTGAATGTAGAAACTATTAAATATGAGAATATTTAATATTTAGGCTCACACTTCCATTTGTTATTGTCTAATTTACATTACTCATGCGTCTATGTGCACCCTGGATAGGTTAATGGCAGGACTCTTTCTTTTCATGGCAGCTGCAATGCTTTTTCCTTTCTGTAGGTTTAAATTTTTTTGCTTCCCTTCTTAGCAAAAAAGGTTCAAAGAAGGCACAAAGATTTTTCCGTGGTCAGTGTGGAATAACAGTTACAGAATCCAAAAATGCTATGAATTAACGCAGGAACAGGTAACACATTATACCAGGTTCAGTCTGAAAAAATGTAAACTTATCCTACAATAGTTTTACTTATTTAAACCGACAATTCGAAAAGAGTTGTTTTTACCTTGCTGATATGTTTCGACAGCTTCTGCTGTCTTCCTCATAGCGTCATCTGACGTTTGGTGACGTGTCCTTTTTATCACGTGGTCGGTCAGAATCTGTCAAAACCGACCACGCCTCCCGCTGTCCGGTGGTCTCCGGAGGATGGTGTCCCAGGTATGCGAAAGGATGTAGGCCCCCTCGACCCAGTTCATAGTGTGACCCGCCCGCTATAAGGTGGTTTCTGTGGCACGCTCGTTTCTTTTCCAGGTTTTCCAGGCGGCGGAATATTGTGACACAGTCTTTGTTTGATCTTCCCTTTAATAGTTGGATGAGGTTCATTTTGTCCACTATACAGTGGGCGGGCCACACTATGAACCGGGTCTTTCTTTTTGATTTGAGTTGTTTTTAAAAAACAACACACAACCGCATCCTGCTCAACATAAAAACCGCAGAATTACATTTAAAACATTTTCCGGAAAAATGTCCCTTATTACCCCGCTGTCCCTTATAGCCCCGTTTTACGGTATGTCTGATGAGCCACAACTTGCAAATTTATATATATTAAATCTCAAACACATGAATAAACACAGTTATTGAACAGCATAGTTATGTACCCACTTTTTTGTTGCCGAGCATGTGACTTCCTTGTCTGTACATTTTGCTCTTATCTCATTATTCGAGGATATTATAGTTTTCTTCGTAGGCCACATGAGCAGGGTTGGGGATGACTTGCACCACTCCATCTTCCTACTTTAAAAGGTAACGCATGTGGTTTGGTATTTGTACAAGGTGGGTGGATTTGGCCACACTGCGTTGCAAAAACATCTGCCTTATCCTCACACTGACATGTTAATGCTTTGACAAGTGTGAACAGAGAAAATGAGCTGTTAATGTTACAAGTTTTTACACGACAGGCCCACACCATATGCTACTTAGGAGACAATATATATGTTTAAAATGCATTCTGAGATGGTTATACTGTGGTCAGAGTTCACTTTTCTGTCCCAACTTCCCCTTTTCTTCTTCTTTTCATCTACCACCATCATGCAACAGGAAACACACCCAAAAAAATATCAGTGTGAAGATCATACGAACAATGACAAAGCACAACAAAGCACCAAACCTCCTCTGGGTCCCTCTCACACTGAGTGGGCAGTTTGACCGGCCACACAACCGAACTTGAAGTTTTCAGGATTGTGTTTGTTCATTTCAGAATCTCTCGCTCAGATGAAGCTGATTGATCTCAGTGTCCTCTTGATTCTGGCCTCCTATTCAGAAGGTGAGTGAAATATTGAGCTGCTGGATTTGTTTTGAACTGAGCTTTTGAAATGTGAACTTTAAATTTCTGATTTGGTTTTGAACACAGGTCAGAACTGGACTATAAATGTCAAAAGACATCATACCGTAACAAACGGATCGGATCTATTCATACCCTGCAAGTTCACCTATCCACCAAAAGCAAAGAATGGAGAAAATGTTACTATTGCTGCTGTTTCCTGGAAAATTTTTGTCACTGGAGTTTTTGAATGTGACGACATATATCCCGGAGTATTCATTTCCCACTCGAATGAGATGTGCGTGAAGGAGGAGTACAGAAATAAGACCAGACTCACTGGAAATGCAGCCAGCGGTGACTGCTCCATTCAGATCCTCGACATCAGGGACAATGTGACAAGCCTATTCGTGAGGGTTTACGGGAAGGGGGAAAGCTACAGTTTCTACAACAGTCAAGTCTCCATTACTGTGAATGGTCAGAATTTCAGTAAAGCTTTTAAATTATGATTTAAAACATTTGCTCAATGACCAAAAATATAACTAATATCTGTATCTTTCTTCCATATGGCGAGGTGCTATACCAGCCACTGAAAACCCACTCAGGTTTGTCATTTCATCTGAAACAAGTACTACTGTGTAAAAATGTAATCAGAATGAAAACTGTCACAGATTATTAATTGTTTTTCTTGTTTTTGTTTTTTTTTCCAGCATTTACAAGTCTTGCATTTTTCACAGCTGAAGCCTCAGAAAGTAAGTTCATAATTTGTCCCTCAGAAAAGTTTCACGTTCATTTTTAATGTCAGAAACTGTAATTCAGTTTAATTTACTGAAAAGATTGTAAATTCTCTCACAGCTGCAACCTTGATGTATACGAGCATCTTTGTACCGACTGCTGCACTTCTGATCATTCTCCTTGTTGCTGGAATTTTCTTTTGGATGAGACACAAACGGTAAAATCACTTTTTGATCTTTTCTTAACTGTCATATGTTGTTGTTTTTATTCCAAGACATTTTAAGCTCCCCCTTTGGTCAAAAATGTAATTTAAAGAGCTCCTAATGAGATCATTCAGCTTTGTGTGAAGAGAAATAATTTAAAGCAATGTCATATGTTATTAACATGTCTAAGGAGGCTTTACATTTATGTTTTAGTACAAATTTCTTTATGATTGAACCACTGTATAAAGATAATTTTTTAAAATAAAAAAACAAACCAAACAGTAATATTCTAGCACATGTGGTCAAATAAAGTAACGAGTAATTATCATATAATAGAATGTAATACTTTTAAAAAATAGTTTAAGTTAACATGAGATTATGCATGTTTAATGAATAATGTCTAAATGTGCAAAAACAAAATGAAAATAGTCTTATTTTATATATATATATATATATATATATATATATATATATATATATATATATGTGTGTGTGTGTTTTCGATACATGTATAGTGATAACAGCAGTGATACAGAACCAGTACTTCTTTTGCTTTTAATTATCACTAATTGTAACTAATTTCAAAAATATTTTTACAGTATGAGACTTGAATTTGAGTATAGGTTCATCAATAAAATTAAACACAAATTAAAAATAAATTAAATACAGCTAAACATTCTTTTTAGGTATTTTTTTAAAAATGTCTAACATTTTCTTTATTATTAATTTATTCACATTTAAACATTTTTATTGCTATTTTATTTTAGACATATAAATTTATTCTGTGTTGTTTATAATTTTATTGATATTTTTCAGGTTTTTTTTTCAGAAATATCGAAACAAATCCATAAAATAAAATTTCTTTTACAGATATTTCTTTACAGTGTAGAACTGTAAACAGATTTTGGTATTTTTTGTCATCTCTTACAAACAACATACCAGAATGAACCATGTTTTCTCAGGTCACACAATTTCACAAGGAAGGATTCTGGATATTATGCAAACTTCAGCAGAGCATCATCAGACCCACCTAAAAGGTTTGTTTAATTTAATTATTTTTTTTCAAAAGTGTACACTCCCTGTCAAAAGTTTTGAGACGGGTTCTAATTTATTTGAATGAGAAAGTGTCTCAAACCTTTTCAATTCAATTTTATTTCTATAGCGTCAATTACAGTCAAATCGTCTCAAGACGCTTTACAGAACCCATATGCCTGACCCCCAGAGCAAACCCAAAGGCCACAGTGGCAAGGAAAACACCCTTTTAACAGGGAAGAAACCTCGAGCAGAACCCGGCTCTATATAGGGGGGACCCATCTGCCTGCTGGCCGGGCGGGTTGAGAGGGACAGAGGAGGGCAAGGGGGAGGGATGGGAGGAGAGGGAGGGGTGGGAAAGAAAGGAAAAACACAACACACATTTGGATACATATGACAAGATATGTGACACAAAAAAGCATAAGCTAGCATTGAAAACTGACTCATAGTTTACTCTTGTGATGTACGGCTGTGATATTAAACATACTCCATATATAGCTAGCAGTAAAATTCAAACAGTATGTAAGTTAGCTTAACAAGTATAGTGAAGGCGATGCAGAGTTGACTGGTGGAAAAAGGGGAGCTGGAAGCGGAGGGCTGAAAGAAGGTCAGCAGCAGCATCCCACAGTGGACATGATGGAGACTAGACCAGTTGGTGGAACATCGACCGCAGATCTGAAACATCCAGCTCTGGGACCAGGGACACTCGGAGAAATAGCACAGGGGGAAACGGAGTGAATGTACTGCAATAACGGTATACATATTAAATGTAAAGGTAGATAGAGAAGGGCTCAGTGCATCAAGAGAAGTCCCCCAGCAGCCTAGGCCTATAGCAGCATGACTAGGGGCAGAACTAAGGGACGTCCAAGAGGGAGTCGGCTGTGCAAATGAAGACACAACCCGAACCCCTGTGGGTCACCCAGTCAGCCCCAACTATAAGATTTGTCAAAAAGGAACGTTTTAAGCCTGGTCTTAAAAATAGAGAGGGTGTCTGCCTCCCGAACCCAAACTGGGAGCAGGTTCCATAGGAGATTAAGAGCTTTATATGTCAGAAGAAGGATTTTAAATTCTATTCTGGATTTAACAGGAAGCCAGTGAAGAGAAGCAAGTATAGGGGAAATATGATCTTTTTTGCTAACTCCTGTCAGTACTCTCGCAGCAGCGTTTTGGATCAACTGTAGATGTTTGAGAGAGCTATTTGGACAACCTGATAATAAGGAATTGCAATAGTCAAGCCTGGAAGTAACAAAAGCATGAACTAATTTTTCTGCATCACTCTGAGACAGAATGTTCCTGATTTTTACAATATTACGCAGGTGAAAAAAGGAAGTCCTACAGACTTGCTTTATGTGTGAGTTAAAGGACATGTCCTGGTCAAAAATAACTCCAAAATTCCTCACAGTAGTACTAGAGGTCAACGTGATGCCATCCAGAGTAACTATTTGCTTTGAAAGCGAGTTTCTAAGATGTTTGGGGCCAAATACAATGACTTCAGTTTTGTCTGAATTTAGCAGTAGGAAGTTAAAAGTCATCCAGGTTTTAATGTCCTTAAGACAATCTTGCAGTCTAGCTAACTGATCAGTTTCATCTGGCTTCATAGATAAATACAATTGTGTGTCATCTGCATAACAATGGAAGTTAATACAGTGCTTCCTAATAATATTGCCTAAAGGAAGCATCTATAATGTGAAAAGTATCGGTCCTAAGACAGAACCCTGAGGAACTCCATGATTAACTTTAGTATGCTCAGAAGAGTTATTGTTGACATGCACAAACTGGAACCTATCTGATAAGTAGGATTTAAACCAGTCCAGTGCTGTCCCTTTAATGCCAATTGAATGTTCTTTTGACAGGAGGTGTATTTATACGTGTGACAAATTCAAGATGTAAGGTGACAGATGTTTATTGTTGGTTTTGCCCAGATATGTTCAGAAATTCAGGACAAAATGACACATTTCTGATGATGTATTTTTTTCTGTTTTCTTTTTTTCTTTTCAGAGAGATATCTGACAAAAAAGACAAGGAACTTCCTGAAGTGAAAGTTATCGATGAACCCGTGTACATCAATGTAGAGGTACAATATTCCCACTAATATATGATAAGAAGATTGTAGCTTTTAGGAATACACTAAAGCGAATCTTCATTTAACCTAAATTCTGTCATTGCAGGCCCCAACAAATGAGATGGACCAAAGTATGGATGTCACAGAAAATGTATACGCAAATGTAGATTATACAAAAAAATAGAAAAATTACATGTCAAAACTGCACATGAACTTTATTTAAAAAGCCATTTCTGTATTCTGCATTGTTTTGTGCACATGTTCACACCTGTGTGTCTGAGTTTGAAGGATGCATGACAACAGGAAGAAAGAAGAAATGATGCATTGTTTCTTCCAAGTGATGAAAACTGCAAAACAAAGAACAGCAAAAGAGTTACAATTGCTCTTTAACTGCTCATTCCTGCAGTTTACAAAACATTTACATTCTTATTGTTTGTTTACAGGGTTTATTTTACAGTGTAGTGCAGCTTTAATGTAGGAGATAATGAACAAAATCTACAATCCACATTCAAACAAGGCCTCAGCAGCATGAAATACTCAAACCAAGACTGGATCTTGCAGGTTTTTAGTGTTGTTTTCATGATAATTCCCTCCCAAGCCAATTTACATGAGCTACAGTGAGGTACAGACATAAAAAGCGACTTTTGTGCTAAAGTGTGGGACAAATTCTTACTTGATTTGTTCACTTCTGACGGCTGAAGTAACATTCCAGTGCAGAGTGAAATTGGGAATGCATTTTTGCACTAAATAGATTATGATTTCTACTCTTACTGTGAAGTTATGCTTGAAAGGGATGTCTGCAAAGCAAAAATGTCTCTTTGTGTCTGCACATGGGCGTTTAAATATTATAGAAAGACTGACTTTAAAAATGCTGAAGTCTCTCTATCCAGTATCCCTTGAAGTTCTCTCAAAATAGAACAAATTCCACAAGTCACAATTTAAGTATAATGTTCAGCGAGAATAGAAGAAATACCATGAATGTAAAGGTGATCTGGGGGTTGCTGCTTGTAGCAAGTTTTAAATTCATGAAGAAGACCAGGACATGTGTCATAGACATTTAATTAAAGTTGGTTTGTGTTTATTTAACCTTAATCTGACTCACCAGATGTAGCTTGCGCATATAAAACTGCCACTAGCTGCATGTTTTACGTAGCTTTCTCCTCCCCTTCTGCTATCTATGTGTTACTGTTTTCAAAGATCTTGCAATAAAGTTGCCCTTGTATTTTTATTCAGTTTTGAGGTGAATTATCCATTTTATTGACTGTTGTTGCCTTCCTGCATGCAAATATACCACCAAAACAATTTTTCCATCACTATTTGAAGGGACATCACTTCTTAACACGATTCAAAACAGTTAAAATTGTTTTAAAAGACAAATGAGCTTTTTTCTTCCTGTATCATACTGATTACAGTGAGTTGCAGTCAGACCATTCTACACAGTATTGTGCCAGCACTAGAGAATGGTCTGGCACAGCAAGACTATCCAGCCATCCATCCTCTATATACCGCTTTATCCTCATTCAGGTCGCGGGGGGTGCTGGAGCCTATCCCAGCTGACTCGGGCGAAGGCAGGGGACACCCTGGACAGGTCGCCAGTCTGTTGCAGGGCTACATACATAGACGAACAATCACACTCACATTCACACCTACGGGCAATTTAGAGTAGTCAATGAACCTCAGCATGTTTTTGGACTGTGGGAGGAAGCCGGAGTGCCCGGAGGAAACCCACGCATGCTCAGGAGAACATGCAAACTCTATGCAGAAAGATCCCAGGCCCAGACCGGGATTCGAACCGGGGATCTTCTTACAGCAAGACTAATCTAACCATAAAAAGTAACTCCATTTTTGATTTGACTGTGGCGGCCACATATTGTACTGATAATACACAAACTGTAACACAACTTCCAGAAAAATTTAAAACAAAACTATTCCCAAACAAGATGTAGGACCCTCTACTTGTTTTTAAATGTGGGTTTTGTGATGTTAGTGCTGTGTTGCACCACTGAGTGACACAGGAAAGGATATCTGTCAAGCTCTTGACACCAACTTCTGCAACTTGGCACTAATATCTCATGACTGAAGTTCTGCTTTCTGGGGAAATTGTATCTTATCTTAAAAGGCAGAAGTGAGGAGTTATTGACAAATTTTGGGTGTACTTGCATGTACAGATAGAATTTTCTTGTCTTTCTCAATAGATTTGTCCTCTTGTGTCATATGTGTTGGAGCTGATGCTTTTCATTCAGTTTACCATACAGAGATTAAATTATTGTTTGAAATGTGATGTTTAATGTGGGGACTGTGCCCAAAATAAAGAGTTAAAAAGCAGAAGTTGTTGCTTGTTTTGTATCTAAAAGTCTTTCACTAGTAACTGGTGTAGTAAACTGAATTAACAGTAGCTGCCAACTGAGTAAATGTGGAAGTTTTGTGAAGTTGGAGACGTCTTGATGAACTTTTGAACTCTGCACCATCAAATGAGGTCTCAGAAAACTCAGTTAAAACACACTACAAAGACTATCCAGTCATCAAGCAAACATAAACAAAATAAAAATGTTTGAGAGTGGGCATTGTTGTAATAAAACTGGTAGTGCTTGTAAATGCAACTAAATGGCATACATTTACATCCAGACAGTGACTGTGGCTGGATCAACATCAAAACTAAAACACTCAAGACAAAATGTACTTGTACTTATCTTACCTGGTTTAAGGAAACATAACACAGATTGGCATCTATGTATGATAAGAGCAACATAGATGATACAAACAAAGTGATGCATAATCAATACAAAGTGACTGGGGATATACAGAACACGCCAGCATTGAAACTGATTCATAAGTTGTTTATGAGTTCTTTTGTTCAGACACAGAATAATTAGGTAGATGTTGACTACCTTGCTTACTTGACAGTTTCGGTGAAACCTCTCGCCTTCCTGAGAAGCGCCTCACTGACACTCTGTGACGTGTCAGCAGGCAGATTTTGACAGCCAGCATTTTTGGTACGCCCAGTGGAGTCACCAGATCCGATACCACCAGGTCATCCGGTATGAGTAATTCATAAGTTGGTGTAAGGCTATAGCATTAAATATACTGAATATATAGCTGGTAATAAGATGCAAACAGTGTGTAGATAAGTATATCATGTATAGTAAGGGCGATGCAGAGTAGACTGGTGGAAATGGACAGCTGGAAGCAGTGGGCTGCAGGAAGGACAGCAGCAGCAGCATCCCACAGTGGACATGATGGAGACTAAGTCAGTTGGTGGGACAGCGACCACAGATCAGAAGCATCCAGCTCTGGGACAAAGGACACTCAGAGAAAGAACACAGGGGGACATAAAGTGAATGCAATGCAATAATGGTATATGTACACTGGCTGGCCAAACAAAGTCGCACACTCTAATATTTTGTTGAGCTGCCTTTAGCTTTGAGTATGGCACACATTCGCTGTGGCATCATTTCCATAAGCTTCTGCAGTGTCACAACATTTATTTCTGTCCAGAGATGCATTAATTATTCACCAAGATCCTATATTGATGATGGGAGAGTCGGACCGCTGAGCAGTCTTCTCCAGTACATCCTAAAGATTCTCAGTGGGGCTGAGGTCTGGACTCTGTGGAGGCCAATCCATGTGTGAAAATGAAGTCTCATGCTCCCTGATCCACTCATTCACAATGTGAGCCCCATGAATCCTGGCATCGTCATCTCAGATTATGCCCACGCCATCAGCCATCAGGGAAGAAAAACTCCATTAATGGAACGGAAGACCTGGTCATTCAGTCTAATCAAGTATTCAGCTGACCTCATTCTTTAGAAACATAATGTTGCTGAACCTGACCAACCCCAGATCATAACCCTAACCCCCACAGGCTGGTAGGTACTAGGCATGATGAGTGCATCAGTTCATCCACCTCTCTTCTTACCCTGATGGGCCCACCGCTTTGGAACAGGGTAAATCTGGACTCATCGGACCACATGACCGACCACATTTGTTCCTCGAAGGTGATGGTTCACCACTGTCCTTCCAGGTTTTAGTAATGAGTTGGACATTTCTTAACCTGATTTTTAGATTTGGAATGTATTTTTTACATTTTCGGACAAATTCAAAAACTTTTAAACACACATTTTTCTAACTTGAGCCATTACTTCTTGAAACTAGGAGTTGAATGAATAAACTACAGTGAGTTCATTCAGCTCATTAAATTGCAGTTCAGTCAAAATGTTTCAGAATTATTGTCAAATGACTGTCCGTCTCAGCTGAGTCACTAATGGCTTTTCTGTAAATTTGTTTATTATTTGGAATTTTTTTTATTTTTGAGTGAAGTGATTTTGATGAAATATTACAATTTTAAAGAACATTTCTGTGAATTTTCCTGACAGAACCACGTGTCACACATCATAAATGGTAGAATTTTGATATTTTGAGGATCTTTTTAAACAGGAATGTATACTTCAATCCTGTTGGCATGTTTTAAGTTTATGGGCTTAATGAATGTTAAATGAGGCTGTGATTCATCAAATTCTTTAGAGGGAAAAGCTATAAATGTAATGCAAGTCTGTAATGACTGTTCATGTGATGTAACAGTTGGCTCAACTTAAAACCTTCAGTTTGTTGAACATGTATTATTAAGTTCAATTAACATGATTGCAGTTTTACTATTTCAAAACTTTAACAATGACTTGAAGCAAACTGAAAATGCTATTTAATCATCATCAGTGCAGTTAAATCATATTTTTTAAGTCAGCGAGGAGACTCTACAATGATTTACAGTCCACCAAACAAAAGTGTTGATTACAATTTGCTGAGGAATACTTTGGTTCTGTCGATGCTCTGCATAGTGACACTACCTTATCATCATAGCTGCAAACCTGTTGTCTTCCCAGGACTCGTCTCTCAGACTATTTCTGACTTTAGAGTTAGTTTTACATGATTCTCTTTGTTGTGTCTTAAAATGTGAAACATGTTACACAAACAGCTGTGGAGTGAATCTTCAGTCATATGCTACTTTTCTGTAATGTTACCTGCAAATGTTGTTAAATTTCAGTTTGTTTCAGGTTATAAGCTGCAACTTTTGCTAAAGTTGCAAACAGAGTAGTACATTTAAATGGTCGTTAATGACAAAACCGTTCATGCAAAATTTTCCTAGTTTTCTTTGAGAGGTTGTATTAGATTAATTCCAACTTTAAAAAAACAAATGAAAATATGCATTAACAGCAACATTGCAATGCAGTTGTGGAAATTTCCACAGATGTGGTTAACATGGGGTTTCCCTCAAGAAAAGTGAAAATAAATGACTGACACAAAGCTACATTTGAGTGTGATACTGATATAAATAAACAAGTCATTACATCTCCTCCTTACTCATATCATGACATTTCTCTATATCAGGCTGGGTTGATCTCTACTGGTAACGACAGGGGTCTGTAGAGAGAGAATGTCCTCGTCAACATCATATGGCCATTTCTCCACACAGCTCCACCTTGTTAACTTATTCTCTAGTTATCATCTTTTCTACTTTAGCATCTGTGCTTTATTGTGAAATTAACTTTCAGTATTTGTTTTCCAAAAGAGTGAGCTAAAAGTAACATGTTGAATATAAGACATATGAAAAATGTCCCTGAGGTTTCTGTATTCTGCAGAACACAATTTCAAAGACTAAGGTGAGACTATGAATATCACATGCAAAGACTTCTTAGAATCTTAAAAGAACCGCAACTGAAAATTAATTAATTCAGCCGTAAAAAGGGTTCAGGGTGGAGTAAATTATTGTTATTTGTGCACAAGTACAACAACAGAAGTACATTTTGAGATGTTTTTTAAATTGCATTCCTGCTTTTTTTACACTTTAAATTTCACTTCCTCATCAGTGATGGAACTGAATTTGTGGCTTTCATTTCTGATGTTTTGTGGTGAAATGAAAAAGCAGCTGCGTTAAAAAACAAACAAACTTTATTTTACATCTTAGTGGTTATTTCCTTCACTTACCCAAAAAGACAAACCCACCTTAAAAAAATAAAAAATCTTGAACAGGTGGATTCTGGAGGAAAGGACATAAGATGGTTTCAGTCCATGCAGCTGGACCCCCTTAATGCTGCAAACCAAAAGGATCTTCTACACAAAAAACACAGAGACCATTGATGCTAAACATGAGTGTTTTGTGCATTATTTTAATGACAGTAAAGTAATACACAACTTTTTAATAAAATCCCTCATTAATTACGGTACAGGTAATGCTGGTGTAACTTAACTCTGCAGACAATCACATTTTTGCTATTATCACTGTTACCAATGTTAGAAATATTAAAATTAAAACTCTTCATGCATTAATTAAAAGCATCTTTTTAAAAAACTAACTTCCCAGACGGCAAACTATGGGTGAATCAATGTTGAATCTATGTTGAGACCAAACGTCGAAATTATACAGAAAGCGCAAGGTTGATAAAATGTTGAGTCAATGTTTGCTTACATAGATTACATGTTTGCAAACATAGATTCAACATTAATTAAACATTGACCTGTCAAACATTTTAATTAAACCAAAATACAATGTAGATTCAATGGTATCTTTTAAACACAAACTTCAATGTTGACAAAATGTTGTTGAATCAACGTTGATCCAACCATCAGTCTTCAACCGTAACCACAATTCAACCTTCTTAACCCTAATTCAACATTGATTTAATATCTTTTGCTATCTGGGTAAAGTGTGATTTATGGTTGAAAAGCAAACGTTGACTCAACATTTTATCAACCTTGCGCTTTCTGTATAATTTCGACATTAGGTCTCAACATAGATTCAACATTGATTCACCCATAGTTTGCTATCTGGGTTTAGATTTGTGTTTTTGGCTAATATAGTAGGTGGTTTCTGATATTTACTTTATTTTTTATGCAAAATACTCATGATGACTCTTATAAAAATGGCCTTGTTACTTGTTAAGCCTCATGATTTTTGTAAATGAGTCATCTTTGAGGTGGGAGGTTTGCACTGAGGCCACAAGATGAGTCTGATCCTTTCACTGCTCTTATCCATCAGCCAAGATGGTCACCAACTTCCCCTTTTGTCTTCCTGTCAATTTAGCATTAATACACTTTATAGCAACACAAGGGGTTTTCCACAGTGGCTTTAACATAAAGAAAAAGGTCTCTTGATGCATGCAAGCTGCTGCTACAACTTGTTAATAAATGCAGATACTTCAAACTCACAAGTCAGTAGTTTTGGCATTAAAACATTTTCAGTAACTATTTACTCTCACGGCGATGTTTTTACATGCAAGTCCAATGAAGCAATTCTTCCTGCTAAAGAGGAAACTCAAAAGGCAGTTCCACAACAGGCAAGATGACTGAATATCAGATGCCTTTTTTGCGCAGTATGTGCTGTCACTGGGCAGCTGGTGGTGATAACAAAAAGTTGGCAACATACTGCGAAATAAGTTATCACAAAGTTTAATGGAGGTTTCTCACAATGCAGCATATGATCAGACATACAAGGAAACATTCTGGATGAGAGAAATTAGCAAATCCAAGTACAAGTGCATAAAGTATTTGGTTATTTTGCAGAGCTTTTCAAATAAAAATGAAACACACGTAAATTACAGGAGAGAAAAATACTATTGTGCTATATACAGAAAAAAAGCATATGTTTTGATAGACAACACACAGATGGACCACAGCTGTTTTCTCACATATTGGCGTATACGGCATCGTCCCCATCAGCCTGTAGAGGAAAAACAAAGAACGCACTCTCTACTTTCATGCATGCATGTGATGAATGATTGAGTGAATGAATGAAAACCTTACATACCTCCATGTTGCCGTATACATGATCATTAGCATAAATGCCACCACAGCTTACATCATCATGGCTGTCCTCCCTGAGGGGAAGAATATAGTATGAAAGCAAAGATGTTGGTTTTTTTTTTGTTTTTTAAATTGACACATGAGATTATGTGCGATGAATTTCATTTAAATAATGAGGAAAGTTTCATTTACTCAAAACTGGGGGGAAGCCTTTTCGTTGTGGCGTACTGAGGGAGATCCACAGCTTTCTCTGCCTTCATGGTGTTCATGGTACAAGCTGTTGTGTCTGCAGGTCTCCCCCTACTGGCAAGGAAATGGAGTTTACATTTTTCAGAAAGACTTTTCACAACCACTGAAACTCTTTGATGCAAAGTTGCAAGCTAACATACTGCTTGATTGTTATAAAGAATTTTACCCTGGATTAACAAATTTCTCCTTGTAGATGATAGCTTAAAATTTGAAGCACTTTGGATTTCAATGCCACTTCATACATAAAACAAGAAAAACCTTCCCTAGAACCAGTGTTTGTCCATTCAGGGCTACTGTAGAAACATGGTGGAGCAACAAAAGTTAAATCGTTCACCCCAATACCTCATAAACTTTAGTTATTCTACATTCTCATGACTACACCTTGTTGCTAGAACACACTGACAGTTAGAAAAAGCAAATTTGGATTCAGGTTCTGTTCTTCAGCTTGGTCACCTGCTCAGTTTGTTGATCATCGTCTGTCTGTTACACATATTTTAGCAAACCGCCATGAAATCCTGTCTTTTTCTGAAAATATCAACAACTCTGCAAGCGTATGATCAGTAACCTCCGCTGATACTCTTACTTTCAGGTAAGCTTGACAGTGGATTTCTTACCATGTTTGGTTTGTGTATATTTTGTTGGGGAGCAGGACGACCATGTTTCTGTGACACCAGTTTTGCTAAATTCCCTTGGGAGAGTCGCAGAAAGGGCGCAAAACAGCTTAAAAAATCCCACATCAGATCCCTGATGGACCTGATAGTGGTAAGATGCCTTAAAGTCTGTGAGAGTTTGGAGAGTGGGATTGAAGAATAAAAGCATACAGGTTCTATCTAAAGACACAGTGCTGTATGACAAGCCTGTGAAATGACACCAACAATGCAAGTCATTAAGACATGTTTAGAGAGTTAAGTTTGGGTAAAGACTAGGATTAGGGTAAGAAGGACCCTTTTATAGATGTGAGGAGTTCATCTAATGTGAACAAAAACACAGTAATTCATAGTTTTAGATGATTATTCACTAACAAAGACGTAATTATTCATACTATATTCCATTTCTGTTATGCATGGGTTTGCTGGGGTTCGTGTGTAAATTTAATCATCTCCTAAAGTCCACCAAAGTCTGCACGAACCTCCAGAATTCAGAAATTGAGCTGTTGCTACAGCACCACGTGTTTAGGTTGATGTTTAGATGCTATATTAGAATTCTGTAAATTTAAATTAATGGTAAAACAGTGGTCATTTACACAGATTTAAGAAGAATTAAGAGAAATGTTGACAATATGTAGAGGTAGATGCTGATGTATATAGTTCATTTTACATTTATACAGTAAGTGAATCATTTTATTTCTTCCACAAAGTGTGAAAATAATTTAAAATGTTTAAAAATGTTATTTATATGACTTTTTAATATGTGGGAACAGGCTGTGATGATCGTTTCCCTTTAACAGTGCACCTGTAACGATATTTTCATCCAGGTGAATGGGAGGTGCAGCTAGCAGAGAGCGGAGCCATACAAATTTGTTTTGGCTTTCTTTCTTTCTCTTATTTTGAAAATCATCTTGGAGATATCCTACATACTCGTCCTTTAAATGCACATCTTTATTTCCGGTGTTTTTTCAGTGTTGTGCCTTATAGTGTGCCAATTTTACTTGGTGCAACTAACAAATCCACATAAACATTTTCTATTTACTGTCAATGAAAATAAGTATCTTAAATACCAACTTACCATTTCTTAGCAACTCCCACTGCTATTAAAAGTAGCACCAAAATCACTCCTGCTCCGATGCCGATGAACATATACTGCATGTTACCTGTCCAAACAAAAATCAAAGTGTGTTTTCTTCTCATGTCCAATCTAATCTGCATTCTCGAAACTCATTGTTTCTCCATACCGTTCACATTCAAAGAGAGCGTGACGTTGGCGTTGCCCAGATTGTTGTTTGCCACACAGCTCACAAACTTGGAAGACCCGAGTTCTTCATGCAGAGTCCCGATGGTGAGTGAGCCATGTTTCTCCACGTTGGTGCTTTGCAGGACTTTGCCGGCGAGCACAAAATGGACCATGCTGGGAGGATTGGACTCTGCGATGCACACACACTTTCCCACACTCCCCTCTAAGGAACACAAAGAGGCAGTTTTGATCTCAGGAGCATCTGTATGGACAAGAAATGTAGTTAGAAGACAGGAAATATTCCTACATTTAAATGACAATCTCCTTTGTGAAAACATTTCTTGACTTGCATAACACATTGAGCTTCACTGGGTTTGATTGGCCTTGTCCTTCTTCATTGATGGCAGTGCAGGACAGGTGTCCTCCTGTGTGTCTAGAGACATTGTGCACTGTGTAGACGTTTCCTTTGTGCAGCTCAGCGCCTGTTCCGTTGTGCCAAGTGTAGCTGTTAGCAGACCATTTACCATTTTTCTGGTAATTCTCACATATTATTTCTGATTTTTACAAATATATTTAAAGTATTACATGTGAATTTAATCGTTTTTTCTGTGAAAGAAAAGCACATCTTAAAATATGATAAATTTGCAAATGTATTTTAGCAGTCAGAAGTTTTTATTTGTATTTTCTGTTAGATTTGTAAATGTCTTTGTCATGTTTGTAGTTGTACATTTTTATCTTTTTTTAACAAAAATTTTAAAAATCTCAGTAAAATGGGAGAATCAATGCTTCTTTTTCTTTTCATTTCAACTTATAGCATCAAAGGATAGTTATGGTATAAAATTTTACAAAAATTGTAAATACACACACATACACACGTAATTAGAAAGAAACTCTTCTTAAAAATAAGTGCCAGAGTTTTGCTACACTTACAGTTCATTTTATCAATTTTTTTTATTTTTTTGGCGATACTCAAAAAAAGTTGTTTTTTTTTAGATCCCAGTAAATTTCAGTTTTGTTTTGTTGTTTTTTGACAGTATAAAATGTTGCTCTTCACCTTTTTCTGCATTTTGGCTTCACTGCGGTTTGTTTTGTGCTTCCTTGTCCCGTTGTGCTCCAAATTTTTACGAATTTCTAACAGTTTTCACTCATCTTTGGCATGATCTCATATTTTTTAAAGGCTTTTTCTTGTCTTTTTGTGACTTTGATGGACATTGTAAGCCTGGATTTGAAAATATATAGATTAATTACTCACTGTGTTTGTAGCATTTGCTTTAGCCATCACTGCTGATGTGTTTACTTACATTTTACTTTGAGGGTCGTGGAGTCTTTCTGGTTCCTCCCTCCTCTGTACGTTACGCTGCATAGTAAGGGCCTGTTGTGGTCGGCCTTGGTCACTTGGAAGGTCAGCGTGGACGTCGCCTTCCACTGGCCTTTGTCAAGCTGCTGGGAGCTGAAATGCTGCTGTTCAGTGCAATTCCAGTTTAAAACAGGAGGAAAGTTCGGACAGGAGTGATACACGGAGCAGGAGACTGACACCGTCTGACCCTCCTTTACTTCCCCTGTCTCAGTGAATTCGATGGGCTTTAGTTCATCTGTGTTCAAAACACAAAAGAAAACAGAAAACTGGGTTTGAAGATCTGCTGTAGGAGAACGTTTAGCTAAGATTTTAATTCTGACATCACTTATTTTGATACTGAAGAATCAATTTAGTTGGGAAGAGTATTTAAATCTACTCATCGTGAGTCTGCCAAAGCTGCATAAGGTCAGTAAAGCACAACATGAGCTTAGATTATAGACGAATGAAGGGTAAAGGGTTAGAACGACAGATATTTCCTCTTTTGTTCGAGTGGTTGCCTTCAAATCAAAGTAAAAATAGAACGCAGCTAGAATGGGAACTTGATTTTGTTGTTGCAGTGTAACTTTATGTTTCCACAAAGACAGTGGACAAAATAACTTGCATCCCGCTCAATTCAAAGATTTTATGGGTGATTTCCAGCTTTAAGGAAAGTAAATGAGAAGTCCTAAACTGATGTGATGAACAGAAGCATCTGTGTAAAGAAAAACTAACAGTTGAAAGCAGTCAGTTATTTAAAGCAAGAGCAGGACGGCACGTTAGAGCAGCAAAGAGGAGGGCTGAGGAAACGGATTCAGTTCTTAAAAATTGGCCAGCTGAAACCTAAATAGTGAATGTTTCGATCCCAGGTTGTATAGTTAGAAAACGTGACTTCCGAGGTTCAAGTTTCATAACCTGAATGTTCCAAAACATGTGAAATAAGCTGTAGAAACAAACACTTTTGGATAATATGTGTAATACTGTGCTGCTACTGCGAAATAAAAGATCATTTGCTTGTTGTTAAGATTTTGCACAAATGTATTATTACGTCTAAAGTTGAATGAATAATTCAGTGAAGTAATGAAGTTACCAAACTATTTTCAAATGACTGCACCCTGATCCTGCACGGTTCTCTGACCTGGGATCAGTACAAGTGACCGGTGTCATGATTTAAAAAATGCAAATACAAACGCAGAATGTTAAACTTCGAACTTGTAAGAATTGAAGAGAAAATTATGTACTGTAAAATAAATAAATAAAATAATAATAACTGTACTTATTTTTGAACAATTTACTGTTATTTTATAGACATTCCCTGTTTTTTGAAATTACAGAAATAATTTTTAAAGTAATAAAAAATATAATTTATGCGATAATTGTAAAGAAAAAGAAAAATTCTAAAATTTAAAATATAAAACATAAACTTGTAAATAACAGCCATATAAAAAAAAACAATTTCAAACAGTAAAAAAAAGTCTGTGTTGGCAATTTGTTCTTATTATTCTATTTTCACTGTATTTTATTCAGCCAAAAATATCACTATTTTACAGCTATTTGAACATTTTGTGAATGGCTTCAAAAACTGATGTAATTTTTAAAAACTGTTATTTTACAGACTTTCCTGTCCTTTTGAATTACAACAAATAATTAGTAATATTACATTTTTCAAAAACAATAATTTACATGTTAACCATAAAAAAAACAAAGTTGTAAAAAATGTTCACATCAAAATTCAGTATTTTTACAAATATGTTTGATTGAGAAATTATGCCATTTTTTATTATTTTTAAACCTATAAAAATACCATTACTTTGCAGATATTTGCCATTGTTTGAACGAAAGATTATATTTATTAAAGGAGGAAATGGTAAACTACTTATTAAACAGGTAATCTAGTAAAACAATAGAAAATAGTATTCATTTACATGTTAACCATAAAAAAACAAACCAAAACTGTAAATAACACATCAAAAGTCTGTATTATTACAAAAAGTCATTTGTTCTTTTTTTGACAATAAAATTTCAGTTTAACTGTTTAAATCAGCCCAAAATTGTGTCATTTTACAAATACGTACCCTTATGTAAAATTATATATATCTATATCTATCTATATCTATATATATATATATATATATATGAAGGAAAAATGGTGTTTTTCACATATTGTACAGGTTTAGTTTGTTTTGTTTTTTGTTTGTTTTGTGTCATAGCTAATGTCTGGTAAAATGACAGAAAAAAATTATTAATCTAGACATTACCTGTCGAGAAATAGGCTTAAATCACAAATATTGTCCTTATCAATAGTCATTTTTTCATAAATAGTTGTTTGACTGTGAAAGTAGACTATTTTTTACTGTATGGAAATCAGCCAAAATATCATTACTTCCCAAATATTTGCTGTTATTTTTACGCTATCTTAATGTTTTAATGCATTCTTGTGACACTGTTGCTGCCAGATTTATTCCAGCATTTTACGGAATTCTTTTTACAGTGTAATGTGACCGTATTTACTAAAAGTTGTTCATTTTACTTACTCATCATTGAAATGGAGACTTTGTTGTTTATGTAGGAAAAATTGTCATAGTTTTTCATTTGAATCCTGAAATGAAAAGGCCCCTGGTCGCTTTCTCGAAGTGGATCAATCATCAGGGAGCAGTTCTTGTGTCTGACGTCTCCCAGCAGCTTCGTCCGATTCCGATACTGTTCCTGAATTGTGGACTCATGTGGGTGATAGATGTGGTTGGTGTCGTCCTTCCAAAACCCGATGAACTCAATGACCGGCGTCTGTGGAGCTGGGTAGTTGAATGAGCAGGGGATCACCACACATGATCCAGGAAGACCTTTGACCGAGGAGGGGATCGTTGCTGTCCAAGATGAGGCTTCACTTTGAATAACTACAACAAATTACACAAGAAAATGTGACAACATGAGGCCCAGATATAGAATAAACAGAGGAGAAGCAGACAGAGAGCCTGCCAGTGTGATATAAAGTGAAAAATCCTCTCAAAATTACATATTACATATCAATTTAAGCAAATGTTTACAGCTAAAAATAGATTCCACTGAATGTACCGTACCACTGAAGCAAAGGAACCCGTAAAACAAAGGCCACTTTAAGGTGTCCATGTCGTCGTATCGAGTGGAGATCTGCAAATGAAGTGACAAATATAGTTGTGTGTTGCTGCTGTTGTTTCCCTGTGGTGATAGGTGATTTGTCTGACATCCGCTGACTTAGACATAAAAGGACGTCTCATCAGTTGTTTTTAGAAGGGGAAGTTTGTCATATACTGTTTGTATAAATTTTAATTTTTAATCATGACACCTTCGGCTCTATCACATTGTGTGCAACTCTGGTACTCTCACTTCCTTGTTTATACAAGAATTCTCTTTTTTAGTGATTGTGACTTCTCTCATGTTATTTTTGTGTTGCATGTAAACACTTGACGGAACCAACTACACATCTGATAAAGTCACTAATGTAATATAATAATGGGTCACTAATGGCTTCCCAGTTGCATCGATGAGCACAGAATTTAGCATTTTTTACAGAACCAGGCACAAATTGTTAATTTTTCGCAATTTTTTGATTATGTCTATTTATTTATTTATTTGGTAGCGACAGTGCACATTACTGAATGCCTATTTATACAGCAATGGGTGTAAATATGCCAGATTACAGCACAATGCTAATTTACATCTGCAGTCTCTAGGTAAAAAGACAAAAAGACATAACATTGATGCAAGTACACAAAGAAAACATAACAGTGAAACATACAATGAAACATAGGTAGGTCTCAAAAAAAGTCAATAGGTCACAATAAAAGGTCAATAGGTCCCAATAAAAGGTCAATAGGTCCCAAAAAAAAGTCAATAGGTCACAATAAAAGGTCAATAGGTCACAATAAAAGGTCAATAGGTCACAATAAAAGGTCAATAGGTCACAATAAAAAGTCAATAGGTCACAATAGAAAGTCAATAGGTCACAATAAAAAGTCAATAGGTCACAATAGAAAGTCAATAGGTCACAATAAAAAGTCAATAGGTCACAATAGAAAGTCAATAGGTCACAATAAAAGGTCAATAGGTCACAATAAAAATTCAACAGGTCACAATAAAAAATCAATAGGTCACAATAAAAAATCAATAGGTCACAATAGAAAGTCAATAGGTCACAATAAAAAGTCAATAGGTCACAATAGAAAGTCAATAGGTCACAATAAAAAGTCAATAGGTCACAATAGAAAGTCAATAGGTCACAATAAAAGGTCAATAGGTCACAATAAAAATTCAACAGGTCACAATAAAAAATCAATAGGTCACAATAAAAATTCAATAGGTCAAAATAAAAGGTCAATAGGTCACAATAAAAGGACAATAAAAAGTGTACACAAAGAACTTGTAGGTCAATTGTCACAAGACTGGTTCACTTTTAGCCACTGTTTAAAGTGAGATTTGAAAGTTGGAAACATGGGACGCCCTTTTTTAGTAAGCCTCAGTCCTGTAACTAGTTATTTCTTTTGGGCAGCTCCCCGACCACATCCTATTATTTAGTCTGCTTGTTTAATCAGTTTTGTTTAATAAAGTGTTTTAACATTGCTGTGAAATCACGTCCTCTAGTCTGTGGATTTAATTTTGAACTGTGTGCCTACGACTATTGTGAGTTGCCTATATATATATATATATATATATATACACAGTGGGTATGGAAAGTATTCAGACCCCTTGAAATTTTTCACTCTGTGTCATTGCAGCCGTTTGCCAAAATCAAAAAAGTTCATTTTATTTCTCATAAATGTACACTCAGCACCCCATCTTGACAGAAAAAAAAAACAGAAATGTAGAATTTTTTGCAAATTTATTAAAAAAAACAAACTGAAATATCACATGGTCAGAAGTATTCAGACCCTGTGCCAGGGGTGAAAGTAGTTTTAAATTCTTGCTGGAACTATTACCATTATGTCCGTAGTGTTGCCAACTCCTCAGTAAGGAAAGTCGCTTTTGGCTGTCCTAAAAGTCGCTAAATGACGTCATCTCTTAACTTGCATTTTTCCCAGTTTGCATGTAATTGTAATCAATGTTGTAGGAGAGAGGAATAACGTTGTGGAAGAGACCAAAAAGTGAGTATAAAACACCCAAAATATGTTTTTGAACTCAAGGTTCTAATGCTGTGGTTTATTTTAGTATGACAGTGAAGAAACATTTTCATTTATATCCCGATCCGTAAGTCTGGATGGGATCTGTAGTGACTTTGCCACTGGGACTGCTGCGGGGTTACTGAACTGACAGCCTGTGCTTTGGTACGGGGAGAAGCTCACAGCAGAACCTGCTGCTTGTTGAGGACAGTAACTGCACAATGATCCGAGTTTTCCTGTCAGAGTTTCCAAAACGGCAGAAAAAAGTCACTAGATTTGTTGCTAGTTGCTTTTGACAAAAAAATGCTTTGGAAGTCGCTAGATTTAGCAAGAAAGTCGCTAAGTTGGCAACACTGTATGTCCGTTGATGCTAACCGTTGTAAATCCTGTTGAAAGTTTTTCAGCCAATCACAAGAACGTCTGGAATTTCAGGCGTAATTTATTGCTCGCCCCCTCCCGGCGCAAGCAGCGCTTATTGACGTCTATTGACTAGTTGTTGAAAATGTCCCAGTGCAATAAATCAAGCGAACCTATTTGCTATTGGCTGCTACTGGCCATAACAATCGCTGTGTTACAGAAGTAGACACGCACGCGCACTCACATACTGCTGAGTGAACTCCGGTCGATAGCAGGGAGCCGAGCGGCGCATGGGGCGCCGTACCCATAGATACCGGTGGAAGAGCGGCATACTGCCACCGGATCTTTTCCCGGAACTGCGTTCCGCCACCAGATCTTTTACCAGAACGCAGTTCCGGACCGTTCCAGCTTACTTTCACCTATGCCCTGTGCTCAGTATTGAGTAAAAGCACCCTTTTCAGCTAGTACAGCCATGAGTCTTCTTGGGAATGACGCAACAATTTTGTCACACCTGGATTTGGGGATCCTTTGACATTCTTCCTTGCAGATCCTCTCCAGTTCTGTCAGGTTGGATGGTGAACGTTGGTGGACAGACATTTTGAGGTCTCTCCAGAGATGCTCAATTGGGTTTAGGTCAGGGCTCTGGCTGGGCCAGTCAAGAACGGTCACAGAGTTGTTCTGAAGCCACTCCTTTGTTATTTTAGCTGTGTGCTAAGGGTCATTGTCCTGTTGAAAGGTGAACTTTCGGCCCAGTCTGAGGTCCTGAGCACTCTGGAAGAGGTTTTCCTCCAGGATATCTCTGTACTTGGCCGCATTCATCCTTCCTTCAATTGCAACCAGTCGTCCTGTCCCTGCAGCTGAAAAACACTCCCACAACATGATGCTCCCACCACCATGTTTCACTGTAGGGATTGTATTGGGCAGGTGATGAGCAGTGCCTGGTTTTCTCCACACATACCGCTTAGAATTAATACCAAAAAGTTCAATCTTAGTCTCATAAGACCAGAGAATCTTATTTCTCATAGTCTGGGAGTCCTTCATGTGTTTTTTGGCAAACTCTATGCAGGCTTTCATGTTTCTTGCTCTGAGGAGAGGCTTCCGTCGGGCCACTCTGCCATAAAGCCCCGACTGGTGGAGGGCTGCAGTGATAGTTGACTTTGTGGAACTTTCTCCTACCTCCTGACTGCATCTCTGGAGCTCAGCCACAGTGATCTTTGGGTTCTTCTTTACCTCGCTCACCAAGGCTCTTCTCCCATGATTGCTCAGTTTGGCTGGACGGCCAGGTCTAGGGTTATGGAGGCCACCGGGCTCTTAGGAACCTTGAGTGCTGCAGAACTTCTTTTGTAACCTTGGTCAGATCTGTGCCTTGCCACAATTCTGTCTCTGAGCTCCTTGGGCAGTTCCTTCAACTTCATGATTCCAGTGGCGGCCTGTGACCAAAATTACCGAGGAAGCCAGTGTGAACAACAAATTAGATTCGGTGTTTTAACTGTTATTTTCATGTAAACAAATCAGCCTACTGTTACAGTATCTTTATTCTACCGACTTCTCATTCATTTCAGTGAAAAATAAGAGGTTAAGTGCTCCAGGGGTTGTTCAGGGAGCCGGTAGACCGGTCAAATAGGAGACATGGCCAGCAGAAAAGCCGGTTAAGCTTGGCACTTCCAGTTAGCCACTCATTTCTGGCATAGTTAGCTTCACAAAAAGAGCGAGCTTTTCCATTAGCTCTACACTTAGTTAGATTGAGCTTTGGAGTTGGTCTACCGTCCCTTTTGACTTGTAGTTGAACTTCAAAAGGAAGCTTTGTGAAGTCATTTTTACAAGAAACTCAAGGTCCCTGTCACCATCCATTCTCTGGCTAGCTTGATGGTTATACTTGCTGTGTGGGCTTGCTGGCGCCTGGCGGGACAGCTGCATTAGTGTGGGTATTGTTCATCACAGTTTGTGATTGGTTGGAAGCCAGATTTGATCTGGCCTCCGTTATGTCTTTTTTTAATGATGCATCGACCATTAAGCCATGCGCCTTGCTTCAATCTGATTGGCTAATACGGGCTGTTTTTTTCTCTGAGGGAGGCAAGGCGAAGCTGGCCTCTGAACAGACAGACAGCGCAGAGGGCATGAGAGATGTAGTGTAATACACAAAAAGAGCTTGACAAGAGGGGTGCTGTTTTGCTCCTCACAAAGCAGAAATGCCTGATGTAGTGTTTTGACAACAAGGAATGACAAAAATATAAAACATAAAATACATAGTGGTGAAGATTATTTATATTTTTTCTTTCTTGCATATTTTTTGGGGAAGCCAGGCTTCGCTTGGCCTCCGTGAAAAACCGCCACTGCATGAATCTCATTTACTCTGACATGCACTGTGAGCTGTAAGGTCTAATATAGACAGGTGTGTGCCTTTCCTAATAAAGTCCAATCAGTTTAATTAAACACAGCTGGACTCCAATAAAGAAGCAGAACCATCTCGAGGAGGATCAGAAGAAATGGACAGCATATGAGTTAAATATGAATGTCGCTGCAAAGGGTCTGAATACTTATGACCATGTGATATTTCAGTTTTTCTTTTTAATAAATTTGCAAAAATTTCTACATTTCTGTTTTTTTTCTGTCAAGATGGGGTGCTGAGTGTACATTTAAGAGAATTAAAATGAACTTTTTTGATTTTAGCAAAAGGCTGCAATGACACAGAGTGAAAAATTTCAAGGGGTCTGAATACTTTCCGTACCCACTGTACATGCATATATATATATATATATATATATATATATATATATATATACACATATATATATATATATATATCTTGGGGTGTAAGTCCCCAGGTGGTGTTGTCCATCTATTCCTTTTTAGCCACTTTGCCACACATGCAAAGACTTCTTAGAATCTTAGAAGAACAGCAACTGAAAATTAATTCATTCAGCCATTAAAAGGGTTCAGGGTTGAGTGAATTGTTATTTGTTCACAGGAACAGCAACAGAAGTACATTTAGTTTTTGTTTTTTTCAATTGCATTGCTGTTTTTTACACTCTAAATTTCACTTCCTCATCAGTGATGGAACTGAAGTTGTGACTTTCATTTCTGATGTTTTATGCTGAAATGAAAAAGCAGCTGCATAAAAAAACCTTTATTTTACATCTTAGTATTTACTTCCTGCACCTACCCAAAAATCCAAATCCACCTTAAATTAAAAAAAAAATAATCCTGAACAGGTGGATTCTGGAGGAAAGGGAATAAGATGGTTTCAGTCCATGCAGCTGGACCCCCTTTTTTACTTCAGGGTGTGTTAGGATCTTGCTCTGGTCCCTGTCTTTCTTCCTCTTTTTCCTCCTTTCTTGTTTACTGATCTGTTTCGGTTTTGTCCTGCCTTTTTGGTTCCCTGTCCGTCACCTCTCCCTCATGTCTTTCTCTCTCTCTCTCTCTCTCTCTCTCTCTCTCTCTCTCTCTCTCTCTCTCTCTCTCTCTCTCTCTCTCTCTCTCTCTCTCTCTCTCTCTCTCTCTCTCTCTCTCTCTCTCTCCCTGCCACACGCCCTCCTGCTCTCCCTGCACTCTACCTGCTGATTACCCTAATGACTGTCAGCTGCACAAGCTCTCCTCACGATTTAAACCCTGCTCAGTCACTCAGTCTCTATTGGACCACAGATGCTATTCCCCTCCAAGCCTGCTACAGTTCATAGACTTTTCTGCTCTCCCCTCTCCTGGCTTCCCCCTCTTGGACTCTGTTGTGCTCCTGTCAGCTTTTGGATTTCCCCCAGCCTGTTTTCCTGTTTGGTCTCTGTTTGACCTGGATTCCCTAAAGCTGCCTTCCCTGTTGTCAGTCCCCCCTTCTTGTGAGTAACCCTCTCAGGTTGGGTTTGTTGTTCAGTTTGATTTTGTGATCTGCTGTTTTGTGTTCATAGTGTTTGGTTAGACTAGTTGGGTATAGTTTGTTTTCCCAGTTCAGCTTATCAAGACTCTTATAAAAATGGCCTTGTTGCTTGTTAAGCCTCATGATTTTTGTAAATGAGTCATCTTTGAGGTGGGAGGTTTGCACTGAGGCCACAAGATGAGTCTGATCCTTTCACTGCTCTTATCTATCAGCCAAGATGGTCACCAACTTCCCCTTTTGTCTTCCTGTCAATTTAGCATTAATACACTTTCCAGCAACACGAGGGTTTTTCCACAGTGGTTTCAACATAAAGAAAAAGGTCTCTTGATGCATGCAAGCTGCTGCTACAACTTGTTAATAAATGCAGATACTTCAAACTCACAAGTCACATTTTCTCCTGAATATGTAACTATTTACTCTCACAGTGATGCTTTTACATGCAAGTCCAATGAAGCAATCCTTCCTGGTAAAGAGGAAACTCAAAAGGCAGTGTACCTTGTGCAGTATGTGCTGTTACTGGGCAGCTGGTGGTGATAACAAAAAGTTGGCAACATACTGCGAAATAAGTTATCACAAAGTTTAATGGAGGTTTCTCACAATGCAGCATATGATCAGACATACAAGGAAACATTCTGGATGAGAGAAATTAGCAAATCCAAGTACAAGGGCATGTAGTATTTAGTTATTTTTGCAGAGCTTTTCAAATAGAAATGAAACGTGCATAAATTACAGGAGAGAAAAATAATACTATTGTGCTATATACAGAAAAATGCATATGTTTTGACAGACAACACACAGATGGACCACAGCTGTTTTCTCACATATTGGCGTATACGGCATCGTCCCCATCAGCCTGTAGAGGAAAAACAAAGAACTCACTTTGTTTTTAATGCATGCATATGATGAATGAATGAAAACCTTACATACCTCCATGTTGCCGTATACATGATCATTAGCATAAATGCCACCACAGCTTACATCATCATAGCTGTCTTTCCTGAGGGGAAGAATATAGAAAGAAAGCAAAATGTTTTGTTTTGTTTTTCAAATTGACACATGCAAGACTGTGTGTTATGAATTTCATTTAAATCATGAGGAAAGTTTCATTTACTCAAAACTGGGGGGAAGTCTTTTCGTTGTGGCGTACTGAGGGAGATCCACAGCTTTCTCTGCCTTCATGGTGTTCATGGTACAAGCTGTTGTGTCTGCAGGTCTCCCCCTACTGGCAAGGAAATGGAGTTTACATTTTTCAGAAAGACTTTTCACAACCACTGAAACTCTTTGATGCAAAGTTGCAAGCAAACATACTGCTTCAGTACTGCTTGATTGTTATAAAGAATTTTACCCTGGATTAACAAATTTCTCCTTGTAGATGATAGCTTAAAATTTGAAGCACTTTGGATTTCAATGCCACTTCATACATAAAACAAGAAAAACCTTCCCTAGAACCAGTGTTTGTCCATTCAGGGCTACTGTAGAAACATGGTGGAGCAACAAAAGTTAAATTGTTCATCCCAATACCTCATAAACTTTAGTTATTCTACATTCTCATGACTACACCTTGTTGCTAGAACACACTGACAGTTAGAAAAAGCAAATCTGGGTTCAGGTTTGGTGATCACTGTCTTTTTTGTTACACATATTTTAGCAAGTTACTAAACGTCAGGAAAAGCCATAACCTCATGTCTTTGTCTGAAAACAACAACTCAGTAACCTCCGCTGATACTCTTACTTTCAGGTAAGCTTGACAGTGAATTTCTTCCCATGTTTGGTTTATGTATATTTTGTTGGGGAGCAGGATGACCATATGTCTATGCCACTAGTTTTGGTAAAAATTCCTTTGGGGGAATGTCCAAAAATCTCACATCATATCCCTGGTGGACATGGAACCATCCTCATGCACTAAACGGGAAGATGACTCGAAGCCTATGAGAGTGGGATTGAAGAATTAAAGTATATAGGTTCTATCTTAAGATGCACAATGCTGTATGACAAACCTGTGAAATGACACCAACTTCATGCAAGTCATTAAGACATGTTTAGAGAGTTAAGATTAGAATTTGGGTATGAAGGGCCCTTTTATGGATATGAGGCGTTCATCTAATGCTAACAAAAGCACAGTAAGTCATAGTTTTAGGTGATTACTCACTAATAAAGACATAATTATTAATACTATATTCCATTTCTGCTATGCATGGGTTTGCTAGGGCTCGTGTGTAAATTTAATCATCTCCTAAAGTCCACCAAAGTCTGCACGAACCTCCAGAATTCAGAATTTGAGCTGTTGCTACAGCACAATGTGTTGAGCAACAGCATGCAGGCACTGAATTCTTAGATGTGACCTACTGTGCTTGAGAGGACCAGAAAAATTGTCGTAAAAACACAAACATTGTCATTTAAAATTAACATCTTATATACCTACTTACCATTTCTTAGCAACTCCCACTGCTATTAAAAGTAGCACCAAAATCACTCCTGCTCCGATGCCGATGAACATATACTGCATGTTACCTGTCCAAACAAAAATCAAAGTGTGTTTTCTTCTCATGTCCAATCTAATCTGCATTCTCGAAACTCATTGTTTCTCCATACCGTTCACATTCAAAGAGAGCGTGACGTTGGCGTTGCCCAGATTGTTGTTTGCCACACAACTCACAAACTTGGAAGACCCGAGTTCTTCATGCAGAGTCCCGATGGTGAGTGAGCCATGTTTCTCCACGTTGGTGCTTTGCAGGACTTTGCCGGCGAGCACAAAATGGACCATGCTGGGAGGATTGGACTCTGCGATGCACACACACTTTCCCACACTCCCCTCTAAGGAACACGAAGAGGCAGTTTTGATCTCAGGAGCATCTGTATGGACAAGAAATGTAGTTAGAAGACAGGAAATAGTCCTACATTTAAATGACAATCTCCTTTGTGAATGCATTTCTTGACTTGCATAACACATTGAGCTTCACTGGGCTTGATTGGCCTTGTCCTTCTTCATTGATGGCAGTGCAGGACAGGTGTCCTCCTGTGTGTCTAGAGACATTGTGCACTGTGTAGACGTTTCCTTTGTGCAGCTCAGCGCCTGTTCCGTTGTGCCAAGTGTAGCTGTTAGCAGGAGGGTGAGCATCACTGGAACATTTCATCTGCACAGTTTCTCCTTCCTTCACGTCTGACTTGTAATCAACGTTCACATTCACCGGAGCATCTGCAGAGAAACACTGTGTTTACCTTTAGTGCTATTTCACACCGCATTTTAACAAAAAAAAAACAGCAACCTTTTGGTCATTGGTGTGTTAACAAAGCCTCTTCTGAGTCATTAGGCATTAGAATAGCTTCAAGAAATGACAAGAAAAGCAAAATGACTGCGTAAGAAATGCATAAAAAGACAAGAAGAAGGTTTCAGATTCACACGAGCAGATTATATTTGCAGCCCTTCACGCTCTTTCAGTAGAAATAAAAGACAATATAAACAGAGGTTTTTCCAGTGCTGATGAGTAGCACGATGACTGTGAATCCCATGACAGTGACTAGAACAAGTTCAAGGAGCAGCGATTTTTAAATATGAACATGTAGGTCAAAAAAACTGCCGCTTTGGGTAAAATCCAGTATAAAACATCATTATAGTCCACTGTTAAAAAAAGAAACAATACAATTACAGGAGCTGGGACATCAGAAAACTACTGTAAACTAATGAAATATAACCATCTCATAAGGACACAGTAGTTTCACACAATTAAAATAGTTTGTAGCCTAATTTCTTTACAGGATATGCTTTTTTATGTTTAATTAAAAATATTTACACATGTACATTGTGTTTGATGATAAAAATCTGTATTTTGACAGTTTATCAGTGCTTATTGATGTTATACAGAGATGAAAACACATTTATTCAACATCTTTGTCCTGACAGCTGTGCAGTCTATATAAAATTAATAAATCTTACTTCTTGTTGTGCAGTCTATATGCCGGGGGCGGCACGGCTAAGTGGGTAGAGTGGCCATCTTGTAACTGGAGAGTTGCCTGGCCTATCGAGCTCATGTTGAGGTGTCCCTGAGCAAGACACCAAAGCCCTAACTGTTTCTGATGGGTCGTGGTTAGCGCCTTGCATGGCAGCTTCCGCCATCAGAGTGTGAATATGTGTGTGTGAATGTGTGTGTGAATGTGTGAATGTGATGGTTAATGTAAAGCCCTGTGAGTATTGTTTTCAGGTATAGTAAAGCACTATATAAATACAGACCATTTAACATTTTTCTGGTATGTCTGTGAAGGTTCTCAGTCGTCCAAGTCATCTTCACGTGAAGGGTTTAGTTCAGGTAACTGGACTTATTCTTGTGATCTTGAAGACGTTTCGCCTCTCATCCAAGCGGCTTATTCAATTCTAAAGCTAGTTTGGAGAGTCCCATTTTTCTGTTAATTGTCACAACTTATATCTAATTTTACAAATATATTTGAAGTATTACATGTGAATTTTTTTTAACAGTTTTCACTTATCTTTGACATAAGCTCATGTTCTTTAAAGGCTTTTTCTTGTCTTTTTGTGACTATAATGGACATTGTAAGCCTGGTTTTTAAAATTAGTCTACTCACTGTGTTTGTAGCATTTGCTTTAACCATCTCTGCTGATGTGTTTACTTACGTTTTACTTTGAGGGTCGTGGAGTCTTTCTGGTTCCTCCCTCCTCTGTACGTTACGCTGCATAGTAAGGGCCTGTTGTGGTCGGCATGGGTTGGTTGAAAGGTCAGCGTGGACGTCGCCTTCCACTGGCCACCGTTAAGCTGCTGGGAGCTGAAATGCTGCTGTCCGGTGCGATTCCAGTTGAAAACCGGAGGAAAGGGTGGACAGGAGTGATACACGGAGCAGGAGACTGACACCGTCTGACCCTCCTTTACTTCCCCTGTCTCAGTGAATTCGATGGGCTTTAGTTCATCTGTGTTCAAAACACAAAAGAAAACAGAAAACTGGGTTTGAAGATCTGCTGTAGGAGAACGTTTAGCTAAGATTTTAATTCTGACATCACTTATTTTGATACTGAAGAATCAATTCATTTGGGAAAAGTAATTAAATCTACTCATTGTGAGTCTGCCAAAGCTGCATAAGGTCACTAAAGCACAACATGAGCTTAGATTATAGACGAATGAAGGGTAAAGGGTTAGAAAGACAGATATTTCCTCTTTTGTTCGAGTGGTTGCCTTCAAATCAAAGTAAAAATAGAACGCAGCTAGAATGGGAACTTGATTTTTGTTGTTGCAGTGTAACTTTATGTTTCCACAAAGACAGTTCCCCAAAATGTCCCTTCATAAAATAACTCGCATCCCGCTCAATTCAAAGATTTTATGGGTGATTTCCAGCTTTAAGGAAAATAAATGAGAAGTCCTAAACTGATGTGATGAACAGAAGCATCTGCGTAAAGAAAAACTAACAGTTGAAAGCAGTCAGTTATTTAAAGCAAGAGCAGGACGGCACGTTAGAGCAGCAAAGAGGAGGGCTGAGGAAACGGATTCAGTTCTTGAAAATTGGCCAGCTGAAACCTAAATAGTGAATGTTTCGATCCCAGGTTGTATAGTTAGAAAACGTGACTTCCGAGGTTCAAGTTTCACAGCATGTGAAATAAGCTGTAGAAACTTTTGTATGAAGACACATTAGGATAAGATGTGTAATAAAGTGCTGCTACATGTAAATATAAAATCTTTTTGCTTGTAATTCAGATTTTGCACAAATGTACTACTCCATCTAAGTAAGTAAACAAAGTTATCGAACTATTTTCAAATGACCAGTGTCATGATTTAAGAAATGCAAATACAACCGCAGAATGTTAAACTTCGAACATGTTGGAATTAAAGAGAAAACTATGCACTGTAAAAATAAGTACATAAAATGATAACCGTATCTATTTTGTGAACAATTTACTGTTATTTTATAAATATTCCCTGCTTTGTTAGATGACAGAAATAATTGTTACAGTGACAAAAGTGTTATTTATCCATTATCTGTAAAAATAAATAAATAATCATAATAAAATAAAAACAAGCCAAAACTGTGAATAACAGCTGTATTAAAAAAATAAATAAATATGAAAAAATGTGTTGGCGATTCGTTCTTATTATTCTATTTTCACTGTATTTTATTCAGACAAAAATGTCACTATTTTACCACTATTTGAACATTTTGTGAATGGCTTCAAAAACTAGTGTATTTTTAAAAAAAATTATTTTACAGGCTTTCCTGTTCTGTTGAACAGCCATTGTACACCAAATAATTTGTAATGCTACAATTTTAAAAAACATTCATTTACATGTAGACCATAAAAAACAGACCGAAGTTGTGAAAAATGTCCACATCTTAAGTCAGTGTTTTTAAAAATATGTTTGACTGAAAAATTATGCTATTATTATTGTATTTAAATCCTCTAAAAATAGCATTACTTTACAGATATTTGGCATCATTTGAAAGAAAAATTATACCTATATCAGGGGGGAAATGGGAAACTTTTTTTGAACAAGTAATCTAGTAAAATCATAGAAAACATTGATTTACATGTTAATCATAAAAACAGACCAAAACTGTAAATAACATTCACATCAAAAGTCTGTATATTTCTTTTTTTTTTTTAATTTTTTCCGTCAATAAAATTTCAGTTAACCTCTTTAAATCAGCCCAAAAATGTATTATTTCACAGATACATGCTCTTATGTAAAAGACAATGTATATATGTACACACGTGGACAAAATTGTTGGTACCCCTCAGTTAAAGAAGGAAAAACCCACAATTCTCACTGAAATCACTTGAAACTCACAAAAGTAACAATAAATAAAAATTTATTGAAAGTTAAATAATCAAAAACAGCCATCACTTTTGAATTGTTGATTAACATAATTATTTAAAAAAACAAACTAATGAAACAGGCCTGGACAAAAATGATGGTACCTCTATAAAAGATTGAAAACTATTTGACCAGAGTGACATGATTAACTCAGGTGTGTCATTTAATTGACATCACAGGTGTTTCCAAACTCATAATCAGTCAGTCTGCCTATTTAAAGGGAGACAAGTAGTCACCCTGCTGTTTGGTGAAAAGGTGTGTACCACACTGAACATGGACAACAGAAAGCGAAGGAGAGAATTGTCCCAGGACATCCGAAAAAAAATGATAGACAAACATCTTAAAGGTAAAGGCTATAAGACCATCTCTAAACAGCTTGAAGTTCCTGTGACAACAGTGGCTCATATTATTCAGAAGTTCAAGACCCACGGGACAGTAGCCAACCTCCCTGGACGTGGCCGCAAGAGGAAAATTGATGACAAATTGAAGAGACGGATCGTTGGAATTGTATCCAAAGAGCCCAGAGCAACCTCCAAAGAAATTAAAGGTGAACTCCAAGGCCAAGGTACATCAGTGTCAGATCGCACCATTCGTCGTTGTTTGAGCCAAAGTGGACTTCATGGGAGACGACCAAGGAGGACACCACTGCTGAAAAAAACTCATAAAAAAGCCAGACTGGAATTTGCAAAAATGCATGTTGACAAGCCACAAAGCTTCTGGGAGAATGTCCTTTGGACAGATGAGACCAAACTGGAGCTTTTTGGTAAGGCACATCAACTCTATGTTCATAGACTCAAAAACCAAGCATACGAAGAAAAGAACACTGTCCCTACGGTGAAACATGGAGGAGGCTCAGTAATGTTTTGGGGCTGCTTTGCTGCATCTGGCACAGGGTGTCTTGAAAGTGTGCAAGGTACGATGAAATCTGAAGACTATCAAGGCATTCTGGAGAGAAATGTGCTGCCTAGTGTCAGAAAGCTTGGTCTCAGTCGCAGGTCATGGGTCTTCCAACAGGACAACCATCCAAAACACACAGCCAAAAACACCCAAGAATGGCTGAGAGAAAAGCGTTGGACTATTCTAAAGTGGCCTTCTATGAGCCCAGATCTGAATCCCATTGAACATATGTGGAAGGAGCTGAAACATGCCATTTGGAGAAGACACCCATCAAACCTGAGACAACTGGAGCTGTTTGCTCATGAGGAGTGGGCCAAAATACCTGTTGACAGCTGCAGAACGCTCATTGACAAATACAGAAATCGTTTAATTGCAGTGATTGCCTCAAAAGGTTGTGCAACAAAATATTAAGTTATGGGTACCATCATTTTTGTCCAGCCCTATTTCATTAGTTTGTTTTTTTAAAATAATTATGTTAATCAACAATTCAAAAGTGATGGCTGATTTTGATTATTTAATTTTCAATAAATTTTTATTTATTGTTACTTTTGTGAGTTTCAAGTGATTTCAGTGAGAATTGTGGGTTTTTCCTTCTTTAACTGAGGGGTACCAACAATTTTGTCCACGTGTGTATGTGTATTTATATATATATATATATATATGTATCATGAAGGAAAAATGATGTTTTTCACATATTTCACAGGTTTTCCTTGTTTTTTGTGTGTCATAGCTAATATCTAGTAAAATAATTGAAAGAATGTATTAATCTAAACGTTTTCTGGAGAGAAAAAGGTTAAAATCCTAAAAAATATCAGTAGTCATTTTCAAAAATAATTGTTTGATTGTGAAATTAGACTATTTCTACTGTATTGAAATCAGCCAAAATATCATTATTTACCAAATATTTGATTATCCTGTTTTTAATGTATTTTTTGTCACTGTTGTCGGCAGATTTATTCCAGCATTTTACGGAATTCTTTTTTACAGTGTAATGTGACCGTATTTACTAAAAGTTGTTCATTTTACTTACTCATCATTGAAATGGAGACTTTGTTGTTTCTGTAGGAAAATTTGTCATAGTTTTTAATTTCAATCCTGAAATGAAAAGGCCCCTGGTCGCTTTCTCGAAGTGGATCAATCATCAGGGAGCAGTTCTTGTGTCTGACGTCTCCCAGCAGCTTCGTCCGATTCCGATACTGTTCCTGAATTGTGGACTCATGTGGGTGATAGATGAGGTGGTTGTTGTCGTTCATCCAATACCCTGTGAACTCACTGACCGGCGTCTGTGGAGCTGGGTAGTTGAATGAGCAGGGGATCACCACACATGATCCAGGAAGACCTTTGACCGAGGAGGGGATCGTAGCTGTCCAAGATGAGGCTTCACTTTGAATAACTGCAACAAATTACACAAGAAAATGTGACAACATGAGGCCCAGATATAGAATAAACAGAGGAGAAGCAGACAGAGAGCCTGCCAGTGTGAAAAAATAATCTCAAAATTACATATTTTCCTGCACAAACAATTCATGAAGCAGATGTTAACAGCTAAAAATAGATTCCACTGAATGTACCGTACCATTGAGGCAAAGGAACCCGAAAAACAAAGGCCACTTTAAGGTGTCCATGTCGTCTTCCCGGGTGGCGATCTGCAAATGAAGTGACAAATATAGTAGTGTGCTGCTGCTGTTGTTTCCCTGTGGTGAGAGATGACTTGTCCAGTTTCCATTCCACTTTTAATACACTTCACATCCACTTGGACACAATTGCTGTCTCATCAGCTGTTTTTAAAGGGGGAAGTTTGTCATATTCGCCATAATTTATTTCTATTAGTTTAATTTTTAATCATGTCATAAAGTATCCAATCAGGTCCTTTAAACATGAGCACCTTTGGCTCTATCACACTGTGTACAACCCTCGTTCTCTCACTTCCTTTTTTATACAAGAATTAAATTTATTCTAGTGATTGTGACTTTTCCCATGTTATTTTTGTGTTGCATGTAAACCATTAAACGGAACCAACTACACATCTGATAAAGCATCGTAAACTGTACATTTGAAGCCAGATAACTTTAACCACAAATCACCAGTTGCTAACAGTAATGCTCAGCCATCCATATATTTAATCAGAAAAGTGGCTCAAAGTTCATATATTAGTAAAATGAGTATGATTTATTTTATTGCTTCCCATTAAAATAATCCTAGATGTTTCATTTTGCTGTCGAACAGCTGTCCAGATGCTCCTTGTGCCTCAGTTAAAAGCGACGCCCATCAAGATGCATTTCATCTTATTTTAATGATAGAGTCAATTAGAGCCTCTGTTAATGCTATTGTTATTATTACAGACTGCCACATAGAAGATTTTCATCCAGCCCTGTTGATGCCAGATGCCAAAAAGATGCTAAAAACCAACACAACATGATCAGTTTTTCCTTGAGTTAAAATCTGTTTTCTTGAGTTTATTTCACATAATGTCATGCATAATCTTTTGGCTTATTAAAGTTTAGAGAGGCAAAATTACATACGTAAAAATACATTCAAAATTCCCTGTAATACCTATGAATCTATTATATAAAATTATATACATGTGAATAAAAACTGTGCCAATGCTTATAGATACAAACTGATGAAAACACATTTTATTCTACTAAGAATGTAAAATTAGAGTCGATGCTTCTTTTTCTATTAATTGTCACTAATTGTATCTAATTTTAGAAGTATTGTAAGCTTTAAACTTGAATTTAGCAGCTTCGTCTATTAATTAAAGAGGTTACTTTTGTGAAAGTGTGGCAAATTTGCAAATGTGTCTCAGTCCTAAAAGTTAGACATGCAAATTCACAACCTGGTTTTTGTAACTTTATTAACATTTTTATGCAATTTAAAAATGCAAGTGAAAAAACGATTAATAAAAAGTACAAATTCCTTAATTTTACATATTTGTAACGCAAGCTTGCCTACATGCTGGATACAAACTGTACCTCAACAAACATAAGACACAGAGATGGAATCATTTCTTGAACAACAAATGCTCAATATGCCAAAATGTCATAAAAGCAGCAAAAACGGACAAAATGATTCAGTTAATGAGGAGAAAATACATATTTTTTATACATAAAGATGATATTCTACAACGAAAATAACATTTACTCTACCTCAGGTCGCATGACTCATAGCTGCAGAAATGTCACGACAGGATTTCCTTCTGTGCCACGCTGTACAAAGGTTATGAAGTCACATGATGCGGTTTTGTGTCTGATTTCTGTACATACTGGTGGTATCAGAGCTTTGTTTTATCAAAGCATCAAACTGAAATATTTTAAATGTAAGTGGATTATGCCTCCCTGATGCAAACAAAAAGGAAACATTTTCACTTTTGCTTTCATTTCTTCAGAAAGAGATTTGGCTCATTTCACATTTGAACTGTGGTCTCTCTTCCTGTTCTAATGGTGACAAAAAACCGACTCTCATGTTGCGGTCGGCTAGCTGGGCCTGTTTGCAGCCCCCTCTCTCCCTCAAAATCACAAGTGAAGATCTACCGGGCTTTGCAAAAGTTCTGTTACATGGTTTCATGATCTTTAGAGACGTTTACATGTCGGAGTGAAAAATTCCATTAAATAAACTGAAAGTTCTACCTTATAGGCAGGTGTCCTTAATACAAATTTTTTTCTCCGGTGAAGTTGTATCAAGATGGAAGTCAAAAGAGTTGAGATATCTGCTCTCTTTTGTGCTGAACATCAGCCGGATGACCGTCCACAGAGTTGCGGAGAGGCTAAAGAATGGTGAAGATCTTTCAGGTCTTCACCATTCTTGAAAGATCACTGAAAGATCTTCACCATTCTTGAGCCTCGGTCATCCGGCTGATGTTCAGCTGCTTGGCTCTGTCAGACTTGTTGTGGCCAGCATGAAGGAGAGCAGATATCTCAACTCTTTTGACTTCCATCTTGATACAACTTCACCGGAGAAAAAAATTGTATTAAGGACACCTGCCTATAAGGTAGAACTTTCAGTTTATTTAATGGAATTTTTCACTCCGACATGTAAACGTCTCTAAAGATCATGAAACCATGTAACAGAACTTTTGCAAAGCCCGGTACTTGCTGAGCTGTTACTGTGCATTAAAATGTACACAGTGAATGCAGCAGCTCAGAGGCTCTGGTCTTCAAAGGCAGGGTTGATGATGCCGTTCTTGTTCGGGTAGAAATCCTTCTCCTGGACAGCCAGGTCCATGTAGTGGATGCTGTGGTGGAGGCGGATCTTCTTCACGGATGGACTTCGCTTTCGGTTCACTCTCCACAGATCCTCTTCACTCTGCGTCAGGAAGTCCTCCAGTTTGAGTGTGTCCTCTTCCTGCGGACCCCAGTGCAGTTTCTTGGGAGCAGAAGTGATGAGGCCGGTGGATGCTGAGTTACCCATGAGAGCTGATGTGAACAGAGATACGCGAGGAGTCAATCTGTGGATCAAACAGAAAGGAAACTGCACGTCAAATGAATGAATAAAAACATGCACGTTAAAGATAAAATTCCACATTATAGCTTTTTTTTTTTTTTTACCTAGTTGTCTAGTTGCTGCTGGTTTGTCTGCTGAAGTCCAGATGCTGAATGAGAGGAGTCTGGCTCCTTCATTTTAAAGGCAGAAAACCTGATCTCGTCTGTCAACAAGGGAACAATTAATCACATGTCTGTGATTCTGAACAAAGCAGAAGCAACAGTTCACTAAAGCTAATCATAGCTGAATAATGGATCTCCAGTGGGTCGTTCTATTAATCATTTAATCAATCAGCCAAGCAATCAATCAATCAATTACCGGGAAATCCCTACAATCAGCTTTCACTTAATGTATTCTACTCAAAGAGGTGACATTTACATTGAAGACCAACATTAACTAAATCAATTTGCATTTCTAATGACTTTTATAGCTGAACAAGAGGCTCTTTCTGAATGGAAATTGAAAAAAAATAGGTGACTGAAGATGGTAGCATGCTGTTTCAAAGATGCTAAAGAGACATTGGAACTATTTCTGTCCTTTTTTGTTTTTTTTTTACATTTTAACAGAAGAAAAGATGATATTTAAACCCCGTAATTGCAGTTCTCAACATTTTCAATTTAATTTAACGACGCTTTTATCCAAAGAGAGTAGATACAACACAAGCACAGATGCAGTAAGAAGTAAAACCTGGATATATCATAAAATAAGTTGCTGTTTCATTCCAACTGTTACTGGTCATTTCTACCATGTTTAGATTGATCTAATATATTATGAGTTGAAAATAGCTCATACAGTGGTTTAGAATTTGTTAGAAGTGAGTAATATTAGATTAGATTAGATTAAATTAGATTACATTCGATTTTATTTGAAACACTGACTGGCACAGTGAGGCTATAGAATTATAGACATTTATCACCTTACAGCCACATTTTTGACACATTAAAGAATCTTTTTGAAATATAGGACGGAGGATCATTACTGATACAGTGTAAGACATTTTATGCAATTTCAACTCGCAAATGAAAGCTGACCTGCTGCCTTGAAAATTCAGATTAACTCAACTTGAAGACAACCTTCATTTGAACTCATTAAAGTTCATCCAGTTAATATTGTGTCAACATTGTTTTAAAAGTTGAAGACAAGAGTGTTATATTTGTTATTTATGATATGAAACTGTTACATTTAAATGCATTTCTAAAATTAGATACAATTAGTGACAAAAAGAAGTATTGATTGTATAATTTTACACTTGCTTTTTTGTTAAATGAGAGAATTATGAATGCATAATTGTATAATAACACTTATTTTCACAAGAAAAATGTTGAATGAATGTGTCTTTCTCAGTGTTTAGTATTATAATAGCGATTGCGTACATTCTAGATAATTTCATTGCATTAACGTGCAAATCTTCAAATGACGAAAAAAAGTTGGACATACACTATGAAAAGTTTGGGGTCACCCAAGTAATTTCATGTTTTCCATGAAATTTCAGGCATCCAGCTCAACTCTGAGCAACTACAGATTCTTTCTTCTGCTTCAAAAATGAAATTACTGAGTTGAGTTACAACAACAAATGATAATTCCCTAAAATACTAAACCATGTCATATAACATCCAAATAGAAATGGAATTACCCGGTACCAAAATAAATCCTGGTTAGAGTCAACTGACCTCATAATCCTCAATGGTGGTCTGTTAAGGTGACTGTTAATCTCTGGAACCGTTTACCTTATTCACTTTAAAACATTTAAATTGCCCATGAAGACTCAACTTTTCTTGTTGGCATCCAGTTCAAATAGAACTTGACACCCTGATTTGATCTCTTATTGTGGTAGGATTAGTTATTATTGTGCCAGTTTGATGGCCTGTGATTTTAATTGGTACATTCTTTAACAGGTTTGAACAGTCAGTCACCCCTCCCCCGGACCAGTCTATCCTGCAGCAGCCACCTCTGCATCTCTCTGTACCCCCCGCCGACTGTACCACCCCCACTGTATTCCCCCTCCCTACAGCTCCACAGTTCTCTTACCATCACACCTCCCCTCCTCCACAGGGCCCCACACTCACAACCAGCACACAGCCCCCCTGCCCCAGCTTGTCCCTTTCAACATCCCAGGTGAAGAGAGAACTGAGCAGACTGAAGATCAGGAAGGCTATGGGTCTGGATGGCATCAGGTCCAGGCTCCTCAAGTCCTGCGCAGATCAGCTGAGCAGGGTTGTGGAACATATTTTCAACTTGAGCCTGAAGCTGGGGAGAGTACCACAGCTGTGGAAGACATCCTGTGTGGTACCGGTGCCGAAGATATCGCACCCCAAGGACCTCAACCACTTCAGGCCGGTGGCACTAACATCCCACCTGATAAAGACCCTGGAGAGGTTGGTCCTTTGTCATCTGCAACCCCTGGTGAGCTCATCATTGGACCCGCTGCAGTTTACCCACCAGCCCGGCATCGGGGTTGATAATGCAGTGATCTACCTCCTGCACAGATGTCTCTCTCAACTGGAGAAGACGAAGAGCACTGTCAGAATCATGTTCTATGATTTCTCCAGTGCCTTCAACACCATTAAGCCTGCGCTTCTGGAGGACAAGCTGGAGCAGACAGGAGTGGACTCTCACCTCACAATGTGACTGCTGGATTACCTTACCAACCGGCCACAGTTTTTGAGGGCAGGGGACTGTGTGTCTGACACTGTGGTCTGCAGTACGGGGGCCCCACAGGGGACTGTCCTTGCCCCCTTTCTTTTCATCCTCTACACTGCAGACTTCTCCCATCACACCACAAACTGCCATCTACAGAAGTTCTCTGACGACTCTGCCATCGTCGGCCTCATCACGGACGGAGACGAGGAGGAGTACAGAGAACTTAACTGGGACTTTGTGGACTGGTGCCTGCTGAACTGCCTCCAGATCAATGCGGTGAAAACCAAGGAACTGGTGGTGGACTTTAGCAGGAACAGACACACTTCTCCTACACCAGTGAACATCCAGGGAACAAACATTGAGATTGTGGACTCCTACAGGTACCTGGGTGTTCACTTAAACAAGAAACTGGACTGGACTACTAACACCAGTGCACTTTACAAGAAAGGTCAGAGCAGACTCCACCTGCTCAGAAAACTGAGGTCCTTCGGGGTGCAGGGAGCACTTCTGAAGACCTTTTATGATTCTGTGGTGGCATCAGCCATCATGTATGGAGTGGTCTGCTGGAGTAGCAGCAGCACGGCTGCAGACAGGAGGAGACTAAACAAACTGGTGAAGAAAGCCAGTTCTGTCCTGGGCTGCCCCCTTGATCCTGTGGAGGTGGTGTGAGACAGGAGAATGATGACAAAGCTGTTGTCTATCATGGAGGACACCTCCCACCCCCTGCAGGAAACCGTAAGATCACTGGGCAGCTCCTTCAGTGACAGACTGCTTTACCCGCGGTGTCTAAAGGAGAGATATCGCAGGTCCTTCCTTCCTGCTGCAGTCAGACTTTAAAATCAAGCCTGCTCCCAGTACTTTCTGTTCACCCATTTACAAACTGCGCAATAAGAAATTTAAATAATGACGCTGCTCAATTTCAGAGTCCTGCTGTAAATACTGCTTCTTTTCTTTTCTTCTTCTGAAGAATATATTATTTATATACATATGCGCTGTGTGCTTTGTGTGCTGCAATCTCTCTTTTATTTAATGCCCTATTTGCTGGTGTACAATGTAAATTTCGCCGCTGTGGGATTAATAAAGGTTTAATCTATCTATCTATTACAGTTGTCAGTTTGACTTCCTGGTCATGGCTTCACCCTTCAGTGACTTCAAATCAGCCTTACAGCTCCACTGTCTGGCCAACATGAACATTTAGATTAAATACTGAAGAAAGGAGGAAGTTAAACAACATGTGGGCAATAAAGGTCTATAGAAACCTGTCAGATTAGCTGCTGTTGACAAGAATGGTTTATATATACTGCAGAGACTGTCGAACGGTTAAAGAATCACCTTTTTAATCAGGCTTTTAAAGGGGAACTTCGTTTTTTTTTACAACCTGGGGTCTGTTTTCATATGTCATTTCATACAAGTGAGTGATGGAGAAATGAATTTTCGACATAGCTCCAGTATTTAGCCAGGCAGGCAGCTTAGCAGCTCAGCTAGCAGCTCAGCTAGCGAAAAGTATGGGGCAGCTGGCCCCCCCGCGTCAAAGTCCGCCCTAACATGCTTTTTTCCCCACACTGATCGGCTCAGATAGTCTCAATGAGTGTCCCACAACAAACTAAAGATGAAAAGTGAACGAAAACCTCCACATTAGCTGGCAATCACTATTTGTTGTCGTCTGTATCCAAAGCTCAGGACGCTAGGAAGCAAATCTCGTTCCGAAATCGCGCGATAGCTGGCGCCAAAACGTGTAATTTCGGAACGAGATTTGCTTCCTAGCGTCCTGAGCTTTGGATACAGATGACAACAAATAGCGATCGCCAGGTAATGTGGAGGTTTTCGTTCACTTCTCATCTCTAGTATGTTGTGGGACACTCGTTGAGACTATCCGAGCCGGTCAGTGTGGGGAAAAAAGCATGTTAAGGCGGACTTTGACGCGGGGGGGGGCCAGCTGCCCGATACTTTTCGCTAGCTGAGCTGCTAGCTGAGCTGCTAAGCTGCCCGCCTGGCTAAATACTGGAGCTATGTCGAAAATTCATTTCTCCATCACTCACTTGTATGAAATGACATATGAAAACAGACCCCAGGTTGTAAAAAAAACGAAGTTCCCCTTTAACTGACCTTTTAAGCCTTCTTATATTCTGATGTTCTTATCATTACTTATTTATTATCTTATGTATTTTTACTTTCCATGCTTTACTTATTTATATATTTATTTATTTGTTTGCTTATTTCATTTTATTTTTTATTCTTTTAACTCCAGTGTTTCCTCAGGGGAGTCCTCCACACTGGGGGCTGTGTCTAGTCTGCTGCTGGGGGTGTTGGCCACGGGTCCCCTCGGCTCGGCTGGTTGGGGGGCTTCCCACCTCGGTGTGGGGTCCCCGTGTCTGTCAGGGTCGGGGGGTCGGGTGCCGGCGCCTGGAGCTCCTCCCAGTGTGGAAGGCCCCAATGGAGGCGTTTCCCACAATCGTCAGTGCCATGCCATGTCTCCCTACAGTCAGTGGTGTGTGTGTGTGTGTGTGTGTGTGTGTGTGTGTGTGTGTGTGTGTGTGTGTGTGTGTGTGTGTGTGTGTGTGTGTGTGTGTGTGTGTGTGTGCGCGTGTGCGTGCAGTTGTGTGCCTATATGGAGGGAGGGTGGGATGGGTCTTTTTGTTTCTAATGTTTTTAAATGTTGTACAGCACTTTGCGTTACTCTCTTTGTATGAAAAGTGCTCTACAAATAAAGTTTGATTGATTGATTGATATATAATTCAGTGTAACAGAAATTTTCTATTTCTCGCATCATTTTTTTAAGGAAACTTGAATATAACAGTCGGTCAGACTCAGAGCACAAACACTGAGGAAGGTTTGTTCATATTCCCCCTAGTGGAGGACACAGGAATGACAAATCAAGTAAGGAAGCAGTGAATCACTACAGTTTAAGCGTATATGAACATTTAATGTTTTAATATGCATTTACATGACAGATACATCTGTTCAGACAACACTGTTAGTTTTTATTTAATGATGTGATTGAAACATTTTCTTTTTTGCAAAAGGTTTATGTTTGGTTAACATGATTCACAGAAATCAAGCATTCTCACAAGGCAGTGCATCCTGTTATTACTGGCTATGATATTCAAAAACAGAAAACATTTTATCAGCTGTTATTTGGATGATTTCTTTGCTCTGAAACTGATTAATGAATAAAAGAAGAAAAATATAAAAAGCAAGCCAGTAAAATTTCTGCTTTTGGAGTCCTTCTCCTTGGCCTCCTTTGATTCCCTGAAATAAAGAAGACTTGAAACAATTAGATTTTTTTTTGATAAATATAATAAAAAAATCTGACCTTCAAGTCAAATGTTGATATTTAACATAAGATGGGTCAACTGTATTAGAGTTTTCCCCTCTCCGTGTATTTGGATCAAATAGATACAGAAGCATTTACACTGGTTGCCTAACTTCTGTGTTGATTTTAAAATTCTTTTTTTTTTTACTTCATAAGATACGGCAAGGTCTTGCAGGAGACCAGACTACATCTCAGAGATGGTATTGGTCGATGAAACAGGAAAAACTGTTAAATCGGGTTCGTGTTTTTTAGCAGTTCCTCAAAGCAGAGCAAAAATATTTCACATTCCGTGTCGCAAAAACAGCCTTTCAGATGATATGAGAGAAGCTGAACAAATTTCATTTTATTTTTAGTTTATATGAATATACAAACCACCGGTCAAAAGTCTGGACATACCTTCTCATTCAGTGACTTTTATTTAATTATTTTGTACATTGTAGATTAATGCTGAAGAGATAAAAACTATAAAAGTATTCATATGGAATTATGTTGTAAACAAAAAAGTGTTAATCTTCAGTTCTAACTTTTGAAATACGTGAAAAAGAAATTAATAAAATGTACAAAAGTGGACTGAGTTTAAATATTTAATGTAGCATTAAAATGCAGGAAATTTTTGCTTTTTGAATATAATTTCATTTCTTTAACAATGACAGGAGTGTTATATTTGTTACAGTTAGTGACAGTTAGATAAAGAAGTATTGATTGTGCAATTTTACACAGATTTTTTTGTTAAATGAGAGAAGTATGAATGTATAAATTTATAACAATGCATATTTTCGCAAGAAAAATATTGAATGAATGTTTCTTCCTCAGTGTAAGTATTATATGCATAGTGAGTTTGGACATTTTAGATCACTTCAATGTATTTACACATGCAAATATGCTTCATTGAAAAAGTTCAAATGACAAAAAGATACACTTGTGACCTTGTGAAAAGTTAGCGATAGATAAAAACTATTTTAATTAGGAAAAATTACTGAACATTTTTGAGGCATAAGTTTATTTTAGAGGATTTGTTGCCACCTCAGCTAATGGATCATTGCAATTTTCAATATGGTTGTGGCATTTATACTTATTTACTTTTTTATGTCTTTGATTTTGTTTTTTTCCTAAAAGCTACAGACAACTCCTTTTTATCTAATGACAGATTAAAGAGCACATGCAGCAGGGTTGTTTCCTGTTGCCAAGAATGTGTCACGTTTGTTGAAAGTTGTCCATCATCAACAGAATGAAGACAAGATAACGACAATTACTACAGAATGAATGTGATGCAGTAAACATGTCCTCACACAGATACCAGGGGTGTGAATGGGATTAAAAAGGAATATTTGACTCTTCTACTTGTCCAAACACGTGAACAACTGTGAATGAGTATGAGGATTTTCTGAGGTTATTCTGTACTTTTGTGGCCAAACATGTATTAATGATACTTAAAAATAAAAAATGAGAAGTAATTCACAGTCTCACATATTTTGATGACAATCGTTGTTTTCAGTTCTCGCCTTCAGCTTCTGCTCCTAATTAGACAACAGAAAAAGGAGAACAGAAAATAAGACATCATGCTACATGAAAATTCATACATAGATCTAATCAGCACCAGCAATAAAAATAAACATCTGCAGATATGTGTGAAATTGCTGTAAGACCAGCGATGCATTGGTGTGTGAAAGCTACAGTTTTAAGTCATTGAATTATAATAACTATAAAGATAAAAACTATTGTCTTTAAATTAAAGACCTGTGCTCTCAGAGATTCCAAACATTTCAGGGATAAAACATTTCTACAGTAACCTCATGTGTGCAAACCCAAAAAAATGCAGTTTTTCTCACCTGCGAGACATCTTGGACAGTCGGTTCCACACACTATATGTGACAAATGAATAAAAAGATTCATGAATCACATGAGAATCAAAAAGAAACTGCACCAAAAACTGAATCTGATCTGATAACTTGCCACTCACCTGCCTTCTCGATTCTGGAGCTCTCTAATACGATTCCTGAAGCAGAGAGAAGAAAAAAGAAGAGTCTGGAAATACGTTCCTTAATTAAAATTTAGTTATTTGCCAAAATGATTTAGTGCCTCACTTGTATTTTTTTGCCATGAAAACACAGAGAAGCCCAAAGATCAGAGCAGTACCAATGGCCACTACAGTTGGAATGATGATGTGATTGTAGTTTTGTGCCCCTGCAAATCGACAGAATTTATATCAGACTCATTTAGCAGTTGAGAAGAAGACAAAATCCAGTAAATGATCAACTCAGTGGAAAGATCTCACGTTTTACAAAGAGTGAAAAACTTTTGGAGGATGTCTTCTGTCCAAAAAACTCAGCCGTGCAGGTGATCTCGCCGTGGTCATCTTTCTCCTCAGGAACAAACGTTAAGATAGACTGTGTCTCCCAGTTGCCAGAGCGAATGTCCTTATGATACTCTCTGACTTCTCCATATTTCCCAGTCCATGAGAGTTTAGGCCAGTGGGAGGGGCAGGTATGGATGATGGAGCAGGTGACGGTGTACGGCTGCCCCTCGATGGCCGTCGGTGGATGATTCAGTGTAGGAGCTGGAGCATCAGCTGGAAATGAAAACAGACAGAGATAAAGTATACTGATGCAACAGAAAACTGGAATAGATTCATGAAATCTTGGAAATCTGGTGACATACGGAGCATCTTCAATGTGACACAGTCCTCAACGAAGGAGAACTTGTCTTTGGTGGGTTCATTATCCTCTGTTCGTACGAGTTCAATCCGGAAACAGAAAGGGCCGTTGTCGTGATCTCTAACATCAACTATTTCTAAGGTGCAGTTGTCCTGACCCAGATGTCCCAACATCTGTGTGCGGCCCTTAAAGTTGTCCAAGATCTTGGTGTCATCATAGTGATAGATGTTTTCATCTCGTTTATCATGACGATGCCAGATGCCTCTGAGTCTGGAGCTGGGCAGGTTTCCTCCAGGATGAGTGAACGAACAGGGAACCACAACACAGGATGAAACCAGGGCTTCAAGGTATTTTACAACATTGGCTCTCCATTCTCCACTAAACACCGGGCTGCATATGCCTGAAAGAGAATCATGAATAGTTAAAATGGCCTGTTTCACATGCAGACTGTATGAAATGATGAGAAATAAAGTGATGACTGATCATGATACCTGCCAAAAGCAGAGAGAAAATCATCAGCTTGTTCTTTCTGTCCATGCTTTTCAGGTTTTCTTGCTACAGAATGGTAAAATTAAAAGACATTAAATGATATGGGGGGTGGGGGGTGGAGGGTCATGGGGGGGAATTGAAGACCACATGAAAAATACAACTGCAGAAGTGAAGTACTTTTCTCTCGTCTCTCTCAAAATCAGAATCCATTTTACACAATGTGGTATGAAATTGCACGTGATTTCTCTCCTTACAGTAGATAAAGAAACTATTCAGACCCCCTTAAATTTTTACTCTAACATTGCAGCAATTTGCTAAAATAATTTAAATTCATTTTTCTCATTAATGGACACACAGAACCCCATATTGACAAAAAACAACAACAACATAGAATTGTAGGCATTTTTGCAGATTGATTAAAAACTCTGTCCAGCTGTGCTTAATTATATTGATTGGAATTGATTAGGAAAGGCACACACCTGTCTATATCAGACCTTTCAGCTCACAGTGCATGTTCAAGTAAATGGGAATCATGAGGTTAAAGGAACTGCCTGAAGAGCTCAGACACAGAATTGTGGCAAGGCACAGATCTGGCCAAGGTTACAAAAGAATTTCTGCAGCACCTAAGCTTCCTAAGAGCACAGTGGCCTCCATAATCCTTAAAAGGAAGACGTTTGGGACGACCAGAACTCTTCCTAGAGATGCCTGTCTGTCCAAACTGAGCAGTTGAGGGAGAAGAGCCTTGGTGAGAGAGGTAAAGAAGAACCCAATGATTGGAGAAAGTTCTAGAAAGTCAACCATCACTGCAGCCGTCCCCCAGTCGAGGCTTTATGGCAGAGTGGCCCGACAGAAGCCTCTCCTCAGTGCAAGACAAATGAAAGCCCGCACAGAGTTTGCCAAAAAACACATGAAAGACTCCCAGACTATGAGAAGTAAGATTCTATGATCTGATGGGACAATGATAAACTTCTTGGCCTCAATCCTAAGCGGTGTGCATGGAGAAAACCCGGCACTGCTCGTCACTTGCCCAAAACAATCCCAACATGCTGAAGCATGGTGGTGGGAGCATCAACATGCACAATGTTATAGTAAAGTGATTTTAGTGACATTTATTATAAAAAGTGACAAGTCTTGTAATTTGTGGCATCATGTTATTGAAATAAAGCTGCATTTTTGTCGTCATTTTTCAAACAAGTGTCTGTGTGCAGACATCCCCGAACACCACAAACCTTCAGGGGTTCCCCTTCAGCCAACACTTCCTCATTTTCCAGTCACCACCTTAAACTTCAGTTTCATCTCACACAACCCGACTTCACTCAGAACTGGATTCCCTGATGTCACTTGACATGATTAACGTTACTTAGTCTGTTAGTAAATGATGTCGGCTATCTAAGACGTGCAACTTTTCATCCCTCCGGCTTCAATACAATGACAGAAAATGATACAATGAAAATCAGTGCAATCATTTGATAAACTATTAGAGCACAGTAAAACGTAAATACCCAGAAAGAGCATGAACCTCACATATAATAGGTCTTCTGAACTATTTTCTTTAAGTCTAATTTTGTGTCTTTAGTCTTACCTGATTTTGCGACTGTCTAGTTGATCACAGCTGGTGGTGAGAGATATTCTCCTCCTCTCTGACTCTCTTAAAGGCTGTTTTTTTCCCTATCAAATTCTGCTAATAAGTACCACCCAGTTCCCTCCATCCCCTTCAAACCCACCCTGTGACATTTATATATATTCGTCATGCTTTTTATATCCTTTTCGGCCAAACAGGCAGTAAGGATATAAAAAGCTTGTCACATCATCTTTACCGTAAATTTCATTCTAAATTAGTAAAATTGTCACTTCTCCAAATAATCCAGTCTCAATAACTCACAATGACAGTGAAAATGTGGTTTTATGATTTTTGCTATGGAAATTAATCAAAAGTCAAAAGCTAAAACCTGTAATTTAGAGAAGGATTTTTACCATTAATTCAGAACTCAATAGAAGCACTTTTAGCAGCAGTTACTACATTGATTTTTTTTCTCTGAAAGTTTTGTACACTTTGTTCATGACATTTTTTAATGCCATGCTAGCTCTAGCCAGCATGTTTATGTGTCTGGAACTCTGCCTGTCATGAAGGCAAAGTGGTTATCAGGTGGAAACAGTTGACTAACTTTCTGAAGACACATATCAGAGCAGTTTGTTGGAAATGTCATGATCCCTGCTCCAGCTCCTGTTTCTGTCCTGCATTATTCTGTGCTACTGTATTCCTCCTGGTCTCTCCTTCTCCCTCCTGTTCTCTCTGTATCTGTCTGTTTTGATCTGTCTCTCCTTAGCTCCCTCTGTCTGTCACCTCTCCCTCATGCCTCTCTCTCTCTCTCCCTGTCACTCATCCCTGTCTCTTGCTCTCCCTGCTACACCTGCCTGCACTCCGCTGATTACTGCAGGTGTCACAGGTTGCCGTAATCAGCTCACCTGCCCACAAGCTCACCTCCTCACTATTTAAGCCCTGTTCATTCAGTTACACCTCACATCTCCTCATGGACACTGCTTCCCCACTTTTTGGACTCCCCCCCACCCCCCCTTCTGGATTTTCTTTAATAGACTCAGCTCTCCCCTGGATTCTCACCAGCCCTGTTTCAGTCTCCGTCTGCCCCTGGATTCCCTAAACCAGTCTTTCCCCTGTTGTCAGTTCCCCCATTTTGTGAGTGCCCCTCCTCAGCTTAGTTTTGTTATTCAGTTCAGTTTTGAAGATCTCCGTTTTTGTATTTTGTGTTTTTAGAGTTTTTGAATTGTTTAGTTAGTTCTGTCTCCCCAGTCCAGTTCATCACTGATGTACTGGTTAGTTATCTAGTAAAATAAAATCACTTTCATTAATCACCTGTCTGCCAGTTTCCCTGTGTCTGCGCCTGGGTTCTCTTGCTACCTCTGAAACACATTTACCACATGAATGATGGCTAGACTGTATTTGATGAATTTAATAACTTCATTGGGGAGGGGGGACAACTTTTTTTCAAATACAAGGACATTTCTAAGTGACCCTAAACTTTTGAACAGTAGTGGAGTCAAAAGTGCGATATTTTACAGCCAAGATGTTGTGGTGTTGATGTAAACAATTGTACAAACTGGAAAATTCCAAACTGGCTTGCACTTTTCCTCTCCTCTTTTTCTTTTATTTACAAGAACTTGAGGGCATCCAGCTGCCATCATTCTCTGACGGTAATTGGCCATCTTAAATCTTTTCCTCAGCTCTGAACAACGGCAGCTTCTTTCTTGTGTCTCAAAAATGAAACTACTGAGTTGAGTTACAACAATAAGATATGGCATGGTTTAGTACCTTAGGGGAATTATCATTTCTACATAACATACAAATAGAGGTGGAATTACCCGCCGCCAAAATAAATCCTGGTTAGAGCGAACTGACCAGATAATCCTGAATGTTTTAAAATCCAGGCTAAAAATAACTTCCAATTACTCACATCATTTTTTAGGAAACTTGAATGTTACAGTCGGTCAGACTCAGAGCACAAACACTGAGGAAGGTTTGTTCATATTCCCCCTAGTGGAGGACACAGGAATGACAAATCAAGTCAGGAAGCAGTGAATCACTACAGTTTAAGCGTATATGAACATTTAATGTTTGAATATGCATTTACATGACAGATACATCCGTTCAGACAACACTGTTAGTTGTTTTTTATTAAATGATGTGATCGAAGCATTTTTTTTTTTTTTTTTTTGCAAAAGGTTTATGTTTGGTTAACATGATTCACAGAAATCAAGCATTCACAAAAGGCAGCGCATCCTGTTATTACTGGCTATGATATTCAAAAACAGAAAACATTTTATCAGCTGTTATTTGGATGATTTCTTCACTCTGAAAATGGTAAATGAATAAAAGCAGAAAAATAAAACAAGCCTGCCAAACAAATGGATTCTTTCCTCTGTGATTTGCCTGTTTACTTCATTTCATTCACTGGAACATTTATGCTTTCGGTGTCCTTCTCCTTCCTCCTTTGATTCCCTGAAAAGAAAGAAGATTTGAAACAATTAGATTTTTTTATAAATATAATAAAATCTGACCTTCAAGTCAAATGTTGACATGTAATGAGATGAATCAGTTGTATTTGAGTTTCCCCTCTTCGATCGAATGAAAAAGTTTTTACACTGGTTGCCTCTTAACGTTTGTGTTGATTTTAAAATTCTCTTTTCAGTTTAAAAGGTACGACAAGGCCTTCCAAGAAACCAGACTACATCTCAGAAATGCTATTAGTCGATGAAACAGGAAGAACTGTTAAATCGGGTTCATGTTTTTTAGCTATTCCTCGAAGCAGAGCAAAAATATTTCACAGGCCGTCTCGCAAAAACAGCCTTTCAGATGATATGAGAGAAGCTGAACATATTTCATGATATTTTTGTTTTATATGAACATAGCTATTTTTATTATTTTCAAACCAAACCCCATCTATTCAGTTTGGATTTATTTCTCTCTTTTTTTTCAAATCAATAAATTACTGAATATTTCTATTTTATTTACTGATCAGTGCTTTTTAAATACATGAAAAAAATGCAATAAAGTTTCCAAAAAGAGACTGAGTTATCATATCTAATGTAACATTCAAAACCTGTGACTTCAAGATGCCAGAAATCCAGTCTCACATATTTTGATGACAGTCGTTTTCACTTCTTGCCTTCAGCTTCTGCGTCTAATTAGACAACAGAAAAAGAGAACAGGAAAGAAGATATGCTACACTAAAATCCAAACATGCATAGCTCTTATCAGCACCAGCAATAAAAATAAACATCTGCACATGTGTGAAATTGCTGTAAGACCAGCAAGCTACAGTTTTAAGTCACTGAATTATAATAACTATAAAGGTAAAAACTCTTATCTTTAAATTAAAGACCTGTGCTCTCAGATATTCCAAACATTTCAGGGATAAAACATTTCTACAGTAGCCTCATGCTTGCAAACCCAAAAATTCCAGTTTTTCTCACCTGCGAGACACACTATATGCGACAAATGGATAAAAAAAAGTTCACGAATCACATGAGGATCAAAAAGAAACTGCACTAAAAACCAAGGCCGTGCAGAGACCTTTGGAGGGGCAGGTGTTCAAAATTAAAAGTCAGCACATGGAACACAAATTTGAAACACCATACAGAAACATACATTACAATACAACTGGTTGAATTTTAGCAATCCATATTCATCAAGAATGTAACATGGAATCACAGCACACCATATCATTGTCCACACCTCATATCTTTGTTAGGCGTCACTCTGTGTTTTACCTGTTGGGGTACATTGAACAGCTTCTGTTGAGGGGGTTGGTGAGGAGGCTGCTGATGATGATATCACTGGAGGTTGGCTGTATTCATCTGAGAGTGTAGACACTAAAAAGAGCACGGGAGAGACAGTAGCTGATTAAACGAGTGTTATGTGATCATTACAAGATGCAAAGATAACTAACACTGCAAATGGCTGACTCTGACCTGCCATACAGCTGATTGTTTGTAGAAGACTCCAATGCTGACCGTTTGAACTAAACAGAAAAAGTTACTCAGACTGAAAGGGGAACATTAATGGGGCCATGAGAATAAAAAGAGGTAGAGCTGCTTCATGAGAAAGTGCTGAAAGGGTTAAAAAAATGTCAGTTTTTTTCGGCACAAAGGTGTTTTTATTTATCTGTTGTACTCTGTCAGTTAAAGTCAGTGGAAAATGAGGCTTACTTGTATTTTTTGTTGGCATGAAAATGCAGAGAAGTCCAACGATCACAGCCGTACCAATGGCCACTACAGTAGGAATGATGATGTGATTGTAGTTTTCTGTACCTGCAAACGACCAAAATTCATATCAGAATCATTTGTTTTACTTACAAATGGGAAAGGGATCTTGTCTACAGTATACAGCTATAGTATACTTCTTCAATATTCAACCAAAGTGAAAAGATCTCACGTTTTATATACAGTTGAAAAGTTTTGGAGGACGTCTTCCGTCCAAAAAACTCAGCCGTGCAGGTGATCTCGCTGTGGTCATCCTTCTCCTCAGGAACAAATGTTAAGATAGACTGTGTCTCCCAGTTGCCAGAGCGAATGTCCTTATGATCCTCTCTGATTTCTCCAATTCTCCCAGTCCATGAGAGTTCAGGCCAGTGGGAGGGGCAGGTATGGATGATGGAGCAGGTGACGGTGTACGGCTGCCCCTCGATGGCCGTCGGTGGATGATTCAGTGTAGGAGCTGGAGCATCAGCTGGAAATGAAAACAGACAGAGATAAAGTATACTGATGCAACAGAAAACTGGAATAGATTGATGAAATCTTGGAAATCTGGTGACATACGGAGCATGTTGAACTCGACACACTCCTCAACAAAGGAGAACTTGTCTTTGGTGGGTTTATTATCCTCTGTTCGTATGCGTTCAATCCGGAAACAGAAAGGGCCGTTGTCGTGATCTCTAATGTCAACTATTTCTAAGGTGCAGTTGTCCTGACCCAGATGTCCCAACATCTGTGTGCGGCCCTTAAAGTTATCCAAGACCCTAGTGTGATTATTGTGATAGATGTATTCATCTCGTTTATCACGACGATGCCAGATTCCTCTGACACTGGAGCTGGGCAGGTTTCCTCCAGGATAAGTGAACGAACAGGGAACCACAACACAGGATGAAACCAGGGCATCAAGGGTTTTTACCACGTGGGCTCTCCATTCTCCACTAAACACAGGGCTGCATATGCCTGAAAGAGAATCATGAATAGTTAAAATGACCTGTTTCAGATGCAGACTGTATGAAATGATGAGAAATAAAGTGATGACTGATCATGATACCTGCCAAAAGCAGAGAGAAAATCATCAGCTTGTTCTTTCTGTCCGTCCTTTTTTTGGTTTTCTTGCTGCAGAGTGTTTAAATTAAAAGACATTAAATTAAATAGAGGAAAAAAGCTTGTAGACCACATGAAAAGTACACTTTAACTGTAGAAGTGAAGTACTTTTTCTAGTCTCTCTCAGAATCCGAATCAATTTTATTGTCATTGCACAATGTATTATGAAATTGCATGTGACTCCACTCCTTACGGTCGATGCAGAAACTTTTCAGACCCCCTTAAAATTTTCACTCTTTTTATATTGCAGCAATTTGCCAAAATCATTTAAATTCATTTCTTTTCTCATTAATGTGCACACAGAACCCCATATTGACAAAAAAACACAGAATTGTAGACATTTTTGCAGATTGATTAAAAACTCTGTCCAGCTGTGTTTATTTATATTGATTGGAATTGATTAGGAAAGGCACACACCTGTCTATATCAGACCTTTCAGCTCACAGTGCATGTCAGAGTAAATGGGAATCATGAGGTTGAAGGAACTGCCCGAAAAGCTCAGACACAGAATTGTGGCAAGGCACAGATCTGGCCAAGGTTACAAAAGAATTTCTGCAGCACCTAAGCTTCCTAAGAGCACAGTGGCCTCCATAATCCTTAAAAGGAAGACGTTTGGGACGACCAGAACTCTTCCTAGAGATGCCTGTCTGTCCAAACTGAGCAGATGAGGGAGAAGAGCCTTGGTGAGAGAGGTAAAGAAGAACCCAATGATTGGAGAAAGTTCTAGAAAGTCAACCATCACTGCAGCCGTCCCCCAGTCGAGGCTTTATGGCAGAGTGGCCCGACAGAAGCCTCTCCACAGTGCAAGACACATGAAAGCCCGCATAGAGTTTGCCAAAATACACATGAAGGACTCCCAGACTATGAGAAATAAGATTCTCTGATCTAATGGGACAAAGACAAACTTCTTGGTGTTAATCCTAAGCAGTGTGCGTGGAGAAAACCCGGCACTGCTCGTCACCTGTCCAATACAATCCCTACAGTAAAGCATGGTGGTGGCAGCATCAACATGCACAATGTTATAGTAAAGTGATTTTAGTGACATTTATTATGCAAACTGACAGGTCTTGTCATTTGTGGCATCATGTTATTGAAATAAAGCTGAATTTTTCGTCACTTTTCAAACAAGTGTCTGTGTGCAGACATCCCCGAACACCACAAACCTTCAGCGGTTCCCCTTCAGCCAACACTTCCTCATTTTCCAGTCACCACCTTAAACTTCAGTTTCATCTCACACAACCCGACTTCACTCAGAACTAGATTCCCTGATGTTACTTGACATGATTAACATTACTTAGTCTGTTAGTAAATGATGTCGGCTAGCTAAGACGTGCAACTTTTCATCCCTCCGGCTTCAATACAATGACAGCAAAAGACAAAATGAAAATTGGTGCAATAATTTGACAAACTATTAGAGTACAGTAAAATCTGCATGCCCAGAAAGAGCATGAACCTCACATATAATAGGTCTTCTGAACTATTTTCTTTAAGTCTAATTTTGTGTCTTTAGTCTTACCTGATTTTGTGACTGTCTAGTTGATCACAGCTGGTGGTGAGAGATATTCTCCTCCTCTCTGACTCTCTTAAAGGCTGTTTTTTTCACTATCAAATTCTGCTAATAAGTACCACCCAGTTCCCTCCATCCCCTTCAAACCCACCCTGTGACATTTATATACATTTGTCATGCTTTTTATATCCTATTCGACCAAATAGGCAAGAAGGATATAAAAAGCTTGTCACATCGTCTTTACCGTAAATTTCATTCTAAATTAGTAAAATTATCACTTCTCCAAATTATCTATACTCAAAAACCCACAATGACAAATTAGTCACAAGCCAAAGGCTAACATCTGCCATTTAAAAAGGATTTTAACCATTAATTCATAATTTTATAGAAGCACCTTTTCTCTGAAAGCTTTGTACACTTTGTTCATGGCAGTTTTTAATGCTAGCTCTAGCCAGCATGTTTGTGTGTCTGGAACTCTGCCTGTCATGAAGGTAAAGTGGCTAACAGGTGGAAAGGTTTATTAACTTTCTGAAGACACATATCCACCTTCTCCCTCTTTCCTTCTTTCTCTTATCATCCCGCATCTGTTTATCTGTTTTGACCCGTCTGTCTCTTTGTCTCTCTCTCTCTGTTCACTCCCTCTCTTGCTCTCTCTGCTTCAACTGCCTGCTGATTACTGCGATGAGTGTCAGCTGCAGTAATCAGCTCACTCACGACACCTGCCATGACCACACCTTCAGCTATACAAACCTCGTTCATTCACTCTCTGCTTTACCATAGACTCACATGCATTCACAGACTCTGCTCCCATCTTGGATTCTGTTCTCCCCACTGAGCTCTGCTGCCTCAGCCCCCATACACTCTTGTCTACCCCCCGTGCCTGGATAGCTATCGGTTCCCTCTGTCTCCAGCCTTCTGTCTGCCAGTCTTGTCCCCCCGCCAGCTTCCTGATTCCCCGTGTCTGCCTTCCTTGCCCCCTTAGTTCTGTTTCCCCTGTGTCTGTGAATAAACTGTCCAGTGTCTTTTACAGAGGAGATGTACTGGTGTCAATAGAAACTGTACAAACTGGAAAATTCCAATAAAGTACAAATATTAAATCATCTGTAATTTGTATCAAGTAAATTGTACTCAGTTGGCAAAGGATTACCTGTCTCTGACAAAACAATGCAGGCTATCTGTCTCATCACCAAATGATCTCCTTTCTCCACCGTGAGAATGTTGCAAAGCTGTAAATCCCTCGTCTGCACATCCAGAAGCATGGTCTCACCATCCTTCTCTGGTTTAAGAGCACTCTGTCCCTCAAGTGGCTCTGGCAGGTCATGGATCTCTCCTTATTGTGACTTCTTGACTGGCTTGCACTTTTCCTCTCCTCTTTTTCTTTTATTTACAAGAACTTGAGGGCATCCAGCTGCCATCATTCTCTGATGGTAATTGGCCATCTTAAATCTTTTCCTCAACTCTGAACAACGGCAGCTTCTTTCTTGTGTCTCAAAAATGAAACTACTGAGTTGAGTTACAACAATAAGATATGGCATGGTTTAGTACCTCAGGGGAATTATCATTTCTACATAACATACAAATAGAGGTAGAATAACCCGCTACCAAAATAAACCCTGGTTAGAGTCAACCGACCAGATAATCCTGAATGTTTTAAAATCCAGTCTCAACACTGGAGGCAACTGTTAATCTCTGTAACAGTTTACCCTTAAATTAACTTTAAAACATTTAAATTGCCCATGAAGACTCAACTTCTCTTGTTGGCATCCGGTTCAAATAGAGTTTGACACCCTGATTTGATCTCTTATTGTGGTGGGACTATTTATTATTGTGCCAGTTTGATGGCCTGTGATTTTAATTGGTACATTACAGTTGTCAGTTTGACTTCCTGCTCATGGCTTCACCCTTCAGTGACTTCAAATCAGCCTTACAGCTGCACTGTCTGGCCAGCATGAACATTTAGATTAAATACTAAAGAAAGGAGGAAGGTTAACAACATGTGGGCAATCAAGGTCTATAGAAACCTGTCAGATTAGCTGCTGTTGACAAGAATGGTTTATATACAAGTCAATGTGACAATAACTTCCAATTACTCACATCATTTTTTAGGAAACTTGAATGTTACAGTCTATCAGACTCAGAGCACAAACACTGAGGAAGGTTTTGTTCATATTCCCCTAGTGGAGGACACAGGAATGACAAATCAAGTCAGGAAGCAGTGAATCACTACAGTTTAAGCGTATATGAACATTTAATCTTTGAATATGCATTTACATGACAGATACATCTGTTCAGACAACACCGTTAGTTGTTTTTTATTAAATGATGTGATTGAAACATTTTTTTTGCAAAAGGTTTGTGTTTGGTTAACATGATTCACAGAAATCAAGCATTCACACAAGGCAGCGCATCCTGTTATTACTGGCTATGATATTCAAAAACAAAGACCATTGTATCAGCTGTGTTACGGCCCTCACATAGACTGAAAAACACAGGCTCAATAAGGGAGAGAGACCGCAGCATATACAGAAGGACGCCACACAAAATAGCTCCAATTAAACCCACCGGCTTTATTTGGCCACCCCAAGATAATCAATAAAGATAACACAAACGAAAACAGAAACAAAGGAGGGCTGGAGACCCCGGACAAAAGAATAAAAGTGGGAAGACGCTGGGCCAACCACGCAGTGGGCCGTCGCTCCCAGCGTCTCCCCCTAAACTACCTAAAAATAAGAACTAAGGCTGAAATAAACAAAAGACGAATAACGAGACTGTCGGTGATCTCCAGCCCAAATTAATACAACGAAGGAAACCAACGAAAACCCCGGCACCTAAACATGCACGGGGAAAAAACCTGCTTGGAGGGAAGAAAACTACGGAGGAAGGAAAACACTCCCTCCTACCTGTCCAGGTGTCTGTGCCGTGTCGTGCCCTCAATCTCTCCACTCCCTGTCCCTTTTATTCCCTCCTCCTCCTCTCATCACCTGAGTGCCGATTGCACTCAGGTGAGCAGCAGGCAGAAGGAGGAGAGAGAGCCAAACCAGAGAGAGAGAGAGAGAGAGAGAGAGAGAGACTGTGGCACGTAACAAGCTGTTATTTGGATGATTTCTTTGCTCTGAAAATGATAAATGAATAAAAGCAGAAAAATAAAACAAGCCTGCCAAACAAATGGATTCTTTCCTCTGTGATTTGCCTGTTTACTTCATTTCATTCACTGGAACATTTATGCTTTCGGTGTCCTTCTCCTTCCTCCTTTGATTCCCTGAAAAGAAAGAAGATTTGAAACAATTCGATTTTTTTTATAAATATAATAAAATCTGACCTTCAAGTCAAATGTTGACATGTAGCATGAGATGAATCAGTTGTATTTGAGTTTCCCCTCTTAGATCGAATGAAAAAGTCTTTACACTGGTTGCCTCTTAACTTTTGTGTTGATTTTAAAATTCTCTTTTCAGTTTAAAAGGTACGACAAGGCCTTCCAAGAAACCAGACTACATCTCAGAAATGCTATTGGTCGATGAAACAGGAAGAACTGTTAAATGGGGTTCGTGTTTTTTCGCTGTTCCTCAAAGCAGAGCAAAAATATTTCACATTCTGTGTCACAAAAAAACAGCCTTTCAGATGATATGAGAGAAGCTGAACAAATTTCATATTTTTATTGTAATACACTACTAGTAGAAAGTTTGGACGCACCTTCTTATTAGTTTTTATTGAATTATTTTGTACATTGTAGATTCAAACTGAAGACATCAAAACTGTAAAAGAATACATGTGGAATTATGTTGTAAACAAAAAAGTGTTCATCTTCAGACTTCATCGACCGTGTGTGTGTGTGTGTGTGTGTGTGTGTGTGTGTGTGTGTGTGTGTGTGTGTGTGTGTGTGTGTGTGTGTGTGTGTGTGTGTGTGTGTGTGTGTGTGTGTGTGTGTGTGTGTACTTGTTTCTGCAATACAGGTGGGGACTTTGACCTGACTATTTGCTATAAAAGTGGGGACTTGTCTTACGGTGGGGACCCAAAATGAGGTCCCCACGGGTGGCAACACCGTTTTCTTGGCCATATTGTTGTTAATAAAAAAATGTAAAAGTGCAAAAATGTTTGTTTAGGGTTAGGCATTGATTTGGTGATGGTTAAGGTTAGGGTTAGGGTAAGGGTTAGGAGTTAGATATGAATGGGAGTCAATGGTAAGTCCCCACCGGTATAGAAAAACAAACGTGTGTGTGTGTGTGTGTGTGTGTGTGTGTGTGTGTGTGTGTGTGTGTGTGTGTGTGTGTGTGTGTGTGTGTGTGTGTGTGTGTGTGTGTGTGTGTGTGTGTGTGTGTGTGTGTACATTTATATTTACACTTGTGATGTTGTGCAAAGTTAAGCATAAAAAAATCTATTTTAATTTTGAAAAAATACTGCGTTTTATGAGGTATATGTTTATTTTTGAGGATTTGTTGCCACCACAGCTAATGGATCATTGCAATTTTCGATATGGCTGTGGCATTTAAACTTATTTACTTTTTTATGTCTTTGATTTTGTTGTTTTCCTAAAAGCTACAGACAACTGCTTTTTATCTAATGACAGATTAAAGAGCACATGCAGCAGGGTTGTTTCCTGTTGCCAAGAATGTGTCACGTTTGTTGAAAGTTGTCCATCATCAACAGAATGAAGATAAGATAACGACAATTAATACAGAATGAATGTGATGAAGTAAACATGTCCTCACACAGATACCAGGGATGTGAATGGGATTAAAAAGGAATATTTGACTCTTCTACTTGTCCAAACATGCAAATGTAACGCTTTAGGGCTAGGCGGTTGACTACGGCTACATTAGCTGCAACAGAAGACTGTTCTTTAAGGAGCCCAAGGTGTGAATGATGCACAAGAGTCAATATTTGCGTTTTGGTATATGTATTAGAAGGTTGATTTTTTAAACAGACATGAGACAGAGGGGGGAAAAAAACACACAATAAATAACCAAAAACAAACCAATGTAAGTACAAAGTGAAGCCCAAAATAATTTAACATAAATAGTCCATTGCCGTCTACTTTGTAAACGTAATGCAAAGTTCACAGCAACAACGATCCATGAGTAATCCAGAATTCGATCTGAGGTTCCATCCAAGAGTTTGGTGGGAAAAAAAAAACTGATAGTCCTGCCAGAATGGGTTCTAGCTCGCCATGGGTTGAGGATTTGGGGGGAGTTACAGTGATGAATGTCCGGAGTCCATATGAAGGATGGTGCTTGAAAGTTTCACAGATGATGGAATGACGTAGAGGTGACTCAGTCCCTCTAAAAAAACCTGACCTTCAGGATGGAATGTTTGTAGCGTAGCCTCCGAAGCGGCTAAGCGGTCTCAGCGTGTGTGTTTGTAATGGGAGTTTTGCATGCGTTCCGAGGCTCCCGACTCGATTGTTGAGGTCTAAAATAATGTTTTCGAGGAGAAAACAGCAGTTGTTTGCAACGCAATGAGACAAGCCACAATGCCATAGCCACAGCGGGGACAGAGGAGGAGGAAGTGAACTCCGTGACTCCTGATATATAGGGGCTGAATCTCAAACCGCCCCCTACACACTATCCCTACACACTACCCATCCGTTTGCGCGTTCCCGCGGAGGGTCCTCCATATTAAGGGCCGTCCCAAACCGCATAGTGTGGAGGGAGAGTGGACTGTTCAGCCCTTAAATAGCGAGTCTGCATCGATGCTCACTCTGGACAACTTTTTCAGGAAGTGCAACGTCGAAATGGAGGAGGAAACAACATATCGATGTGAGTTCCACATGTGTCCATTATTTCTCCCACACCTTTTTCACACTGACCGAAAATCACAAAAAGAGTGGTGTAAAAAGATAAATCAAAAGAAACAAATCTTCTTCTCTGTTGACGTTTGATTTAATTGTGCACCCCCTGACACCTTAAAATTTGAACACAACTGACAGAATTCATTTATTCATTTGTTGGATTTGAAATGCCAGATAATAGGATTGGAAAACATGTGAGTGAAAAAAAAAAGTGGGACGCTTTCGTCTTCTGGAAGCAGCAGCGATCCTTGTTAGTTGCAACCTGTGCCACAGCGCTACAGCCATGCACAGTAGGCGTCTTTGTGTTACCATGGTGATGACGTCTTCCGTTTTCCGGTGAGGCGACAGGGCGTCCCATTCCTGACGATCGTATTTATACCCTCCCCCTTCAATAATAGGTGCCCTCCACAGCTGCGAGTGTGACTTCTTTTGGAGTGACACTCGGTAGTGGAGGGGGAGTGTGTAGGGGCGGTTTGGGATTCAGCCAGGGTGTCAGGTGTTTGGGGAACACAGGAAGGGGACCCGCAAAAATAAAAGTCACCAGGTATATTATATGCGGGTTACACAAACAACTATGAGCGAGTATGATTTTTCTGAAATTATTCTATGCTTTTGGGCCAAACATGTATTAATGATACTTAAAAATAAAAAATGAGAAGTAATGCACAGTCTCACATACTTTGATGACAATCGTTGTTTTCAGTTCTCGCCTTCAGCTTTTGCCCTTATTTAGACAACAGAAAAAGGAGAACAGAAAATAAGATATCATGCTACATTAAAATCCAAGCATATATCTTATCAGCACCAGCAATAAAAATAAACATCTGCAGATATGTGTGAAATTACTGTAAGACCAGCGATGCATTGGTGTGTGAAAGCTACAGTTTTAAGTCATTGAATTATAATAACTATAAAGATAAAAACTCTTGTCTTTAAATTTAAGACCTGTGCGCTCAGAGATTCCAAACATTTCAGGGATAAAACATTTCTACAGTAGTGTCATGCTTATAGACGGTTCCACATGCTAAAGGAATTTAAATTATGTGAAAGAAACAGATTTTAAATCATGTGGTTTTGCGACTATGAAATACAGTAAATTTACTTCACAATATGTTTACCTGCCATTTTGATTTTGAAGCTCTGCAATGCGTCTCCTTGAGGAAACAGAAAAAAGGAGCCAATTCAATAAGGCCGGCTTAATGAAAAAGTGTTAAAAAGGTTAGAAAATAATGAGTTTTTATTTATCTGACGTGCTCTGTCAGTTTAAGTCAGTGTAAAATGAAGCTTACTTGTATTTTTTTGCCATGACAATGCAGGGAATTCCAAAGATCACAGCCGTACCAATGGCCACTACAGTAGGAATGATGATGTGACTGTAGTTTTCCGTACCTGCAAACGGACAGAATTCATATCAGAATCTTTTATTTTACTTACAAATGGGAAAGGGATCACATCTTGTCTGCAGTATACAGCCAGAGTATACTTCTTCAATATTAAACCAAAGTGAAAAGATCTCACGTTTTACAAAGAGTGAAAAACTTTTGGAGGATGTCTTCCGTCCAAAAAACTCAGCCGTGCAGGTGATCTCGCTGTGGTCATCTTTCTCCTCAGGAACAAACGTCAAGATAGACTGTGTCTCCCAGTTGCCATACCGAATGTCCTTATGATACTCTCTGACTTCTCCACTTCTCCCAGTCCATGAGAGTTTAGGCCAGTGGGAGGGGCAGGTATGGAAGATGGAGCAGGTGACGGTGTACGGCTGCCCCTCGATGGCCCTCAGTGGATGATTCAGTGTAGGAGCTGGAGCATCAGCTGGAAATGAAAACAGACAGAGATAAAGTATACTGATGGAACAGAAAACTGGAATAGACTGATGAAATCTGGTGACATACGGAGCGTGTTGAACTCGACACACTCCTCAACAAAGGAGAACTTGGCGAGTATATTATCCTCTGTTCGTACAGGTTCAATCCGGAAACAGAACGGGCCGTTGTCGTGATCTTTAATGTCAACTATTTCTAAGGTGCAGTTGTTCTGACCCAGATGTCCCAACATCTGTGTGCGGCCCTTAAAGTTGTCCAAGATCTTTGTGTTATCCTCGTTATAGATGATTTCATCCCATTTGTCACGACGATGCCAGATGCCCCTGAGTCTGAAGTTGGGCAGGTTTCCTCCAGGATAAGTGAACGAACAGGGAACCACAACACAGGATGAAACCAGGGCATCAAGGGTTTTTACCACGTGGGCTCTCCATTCTCCACTAAACACAGGGCTGCAGATACCTGAAAGAGAATCATGAATAGTTAAAATGACCTGTTTCACATGCAGACTGTATGAAATGATGAGAAATAAAGTGATGACTGATCATGATACCTGCCAAAAGCAGAGAGAAAATCATCAGCTTGTTCTTTCTGTCCATGCTTTTCAGGTTTTCTTTCTGCAGAATGATAAAATCAAGACATCAGTTAAAGTGGGGGAAAAAATTGAAGGCCACATGAAAAGTACACTTAAGCTGCAAAGTGAAAGCATTCAAATAGATAGTTGAAAAATACTGGCTTTATTTTATGTTCACTCTATATGTAATATTTGACTAAATCCAATGCATTCTTTTTTATACGCAGGGGAAGAAGTATTTGTTATTCCAACACATGGGATCTCTACAATGGGATTCACATTATAAAAACAAACTAAAAGTGCACTTTGTTGGATGATACTGTCAAGACGGAGACTAGGGTCATACACCAGACATTACTTGTGGAATGATGTTTGACTTATTCTGTGACTGTGATGTTTGTGGACATTTTGGTGGACAAGGCCACATTGTCAGACACATCAAGTCCAGAGCATCAGGTGGCAGATAGTGTCTACTGTGTGTCATTTGTGGCATCATGTTATTTAAGTTAAGCTGTATTTTTTTCGTCACTTTCCGAACAAGTGTCTGTGTGCTGGCTTTGCTATTTGATCATTGTCCGTTAAAGCTACATTGTAGGGTTTGGTTTAACTGAATGGTCAAAATTTGTCACCATGAAAGGAGGGATTTTCATTAGTAAACAGCACTGTAAATTGCAGTGGAAATTCAAGTTAAAAGCAGTTAACGGGAACTTGCAGACAGCATAGAAAACTACTGGGAATTGACGTGAATTTACATGCACGGCTGATCTCTCAGCTGCCAGGACGGGTGCAGCTTTCCAGTGTCAGTGAAAATGCTGTAAACTGTTATTAAATAAAAACCACTGAATGAGAAGGTATGTCCAAACTTTTAACTGGTAGTGAACATCAAGCTCATGCTGGAATGGATGCAATGGCACCACATCAGTTTACGTAAAAAGCATAGATGTTCTCAAAACCAGTTGTCTGAGCTGTTAGATTTGGCTCATTTTAGTGCTGAAAGGGGAACCACACAGTTTCAGATGACCTGTAGTCTGCAGCAGATTTCCTACAAGGGCTTTTGTACATTTGACTATGTTCCTCCTTCCTTTGGTTCTGATTAGTGCCCCTTTCCCTGTTGCCCTGAGCATGATGCTACCACCGCCGTACCTCACTGTAGAGATGGAGTCAGCAGGTTTGCAGTTCTGCCAAAAGTGTTATCAGAGTGGTTTCCATCTGGCTGTTCTACCACAAAGGTCAGGTTGATAAAGTTGTTGCTGACATGGCAGATTCGTCTAACTTTTAAATGAGGGCTTCTGAAGCAGAGACATAGTTGGATTCTCAGTCACTTGAGCAATTTTCCAGTTTGTCCTCATGTTTGAGATCACTGTGGTCCAGAGAACAAGCTTTAGAAATGGTTTTACACACTTGTCCTAATCTATGCCTCGCCTAGTTTTGTGGTGGTGTACAGAGACTTCATGGCTCAGTTTTTTGTCTTGACATGTTCACTTATATGACAGTTTCATTATTATTAGTTTGCTACATACTAGCAGGGTGTCCATTTGAGCCTTAGTAACTTTGACTCCCCGTTTTGTTTCTCATCAGGAAAAAGAATGTGATAATTATCCTGATGTTGGAGTCATTTCATTTGCATCTGTGTTCTGTAAATCTTTTCTGTATTATTGAAACTTTCACCTCAATGCATTTTATAAAAATAGCTGCAAATACAGAAGCAAGCTGCCCAGTTTGTTTGTGTTTTCTGTATTTGCAAGAAGTAGGCTTAAAAAAATCTTGTAAATGCTGAATCTGTCTTGTCAACTCAATGAAGATGTGTTTTCTTTCATTTGCCTGTGTACATTGATTGGAAACATGCCAATTTTATCAGCTTACAATTCAATTTGCAATTAAACAGTGTTTAAAAAGTAAAGACGTCTAAATATGAATGACTAGTGCGTGTTCATTGCGTCTATCTAATCTAATTTTGCCTGCATTTTAATCAGTGACCCCTAGAGGTCACATATTTGAAGTCATTGCCAAAATGATCATTTTCATGCAAATATAGAAAAGATCTATAACCGAGACCACTCCCTGCTTTCTGCATCATTAACTGTACTGCTACTGCCGCTACATCTGCTGTCAACTTTTCCACGAAGAGAAACAAAAATGCTTCTTCTTTTCTAAACTGGCCCTTCTCCTAACTTCAGAGTTGTCACTGGAGTTCACACCCTTGCGCACCACTTGCCATATGTCTTGTGGAGGCTTTTTTAGTAGACACAGCAGCTCAGGTCAGCAACACGGCAGCTTTAACAGGTAGGATTCTGGAAATGCTACTTTATGATTTAATATAGTGGCACCGGCATATGCAGTAAATGGTGGTTCGCTGTATTTTCTTAATATGTTTTAATTTTGAAAGTTAATATAATGCTGCTTAGCATTTCTCGGTGTTTGGTTTTAATATAGGCCTGATCACTGAATATTTTTTCTGCAATTTATCATTGCTGTTGGTCTGAATGATTAGATGTGTTTCTTTGGGTAGAACATTTGTTAGAATAAACAGAAAAGGGTGCAGACGATTCATACACAATTTACAACAAATATGAGTAGAACGCTGTTTGTTATCGCTAAAATTCACAGTTGTATCATGTTAAAGCAACTGTATCGTGTTGAGTGTATACATTTAAAAAAAAAAGAGATTAAGTGGACTATAATGAAATGCAGGAATTTAAGCACACCTGTGACCAAATAAGACGTCTTGCATAATTAAGGGTAACAAAGAAATTGCTGCTTTTTCAGTTTTGTAGTGGTTTGTGTCTTATGGCTCGATGTGGGTGGGTGGGGTGGGGGGGGGACTAGTAACAGGGTACAAGAGCATCAGCCAGTTCTAGCAGAAGGTACAGTGAGCATCATCAGAACATTCTGAGCTATTTACACAACCCTGCATTAAAAAACAGACAATTAGTGCTACTGATTCGGTGCAAGAGTTATGTGGGAAAACTGGTGTTTCAGTGCGACAGGATACTGTATGACGTCAACACCTATGGGCAGGGTCCGAGAAGAAAACATTTGCTTCAGCTAAAAGATAACAATAAAAAGTCAGATACATATTGGCAGCACATTATTTGATTAGAAATAGTCAAAACAAAGTGGATCAACTGGGGCCAAGAAGGCTGAACAAACATTGCAGTGGTCTGTCAGTGATTGCACAGTGCCGACTGTGAAGTGCGAAAGTGGAAGTGTGCTGATGCGAAGCCACTGATAAAAAAAGAGGACTCCTACTACCAAGAATCGTGGTAGGAAATTATTTTCCCCACATGAATGTGATTCAAAATTTCCATGGTTGCATAACAGTTTTTTTTTTTAAAGGAAACAGGGCAGAAACTATGGCCTGACCAAATATGTCCACTGGCATCACCCACAAGCAAAGGCGGATGTCTTAAAATTTGTGCAAAGCTAACATGCAATGGCCTCAAAAAAAAGTGGAAATAGACAAGTATTCATATAGAAAAAAATGTTGTAAATTTGCTTTGTATCTCCTTTAATTTTATTTAAAGATCCCACAGTGCACTGCATGAACAAATCACCAAAGAAGAATGGACAAAATGAGAAAAATTCTGATGTTCTGCCTGCTTCTGGCAGGTAAATTATTGGTCATCTCTATTTTCACTCTATTTACACACAGTTCACAAGTTCTTTGTTCTTTGTTTCATTGTCACTTTCATCATTCTCTTTTAGGTATCTGCAGCCCTGTGTTTAGTGGAGAATGGAGAGCCCATGTGGTAAAAACCCTCGATGCCCTGGTTTCATCCTGTGTTGTGGTTCCCTGTTCGTTCACTCATCCTGGAGGAAACCTGCCCAGCTCCAGACTCAGAGGAATCTGGCATCGTCGTGACAAATGGGATGAAATCATATATGACGAGGATAAAACCAAGATCCTGGACAACTATAAGGACCGCACACAGATGTTGGGACATCTGGGTCAGAACAACTGCACCTTAGAAATAGTTGACGTTAGAGATCACGACAACGGCCCGTTCTGTTTCCGGATTGAACTCGTACGAACAGAGGATAATAAACCCACCAAAGACAAGTTCTCCTTTGTTGAGGAGTGTGTCGAGTTCAACATGCTCCGTATGTCACCAGATTTCCAAGATTTCATCAGTCTATTCCAGTTTTCTGTTCCATCAGTATACTTTATCTCTGTCTGTTTTCATTTCCAGCTGATGCTCCAGCTCCTACACTGAATCATCCACCGACGGCCATCGAGGGGCAGCCGTACACCGTCACCTGCTCCATCATCCATACCTGCCCCTCCCACTGGCCTAAACTCTCATGGACTGGGAGAATTGGAGAAATCAGAGAGGATCATAAGGACATTCGATATGGCAACTGGGAGACACAGTCTATCTTAACGTTTGTTCCTGAGGAGAAGGATGACCACGGCGAGATCACCTGCACGGCTGAGTTTTTTGGACAGAAGACGTCCTCCAAAAGTTTTTCACTCTATGTAAAACGTGAGATCTTTTCACTTTGGTTGAATATTGAAGAAGTATATTCTAGCTGCATGCTGTAGACAAGATATGATCCCTTTCCCATTTGTAAGTTAAATAAAAGACTCTGATTTAAATTCTGCCTATTTGCAGGGGCACAAAGCTACAATCACATCATCATTCCTACTGTAGTGGCCATTGGTACGGCTGTGATCTTTGGAATTCTCTGCATTCTCATGGCAAAAAAATACAAGTAAGCCTCATTTTACACTGACTTAAACTGACAGAGTAAAACAGATCAATAAAAACACCTTTGAGGGGAAAAACTTTTGCATTTTCTCACCCTTTCAACACTTTTTCATTTAGTAGGCCTTATTAAAATGGCCCTTTTTTTCTGTTTTTTTCTCAAGGAAACGCATTGCAGAGCTTCAAAATCAGGATGGCAGGTAAACATATGGTGAAATAAATTTACTGTATTTCATAGTCCCAAAACCACATGATTTAAAATCTTCTGTTTCTGTCTCATAATTGACATTCCTTTAGCATGTGGAACCGTCTGTCCAGGCTGTCTCGCAGGCAAGAAAAACCCGATTCTGATACTTTTTTTTCTGTCTTGTCTCACAGAGTTTGCAAAAGTACTGCTGTTTTCTGGGTCTTTTCAATAACTAAACTGACATGTGATTTGCAGGATTCGTCCAGATCGCTCAGCACCATCTCGTTCTGAACAAAGGCAAGAGACATTTCAAAGATTTTTATTTCTCCAAAACCGACATGTCCTTTTCGTGACTAGTTGTGTACTGTCCTTTCTGTAGCTTTGTATAGAGCAGTGCATGGGTGTAACTGTAATTTGCATTTGTATGGAGAAGTTGTTTTTTTTTTTTTTTGTAAGTGACAAGAACCTATGTCAGAATTTAGATGCCTTAAAACATTTGCATAGTTTCTGTTCTTCTTTTTTTGTACAGACGTTCTATTTGGAGTAGATTTTCGAGGTAAGGCATGAGAAATATTTATAGACACCCGCCAGCTTCTATTTCACAAGTACTTTTTAATCGCTTTCTTATCGTTCACATATGGTTTTCACGCTTCTCTCAGCTTACGCACATTACAACGAATACTTTAATCTTTTACAGGAGGCCTAGAGGCGACATGGTGGACTTTGGTCATACGTGAGTCTGTTAAAAGTCAGAAAGTTAAACAGTTAATTGTTGGTTTTCCAAATTGTGTGTGGTTATATATATTTTAATCCACAGTCCCAATAATGCCACATGCGGTGCTGACCAGAAAGCCTCCAAACCTCGTTTCCCGTCTCCCAAAAGGTACTTGGCCTGAACCTCACCAGCTGATAAAATATACATTTTAAAATTTGTACTACAGCAATGTCTTATGCTAGTTTGTTTCTCTGTCTTTTTGTTTGTTGTAAATGAACCATAGCCAGCCGAAATCCTACAACTACAAAGAGGTATTTTTAATCTGCCAAAATTCATGCCTTTAAATCACATTCAGTACACTTATCCATCACCATCTGTGACAGTAATGACCTTTATCTCTGACAGGACCTCGATGACGGTGATGATTATGTCAATACCGCTGACCTCAACGTCTATGGAAACATCTGAAAACAGGAACTTCCCAAGAAAGAGGATATGATCAAAGGAAAAGAGCAAATCTATTTCTGCTTTTACTGATTCATAATGATTCTGTTAATCTTTTGCATGTACATATCCATGGTGCTGATCACCTCTATCAAGCAAAATCAGTTTCATTGTGTAATTCATCCTGTGTGGTGAATTTGTACATCCATAACTCTATATGCATGAAAATAAGTTATTGGAAGGCATAATTCAAAATGGAACGGTGGTTTCTTATTGAGTTGACTTTTTTAGGGTGGTGGTGGTTGAGGGTCATGGGGATGTGGGTGGTTTCAGCTGATTTAATATACATATCATCAAATATGCATTGAATAAATACATAATAAATGCCACTAATACTACACACTGATATTTAAAGATGTTTTGGGTATATACAGTTTAATTTACCTATAACTGAGTATTGCTCAGATTTGATATGCTGCTTTTTCTCCTCGATTTCCACCTTAAAAACATCCTAACATTTAGTCACCAACATTGCACAACAGTAATGTCAAAATGAACAACACTGGCCTTCATGAAAGTGACAGATGAACACATTTTTAAATAAAACAGGTCTTCTTATCCTGGTTCCCTTTACAGAGTGAGATTTGATAAACTCCAGAATTGTTTTTATTTGTACTAAATCAAAAGCGTAATTAGAGACTAAATGAAAAAAAAAAACAGCTTTATAATAATGAGTGAGTGTTCTCAATTGCAAATGTGCCAAATTTGATGCACCAGGAGTAAAACACAACAAATGCTTCTTCTATTTTCGTCTTTTCAGTGAATGCCACACCCTGCAACCTTTAAAAAATGCTTATATGGTGCAGGAGCCTGAAGAAGAGGTTAACAGAGTCACAATAATATTAGGAAGGGACAGAAACAAATTTGACTTGGTTGAGGCCAGAAATAGACATTAAAGAAGGGCAGCGATGGAGCAAAGTCTCAATGAAAAGGTAACAAAATCCTACAACCAGCTTTGCACATACAACAAATAATAAAGAAAATCATCTTGCTAGCAGACTTCGGGAACACCCCAGACAGGTCACAGAGCTACACGTAGAGACAAACACACTCACATTCACAACTATGGACAATTTAGAATCACCAGTTATCCTCAGCATGTTTTTGGACTGTGGGAGGAAGCCGGAGAAAAGCCGTGCATTTGCAATGGGAGTGAGCGTGCTTAGGGCAGGAAACAGGACAGCTCAGTTGAAAGTTCTCGAGCATTTATTTTCTGCAGAAGATCATTAACATACATTTATAGCCTTCTGGTTACATTTCGTCTTGCATTCTGCTCCGAAACATCCAAACAAGAACAGTGCTACACAAGGGCGTCAGTTTGTTTTTAAAAGTGGGGGGATGGAGACCACAGCACTTTGAGAAAATGTCGAAGAACGGCGGCAAAATGGTCCGTGTACGTCGCCGTCATTCTATTTTCGATTTGGGGTCAAAACACCAAAAACGGATAACGGCCGTTTCCCGTTTTTCGTTTTCAAAACAAAAATCGGAAAACGGAAAACCAATCCGTTTTCCGATTTTCTTTTTTCAATAAAAACGGATATCAAAAATAAATTAGAAGTTAAATTTCATTTTTTGATATCCGTTTTTTGTTTATTTATTATTTTTATAGCCCAATATTACAAGAGTTACCCCAAAGGGCAAGCAAATCGGGTACAATGGATTTCACTGCTGTCTTATTTATTCACAGGACTAGCAGGGTGACTTAAGAAATAAATGTAATAGTCATAACAGCACTGCCGAAGCGGTCTATCATAATTGCATGCCTAGTTTTATATACTTTGTGAACAATCTCATCCACTATATCTGAATGTCATAGTAATAATGTGAACATCGCCACCTTCTGGGTGCTCTAGCTCAGAATACACAATTTTCAACATTAAATGTTCTTCCAGACTGGATCATCATTTGGCCGCAAAATGATGACCGGCTACCTGTCATCAAGAAATGTCAAGGCTTGTGAGGGCAGGGTTAAGGGTAAGATCCCTGCATGGACCCTACCACCAAGCACGTTAACATGTAAGATAAGCACTATTTGCACTCATGTGTTTGTGCAGTTTAAAAACTTCAGTGTACCGCCGGCGGTACACCTACTAATTTGCATAGGAATTTCAAGAATGTCCGACGGCTGCAAACGTGATTATATAAACACTATACGCCGATGGAAAGCTTAGATTCTCATGAATCCGCCGGTATAAACCACTTTCAGATGCGATTACCACAGCGGGTGAGAAAAACACATTTATCCGACAAAAACAAATATTCATCCATCCGTTCTCTATACATGGCTTCAACGCACACAGCGCGACTCACATTTACGGGTTTATTATTACACACAGATGAAAATATTCCACAAAAAACGGCCATAATCCAACCTTGGACATCCAGACAAAACAAGTCAGTAAAATATTTCGTCCAAAACATGTCTTGAAGTCGGTATATTTACCAAGAATAGGTCGTTTTCAAGGAAATGCACCTGGCGATGCCCGTCCAATATTCCCTGTATGTCTCATCATATTTTTTATTTAAAAATAGAATATTAGCGATTTTTTGTACTGAAAATGGCTGGAATTGACTGAAGCTTAAAGGGTTAACAACATTTATGTTTTGATTTGGTTCTAGGAGAGTGGGTCCGTGTACGTCGTCATTTCTGATGTTTGTCTTGCAAAAGTGTAGTTAGAAAACGGATATCAAAAAATGAAATTTAACTTCTAATTTGTTTTTTGATATCTGTTTTTATTGAAAAAAGAAAATCGGAAAACGGATTGGTTTTCCGTTTTCCGATTTTTGTTTTGAAAACGAAAAACGGGAAACGGCCGTTATCCGTTTTTGGTGTTTTGACCCCAAATCGAAAATAGAATGACGGTGACGTACACGGACCCAAAATGCCACAAGCTGGGCTCAACCTGTTGAGCTATCGGTACATACAGATAGAGAGGCCCGTGGGCCGCTATAATACTAATTCTCCCGGGCCGAAATTTTGCCCCTGCACGCCTTTTGTCGGAGCTTCCACTTGGCACGGGCGCAAATTTAGCATCTGCAGTGCACATTTTTTTTAACCTCACGCAGGTATGCTGCATGTCTGTGCAACTCTCGGCCGAGTGCGGATGGTGCGTTCAGGAGCGTCGGAATTTTCTATACTACTGAAAATAACTGGGTTTACAACGGCTTACATCTGAAGAATTTGAATGTGTTGGAGACAAAATGACCCCTGACAAATAGTGGGGGGGACACATCCCCACCGTCCCCCCCTAAACTGACGCCTATGGTGTTACATAAGCTGCGCTGCTTGGAAACGTGCCACCTGGTAGTTAGGTAAAGTTGGAAAGATATTCACAGATTCGGACTTCCGGCATCAATAACTCATGAGACATATGTTGTCAAAACATAAACGATACCTCTATCAAAAGTCACTGTCTTTAAAGCTGCAGAAATAACATTGGCGTCTATGCAGCTGGCGGTGCAACGAGTGAACAGGGATCGTCTGCAAATAGCAAAACCGCTGCAACAGCGAAAGGAGACACTACACAAATATTCAATAACTTCACTCTTATACACTGTAGAGCCACCAAAATCACAGTAGCCATGAATGGGCTGCGGCTGGTCATACTACAACTCTTGCTTTGGTGCTAAATTAAAATCTGAATTTTAAGGAATTTTTATTATTATTTTATGAGTATTAAAATTCAATAACTTCACTCTCACACACTGTACAGTCACCAAAGTCACTGGAGTCATCAATTGTCTCCTGCTGATCATACTACAACTTTTTGTTTGTTGCTAAATTAAAAATCTGAATTTTAAGGATTATTTTTAATGTTTTTATAAGTATTAAAATTCAATAACTAAAAAAATAAAAATTCCTTAAAATTCAGATTTTTAATTTAGCAACAAACAAAGTATGACCGGCAAAAGACAATTGATGGCTCCAGTGACTTTGGTGACTGTACAGTGTGTAAGAGTGAAGTTATTGAATTTTAATACTCATAAAATAATAATAAAAATTCCTATTAGTGCAGGTGTGCCTTAGAGTGGCCTTTTATTGTGGGCAATCTAAGGCACACCTGTGCACTAATCATGGTGTCTAATCAGCATCTTGACATGGCACACCTGTGAGGTGGGATGGATTATCTCAGCAAAGGAGAAGTGCTCACTATCACAGATTTATGAACAATATTTGAGAGAAATGGTGATATTGTGTGTGTGGAAAAAGTTTTAGATCTTTGAGTTCATCTCAAAAAATGGGAGCAAAAACAAAAGTGTTGCATTTATATTTTTGTTGAGTGTATATAGCGGGTGGTGGGAATTGATGGAACTTGGAGGCACCCTTACAATTTAATCAGTTGTTCCTTGCGTCATTTCCATTTAAGTCCACAGTGGTCGACTTATAGTAGGATCGCAATCATCACATGTTGCGATCCTACTATAAATCGCAATGATACAGAAATCTTTAATAAATCCGTGGATCTACATTATTGCTAAAATCTAATCAGTTGGTCCTTGTGTCATTTCTGACCTTCCCTGAAAATTTCATCCAAATCCTTTAATGTGTTTTTGAGTAATGTTGCTAACAGAAAGACAAGCAAAACAATGTCGGTCGTTCCTTGACGAAGCAATGAATTAAATACTATTTTAAGCAATAATCAATAAGCTACTCTTTCCATATTACTCAGTGAAAAAGTAATTAGAGTACATCACATTACTCTGCAGTGTTCTTTCAGGTGCATTCAGTGCATTTAAATTGCTGCCTTAGCCTTCTGGATCAACAATGTAAGCATGGAGTTTTTAGTCTAATTAGCCAACAGTGATTTGGTGATTAGAACTGTTGCCTTGCAGCTGGAACATCCCCGGTTCAAATCCCAGCCTGGGCCTGGGATCTTTCTGCGTGGAGTGTGCATGTTCTCCCTGTGCATGCGTGGGTTTTCTCCGGCTTCCTCCCACAGTCCAATAACATGCTGAGGTTAATTAGTGATTCTAAATTGTCTTTAGGTGTACGTTTGTCTATCTGTAGCCTTGTCATAGACTGGCAACCCTAATTAGGATAAAGCGGTGTAACTTTGCCCATTCCATACAGCTGGGCTGTGTGATTACACCCAGGATAATCACCTGAGTCAGAACACCTGCAGCAGGGAGCGCCTCCACCTGATCATAATCATTCTCTTCCATAAAGCTGAGCTTAGATCACCACTCCTTACTGGACCGTTGTTCAGCATATGTGCTACTCAACTCAGACCAACAGACTGCTTCAGCTTGATCACCCTCCACACCAGATTTCCACAGCACACATCTCTGCTGTCCACATATCCCTGTACCCTCTTCCAGACAGGCTGCCCAGCTACATTGAGAATATTGGTATTAGATTTGATTTGTATCGCATTGGGATTTTGCTAACTCTTTGCTGTGTTGGCTTTTGGTAATCTATACCAGCCTTAGCAGTATCTTTGTTTACATATTTCTTATGATTGCCCCTGTCCAACAGCTTTCCTTGTAGTCCTAGAACCTTGATTGCCAACCATGCACCCCCCCACAACAAAATGCCACTTGATTTTTTTTTTAACCTTTATGATACCCGAAATGAGACTTTGAGTGGCAACAATAAAATAACTCATCCCCACTGTAATTTTTGATGCTATTTTTATTTTACTTGGAAACGCGATATTTTCCACTAATTTTTCGGCTTTTTTACCAAATATTGGCATAGTTATTGTAGCCATTTCAGTCATGACAATCATATGTTATACATCACAGTGTTTCCCCTCCTATATGACCGATGAGGCGGGCCGCCTCGCTGGTATAGGCCACCGCCTCATTACAATTTTGCCGACATTGCCGCCTCACTGGTCCGTGCCAAAAAAGAAAAAAAAAAGTAATGGTAAATATTAGAAAGCATTGACACATAAGTCCAGTATATTCGCCGCTGAAATCAACAAGCCAGAATGGCAGCCTTTTCTCGCCGTGGCTGAAGACAAGCAAGGCACATCCCCGTTGGTCGGTAACACTCAGTTCTTGTATGACATCCCACGAGATCGTGTTTCAAATGTCGGTCGTTCCGATTGGCGAACGTTCCTAGCATCAACATGAAAATTTTATTCAATTTAGTTTTTGGAAATGGCTACAAATACAACAAAATGTGCTCCAAATTGTGCCAGAATGCCCCATTTTGCATCTTGATTTTCAAAATTTTTCGGCCCTTGCCTCCATCCCACCGCCTCACAGCCATTTCAACCCAGGGGAAACACTGCATCATATAGCCTGTTTCTACCTGGCCTTGGTTAGTTTTCCTTCCCCTGTATGTTCCTTTATTGTCCATTCCTTTGTGAATTTTGTTTCTCTTGCATATGTTAGTGTTCTGGGACTGTTTGTCTGTTTGAACCATAGTTGTAGTTCTGTTCTTAGTTTCCCTTTTATCCATGTTTTATCCACTCTGCTCTGTCATGTTCAGTTTTAGTTCTTCCCTTAGTTTATTCACATTCTCCTCACTCCCTCCAGATTTGTTTTTTACTGGCATGTAATAATTCCTGATTATTGCATTTTTTTTTTTTTTTGGTGTGCCAAGTTTACTGTCTGCGGCTGGGTCTCTGACTTCCAGTGACTTTACTAGGCAATTCAACTACTCAGATCATTTGTTTCTCTACTCAAGACACTGACTGTCAGTGCTCTTTTACAGTCTTCACCCTTTTTGTGGTCTCCACCCACTGTGTTAGGGGAAGTTTTATGAAATGAGATAAGTGGCTTTTCTTAAAGCTGCTAATACTCTCCATAAATATTCAACCCTGCAGGTAAGTCAATTTAATCTTTCACAACAGTAGTGTGTATAAAGCAGCTTTGCTTTTTGAAAAAAAAAATCTATTTCACAAATTAAAATATAGAATTTGAAAAAAACTTTTTTTTTTAAAGACAAAGAGATGAATGTAAATATTGTGTCAGAGTGGCTTCAAATTTTGATTGCTGAAAAAGTAGCAAGGATTTTTGTTTTAATTTGAAATGTGGGACAGTTTATTAATCGTCATTACTGTACAGAAACAGAACTGATTTTTGTAGTCTGACATGCTGTCGCTCTCTCTGTTCTGCAAATTCAAGTGGAGAAGGAAAAATCAAAGTTATGTAACATGTGAAGCAATATTTCTCTCAGCTAAAATGTTACATACTGTTAGCCTATATTTCACTGTTTTCACACTTTTATTGCTCACTAAGGTCCAGATCTTTAGGCATTATTGTTTTTTTTATCCAGACACTGTTTCAGGTTAATCTGTAGCTGCCTTCTATCATACCTGCTTGCCTTTAGCATATCCTTAACCACTGTGAGAAAAGCTAATTTACTGGTTTGCGGCAACGGCTTGTTTCTTGCTCAGTTTTTACCGTTCTGTATTTTTTAAAAATTATTATTTAAGTTTCCATGTATTTTTAAAAAATGTATTTTTCCATTAAACATTGAATGTTTTCAGTGGGCTGTAGCAGCAGATATTGTGTTTTCTCTCACATTTTTAAGCATTTATTACATATAATATACTTTTTGGTCTCTGTCTTCTTTTCTTTTTGAAACACGTTCTGGTTGAATAGTCTGTGCACTGGCAGAAAGTAAAGGGGTGGGAGGTCACCTTTCTAAAACTCAATCAAGCTTGAAATCTCCGAGACAGAAAGTATGGCCCTCTGCTTATTTATTTTTGACAGTTCTTTAGTGATTGTGTGACTGTACATGAGTCTCCCTGCTTCACGGAAATTCATTCTAAATAGCTTGAGATCCCTCTTTAACAGTTAAACTACACCGATTGTGTTGTTTCAATGCATAATTCTAAAGAGCTGATTTCATTTATGCCTTAGCTGTGTGATATTCCTCATAAGATGTCTGGATTGCGCCACTGTCTCCTTTGCTTCTGCATTCTAGGTACAGATATTTCATACTGTTCAAATTTTGATCAACATACAGCATAAATACCTTCCTAGTTGTGCATTATTTTTTTTTAATTCTCTTTTCACAATGGTCTTCTTGCAGGATATATTTTCTGCAGCTCCAGGGCTTGGCAAGTAAAGATGCCCAGTCATATCAAAGGACTGCTGGGTTCCTGCCTTGTCATCCCTTGCAAATTTAACTATCATCAGTATCCACCTGAGAGACCGGATCGTGTTGTTTGGTACCAGTATGTGAACCGTGGATATCCTGTAGTTTACGATAAACGGTACCCAGAAAATGTGATTGACATATATAAACGGCGAACGTATGCATTTACTTCAGCATACTCAAAGACATGCAGTCTAAAGATCCAACCAGTGATGCAGTATGACCACAGCCAGAAGCTTTATCCCTGGGTAGATCCAGAGAATGTTGGGAGAGGGACCTACCAATTCTGGGACACATCCGTGACAATTGAAGTTGTCGGTACGTCACCTGTTTGGACCTTGATTTCCAGTTTATTGTGAAGATGTTGTATATTGATCTAATTCTTCACATTTCCTTTGTAAAGACAGGGCAGAAGCACCGGATATTGCTATATTTGGAAGGCTGAAAGTCGGACATACTGTAACTGTACAATGCAGCGTTTACCACACCTGCTCTACGAATCCCCCAACTCTGAGTTTCAACATCCCACTGCAGAACCCTCAGCTACGCCACACCCAGCACGAAGCTACAACCAAAACCACTCTGACCACCAATTTATTTATAGAGAGAGATTATCAAACTGTGACGTGCTCCGTCCGACACCCTGGTGGTCTCACTGCAAGAGCCTCTGTAGCCTTGAGTGCAGAATGTATGTAAATGCAATTGCAATAATAAAAACAGTTTTTCTTTCATCCTGACTTTAAGATTTTAACACTTATTTGTACCTCAGGCTCCATTTCACCGTTGACTATCACATCTACGTCAGATGAATTTTTCGAGGGATATGCGAGCAAAGTGACCTGCACTGCTACGTACACGTGCTCTAAGCATATACCGACTATCACATGGAACTATGGTGGCATGCCAGTCTCCACTGATACTATCAAGATACCAGGAGCAGCTCTGTGGAAGACTGTATCCACGCTGACATTCACATCATCAGCCAGCAGCCATGGAGGTTCTCTGGCCTGCCAAGCACGATTCACTGGGGGTCTGATACAGCGAATTAGGTTCACCCTACGGGTAAAGAGTAAGTGCAATTAATTATTCTCTATGTTCAATAACTAAACTTTGCCATCATAGTGATATGCAAGGACTCTTGTGCATTTCTTCCACAATAAAATGCTTTAGGTAGCATAGAGTTTCACATTCTCTTAGTACTGCAACACCTATGCTGTTTCTTTTATGCAATAAAATGTCCTATGAGCATGAAATCAAGACATGAGCTTTAAAATCTATTTGTTTGTTTGTTTGTTTGTATTTCATCATCATACTAAATGTTCCATGATGTCAAAAATGTCTGGAGCTCCTCATAACATTAAGGCCCCATGTGACTCAGTAGAAAAAGAAAACACCATTCATTCCCTTTGTTTGACACCAGCCACTTAAAAATTCTGGTTAACATTAATTAAAGCAGCTATTATTAATATTCTTCTACAACTTTTTCTTCACTCACATCTAAGTTCCTGGCGTGAGATCACACATAATAAGGCAAGTAACTTCCGAAGAAATTGGTGGAGACCAAAATAGAGCTCAAAAGAGAGTTGCTATTGGACAAATATTTGATTAAACTAAGACAAACACAACAAATGAATGCAAATGCTGTTCTGTGTGTGGTTGTATAAAACAAAACAAAAAAAAATAGGACTTGCATGCTTGCTAAAAAAAGTGAAAAGGTATTAATAATGATTTGCCTAAAAGACAAGTACCTTTGCTTTCTTCTTGTTCCAGGGAATATGCTCTCTCGGGGCTGGTCATTCACCACTCCTGGCAGTGTAGCGGGAATGAAAGGCTCATGTATCATCATCCCTTGCACATTCACCTACAGTACCTCCCAGCCTTCTGACCTCCAAGTTATCTGGTATTTGTACCAGAGCAATGGGTACCCAGAGGTATACAACCAAAGAGGAAATGATGTTATTAGTGAGTTCAGAGGGAAAACCAGCTTGATGGGATCCGTGACTGACAGGAATTGTAGCCTTAAGATCGAGAGGCTGGAAATGTCACACAATCAGAAGCGTCTCTACCCATGGATAGATGAGAACCACATTACTACTTTCCACAGCATTGGCCACTCATTTTATGACAAAACCACTCAGCTCATTGTGTCAGGTAAGCATATATTCAGCTCAAGTCAGTCTTTTTGAAAAAAATAAGCGTGTTCCAGGAGATTTCTTTCCATATCGAAATGCGCATAAGCCTCTACACAAGCATCCACAAAAACTACTGTGGAGAAAGAATCTGTTCCATGGCCATATTTTCAGTCAGAAATATGAGGTTTTCTTACTTGTGGAACAGCATCCATAAGAACCAGTCACACCGGCTCTCTGTTCTTGCTTTGATTTCATAGATCATGCACAGGAGCCACAGCTGAGCATCATCGGTACCCCCAGGGTGGGAGAAGAGAGCAGAGTGTCCTGCAGTGTGCGTCACACATGTTTGTCTGCTCCTCCCACCCTCACCGTCAGTGGTATACCTGGAACAGACAAGATTGTGGACACTCTGGTATCTGAAGGGATGTGGGAAAGAACGGTGGCACGAACCTGGACTGTAGAAGAAGAGCATCAGAGTGTCAAGTGCAGTGTAACCTACCCAGGTGGTCAGAAAGCCTCGAGTCAGCTCCAACTGAATGTTGAATGTGAGTACAATGTGAGGTGTGTGAGTGTGTATTTAAATTAGACTCCTGATGCTCCTTTGCCTTAAGCTTCACTCTCACATTTCTGCTCAGGTCCATATGAGCAAATCAAAATGGTTGAACCGCCCGGCAAGGCCACACAGGGCGTGGCAAAGAGTGTCGTTTGTGCCGTTTCCTACAAGTGCAAGAGGAATACACCAACCATCGTGTGGAACTACGAAGACATGCAGAGTTCATTAAAAACCAGTATGATCTCCAGAGATACGTACAAAACAGTGTCAAGTTTGACCTTTATTGGCGCTCTGGAGGATGATGGTAAATCTTTGACGTGCACTGCTCAGTTTAGAACTGGGGAGACCTCCGACTCTGCAACTCTTCACATAAAAAGTGAGTTTTGTCACACACAGTTATTAGGTTGACGCTTTAGATTAAAAGATATGCTTATTAGTTTTCTGGTTGAGCGCTAGAATAGATTGACACCATTCTCACATCTGTCTGGTAAATATGACACGAGCTAGTTTAGCTTAGCGCAAAGACTGGGAACAAGAGAAAATAGCTAGCCTGGCTGTGCCAAAAACTAACAAAACACCTTCTCAATGTCAGTAAGTGCTGGGTTATAGACTCCCAGAGTAGTTTTTAAGGTGTCTTGGAAGATGACATCGGAAATCAATTGTGTTCCTTGCCAAGTACAATAGATATATTACTAGCACCAGCTTTACTACTCAAATGCTGGCTGTCGTAGAGAAGGAAAAGGAAAGGAGACAGGATATTGCTTACAAAGGTGAAAATTACACACAGTCTCTTAAAGGAGGTGATTCATAGACATGAAAACTGCCACTAGTCAATGTGTAAATTGCAAGCTCAAGTGAAAACATGATTTGTCAAAATTTGGCAGACAGTTTGCTATTTTTGGAATAAATTTCTATTTTTTTAGTATCTTAGTATTCATGGATAATTCATAAATTTTCCATCCTTGTTGTTTGATTCATTACTTTAATTTAAAATACCACAAACTTAACTCAATTTAACTCAAACTCTAGAAAGGAAATTTGATGCCAACTAATGACTTCCCTAAAAGACAACCAACTTTTCTTCGAATGTTTCTTCTTTCTACAGGGAATATGCTCTCTCGGGGTTGGTCATTCACCACTCCTGGTAGTGTAGCAGGAATGAAAGGCTCATGTATCATCATCCCTTGCACATTCACCTACAGTACCTCCCAGCCTTCTGACCTCCAAGTTATCTGGTATTTGTACCAGAGCAATGGGTACCCAGAGGTATACAACCAAAGAGGAAATGATGTTATTAGTGAGTTCAGAGGGGAAACCAGCTTGATGGGATCTGTGAGTGACAGGAATTGTAGTCTTAAGATCAAGAGGCTGGAAATGTCACACAATCAGAAGCGTCTCTACCCATGGATAGATAAGAACCTCATCACTTCCTACCACACCACTGGCGACTCATTTCACGACAAAACCACTCAGCTCATTGTGTCAGGTAAGCATTTATCCAACTCCCATTGGTCTTAGCTCCCACTAAGACCAATGGGAGCTTTCTTTCCATATCCAAATGCACATCAGGATATACCACAAGAGCTACTGTGGAGAAAGAATTTATCTCAAGTCTGTGTTTGCAGTCATTAATATGAGGTTTTCTTACCTCTGGAACAGAAACCAAACATTACAGTTTCACATTGGCTCTCTATTTTTGCTTTTGATTTCATAGATCATGCACAGGAGCCACAGCTGAGCATCATCGGTATCCCCAGGGTGGGAGAAGAGAGCAGAGTGTCCTGCAGTGTGCGTCACACATGTTTGTCTGCTCCTCCCACCCTCACCCTCAGTGGTATACCTGGAACAGACCAGACTGTGGACACTCTGGTATCTGAAGGGATGTGGGAAAGAACGGTGGCACGAACCTGGACTGTAGAAGAAGAGCATCAGAGTGTCAAGTGCGATGTATCCTACCCAGGTGGTCAGAAAGCCTCAAGTGAGCGCCAACTGAATGTTGAATGTGAGTACAATATGAGTTGTGTTCGTGTGTATTTACTATAGACCATCTTATTAGGTGCAGACTGCTAGTCCTGGATTGGACCCTCTTGTTGCCTTCAGATCTACTCTTCCTCTTCCTCGAAACATTCCTCAGAGATCCATATTGAAGATGACATCACTCAGTTGCCCCAGATTTGTCCATTCAGTCCATTATATGAATCGCCTTTTCCGCAACATCAGAAAGGTGCTATATTGGATTGAGATCTGGTGACTGTGGAAGCCATTTTAGTGCAGTTGACTCATTGTCAGGTTAAAGAAATCAGTTTTTGATGATTCTTCTCATTCATTTCCTCACTAGATATTTTCTCTTTTTTGGACCATTCTCTGTGAACCCTAGAGATGGCTGTGCATGAAAATCCCAGTAGATCAGACAGTTTCTAAAATAGCCAGACAGGCACATCTGGTATCTCAAAATCTACATGCCTGAATACAATTTGTTGCTGCCATGTGATTGGCTGATTCGATAATCATGACAGCTAGCAGTTGAACAGCTGTACCTAATACAATGGTCAGTGGAATAAAATGCCCCTTTGCTTTCATCTTTACTGTCACATTTCTGCTCAGGTCCGTATGAAGAAATCAAGATGACCGAACCGCCCAGCAAGACCATAGAGGGTGTAGCTAAGAGTGTCATTTGTGCCGTTTCCTACAAGTGCAAGAAGAATAAACCAGCCATCGTGTGGAACTACGAAGACATGCAGAGTTCATTAAAAACCAAAATGATCTCCAGAGATACGTACAACACGGTGTCAAATTTGACCTTTATTGGTGCTCTGGGGGATGATGGTAAATCTTTGACATGCACTGCTCAGTTTAGAACTGGGGAGACCTCCGACTCTGCAACTCTCCATATAAAAAGTGAGTTTTGTCACACACAGTTATTAGGTTGATGCTTTAGATGATAAGATATGCTTATTAGTTTTCTGATAGAGAGGTACGTTGACAGAACTCTCATATCTATCTGATACATATGAAGATAGTTAGCTTAGCTTAGCACAAAGGCTTGAAAGAAGATGAGGCAAGAAGCCTGGATCTGTCCAATAGTAACAAAATCTACCTTCTCAAGCTCACTGAGGGCTGAGTTATGGACTCCCAAAGTAGTTTTCAAGGTCTTGCCTGTTGACACTGAAAATCAATTGTGTTTAAAGCCAAGTACAATAGATATACCAAAAGCTGGCTGTTGTAGAGAAAGAGAAAGACTAGGAGATGGGCTACAACAGTCTTTTAAAAGAGATATTTTAAAGACATGAAAACTGTCAATGTGCGAAGTGACTGCTCTTTGTAAAATTTTGGGGCACAGTTTCTCAGTTCCTGAATTCCTATTTCTTAGTATTTTCATTATCAGTTATGCATAACATTTAGCTGTATGACTCATGCACAAGTGTGATTCATTACTTTAATAAAGATTACAGCATGTTTTATTTATTTTTGGCTGTAATACCAAGAACTAAACTCAATTCAAGTCAAACGCCAGAAAGGAAAACCAAATTTCCTTGAAACCAACCCAACAGAAGAAGTAAAACAAACCTTTCCCTCTGTGCTGCCCAAATCTGTAACTACTTTTAGTATGGCTTCTATTTATTCAGAATCCTATTAATAGGAATAACATTTTGGAATAATTAAATCTAAATTGCATGCTTTATAAATGTGGTGTCCGTTGCTTTGTGCTGCGAAACAGTTAAAGGAACTGAGCTTCTCTTAAACGTGATTGTACAATGTTCACACAGTCAAAAATAAGTAGAAAAAAGAGGGTGTCAATGAGAAATGTACGGCTCATCTCTTCTAATACATCTTCACACAGCTGCCTATTGAAGGTGTGAAGTGGGTGTAATTGACGCCTAGTTGGTTTTGGAAAGTTACGCTTCATAAGCGACACAGACAGCTGCTCTCTTGACGTCAAAAATGTGGGTTTTTGAAGGTAACCAACCATGTTACGTACAGTGTGGAGAGACCATAAGTCCGGCTTAAATAGTACCTGTTCTACCCACACAGAAAAACCCCATAAAAGTTGTCTTTTCGTAAACTTTTTGGATAAAACGTGTTCAGTTGTGAGCTGTTGAGCTGCTGCTTCAGTCTAACTGTCATCTGACTCTCCAGGAAGTGAATAAGAATTATCCCAACATATCAAACTGTAATGATTAGATAACGTTTAATGATATAATTAATCGCCAGCTGTCATTTTTTTCCTCAGAATACGTGAAACCAGTTGAAGATCCTCATGAAAATGACAGTGGGTGCTCTTCTCTCAAAACTCTCCATTTTTTCACGTTAGACGATTGGCTTTGGCATCAAGTTGTAGCTTTTCTCTCTCTTTGCAGCGTTCCATGTTCTGGCTGCTGACGTCCCCTTCAGATTCAGTGCCCTGACCCGCTCCTGTGTGGTGATTCCCTGCAGTTTCCAGTATGAAGAGGACATCCCTCTGACCCGTGGCATCTGGTCCAAAAAGACGGGGGGCATTGTCTTCCATAATGGCCAGAGCAATGTCATTGACCACTTTAAGGGCCGAACCAAAATACTGGGTGATCTGAATGAAGGGAACTGCTCACTGGAGATCGATGACATCAAACCCTTTGACAACGGGCCCTTCTGCTTCCACGCAGAGAGAGGTCATGACAAATACAGATTCAACAACAGCTGTGTGTTTATTGTCATGAAAGGTTTGGATTTCGATTATTCGTATGTGCCACGCAATTCGTCTGTTTTATGGTTATTTTTTTTCGATGTATATCAAGACTCTGCTCTGTGTCTTCCATACTCAGCTTCCCCAGAAAAGCCAGTGATGACCTCAGTTCCAGCAGAAGTGGATGCTGGTTCAACTGTAACTGTCTCATGTTCTGTTGCACACACGTGTCCGTCGCACCCCCCCGTCTTCTCATGGAGTGTCCCAGACCTCAGCAGTGAGATTTCACACACCCTGAGATCGCGAGGCATCTGGGAGACCAAATCCACCATTACTTTCATGGTCGCTCCAGGAGACGGAGTCAGAAGCCTGACCTGTACTGCCACCTTTTGGCGTGACAAGCAACAAGCAGGCACAGTGAAGCTGAATGTGAAAGGTTAGAGCACACACTTGATCTAGCATGTCAAACACTCAGTTGCCTGTTTTGTTTTGTTCTTTTATTATACTTGCATGGACCTAAATTGTTCCATTCCTGCATATCCAGGATCACTGATGCACCAGCTGAGAAGTTCTCTTCCAGTGTCTGTTCCAGTCTCACTTGTAGTCTTGATCATCATCACCTTAGCTGTAGTGTCTGGAGTGTTCATGTGCAAGAAAAGGTAGAGCAAACTTGTTTCAATTTAAAATGTGTCATTACATTTGTAGTATCAAATGAAATGATGCTTGTCTATTTTTAGAAAGATTTATTAGCTTACTTTGACTTTAGAGTTAAAAATATGTATTAACAGCACATTTTTTTCCCCCAGGAAACACACTGATGTGCTGACACCACCGCCTCGACCAGAGAAAAGGCATGTATTTAAATCTAAACGTGCATAACGGTGAAATATTTCAGTCAGGAGCTCTCGTGTCTCAGAAATTACAGTTTATTACAACAAACTCGGCTCTCCTGAAGGTGTTTTCTAAGAATTCGAGTTATTTAAAAGTAAATATCAGCCTCTGTTGTTTTCACAGGAGGTCACTGTGGGACAGATTGTCAAGGTAAGCTTCATTACAAATTGCATCTGGTGAGCTACATTCTGCATATAGCCTTTTTTTAAACCTTGTCTTACTTTTGAAAAATGATCTAAAATTGTCTAGGAGATTCCCTGAAGAGAGGGAGAGACCTCCGAGGCCAGAAAAACGGTACGTCATCAGACTGCCAGCTTCTTTTGGTCAAATGCAGTGGTACCATACTTGCAAATAATCATGTTCTTTCCAAACAGGAAGTCCATGTGGAGCCGATTTAACCGGTAAGAAAGCCTAAATGCATGTAAACATTTACTTTTAATTACATGCCTTATGTATATAACGCTACCTTTTTTTAGGAGAGCACAGGATGATCGCGTTGAATGGCGCAATGAGAGGTCGCCAAGGTAAATTGGATTTGATCATTCCTACTGTTAACATTCCTGTTCAGCAGTTTCATATTTAATTGGTTGTCCTCTTATAGGAAGTCATTCTGGAGCAGATTTTCAAGGTAACATTTTTTTTGATCTTTCTGTTATATGACTTTATATGAAATATCAGATATTAATTGAAGCTGTCAGAAAATATAAATTAAATGTTTATCACCTTTGCAGACACCAGGGCAACACTGCGAACATCAGCGTTGGCTATTTGTGAGTGTTTATCTGGATCCTTCCACTGTATCACACGATTCTACTGCAACAACAAGCAACAGACCAAAGCTGACTTTGTGTGATTCTTTTCTTCTCCCACAGAAGCAACACCAACACTGTAATGTGTGACCCTCATGTCGACAAACCACGCTTTCCATCCCCAAAGGAGTGAGTTTTCTTATCACAGCTGTGCTCCGTTAAACATCGTGCCATTGTGTTTCACTGAGCTGTGTATTAATCGTCTGCTTTCCTGTTTGTTCTGTTTCATCCAGTAACCGGAGGCGGCCTCACCCTTATTAGCTTGGTTAGTATAGTGCTGTTGTGTGGTGAGTGGTAAACCACGAATCATGTGGTAAAAGGCTTTTGTTCTACATTTTAGGAAGTTGCCTTGTTAGTTTCTTTTCCTCCGCTTAGTAATATGCTTAAACTATTAACCTTCTGAAAGCTGTTTCTTTATTCTGCTCCTTGCTTTTCATTCAGAACAGTATAAAGTCCTGTATGAAGATGTAGAGAGAACTCAAAAATGTCTCATATGCAGCATAATACAAACAAAAGTTGAATTTCTGCATTCAGGTGTGACCAATAAAATATGGCCTGCAGTTCAGCGAAAAAAATCTCTGGTGCAAGCACTTTATTTTTCACTTTTAAACTTAAACTTAAACTTTATTTATTTGTATAGCACTTTCATGCAGAACAACACAAAGTGCTTCACAAGAATTAAAAACAAAGAAGACAATAAATAAATACAAAAACAACCTCACACACCCACACAACATGACATCATGAAGAATTTGACATGTAGAAGAAAGTGATTCTGAAGAAATAATTTAAGCTTAGATTTGTTTAATTACCTCCGCCAGGAGGTTATGTAATCATCGGAGTTTGTTTGTTTGTCTGTTTGTCTGTTAACAGCATAACTCAAAAAGTCATGGACGGATTTTCACCAAATTTTTTACAGAATGTCCGGAAGAGCAAAAGTAACAATCGATTAGATTTTGGAGGTGATCCGGATCACCGTCTGGATCCAGGATTTTTTTGAAGGACTCTGTACAATTGAGAGATGGCCACCAGATATTTATAGTTAATTAATTTCCTAAGTTGGTGCTAAGTTGAGATCTTTTGTGTTTGGATTGGTGTAGCCACCAGAGATGAACTTGATAGGTAAAGAGCGAAAATTCAAATTAAGAGCTGGCCAGGGTCCGACAGGCCACTAACCCCAGAATCCCAGTTGACTTCTTGGCCATCCAGACATAAAACTACCAGCTAGCACTATTTCAGTTCCCAACACAACCAAAGAAAACTGTTATGAACTGAAAGGTAAGTTCTCATCATCTCAATGTGTAAAAACACATCCAAGGTAAACGCAAAGATTTCATAAAAAGACGCCCGTCTTTGCACGTCGTTGTCACCCACTGCTTTTCTGTGCAGCTCATTTGAAGGTCAGTGTGTTGGCTCTGGTTCTACACTCTGCCTAACCGCCAACTTATCCGAAAATGGGCAAAAAGGTGGAGTGTGAGTGACGCTGAGGCAGGCCAGGCAAATACCTCTAGGCTAAGCTGCCTCACCTTTAATTAATGCAAAATTTTTATCCTTAAAAAAAATCTAAATTCCTGAGTTACATAACAATTCATGACATGTACAGTTATCACGAATGTTGAAATAAACTACAGAGACCAGGACAGCTTTTTGTATCAGGCTGTAAAAATGTTTGATGGAGATTGACTCACTGTTGGAGCGAATCAATCTAAAGCGGATGTTGGACAAAGTGGAGTTTTTGGCAGTTCACTTCACCTTTATCAGATGGAAACATCGGGTAAAGGTGTAGATGACTCACATTCTCTGTGGCTAACTGCCATTTGTCACTTAGCTGATGATTGGATTTAATTTGATATTTACCTTTAATGTCTGGAAGCAGCGATGAAGGAATACTAAATGAGTAAACATTTCTGCCAGCAGAATTTGGTGTTTTGTTCTGAGGAGAGTTCTTATCACTGCATCCATAATGGTGTGTATATGCTTCTACACTCACTCTGAGCTATTCAGTGGGAAAACTTGAGCAACATTTATTATTTCAATCTTTTTGAAGGGACTAAAAGCAGGGGTGGAAGACTTTACAAAAAAAACAGAATCTGATTCAGCAGAACTTTATTTTCCTTTATATCAATAACATCAAAGCATTGTTTCCAAATTTCTAGATACAAAAGGTGTCGGTCATTAACAGCACTCACAACCACAAATTTGCATCAGTATATCTTCTACTTTTCCCTTGTTTTAACTATTAAACAAAGCCAAACAGAAATACAAACAGCGCTGTTATTCACAATTCTATGCAAGACAGTTGCTGTTAGATATATAGACAGCATAAAACTATGTCAAAAATTAAAAAAGTGAGCCAATTAGAAACTACATGTTGCAGGAGACAGGAAAACACTATTCTGTTTTTTTGCTTTCTAAATTTCTACTTTCTCACATGTCTGAAACAGTAACAAAGCTGGTTTAAGCACTATGAGGTTGTGCACAGATGAGAAGAAGAACTAAGAAAACGAGACCAACGAGACCAGCGGTGCCACCAACAGCAGAATGCCAGCAGTTGTACTGGTGGCACTGTTGCAGAAGTTGCCCTGGCAGCAGCTGATGGTGTCCTTTATAATGCCCATCGCCTCAGCATATTGGACACTTGCACATACCACCTTCGAAGCACAGCCCTTCACTGTCACGGCCTTCCCTCCTGTATCCCCTGTCAGAATGATACCAATGTTAGTGTTCCAGCTTCAACCTGTGATAAATGTGCTAGAGTCACTAAACATTCCTCTGAGAGGAGGAAATATGTGGATCACATCGTAGACACTACAAGCTGTAGGGCTGTTACCTGTTGCTGAGATGCAGTAGTCCTCGTCCCCCACACAGTTCAGAGTTGCAGTGCACGATTGTGCATCACAGTAGAAGCATTTCTTGCCATTTTGGGAAGATTGGCTGACATCTGTGAAACAGAATGTTTAATATTTGGAGAAGAAAAGGGAGCTACTAACCAAGCATATAAAAATGGCATCTAAATGCAAAGACTTCTGTCATTGGTTTGTTTGTAGAGTCACTGTTATCAAATAAAATTTAGATTTCCAATGCAGGAAATGTTTGTTATATTTACAGTGTGTGACTATGAGAAGCTGAGTTTACAGTTTGGGTTGCCACACCCTTCAGATCCTCTGTCAAAGAGGATCCTGATTGGTCTTGTTTCTCTGACAGTATTTGCTCTGTACAGTCAATCAAACCACACTCTTAATATATATGGTAGTTTCAACATACAAAACATGACAATTTTACCTAGTACTTACTCTGAAGGCAGTCATAAGGTTTGTGTAGTTTTTTGTCATGCAACAAAGTGCCAGTTATGAAAAAACAAACAAATAAATAGATGCAACAATAGGTGCAATAGATGCACATATATCAACAGACATGAGGTAAGTTACCCGGGGCAGGTTGAGTGTTGCAGAGATTGGTGGTGCAGCACTTGCTGGCAAATTCAGCCTTTGAGATTCCAAAGTTGACTGACCCTTCGACACATTCTGCAGGCAGCAGACAGGCTTTCAAGGCCTGATCAGAGAGTTCTGAACTTCCTGCAAAAAAGAGTGGCAGCTGTAAACTGAGCCAGTGCCAAGAAATAACAAAACCAGGGAAGTACCAACTAACAAACCTTCATATGACACGACTCTCATCGCACCACACTGTTGACTCTGTAGAGGACATTCTACAGTGTTGTTGCAGGTTCCAGAGTTACCCGTTAAACACTGATAACATTTCAGGGTGGAGGCTGATGAAACACAAGATAAGGTAAATCAACTTCACTTGTATCGGGTAACACATTAACTCTGAAGTGAATGAATCAGATTTTTAAATACAACTGCAAATATAAGCTAACATATGCCAGCTGCAATTCTGATGTGTTTCCTGAAGCATGTAGCTTGTGCTCAACTTAAATTGTCTGTGAAAAAGCTGCAAACTTGTAAAAGAAAAGTAAAAAACACGCAGCATTTATGCTGGATTTAAATAAACCATGTCTCTAACAGTGTTTGAAAAGGCCAAAGTACTGGAGAGAAAAGTAAAACAACAAGAAAGAAAATAGATAACAGAATAAAAACTTGCCTTTGGGGAGAAGCACAATCCCAAGGATCAGCACAAGGAGATGCATTTTTGATGGTGGGAAACAAGTGAGATTTAGTTTGATCTCTTCGGGCTATAAGAAGCTGTCCTGAGAAGGGGTTGTCTCCACTCTCAGACCACACCCTCATTTCGTTAACGGAGAGGAAATGTGACTTTAACAAAAGCCTTAAACAACCTTGTTTTTCTTTTTTTTTCTTTTTAAAAAAATATCCATATTTTTGCTTTCTACTTTATTTTCATTCCATATTTAACAATTTAACAGTGCAAGCTGACATCTCTTTTTTGGTTGGCAAAAAATAGCAACTTCTCTTTGCACTGGAGTTTTTCATCTGTTGGCTGCAAGGTCAGACTGTCAGCTGGACCTCAAATCAAAAGTCTCAAAGCTCACAGGTTTGCTTCGTACAGAGTTACACATTTATTAGTTTGTAAAGTTTCATTGAATTGATTTCATTTTTTTCTTTCAAATAATTAACAATCAGAGAAAAGCTGTATTAGTCCATCATGAGTACTTTAAGTATGCAACCAACAATGTAATTGTTATTAATAGACCTGCCAGTTACTTTTCTTTGATAATCAACGGCTTATCAGTCATAAAGTAGTAGAGAATGTATTCACTATGCAGCCATGATTCAGTGAAGCACAAGATAACATATTCAGATTTCTTATCATTCTGAAAACCCCCAAAATGTTGACATGACTTACAAAGAATTCCTTTTGGAAACTGGTAAACAGTCCCATTTTAAAAGTTAGTAGTAGTCAAAGAAAAATGGGACTTCCGGTGACGCTGAAGCGAATGGCAGCCTAAAAACCCCGCTCCCAACCGGTTCGTTATTTTCCCTTGTTGAAGGACATTAAGATAAAAAACTGAACTGACATTTCACATGGAAAGGGACAAACAAAAAAACCTAAATGTAAACAAGCTTCAGGTCATGATAAGGGAGAGATATTCGAATAGACACACGGCGAGGAGGAAAGCTATGAGAGCAATGCCGGGGAAGTAGCTGGCCCGGTCATGCGGGTTATCTACAACGAGATCCCTGCGCTCAGGTGGGACCTTAAAACTGAAATGAGTGAATTCCGACTTTCCTTTCGCAGCGACATGAAGAAAGAGTTGAACGAGTCTCGAGGTGAAATCAACCGGAAACTCCAGGAAGCCACAGGTGAGCTACAGGCTACCATAGCACGAGTGGCGGAGGCAGAACAGCGCATCGGCGACATTGAAGAGTGGGACACGGCAGCGAAGGACGCTCTCACCCAGGCGCTAGAGAACCAAGAGGCTCTGCAGGCTAGGCTAACGGAGCTCGAAGCGCGCTCACGCCAGAATAATCTGCGCATATACGGAGTGCCGGAGGGATCAGAGGGGTCCAGCCTATCGGAGTTTGTAACGAAGCTGATAAAATCAGAACTCGGCCTGTCGGTCCCGGACATGGACCTCGGAATACAGCGCTGCCACTGAGCTCTCGCCCCAAAGCCTCCCCAAGACACACCGCCAAGATCATTGGTGATTTGCTTCCTCGAGTTCAGAGTGAAAGAGCAGGTATTGCATGCTGCATGGAGAAAGAAAGATGTTCGCTGTGAGGGGAAAGGGATTTATTATGATCAAGATTACCCTCCCGAGATAATAAAGAAAAGAAAAGCATATCGTTAGCCTAATAGCATAATTGCCTAAGTCATGTTTTGGCCTTCATGACTTAGGCAACTATGCTATTAGGCTAACGGTATGTGGGGATACTGAGAGAGCTCAAAGCCAAAGGAATCCGCTTCCAAACACCACATCCAGCTAAGTTGACGGTGTTTTTTGACAGCGGCACCCAAGTTTATGAGGGCGCTGCAGAGGCAATTAAAGACCTGAAGAAGAAGAGGACTCTCAATGGAAAACGTTAAGGAGCCAGACTCAGCTGTGGGGAGGCAGCGGAGACTGACAACGTGGGAGAAGACAGGTGGTGTCCGCCGCAGACAGGTAGTGGACCAAGGGCGGATAAGAGAGAGACTACGCGGCTTTCAGCGGGCACCGGGAGCATCGGCTGCAGTCGAGTGAAACACCTGAGCGTAAACAGCTCCACTCTATGATGGGGTAAGTGGCTGGAGCCATGTACCCCTATAGAAGGTAAACCCAGTGACTGTTAATTGAAATATCATCTGGGACTATTCCCATTTCCCATCAATTTTTATTGCTTTGATCTTAAATATGCAGATTTGCTGTTTTCTCATTGTCATGTAAGGTTGTTAATGTAAAAGTTAGCTCACAGAAGCACTGTCTGCTTTAAGCCTTATAGTTAGGTTTTTTTTAACAAAATGTCCAATGTCTGTTGGTTTCACAGGTATGGATTTGTTTTTGTTTATTTGAGTATGTAAATATAAATATGTTGTTCCAAAGATTTTGCTGGACAGAAGAAGCACTTGGCACTCTTTGAAGCTGGAAAAATGAATTGTTTCTTTTTTACTTTTGAAGTAAAAAATAATTTGCATATTTATACATTCTTAACTTGTTTAATTATAGAAAAGGAGATTTTAAGGGTTTGTGTGTACCAGTTACAAACACTGGGGAGATAAATTAAAATACACTAGCTGGTAACATTTACGTGCATTTAATTGTCTATTTGACTCAGCAGTAGTGCTTAGGTGTACCCTCGTAGCACATCAAATGGTTGTGAACATAATTTACATCAATTCTTGTATTCCGGTGTTGCCGACTCTGCTATTTGGTTTGGTAAATTAAGTGCGCCCCCCCCCCCCCCCCCCCAAGAGAAAAATTCACCAGCCGCCACTGGTTTTAGTTGAACTTCGGACTTGGAAGTCTTTGGTTTTGTTTTGTTGTTCAGTGTTCCTGTTTGAGATATCATGGGCAATGTTGCACAGGAGAACATAGGTTGAAAGGATTGTATGCATCATCAGGAATATAAGATAGTAACGCTAAATGTCAATGGGCTGCATAATCCAATTAAAAGGAGCAAAATTACAGCTAAAACGAAACGAGAAAAGTTACAGGCAATTTCTTTGGCTAGAGATGCTTCTGTCTTCTTTAAAACATGAAAAATTAAAAAAAACTTGGATTTCAAAATACCTATTATTCGTCTCATATATCAGGTCACAGGAGGAGGGTGGCCATACTGATCCACAATGCAGTAAATTTTGAATTTATTTCAGAAGTGAAAGACAAGGAAGGGAGATTTGTCTTGGTAAAGGGCAAATTAAACAATGAAGAAGTAACTTTACTTAATGTGTATGCCCCCAGGGAGTAAAAAAATGTTTTTAAGAAATTGTTTGAATTGATTGTTTTGGAAACACGGGGAATTCTAATTTATGGTCTTGATCTTAATGTCCAACTTCAACCTAAATTAGATACATCTAATCAGCGTCAAAAGAAAAGTCCAAATGCCATTCTCGTCCAGCGGATGCTTAAGGAACTGGGTCTAATTGATGTGTGGAGGGAGTCTCATCCGGGAGAAAAGCAATTCACCTATTATTCCTCATGCCACTCTGTATATTCGTGAATTGATTACTTGTTTATGTATAAATCAGACTGGCACAGAGTCAGGGATTGTAAAATAGGAATAAGGGACGTATGTGATCATTCAGGGGTATACCTCACCCTGCACCTAAGTAATCAACGGAAAAACACAATGGAGACTTAATACAAGCATTTTAAATGACAAAACAGTACAGAGCCAGATTCAGCAGGAATTTGAAACATATTTACAAAATAATGATAATGGAGAGGTGTCCCCAAACACATTATGGGACGCTGCAAAGGCAATCATTCGAGGTAAAATTATTGCCCTCACGGCTTTTAGGAAAAAGGAAAAACAGAGAAGACTTGTTGAACTACAACAGGAAATGAAGTCATTAGAAATTAGACCCATTGAAAAAAAGGAATCCTCAGATAGTAACTAGAATCAATAAAATTAAACAAGAAATAAATGATACTTATGATGAGGAAATTGAAAAACAACTTAAATTTACTAAACAAAGGTATTATGAGACAGGTTCTAGAGAAATGAAACTCCTTTCCTGGAGGATACAAAAGCAAAGGGGAAAGAATACAATTTATAAGATCAGGAACCCCAAGACACAAAAGGTTTGTAGCGACCCAGAGGATATTCAACGGGCTTTTGAACTATATTATAAAGACCTATATGCACAACCGGACTTGGCAGATATTACAATAATAGAGACTTTTTTAAATTCACGAGACCTACCATCTATAGGAGAACAACAGAATAAGGAAATTATGGCAGAGATAACAGCAGAAGAACTGAATAAAGCTATTTCAAGATTGAAAGCCAATAAGGCTCCGGAATCAGACGGATACCCGTCAGAATGGTACAAAACATTTAAACTTCAAATAATACCTGTGCTGCTTAATTGTTTTAACCATACATTGAGAACAGGGGAAGCCCCTCAATCATGGAAGGAAGCGGTTATTTCTATCATCCCGAAAGAAGGTAAAGATAAAAAGGAATGCAGCTCATACAGACCAATTTCAGTTTTGAATATAGATTATAAATTATTTGCTTCAATCCTATCTAAGAGATTGGAATCTAGTGTCCCGGAGCTGGTAGATTTAGACCAAACAGGCTTTGTATTAAATAGACAGACACAGGATAATTTAAGGAGAACACTTCAAGTGGTGAGTCATATTACATCAGAAAACATCAGTGAAATACTGGTTAGTCTAGACGCCGAAAAGGCTTTTGACTCAGTGGGTTGGGAATATCTGTACAAAGTACTTACAAGATTTGGCTTCAAAGATGATTCTATTAAATGTATTAGAGCATTATACTTCTCTCCAACAGCCAGGATCAAGGGTAGTGGACATGTGTCGCAAACCATATATTTGGAAAGAGGGACTCGCCAGGGCTGTCCCCTTAGTCCGACTTTATTTGCGTTTTTTATTGAACCCCTGGCCCAAGCAATTAGAGAGGACTCTGAGAAAAAAGGGATTACGATCAGAGGAGAGGAACATAAGACTTGCATGTTTGCAGATGATGTCCTGCTTTTTATTACAAGGCCTGACTCAAGCATTGCTAAATTGATGTCCCTCCTAAACAAATAGAACTCATACTCTGGATATAAGCTAAACATTCAAAAAACACAAACCCTCACATATAATTATACCCCCCACCCAGAAACAAAAAGGAAATATGATTTCAAATGGGATTTGCCCAAAATAAAAATACTTAGGAATAAACCTAACTAAAGACATGTCAAAACTTTTTGAAAGCAACTATGGCCCCATTAATGAAGCGATCAAATCTGACATTTCTAGATGGACCCTCCTCCCACTAGATATGAGTAATAGAATAGAAATGATTAAGATGAATGTGTTGCCACGACTTCTTTATCTCTTTCAGTCTCTCCCTTTGGAGGTACCTCAAAAACAATTTGATGAGTGGAATGTCTGGATCTCAAGGTTCATTCGGAACAATAGAAAACATAGGGTTCAATTCAAGATATTACATTTAAAAAAAGAGAAGGGAGGAAGAGCCTTACCATGCTTACAGGATTATTATTATGCCGAGCAATTGAAGCCCTTAATATACTGGTGCGCTCCAAATTATGAATCTGAATGGAAATTCTTAGAAATTTCACAGCTAAAAAGTCCAATATAATCTATAATAGGAAATAAAAGCCAAGCTGAAAAACATTATAACAGCTTAAATCAGTGGACTTTGTTCACCCTCAAGCTTTGGTTTAAGGTTTTGAGGAAGTTACAAATAGAGAATTTTGATTTTCATTGGTTAATTTTCATAGAATTTTTATTTATTATTACTTTTGTCAGATTCAAATTATTTCTGTGACCATTGTGGGTTTTTCTTTCATTAACAGAGGGGTACCAACAATTTTGTCCATGTGTGTAAGTCAGTGGGGAGACTCTACAATGATTTACGGTGCACCAAACAAAAGTGTTGATTAGAATTTGCTAAGGAATAAGATTTTCTCGACCTTGGTTCTGTCAGTGTTCTGCATAGTGGCACTAACTTATCATCATAGCTGCAAATCTGTTATCAACACAGGACTCGTCTCTCAGACTATTTCTGAGTTTAGAGTTAATTTTAAATGATTCTCTTTGTTGTGTCTTAAAAGCCTCTCATCTTCTCATGGAGTGTCCCAGACCTCAGCAGTGAGATTTCACACACCTTGACATCGTGAGGCATCTGGGAGACCAAATCCACCATTACTTTCATGGTTGCCTCAGGAGACGGAGTCAGAAATCTGACCTGTACTGCCACCTTTTGGCGTGACAAGCAACAAGCAGGCACAGTGAAGCTGAATGTGAAAGGTTAGAGCACACACTTGATCTAGCATGTCAAATACTCAGTTGCCTGTTTTTTTTAATTATGCTTGCATGGACCTAAATTGTTCCATTCCTGCATATCCAGGATCACTGATGCACCAGCTGAGAAGTTCTCTTCCAGTGTCTGTTCCAGTCTCACTTGTAGTCCTGATCATTATCACCTTAGCCGTAGTGTTTGCAGTGTTCATGTGCAGGAAAAGGTAGAGCAAACTTGTCTCAATTCAAAATATGCCAATACATTTGTAGTGTCAAATGAAATGATGCTTGTCTATTTTTAGAAAGATGCATTAGCTTATTTGGACTTTAGAGTTGAAAATATGTATTTACAGCACTTTTTTTTCTCTCCAGGAAACACACTGATGTGCTGACACCACCGCCTCGACCAGAGAAAAGGCATGTATTTAAATCTAAACGTGCATAACAGTGAAATATTTCAGTCAGGAGCTCTCGTGTCTCAGAAATTACAGTTTATTACAACAAACTCGGCTCTCCTAAAGGTGTTTTCTAAGAATTTGAGTTATTTAAATGTAAATATCAGCTTCTGTTGTTTTCACAGGAGGTCACTGTGTGACAGATTGTCAAGGTAAGCTTCATTACAAATTGCATCTGGTGAGCTACACTCTGCATATAGCCTGTTTTTATCCCCCGCCTCCACGAAGTGGAAAAGGGGATATAGGTTTGGCGTCCGTCCGTCCATGTGTCTGAGATGAAAGGGACAGCTTTTCTCGGAAACTATTACAGCTAGGATTACGAAATTTAGTGTGTAGCTTCACACCATGGACACCTTGATCGAGTTCGAAAATGAGACCTGTGCGATAATATTTAACAGAGTTATGGCCCTTTATCACTATTTTGGATATAGACTCATAGACATCACATGTGGCGGATATTGATGACCATGTCATACACTGTTTTCCAAACGCTACTGCTTCGCCATACTTTCACCTACAGACTTCATTTTAGTCTTTAAGAAAAGCCCCAACTCTCTTCTTTTCAGGCATGTACATATTGTGACGGTGGGATTTATGGTTTTCCATACAGGAGCCTCCAAAAACCCCTAGGTTGAGGAAAAAATCCCATGTTACAGCATGTGCTCCTCTGGTGTGTTTGTGGAGAGGGACAAAATCTGTCCGTTTTTTTTTTTTTTTTTAGCTTAAATCGCCATCCTGGCCAAACGGTACTTACTACAAGGACAATCCTTTCACAGACTATAGTAAAGACTCTCTACATTCATATGAGTCCGACATTATTCACCTGGCACATTGTTACATCACGCGCCCGCCCTTAATTGACGTGGGAACCTGAATCGCCCTCCTTAAGGCTCAATGCAAATTTATACCTTGTGCTGCTTCACACACAGCGATTTTAAAACTGCCGTTTCTCGGTCATTTTTCACTCTACAGCAACATTAAACATACCGACCTCTTCCGTGACTCATCCTGCCACTCACCATCCGGTTACTTTTGAGTTAGCATTCACGGTTAGCCCGTAATTAGCGACAGAACGCGACTGCAGCTGACAAGCTGTAAACTGCTGCAGGGGCGGCACTAGGTTTTCAGGACAGGGGGGGCTTAGCCCCCAGGAGATGCACACAATGTGAGTGAATGTTTAGTTTTACAGCTAACAATTTAGTGTGTAGCTTCACACCATGGACACCTTGATGAAGTTTGAAAATGAGACCTGTGCGATAATATTTAACAGAGTTATGGCCCTTGATCACTATTTTGGATATAGACTCATAGACATCACGTGTGGCGGGGGATATTGATGACCATGTTATCTTGTTAAAACTTGTCTTACTTTTGAAAAATGATCAAAAATGATTAGGAGATTCCCTGAACAGAGGGAGAAACCTCCGAGGCCGGAACAACGGTACGTCAGCAGACTGCCTGCGTCTTTTGGATAAATAATTTAATAATTTAAGGTTTGTTCATTTTTTTTCTCATGTAATCACAGGTCACACATGAGTTCACAGACCATCGGCAAGTCTAAAATCTGACAGTTCTTTGTGTGTTTTAGTTTCTGTCACTGACATATGGTATCATTTTGGCAACATTTTAAGAGATTAGAAAAACAGGCAATGATTCAATCAAGTTTTTAAAAAAATCTTTCACTTCTCTGTTTAAAAAAAAATGTTACTTGCCATTATTTATTACATTTAGTGGCTTTTTCTTAACAGAATCCACACTGTGGTCACATGATTTGCCTTTTTGCTTGTTTTATTTTGTGGAACAAACTAGCACACTGCACGGAGCAAATTGAGACTGTAACTGACCATTTTCCTTAAATTTGTTGCAGGATTTCCAAATGCAGTTCTTCAGGGACGTCTTGGGAAACATCACATACTTCTATTACCATATTTCTGTCATTTTATATTCAGTGCATGTGGGGTGGAGAGATGGTGCATTTAAACTTCATTTAGCTTCATTTCAATCAGGAAAGACTGAATAGAAAGAATGGCTTAGTGATCTATTGTACACGGTGTGCACAGTAAGGTAAAGATATGAGGAGTCCTTTGTGACTCGACCTCATGTTAAGGGCTGAGAGAGAGAGAGAGAGAGATCTGCCAATAATGTGTTGCCATGATAACGAATTTGCATCAAATATGATAATAAACACGATTTTCTTTCTCATTTTACCTCAATTGTTGGTGTTGTTTGGCAGTAGTTCTTTACAAGGCTTAAATGTACAACTACAATCAAACAAGAGAACTCACACCTTAAGGCTTCTGGGAAATGTATTTTTACATGGTGTCCATATTTTTCACTGTCACTCATTGGTAGGTGACTTTCTATTAGAAGTCTAAAAGCATTTCCAAAACAAAAATCTGTCTTTAAATGTCCAAAATTAACTAATGTGGCTGAATTCAAAGAATCACCAGACAAGTTTAGAATTACATCCAGTCTTGTGTTTCATTGGCTTCTTAACTACTGACTGAAAAGCTGCCAAAAAATGTAGAAATGGCAAAAAAAAAATCAACTGGATGTTTCCAAACTGCCACAAAATGTCCCTTCGCCCTCTTTTACTATTTTCTTAGTAGTGATGATAAACAAAAACACAATTAAAGATGTGGAAAAGCTAATCTAGACTCTAAAGAGACATCAACTATTAATAATCAATGGGGAGTTGTAATATTGCACAAAACTTAACCGATCAGTCCCACAACTTTATAACCACCTGCTGAAAATTGTGTTGGTCTCCCTCATGCCACTAAAAGTTCACAAGATCTGGAGAGTTTGAAGTCTGGGTCAATACAATACAATAAACATTCTTAATGTTTGCCTAAATCTAAGAACATCTAGAACTAAATTTCCATTCAATTGGCTCCTCTTCTGATCAAATTCACTTGCATGAGGCAAGAGTTGGTCACAATTTTACATACTTGTCAGATCACTTTGTGCTGTTTGTTTATTTGTTCACATACTTTACAGTTTTTCTCAATTGATAAGAGACTGTTCCTGAAAAATCGCACACATTTCCCAACACACTGCACACTATTTTTTTTATTTGAACACAATTCACAAAGCACTGCACACTTGTGTCAAAAGCGCATTTTATTGTCAAAATCTGGACTTTGTTTTCAAAATTAAGACACATGAAGAAAAACTCGGACACTGCACTGCTAAATACAAAACACTACCCTCTCACTGTGTTTTCACATGAAGTGTAAATAAAAAATGATACAGTCCTCAAAAATGGCAACTTAAACACAAATGCATGCTACAAATAAATCAGAGGGGGCCACTGCAGTGCTTGACTGTACAATACAAAACAAAAATAATGTCAGACAAAAAATAATACAGCACTGTATTGTACACAGTATAGCATGCAAATATTTACACCACATCTGCATTTATTCTTTCAGCCTGATCAGGCCACAGGACCTCAACAACATCACAAGTGTTACGGCTACCGGTATTGGTGTGCCGTCTGGTTTCTGGGTGGTTTTCTTTTGGGCCTTTGAGTGGGGAAATTACATGTGTGGGTCCAGCTGTGGTTGTCTGAGTCTCTCCAGGAACCCCAGCTGCCAGTCATTCTAGCTGATGACACCAGAGTTAATAACCTGCACAGCAACCTTGTTCTCCCCGCCTCCCGACCTTCCTGATTGGGCCACCCTCCAGCTCCCCTCCACCTCTGACCAACCAGACACAGCCATTGCCACATCTGCAGGCTATATGCCCACAATCATGCTGTTAGTTGGGGTGACTGGTATTTGTGACCAGTCCACCCTGGTGCCTCTCAGGCCTTGTCCACACATAGCCAGGTATTTTTAAAACCCAATATCAGCCCCCCTCCATTTAGGGAAAAAATCTGCAGCCACACGTCCCCGTTTTCTACAAAAATCTCCATCCACACATAACAGAATAAATGTAAATATATATCAAGCTTGTTGACGCTCGTTCGTGTGGACCGACAAGGTCCACAACACATCCACATGTAAATGCATACCCGGGGTTTTTCCCAAATCTCCACTTTGGCCAGAGTTTTCCAAATCTCCATTTTTAAAATCAAAAAGCTGTGTTTACGTGTGGGTGTGTTGGAAATCAGCCTATCCTATGATAAAATATAAAACAGACTATGTGTTAGGCTATTCCTGCCCAGTTCTTTTGATGGAGTAGTCAGGAGACTTCTTAAGCCAAAAGAGTATTTATTAGAGTATTTATTACACCAAGATTGAATGTGCAATACAGAGCTCTGGGTCTGAAATGCCTTCCCCTAACAGACAACAAGTGTTCAGTCAGTTCAAGCAGAATAGAATAGAATAGAATACAATAGAATATCTTTATTGTCATCATACATGGGGGCATGATTAAAATGTTCATAGCTGCCACTGGATGATACATTGATAACAAGCTAAATGAAATAACAATGAATAATAAAATCAGATGTACACATAAAACAAGACCATATAAAGAATTGTAACATAAGCAAAACAGGCAAGATATTTATAGTTAATTCATTTCCTAAGTTGGTGCTAAGTTGAAATCTTTTGTGTTTGGATTGGGGTAGCTACCAGAGATCAATTTGATAGGTAAAGAGCTAAAATTCAAATTAAGAGCCTACTATTGCCACACTTGTTTGCAAGTGAAAACACATGCAAGGTAAAACCAAACGACTTCAAAAAAAGACGCCCATCTTTGTACGTCGTTGTCACCCACTGCTTTTCTGTGCAGCTCATTTGAAGCTCAGAGTGTTGGCTCTGGTTCTACACTCTGCCTAACCGCCAACTTATCCGAAAATGGGCAAAAAGGTGGAGTGTGAGTGACGCTGAGGCAGGCCAGGCAAATACCTCTAGGCTAAGCTGTCTCACCCATAATTAATGCAAATTTATATCCTTAAAAAGATGTAAACGGCTGAGTTATATAACAATTCACGACATGTACAGTTATCATGAATGTTGAAAGAAACTACAGAGACCAGGACAGCTTTTTGTTCTAGGCTGTAAAAATTTTTGATGGAGATTGACTCGCTGTTAGAACTAGCTTTAAGCAGATGTTGGACGAAGTGGAGTTTTTGGTACATCAGTTTCATTTGTCAGCCAACAATGTTTCCATCTGGTAAAGGTGTAGATGACTCACATTCTCTGTGGCTAACTGCCATTTCTTGCCACTCATTTGATGGTTGAATTTCATTTTGTTTTTATCTTATATGTCTGGAAGCAGAGATAAAGGAATACTAAATGAGTAAACATTTCTTCCAGCTGAATTTGGGGGTTTGTCATTAGGAGAGTCCTCATTATTGCACCCACAATGGTGTGTATATGCTTCTACACTCACTCTGAACTATTCAGTGGGAAAACTTGAACAACAATTATTATTTTAATCTTTTTGATGGGACTAAGACAGGGTTAGAAAACTTACAAAAACAGACACAGAATCTCATTCAGCATTTTCCTTTATATCAATAACATCAAAGCATTGTTTCCAAATTTCTAGATACAAAAGGTGTCAGTTACTAACAGCACTCACAAACAGCAGTTCACTTCAGTCTGTCTTCTACTTTCCCCTTGATCAGCAAAATCAAACAAACACAAACAGCGCTGTTATTCACAATTCTATGCAAAACAGTTGTCAAAAATATAAATTAGAAACTGCATGTTGCAGGAGACAAGAAAAAACTATTTTGTCTTTTGCTTTCTAAATTTCTACTTTCTCACACATGTCTGAAACAGTAACAAAGCCGGTTTAAGCACTATGAGGTTCTGCACAGATGAGAAGCAAAACTAAGAAAACAAGACCAAAGAGACCAGCGGTGCCACCAACAGCAGAATGCCAGCAGTTGTACTGGTGGCACTGTTGCAGAAGTTGCCCTGGCAGCAGCTGCTGTCCTTTCCCATGCCCATCGTCTGAGCATATTGGACACTTGAACATAGCATCTTGGAAACACAGCCCTTCATTGTCATGGCCATCCCTCCTACGTTCACTGTCAGAATGATACTAATGTTAGTGTTCCAGCTTCAACCTGTGATAAGTGTGGAGCACATCGTAGACACTACAAGCTGTAGGGCTGTTACCTGCTGATGTGATGCAGTGGTCCTCAGTCCCCACACAGTTCAGAGTTCCAGTACACGATATTCCATCACAGTAGAAGCACTTTTTGCCATTTGGGGAGGACTGACCGACATCTTGAAACAGAACATATAACATTTGGAGAGGAAAATCAAGCTGTAGGAGGTGACCTGCAGTCCATTTCACCAACTGCTAACCAACCATGTAAAGAATAGCATATAAAAGCAAAAATGTCTGCCACTGGATTGTTTGTAGAATGACTGTTATCAAATAAAATTTAGATTTCCAATGCAGGAAATGTTTGTTATATTTGCAGTGTGTGACTATGAGAAGCTGAGTTTACAGTTTGGATTGCCACACCCTTCAGATCCTCTGTCAAAGAGGATCCTGACTCGTCTTGTTTCTCTGACAATTTCTGCTCCACACAGTCAATAAAATCACACTCTTAATTATGGTCGTTTCAACAAACGAAACATGCTGAATAACAGCCCTAACTTTGAAGGCAGTCATAAGGTGTTTGTAGTTTTTTGTCATGCAACATAATGCTAGTAATATAAAAAAAATCCCCCAGTGCTACAAAGATGCATCAACAGACAGTAAGTTACCCAGGGCAGGTTGAGTGTTGCAGAGATCGGAGTTGCAGCACCTGCTGGTAAACACAGTCTTTGCAGGTCCAAAGTTGACTGACCCTTCGACACACTCCGTAGGCAAAACACAGGATTTTGTGGGAAAATCAGCGAGTTTTATACCGCCTGCAAAAAGACAGTGGAAATATTACACTGAGCCAGTGCCAAGAAATAACAAAACCAGGAACCTACCAACTAACATACCTGCATATGTAACAATATTGATGGCACCACACTGTTGACCCTGTAGAGGACATTCTGCAGTGTTGTTGCAGGTTCCAGAGTTTTCCATTAAACACTGATAACATTTCAGGGTGGAGGCTGATGAAACACAAAATAAGATGAATCAATTTCACTTATCTACAAAGAATGAACTACAAAGAATAAAGAAAATACTTTTAACACAATAGGTCTGAAGTGAAGTAATCAGATTTTTAAATACAACTGTAAATATGAGCTATATGTGAAAACAGACAACAGAATAAAAACTTGCCTTTGGGGAGAAGCACAATCCCAAGGATCAGCGTAAGGAGATGCATTTTTGATGGTGGAAAACAAGTGAGATTTAGTTTGATCTCTTCGGGCTATAAGAAGCTCTCCTGAGAAGGGGTTGTCTTCACTCTCAGACCACACCCTCATTTATTTGACGGAGACGAAATGTGACTCTTCAAAAAGCCTTAAACAACCTTGTTTATCTTTTTTTTTTTTTAAATATCCTTATTTTCGCTTTCTGCTGTATTTTTCTTCCATATTTAACAATTAAAGGGTGAAAGTTGACATCTCTTTTTTGGTTGGCAAAAAAAGGCAACTTCTCTTTGCTCTGGAGTTTTTCATCTGTTGGCTGCAAGGTCAGACTGTCAGCTGGACCTCAAATCAAAAGTCCCAAAGATCACAGGTTTGCTTCATGCAGAATTACACATTTGTGAGTTTGCAAAGTTTCATTGAATTGATTTCATTTTTTCTTTCAAATAATAAGCAATCAGAGAAAAGCTGTATTAGTCCATCATGAGTACTTGAAAAAAGCAACAATGTAATTGTTATTAATAGACCTGCCAGTTACTTTTCTTTGATAATCAACAGCTTATCAGTCGTAAAGTAGTAGAGAATGTATTCATTATGCAACCATGATTCAGTGAAGCATAATTTTTTGTTGTCATCTGACAGAAGAGTGAAAACCCCCAAAATGTTGACATGACTAAACATGAATTCCCTTATCTAAAGTGGCAAACAATCACATTTAAGAAGTTAGTGGCAGCAAAAGAAAAAAATACATTAAATCTGCTTTTCTGTAGTTGTAGGATCCCCAAAGAAAAAACAAAGATGATAATGTAGCCATCCTTTATGAATGAGAGTTTTCTCAGCAAGGGTTTTGTTTTTATATGAGCAGCAACTCTTAAGTATAATTTCTAAACAGTTAATCAAAAACAAGTTCCAAGCTTTTTATTGAAAAAGTGAAACTGTCTGTTCTTTTGTTCTTTTTGGGGAAAACGAAAGTGACAGACCACACACACATTTGACTGAGGCAGTCACGTGAAAGCAGTTCATCCGCTATATCAGTAGACACTTGCACCACACACTACTGAAAGGGGTGTGTGGGTGTGTCTGTCTGTCTGTGTGTGTGTGTGTGTGTGTGTGTGTGTGTCTGTCTGTCTGTCTGTCTGTCTGTATGTCTGTCTGTCTGTCTGTCTGTCTGTGTGTGTGTGTGTGTGATGTGTGGTCAGGGGCTGGCTGTACTTGTGGGGACCAAATGTCCCCACAACTGTAGGAAAACTGAAAACAATGTCACTTGTGGGGACCTCATTTCGGTCCCCACAAGTTGTTTTCTTGGCCATGTTGTTGTTACTGAAAAAAGTAAAAGTGCAAAAACGTTTCTTTAGGGTTAGGCATTATTTTGGTCTGGGTTAAGGTTCGGGTTAGGGTAACGGTTAGGGGTTAGATATGAATGGGAGTCAATGGTAAGTCCCCACAATGATAGAAAAACATAGTATGTGTGTGTGTGTGTGTGTGTGTGTGTGTGTGTGTGTGTGTGTGTGTGTGCGTGTGTGTATGGAAGGCGGAAGGGATGGGCTTTCTTGGTTTTAATGTTTTTAAATGTAAAGAACTTCGCGTTGCATTTTACTTGTATCATAAAAATGTTTTCTCATCGTGCTTGGACATGTCCAGAGAACTGGATTGCTGCATCTTTTCACTCTCACCACTGCTGTAGTCTTGTTAGTTAACATTACATTTCCTCAGGGGAGGAAGAGGCAGCTTTCTGATCTGGAGCACAATAGATCTGGATAATTCCAATTTATTTCAACATCTCATTAATGCATCAGGATGAAATGAGCATTATTAACCATGAAATGCAGTGTCACTTGTCCCTCCTGAAGGGCCTCCACTAAAGGACACATTTTTCTTCATTTGCCCTGCTATAGAAAGTTACACTGTTATTGAATGCAACCCAGGTGTCAGTTAGCAGAGCAGGCAGCTTATTTTGCAGAGGGCTGACTTCTTCTTCACCACAGCCCACAGAGAAGCTGCAAAGAGCTGCAAAGAGGAACATGTAAAAACAAAAAAGGAAGAGGGATAGAAAATGTTGGTCATGGTTTGTGCAACACTAATGTGAAGTCAGCTGGAGACCACATATCCAACATGAGAGTCGTGTGCTGAGCCCCCTGCTGTGCACACGCCTCAAAATTAACAGATTTCTATGTGTAAAAACCTTGATGATTTTTCATGAAGCACTGCAAAATTCTTCATAAAAGGAATATTTTCGAGGTTGCAGGCCCTCACAGTACAAAGGGGAAGGTCTTAATTTAGATCTTTTTCATTTGAGACACTTTCTCCAGAATTTTTGAGCCTTTGTAACTTCATTTGTAAAGGGGAAAAACACATAAAAGATGCATCCACTCCAGGTGTCACAATCTAAAGCCAAAATGTTTGTATTTGTTATCATGATTTCAGGATCTTATCACTATCCAGAGTTGAGATGGTTGTTGTGCTGTTCCACTGCAACGCGAGGAGATGCCACTGTAGTTTGACGTCTTTATTGAGCACTGCCTCACATGTAACACATTCAGTTGAAGTTGTAAGGTATGTGTGTGCTTCTACAAAGAACAAACCAAATTCTTAACAATGAAATAATCTCCCTTCATATGTATACAGTAACATCATTTAAGTTAAGGCTACTATCCTGTTTGTCCAGGCCAATTTCATGAGTGTATTTTTAAAAATTATTCTGCTGAACCACAGTTCTAAAGTAATGTCTGATTTTCATTGGTTAATTTTTATAGAATTTTTATTTATTATTACTTTTGTCAGATTCAAATTATTTCTGTGACCATTGTGGGTTTTTCTTTCATTAACAGAGGGGTACCAACAATTTTGTCCATGTGTGTAAGTCAGTGGGGAGACTCTACAATGATTTACGGTGCACCAAACAAAAGTGTTGATTAGAATTTGCTAAGGAATAAGATTTTCTCGACCTTGGTTCTGTCAGTGTTCTGCATAGTGGCACTACCTTATCATCATAGCTGCAAATCTGTTATCAACACAGGACTCGTCTCTCAGACTATTTCTGAGTTTAGAGTTAATTTTAAATGATTCTCTTTGTTGTGTCTTAAAAGCCTCTCATCTTCTCATGGAGTGTCCCAGACCTCAGCAGTGAGATTTCACACACCTTGACATCGTGAGGCATCTGGGAGACCAAATCCACCATTACTTTCATGGTTGCCTCAGGAGACGGAGTCAGAAATCTGACCTGTACTGTCACCTTTTGGCGTGACAAGCAACAAGCAGGTACAGTGAAGCTGAATGTGAAAGGTTAGAGCACACACTTGATCTAGCATTTCAAACACTCAGTTGCCTGGGGGTTTTTTTTGTTTGTTTTGTTTGTTTTTTGCTGTAGTTGCATGAAGCCAGAATGTTTCTACATGTCCATGATCACTGATGTATCAGCTGTGAAGTTCTCTTCCAGTGTCTGTTCCAGTCTCACTTGTAGTCCTGATCATCATCACCTTAGCCGTAGTGTTTGAAGTGTTCATCTGCAAGAAACAGTAGAGCAAACTTGTCTCAATTCAAAATATGCCAATACATTTGTAGTATCAAATGAAATCATGCTTGTCTATTTTTAGAAAGATGTATTAGCTGAATTGGACTTCAGAGTTGAAAATATTTATAAACAAACTGAACAAAGCCAGGATGTGGTACTTTTACAAGAAAAAGAAAACAGGACATACAGACAAACCACACACACTACCAGAAGTGTCTTATTTTTGTTCTCAGGCAGATCTGCACCTCAGGTTGATTCCAGTTCGTGTGTCTGGTGATTAGTGAAGTTTTTCATTTGTTCCTTGTTAATCCTGAGCCTGAGGTTAAACCCACACCTCCCTCTTCACCATTACTGGCACTTTATCATTGAAACTTCAAGCTTTATCTATTTTTCAAAATTTATTTTATCATTATTTCTGACCCTGTGTAATTTCTTGACATGTTTTTTCCTGTTGTACACAGAATAGAATAGAATAGAATAGCTTTATTGTCATCATACATGGGAGCATGCTGAAAACATACATAGCTGCCACTGGATGATACATTGATAACAAGCTAAATGAAATAACAACAATGAATAATAAAATCAAATGTACACATAAAACAAGACCATATAAAGAATTGCAACATAAGCAAAACAGACAAGATATTTATAATTAATTCATTTCCTAAGTTGGTGCGAAGTTGAGATCTTTTGTGTTTGGTTAGCCGTAGCCGTCAAAAATTAACTTGATAGGCAAAGTGCAAAAATTCAAATTAAGAGCCTGGTATTGCCACACTAGTTTGCAAGTGAAAACACATGCAAGGTAAAATCAAACGACTTCATAAAAAGACGCCCATCTTTGTACGTCGTTGTCACCCACTGCTTTTCTGTGCAGCTCATTTGAAGGTCAGTGTGTTGGCTCTGGTTCTACACTCTGCCTAACCGCCAACTTACCTGAAAATGGGCAAAAAGGTGGAGCGTGAGTGACGCTGAGGCAGGCCAGGCAAATACCACAAGGCTAAGCTGTCTCACTCATAATTAATGCAAAATTATTATCCTTGAAAAAATCAAAATGGTTGAGTTATAGAACAATTCACAACATGAACAGTTATCATGAATGTTAAAAAAGAAGCTCCAGAGACCAGGACAGCTTTTTGTATCAGGCTGTAAAAATGTTTGATGGAGATTGACTCACTGTTGGAGCGAGTCAATCGAAAGCGGATGTTGGACGAAGTGGAGTTTTTGGCAGTTCACTTCACCTTTATCAGATGGAAACATCGGGTAAAGGTGTAGATGACTCACATTCTCTGTGGCTAACTGCCATTTGTCACTTAGCTGATGATTGATTTTCATTTGATATTTACCTTTTATTTCTGGAAGCAGCGATGAAGGAATACTAAATGAGTAAACATTTCTGCCAGCAGAATTTGGTGTTTTGTTCTGAGGAGAGTTCTTATCACTGCATCCATAATGGTGTGTATATGCTTCTACACTCACTCTGAACTATTCAGTGGGAAAACTTGAGCAACATTTATTATTTCAATCTTTTTGAAGGGACTAAAAGCAGGGGTAGAAGACTTAAAAAAAAAAAAAACAGAATCTGATTCAGCAGAACTTTATTTTCCTTTATATCAATAACATCAAAGCATTGTTTCCAAATTTCGAGATACAAAAGGTGTCGGTTACTAACAGCACTCACAACCACAAATTTGCATCAGTATATCTTCTACTTTTCCCTTGTTTTAACTATTAAACAAAGCCAAACAGAAATGCAAACAGCACTGTTATTCACAATTCTATGCAAGACAGTTGCTGTTAGATGTATAGACAACGTAAAACTATGTCAAAAATTTAAAAAGTGAGCCAATTAGAAACTGCATGTTGCAGGAGACAGGAAAACACCATTCTGTTTTTTTGCTTTCTAAATTTCTACTTTCTCACACACGTCTGAAACAGTAACAAAGCTGGTTTAAGCACTATGAGGTTGTGCACAGATGAGAAGCAAAACTAAGAAAACAAGACCACAGAGACCAGCGGTGCCACCAACAGCAGAATACCAGCAGTTGTACTGGTGGCACTGTTGCAGAAGTTGCCCTGGCAGCAGCTGATGTCCTTTCCAAGGCCTCTCATTGTCTCAGCATATTGGACACTTGAACATAGCATCTTGGAAACACAGCCCTTCACTGTCACGGCCTTCCCTCCTGTATCCACTGTCAGAATGATACTAATGTTAGTGTTCCAGCTTCAACCTGTGATAAATGTGCTAGAGTCACTAAACATTCCTCTGAGAGGAGGAAATATGTGGAGCACATCGTAGACACTACAAGCTGTAGGGCTGTTACCTGTTGATGAGATGCAGTAGTCCTCGTCCCCCACACAGTTCAGAGTTGCAGTGCACGATTGTCCATCACAGTAGAAGCATTTCTTTCCATTTTGGGAGGATTGGCCGACATCTGTGAAACAGAATGTTTAATATTTGGAGAGGAAAAGGGAGCTACTAACCAAGCATATAAAAATGGCATATAAATGCAAAGATTTCTGTCATCGGTTTGTTTGTAGTTTTTAGATTTCCAATGCAGGAATTGTTTGTTATATTTACAGTGTGTGACTATGAGAAGCTGAGTTTACAGTCTGGGTTGCCACACCCTTCAGATCCTCTGTCAAAGAGGATCCTGACTGGTCTTGTTTCTCTGACAGTATTTGCTCTGTACAGTCAATCAAATCACACTCTAGATATATATGGTAGTTTCAACATACAAAACATGACAATTTTACCTAGTACTTACTCTGAAGGCAGTCATAAGGTTTGTATAGTTTTTTGTCATGCAACAAAGTGCCAGTTATTAAAAAAAAAAACATCCAACAGTGATGCATAGATGCACATATATCAACAGACATGAGGTAAGTTACCCGGGGCAGCTTGAGTGTTGCAGAGATCGGTGGTGCAGCACCTGCTGGCAAATTCATTCTTTGCAATTCCAAAGTTCACTGATCCTTTGACACACTCTGCAGGCAGCACACAGGCTTTGGAGGTAAGATTAGCGAGTTTTGAACCTCCTGCAAAAAAGAGTGGCAGCTGTAAACTGAGCCAGTGCCAAGAAATAACAAAACCAGGGAAGTACCAACTAACATACCTGCATATGACACGACTCTCATCGCACCACACTGTTGACCCTGTTGAGGACATTCTACAGTGTCGCTGCAGGTTCCAGAGTTACCCGTTACACACTGATAACATTTCAGGGTGGAGGCTGATGAAACACAAAATAAGGTAAATCAACTTCACTTGTCTACAATGAATAAAAAAAAATAGTTTTAACACATTAACTCTGAAGTGAATGAATCAGATTTTGAAATACAACTGCAAATATGAGCTATCCAACATACGCCAGCTGCAATTCTGATGTGTTTCCTGAAGCCTGTAGCTTGTGCTCAACTTAAATTGTCTGTGCAAAAGCTGCAAACTTGTAAAGGAAAAGCAAAAAACACGCAGCATATATGCTGGATTTAAATAAACCATGTCTCTAACAGTGTTTGAAAAGGCCAAAGTACTGGAGAGAAAAGTAAAACCACAAGGAAGAAAACAGATAACAGAATAAAAACTTGCCTTTGGGGAGAAGCACAATCCCAAGGATCAGCACAAGGAGATGCATTTTTGATGGTGGGAAACAAGTGAGATTTAGTTTGATCTCTCCGGGCTATAAGAAGCTCTCCTGAGAAGGGGTTGTCTTCACTCTCAGACCACACCCTCATTTCGTTAACGGAGAGGAAATGTGACTTTAACAAAAGCCTTAAACAAAAAAAATCCATATTTTTGCTTTCTACTATATTTTCTTTTCATATTTACTATTTAACAGTGCAAGCTGACATCTCTTTTTTGGTTAGCAATAAATGGTAACTTCTCTTTGCTCTGGAGTTTTTCATCTGTTGGCTGCAAGGTCAGACTGTCAGCTGGACCTCAAATCAAAAGTCTCAAAGCTCACAGGTTTGCTTCATGCAGAGTTACACATTTGTTAGTTTGTAAAGTTTCATTGAATTGATTTCATTTTTTTCTTTCAAATAATTAACAATCAGAGAAAAGCTGTATTAGTCCATCATGAGTACTTTAAGTATGCAACCAACAATGTAATTGTTATTAATAGACCTGCCAGTTACTTTTCTTTGATAATCAACTGCTTATCAGTCCTAAAGTAGTAGAGAATGTATTCACTATGCAGCCATGATTCAGTGAAGCATAAGATAACATATTCAGATTCCTTGTCATTCTGAAAACCCCTAAAATGTTGACATGACTTACAAAGAATTCCTTTTGGAAACTGGTAAACAGTCACATTTAAAAAGTTAGTAGTAGTCAAAGAAAAATAACTTTAAATCTACTTTTCTGTAGTTGTAGGATCCCCAAAGAAAAAACAAAGATGATAATGTAGCCATCCTTTATGAATGAGAGTTTTCTCAGCAAGAGTTTTATTTTTATATGAGCAGCAATTCTTCAGTATCATTTCTGAACGGCTAATCAAAAAAAAAAAAAGAACAAGTGATCTGGATAATTCCAATTTATTTCAACATCTCATTAATGCATCAGGATGAAATGAGCATTATTATCCATTAAATGCAGTTTCACTTGTCCTTCCTGAAGGGCCTCCACTATAGGACACATTTTTCTTCATTTGCCCGGCTGTAGAAAGTTACACTGTTATTGAATACAACCCAGGTGTCAGTTAGCAGAGCAGACAGCTTATTTTGCAGAGGGCTGACTTCTTCTTCACCACAGCCCACAGAGAAGCTGCAAAGAGCTGCAAAGAGGAACATGTAAAAACAAAAAAGGAAGAGGGATAGAAAATGTTGGTCATGGTTTGTGCAACACTGATGAAAAGTCAGCTGGAGACCACATATCCATTATGAGAGTCATGTGCTGAGCCCCCTGCTGTTCACTCTACACACAACAACACTAACCTCATCAAATCCACCGACGATACAAAAGTCACAGGAGTGATCACTGCAGGGGGATGGGATGGCAAACAGGAGAGAGATGGCAGATCTGGTGGCCTGGGGTCAGAACGAGTTTTCCCTTTATGCATAGAAAACCAAGAAAATGATTGTTGATCCGAGGAAAATGGTGGAGCTGCACTCATTCATACACATAGAGGAGGCTGAGGTGGAGAAAGTGAAAACCTTCAAGTTACTCTGAGTTCACATCAGCACGGATCTCACCTGGTCTCACAACACACACCATACTGTAAGCAGCTGCTGTGCTTTCTGTGAGCACGCCCGCCAAAGGTCTTTGTAACTTCTACAAGAGTCCAATTTAGAGTGTCCAGAGCAGCTCCATCTCTGTGTGGTACAGTGACCACACAGCTCAGGACAGGAAGGCTCTACAGTGAGTGAATAAGTTTAGATCACAGCCCCAACACAGCCTCTTCACACTTCTGTCATCAGGCAGGTGCTACAAAGAGTGTCAGGCTTGTAAATGACTCTCGTACACATTCACACTGAACTGACTGTCTCATTGGACTTACACAACACAAATACTCATAAATATTGTGTTTCTGACGCTGTTTAAACAGTGACCCCTGCTGCTACCTGTTATGTGTACAGCTGTATCACTGTTAACTGAAATGCAATATGCACTTTAGACAACTGCCATTATCCTTTTATTCAAACCAAAATTTACAATAATGCACAGTGTACTTTATGACCACTATCACTGTTGGTTAAGCTACACTTGCTTATTTGGAATTGCTACATCTTTTCTTTGATTGCATCTGGTGAAAGAGGATTAGCAGCATAAGAATTTCATTGTTCAGTGCAACTGTCTGGTTTTCTGTTCAACTGGCAACAAAGATCATGAAGTCACCATTTTTGTGACTTCAAAGTTTCTCAAAGCGACAATTCTGCAATTTGTACAATTTCATTTAAGAGACGCTTTGATCAAAAGTGACGTACATGTGAGAGTAGATACATCACAAGCAAGGATCTAGTCAGGACAAAACAACCTAAGTGCCATAAAACAGATTCAAGTGTGATAATAGGATCGTGGCGCCTACAGGCAGTGCAGGAGATAATAGGATTTCTTTTTGCATTCTGCCAAGTACAAATGTGTTCGGTGAAAAGCTTGGTTTTTAGTCTTTTCTTGAAGACAGAGAGGGATTCTGCAGATTGAACGTAGTTTGGTAACTCATTCCACCACAGGAGAACCACAGAGGAGAAGAGTCTAGCTGTCGAGCGGCCCTGTTGTGGTGGTTGTATCAGGCACTTTTAGTTGGCTATGCGGTAGGGAGCGTAGACATTGTTATGGACACAGGTATCTGTGAGCCGCCTGGGTTCTGGATGGTTTTCTGCTGGGGTTTTTTGTGTGGAGTAATTGCATGTGTGGGTTCAGCTGTGGCTGTTGTCAGAGTCTTTTCAGAGTCTCTCTGGAACACCAGCTGTCAGCCATTCCACCTAATGGTTCTGGAGATGACGGCCTGCACTGCCCTGTTCTTCCCACCTTCAGTACTTCCTGACTGGGCCACCCTCCAGTTCCCCTCCACCACTATCCAATCAGATGCAGCCAGCACCACACCTGCAGACTATATATCTGCCACCATGTTAGTAGTTGGGTTGGTTGATATCACTGACCAGTCTGCTCTGGTGCCTCATTGTATGTGATCATTTGTTTGTATGTTGATGTGTGTCAGTCTGTAGGTATATGTGGTTGGGTTTGTGGGGAGCACAGATGCTTTGGTCTGTAGACACTCTTGGTGAGTTCTACAGACACTTTGGACTTCTGTTGGCGGCTGCTACTTTGGTGTGGAGCCTGTTGACCACTAATTTAGTGGATAAGCCGTTTGAGTGTTTGTGACCTGTGTGGTCTGTGTGTAAGAGTGAGACACCAGTTTTGTTTAGTTTGTTTTGGCACTCTTTGTGTTAGTTTTTGTTACTGGTGGTGGGTGTTGCTGATGTTCTTATGTTTGGCTAGAGAATTTAGTTGTTTTGGGTTTAGATGATTTGGAAACTCTATTAGCCTTCATTTGTTATATTCCGTTCTTTGATTTAGCAACATTCACCAGTTTTCTGTTGCATTATCACTTATGTTCCATTCACCACTAAGCAATAAATCCCTTCACCTGAACCAATAACGTCTGTTTTTTTTTGTTGCATCCAGCCAACCGCTAAAGGGTTGGATCGTAACAACCTGAATGACAGAATTCAGGTAGGAGGGAGCTTTTTTCATTGTAGTTCTTAATGCAAGTGTCAGAGTTGTGAATTTTATGTGGTCAGCAACTGGAAACCAGTGAAGGGATCTGAACAGCGGGGTGATGTGCTGTTTTTGGCTGGTTGAAAACCAGACATGCTGCTGCATTCTGGATCATCTGTAGAGGTTTGACAATAAGGAGTTGCAGTAGTCGATGCGCGATATTACAAGAGCCTGGACCAGGAGTTGTGCTGCACCTTCAGACAGGTATGGTCTGATCTTCCTGATGTTGTACAGGGTAAATCGACACAATTGATGAACAGAGGCCACATGATCCTTGAGGATTAGTTGATCGTCGATCATAACATCCAAGTCTATGGCAGATTTTATGGGTTTTAGTTGGCTTGATTCAAGCTGGATTACAGTGGCTTTAGAGTCATTCCGTATAAAATAAACCACATCTGTTCATAAAGGGAATATTTTCAAGGTTGCAGGCCGTCACAGTACTAAGGGGAAGGTTTTAATTTAGGTCTTTTTAAGTTGAGCCACTTTCTCCAGAATTTTGAGCCTTTGTAACTTCACTTGTGAAAGAGAAATGCACATCCACTCCAGGCAGGGGCGGATCTAGGATTCTAGGAGATCAGGGGCTTCGCCCTGAGGGTGCAGATGCCGATTTATTTTTTCCGGCTTTTTTTGTGCCACACACACAAAACTATCCTTATTTTATTTTTATTTTTTTACACCAACTTACCACCAATTCAAAGCTGTGAATGGCACAGAGAACACTTAAAAATCAGACCCATGCATGATTTCTATAACATTAACATCAGTGGTGGACAGTACATTTACAAATGTCTGATTTTCATTGGTGAATTTTCATAGAATTTTTATTTTTATTACCGTATTTTCACGACTATAAGGCGCACATAAAAGTCTTAGATTTTCTTCAAATTGTGCGGCGCGCCCTATGGTGCAGTGCGTCCTGTGTGTGTTGTTGTAAGGCGGACGTAGACCAGGTGGTTTTTTCCACGCATCACCATCGCTGTTGATCTGTGACTCTATGCGTGCCCATCTCACAGCCGATGTGAAAAAACAAGTGAAGCAAATGAACTCTGAGCTTGCTGTCATTCCGGGAGGCCTGACAAAGGAACTCCAACTGCTGGACATCGGTGTGAACCGGCCGTTCAAAGTAAGGCTGCGAGCGGCGTGGGAGCGATGGATGACCGATGAAGACCACAGTTTCACTAAGAGTGGAAGGCAGCGCCGGGCGAGTTACACCACAATTTGCCAATGGATTGTAGATGCTTGGGCTAACGTGTCTGCTGGCACTGTTGTTCGAGCTTTCGCAAAAGCCGGCATCATTTCCGCACGGCACGGAAAGTGACTCTGACAGTGAAGAAAGTGAGCCTGGCATGTTTGATGGAGGTTTAGCGCAGCTGTTCAATTCAGAAACAGAGGATGAGGACTTCCATGGGTTTGATTGATGACGATTACCGGTTAAAAAAAATGTGAATACCAAACTCAGTTTTGCTCCCGCTCTATTTTTAAATACGCACACTTGTGTGCTTGTTTAATCCGTGTGTTTTACCATGCCCGCGACTATTGATGATTAAAAAAATGTTAGTACTTTGTAATCAATACTTAAATAAAGCACAACCAAACTCAGTTTTGCTCCCGCTCTATTTTTAAATACGCACACTTGTATGCTTGTGTGTGTGTTGTTGTAAGGCCGACATAGTAGAGGACACCATGAGAACGTTAAAGGGGGAAGTGTGGGCGTGGATTGTATATAAAACCCTCGCCATATAATCAGGTGCGCCTTATGTGTGTGTTAAATACAGTAATGGCACACATAACTGAGACTGCGCCTTTTGGTACAGTGCGCCTTTTGGTCGTGAAAAAATGGTACTTTTGTCAGATTCAAATGATTTCTGTGACCATTGTGGGTTTTTCTTTCATTAACAGAGGGGTACCAACAATTTTGTCCATGTGTGTAAGTCAGTGGGGAGACTCTACAATGATTTACGGTGCACCAAACAAATGTGTTGATTAGAATTTGCTAAGGAATAAGATTTTCTCGACCTTGGTTCTGTCAGTGTTCTGCATAGTGGCACTACCTTATCATCATAGCTGCAAATCTGTTATCAACACAGGACTCGTCTCTCAGACTATTTCTGAGTTTCGAGTTAATTTTAAATGATTCTCTTTGTTGTGTCTTAAAAGCCTCTCATCTTCTCATGGAGTGTCCCAGACCTCAGCAGTGAGATTCACACACCTTGACATCGTGAGGCATCTGGGAGACCAAATCCACCATTACTTTCATGGTTGCCTCAGGAGACGGAGTCAGAAATCTGACCTGTACTGCCATCTTTTGGCGTGACAAACAACAAGCAGGCACAGTGAAGCTGAATGTGAAAGGTTAGAGCACACACTTGATCTAGCATGTCAAACACTCAGTTGCCTGTTTTTTTTTTAATTATACTTGCATGGACCTAAATTGTTCCATTCCTTCATGTCCAGGATCACTGATGCACCAGCTGAGAAGTTCTCTTCCAGTGTCTGTTCCAGTCTCACTTGTAGTCTTGATCATCATCACCTTAGCTGTAGTGTCTGGAGCGTTCATGTGCAAGAAAAGGTAGAGCAAACTTGTTTCAATTTAAAATGTGTCATTACATTTGTAGTATCAAATGAAATGATGCTTGTCTATTTTTAGAAAGATTTATTAGCTTACTTTGACTTTAGAGTTAAAAATATGTATTAACAGCACATTTTTTTCCCCAGGAAACACACTGATGTGCTGACACCACCGCCTCGACCAGAGAAAAGGCATGTATTTAAATCTAAACGTGCATAACGGTGAAATATTTCAGTCAGGAGCTCTCGTGTCTCAGAAATTACAGTTTATTACAACAAACTCGGCTCTCCTAAAGGTGTTTTCTAAGAATTTGAGTTATTTAAAAGTAAATATCAGCCTCTGTTGTTTTCACAGGAGGTCACTGTGGGACAGACTGTCAAGGTAAGCTTCATTACAAATTGCATCTGGTGAGCTACATTCTGCATATAGCCTGTTTTTATCCCCCGCCTCCACGAAGTGGAAAAAGGGATATTGGTTTGGCCTCCGTCCGTCCGTCCGTCCGTCCGTCCGAGATGAAAGGGACAGCTTTTCTCGGAAACTATTACAGCTAGGATTCCGAAATTTAGTGTGTAGCTTCACACCATGGACACCTTGACCGAGTTCGAAAATAAGACCGGTGCGATAATATTTAACAGAGTTATGGCCCTTTATCACTATTTTGGATATAGACTCATAGACATCACATGTGGCGGGGGATATTGATGACCATGTCATACACTGTTTTCCAAACGCTACTGCTTCGCCATACTTTCACCTACAGACTTAATTTTAGTCTTTATAAAAAGCCCCAACTCTCTTCTTTTCAGGCATGTACATATCGTGACGGTGGGATTTATGGTTTTCCATACAGGAGCCTCCAAAAACCCCTAGGTTGAGCAAAAAATCCCATATTAGAGCATGTGCTCAAGGGCGTAACTTTGGGTCTTCCATTGGGGGGGTTAAACTCTGTGCCTGTTGATTGGTATTTATTGAATCGTTTATTTTTGTAAAAGGAGTCGTGGTAATTTGGTATGTCTGTATTAGAAATAAATTGGTGATTTACTTGAAGTTGTTGCAGCTGTGTACTTATGTATTTATGCAACAATGACCAATTAATTCCTATTGTGTTTAAGTACTAGCTAGCAAGACCGTAGCAGCTTCCACTTAATTGATTTTGGGTTTATGTCAACTATCTATGAAAAGAAAAACCAAGAACTTTAAAGATTAATCAATTGCATCACTGTATTGACACAACTAAAGTACAAACAGAAAATGTCTGATTCACAATTCATGGCAACACTCAATACATCACACAATACAGGGTGGCACACTGGAGTGCAGCTTGCACCTCTATTCTGGCGTGGAGCATGTATAGAGAAAGCTACCACAGTACAAGGGCTAAGGTATGTTACCTGGTCATTTGTGCCTCCTGTGCTGCCTTTCCCTGTGCTCTCTCTCCCTCTCTTTGGTCACCTGATGATCCTCCATTACCTGGACTTCCTGTGTCACCTCCTCCTCCTCTCTTTTGCTCAACTGTTGCACCTCCTCTGGGACCTCCTCTCTCTCTCTCCTCATCTGCGACTGTGCTTCTCCTTCTCTGTCCACCTGCCTCTCTTTCATGGCCTGTTCAGCAATCATATTCTTGAACCTGGTATAAAAAAATGCTTAGTTAATGTTAAAATGGTATCAGCCCGGTTAAAAATGACCAGTAAGGTCAAAGAACAATTTGAGGAAATAAATACATTCAGGTATTTCCCAAATTTTGTCAAGAATCACGAGATGAAGTACTTCTACTTCTGTCACCGGCTGCACGCTCTGCAGCCACCCTGCTGCAGCAGCAGGACGGACACGGAGGAGCGTCTGTTGTCACCATGGTTACCGCTTCAGACCAACGCAGACATCAGGGATGTGATTTTTCCGTGAATTCGCGGAATTTCGCTTTTTTTTTCAGGGATGGGAATTTACCGCGGATCCGCGGATTTCCACCGATTTCATTTCAAGTTTGAACACTTTATTGTCACCGATACTCCCACGAGATGGTAACGACGCTAACGATAGCTTGTTAAAGACGATTGTAAACGGCCCAGCGATTGGGCCATTTACAGAGACGTGTGCGCCGCCGCCGCACACATCCCCCCCCACCCCACCCCCCCAAACTTTCCGCTAGAATCAGAACTTGCTGATCCCATCCCTGACATTCCTGTTCCTTCAGGATTTAGAAATGCCTGGAAAAATGTAGCTTCTGTGTATGCTATTGCGTTGTTTGATCAGTAAAATAGCTTCACTACTGAAAAGATATTTGATGTGGGAAAACAGCGACGTTACGACCTGCCCGGTTCCCCCGAGAAATGTAGTTTAACTACGCCGCCATCCATCACTGTGTATTGGAGCAAAGTCAGCAAACAGCCCTTTAAGTTACAATTCAGTGAAAACTGACATTGGTCCTAAACAGTACATCCCCAACACTCTCTGGCTGTACCTCACAGGACAAGCTCAAACCAACTCCAGTCACAAATCATCAGCTAACTTAACAAGACAGGTAGGCTATTTTACCTCTTTTTGGTCAAGAGATATTTCCTTTTTTTTTTTTAGTTGTTGGTGTCGACCAACAATGAAGAACTGTTGTTTTTCCTTTTCGCGCTTCTTTCATTTCGTCACGGCTCTGGTGTCTCCATCTATGCCAAATATACAGGGTTAGAGAAAAGTGAATGTTACGTAGAGGAGCGCCGCGGGTCGGGTGATACCAAGTATTCGGTGGGGTGTGGGGGGTTACATTAAGATGATTAAACTTGCTACTGTTTTGTGGCAAATGATATTAACCCTAGAACACTAACGTCGGGTGATTTTCACCCACACAATCTTGTCATGTGATTTTCATTGTGTTGCCATTGTCTGAGTTTCATGGGTCCTTGGGTAGCTTCAGGCTGCTCACTGATGTTATTATTGTATGTTTGTTTCCCTCCTCCATCTATGTTTTTTTCAAGAGGCATGCGTTCGGTGATTTTCACCCGACTTTAGTGATAGAGAGTAACATATTTTACGGGTGGAATTTTACCCGACGTTAGTGTTTGCGTGTTTAAATCAGGCGCTCTTTGCACTTTTCAAGGGAAACCACATTCAGGCGCCACATTCTCTGCCCCATTCCATCCACAGCTGTCATCCTGTCACAGGCTTGGTTACTCTGGATGCTAACAAGTGAGTGACATGTAGCTAATGTTAATTTATATCTATTTATTTATTTACATTTATATCTCGGGAGCAGGTGACACAACCACAGTGTACTCAAGTCTTGGCCATTATTTCACCAAGCAGCTGACCAAGCAATATCACCAGACAAACAGGATGTGACCACTGATAAATTGGTTCACATGTGCCACTGGCGATCGACCTGCTGGAGAACTGTGCATGACCCTTGTGGGACGATGAAAGCAAACAAAAGAAGAGATCCCACATGTGATGAAAGATAAAGAAAATCGCATACCAGACTCCAGTACTTTTCTTTTCACCAAAGACCTAACTTTGGTGTCCTTCTTCCGTGACGACGCTTCAAAAAAGAAGCTTGTCCTACTCTTGTCATCCATGCACACACAACCAAGTACTGGACCCACTCACAAGCCTGAAGTGAGGAATTTTACAACCAAACGAAGGGAGGTGTTGATACTCTCGACCAGATGTGTGCTCAATACGGCTGTGGAAGAAAAACCAAGAGGTGGCCACTGTGTGTGCTATATGGCATGATGAATGCTGGTGTGATAAACTCATGGATCATTCACAAGGAGAATGCCATGAAGAGAGGTGACACACAAATGAAGAGGAGGCAGTATATGCAGGCTTTGGCAATGGCACTCATCAAGCCATGGGCAGAGCAGAGGCTCCCCACTTCAAGTCTGTCACGTCAGCTCAAAATCCTCATCTGCAGCGTGTGCGACATCCCTACACTGGCACTCCTGCGGGTGAGGTTGGACCAGTGGCAGCAGAAAGTGGAGGTCCCTTAGTGAGGTGTGCTGACTGTCCCACAGGCTCGGACAGCAAGACACGACACAGGTGTGTCATGTCTGCGTCGACCAGTGTGTCCTCGCCATTACTACCCTGCCTGTACCAACTGCATGTAAGGCATAAGGTAAGTTAAAGTTATCCAGAATTTGCATGTATCCTTAATTAGTATAATGGCTATGAATAACATCACTTAAATGGTAATTCCAAGGAAATTCATATAGTCAAAAAAATTTGGTCATTTTTTTCCCCTCCAAAAATGCCATTTTTGTCTCTCTCTCCACATTTGTCAATAATGCAAGAAGACTGTGCCTTCACCAGCACAAGAGCTCACATTCCTCAGGAATGGGTGGGACCGAAGAGCAAGTTTCCAGCTCCATTTTTTTTTTTGTTCTGAAATTTATCATTCAGGATTACCTGTTTTTTCAATAATTTGCTGTCTTTTAAAGGGTCCGCCATGGTACCTTTTTTTTTTAATTTATGTGATATTGCATGTTTTGAAATTAAAGAAGAGTACTACAATTTGGCATACAGTGTTGTACTTTTACATAAATTGATGAAAGCTGTATTTTATCCAGGATTATATCGGGTAAAATATACCCAACGTTAGTGATGGTGTTACTTATTTTAACGTTAGTGTTCTAGGGTTAATATAAAAATCAACAAGATAATTAATGCTTTTATTACATTGGAAAATGTGATTATATTGTGGGGTTACATTAGCTGAACGTGATTTTGCGGGGTCATGACCCCCGTATCCCGGTGCAAATTACGCCCTTGCATGTGCTCCTCTGGTGCTAGTGTAGAGAGGGACAAATCTGTCCTTTTTTTTTTTTAACTTAAATCGCCATCCTGCCAAACGGTACTTACTACAAGGACAATCCTTTCACAGACTATAGTAAAGACTCTCTACATTCATACGAGTCCGACATTGTTCACCTGGCACATTGTTACATCACGCGCCAGCCCTTAATTGACGTGGGAACCTGAATCGCCCTCCATAGGCTCAATGCAAATTTATACCTTGTGCTGCTTCACACACAGCGATTTTAAAACTGCCGTTTCTCGGTCATTTTTCACTCTACAGCAACATTAAACATACCGACCTCTTCCGTGACTCATCCTGCCACTCACCATCCGGTTACTTTTGAGTTAGCATTCACGGTTAGCCCGTAATTAGCGACAGAACGCGACTGCAGCTGACAAGCTGTAAACTGCTGCAGGGGCGGCACTAGTTTCAGGACAGGGGGCTTAGCCCCAGGAGATGCCACACAATGTGAGTGAATGTTTAGTTTACAGCTAACAATTTAGTGTGTAGCTTCACACCATGGGACACCTTGATGAAGTTGGAAAATGAGACCTGTGCGATAATATTTAACAGAGTTATGGCCCTTTATCACTATTTTGGATATAGACTCATAGACATCACGTGTGGCGGGGGATATTGATGACCATGTTATCTTGTTAAACCTTGTCTTACTTTTGAAAAATCATCAAAAATTATCAGGAGATTCCGTGAACAGAGGGAGGAACCTCCGAGGCCGGAAAAAACGGTACGTCAGCAGACTGCCTGCGTCTTTTGGATAAATAATTTAATAATTTAAGGTTTGTTCATTTTTTTCTCATGTAATCACAGGTCACACATGAGTTCATAGAGCTTCGGAAAGTCTAAAATCTGACAGTTCTTTGTGTGTTTTAGTTTCTGTCACTGACATACATAATTTAGATCTTTTTAAGTTGAGCCACTTTCTCCTGAATTTTGAGCCTTTGTACTTCATTTGTAAAAGAGAAAGACACATCCACTCCAGGTGTCACAATCTAAAGCCAAAATGTTTGTATTTGTTATCGGGATTTTGGGATCTTATCACTATCCAGAGTTGAGATGGTTGTTGTGCTGTTCCACTGCAATGTGTTTGGTCAGAAACGTGAGGAGATGCCACTGTAGTTTGACGTCTTTATTGAGCACTGCCTCACATGTAACACATTCAGTTGAAGTTGTAAAGTATGTGTGTGCTTCTACAAAGAACAAACCAAATTCTTAACAATGAAATAATCTCCCTTAATATGTATAACAGTATACTTTGTATACTTTACAAAAAAAAAAAAAACACAGAATCTGATTCAGCAGAACTTTATTTTCCTTTAAATCAATAACATCAAAGCATTGTTTCCAATTTCTAGATACAAAAGGTATCGGTCATTAACAGCACTCACAACCAGAAATTTGCATCAGTATATCTTCTACTTTTCCCTTGCTTTAACTATTAAACAAAACCAAACAGAAATGCAAACAGCACTGTTATTCACAATTCTATGCAAGACAGTTGCTGTTAGATGTATAGACAACGTAAAACTATGTCAAAAATGAAAAAAGTGAGCCAATTAGAAACTGCATGTTGCAGGAGACAGGAAAACACCATTCTGTTTTTTGCTTTCTAAATTCTATTTTCTCACATGTCTGAAACAGTACAAAGCCGGTTTAAGCACTATGAGGTTGTGCACAGATGAGAAGCAAAGCTAAGAAAACAAGACCACAGAGACCACCGGTGCCACCAACAGCAGAATGCCAGCAGTTGTACTGGTGGCACTGTTGCAGAAGTCGCCCTGGCAGCAGCTGATGTCCTTTCCAAGGCCTCCCATTGTCTGAGCATATTGGACACTTGAACATACGTCTTGGAAGCACAGCCCTTCACTGTCACGGCCTTTCCCTCCTGTATCCACTGTCAGAATGATAATAATGTTAGTGTTCCAGCTTCAACCTGTGATAATGTGCTAGAGTCACTAAACATTCCTCTGAGAGGAGGAAATATGTGGATCACATCGTAGACACTACAAGCTGTAGGGCTGTTACCTGTTGCTGAGATGCAGTGGTCCTCGTCCCCACACAGTTCAGAGTTGCAGTGCACGATTGTCCATCACAGTAGAAGCATTTCTTTCCATTTTGGGAGGATTGGCCGACATCTGTGAAACAGAATGTTTAATATTTGGAGAAGAAAAGGGAGCTACTAACCAAGCATATAAAAATGGCATATAAATGCAAAGACTTCTGTCATCGTTTGTTTGTAGATTCACTGTTATCAAATAAAATTTAGATTTCCAATGCAGGAAATGTTTGTTATATTTACAGTGTGTGACTATGAGAAGCTGAGTTTACAGTTTGGGTTGCCACACCCTTCAGATCCTCTGTCAAAGAGGATCCTGACTGGTCTTGTTTCTCTGACAATATTTTGCTCTGTACAGTCAATCAAACCACACTCTTAATTATGGTAGTTTCAACATACAAAACATGACAATTTTACCTAGTACTTACTCTGAAGGCAGTCATAAGGTTTGTATAGTTTTTTGTCATGCAACAAAGTGCCAGTTATGAAAAAAAAACATCCAACAGTGCTGCATGGATGCACATATATCAACAGACATGAGGTAAGTTACCCGGGGCAGCTTGAGTGTTGCAGAGATCGGTGGTGCAGCACCTGCTGGTAAATTCAGTCTTTGCAATTCCAAAGTTCACTGATCCTTTGACACACTCTGCAGGCAGCACACAGCCTTTTGAGGTAAGATCAGCGAGTTTTGAACCTCCTGCAAAAAGAGTGGCAGCTGTAAACTGAGCCAGTGCCAAGAAATAACAAAACCAGGGAAGTACCAACTAACATACCTGCATATGACACGACTCTCATCGCACCACACTGTTGATCCTGTTGAGGACATTCTACAGTGTCGCTGCAGGTTCCAGAGTTACTCATTAAACACTTATACAATTTCAGGGTGGAGGCTGATGAAACACAAGATAAGGTAAATCAAACTTCACTTGTCTACAATGAATAAAAAAAATAGTTTTAAACACATTAACTCTGAAGTGAATGAAATCGGATTTTTAAAATACAACTGCAAATATGAGCTATCCAACATACGCCAGCTGCAATCTGATGTGTTTCCTGAAGCCTGTAGCTTGTGCTCAACTAAATTGTCTGTGCAAAAGCTGCAAACTTGTAAAAAAAAAGTAAAAACACGCAGCATATATGCTGGATTTAAATAAACCATGTCTCTAACAGTGTTTGAAAAGGCCAAAGTGCTGGAGAAGAAAAGTAAAACAACAAGGAAGAAAACAGACAACAGAATAAAAACTTGCCTTTGGGGAGAAGCACAATCCCAAGGATCAGCACAAGGAGATGCATTTTGATGGTGGGAAACAAGTGAGATTCATTTTCATCTCTCCGGGCTATAAGAAGCTCTCCTGAGAAGGGGTTGTCTTCACTCTCAGACCACACCCTCATTTCGTTAATGGAGAGGAAATGTGACTTTAACAAAAGCCTTAACAAAAAATCCATATTTTTGCTTTCTACTATATTTTCTTTTCATATTTACTATTTAACAGTGCAAGTTGACATCTCTTTTTTTAGTTAGCAATAAATGGTAACTTCTCTTTGCTCTGGAGTTTTTCATCTGTTGGCTGCAAAGTCAGACTGTCAGCTGGACCTCAAATCAAAAGTCTCAAGATCACAGGTTTGCTTCATACAGAGTTACACATTTGTTAGTTTGTAAAGTTTCATTGAATTGATTTCATTTTTTTCTTTCAAATAATTAACAATCAGAGAAAGCTGTATTAGTCCATCATGAGTACTTTAAGTATGCAACCAACAATGTAATTGTTATTAATAGGCCTGCCAGTTAACTTTTCTTTGATAATCAACAGCTTATCAGTCCTAAAGTAGTAGAGAAATGTATTCACTATGCAGCCATGATTCAGTGAGCATAAGATAACATATTCAGATTCCTTGTCATTCTGAAAACCCTAAAATGTTGACATGACTTACAAAGAATTCCTTTTGGAAACTGGTAAACAGTCCCATTTAAAAAGTGAGTAGTAGTCAAAGAAAAATAACTTTAAATCTACTTTTCTGTAGTTATAGGATCCCCAAAGAAAAAACAAAGATGATAATGTTAGCCATCCTTTAATGAATGAGAGTTTTCTCAGCAAAGTTTTATTTTTATATGAGCAGCATTCTTAAATATCATTTCTGAAGGGTTAATCAAAAAAAAAAAGAAAGAACAGGCCTTTTTTTTTGAAAAAATGAAACTGTTCTTTTATGGGGAAACGAAAGTTACAGACCACCCACACATTTGACGTAGGCAGTCATGTGAAAGCAGTTCATCCAGTATACCAGTAGAGACTTGTACCACACATGAAGCCTTTTTACTGGAGCTTATGATTTATTTTTGAGTAAATGACAATTACCTTACTCTTTTTTTAAATTACATTTTAAAGATATTGAAAAAATAACTTACAGATATTTTATTTTCATCTCAGAAAAACTTCAATGCATCAAAACTGCAGTCACATGCAATGAATAATGTCTTGATCATAAAAATGTTCTCTCATCGTGCTTGGACATGTCCAGAGAACTGGATTGCTGCAATCTTTTCACTCTCACCACTGCTGTAGTCTTGTTAGTTAACATTACGTTTCCTCAGGGGAGGAAGAGGCAGCTTTCTGATCTGGAGCACAATAGATCTGGATAATTCCAATTTATTTCAACATCTCATCAGGATGAAATGAGCATTATTATCCATTAAATACAGTTTCAACATTGTCCTTCCTGAAGGGCCTCCACTATAGGACACATTTTTCTTCATTTGCCCTGCTATAGAAAGTTACAACAGTTACTGAATGCAACCCAGGTGTCAGTTAGCAGAGCAGGCAGCTTTTTTTGCAGAGGGCTGAATACTTCTTCACCACAGCCACAGAGAAGCTGCAAAGAGGAACATGTAAAAACAAAAAAAGAAAGAGGGATAGAAAATGTGGGTTATGGTTTGTGCAACACTGATGTGAAGTCAGCTGGGACCACATATCCAACATGAGAGTCGTGTGCTGAGCCCCCTGCTGTTCACTCTACACACAACAACACGAATATCATCAAATCCACCAATGATACAAAGTCACAGACAGGGCCGTGGGCCGGTGCGCTGATATTTATTAAATGATTTTGTTTATTGGGCGCCACCCGCCTGTGTAGCTCATCAGGTTAAGTAGGCGACCTATGTCCAGGGGCTGGTCTCCCGACGCAGCGGCCCTGGTTCGATTTCTGTCCGTGGCCCTTTGCTGCATGTCTTCCCCCTACTTTTCGCCCATTTCCTGTCACTCTTCACTGCGACTATCACAATAAAAAAGGATAAATAAATAAATAGTTTTGTTTATTTATCCATATGCGGCCATTCATCAGCCCTGTACAGGCACGCAGGCCCACATGAGAGGACATACCATAAATCCATCACCTAGAGTGATGGATTTATGGTTGTAATGCCACCATATCAGCAACAACAACTTAAGTGCCATAGGAATTATTTTTGAGATGTGATTATTAAATACAGTGTACAAGTTCAAAGGTTTGTTGTGTTATGTCATAATTTTTAGTGTCAACCAAGACTTTGTTGAAGAAGGCGGGGGGGGGGGGTCTGGTCCAAAAAGTCCCGGGCGAATTTGACTCCCCATCCGGCCCTGTTCACAGGAGTGATCACTGCAGGGGGATGGGACGGTAAACAGGAGAGAGATGGCAGATCTGGTTTCCTGGAGTCAGAACGGGTTTTACAAGGAAAGGATTGTTGATCCAAGGTAAATGGTGGAGCTGCACTCATTTATACACATAGAGGAGGCTGAGGTGGAGAAAGTGAAAACCTTCAAGTTACTCTGAGTTCACATCAGCAACGGATCTCATCTGTCTCACAACACACACCATACTGTAAGCAGCTGCTGTGCTTTCTGTGAGCACGCCCGCCAAAGGTCTTTGTAACTTCTACAAGAGTCCATTTTAGAGTGTCCAGAGCAGCTCCATCTCTGTGTGGAACAGTGACCACACAGCTCAGGACAGGAAGGCTCTACAGTGAGTGAATAAGTTTCGATCACAGCCCCAACACAGCCTCTTCACACTTCTGTCATCAGGCAGGCGCTACAAAAAGTGTCAGGCTTGTAAATGACTCTCGTACACATTCACACTGAACTGACTGTCTCATTGGACTTACACAACACAAGTACTCATAAATATTGTGTTTCTGATGCTGTTTAAACAGTGACCCCAGTGATACAGCTGTTATGTGTACAGCTGTATCACTGTTAACTGACATGCAATATGCACTTTAGACAACTGCCATTATCCTTTTATTCAAACCAAAATTTACAATAATGCACAGTGCACTTTATGACCACTATCACTGTTGGTTAAGCTACACTTGCTTATTTGGAATTGCTACATCTTTTCTTTGATTGCATCTGGTGAAAGAGGATTAGCAGCATAAGAATTTCATTGTTCAGTTGTGATGTACTTATGTTTGGCTCGGGAATTTAGTTGTTTTGGGTTTCGATAGTTTGGAAACTCTGTTAGCCTTCATTTTGTTATATTCCATTCATTGATTTAGCAACACTCACCAGTTTTGTGTTACACTGTTATCACTTTTGTGTTCCATTCACCACTAAGCAATAAATCCCTTCACCTGAACCAATAACGTCTGTTTTTTTGTTGCATCCAGCCAACCGCTAAAGGGTTGGATCGTAACAACCTGAATGACTGAGTTCAGGTGGGAGGGAGCTTTTATCATTGTAGTTCTTAATGCAAGTGTCAGAGTTGTGAATTTTATGTGGTCAGCAACTGGAAACCAGTGAAGGGATCTGAACAGTGGGGTGATGTGCTGTTTTTGGCTGGTTGAAAACCAGACATGCTGCTGCATTCTGGATCATCTGCAGAGGTTTGACAATAAGGAGTTGCAGTAGTCGATGCGCGATATTACAAGAGCCTGGACCAGGAGTTGTGCTGCACCTTCAGACAGGTATGGTCTGATCTTCCTGATGTTGTACAGGGCAAATCGACACAATTGATGAACAGAGGCCACATGATCCTTGAGGGTTAGTTGATCGTCGATCATAACATCCAAGTCTATGGCAGATTTTATGTGTTTACTTGGGTTGATTCAAGCTGGATTAACAGTGGCTTTAGAGTCATTCCGTATAAAATAAACCACATCTGTTCATAAAGGGAATATTTTCAAGGTTGCAGGCCATCACAGTACTAAGGGGAAGGTTTTAATTTAGATCTTTTTAAGTTGAGCCACTTTCTCCTGAATTTTGAGCCTTTGTAACTTCATTTGTAAAGAGAAATGCACATCCACTCCAGGTGTCACAATCTAAAGCCAAAATGTTTGTATTTGTTATCGGGATTTCGGGATCTTATCACTATCCAGAGTTGAGATGGTTGTTGTGCTGTTCCACTGCAATGTGTTTGGTCAGAAACGTGAGGAGATGCCACTGTAGTTTGACGTCTTTATTGAGCACTGCCTCACATGTAACACATTCAGTTGAAGTTGTAAGGTATGTGTGTGCTTCTACAAAGAACAAACCAAATTCTTAACAATGAAATAATCTCCCTTAATATGTATACAGTATACTTTGTATACTTTACAAAAAACAAACAAACACAGAATCTGATTCAGCAGAACTTTATTTTCCTTTATATCAATAACATCAAAGCATTGTTTCCAAATTTCTAGATACAAAAGGTATCGGTCACTAACAGCACTCACAACCACAAATTTGCATCAGTATATCTTCTACTTTTCCCTTGCTTTAACTATTAAACAAAACCAAACAGAAATGCAAACAGCGCTGTTATTCACAATTCTATGCAAGACAGTTGCTGTTAGATGTATAGACAATGTAAAACTATGTCAAAAATGAAAAAAGTGAGCCAATTAGAAACTGCATGTTGCAGGAGACAGGAAAACACCATTCTGTTTTTTTGCTTTCTAAATTTCTACTTTCTCACATGTCTGAAACAGTAACAAAGCCGGTTTAAGCACTATGAGGTTGTGCACAGATGAGAAGCAAAGCTAAGAAAACAAGACCACAGAGACCAGCGGTGCCACCAACAGCAGAATGCCAGCAGTTGTACTGGTGGCACTGTTGCAGAAGTCGCCCTGGCAGCAGCTGGTGTCCTTTCCAAGGCCTCCATTGTCTGAGCATATTGGACACTTGAACATACCGTCTTGGAAGCACAGCCCTTCACTGTCACGGCCTTCCCTCCTGTATCCACTGTCAGAATGATACTAATGTTAGTGTTCCAGCTTCAACCTGTGATAAATGTGCTAGAGTCACTAAAACATTCCTCTGAGAGGAGGAAATATGTGGAGCACATCGTAGACACTACAAGCTGTAGGCCTGTTACCTGTTGATGTGATGCAGTAGTCCTCGTCCCCCACACAGTTCAGAGTTGCAGTGCACGATTGTCCATCACAGTAGAAGCATTTCTTTCCATTTTGGGAGGATTGGCCGACATCTGTGAAACAGAATGTTTAATATTTGGAGAAGAAAAGGGAGCTACTAACCAAGCATATAAAAATGGCATATAAATGCAAAGATTTCTGTCATCGGTTTGTTTGTAGAGTCACTGTTATCAAATAAAATTTAGATTTCCAATGCAGGAATTGTTTGTTATATTTACAGTGTGTGACTATGAGAAGCTGAGTTTACAGTTTGGGTTGCCACACCCTTCAGATCCTCTGTCAAAGAGGATCCTGACTGGTCTTGTTTCTCTGACAGTATTTGCTCTGTACAGTCAATCAAATCACACTCTAGATATATATGGCAGTTTCAACATACAAAACATGACAATTTTACCTAGTACTTACTCTGAAGGCAGTCATAAGGTTTGTATAGTTTTTTGTAATGCAACAAAGTGCCAGTTATTGAAAAAAAACATCCCCCAGTGATGCATAGATGCACATATATCAACATGACATGAGGTAAGTTACCCGGGGCAGCTTGAGTGTTGCAGAGATCGGTGGTGCAGCACCTGCTGGTAAATTCAGTCTTTGCAATTCCAAAGTTCACTGATCCTTTGACACACTCTGCAGGCAGCACACAGCCTTTCGAGGTAAGATCAGCGAGTTTTGAAATTCCTGCAAAAAAGAGTGGCAGCTGTAAACTGATCCAGTGCCAAGAAATAACAAAACCAGGGACCTACCAACTAACATACCTGCATATGACACGACTCTCGTCGCACCACACTGTTGATCCTGTAGAGGACATTCTACAGTGTCGCTGCAGGTTCCAGAGTTACTCATTAAACACTTATAACATTTCAGGGTGGAGGCTGATGAAACACAAGATAAGGTAAATCAACTTCACTTGTCTACAATGAATAAAAAAATAGTTTTAACATGTTAACTCTGAAGTGAATGAATCGGATTTTTAAATACAACTGCAAATATGAGCTATCCAACATACGCCAGCTGCAATTCTGATGTGTTTCCTGAAGCCTGTAGCTTGTGCTCAACTTAAATTGTCTGTGCAAAAGCTGCAAACTTGTAAAAGAAAAGCAAAAAACACGCAGCATATATGCTGGATTTAAATAAACCATGTCTCTAACAGTGTTTGAAAAGGCCAAAGTACTGGAGAGAAAAGTAAAACAACAAGAAAGAAAACAGACAACAGAATAAAAACTTGCCTTTGGGGAGAAGCACAATCCCAAGGATCAGCACAAGGAGATGCATTTTTGATGGTGGGAAACAAGTGAGATTCATTTTCATCTCTCCGGGCTATAAGAAGCTCTCCTGAGAAGGGGTTGTCTTCACTCTCAGACCACACCCTCATTTCGTTAACGGAGAGGAAATGTGACTTTAACAAAAGCCTTAAACAAAAAATATCCATATTTTTGCTTTCTACTATATTTTCTTTTCATATTTACTATTTAACAGTGCAAGCTGACATCTCTTTTTTGGTTAGCAATTAATGGTAACTTCTCTTTGCTCTGGAGTTTTTCATCTGTTGGCTGCAAAGTCAGACTGTCAGCTGGACCTCAAATCAAAAGTCTCAAAGATCACAGGTTTGCTTCATACAGAGTTACACATTTATTAGTTTGCAAAGTTTCATTGAATTGATTTAATTTTTTCTTTCAAATAATTAACAATCAGAGAAAAGCTGTATTAGTCCATCATGAGTACTTTAAGTATGCAACCAACAATGTAATTGTTATTAATAGACCTGCCAGTTACTTTTCTTTGATAATCAACTGCTTATCAGTCCTAAAGTAGTAGAGAATGTATTCACTATGCAGCCATGATTCAGTGAAGCATAAGATAACATATTCAGATTTCTTGTCATTCTGAAAACCCCTAAAATGTTGACATGACTTACAAAGAATTCCTTTTGGAAACTGGTAAACAGTCACATTTAAAAAGTGAGTAGTAGTCAAAGAAAAATAACTTTAAATCTTCTTTTCTGTAGTTGTAGGATCCCCAAAGAAAAAACAAAGATGATAATGTAGCCATCCTTTATGAATGAGAGTTTTCTCAGCAAGGGTTTTATTTTTATATGAGCAGCAATTCTTAAGTATCATTTCTGAACGGTTAATCCAAAAAAAAAGAAGAACAAGCCTTTTTTTGAAAAAATGAAGCTCTTCTTTTTTGGGGAAACGAAAGTTACAGACCACCCACACATTTGACTGAGGCAGTCATGTGAAAGCAGTTCATCCAGTATACCAGTAAAGACTTTTTAGTGGAGCTTATGATTTATTTTTTGAGTAAATGACAATTACCTTTCTCTTTTTTTAAATGTACATTTTAAAGATATTGAAAAAATAACTTACAGAATATTTTATTTTCATCTCAGAAAACCTTCAATCCATCAAAACTGCAGTCACATGCAATGAATAATGTCTTGATCATAAAAATGTTTTCTCATCGTGCTTGGACATGTCCAGAGAACTGGATTGCTGCATCTTTTCACTCTCACCACTGCTGTAGTCTTGTTAGTTAACATTACGTTTCCTCAGGGGAGGAAGAGGCAGCTTTCTGATCTGGAGCACAATAGATCTGGATAATTCCAATTTATTTCAACATCTCATCAGGATGAAATGAGCATTATTATCCATTAAATACAGTTTCACTTGTCCTTCCTGAAGGGCCTCCACTAAAGGACACATTTTTCTTCATTTGCCCTGCTATAGAAAGTTACACTGTTATTGAATGCAACCCAGGTGTCAGTTAGCAGAGCAGGCAGCTTATTTTGCAGAGGGCTGACTTCTTCTTCACCACAGCCCACAGAGAAGCTGCAAAGTTGAACATGTAAAAACAAAAAAAGGAAGAGGGATAGAAAATGTGGGTTATGGTTTGTGCAACACTGATGAGAAGTCAGCTGAGACGGGTATGGCTGCAGCCTGGAGACTCCTGCGTGATGGTGCTCATCTCATGGCGCTTGTCTCATGGTGTGGGCGTGTACAACAGCAAGTGTACACGGTCAAAAATCTAAAGCCGTGCTTTCAGTCAGCGATGGCGTTACAGGTAAATTCCCAGAGAGGCCGATTTTTATATCCATTTAATACATAAGACGTTTGACGTTTGAATGAAACGTTAACGTTTCATTTGAATTGTAAGGTGTCCGTGGGCTAACACGTAGCTACGTCTTTATTTGAGGAAACGTTCCTTGCCTCTTTTTTTTTCTTTCAAGCTAATACCTAATGTTAGCTACCTAAAGCAGTGTTTTCTCTTTTACTGATAAATGAAAGTGTTTTTCAGTTCATGATAAGATGTTCAAAGAAAGAATTCACTTATTTACTTATTTATTTTAAATTATCATTTGTCCACCTGTCAACTCAACTTTTTTCAGGATGAAATCATCTGCTTAATTGGCATGATTTATTTATTATTGTTCAGTAAGTCACCATTATGAAATGTATATAGTATGTCTAGGTGTTTTACAGATTTTGTTATGTTCAGGGCAAAATGCGGCAAGAATAATATACAGAATACCTTTGTTTTGCATTCAGATGGCAATGATCATTGAAGGAAAATCATTTTTCAACATGAATATGCAAGAACTGTAGTTAAGACAATTGTGTCTCAGTGTGTAGCGTTAAACTGGAATAAATCAGAACACGATTCTCAGTTTAAGAGAATGTATGACAAGAAAATTATTAATTACAATTAATTTTTATTACTATTTTTGTATATTTTTCCCCTCCCAACTCCTTTTGAATGTCATGAAATATATGATTTTTGATTTGAATGTGGACTGTGTGTTTTCTTGAGTGTAATAAATAATAAATGAGAATATAAATTAATGACAGGCAAATTTATATTGTATCCCCATTTGACAATAAAAACAGTAATAATAAAACCTAAAACAATTTTTGACAACAGACTACTCTTTGTTGTCTGAACTTTTAGAAATTCTAGGAACAACAAGTAAGCCTGCAGTTTGAGAGCGAAGAGTTCTACTAGGATAATATGGTACTGACAGATCTTTAAGATATGATGGAGATTGGTTATTAAGAGCTTTATATGTCAGAAGAAGGATTTTAAATTCTATTCTGGATTTAACAGGAAGCCAGTGAAGAGAAGCAAGTATAGGGGAAATATGATTTCTTTTGCTAACTCCTGTCAGTACTCTCGCAGCAGCATTTTGGATCAACTGTAGATGTTTAAGAGAGCTATTTGGACAACCCGATAATAAGGAATTGCAATAGTCAAGCCTGGAAGTAACAAAAGCATGAACTATTTTTTCTGCATCACTCTGAGACAGAATGTTCCTGATTTTTACAATATTACGCAGGTGAAAAAAGGAAGTCCTACAGACTTGCTTTATGTGTGAGTTAAAGGACATGTCCTGGTCAAAAATAACTCCAAGATTCCTCACAGTAGTACTGGAGGCCAACATAATGCCATCCAGAGTAACTATTTGCTTTGAAAGCGAGTTTCTAAGATGTTTGGGGCCAAATACAATGACTTCAGTTTTGTCTGAATTTAGCAGTAGGAAGTCATCCAGGTTTTAATGTCCTTAAGACAATCTTACAGTCTAGCTAGCTGATCAGTTTCATCTGGCTTCATAGATAAATACAATTGGGTGTCATCTGCATAACAATGGAAGTTAATACAGTGCTTCCTAATAATATTGCCTAAAGGAAGCATGTATAATGTGAAAAGTATCGGTCCTAAGACAGAACCCTGAGGAACTCCATGATTAACTTTAGTATGCTCAGAAGAGTTATTGTTGACATGCACAAACTGGAACCTATCTGATAAGTAGGATTTAAACCAGTCCAGTGCTGTCCCTTTAATGCCAATTGAATGTTCTAGACGCTGTAATAAAATTTTGTGGTCAATTGTGTCGAACGCTGCACTAAGATCTAACAAAACAAGTATAGAGACTAGTCCATTATCTGATGCTATGAGAAGGTCATTAGTAACTTTCACCAGAGCTGTCTCTGTGCTATGATGCACTCTGAAGCCTGACTGAAACACTTCAAACAAATTATTCCTTTGTAAGTGTTCACATAATTGATTTGCAACTATCCTTTCCAGAATTTTAGAGAGAAATGGTAGGTTGGATATTGGTCTATAGTTAGCTAACACATCTGGATCTAAAGTGGGCTTTTTAAGCAAAGGTTTGATGACAGCAACCTTATAAGCCTGTGGTACATAGCCTGTTACTAGAGAGAGATTAATCAGATCTAACATTGAAGAATTAATTAAAGGTAAAATCTCCTTGAAGAGTCTAGTTGGGATAGGATCTAAAAGACATGTTGATGGTTTGGATGTAGAAACTGTCGAAATTAGTTCAGAGAGACGTATAGGAGTGAAGAATTCTAAAGATTCATCAGGTCTAACAGCCAATTCAAAAGCATCTGTGACATTTGTAGGAAGGGCCAGATTAATTTTATCTCTAATCATAACTATTTTATGTGTAAAGAAGCTCATGAAGTCATTACAGCTTAGAGCTAAAGGAATACAAGGTTCAACAGAGCTCTGACTCTTTGTCAGCCTGGCTACAGTGCTAAAGAGAAACCTAAGGTTGTTCTTGTTCTCCTCTATTAAAGATGAATAATAAGTTGTCCTGGCATTACGAAGAGCTTTTTTTTTATAGATTACTAGACTATTTTTCCAAGCCACATACACTTCCTCTGAATTAGTGGAATACCACTTTCTTTCCAGCTTTCGGGATGCCTGCTTTGAAGTTCGTAGCTGGGAATTATACCAAGGAGCAAGTCTTCTCTGAGATATAACTTTATTTTTACAGGTGCAACACTATCAAGAGTTGTACACAGTGAGGCTGAAGCATTATTAACATAATAATCCACTTCTGTGGGGATAAAATTATAATATTTGCCTTCTGATTTATCAGTAAATGTTGCTGAAGTAAACAGTGATGGTATTATTTCCTTAAATTTAGATACTGAATTGTCAGACAAACACCTACTGTAATGATATTTGTTCTCAGCTGCTAAACAATCCTTTACTTTAAATTGAAATGTTATTATAAAATGGTCAGAAAGAAGAGGGTTCTGGGGAAATACTGTTAACTCTTCAATTTCTATGCCATAAGTCAGGACAAGGTCAAGAGTGTGATTAAAACTATGAGTTGGTTTATTTACATGTTGAGAAAACCCAATTGAGTCTAATAATGAATTAAAAGCTGTTGTAAGGCTGTCGCTGTCTATGTCAACATGAATGTTAAAGTCACCCGCAATAATAACTTTGTCTGAACTGAGCACTAATTCAGATAAAAAGTCTGAGAATTGAGATAAAAACTCAGAATAAGGAGCAGGAGGACGATATATAACAACAAATAAAACTGGTTTCTGAGCTTTCAAATTTGGATGAGAGAGACTAAGAGTAAGATTTTCAAATGAGCTATAATCAGGTTGAGGCCTCTGGTTCAATTTTAAACTAGAATGGTAGATTGCTGCTACTCCTCCTCCTCGGCCTGTGATTCGAGGAATATGACAGTTAATATGACTAGGGGGAGTTGATTCGATTAGACTAATAAATTCTTCCTGCTGCAACCAGGTTTCAGTCAAACAGAACAAATCAATCTGGTGATCAGTTATCAACTCATTTACTAGCAGAGATTTAGACGAGAGAGATCTAATATTTAACAGACCACATTTAATTGTCCTGTTTCTTTGCTCTGTTGAAATAGAGGTATTAATTTTTATTAAATTTTATGGTTACTATTTCTTTTGTATATTTTTGATTTGTTTAATTTATTGAATTTTGGTGGTCGGGGGACAGACACAGTCTCAATAAAGTTAACTGAATTACTGGAGGGTGCCAGCTGTGAGGAAAGTGCAGAGAGATGTTTAAGACTACAGCTCTGCATCCTGGTCTTAACTCTGGGTTGTCATGCTTTAGGAGTAATAAATAAAATCAGCCATATTCCTAGAAATGAGAGCTGCACCAGCCAAAGTGGGATGGATGCCGTCTCTCCTAATCAGACCAGGTTTTCCCCAAAAAGAGCTCCAATCATCTATAAAGCCCACGTCGTTTGATGGACACCACATAGACAACCAGCGGCGAAACGACAACATGCGGCTAAACATGTCATCGTTGGTCAGATCAAGCAAGGGTCCAGAGAAAACTACGGAGTCCGACATGGTTTTGGCGAAAGTACACACCGATGCCACGCTAATTTTGGTGACCTCCGATTGGTGTAACCGGGTGTCATTACCGCCGACGTGTATAACAATCTTACTATATTTACGATTATCTTTAGCCAGCAGTTTCCAATTTGCTTCTATGTCGCCCGCTCTGGCCCCTGGGAGGCATTTAACTATGGTCGCTGGTGTCGCTAGCTTCACGTTTCTGACTATGGAGCTGCCAATGATCAGAGTTGGTTTCTCAGTGGGTGTGTCGCTGAGCAGGGAAAAACGATTAGAAACATGAAGCGGTTTGTGGTGGGCCGGGACAGTGGGCTTGAGCTTAGGACTGTTTTTCCTACGAACTGTCACCCAGCTACCCGGCTGCTCGGGAGCTGCTAAGGGACGGCTAACAGATGCTACACTAGCAGCTAAGCTACTGCGGTCCACACCGGTTAATGGGGCCTGGCTAGCTGCTAGCGGGTTATTTTCCATGGTGCGGAGCCGCGATTTCAATTCAGAGAGCCTCGCCTCCAGAGCTACAAAAAGGCTGCACTTATTACACATATCGTTATCACTAAAGGAGGCAGAGGAATAACTAAACATGTGGCACACTGAGCAGGAGAGGGAGAGAGAGGGAGAGGAAGAGGCAGAAGCCATGCTAACAACACGACACAGCGCTGAAACAGGAAATGACGCAATACACTCACTGTAACGTCAGACGTCGCCTTTGGAAAGCTCACCTGTACCTGTCCACAAATTGCGTAATCATAGGCCTCCAGGCTGCAGCGATTTAGTTTTGGGGTACACTTGCTGTTGTACACGCCCACACCATGAGACGAGCGCCATGAGACGAGCGCCATCACGCAGAAGTCTCCAGGCTGCAGCCATACCCGTCACACCACACACATGCTCAGCCCCGCACTCAGGTGACAGCTCTGGGCTGAGTAGAGTTGATATCGCGGTGGTGTGTGCAGTAAAGCCCAGCCAGGCAGTTGGAGATGGAGATGAACGTAAAAAAAGTTAACAGTGAGCCACCCGCAGAAGCATGTAATACATTGTGTTGTTAAAGGAAAAGTCATTCTATTTGCTGATAATTATTTTAGTAGACTGGGTAAGCCTATAGACCCTTTAATGACCCACGTCACGAATGATGTCACAGCTTTAGCTGGAGGCAAAAGAGGAAGCCCGCGGCCGTGACCGAAAAGTCCCAGGCGAATTTGACTCCCCATCCGGCCCTGTTCACAGGAGTGATCACTGCAGGGGGATGGGACGGCAAACAGGAGAGAGATGGCAGATCTGGTGGCCTGGAGTCAGAACGGGTTTTACCACGGAAAGGATTGTTGATCCAAGGTAAATGGTGGAGCTGCACTCATTTATACACATAGAGGAGGCTGAGGTGGAGAAAGTGAAAACCTTCAAGTTACTCTGAGTTCACATCAGCACGGATCTCATCTGGTCTCACAACACACACCATACTGTAAGCAGCTGCTGTGCTTTCTGTGAGCACGCCCGCCAAAGGTCTTTGTAACTTCTACAAGAGTCCAATTTAGTGTCCAGAGCAGCTCCATCTCTGTGTGGTACAGTGACCACACAGCTCAGGACAGGAAGGCTCTACAGTGAGTGAATAAGTTTAGATCACAGACCCAACACAGCCTCTTCACACTTCTGTCATCAGGCAGGCGCTACAAAGAGTGTGGCCCCTACAGGCAGTGCAGGAGATAATAGGATTTTTTTTTGCATTCTGCCAAGTACAAATGTGTTCAGTGAAAAGCTTGGTTTTTAGTCTTTTCTTGAAGACAGAGAGGGATTCTGCAGATTGAGCGTAGTTTAGTAACTCATTCCACCACAGGAGAACCACAGAGGAGAAGAGTCTAGCTGTCGAGCGGCCCTGTTGTGGTGGTTGTATCAGGCACTTTTAGTTGGCTATGCGGTAGGGAGCGTAGACATTGTTATGGACACAGGTAGCTGTGAGCCATCTGGGTTCTGGATGGTTTTCTGCTGGGCTTTTTTGTGTGGGGTAATTGCATGTGTGGGTTCAGCTGTGGCTGTTGTCAGAGTCTTTTCAGAGTCTCTCTGGAACACCAGCTGTCAGCCATTTCACCTAATGGTTCTGGAGATGACGGCCTGCACTGCCCTGTTCTCCCCACCTTCAGCCCTTCCTGACTGGGCCACCCTCCAGTTCCCCTCCACCACTATCCAATCAGATGCAGCCAGCACCACACCTGCAGACTACATATCTGCCACCATGTTAGTAGTTGGGTTGGTTGGTATCACTGACCAGTCTGCCCTGGTGCCTCATTGTATGTGATCATTTGTTTGTATGTTGATGTGTGTCAGTCTGCAGGTATGTGTGGTTGGATTTGTGGGGAGCACAGATGCTTTGGTCTGTAGACACTCTTGGTGAGTTCTACAGACACTTTGGGCTTCTGTTGGCGGCTGCTACTTTGATGTGGAGCCTGGGGACTGCTAATTTAGTGAATAAGCCATTTGAGTGTTTGTGACCTGTGTGGTCTGTGTGTAAGAGTGAGACACCAGTTTTGTTTAGTTTGTTTTGGCACTCTTTGTGCTAGTTTTTGTTACTGGTGGTGGGTGTTGCTGATGTACTTATGTTTGGCTAGGGAATGTAGTTGTTTTGGGTTTAGATAGTTTGCAAACTCTATTAGCCTTCATTTGTTATATTCTGTTCTTTGATTTAGCAACACTCACCAGTTTTGTGTTCCATTCACCACTAAGCAATAAATCCCTTCACCTGAACCAATAACGTCTGGTTTTTTGTTGCATCCAGCCAACCGCTAGAGGTTGGACCGTAACAACCTGAATGACAGAATTCAGGTAGGAAGGAGCTTTTTTCATTGTAGTTCTTAATGCAAGTGTCAGAGTTGTGAATTTTATGTGGTCAGCAACTGGAAACCAGTGAAGGGATCTGAATAGCGGGATGATGTGCTGTTTTTGGCTGGTTGAAAACCAGACATGCTGCTGCATTCTGGATCATCTGCAGAAGTTTGACCATACATGCGGGGAGGCCTTCTAGTAAGGAGTTACAGTAGTCGATGCGTGATATTACTGAAGCCTGTACCAGGAGTTGTGCTGCATGTTCAGACAGGTATGGTCTGATCTTCCTGATGTTGTACAGGGCAAATTGACACAATTGATGAACAGAGGCCACATGATCCTTGAGGGTTAGTTGATCGTCGATCATAACATCCAAGTCTATGGCAGATTTTATGGGTTTTAGTTGGCTTGATTCAAGCTGGATTATAGTGGCAAATAAACCAAATCTGAAAAAAAATCTCTTCATCCCTCAAAATTAGCCGATTTCTATGTGTAAAAACCTTGATTTTTCATGAAGCCCTGCAAAATTTTGTGTTCATAAAGGGAATATTTTCAAGGTTGCAGGCCGTCACAGTACTAAGGGGCAGGTCTTAATTTAGATATTTTTAAGTTGAGCCACTTTCTCCAGAATTGAGCCCTTGTAATTTCCTTTGTAAAGGAGAAAGACCCATCCACTCCAGGTGTCACAATCTAAAGCCAAAATCTTTACATTGTTCAGCACAGTTTTTTTCTATAGCCAACTTTAGGCATCAATATCATTAATTAAATCATGGCTTCAATATCAAAACCATTTTAATGTCTGACATAGATACCTAACATCTGTTATCCATTGGCTAATAATTTACTGGAAAAAGTGCTTTTTAGGTAAAATTTAATGAATCATATCACCAAGTGGGATAGGTGGTTGGTCAAAACAAGTTAAAGGACATGAAACGTGTCTTTTTTATTTTTTACCAATATGGCACTTGTCAGCCTTTAAGGTTGCCGTTTGGTAAAACCATGGCTGACATTTACATACTCTCAGGCTGAATCCCAAACCGCCCCCCACACACTCCCTCTCCACTACCGAGTGTCACTCCAAAAGAAGTCACATTCGCAGCTGTGGAGGGCACCTATTATTGAAGGGGGAGGGTATAAATACGATCGTCAGGAATGGGACGCCCTGTCGCCTCACCAGAAAATGGAAGACGTCATCACCATGGTAACACAAAGACGCCTACTGTCATGGCTGTAGCGCTGTGGCACAGGTTGCAACTAACAAGGATCGCTGCTGCTTCCAGAAGACGAAAGCATCCCACTTTTTTTCACTTACGTTTTCCAATCCTATTATCTGGCATTTCAAATCCAACAAATGAATGAATTAATTCTGTCAGTTGTGTTCAAATTTTAAGGTGTCAGGGGGTGCCCAATTAAATCAAACGTCAGCAGAGAAGAAGATTTGTTTCTTTTGATTTATCTTTTTACACCACTCTTTTTGTGATGTTCTGTCAGTGTGAAAAAGGCGTGGGAGAAATAATGGACGCATGTGGAACTTACATCAATATGTTTGTTTCCTCCTCCATTTCGACGTTGCACTTCCTGAAAAAGTTGTCCAGAGTGAGCATCGATGCAGACTCGCTATTTAAGGGCTGAACAGTCCACTCTCCCTCCACACTATGCGGTTTGGGACGGCCCTTAATATGGAGGACCCTCCGCGGGAACGCGCAAATGGAGGGGTAGTGTGTAGGGATAGTGTGTAGGGGGCGGTTTGGGATTCAGCCACATTCTCTGTGGCTAACTGCCATTTCTTGCTACTCAGTTGATGACTGAATCTTATATGGTATTTCTCTTACATGTCTTCGACCAGCAAATAATGATCAACTATCACTGAGAAGCAGCCAAAAACAGCAAATTAGGAGGTTTTCATCCTGGTTCACCGGATCAGAAGTAAACATTTCTGTCAGCAGAATTTGGGGGGTTGTCATGAGTGATAAAGAGAATCGTCACTGTTATGTACATAAAGTTGTGTAAATGTTTCTACATTTACCCTGAGCTATTCAATGGGAACATATGTCAGAGCTTTTAAAACTTTTTGATGGAACTGAGGATTTAGAATTTTTTTAAAACGGAATTATATTCATCAGAATTTTAAGAACTTTATTTTGCTTTCATATCAGTAACATCAAAGCATTTTTTAACATTCCTGAATACAAAAGTTGATGCTAACAGCACTCACAACAAACAATTTGCATCAGTATATCTTTTACTTTCCTCTTGTTTTAACTATCAAACAAAACCTAACAAAAACACAAACAATGCTGTTATTCACAATTCTATGCAAGACAGCTGCTGTTAGATGTATAGACAACGTGTAAAAATAAGCAGATTAGAAACTGCATGTTGCAAGACAGAGAAAAAAATGTCTTTTGCTTTCTAAAATTCTACTTTCTCACATGTCTGAAACAGTAACAAAGCTGGTTTAAGCACTATGAGGTTGTGCACAGATGAGAAGCAAAACTAAGAAAACAAGACCACAGAGACCAGCGGTGCCACCAACAGCAGAATACCAGCAGTTGTACTGGTGGCACTGTTGCAGAAGTTGCCCTGGCAGCAGCTGTTGTCCATTCCAATGGCTCCCAACTTCTGAGCATATTGGACACTTGAACATACCGTCTTGGAAGCACAGCCCTTCACTGTCACGGCCTGCCCTCCTGTAGCCACTGTCAGAATTATAATAATGTCAGTGTTCCAGCTTCAAGTTGTGATAAATGTGCTAGAGTCACTAAACATTCCTCTGAGAGGAGGAAATATATGGAGTACATAGTAGACACTACAAGCTGTAGGGCTGTTACCTGTTGATGAGATGCAGTAGTCCTCGTCCCCCACACAGTTCAGAGTTGCATTGCACGATTGTCCATCACAGTAGAAACACTTTTTGCCATTTGGGGAGGACTGACCGACATCTGTCAAATAGAACGTACAATATTTGGAGAGGAAAAGGAGCTGTAGAGGGTGACCTGCAGTCCATTTCACTAACTACTAACCAACCATTGAAAAATTAGCATATAAATTCAGTCACACCCAGCCAACAATATAATGTGAAATGTGCAATAGTCACCACTGCCTCATTCACTCCATTATTTATATCCACTGTTATATATACTGTACATTTGTAAATAGACAATGTTTGACAATGCATTATTTTCTAAGATTTATTTGCACTGAAAAGGAGAAGCTCTCCAATTTCGTTATACACTGTATAATGACAAGAAGGCATATTCTATTCTATTCTATTCCAAGATTTCTGCCACTGGTTTGTTTGTAGAATGACAGTTATCAAATAAAACATAGATTTCCAGTGCAGGAAATGCTTGTTATATTTACAGTGTGTGACTATGAGAAGCTGAGTTTACAGTTTGGGTTGCCACAACCTTCAGCTCCTCTGTCAAAGAGGATCCTGACTGGTCTTGTTCCTCTGACAATTTCTGCTTCACACTGTCAGTAAAATCATGCTTTTAATTCTGGTAGTTTCAGTAAAACAAAACATGACAAATTTAACCAGCCCTAACTTCGAAGGCAGTCATATGGTTTGCATAGTTTTTGCTCATGCAAGTAAATGGTGGTTTCAAGGGGGGAAAAAGTCTCCCAGTGCTGCAAAGATGCATCAACAGACAATAAGTTACCCGGAGCAGGTTGAGTGTTGCAGAGATCGGAGGTGCAGCACCTGCTGGTAAATTCACCCTTTGCCATTCCAAAGTTGGCTGACCCTTTGACACATACTGCAGGTAGCACACAGGCTTTCAATGCAAAATCATCGAGTTTTGAACCTCCTGCAAGAAAAGTAAGTGGCAGCTGTAAACCGAGCCAGTGCCATGAAAGAATAAAACCAGGGAAGTACCAACAAACAAACCTTCATATAACACGACTCTCATCGCGCCACACTGTTGATCCTGTAGAGGACATTCTACAGTGTCGGTGCAGGTTCCAGAGTTATCCATTAAACACTGATAACATTTCAGGGTGGAGGCTGATGAAACACAAGATAAGGCAAATCAACTTCACTTGTCTACAAAAAAAGTAGAGCTGTCTATTAAAAAAAAAGTTTTAACACATTAACTCTGAAGTGAATGAATCAGATTTTTAAATACAACTGCTATCCAACATGCGCCAGCTGCAATTCTGATGTGTTTCCTGAAGCCTGTAGCTTGTACACGAAGTAAATTGTCTGTGCAAAAGCTGCAAATGTGTAACATCCATCCATCATCTATACACCACTTAATCCTCATTAGGGTAGCGGGGGTGCTGGAGTCTATCCCAGCTGACTCGGGTCTTGCCCTTACTGAAGGCAGGGGACACCCTCGCCAGTCTGTCACAGGGCTACATATACAGACAGACAATCACACTCACATTCACACCTACGGGCAATTTAGAATCATTTTTGGACTGTGGGAGGAAGATGGAGTACCCTGAGAAAACCCACGCATGCACAGGGAGAACATGCAAACTCCATGCAGAAAGATCCCAGGCCCAGGCCTTGACGTGAACCAGGGATCTTCTTGCTGCAAGGCGAAAGTGCTAACCACTACGCAGCCCAAATATGTAATAGAAAATCAAAAAGCACGCATCATATATGCTGGATTTAAATAAACCATGTCTTTAGCAGTGTTTGAAAAGGCCAAAATGTTGGAGAGAAAAGTGAAACAACACGAAGAAAGAAAACAACAGAATGAAAACTTGCCTTTGGGGAGAAGCACAATCCCAAGGATCAGCACAAGGAGACGCATTTTTGATGGTGGGAAACAAGTGAGATTTAGTTTGATCTCTTCGGGCTAGAAGAAGCTCTTCTGAGGTGTTGTCTTCACTCTCAGACCACACCCTCATTTATTTGACGGAGACGAAATGTGACTTTTTTTTTTTTTTTAAAGCCTTAAAACACTTTATCTTTTTTCTTTTAAAAAAAAATATCCGGACTTCCGGTTGAGCGACCATGAGGGCAGCAGGCTAAGTCAGCGGCTCCCCCTCAATTACTATCTATACCTCCTGTACCTTGGTTAAAACAATTTCTAGATTTTTGTAAATTGCAGTAGGGGCACAAAATATGCCTAGGAGCCAGCAGAAGAAGTCAATCCACGGTAAAGGACCCGAGCAGCTCCCCAAGAACAACGAACCACTCGCCGACGAGAGCAACGCTAGCACTAGCCAGCTAGCCACAGAGGCGCAACAGCTGGAGGAAAGCATGGCGAACCTGGACGTGATTCTTAAAGAACTGAGAGATTTTCGGAAAGAAAACGGCGGAGCGCTGAGGGAGATTAAGGAAGAAATTGACAAGACTAACACCAGAATTGCTGAAGAGAGAATTGCAGAGGCGGAGGAGAGAGTACAGGGAGTGGAGGCAGCAGTGATGGAGCTAATTAAGCTACAGACTCACCTGGAGGCGAAGCTCACGGACTAGGAGGGTCGGTCCAGAAGGAAGAACATTCGGATCCATGGCATTTGTGAAAGGGCTGAAGACAGCTCATCCTCTGTGATTTCTTTTGTGGAATTGCTCTTAAAAGAGAAACTGGACCTTCCACCCTCCGCGGATCTGATGATAGAGAGTGCGCATCGGGCTCTGGGCCCCCGCCAGACCGGAGAAGCCCCGCCGCTATCAATAATAGTTAAATTTACGAGCCACCGAACCAAGGAGGACATAATAAAGGCGGCATGGCAGAAACGGGGCTTTGTGTTCCAGGAGAAAAGAGTTAACATTGACCATGACTATGCTCCAGAGGTCCTCAAGAAACGTAAAGAATACGCGGAGGCAAAACGGGTGTTGAGGGAGCAAAACATAAGATTCCAAACACCGTTCCCAGCCAAGCTGAGAGTTTTCTTCCAGGATGAGACCCGAGTGTACAGTTCTGCGGAGGAGGCGACCAAAGACATGACAGCGAGAGGCCTGCAAGTGAAAGTATTCAAGCCGCCAGAGACCTGGGCAGAGAGGATCAAACGGCTGACCTGGCGCACAGCCAGCCGCAGGAACAACTCCGAGTCGTCCGGGACCCGACCGAGGTACAAGGAGAAGCTGGACGCTTTCAGGAGAACCTAACTGATTTTGACTGAGTAGCAAGTGCAGAAATACATTTTTCTTTATCCTAATGTTGGGACAATGTCTCGTCGTGGAAGGACACTTAAATTGGTCAAGCTGATGGTGAGTTCTATTGCAATATTTGAATTAACGCAACGTTTCTTTAAACATCCTGTTCCCTGTAACATATAAAAGAACCTTGGTTTAATATAGTAATATCTCCATGTCTTATAGTAATGGCTTTGTTTAATAAGTGAATGTGTGTGTGTGTGTGTGTGGGGGGGGGGGGGGGGGTTGGATGACGACTGTTTTTCTCCTGTATTACAGCTCACTTTTTTTCAAAGAGGACCCTCTATCCCTTTTGGGAGAGGATCGTTTTCCCTCGAAACCGTCAAGACACCACGGTTTACACACGGTCATACATAGGACCCCAGTTCAGGAAGTCTTCTGTGTTTTTTTGTTCATCGTGTTCCACATTACTATGTTCTGATTTAATTTGGGGTTGCTTTGGTTTCGTGTGTAGCAAAGGGATGCTGTTACAATGGAGTCAAGTCAGAAGATGTCAACAAAAAGAGTATGTCATCAGGTCTGATTAAGGTCGTTTCATATAATGTGAATGGTCTTCTCAATCCTATCAAGAGGAGCAAGTTACTGAGTAAAATGAAAAGGGACAAGGTGGGAGTTGTGTTCCTACAGGAAACGCATCTCAGAACAGTGGTGTAGTCTACATGATATGCAGGAATACGCAGAATACCCACTAGAAAATTTTCCAAATTTCTGTATACCCACTTAAAAATGCGCAAAGATACGTATACCCAGGGGTGTAAACACGCAGGTATACGCCATGTACTCACTAGAAAAGGTCCCGAATTTCCATATAACCACTTAAAATGTGCAAACATATGTATCAGTATGTTTTTTGACATAACGTTCACTTTCCCGTTCATAAATTCGTCTTCTCTGTGTCAGGAAGCGGTGAAGCTGTGTGGGACGGGGAAAGGTGTCTGGCTGAGAACAGGGCTCACTTCAAAGGCAGACCGCGACCCGGACCCAGACGCTGTCTCTACGGTGTAAATTTGACAGGTCGCTTCTATTTTACCGGTGCAGCTTTCCAGTGTTTATCATTGGTCTATCAGCTCAGAAACGCACAGACCAATTATGTACGAGTTCAGGCATCCCACGTGACGCTACTCAGCCAATGAAGTCTCTGCATCGCAGCTCTGCCTTCAAAAAGCAGTTGAGAGATGAGCGACAGAGAGGACGACAGTAGTGATGGAAGTTCAGCACTTTTCAGAGAGCTTTTGGCACTGCTTCCAAAGAAAAGCCGGTTCTTTCGGCTCCCAAACGGCTCCTAATTTATTATAGTTTGTAGCCTCATATTTAGCCTAACCAGGCAAATGTGAATCATTTGTGTTTTTACAAACACTTTTCCATTCAGTGTTTTTATGAGAAGCCTTATAATTGACTCATTTTGTGCATTTATTTTGTTACAAAAACAGGCATTCTTACTTTTGTTTAATATTTCAATCAAACTTTTTTGCACAAAAAAAAACAAATGAACAAAACTCTGCACATGAACCCACAGAACCAGAACCAGAACAGAAACAGAACCAGACTCAGTATTCAAACAGTATAAATGTCCTCAGTGCAGGGTGAGATTCAGACAAATCAGAAGCCTGAGCTTGGATGGGCTGATACCATTTCTTCTTTCAGTGAATATCTGCCGTGTTTTTGAGAAGATTCTCTCAGATGGAAGAAGTTGTCTCTCCTCCATCACCTTCACCAGGTGGGGCAGACTGAGGCCTTGTCCTGCTCCAGCTCAGTGGGTCGTCTGCTGGTTGGATGAGGGCTTCCTCTAGATATGATGCTCCATTACCACATCAGCTGTAGGATTTCTCCTGAATCATCTCCTGTAGCTCTTCCATCAAAGAGGCTCCACACAGCAGAAGTTTGAGGTTCCTCCTCCACTTTGTCCTCTCATGGTGGAGGTGTCAGGCTGCTGCTGCTGCTCTTATTCTCTGAAGTTTCTCATCAACAGCTCTGTTGTCACTGAAGGCAAGCTTCTTTAATCTAGGATCCAGTACCATGTTTTCTGCTAGGACAGTGTTAAACTCCATACTCCATTAAATGCGTTGGGAGTCGACTCTCAGATTCACTACAAAGCATCGACTCTTAGAGTTGTATCTTTTGTGCTATACACATGACTAGTGGACAGACTGTGGTCACATGCTGACTATGTTTGCTCAACATACAGCTGTAAGGCAGCTTTCTCAACTATGAACATAATCAAAACTAAATATTCCAGACTCACCAATGAGCTCCTCTAAATATGTTTGAGAACAGCTCTGACACCATTCAGGCCATGGTTCAAAACACTGGCAGGACAAGCAGCAGCTCAGTTCTCCCATTAAGCAGCAGAGATATAAGGGGAGTGATATGAGACAGAAAAAAATGTAAAAGTGTTCAAATGTTTACATTTATGAGATTTAGGTATTTGTAAAGATGTTAATAAGTTCGTTCAGGTTGTTCAGCCACGTTTTTTTTCAAGGTCTAAACTTTATTTTTTAGATATACAGATATATATATAAGTTATTTATTAATAAATGTCAAAATGTTTTTCAACCGTACTGAATTTATTTGATGGTCAGTTTTTGATTTCAGGCAGACTCTAATAAAACTACCAGGTTACATCAACATATATCGCACTAACTCAGTTAGACATTATGATGTTCTGGACCTTTGTTTTAATCCATTTTCTCTGACTGGACCTCTCTAAATTTTAGCTGAATACCCCTGGCTTAGAAGAAGATGGACATGAGTCAACAACTTCTAATGACCCAACATCAGTCAGTGGAGAAAAAATAACAAAAAGAAAGCAAAGCCAAATTATCCTATTTCAATGTTTTAATAAGCCTGTTGCCTGTCCTGTGAATACTGCCGCTTTAGGAAACACTACAGCTGGAGATGAGGTTAACGTTTAGGAAAGGGAGCCTGATGAAGAGGAAACATCAGCTCTACCTGATGAAGAGGAAACATCAGGTCTACCTGATGGCAGGAGGAGGAGCTGCTGACGCTATAATGTCTGTAAGTATCCAATTGGTGGTTTGAAAGAAACGGAGCTGCTGCTGCTGTGTGTACGTGTGTGCGTGTGTGCGTGCGTGCATACGTGTGAGTGCACGCGCACATATATGAGAACCTGACCTGGCTTATGAGGCTGGAGTATACCCACTAGAAAAAACTAGACTACACCACTGCCTCAGAACCAGAAAATGCTAAACTTAAGCGTATGGGTTACAGCCAGGTCTTCTCATCCTCATATAAATCTGGACCTAGAAGGGGAGTGACAATCCTGATAGCAAGGAACCTCAATTTTGAAGTGCATTTGGAAACCAAAGACAAAGAGGGGAGATATATCATGGTAGGGGGGAAGATTAGAGGAGACTGATGTCACATTTTTGAGTGTATATGCTCCGCCTGGAGCAGACTGGTCTTTTTACAGGCAAAATTTTTGATCTTATGGTAACTAAAGCGTCATGATTTGTGGAGGAGATTTAAATATTAGGTTGAACCCAAAATTGGACTCTTCTCGGGGGCCGGGCCCTCAGAACAGATCACTCTGCAGAAAAATTAACCCTTTAAGCTTCAGTCATTTCCAGCCGTTTTCAGTACAAAAAATCGCTAATATTCTATTTTTAAATAAAAAAAATTACGAAAAATACGGGGAATATTGGACGGGCATCGCGAGGTGCATTTCCTTGAAAATGACTGATTCGGGGATTTTATACCGACTTCAGGACATGTTTTGGACAAAATAGTTTACTGGCTTGTGTCATCTGGATGTAAAAGGTTGGATTATGGCCGTTTTTTATGGAATCTTTTTTTTTGTGTGTAATAATAAACCCGGAAATGTGAGTCGCGCTGTGTGCGTTGAAGCCGTGTATAGAGAACGGATGGATGAATATTTGTTTTTGTCGGACAAATGTGTTTTTCTCACCCGCTGTGGTAATCACATCTGAAAGTGCTTTATACCGGCGGATTCATGAGAATCTAAGCTTTCCATCGGTGTATAGTGTTTGTATAATCGTGTTTGCAGCCGTCGGACATTCCTGAAATTCCTATGCAAATTAGTAGGTGTACCGCCGGCGGTACACTGACGCTTAAAGGGTTAACAGTATAATGCAAGACTCGGGGATAATTGATGTGTGGAGGGAGTTTCACCCCACAACTAAAGATTTTACTTTCTTTTCATCTTCCCATTCCTCCTACTCGCGAATTGACTATTTCTTAATGTTTCACAAAGATGTACATGCAATTAAATCATGTGGCATTGGTATAATGGACATATCAGACCACTGTCCAGTTCAAATAGAAATGAAGTTTCACTTCAAAAGGAGAATCACCTCATGGAGGCTAAATTCCTCCATTCTAAATGAGAAAATGAAGGGGGAATTGAAGGGAGAATTGGAGAACTACCTGAAAGAAAATGATAATGGAGAAGGCTCTCAAAGCAGTGTTACGAGGAAAGATAATTGCTAAAACAGGTGCATTGAAAAAAATTGAACCAACAGAAAATACTCAATCTGGAAGCAGAACTACAAAGGCTACAAAGACTACATCAAACTACCCTGGATCCAAATCTTGCCAAAGAAATGGGACAGGTAAAATCTCAACTGAATAATATACAAACGCAAAGCATGCTTAAGAATATGCTGTTTATTAAACAGAAATACTATGAGGTGGGTAGCAAGTCAACAAAACTATTGGCATACAGACTAAAAAAGCAGTAAGCTGAGAGGAACATTTATATGATAAGAGACCCCGACGACAAGGTAATAAAATATGACTCTGGATGACATTAGCAAGAGTTTTGAAGCATTCTATAAACGTTTGTACACTCAACCGAGTTTAGTGAACGATCATAATGTAGAATGTGTGCTTAACGCGTTGAATCTCCCAACAGTGTCAGATGCTCAAAATGAAGCCTTAAAGGGGAACTTTGGTTTTTTTCAACCTGGGGTCTGTTTCCATATGTAATTTCATACATGTGAGTGATGGAGAAAAGAATTTTCATATACACACGTGGACAAAATTGTTGGTACCCCTCAGTTAAAGAAGGAAAAACCCACAATTCTCACTGAAATCACTTGAAACTCACAAAAGTAACAATAAATAAAAATTTATTGAAAATTAAATAATCAAAATCAGCCATCACTTTTGAATTGTTGATTAACATAATTATTAAAAAAAACAAACTAATGAAATAGGGCTGGACAAAAATGATGGTACCCATAACTTAATATTTTGTTGCACAACCTTTTGAGGCAATCACTGCAATTAAACGATTTCTGTATTTGTCAATGAGCGTTCTGCAGCTGTCAACAGGTATTTTGGCCCACTCCTCATGAGCAAACAGCTCCAGTTGTCTCAGGTTTGATGGGTGTCTTCTCCAAATGGCATGTTTCAGCTCCTTCCACATATGTTCAATGGGATTCAGATCTGGGCTCATAGAAGGCCACTTTAGAATAGTCCAACGCTTTTCTCTCAGCCATTCTTGGGTGTTTTTGGCTGTGTGTTTTGGATCGTTGTCCTGTTGGAAGACCCATGACCTGCGACTGAGACCAAGCTTTCTGACACTAGGCAGCACATTTCTCTCCAGAATGCCTTGATAGTCTTCAGATTTCATCGTACCTTGCACACTTTCAAGACACCCTGTGCCAGATGCAGCAAAGCAGCCCCAAAACATTACTGAGCCTCCTCCATGTTTCACCGTAGGGACAGTGTTCTTTTCTTCGTATGCTTGGTTTTTGAGTCTATGAACATAGAGTTGATGTGCCTTACCAAAAAGCTCCAGTTTGGTCTCATCTGTCCAAAGGACATTCTCCCAGAAGCTTTGTGGCTTGTCAACATGCATTTTTGCAAATTCCAGTCTCGCTTTTTTATGGGTTTTTTTCAGCAGTGGTGTCCTCCTTGGTCGTCTCCCATGAAGTCCACTTTGGCTCAAACGACGACGAATGGTGCGATCTGACACTGATGTACCTTGGCCTTGGAGTTCACCTTTAATTTCTTTGGAGGTTGCTCTGGGCTCTTTGGATACAATTCGAACGATCCGTCTCTTCAATTTGTCATCAATTTTCCTCTTGCGGCCATGTCCAGGGAGGTTGGCTACTGTCCCGTGGGTCTTGAACTTCTGAGTAATATGAGCCACTGTTGTCACAGGAACTTCAAGCTGTTTAGAGATGGTCTTATAGCCTTTACCTTTAAGATGTTTGTCTATAATTTTTTTTCGGATGTCCTGGGACAATTCTCTCCTTCGCTTTCTGTTGTCCATGTTCAGTGTGGTACACACCTTTTCACCAAACAGCAGGGTGACTACTTGTCTCCCTTTAAATAGGCAGACTGACTGACTATGAGTTTGGAAACACCTGTGATGTCAATTAAATGACACACCTGAGTTAATCATGTCACTCTGGTCAAATAGTTTTCAATCTTTTATAGAGGTACCATCATTTTTGTCCAGGCCTGTTTCATTAGTTTGTTTTTTTAAATAATTATGTTAATCAACAATTCAAAAGTAACGGCTGTTTTTGATTATTTAATTTTCAATAAATTTTTATTTATTGTTACTTTTGTGAGTTTCAAGTGATTTCAGTGAGAATTGTGGGTTTTTCCTTCTTTAACTGAGGGGTACCAACAATTTTGTCCACGTGTGTAGCTCCAGTATTTAGCCAGGCAGGCAGCTTAGCAGCTCAGCTAGCAGTTCGGCTAGCGAAAAGTATGGGGCAGCTGGCCCCCCCCCCCGCGTCAAAGTCCGCCCTAACGTGCTTTTTGCCCCACACTGACCGGCTCAGATAGTCTCAATGAGTGTGCGTTCACTCGCACACTCATTGAGAGGTCCAGCTTCACTTCTCATCTCATACTAGAGATGAGAAGTGAACGAAAACCTCCACATTACCTGGCGATCGCTCTTTGTTGTGGTCTGTATCCAAATCTCAGGACGCTAGAACGCAAATCTCGTTCCGAAATCGCGCGGTAGCTCATGCCAAAACCGGTGTTTTGTTCTTCGGTAAAATGCCACCACAACTTACCGGTTACTGTAAGACATACTTATCTAGAACTCTACAATTCTACAATTTCATTTAGCAGACGCTTTTGTCCAAAGCGACGTACAACACAAGCAAGAATTCAGACATAAGGAAAAACCTTTAGTAAGTGCTTCAAGTGTGATTGGTCAAACATGTTGCCATCAAGTTGCAGAAGAATTGCCCCCCCCCCCCCCCCCACACACACACACACACACACACACACACACACACACACACACACACACACACACACACACACACACACACACACAGCCTTTTTTTATTTTTTTACTTTGTCAGCGCTAAATAAGTGCTGAGTTTTGGACCTCCTGACTTATTCTACCCCTAAGGTGGAGTCACATTAGGTCCCTAGGTGTTCAAACAATTGAGTCTTCAATTGTCTCTTAAAAGTAGAAAGGGTAGAAAGGGACTCAGCAGCATGCACAGAGTTTGGTAATTTGTTCCACCATTTGGGAACAACAGAGGAACAACTCTGCTGGTTGCCAGTAAAAAAGCCATTACAAAAAATGGCTATGTAAGGACTCGCCATCAATAGAAGACTGGTTTAATGTGGTGCATGATATTTATGTAATGGAGAAAATGGCATTTGCATTGAGAAATGTTGGAATGGTTGGATTGAGTTTATCAGCCCATATAGATCAGACTTTAATTGACATAAACTGAAATATGACACTCCCTGGTTCTCAGCTGCACAGGTTCATTTGTTTTTTTGTCTTTGATTATCTCTTTTTCTAGTGTGCATGTAGGTGTTCTATTTTTTTAATGATTTTTAAACACCTGTTTTGTATACCTATTCATTTATAAATTTGAAAAAAAGTTTGTAATGTACGCTTGTAAGAAATTGTGTATCTGCTGATGTATTTATTGAATAAAAAGAGAATTTTTTTAAAAATCCATATTTTTGCTTTCTGCTATATTTTCCATCCATATTTAACAATTAAAGGGTGCAAGTTGACATCTTTTTGGTTGGCAAAAAAAGGCAACTTCTCTTTGCTCTGGAGTTTTTCATCTGTTGGCTGCAAGGTCAGACTGTCAGCTGGACCTCAAATCAAAAGTCTCAAAGATCACAGGTTTGCTTCATGCAGAGTTACACATTTGTTTGTAAAGTATCATTGAACTGATTTCAAATTTTTTTCTTTCAAATAATTATCAGAGAAAAGCTGTATTATTCCATCATGAGTACTTTAAGTATGCAACCAACAATGTAATTATTAATAGACCTGCCAGTTACTTTTCTTTGATAATCAACAGCTAATCAGTCATAAAGTAGTAGAGAATGTATTCATTATGTGGCCATGAGTCAGTGAAACATAAGATAACATATTCAGATGTCTTGTAATTGTCAGACAGAAGAGTGAAAACCCCCAAAATGTTGACATGACTAAAATTGAATTCCCTTATCTAAACTGGTAAACAGTCACATTTAAGTTAGTGGCAGCAAAAGAAAAAAAAAATACATTAAATCTACTTTTCTGTAGTTGTAGGATCCCCAAAGAAAAAACAAAGATGATAATGTAGCCATCCTTTGAGTTTTCTCAGCAAGAAGTTTGTTTTTACATAAGTAGCAACTGTTAAATATCATTTCTGAATGGTTAATAATAAATTTTAAAAAAAGAAGTGTTTTTTGAAAAAAATGAAACTGTTCTTTTTTTGGGGAAACTACAGTTACAGCCCACCCACACATTTGACGTAGGCAGTCATGTGAAAGCAGTTCATCCACTATACCAGTAGAGACTTGTACCACACATGAAGCCTTTTTACTGGAGCTTATTATTTATTTTGAGTAAATGACAATTACCTTACTTTTTTAATTTACATTTTAAAGATATTAAAAAATAACTTACAGAAGGCATCAGTACACCACAACTGCAGTCACATGCAATGAATAATGTCTTGATCATAAAAAGGTTATCTCATCATGCTTGGACATGTCCAGAGAACTGGATTGCTGCATCTTCTCACTCTCACCACTGCTGTAGCGTCTTAGTTAACATTACATTTCCCGAGGGCAGGAAGAGGCAGCTTTCTGATCTGCATCCAAAAGGTGATGCTAACAGCACTCACCACCAAAAATTTGCATCAGTACATCTTTTACTTTCCTCTTGTTTTAACTATCAAACAGTTGCTGTTAGATGTATAGGCAACATGTACAAATAAAATGTAAAAATAAGCAGATTAGAAACTGCATGTTGCTAGACAGAAAAAAAAAAAAAAAAAAAAGAATGCTTTCTAAATTTCTACTTTCTCACACATGTCTGAAACAGTAACAAGGCAGGTTTAAGCACTATGAAGTTGTGCACATTTGAGAAGCAAAACTAAAAACAAGACCACAGAGACCAGCGGTGCCACTAACAGCAGAATACCAGCAGTTGGACTGGTGGCACCGTTGCAGAAGTCGCCCTGGCAGCAGCTGGTGTCCTTTCCCATGCCCATCGTCTGAACATGTTGGATACTTGAGCACACAACCTTTGAAGCACAGCCCTTCACAGTCACCAGCTGCCCTCCTGTATCCACTGTCAGAATGATAATGTTAGTGTGCCAGCTTCAAGCTGTGATAAATGTGCTAGAGTCACTAAACATTATTATGGCATGTAGTGGTAGACACTACAAGCTGTAGGGCTGTTACCCGTTGATGAGATGCAGTAGTCCTCGTCCCCCACACAGTTCAGAGTTGCAGTGCACGATCGTCCATCACAGTAGAAGCACTTTTTGCCATTTGGGTAGGATTGACCGACATCTGTGAAATAAAACATATTTCGAGAGGAAAAGGAGCTGCAGGAGGTGACCTCAGACCGTTTCACTGACAACTAACCAACCATATAAATATGAGCATATAAATGCAAAGATTTCTGCCATTGATTTGTTTGTAGAGTCACTGTTAATAAAACAGATTTCCAATGCAGGAAATGTTGGTTATATTTACAGTGTGTGACTATGAGAAGCTGAGTTTACATTTTGGGTTGCCACACCCTTCAGCTCCTCTGTCAAAGATGATCCTGACTGGTCTTGTTTCTCTGACAATTTGTGTCTCAATTCTGGTAGTTTCAGCAGAAAAAAAAAAAAAAAAATTTAACCAGCACTAACTTTGAAGGCAGTCATATGGTTTGCATAATTTTTGCTCATGCAACAAAATGCTGGTTTCAAGAAAAAAAAAAAAAAAAAAAAAAAAAAGCCTCCCAGTGCTTCAAAGATGCATCAGATGTAAAATGTAAGTTACCCCGGGCAGCTTGAGTGTTGCAGAGATCAGAGGTGCAGCACCTGCTGACAAATACAGTCTTTGTGATTCCAAAGTTGACTGACCCTTTGACACAATCTGCAGGCAAACAAACAAACAAAAAAAAATATATATATATATATATATGTGTCTTTAGTGGCATAATCAGAACATTTTGAACCTCCTGCAATAAAGAGCGGCAGCTGTAAACTGAGCCAGTGCCAAGAAATAAAAATAGGGACCTACTAACATACCTGCATATGACACGACTCATCACGACACACTGATCACCCTCTACAGGAAAATGCTACAGTGTCAGTGCAGTTTCCAGAGTTTTCCATTAAACACTGATGACATTTCAGGGTGAAGGCTGATGAAACACAAAATAAGGTAAATTAACTTGTCTACAAAGAAAAAAAAAAGTTTTAACACGTTAACTCTGAAGTCACTCAGATTTTTAAATACAGCTGGAAAAATGAGCTATCCAACATATGCCAGCTGCAATTCTGATGCGTTTCCTGGAGCCTGTGCACGAGATGAACTGTCTGTGCAAAAGCTGCATATATGCAACAGAAAAACAAAAAACAAACAAAAAAAAAAAAACATGCAGCATATTTTCTGGGTTTAAATGAACCATGTCTTTAACAGTATTTGAAAAGGCCAGTGTGCTAGTGTCACGAATGGGACAGGTGTGAACCCATGCAGCAGGCAGACAGACAGGCAGGTGATTTGAAGGAAACAAGGTTTAATTGATTAAACTGAAATAAACACGCAAACTGCAGAAGCACAGGAACAAACAGAAAGGTAATGAAAACTAAACTAAAAGCGACGAACCAATCGGCCGTGGTGAGAATTAAATAAGATAACAGAACCAAGGGCGGACCCGAAGGCCGAGGAAAAACTAAACATAAATCAAAACTAATCTAAGAGGTAACTCACAAAAAGTCCAGCCATCGGGAGAGGGAGTCGGAGGGGGGCAGAGACTGAGAAGCAGATGGGGGATTGGGTGCAAACGGAGCAGAGGTAATTACAGGCGAGGCAGACACAAACATCCAGGAAGTGGGAGATGCATAGCGGAGAATAGTCCGAACGGAACAGACAGAGTCCAAGCAGGATGACTGACAGAGGAGCGCCTTCATGAGCAGGGAGAGTAGTCCAATGCTGCAGCGCTGAGCAACGTCTCGAGTTCTGTTTTATACAGCGCTGATCAGTAATTACTGCCGGCTGCGTCCTCAGCGCAGCCGCTCGTCATGAAAGTAATTAATCAGTTTGCTGCAGCAAAAGGGCGTGACAGCTAGAGACAAAAGAAAACAACAAGAAGAAAGAAAACAGACAAGATAATAAAAACTTGCCTTTAGAGAGAAGCACAATCCCAAGGATCAGCGTAAGGAGATGCATTTTTTGATGGTGGGAAACAAGTGAGATTCATTTTCATCTCTCCAGGCTACGAGAAACTGTCCTGAGGAGGGGTTGTCTCCACTCTCAGACCACACCCTCATTCATTTGATGGAGACAAAATGTGATCTAAAAAAAACGTCTTACTTTAAGGTAAACGACCGTAAAGTGTTTTAATTTTGTTTTTCAAATATGTAGTTCTTCACTCAGCTTGCTGCAGCAGAAACTCCCTTTTACCACATTCTTCTTCCACATTTAATATCCAAGTGGACGTACACCACCAGTCAAAAGTTTGGACACACCTTCTTATTCAGTGGTTTTTATTTGATTATTTTTTACACTGTAGACTAATACTGAAGACATCAAAACTATAAAAGAATACTTATGGAATTATGCTGTAGAAAAAAGAGTTGATCTTCAGTATTAATCTATAATGAAGAAAATAATACAAATAAATGAAAAGCACTGAATGAGAAAGGCTGTGCAAATTTTGTTTGCTATGTAGTTTTAAAAAAAAATGTATTTACATTTTAAATAGAAGAAATAATAACTTATAGAAGGTTGCATTTAACCATCAGTCCACCAAAACTGCAGTCACACACCATCAATAATAGCTCGTGAATATTTTTTTTAATTTATGTTGAGACACATGCAGAGAACTGGAGTTACACCTCTCTATTTTTCACTCTCATCGCTGCTGCACATGAATGCAGTTGTGTTGGTAAACATTACATTTCCTAAGTGTAGCAAGAGTCAATTTCCCAACAGTAGCTCAGTGGATCTGAATAATTAATGAATACATCAACTTCCCATTAATGCATTAGGCTGGGTCTCCTGAAGCAGCAGACAGATACCGGTTGACCAAAAGGGTTGTGACTGCGGAAGTTGTGGAAGCTAAAACTTGGGAGTGGGAGGAGTTTGGAGAGACAATGGAGGAGGATTTGCGGTTGGTCCCGAGGAAGTTCTAGCAAACTATTCAATGCCTCAGAAAGGGGAAGCAGGACTTGCCACAGGCTGTTTTCTGCTGACCCTGACTGAAGAAATTGTCAGGCAACTTGGAGGAACACCTTAACCTGGTTAACATGTCCTCTGCTGAGGAGGCAGAGCCTGAACACTTGGGGGATTCTTTGCCCTTATCCGTCGTAGAAGTTGTGGAGGTAGTCAAGAAACTTCTCGGTGGCAAAGTGCCAGGTGTGTATGAGATGCGTCCTGAGATTGTGAAGGCTCTGGACATCGTTAGACTGTCTTGGCTAACACGTCTCTTCAGTGTTGCATCGGCATTGGACATGGTGCCTGTGGAGTGGCAGGCAAGGGTAATGGTTCACATTTTTAAAATGGGGGACTGGTGGGTGTGCTCTGATTATCAGAGTATGACACTTCTCAGTCAGCATCCCAGGGAAAGTTTACTCTATGTGCTGGAGGAGAGGCTCCAATCAATTTTCAAACCTCAGATTCAGGAAGAGCAATGTGGATTCTGTCCTGATTGTGGAAGGGTGGATTAGCTTTATACCCTTGTAGAGCTGCTGAGTGGGAGTTCAACCAGTTAATCCATGTGTTTTGTAGATTTGGAAAAGGCCTGTGATCATGTCTCCCAAGGGTATTGATCCCTATACAACCAATTAAGAGCTGTGTTCTCGGCACAAAGTCAGACATGTTTCCAATGGTTGTTGGACTCCACCTGAGCTGCGGTTTCTCTTCAGTACTGTTTGTGGTGTTCATGGACGGGATCTCAAGGCGCAGCCGAGGTGAGAAAGGTGTCTGGTTTGGGGACCTCATGATAGTGTCTCTGCTTCTTGCAGATGACTAAAATTGTATTCATTAAAGGTTTTCTGAAAATATGACAAAATCTGCTGTGTCAAAAGTCCATGTAATCATTGCTAATATTTGGTCAAACATCCTTTGGTCATTTAACTTAGTCATCAATATGCTTCTAGCAAGTCTGTGGTTGTATCTTTGATGCTTCTCTTAACAGCATTGGTACAGTTAAGCTAAATTTGTTGACTTTCTGACAGACTTGTTTCTGTAACACAGTCTACTGGTTCTTGATGGAGTTCAAGTCAGGACTTTGGGAGACCATTCTAAACAATTAATTCTGGTCTGATGTAGTCATTTCTTTACCATTTTTGATATGTTTGGGGTCATTGTCTTGTTGAAATATCCAGCAGCATTAAAGACCCAACCTTCTGGCTGATGATTTTAGGTTTTCCCAAAGAATGAGGAGGTAATCCTCCTTTATTATTCAATTTACCTCATACACTTTAAAGCATCACTTCCACAAACACCAAAACATCCCTAAAACACATTTCTGCCACCACTATGCATGACAGTTAGTATGCCATTTTGGGGGTTAAGGGCTTCACCTTCTTTCTTCCAAATATATTTCTGGTCATTATGGCCAAAAAGCTACATTTCTGTGTGCCATCTCTCTCCCTCTTGTCTCTCTCGTCCCTGTGTCTTGCTCTCCCTGCTCACCTGTCTGCACTCTGCTGATTGCTGCAGGTGACTCACATTGCAGTAATCAGCTCACCTGCCAACAATATCTCCTGTTCACTATTTAAACCCTGCTCAGTCACTCAGTCCCCGTGGGATCATAGATTCTGTTCGCCACCAAATCTGCCATGTCCGAACTGTTTCACCTCTCCTGAATATCCCCCCCCTCTTGGACTCTGTTGTGCTCCTGTTGTCAGTTTATAGATTTTCCCCAGCCTGTTTCCTCTCAGTTGTCAGTTCCCCCACATTGTGTATATCCCTCTTTAGCTTAGCTTTGTTTAATTCAGTTCAGTTTTGTAGACCTCCGTTTGGCAGTTTTGGTTTGGTTCTTTCCCCCTAATTCAGTTTTCTATTTATGTATTGGTTCAGTTATTTAGTTTAATAATCCTCTTTTGGTCAGTCACTTGTCTGCCAGTTTCAGTGAGTCTGCGCTTGGGTCCTCCCACCTTTTCCCCGTTACATGGACTCTAATTAAACTGCATCAGATGAGTCACCGTCTGTAGTGAGTCATAATCACTCATAAGAAGATGAGAAGCCACTTAGGAAATTTAATTAACACAATTTTCTACATCACCATGTTGATCCATCAGATTGTCATATTGGCAGAAAACCATAAATTAATATATGAAAGAACCAGAGTGCTTGATTTTTTTTTTTTTTTTTGTGACAAAGACTCGTGTGTTTCAGTGATTCCATCATAAAAAACTGAACTTGTTGGAGTAACTGGAAACTAAAGATGGCCTTTAAAAGTGTGTGAAAACTTTAGTTCACATCTGTAAGTAAACATTTCTGCAAACAGAATTTGGAGGTTTGTCATGAATGGTAAAGAGAATGCTCTTCATTATGTACATAATGGCTTGTAAACACTCATACACTTGTGAAATATTCAATGGGAAATCTTTGTAAGTGCATATTCACGATGGTTGTATGACTAATGGGAACATTTGACATTTTAAGCTTTTTGATGGGACTGAAAGAGGATTTAGACATCCATCATCTATACACTGCTTTATCCTCATTAAGGTTGTGGCGTGGGGGTGCTGGAGCCTATCCCAGCTGACTCGGGCGAAGGCAGGAGACACCCTGGACAGGTCACCAGTCTGTTGCAGGGCCACATACACAGTCAAACACTCACACTCACATTCACACCTATGGGCAACTTAGAGTAATCAATTAACCTCAGCATGTTTTTGGACTGTGGGAGGAAGCCGGAGTACCCGGAGAAAACCCACGCATGCACAGGGAGAACATGCAAACTCCATGCAGAAAGATCCCAGGAAAGCTGGGACGCAAACCAGGGATCTTCTTGCTGCAAGGTGAAAGTGCTAACCACTACTCCACTGTTCAGCCCAAGGATTTAGACAACTCAATAAAAAAACAAACAGACACAGAATTACATTCGGTAGAATATTAAGAAATGTATTTTTGCTTTATATCAATAGCAAAACTTTAAAAAATGTATTTCTAAATACAAAAAATGTCAGTTGCTAACAGCACTCATAACCAAAAATGTGCATCGGGATATCTTCTAGTTTCTCCTTGGTTTACTAAAAAGAACAAAGACAGACATGCCTGTTATTCAACAACTTGTAATAAAAAAAGGGAAAGAGAGACAGAAATAAAATAAGCTGATTAATGTTGCACATGTTCACATGTTGCAAGACACAAAGAAAAAGAATGTTGTTTGCTTTCTAAACTACTTTCTCACACATCTGAAACAATAACGTGACAGATTTAAGCACTATGAGGTTGTGCAAAATGAAAATCAAAACTAATACAACAAGACCACAGAGACCAGCGGTGCCACCAACAGCAGAATGCCAGCAGTTGTACTGGTGGCACTGTTGCAGAAGTTGCCCTGGCAGCAGCTGGTGTCCTTTCCGATGGTTCCCACCTTCTGAGCAACTTCTATACCTGAGCACATAACCTTTGAAGCACAGCCCTTCACTGTCACGGCCTTCCCTCCTGTATCCACTGTCAGAATGATACTAATGTTAGTGTGCCAGCTTCAAGACGTAATACATGTGCTAGAGTCACTAAACATTCCTCTGAGAGGAGGAAATATGTGGAGCACATAGTAGACACTCCATGCCGTAGGGCTGTTACCTGTTGATGAGATGCAGTGGTCCTCATTCCCCACACAGTTCAGAATTGCAGTGCATGATCGTCCATCACAGGAGAAGCACTTTTTGCCATTTGGGTAGGATTGGCCGGCATCTGTAAAATGGAACATGCAATATACTTTTAACCATTTAAAAATTAGCATTGATGTGAAAAAAATAACAATTCAAAAATTGGTGCCACTGGTTTATTTACAGTATGGTTTTAATTTAATCAAATCTGAATTCCCAATGTGGGAATTTTTTGTTGTTCTTACAGTGTGTGACTGTGAGAAACTGAGCTTGCAATTAATAATCTGAGAATAAGAACTGTGAGCTGTGATTACCACACCCTCCAGCACCTCTGTCAAAGATGATCCTGACTCGTCTTGTTTCTCTGACAATTTCTGCTCCACCCAGTCAGGAAAATCACACTCTTAATTATGGTTGTTTCAGCAAACGCAACATGCTGAATAACAGCACTAACTTTGCAGGCAGTCATAAGGTTTGGATAGTTTTTTTTTTCCCATGCAGAAAAGTGTCACTTAAAGCTGCTGTCCGGAGTTTGAATCGCAGCGTCTCCCAGAACACTGGTGGTCCCACCCTCCCTCTGATTTCGCCCCTTTATTTGTGCATGCGCGCAGTACATGAGAGAAGTGCCCGGAGTGCTGCAGCATCTTGCCTGTTTTGCTGTTTTCCACTCTTCTACATTTAGTAAATAATAAAGGAATTACGTTAGAATGCTGTATTGAGTCTAACTTGTCCTAATACCAAAATAACATGAATCTGCTAGGACGAACGAGTAAAGTTTCAATATGTGATTACACTCGTGTATCCCTCTCGATGACGTTGTTTATCAAACTTAGTGCATTTATGCGTGTATATGTGTTACATTGTTTATTTATTTCTATCTAGAGTTCAGAATTGCATGACTCCTCTGACGAAGAGTATGTCCCAGATGCCCCAACATCTTCCTCCAGAGATCGGGCATCTAAACGAAGCCGTCAGGCGGGCTATGAAGGCCGTGGTCGGGGAGCGAGGCGAGCACCCCGAGCCAAAAAACGTCCTGCAGTCTCTTGGCCTGACAAGCCGTGGGATTGGTAACTTTGCTGGAAGTTGCTGATCCCTGATGCTCTCTCCTCCACAAGCAAAACAAATGTGCGCGCGGTTGCGTAGTGCGTAGCTCGCCCACCTCTGCATGGGCTTGCTTGCTGTGCGCGTAACCGTTGATTGACAGCATGACAAAGCTGAAGCTCGAACTTGATTGGTCGGCAGCGACCGGTGCTTTTTGGAATAACATGGGGGTCTATGAGAGGAAGGCGGAGCTCATGAATAAATTTTCATATTGCATCTAACTAACTTTATATTATAGTATCGAACTAGACTAACACATTTAAGCTTTGTTAAAAAATGATACATAAATTGAAAACAAACGGAAACTCCGGACAGCAGCTTTAAAAAATATAAGTCCCCCAGTGCTGCAACGATACATATCTACATATCAACAGACATGAGGTAAGTTACCCGGGGCAGCTTGAGTGTTGCAGAGATCAGAGTTGCAGCATTTGCTGGTAATCACATTCTTTGCGAGTCCAAAGTTGATTGACCCTTCGACACATTCTGCAGCCGAAACACAGCCTTTCGAGGCAAGATCAGCGAGTTTTGAACCACCTGCAAAAAAGTGAGTGGCAATTATACACTGAGTGAGTGCTAAGAAATAACAAAACCAGGGACCTACCAACTAACATACCTGCATATGTAACAATTCTGATGGCACCACACTGTTGACCCTGTTGAGGACATTCTATAGTGTCAGCGCAGGTTCCAGAGTTTTCCATTAAACACTGATGACATTTCAGGGTGAAGGCTGATGAAACACAAAATAAGCAATATCAGCTTCACTTGTCTACAATGAATTAAAAAAAATAGTTTCGACACATTAACTCCAAAGCAAATTAATCAGTTTAAACACAGCTACAAAAATGAACCATGCAACATATGGCAGCTGCAATTTCTGTGAAAAAGCTGAAGATATGCAACAGAAAAGCAAAAAACCACACAGCATTTATGCTGGATTTAAATATAAACCATGTTTTTAGCAGTGTTTGAAAAGGCCAAAGTGCTTGAGAGAAAATTAAAACAAGAAGAAGACAGAAAACAGATAACAAAATAAAAACTTGCCTTTGGGGAGAAGTACAATCCCAAGGATCAGCGTAAGGAGATGCATTTTTGATGGTGGGAAACAAGTGAGATTTAGTTTGATCTCTTCGGGCTACAAGAAGCTCTCCTGAGGAGGGGTTGTCTTCACTCTCAGACCACACCCTCATTCCTCTAATATAGACAAAATGTGACTTTTAAAAAAAGGTGTTCCATCTGTTTCACTTAAAGTTTTGTTGGTTTTCTCTGTAAACATGCATATCACTCAGCTTGCTGCAGCAGACATTCCCTCGTACCGTATTCTTTTTCCATATTAAACAGTTTCAGAATTCAAGTAGATATTTCCTTTTAGGTGAACAAATGAATGCAACCACAACCTGTTGGCTGCAAGGTTAAACTGTCAACTGGACCTCAAATCAAAGGTCTCAAACACCCCAGGTTTGCTTTATGCAAATTAAACATTTGCTATAAATCTTGGTTTTGGACTCTGAATGTTCTATTTTTGCTAATTATTCATCTTCATTAAATTGCTTTCTTGCTCTTTTTGTTGTCAAATAATTAACAATCAGATAAAAGTTATCTTATTCCATCATATAAGTACTATAATGAAGCAAGTTTTTAGGTTATCATTATTGTTATTAATAGATGTGGTAGTTTCTTTGACAATCAACTGCTTGGCAGTCATAAAGCAGAGAGAATACATTCACTCTGCAGCTATTAATCCCTGAAGGATCAGATAGCATATTTAAATTACTTGTCATTCTCATCTGAGCAACAGAATGAAAAACGCTAAAAACTCTACTGGCAGAGACTCACACCACACATCCAGTCTTTCATTAGAGGTTCCTTTAATTTCTGAGTAAATGACAATTACCTTACTCTTTTTAATTTACATTTTAAAGATATTAAAAAATAACTTACAGAAGGTTGCATTTTCATCTCAGAAAACTATCAGTACACCAAAACTGCAGTCACACGCTATGAATAATGGCTTGCTCATAAAAATGAGCATCTTGCTTAGACCTGTGCAGAGAACTGGATTTCTGCGGCTCCTTTTTTTTTTTTGTCACCCTCACTGCTGAAGCCTTGTCGGTAAACATCACGTTTCCTGAGGGCAGTGAGGCAACTTTCTGCCCTGGAGCACTATAGATCTGGATAAGTCAGGTATATTTCAACATCACATTAATGCATCAAATAAGCCGTTATTATCCTTTCACTCCAGTTTCACTCGTCCCTCCTGTAGGGTGCAAACGCAGCTTCCATTTTCAGACACGTTTTTCTTCATGTGCCCGGTTCTAGAAGGCTGTATATTGTGGAGAACAGCTTTTGAACCCAGGTGTTAGCAGAGCAGGCGGCTGTATTCGGAGAGGGCCGAGGACTTTTTCACCCCGTCCCAGATACGAGCTGCGTAGTGAAACCTGTAAAGCCGACAAAGAAAGGGAGACAGGAAATGTGGGTCATGCTTTTGTGCAGCACCGATGAGAAGTTTTGTGAATTTTTGTGATCTCAAAGTTTCTCTAAACGGGATTATAGCGGCTTTAGGGGCATTCCCTATAAAATAAGTCAAAGCTGAAAAAAGGTTCCCACTTCATCCCTCAAAATTAGCAGATTATTTTATCAGCAATAACCTTATTTTATGTAATGAAGCCATGCAAAAGTTTGCCTTCGTATTGTGAGTATTTTCAGAGTTGCAGGCTTTCAAAATACATAAAGGCGGGTCAAAATCTAGAGCGTTCTAATTTGAGCGATATTTTCCAGCATTTTTGAGCCCTTCTAACGTCATATGTAACGGAGAAAGTCACAGCATTATTTGAGTATTGTTGAAGACTGCAACCAAACCAATTTTACATCCGTTGAGCATTAATATCATTGATTATATCTCTGCTTCAACAGCAAAACTGCACCAGTTTAATGTCTATGACATAGGTACCCAAATGTGCCGTCTATTTTCTGATAACTCACCAGAAAAAGCTTAAAAAGTGTTTTATGGGTAAATGTTTAAGGATCATATTACCATGTGGGATAAGTGGTTGGTCAAGTTCTAGGACATGAAATATCTCCATTTTCTAACAGACATAGAAAAGCAATGCATGGAAAAACAGCATAAATAATTATAATTCTAAGAATCTTTTTTTATAGAGCACTTCTTAAAATTCAAGTTACAAAGTGCTTCCCAAGACAGCAAGATAAAACATACAGACAAAAATCATCAGGATTCAAGAGACAGATAAATACCCAAGATGGCATATAACAAAAAAGAAAAGCACTCAGAGAGCAGTACTCCGCCAAGGCTGTTCATTCCCCCATATGGCACTGTCAGAAATGCAGCATTTGTTTATTAGTTATTGATGATCAGAAATCAAGGCAACATCGAATGTGGCCATTTAATACAGATGTACCTACAAACAAAATGACTTTGTGCTGAGCACAGGCGTGTGTCTTACATGTGTACTTTATGTACGGAGGCAGAATCGCCTCAATATGTAGCGGGCGGTGGGAATTGATGGGACTTAATCACTTGTTCCTTGTATTATTTCTGATGGATAAGTCCCGAATAAGTCCGCAGCCGTCGATTAGTACTACTACTAGTATTCACAATCATGTGATCGTCAGCAGGCGACTGATGTAGTGCTCACTTGTTGTCATAGTTACAGTGACACCGTGCCGCTATCTCACCATGACTCAGAAATCTTTAACAAATCCATGGATCCAGACTATAAGCCGAATCACTGCCAAAATCTAATCACTTGGTCTTTGTGTCATTTCTGACCTTCCCTGAATATTTCATCCAAATCTGTTAGTCTTTTTTGAAGGAATGTTGCTAACAGGCGACAAACCAGCGCCGATCGTCACATAACTCCGCCGCGTTCCTTAGCGGAGTAATAAAACATACAGTTTTGTCTAATGGTACCAGTTCTTGTCTCCATTACTCTCAATCATAGACTTTAAAGTGGGTGCAGCTTTGAACGGAGCTCAAATGTGTTCTTTTAATCCTGAAGATTTCCTGTGGCTGTCTACTGTACTTCTAAATGCATTTAATGCATCTCAAAATGCATTAAAAAGCACTAATTTTTGCCCCTGGTTGACAAAGTGCATGTCTGTTCTCTTGAAATGACATCCTTGCTGTTACATGTCATATTTGGTTGCTCTGCTTCATCTCTGATTTGGACACCACTCTGTTTTTGACGAGTGGCATTCTCCTAAATAGAAAACACACAGAGCAGTATGCAGTGTTTACCAGTTCTTCTCAGTGAGAATGGTGTGTGACAGCTGACAGCGGGGCATGGCCAGTATTTGGCTGCGGAGTTTTGAGACCATGGTGGAGAAAGAAGGGTGTCCTCTGTAGCCAGGCAGCAGGGAGAAGAGAGGGTATGTGCCTGAGCCTAAAAACATCATACAAACATTAGTATACATTACACACAATAGAGAAGACTGTTGTCTTAAGAGGAAAAAAAGATCCTCAACCACCTGCTTTAGTCAGATTATCCTCCCCATCGTTCTCCTGCACTGGGAGCAAGAACATGTTGACCTCGGGTGCCAGATAGTCGTGCCCCAGGCCTGGGAAGATATTGCAGTCTAGCATGGACAATGTACCTGAACACAAACAGGGTGGGAAATTGTGGGAAGTACTGTGTGAATACAACAGTTCAACCAAATACATGCAACGACAAGAAAACTACATTTGGAATTACCTGTTTTCTGCATGAACTTATCTCAACTTGACCTCATCGCTGTCGCGAGTAAAGACAGACCTGATTAAGCTGATAACATGCACTCCAGTATTCCCATCGGCGTACACTTCAGTCAAGAAAAACGGGTTCTTATAATAATACAGTGCAGGAAAAAATGCTGTTCCTGTGAAAACTCTCAATCCCTGCTGCTTCAGTGCATTTAGGTGGAACAGTGTCCCATACCGGAGGACAGATGACAATTACTCGTACAGCAAAATTAATCTGTGTTCTATTGGCAGCTTGGTGTTCAGAAAACAACCTAGCTCTGAACACCAAGAAAACAAAGGAGATCATTGTCAACTTTAGGAAGCTCGGCACCGACCTAGCTCCCCTCTACATCAGTGGTGAGTGTGTGGAGAGGGTCCACACCTTCCGGTTCCTGGGCGTCCTCATCTCCTCCGACATCTCCTGGACGGACAACACCACGGCGATCATTAAGAAGGCGCAGCAGCGGCTACACCTCCTGAGGGTTCTCAAGAAACACAACTTGGACCCCACCCTGCTGACGACCTTCTATCGCTCGTCCATTGAGAGCCTGCTGACTTACTGCATCACAGTGTGGTACGGCAGCTGCACCATGGCAGATAGGAAGGGGCTTCAGAGGATTGTTAAGACAGCACAGAAAATCATCGGCTGCCCCCTCCCCTCCCTGATGGACATTTACACCTCCCGCTGCCTTAAAAGGGCAGGAAACATCATCAAGGACAACTCCCACCCTGGTTCCGACCTGTTTGTCCCGTTGCCCTCAGGAAGGCGCTACAGGTGCATCAGAACCAAAACAAACAGACTCAAAAACAGTTTCTTTCCAAAAGTCATCACCACTCTGAATTCAAACATGCACTGACATTCCAAACCCCCCCCCTCCCAAGACTACCTCAAAACCGTCTACTGTGCAATACGGACTATTCTAATGTGCAATATCACACTGACCATGCACTTTTATTCTTTTATACTGTTTTAACTTATCCTTTTTTGCATTTTTAAATCCCTATGGATTTACATAGGCAAATAAATGAGCACCTAAAAGAAGAAAACATTTCCACAGTACAAACTGAGAAACTGTAAACAGCCATGCTGTCGCCAACCGGCAGACAAAGTTTACAAACACAGCCAGAGATGACAAAGCACAAAGACTTGAACAAGTTAAAACCTTCATGAACTAAATGAAAGACGAGCCCCAAGGCAAGAACAGCCGGACCGAAATTGTACAGAAGCAGCTACATGATGCGATTAAATGCATACCAAATCTAAGCCGAGACCTGATGCTCATCCAAGACCAAATACTGAAGCTCAAGCAAAATCACAAGCTGACAAAGAATGAAGTCCAAGAGTTGAGACTGCACTGTCAGGCAGAGTCGCTGCCCCCGAGCCAAACTGCATCACCGATCTAAAGTCAGACGCATCGTGCGGAAGCAGAAGCTCACCGGTGCAATGTGCTACAAAGCCAACACCCAGAAGATGTCTACACAAACCCATGGAGAAGCATCTCAAACAATGGAGCAAATGATGGAAAAGCCTACAGCTCTTAATATCCGCTAAAGGTGTGGCACAAAGTCCTTAATAAACTGGCCACAAACATTGACACTTTCAACTCAAGTCCCTCAAATGTTAATGACATCCACACAGAATCAAGCAACCAACTATGATATTCTCTACCTTATTAGGATAGCCTCCAGTTTGGAGCTTCCTTGACCACCAACCAGACAAGGTCAAGGCCAACTTCAAGCTGCTACGTGGAGCTGATTAAAGAATTCCTCTTTCCAGAATCATTGTATGATAATCGCTTGTGTATGGGTCGCCTGCTCAGCCAGCTAAGCTATCTGGGCAGCCTCTCAGATGTTATTTAATAAAAAAAAAGATCTGAGCGGTGCCCTGATTGTAAACAAGCGCAAAAATTTGAATCATCCAGTGCACTTTTTCTGATACAGCTGCTATTCCGCTGCATACCTTTGTATTTGAGATGAGAATGAGCCATTAACTTGTCCACCACCATGTGCATGTTCTTCAGATTTCTTGGACAGAAATCATCTCGTCTGGCCTTATTCTGGAGGAACACTGGAAGAGAGCGACATTTAAGGAAGACAAACGTGAACTTTGATAGAAATAAACCTGGCTGGTGTGTGAGACCGTGTGTTTCTGTGTGAAGCAGCCACCTATATGAGGATAATATTCGGCTCCATCGTCGCTGCCTGAAGAGCCAGTGCTGTCGTGGCTTGCCGACGGAGTGGACGGTTTCAGCATCTCAGCAGTCTGAAGGAACCTGTTAATAAACATGACATGGTACAAGTGAACGTAACTTCATTTGTGGCAGCGACATCTGCAATCATGAGGCAACAACTGCAAGAGTGGTGAATTGTTCCTAATGGGAAGGTACATACAGGCAAATACATACAAGTTATTCCATCTAAAAGCAACAAGGGCCTTTTGCTTGAATCTTTATTCATCATAAATCTGTTCCACTTGGATGAGACAATCTACCAACATTTTGGTTTTTGTGGTACAACTTGTCATACTTGCTCAGTTATGAAAGTTCAGCAAAATAACTTCCTTTTCATTTATGCGACCAAGTATTTCATATGAGAAAATACTGCATATATTTTGCTTTGTATTATTGTAACATGCTGCTATACATAATTCAGAAAAAAAAAATCACTAGCTGTCTTCTGCTTTATCAATCTTTTTGTTAAAGTGCACCTAAAGACAGGTTTCACTTTAAAATGACTTTTCAAGACGACTTCAATTCATTTTTCAGCTCATCAACAGTCAGACTACTTGATCTATTTGTCCAGTGTCCTAGATTTGGAAATTACATCATGAGAAAGAACAAGGAATCTTCCAGGCTTTTATGTTTAATAGCTCCTTAGTTGTGGTCATTCAAACACAGCCTAAAATTTCAATGTGCTGAAATTGGGTTGACGGGCAATTTTCTTTTGAATCGTCTCAGAGAGCATTTGATGTACGATGGTCGAGCAGAAAAATACGATGACTTAAGATGGCCCAGATGTAAATTAAGATGAACTCCTCAACAAGAAAAGAAGCATAACAATGCTCAGAAGACAGTGAAGAAGCCAGCTTTAAGCTATTAAATATGGATACAGACAAAACAGTATTGGAGAAATTCTGAAAAAATCTGCTCTGAAGACGTTCTCAGATCAGTGACATGCATTTACCACATTATTAAACCTCAAAGACAGCATCTCGGTGGGGTCAACGAGGATAGAGCTCTGTGTTATGTTCAATGTCATTTTAAACCCCACACAGTGGAGTCCGTAGCTAGAAGGTTAAACCATCACCCAGCTCTGCCTTCACATTAGATTCCCTCTATTGTGTGATAAGTGTGGATGTTGCCTAGCTGTCATTCTGATCAATACTGGCCAGTAGAGACGTGTCCCGCCCCCACAAAACTCAACTCAACAGCGAGGACTCACATTTTAATCACAACTTTGCTTTACTTGCCATAAAATGGTTTTTTTTGAGTGCAGACTAAATGTCTGTGGGAATTCTCAGTCATCCAGGTAATCCTACGTGCGTCAGTAGAAGGTCATTGGAATTTATTTTTTTCTTGAGACATTTCACCTCTCATGCAAGAGGCTTCTTCGGTCTTAACCGAGTCGTGAGCAGGGGTTTACTCGCTGTGATCGGGAATAACAAGATGGTAACAATCCAAGTAACCACCCAAGAGTTACATCACTAAAGGTATGAATGAGTGCTTCCCAGGCAGTTTGACAGTAATGTGAGCTTAAGTGGTGAACATAATCGCTACACAAATGCATTTTTATATGCCAGAGAAGCTAAAATGAGGCGTCAACAGTCTATTAGTCAGAACATTTCAGTATAAAATTCCCCCTTTGCGTTTCCCAGATGATGAGCTGTGGCGCGATGGTAATAAAAAGCAATAATTTGAACTTTATGGCCGTTTGCTTAGTCTGATTTAGACTGCTGAAGCCTTACAGAGGATTAGTTCACTTTTTTATTTTGCCCAGATGAAGCATTCTGAATTCGTTCCCCATTCACTTGCATTAAAAAAAAAAAAATCAAGATGGAACCTTTCTGCTAGCACAACCCACAGTGCTTGGAAACAATGTCAACCTACCACTTATTTACTAAACTTTCCAAGTCATTAAAGTTGATAGATGTTGATCTTCGTGGTTTTTTTTGTATTTTCTTGGCCCAACCGACCTTCTTCCTAGCTATTTTATAGCCTTCAACTATCCAGTTACAATTTTCAGCTCGGCGAAAGTTTGTAAAAACTCACATTGGATGATAATTTGCCGGCTTTAGCAAAGATCAGGACACACAGGAAAGGAGTCTTTCTGAGATTATTTGTCATAATTAAGTCTGAATCACAGCAAGATTCCTGACGGGTACTGGTGTACTGTTCAAGATGAATGAATGTTAGCACACGTTCGACGGGCACGCAGTCAGTCATATTCAACCGGTCTGGCTTTGCCCCGCATTTGCTGTTTACAAGACCAACTGACAGCATGACATTACTGAGCTTATGAAAAAGTGAAAGCAAATATCCTTTCAAGACACAACATGAAATGCTCAACATTCCTTCCAGCCAAACCCTTCCTGACAGCTGCCCTCTCTGTTTGTCATGTCAGCCTGCTCAGTGAGCGGTGCAACGCAGATGGATGAGCTGCCTACCTGTAAAGGTTTAGGTCGGTGAACCAGTCTTGGACCACTATCACTACATGGCACACTGTGAACAGGAAGGCGGCGATCTGAAGGGACTGGTGACAGATTACACACAGTACAAATGTGTTTACATGTGAATGTACAGTCTGTATCTACAGAGGAATTGAAAAGATCACTAAAAGCATCATAAAACAATAAATCTCAGGAGTAATGGCAGACACTGGTGCAAGTACGCCCTCTGCTGGCCAGCCACATACCTGCATCTCAACGTATGTATGAGGAAGGTTGTACTCTGGAGGCAACTTCCGATCGTTGTTGATAAGATGGTCCAGGATAGAAGGGCTGAGCATTGGCTGAAGGAAGAAGAAAAGCATTTATTAAATACCACAGGCTATTTTTCAGGCTAAAAGTAGATTCTTTCAATTTCAAGGTGAAATTTATGTCAGTTTATGAGTTCCTTGCAATCTGGCAGCACAATGACAACATCACACCAAAGGGAACGGTCACTTTTACCTGTGTGTCCAAGAAGATGACTCTCTCCTGTGTGATGAAGAAATCAATGCCTGTGCTCTGGTTTCCTCCTCTTTCCTTGATTTCTTGAGTCTGGGCTCTGAATACATAACTCCTATTCCAACAAATAAGCACAATTATCAAACAGAACCCAAAGACTTAGAATCTAATTTTTCCAGATATTACAAGACAATGTTGATATTAATTAAAATGCAATTTAAAAGAACATGATGCACCACAAATGCAGCTGCAATTAATAAGTGTATACACAGGTTGTAAATGTTCATTACAGTAAGGAGCAGACAATTCAGCTCTATAGAAGCACGGGTTTTACACCACAAAGGAAAAAAGAGACTTAAAAAGATTATTTTGTGGCTCTTTATGTAAACACTGGCGCCACTTTGCACCTAATGAGACTTTCTGCATTGAAAAGACGACCAGAGAATCAACTCGGAAATATCAGCAAATCACTCAGTCATGATTCGATCTTAACTATCCACGAATTATTCATACTCTTCACTTTCTTCATCAGCTGTTTAAACACTGAGCACCCAATACAATATCTATTAACTCATTATTCATAACTTAAACATTAGTGATTCTTTTTGTGAACCCTCTACAAATGAAACATCACAGTGACAGTAGTTACTCAGTAGCTGCTCATTATTTCATGACTGCTTCACATCATATTCTCGGTGTTACCTTTGATCTTCCTCAGAGGTGTTGGCAGACAACAGCGACATGATTGTCGATTTCCCGGTCCCCTGCAGGCCGATGACTCCCACCACCAACATGTCCGTCTGGTCCCTCAAATACTGCAGCACATCACAACAAAACATCGCTTTCTTCATTAAGTATATTGGAAACACCATTAAAAATTCTGACCTCAATCTATTTACATTATTAAAGGCTAACTCACCTCCATGGCACTGTCACACCAATTCATCTGATCATCCACTAGCTTGATGCTGTGCTTCATTTTCTCTGGAGGAAGGAGTTTGGACTGGCCGACCATGGCTGGAAGTCACGTGAAAAGATTTAAGTTGCTTGTCCCTTCATATGTAATTTGGCATTCATGACTATGCAAAGAGGGTCATTTTTTCCATTTACAGTAAAAAAAAAGATCCTATAATAACTCACGATCCACAGCACTACTGGATGCAGAAGCACCCATTCCTCTGTTCTGAATCTGGTATACGGGCTGAGTAGGTCGCTGCCCTTCCCTCTCCATCTTGGAGGATCCAGGACCAGAAGAAGACTGAGCTGCTGCCTCTGGAGGAGTCCCTGGCTTCCCTGCATCATCTCTGGCTTTCATCAACATGATGGGCTTATCCAGGACCGGAGCCCCACTGACAGGTGCATTCTGGGAAGGCTTAGCCTGGCAAAGGATTCAAGGTTCGATTAGAGGTCGAACACTTATACAGATATAAACTGCATTTGTGAGAATGATCATTTTTTATGTGCGACTCATTGGTTCTGGCAGCGTGTAAATTCTGGATGAATCACATAAATAAAGACATCTCTTTGAACAAAAGCCTCCTCTGAAGGAATTATTATAAATTAAGGCTGAACAATATGGCCAAAAAAATCTAACTATGATCATTTTGACAGATATTGCATAATGATACAAGTCTTACTTCAAGTAGAAATGTGACTTTTGCATTTATTTTCCACTGAAACAACATAAAAATAATGTGATTGTTGCTGTGGCCTGAACCAAACAAAAACATGATTTGTAGGTATCTCTACAGCACTACAATGCTTCATTTTTAACGGAATTTTGTGACACATTTCCCCTCGATTGGAAAAAATGCAGATTCTGTACTTTGAAGATTGACCCCTCTGATAATATCCTAATTGACAATTCAGGCCAACTGTAAATGCAACTGTTCCCACATTTTGTTCTTAAATCCAATAATGCCATGTGTCAGTCACACAGGTACATTTTCTCACTTTGTTATCAACCTGACTGCTCTGTAAACACCTGGGAAAATCAAACTGTTCCAATACCATGCAGTGTGCTGCTGTTTGTAGTCAACAAATACAGTTGCAAAAGGAGCTAACGTACCCTTTCTCCTGGAGGTTTGGCAAGAATGATGGGGGTCTTTTGAATGAGAGGGCCTGGTGGATCCTCGCTGCCATCCTGGTTAGAAAATTTTAGAAATGCTTCAATGTTCTGACATACAGAAATAAAACCAACACTCAAAGCAACCCAGATATCTTAGATTTGTGTCTGCATTACCCTTCGTTCTCTCGGCTGATACTCTCGATCTCGACTGGGACCGGACAGGTTTTGCCCCGGAGGTCCAAGATCTCTGTCTCCCCGGCGTCGCCTCCTCCTGCGTACCTGGCCGTACATGCCGGGCTGACTGTGGCCGGACTCTGACATGTCGCAACGGCTGCAGTCAGTTAAGCTAACTAACCGTTCTGTGAATCAACGAGGCTGTGACGACTTAAAGATAATACTACTTCCTCTGAAATGTCTTCGAAACTAAAAACCTCCTGCCAGCTACAAACCTGTGGCCTTTCCTGTCATTGTCGTTTAAATCTGATAGTTAGCTTGAACTGCTACATTTACGGCTCGATCACTTGTCTGTGCACATAAACAACAGTAGCGAAAGCTTCCTGATAGTTCGCTTGTTTTGTATCACAGAGCTAACCGATACACCACAACGGAGCGGTTCCGGAGTATCAGAGCGCTGAAAGAAACTCCGCCCGTTCAAAACACTCTTTGCTAACGGACAAACGCACATCGTTCCTTTTGTAAAAGAAGTCGTTAAGAACATTGTAATAGCATGATTAGTTCCCCCTACTTCAGGGAAAGTTTCGATCTTGTGCATCGTAAAAAGGAACAGAGGAAAATATATTCTGATTACATTGTTCTTTGAATTTGTTCTGCTATTTCTTTAGAAGTAGTAACATCGTTTTTTTCAGTTATTTAATATTTTATGTAATATTCTAGCGTTTAAATATATTTCTATTTCACTTAGTCAGGCAAATTTGTGTGAAAAATAATATTTCAGAGTCTCAACCTCAATAATTAAAGTTGTTTGGTGAATTCATAACGCCAGCCCTAATTCTGCATTGAATAGCACTTTGGCTTAAGGGCTGCTTTAAAAAATGTAAATGTAAAATGTGCCATATTGTTTTTTTAAAACAACGACCTACCTGACTTGAGTATTACATTTAAATTTATTTGTATTTATAATCTGAATTATTTTTGAGTTAAACTCGTCATATATTTCCTTTTAAGTAAAGCTATTACGCTGGCTGAAAATGCAACAATTTACAGTTCTGTAAAAAAAAAAAAAAAAAAAAAAAAGTTTCCCCCTCATTTTGGAGAAATTTAAAATAAAATCTGCCGTTGAAGTGACTGTGAAACACGTTGCATTGTGGGAGATGTAGGAATTCCTCTTCCTGTTTAAACCGGATATGGAGTTGCTCGGTTATCGGACGCCATGAACGACAGGACGGTGTCCCCAAATTTGAAGATTAAAGGGTTTTTGTTATTATAATGTGCTCAGTCATACGTATAATATCTCCTCCTTTACCCCTAGATGTGCTACAGATAAATATCTGTAACAGAAGATGTTTATTTATCTGAAAACAGAAATCACCACATACAAATGAACGCTAGTTGCTTTCCAGTCAGTGACTTGGACTAACTGTCGGCTCCTGGTTAAACTTGCTGTCAGGGTAAGTACAGTTTACAGTGCAGACAGTGTAATATTATGTGTTCTGTCATATAGTTCAACAGCAGTCATTTTCTTAGGCGAATGCACACATTAACAGATGACATTGTAAAAACACAAACCTTGACCACACTTGGTATAATTATTTTTAGTGGTCATTATTGTTCATTATTTAGCATTTTTTTCAGCTAAGTGATGAACAGTTTAGTCTACAAGCTGTCAAGAAAAGGGTGAATTTGTGACTTTTTCTAATACAGATGCCGAATGAAGACAAAAATGACATAAGAAAGCTGGAGGCTAACATTCTGCTAGCATGTCAAATGCTAGCTAGGTGCTAAAATGCTAACAGTTAAAATGCTAACATGCTACATAGGAATACTATGTTTACCATTAGGGGTTAGTATGCTAGCATGGTAACATCTGCTCATTTGCACTCAAGGAAAGTCTGTTTCTAGGAGCTTTAGTGAAAAAGCAACTGGATTTTTCCTTTAGGCTCTCAAAGATGCTGTAGCCTACCTGTCATCCAAGAGGCTTCTTCAGTTCTTGGATGAGAAATGAAGCATCCCTCAAAGAGAAGTCCAGCTTTACTGAAGCTCTTAGGATTACCATGGCCTGGATGACTGAGAATTTACTCAGACATCTGTTGTTATTTACTATTCATTTCAGTGTATTTCTTTTGTGCTCCTCAGAACTAATGTCAGAGAAAGGAACTAAATGTGGAGCTTTGGAGGGAGGAGAGAATATGTGGTTGCACAGTTACTTTTCACAGTCAGCATAGCATTTTTTTCCCATTTCTTCACGGAAGTTGTTTAATACTGAAATCTGCAGAGTTCAAAACCCTCAGTTTGTGTGTCTGTGATCAGCAGTTGAGATAGACAACCACAAATAATGACTAAATGATTCAAACAAATAAGTAATGGTGAAACTGAGTAAATAGCTCAAATTGTTGAAATTGTCATCAAATAGTAGGAATTAACAGCTTAACAGCTAACAGCAACTGTTTTTTAAAAAAAACCCATAAAAAATACAATTTTACAGCTATACATAAGGGATAAACTGTTAAAAAAACTAGCTAAAACAAACTATAAACAGAAATAATCACATACAAGCATGGTTAGCAGTTGAAATTGTTAACTTGAAAGCATGGATTAACAGCTCAAAGTGTATAAATAGCTGAAAATAGCAAAGATATATGGATGAACAATTGGAGCAGTTGCAAGCTAAAAAATAACGGATAGATGTTTTAATACTCTAATGAATAAAAAGCTCCGACAAAACTGACAAACATTGGAAGTTAAAGTGGACAGGCCTGTGGGGCCCTGTCAAATGCAAAAGGTTGGTAACCACTGTGATATGATGGTAATGATGATGTATGAAAACTGTAATAGAGATTTATTCCCAAATACTGTAAGTGATTCTGTCCATTCTGCTTTAAATTGCAGACCACCCAGAGGTTGCCTGACCACCTCCTGATGTCTGAAGACAATGAGGAAGAACGCTGTGTCTCCAGAAAAAGGCAGGTGTATAATGCCCACCCGAAGGCAAAGTGCTGGGAATGTGGCAAACAACAAATCAACAAGCTTGAACTTGCACTGTCAAAGCCACAATGTCAAAGCCACCTGCCACATCTGCAAGGTTGTTTTCCGCCGCCTGGCGTTGCTCTCCACACACCTGAACAGTGTGCACTCGTCACCCATCTGCAAAAAGTGCCATCAGTCTTTCAGTACTGTGTGGGAGCTGAACAAGCATGCGGAGACACCTTGCATGGGCTGTGCGTCAGTTCGTCAAGGTTCGGTTCCCATTGTCAAATGTAAAAAGCACAAGAATGACAATGTTTCAAATAAAGTGACTGTGCACCGAAATAACAAGTCAGTACGAAGTGACTCAGCGTTAAAGTGGAGGCCTAAACAAAGAGCTGAGAGGAAGCCTAAGAGACCTGGGCCATCAGACAACAGTGTGGAGTATATAGTGGATGAAGATGATAATGATATTGACATGGAAAGTGATTGTGAGGAAGCAGATGATTCAACAAGCTCTGAATCCGATGATGAGGACAACAAACGCTATAAACGCACCGACTTGTGTTCAGGTGATTCCGAGTCAGATAGCAGCTCAAGCTCGACTGATGATTCCAGTGACTCTTCTGACAGCCCAAACTCTAAAACCACCCCTGCTCCTCTTCCCAGTGGTAAAAATTCAATGTGTGCAGTGTGCGGCAGGGGGCCATTTAGGTCCATTAAGCTCCATTTGCTCCACTGTAGTGGCGTAAGAGTGAAATGTCAGTGTTTGCTGTGCAAGAAGCTCTTTGCAACTGCAGCAGCTCTTAATGAACACCTCATGCCTTTGTATACCTGTCGCATCTGCAGTCAAGTTTTCTCTCACAAGAACATGTACTTTGGCCACCAGTGTCCTGAAGGAAGCATATCATCTTTGGTCCTCTTTTGTTCCGAGTCATTGCCGAAAGCATGTAACATATGCAAATCCTTTTTCTCCTCTGAGAAGGCTTTGTTGGACCACGTCACCAGAGTTCACACGTCCGTGGTCAGCACCAAGGTGCACATTATTACTGATCCGTCACTGCTGACGAATAAAAAGGTCACAGGAGGTATCATCAGAACAGAAGCGCAGTCAGCCATATGTAGTCCGAACATAGCAAACCAGGCTGTTAATGGAAAGCTCTGCGTTGGCCAAGCCGATGCAGGGTCTACTGTAGTGAAATCTAGCCCTTCTCTTTCAACCTCCTCAATGCACATCGTGTCTGCTGCTGCACCTGACAAACTGGAGAACAGTGGTGAACTAAATAAGCCAACCAACCAGCCTACAAGTCACGTATCTACACCTTTACTAATCCCTCCTGCTGCCACTGACGAAGCTCCAGACATTGCAGCCACCTCTGACTCTGTTTCTCCACCGTCGCCCACAATTCTTGCCATGTTTGAGAACGACAGCCAGGATGTGGCTTTGATGAAGCGCATGAACACAGGCTGGCGCTCCAAAGCCTCTCGCCCCTGCCGGCAGTGTGGTGCCATCCTGCGACAGCCCTCCCTCATCATCAGCCACCGCTACCTCCACCGAGGTCGCCGCTTGCACCGTTGCCAGTGTGGCCGAGTTTTCAAGCACCAGCTGCATCTCCTGCGACACCACGTCCAGCATGCGGAGGCCCTGAGCTACATCTGCGTCAGCTGTGGGGACACTTTCTCCGGAGCTAGACTCTTAGCTCAGCACCTAAAGGGCGACACGTTGAAAAAAGCCTGTTCTGGACAAAAGTGGAAAAGTAAAGTTAAGACCAAGTGCAGGATGTCGTTTACATGTGACTGCGGACTTATTTTTTTCAGACCTTCGGCTTACATATGGCATCAACTTAAAAACAGGACAAAAAGTAAATGGCTGAAGAAGCCAGTGAAATGACCAAGGAACTCTTTGTGTTTAGACAAACGGGAGATTTCACACAAGTTGTCACTATTTTTGTTTAATTCATGTTACCAAGAGACAAAATCAAAGCAAAAACACATTCATTTCTTAATGGCTTTGGAATCTGAGCATGTCCTGGCTGGTTGTTTTCACCATGTGCAAATGATACATAGTAAACAGGGTGAGAGTAAGTTCCTTATATGTTCTTTTGAGTACAAATGAACCTATAGGGAACCGTTTTCAGTATTGGATTCAGTTAAAACACATCAAAACTCCAGTTTATCCTCCAGAAAAAAGTAAGTCCAGTTTTGCAATTGTTTTGTCACAAAGTGCATTCTTCTCAGTGAGGTTTGTGTGGAAGTTTGAGCCCTCCTGTTTTCTGTTAGTTTAGCCAATTCAGACTTTGCGCTCCTTTGAGATACCGAAGAGGTCTTGATATTCAGGTTGAAAATAGCATAGAACTTTTTTAATGGTTGTTATATAATCGTCACGATCTTAACTTTAATAGTACAAAATAATTTGTTATTTCATGTCCACTAGATGGAGCAGTTGGGTTGCTAAAAGATGAGCAAGCAAGACGACTTGAGCTCAAGTTTAATTGTTCTCAGAACAGGTGTAAACTGCCGGATGCTTTTCCTACATCAGATGATTACAACCTAAAATGTAGACGTTAATCTGTGAGTTCTGGTTGAAAGCCGATGAAATCCAACGGACTGACAGTTTTAAATAAAGCTTTCTCACCACAATATTTGGAATTGACGTTTAGTTTCTTCTCTCCATTGATTGTCAAAACACACAATGTCATCCACATTTCACTTGGAGGGTTAAAGGGGAGCAGAATGCTGAGGAATTGTTAAATACTGTATTATGTATGATCAGCCTATTTGTGAACAATAATCAATAAGGTAAAGACTGGAAAAATTAAAATATTAACATAAAATATACAGTATATATATCTCATTCCACAGGAATAAGGCAATAATAGAGTTCATCAATAGAATCTTACAAATAGCAGTTTAGAGATCCTTTGTTATTGTGGATTACAAGATTTTCCACGGCCCTCGTTTGAGTTGAATTCTGTTCTTTGTGCACCGTCGCACACAACGCATCTGCTGAAACACACAACAGATTTCTCAAACTGCAGTGATTTTCCCACAGTGAATGGAAGTCTTATTTTATCTGTATAATTTTACAGCAGTGAGTCATTGTGCAGTGCACTCAGCGCTGGGCCAGAAGATGAGATCTTTGGTAGGTATGCCAGTCCTCCAAGTGGTTCAGCATGTTCAGGATCTGAAGCAGCTCTGGGTGGAGAGGATTCGTGCATGCTGTAGATGAAAACGCTGCAGTCGCTTCAACACGTGTGTGCGCAGCCATGTCACCTGCAAAAACAAAAAAGAAATAATTCTGCAAAGCTAAGATGTTCCAATTCAGCTTAGACACCACATCCTGCAGCGTGTTGTTACCTGATTTCTGGGTCGCGGTGTCGTAGGACCTGAGACAGCAGCTCGGAGCTTTGTTGGAAGCAGCGACTCAGCTCGTCCAGCTTCTGCTCCATGGAGAGGATGCGCTGCTCCAGCTCCCGATAGGAGTTGTTCCAATTGGCACTGAGGTCGCACATGATCATCTGCATCTGTTGAAATCCGACATGCAACACAAGCGCAGAGATTTTAGTGTTTAAATAAAGCGAAACACTTTGAGGTCGAACTAGAACCACAAGGTTATTGTTCAACTTTATGAAGACATTTTAGAAGTATGTTGAAAATTTGTGGTGAAGCTTTGGTGTGTCTCGCTGACTGATTGACATGCCGTTATGCTGCGGATGTGGGACCACTTGGAGCCAAGATTTAAAAACCACACCCTTTGTTGCCAGCATAGAAAACATATCCTACATTTGGCAATCCCTTGGGCACTTTCAAAAAAAGAAGCCAACAGCAGCTGTCTTTTAAATTTTTTTTTGCTTTGAGACTGGCTCAGCTGCATTCAGTCAGTAAGAGAGAGCAGCATGTTTCGTTTACTGCACGCCTGTTCGACTGTAACTGATTGTAAAGTGACCGTGGCATGGTTTACTTTTGACCGAGGGGCTACACGTGCAGTCTGGAAAAACTTGGCTTTTTGTTCATATAAATCAATCAATTACAAAGCATGAATTACACATTGGTGCCTCTCGCTGGTTGGTGTATTTTTATCTCGGGTTTATTCCACATGGAAAAGCTTTTCGGGGCCCGTGAATTCCTGACGAATGAATCCCAGGATTCATTTGTCAGGAATTCAAATCTCACCATCCACATTTTGCAAATGTGTCTGCACACCTAGCAGACTAAAATAATGCAGTGATTTTTTTTATGGTGTCTTAACAGTGAAGCATGTGCAAAATATTCCAGTGAGGGCTGATATTTACCTTAGGGAGGTCCACCATTTCGCTGACGTAATCTCTCAGTTTTCTTTGTTTGAGGCGTAAATTGCGAAATCTGTGCAGAAAAAAAGGTCAAATCTCATTTTAATTGCTTCATTGTAAATATTACACACACAGAAAGAGAAGGGGATCAAAGTAGTTTCATTTACCAGTAAAAGATCATTTCTCAAATTAAAAAAAACTAATATAATGAAAGGAAAAGAGTTCAAGAGTTCGGGAGCACCCATCTGCAGTTGAAGCGTCCTATTTTTGGACAAATGGAGCAGCCCTGGCACAAAACAGAAGCCCTGATTTGTGGAAGAATATACTGACAATCAAGTATTCCACTACTCAACCTGGAGGAGTCATGCTGGGTTTGTTAAACTGCTATAAAACATTGCTTGAAGGTTTCTGACATACGGAGGTGGAAAAGGGCTAAATTTAGTAACCTGGATGGATGAAACCAAAAGTTGCACCGAAAAAAGACACATGGAAACCAATATCGCAATAAAGCAGCCGGTCTGCGAGGACTTTAGAGTGATGGAGGGATGGCCTCATTACAGTGCTTGATCCCGAGGTGTGGAGGTTCCTCCCTCTCATACTTTCCACAGAGTGTTTATTTATAATTGTTCAAGCCGGTTTAAAGCAGGAAGGGCAACCCCTCCACGCAGGCTAACATACCCGTACATATGTTGTCAGGATAACAGACCACATTATCCCACTGGGTTTCCTGTTTGTGCAATCCACTTGTTCTTAGAAGAGCGGCTTGGATACCAAAAGAATGCATCTCAAACGGGAGAAAAAAGTGCAAAGCAATCTATAAAGCTGGCACCTCATCATGATGTTCTTTATCTTAAGGGAAAGACCGCGCAATATCATCGTCAAATACTGTGAATTATTGTCTTATTTAATGAGTTACTCGCCAGAAACAGCTTTGGCATGCATTCTGCTCAATAAAAGGGTGGACCTTTGTTCACACATGCCCTGCCCACATAAAAGGCGCAAACGAACCTAACTAGTAATCTAAATTATCCATTAAAATCGATGACTCTGTGGTTAAACATGTTGACATTCAGTTAATGACCCATAAAATACGCATGCAAGATGCACAAACCACCACCCTCTTACACCCCTCGCCCAAACACACACAGACATCCTGCCCGAAGGCGTCACTTTGCGGCACAGTAACTCACACTCTGATGGCCTCCAGAAGGCATCTCTGGTGTCTTCGGTGCTCGCCGCGGTTGCCCTTCGTCAGGTTGGTGCGGTGCAGGAGCCAGCATTCTCTTAGCACATTAGCAGCTGCGTGGCGGATCTGGAAACAGAGACGGAAGAAAATGAACTGGGGTTCCAAGTAGCAGATGAAAGCACCGAGATAAAGCCGGTCACACCAGCAGGCCTGACTGACAAAAATCACACAGAGCTGTTTGAATCTTTCAGACATTTTAGTACAGGATGTAAAAGCATGAGTCATCCAAGCAAGCTGATTAAATCCAGATAGTTTTTCCTGTTCCACCCTTCTGCTCTATGATGCTGATTTCAGATAATAAAGAACTATTAGGCCTTATTTTCGCCGAGAGACTCACGGTAATACAGAAGAATCTGAAAAACAGGCCATAACAGGCTAAAGTCGGGCCTTGACAATGCAAGATTTCTCCAGTATCACCTTTTTGCACTCTTCTCTTTGATTCTATTTGTGTCTGTTTGCCTTCCTGCCCAAATCACTGTGACTGCCCTGTGATGATGTCACTCTGGTCCTGTTGTGAGGGTTATTAATAGAGGTTGTCAGTGTTTGCATCCAGATGTCTTCCCTTGTTCCCATCGGTGTAAATCTGGACTGCAGCAGATAGCTCAGGAGGATGCACGTACACACACAATCCAAAACAACCATGAGTGAGGCGTAAAGATGCACCTAGTGACAGGATGCAGCCACCAGGAGAAAGGAAACGCTTGTATCCTCCGAAGCAGTGCAGCCACAGCAGCTACACACTACTCTACAATTTGGCAAGGAGCTGTAGCACAAGCAATCTGTCCTTACACATTTATGCTTCTTCTTTGCAATTTCATTTTAAGCTCCTTCTTCCACCTCTTTCTTCTTACCATCAATAAGCGAACTCTTGAAACATTTCCACGCTTACAAGCAGCTCTGCAAGGCACTTTCACGCACACTCAAACGGTTTCCTGCCGCGCCGTCCTGACCTGACACAAGTCTCTTTCCTGACAGAGATAAGATTATTTCCTCTGTTTGACGCCTTGAAAGGCCTATAAAGACATTGGCAGATCTCATCTCCCCCCTCTTTTCCCACACTATCCTGTTCTCTCGTGTCTCTTATTAAGGGACCAAAATAATCACTTTTTTTTTAAAAAGGAATCAAAAGCCAAAACACGCATGCAACATGGAAAGTTGTGACGCATCCGTGTGGACATCTCTATCCATGTGTTTTTTTTTGTCTTAACTTATACCGTCGTAACCTGTAATGAAAGGAATTCTACCTGACTGTTAATGTATTTTTGGGGAAGTTTATGTGATTAAGAAGAACCACTACTTTCAGCTTCTGTAGTTCCTTTCACTTACTTCACTACTCTCATATGTAACAAAGGTACTTTAAAAGTTTTCAGCCTCACCAGAAAGAGTCACAGGAGAACGACTGTGGTTTTTTTTCAGCTTAGTCTCCTTTAACTTCAACGCACTTGCTCTAGTTGTACCAGAATCTTCTTCATTCTATATTTTTTGAGTAAACAGACTCAGATGAAGAGCTTCACCTTTTCTACTTCCACAGTCACACCCTTTCTTACCAACTAACACATTTGCGCAGATTGGGTCCTGATTGACACCTGTATTAGCAGAGTGGTCTGATTCTGATCCTCTGATGTGTCTGATCCTTTACTGTTACCAGAAGCTTCCAGATTCTCCTCAACAGCATGCGTGACTTCAGAATCACTTTAAAAGCGTCGACCTGCAGGTTTGATTTCAGTTTGGGAAACAAGTCAGACGGTACAGGACGGGTGAGTAATGTTCGGGGGAAATGATTCAAAGCCAAATTTGGCTGCTTCTGCCACCTGATGCTGTGAGTCCTGGAGCAACAGCAGCCAGCTCGAAGCTTTCATCTTCTTTTTTACTTTGATTGCTTCATACATTAGAGTTTTGTGGACAGTGATATAAAGCACATAGTACACTGGTGATGCCGCCACACCGAGAGTCACATCCCTTGTTTCCAGATGAGGCCAAGACCTTTTTGAAGTACCTTTGTATATCTAATTAAATGTAGATTATAATCCATTATGTTTAGGCAAGTTAATAAATCCAGGATCAGCTTTCATTATCAGGCTTCATGAAGCCAAACAACAGCTAATCATTCAAGCAAAGCTGGTTATCAACTTATAAAGTCAAGCCAGATTTTCTAAAATACATTTATATAAAAGTGACAGCACCAGATGACCAAACTCAGATCTAGAGCTATATATTTCTCACAAGAAGAAAACACTATGCAAAATATGTCATTTGAAGTGAAGGGTTGTTAGATTTTCATAAAGCAGTATAGATAGAGGTCATCGAAGATGAGAAATTGACCAAAAAAAAGCATACTGATTATGTCCGGTGGTAGAAATTGTTAGGAATTAAAAAAAAGTTTGAACTTTTGACTTGGTTTTAAAGACTCTTGCAGAAATTTGTACAAAGCCATCAACCATGTTACAACCCCGAACCAATATGAAGATTGTCAAAATGCAAAACAGGCTGACAGATGCACAGCTGCTGCAGCTAAAGCAGGAATGAAAGCCTGGGCGAGCTACTACACTTATTAATTGCTTCTTCATTGGCACGAATAAATGTGACTATAATTACAATTGTGTGTTCAATGAAATGAATATGTTTCAGATGTATTCTTATAAGGCAGTTGTAGCCTGATTCTTTCAGCTGCAGCCCTGGCAACATTAAAATGCTACTGGGAGAAAGTAAACAACAAATATAAAAGCAGAATACAAACCGGTAAGCAGAGTTTTTGCAAAGATAAGGTCAAGAAGGCCTAAATGCTTGAATCGGTTACTATGTCAGGATTATATCATTATATATAAGCCCAGAAAGTAGAAAAATTGCTTTAAAAGAGTCCTGCTCCCTCCACTGATAATCTATATCTTTCATATCTATGCTCATTAGGAAAGACGAGACTCTCTCACGATCCTACGCACTGAGCTCCAGGGAATCTTCCTGGAATGGTGACGGCATTTTCCAAGAGAGCTGACTGGTCAGTAGGCAGCGCTTTTATACGTGTACATCTGTTGTTTTGAAAATAGTCTGTTTTGGAACAGGTTAGGTGCAGCACAAGGTACAGTTGTTGTGTACTCCAGTAAGCACTAAACCACCGATGTATTCCTAAGAATCCAAAGTTGAACCTAAAGTTACCTCCCTAACTAAAATCCAGCTTCCTACAGGCCTCTGATTCTACAGTTAAGATGATTTTTAAAGTGAAAAATCAATAATTTGACCTATATTGAGCTGGAAATGTGTTAATAATTAAAATTAGTTGATTATTAGTAAAGACTATTTTCATCAGCTACTCTGCAGAAAATTCTTGAATTCTTCTTTAATCTGGTTTCTTATTAACCGACTGGGAATTTCACATGTTTTGGTCCCTTCAGTACAAACATCATATTTTACATAACTACCAAGCATTTTTCCAGCGCATACCAAAGTGCTGTTAGTTTGTTGTATTATTGCTGCGTGGCAATGAAGCACAGACTTTTCAAATCACTCTGCACTTACATCTGAATTACCTCGCAATGTTCCAGCGACTTTGACAACAATAAACACGGGCACGGTCTTCATTTTCAAGAATTATCTAACTTAAACAAGCTTCAAATGTCTGCAAGCTGGTTTTCATACCGGGAATATAATTAACAGAAACGAACAGCTGGCTGGACGGTAGGAAATAATAATGACCACACGTGAAACAGCAGTAATATGAAGGAGGCAGAATTTAGTGTCATCTTTGAAGTACCAGGAATGCAAAATAGCATGTGAAAAAAAAATAAAATAAAATAAAAAAAAAAAATATATATATATATATATATATATATATATATATATATATATATATATTTCCAATAAAGACAATTGTCAAATGGATGCAAAGAAAAATGCACAACTACATTTTTCTCATATTTACAATTAGTTTCTTATTAAATCAACATTTTTATGTATGTGTGCTGGGAAAATAATGCATGCTCTTACCCTTTTGGAGATCTGGATGTCCAGCATGAAGTAGTGCACGTGTTTCTCTCCTTTGTTCAGCGCCAGCTTCTCTGTTACGATTGCGACCAGCATGGCGGTGCAGGCTACACCCTGAAACCCAACACAGCTGTTAGCATGGTTTCTCATGCACTGTACGCACCACCACTTGCCTGTCTTCTCCACAGATTGTCAGTGATTATGTAAGACTGATCCAGGACGGTGAAAGAAAAACGGATTTAAATCCTTAACAGTGGGGTTTGTTTCTCTTGCTCCGTTATTGCCCTCAAAGGAAAGAATTTATTCAGAAAACTCAGTGTTGATCTTCATACCTTAAATGGTTTAGTCTAATAAATCAAAGTTATATTTACACAAAAAGTTCAGTGGTTAAACAGGCCTCTATGGCTCTATAATAGTGTGGGGTTCCTCTGAGAATAGCTTTGTGCTATTGCTGGACAGGGAACTACAGACTGATGGTAAATATCCAAACAGGCCACAGAGCAAACCTCATCCACAAAGTCACACACAAAAAAGACAAAACACTGCACCGAGCTCACGTCCACCACAGATAATGACGAAGTTTTTTGGGTTTTTTTTTACCTGCTTTCCTTTCTTCAGCTTGCATTAGAGAGAGGGAGAAAGAAGGGGAGAGAGAAAGACCAAGCGTGAGCATAAGCCAGAGTTTTGAAAGATATATTTATCCTTCACTCCCTCCAGCAGCCACAAAATATCTATCATTACATCGTCTGCGAAACCAGGGAGGTACAAACTCTTTCCTCGGATCCGTCCACACACAGTGATGGGACGCAAACAGTGTTGTCAACCCCCGAGAGCAGCTGCAAATTGAGTTACAGCTGGAGTGAAGCCGAAAGTTTCTGACCGTGGAGGCTCTCGGCCATATTACAGGTGTGAGCATCACCCCAGTCGCTGGATCCCAGAGCTGCCCTGATGATGGGAGTGGGGGAAATTTATTTTTTTTCCAAACCATGGGCACAGGTTGGCACACCCTCCTGTTTGGAGTGGTGCCAAAGGCAATAAACCACCTAAAAATGGATATGGTGGAAAGTTTTCCCTTATAAGGGGGGAACTTATAAAAACAAGGGAGATGGAGAAAGGGAGAGGGAAAGATCGGGAAGACTGTTTTCCATTCTGTCACAGAGGTGTCTAAACCGGACTTGTGCCCACATCCAGAGCCACGGTGGGGACTCTTATCTGCTCGTACTGGAATGTAAAGCAGGAAGATTTATCACCTTTTCAGACAAACAGTCCTTCCTTGCTGTCAGTGACTTACTGTTTGCTGTAACTTGTGTCTTATCTCAGTTGTAGTTTCCCCATCCCTTTAACTCTCAACTCTATCCCCGACCTTCATCTCCACCCTTATTCAATCTTAACCTCAAGAGAATGTTTGCATTCCATAAAAACTGTAAGACAGGGTGTATTTTGGGTCACTTCGATTTTTTCATTGATAGAATCAGCTTAACTAGAAATGACAAATTTCTCAATATCTAAATAACACACTTAATAAAGACCTTACATTAACTTACAGCTGGGATCTAAATCACAGAGAATTAAGGCATTTTTGAAGAGTTCAGTGTATCCAAAACAACTGGTGGAACAGCGCAGAACAGGCTGGGGCTACAGAAAGTAAAGGAGAGAATTGAACCAAACTGAACTAACCTGAAATGAAATGAAATTGGAAAAATGAATGGGAAAATGGGGGAAGAGTTGCTGCAATGGAACAGAAGGGAGTGAAGCAAACCAGAGAGGATGCTATGGAGCAGTGTGGAAGAGAAATCAGGAGAAAATATATGGAGAATGGGCTGAAATGCGGCACAATGGAGCAATGAGGTAAGAAACCAGGACATGAATCGTGGAGCATAGCCCGCTGAGAAGGAATAGGACAGGACAAAACAGAGAAGAACAGGAATAAAAGTTAAGGAAAGGAGGAAATTTTGACCACAGCAGGACAACATGAAAGGAACAGCAGTAGAACATCTTGTTTTTGTGTATGAGGGGGTTTCATCAGGAACAAATACAGAAGTGAAACAAAGATGACACATCTCCGCCTCCCCGTGCTTATCAATCTGAGAATTACATGTCTTGAAATCACCACGCCTGTGCTGGCTGAATAAGTTTCTGGTAAGAGGCCAAAACATCCAGTGGATGAATAAATTTGCACATATCTTCTAAAACCTTTGTGTTTCATAATGAACCCCAAACCAATACAAAGGTGAGAGAGAAACTTTTTTTCGATTCCTCTATTAACAATAATTTTGTCTAATCTTCAATTGCATTCTAAACAATCTACAGCTTGCATGACATTTTTCAATAAGGAAATCGGCTACCATGACTCCCGTGAAGAGACACACTGCCTTGCCACAGCTGGTCTTCGGTGCCACATCGCCGTAGCCCACAGTGAGGAAGGTGATCGCTATGAGCCACAGAGCTGTTTCCATGTGGCCGGTGGAAGCCTGGGTCTGCCTGCAGGGGGAGAAAAAAGGAAGAAATCACTTTAAATGCATTCGTATGGATCCCAGCTAGCAGGGAACGTTCCCATAACATTGGCTAATATTTGCTAAAAGTTGTAAAAAAAATAAGTCTGAATCACATTTTCATATTTTAAAGATGTTTATACTTTAAATAATGCTCCTATACATTTAAATGTTCACAAAAAAGTTTCAGTTGCAACATTCAGTGGATGTTTTGAGGATGTTATCAAGGCCACAAAACGATAATAATAAACCAGTGCAATACAACATTCAAAAATTAAAAATTTTACGATGTTGCTGAGACCTGAGATGACAGAATGTTTCGCATAAAACGTTCCTGCAATATAATGCACTAACAAATGTAAAACATTTCGCCTGTAGCATTCTGCAGATCATAGAATGCTCTTTTTATTTAATATTTGCACAAAGCTAAATGACAACAAATGAGCAACAATCTAGATATAATATTTGGAAAATGTTTTAAGGACGTTAATGTTCAAACGTTATTGTCTATAAAAAATAATTAATTTTTTGAATTTTTTGTTATGGGAATATTATCCTTCTTTAAAGTGGAACATTCTGGGGAAAAAAGGAAACTCCCACACTAAACTTCACTTAAATGGAAAGAAGACTTCCACAGTACCAGCTTTTGTTTTTAAAATGATGCATATATTACATCTTTAAAGTAAGTTAACGCATTTTTAAAAAGAATTTATTTGATCAGAAATCAGTTTGTCAAATCCTTGTAATGCAAAAGATGCTACATATTCAAAATCAATCATTTGTAGCAGAAAAGAAAATTGAAACAGACGGAAGAGTCCATTTTTTCCTCCCAGCAGGAAGTGTAGACAGGAAGTGAGGTGTTAAAGCACCTGTGAGCTGAGTGTGGCAAACAAATGAGGCCTGAAGAACAATGGGGAGTGAAGTGAGAGCTGGGATAAAGGATATTTCAGAAAGACAAATCCATCTTCTGATTATCTTTGCTTCAGTTTGCATGTATTAAAGTAAATGGAGCAGCTGTTGAGCCAGGACCAGCTGGATGTGCAATATTTGGTCCCTAACAAACTGGATGCTCCTCATTCCACCTCTTCTGGATGGATGTCTGAGTCTTGACTGGACCACAGTAGAGATAAGTCTCTTTTATTTCTTACTAAATCTCCAGGCTTCTCCCCTTTCCTCTTGCCTCAGCTCAGGCTACATTATGCCTTGGACTAGCCTCCTCTACCTTCATTAGCTTCCTAGCTCCTCACCAACACTCTGAGGGGGTACTGTTTGCTTGGCCTGCAGTGTTTAGGTGGGTGGTACATGCTAAACATCCACACGAATGTGAGGACTCAAGGTTTCCTCAATGTTGCATTGTACCAAGATAAAGTTATTCCCTTCACCTGTCAGTGGTCACAATGCTGTGGATGATTGGTGTGCGTCCCGCCCACCTCAAAAGCTGAACTAAAACACACTGAAACAAGCTGAATGAACTGAGATGCACTAAAATGAACTGAAATGATTCCTTGTTGAATTGATATTTTTTGGAAGTTTATCTTCATTAATTGAAGGTCTTTGACTGTCCTTATCAGGATACAGAAATAGAATTATTTTAGTTGGGGTTCTGTAGAATGAATGGACTTTTGTCTATGTGAGATTTCTGTTTGATTTTTGACTAAAGTGGTATTTAATCCGATGAACTTGATGACTTTGATCCTCTTCTATTTGTGTGTGGTTTTGTATTTTTTATTTTTTTGTACTGAGAGAGTTCATTTAGTCAGGCTATTCCTTTAACTAGTCCTGAAAATATCTTTTAAAGTGACAGGTGAAGTTTAACCTTTACTCCATCTGGTGCCCAACTCAGTTTGACTAATTTGAATATTGGGGGTACACTTCCACTACAGGTTGACTCTTAACTGCAATATGAATATCCAATACATCCTTTCCCTCTGAACTCCAAAGGCCACTGATGATTTTAACATCAAATTGCCCAAACTACGTTATTTATCAGAGCCAGAAATTGTGGAAACAAAAGCAATTTTCAACTTTCTGATTAACCTTGAACTTATTATTTATTGAAGGAAAAAGCTTCAAATCATGATATTGGATTAAAATCACCTTATCTGACACGTAATCCAAAAAATGTGAAAAATACACTGCTTGTACTAGCCAAAGTTTATGAAAAATTAAAAATGATGCGCTCCTCTGCACAAGTGTGAATCCATTAGGGATCTGGTTGTGACCAACAGTTGTGACAAATATTCAGGGACATCACAGCTGAACTGCAGGCGGTGTTTACTCAGAGCAGATGGGAGGCACATATGAAAGCAAACACAAAATTGTCAGCAGTAAAATATTTCTAGCATGTTCAGCCTCCATGTTTTTTTTTCAGTTTGGTAACATCTCTGGGCATTTAGAAAAATTTTATACAAGTTGATGCAGTTTTTTCCCCTCAATTTTAACAAAAAAATAAAATATTCGCTAAATGAATTTTTAAGTGACATAACTGTGTCATACTGCATGGTTTTGTTGTTTCCATAGAGGTGCAGAACTCAATATCACAGTGGCAAACTAATCCAGAGTGAGTGAAAAACATGAGACGAGGAACAAACGGCCAAACAGTGCAGAGATCAGAGGGTTTTCTTGAAAATAATTTAAGGGATCCATGTGTTTTGTCAGTGTTTGGTTTATGGATTTTGATCAAAACGCCTGTTTAACTTTTCACTTGCATTGTTACTCATCAAGACTTAAAACATTAAAAAAATAGTTAAAGCTGTATACCACTGTAAAAATAATACTGAATTCTCTATAATGGAAGATACATTTCTGCCCAGGAACTTTTTTACTGGTATATATTGTTTTCTTTGACAGTTATAAGAAACTGTAGGCGCCTGCACACTAAAGTGCGAACCTGAAGTGTAACTTTATCAGTATGTCTGCGAATCTGCCTGTAACTCCACCACATAAAGACACAATGTCTACAGTCAGGCTGATACAGGTGTGGTCTGCTAATCAAACTATCTTATCACTGCTGCTACTTTACAGCACTCAGGAAGTCAGGAAGTAGATACTTGTGTAAACTTGTAAAACACAAGTCCAATGTACACTTGGCAGAAACCGCACAATTGTCTCTATCTGTCAGTCTGGATGTGTCAATCAACTCGTATAGAAAGTGACTGTTGTAACACTTAAAAGGTTTGGTGGTCTTATCAGCTATCAGTCATACGTTCTTTTATTACTTTTGACAAATCAAAACATACAGAACGGAGACGGAAAACCGAAGGGAAAAACCTCCCATTAAGGTTCAAATGAACAAATGACCTCACGCTGTTCAAACAGCCAAACAGACTGCAGAGGATCAGGTTGACATTTAGTTGGCTCCGAGTCGCAAAACAGAAGATGAGAATTATGAAATCAGTCACTGGAAATGCATTTTGAATAGGAAAGTGAAATTGACCATCAAAGTTTGAGCAGGAATTTTAAACTACCAGTGAACATGAGTGTAACAGTGAGTAGACATTTGGATCACGATAGCAGACAGAGTTGTAGCTTGTGTTTGTGTCTGAGTGCTATGAATAACCGTTTTAAAAACTTTTTCGGCTATTCTAAGAAAAAGAGCAAAATGTTCCATAAACTTTTGCCTTTCTCTCCCGCTGTGCAATGTTTCATTATTTTCCCATAAATCACCTTTTTAAAGAAAGCTTTTCTACAAATAAAATCAATTGATATTACATCCTGCTGACAGTATCCAGGCCTATTTGAAGGGTTTGCTACATTTCCCTTCAGTAAAGTAGGTGGCTGGGCAGCCCTTTAGCCCTACAAATTATGCAAAAAGTCTGCCTTTCCCATTGTGTCAAAGCAGGTGTCAACTTTACTCAGAGGGTGATGAAGAAAAAAAATAACCAAGATGGTGCTTCCCTGTGTGCGTTGTTGCGTAGCTCTCGGAGTCATTTATTTAAATTTTAGTTAGATTTATTTCATGGTTCTTGCTTCTTTTTAATTGTTGCTAAATTATTATTATTTTGACTCGGAGTCACATACAAGAATTCCAGTGTACCTGTGCAAATGGCAATATATTCTATTATAACACGGCGAGAGCACACGTCAGGAGCAACAACCAGGAAAACTTGTTTTCTCTCTTCTCCAAGTTTGATGATATTAAGTCGATGCACTAGTTTGCAGAGCATCTGTCTTTAGTCTGATCAAACTAGAAAGTGCAGATCTTGGCCTGGCTGTGTCTTCCTTGTTTGCAACCACTTTCATGGCTGTATTCCGTGACTTTGTGCCTGATAAGTAAGAGTGAAATACAACATGGCTTATAAGCAGCAACTCTGAAAAGAGAGTTCACTTACATGTGCACAAAACTGAACTTTTCAGCTGCAACTTCTGCAGGGACCAGTCTAGATGAGTGTGACTTTTAAACAAGACGATGATTGTCTACTCTTACGGTCGAGATGTATTTACGTCTCTGGACAAAATGGAAAAACAACAGATTGACATTATAGGTTGATGCATTCTCATATGGACAGCTTGAGCAAACTGTTTTAGAGAAGGCAGGACTGAAGTGGGAGTACTGGAGTGTCAGCTGTGACTCCTCACAGTTCAGGTAGGAGGGCCCCTTTGCAGAATTTTGCTTGGCGCCTCAGGGAGGTCAAGGCCAACTCTGGAACTGCCTAACCCAGTCTTCCCTGCACTGATTTTTTAAAAAGAGTCAGTTTTAGCTTCTGTCTCCTGCAGCCCCCTTTTGAAAAAACTTATTCTGTTGTGATTGGTCAGCTGGACTGATGAAGCTGGTTACATACTGTAAACCCCAGATCTTTGAGTATAGGGATGTGTCCCTGACAGAAGAGGGTCTAGTGAGGAAGTAACAGCAGACTGTCAATTCTGTGTTTGAGGCCAAACTAGTTGCTAGTTAGGTGCTATGCAAACGGTGATGTAGATAAGTTATGGAAAAAAGTCTGGACTTCAAACAAGGTATTTCAGATATATTGGAAGCATTGTTTTCTATGGGAGAGAATGACTTACGTAAATTTTGGGCTTTATAATTTTGCAAAGCTTTTACATGCACAAAAATGTAGCTATTAACACAATGAAGGAAAAGGAGAAGCCCAAAAAGTAGAATGTAAGCTCTTTAAAGCAAGTGGATGCACATTGGTGATTTTGTCAGGGGCAGAACCAAAAGGTGGCCGAGGGTGGCTGTGGCTGTCACAGATTAACATCTGCCTGTCCCACATGCAACCAGTTGTGAGGCACATTAGATGGCTACGTACATGCTCTTAAAACTGGAGTTGCATCTGATTACTGTACTGATTTTTCCCTTAAGAACATATATTATCAGCGTGACAGAGTTATGCGATGATTGGTGTTGGTTTGTGTGTTTGTCTGTTAGAAACATTACTCAAAAACAGACCAGTTGATTTGGATGAAATTTTCAGGGAAGGTCAGAAAAGACACAAGGACCAAATGATTAGATTTTGGCAGTGATGCGGCTTACAGTATAGATCCACAGATTTGTTAAAGATTTCTGTAGATAGCGGCACAGTGTCACTGTAACTAGTGAACATTAAGTCAGCTGCCTGCTGGAGATCACATGACTGCGATCCTACTACAACTTTTTTTTAAAGATTTCATCCGTCAGAGACCATACAACAACTGGGCAGCTTTGACCAAGTACTGCGCTCTCTGAGAGCTTTTCTTGTTTTTACTTTGTGTTCCATTTATTCTAAAATTTTAGTTTTTTTAGTTAAAAATTTATCTATCATAACTATCTTATATAATTACTGCAAAATGTTATTTTTTTCTGTACGCTGCTGGACCTCGGTACAAATTTCATTCCCTCATGTTTTTAATATGTCCGAATGACAAGAAACTGAACTGACACGCAAACGAGTCTTTCTGACCAACCAGAAAAAGGTCGGCACTGACTTTTTTAGCCATCCAAAGAGTTTGTATTGGTGCCACTGAAAAGTATATAAACAATATAAAAATGTATCTTTTTGTATGAAAACACAGAATTTGTGATGAATTTGTAGCTGTGGATTTAGTGTATGCTCTTGTATAAATTTATAAAAACTATAGGTTTGAAAACTGCTTTCAATAGCTCTGGAAAAAAGTGAGACACACTGCTCAACTAACCAGAACCTGCAGCCAAAACCAGGAAAGATAACAAAAACACTTTTGAACTGTGTCTTACATGTGCTTACTAGTGCTTATTTTATGCAGTTTAAATTGTAAAATGACTATTTGGCCTACAGCTGGAAAAAAAATTAACAGATTGTGCCTCTCCGGTGTGAGTAATGGCTTCAGACTAGTCACCTCTATAAAAATTGTCTGGCTCTGCCACTGGTCTAGTCTACATGTAAGAAGTAAGTGGACATTTGTACAGGTGATAGGGTGGAACACTTGAACATTTTACTTATTTTCAAATCCTAGTATTATGAGATATGATTGTTTTGACTTGGATTTATTGAAAAATGGTGAATGTGACATTGGGCGGTCACATATTTGCTCAATCCATGATAACTAACAGCAGTTAATGATCGCATTCATAAAGAACACTGAAGAATTGAAATGGGAAGACTAATTGCTTTGGTAGTTACTGTGAAAAGTAAATAACAAGCCTTATTTCAGCTACTTTTCTACATTTTGTAATCGGTTACTATTTGCTGAACAGGGCTTGGTCCCTCAAGTAATGATGGCTCTCTACTATGTTTATTCTGGGTTGGTGAGATTTTACACATGCATTCAATTCGTTCTAATGTTCTGCAAAAATATACGCTCATTCTGTATGTTTAAGAAAAAAAAAGTTCAATATTTGAGACAACATATAGCTATCCTTTTGCAGAAATGCAGATGAGAACATCAATACCTCTCTCCTGTAGCTATCCTAAGAATGAAGCAACAGTAAGTAGATGCAGACTTTGCTGAGCTTAGTATAAATCCTGTTGTTTAAAGATAAAGATTCGCCCACAAACTCCAGAGTTTATGCTAAGCTAACTGCCTTCTGGTTGCACATTAGAATTGGAAGAAAAGAATCAGATGCACAGCCAGCTGTGGGGAAAAAAACAAAACAGAACTTTGGGAGGAGTACTTCTGAAAAATCCAGAACTGCAATCAGTGACATCGGAAAAACATCACGTTTAGTTCAGTCCGAGTCACATTAGTAGCTATATTTGACATATATATCCGTATATCTTTTAACAGATTCTTGGGGATGACTGAGTCGCTTAGGTAACAATGTATGATGTTGTTGAAAAACAGAAGCACAATGACCCCAGGAAACATCAGGTGATGTGTTCAGGTGCATCCACATGACATACCATGGGTGAAGAGAAGCGTAATAGAAACAAGTAATATAATATGAAGTAAAAGAAGCAAAACACATTGCAGGAGCTTATTAGCTCAGTTGTAGGAGTAGAATTCAGTTTTGTTCTAGTTAGGTGTTCCATCCAGAAAAGTAAACGCTTTTTGAATTTGTTTGGTCGCTCTAAGAATTGCAGGGATTGGGGAGTGGAATTTTCTGGCTGAATGCCAAAGGAAAATAAATTGATCACGTGTTCAACGGCAAGTTTAGTCTCTGACTTTGATTCTCAGAATAAGACACATTAAGGCATCTTTACGATCATCTCTGTGGCTTCAACTTAATTTCGATATTCATGAAGGCTGATTTGTGATGTTGCTGAGCTCTGATTGCTTTGCACTTGTGCTCTCTACAGTTCTCATTCTGGAACAGTTTCTATGCAGAAACTAATGTTTAACAGCAGATTCTCTCCTCCCTCTGGTGCTCCACATTAAGTTCTGCTCTCTTGCATTACTGGTGAGGACCAGAAAGGGGCTTTGCTCTAAATATTTGAGGCAAGGAATCAACTGTGGAATGGAAATAAATTAAGAAATAATTAGAAATTAAGGACAGACAGATTTGTTGACAGGGTTCAGTAAAGGAAGGCATTTCTAATTTATTTTTGGCCGTATATTACGGAGGATGGATTGTTGTTTTCTCAATATTGGGGAGGACATAACCCCCAAACAGAATGTGTGGCTACAACAGATATGAACAATCAATTTTAAAGGTTGGTGCAACCACTTGTTTCTTCTAGTGGTTGGTCCCTAATGATGAAATACAATATTAGGATCAGTCAGTCTGTTTTGATGACACACATGCATGCAGTCGTCTTCCCTACCTTTCACACAGAGTAAGCATCCAGGACGCAGTGAGCCAGAAGAACAGGATGAAGACCAGCAGTGTGCGTGCCGGGTGCTGGTTCATCAGTACCTTGAGAACGAAGCGAAAGGTGAAGTTGATATTGTTGAGGGAGCCTATGCTCCTGTAGGAGGCGCTCAGCAGCATTTTGCTGTGCAGCAGGATGGCTCTGTGCACCAAGTACAGCCGCAGGAACATCAGCACTGAGAACAGCAGCTCCATCCCCAGCAGGGCCTCGCCGTGGTGGCTGGAAACGCAGAGCTGAGCTGAAGAAGAGGAGTTGCTGCGGGGGCCTTCCTCCCAGTACGATCCAACGGGATGGATGGTGCAGACCAGCAGCTCCAGGGTGATCACAAGGACCCTGTGGCTGGTCATGGCAATTCTCCAGTCCACCTGGTTGTGGTTGTCAATGACAAACAGCTGAAAGATGGAGGAAGACAGTGAGAGAAGATTAAATGAAGATACAGTCACATCTTAACTTCATCCTCGCATTTCCACTCTGAAAACTGAAACTTGCACACAATACACTCTCAACATCTTTCAGTTTTGTTGTTCCAAATATAAAATCCTGTGTTCTACATAGTTTAAATGCATTTACGAGGATACATCAAGAGGTTCTCACCCTCACCAGAAAACAACACCGGAGAAAGATTGCTTTTGCATTATTTTTCGCTATACATTTGTGGAAGAGGGTCACATCTACCTCAAGATACTCTTGAACAGCATGAAAAACTTCATCATCACTCTTAGAAAAAAGTTGCATTTCAGCGTGGGAAACAGATAGACGACAGACGGTGTAGGGCGGGTGATTAGGGTTCATGGAGCCACAGCTCAAAGCCACATTTGGCTGCTACTGCCATCTTTCCAGTGTAAACTGGTGCACTGTTCTGGAGCGATACCAGCCAGCTCCTTTCCTCTCGTTTTCCTTTTGATCACTTCAAAAATTTGAGTTTTGCCCTAAAATGCAAATTATACACTTTGTTGTCAGGCTGAGAACTTTTTGAAGTACCTCTATAGAATCCCCTTCTATGTTATGCTTAAGTTTGTATATGCACAGACTGGTGACAAATTAAAGAAAAGAAACAACATAAAGGGCTTCAGTAAGGTGTTGGGTCACCAAATGCTGCCAGAACAGCCTCAGTGCACCTGGCACTGATTCTCCAAGTCTCTGAAACACTACATTACGGACTGAACACCACTCTTCCAAAAGGTATTCCTTCATTTGGTACTCTGATGATGGTGGTGTAGAGCGATGTCCAACACATCCATCCAAAATCTTCAATAAATGTTCAGTACAGTTAAAATCTGGTCATTGCAGAGGCAAACTATGTCTTCCAAAAGTTCCGTTCCAACACAACTAAACTGCGTTCTTCTTAAGTTTTGAAAGAAATGTATTTTCTCCCTGAGAGGTGGCACTGTGATTTTCACCCTGGAGACTGGGGTTTGTGTCCCATGTGGAATTATTTATTCTTAGACTTTTGTTTTCACTCACAGTTTGGTGAGGTTTCTGCACCAAAATTACTTGGTTCGGTTCAGAAAAATAGCATAGTTGGGTTAAAATATGACCCTTTCACAACATGAGTGCGTTCCAATACCCATACGGTCATACATGTGTGCCAATACTTGCAGTATGCCAAAAGAAAACCAGAATGGCCGACTACATCTGGTCTCATTTTGCAGCATGCAAGCCAGCTTGCCTTTCTACGTGACACACACTACCATTCAAAAGTTTAGGGTCACTCAGACAATTTCATGTCTTCCATATAAACTCACACTTTTTATTAACGTGCAAACATAATTGCATAAGGGTTTTCTAATCATCAATTAGCCTTTCAATACAATTAGCTAACACAATGTAGCATTAGAACACAGGAGTGATGGTTGCTAGAAACAGGCCTCTGTACTCCTATGTAGATATTCCATTAAAAATCAGCCATTTCCAGCTAGAATAGTCATTCACCACATTAACAATGTCTAGACTGTATTTCTGAGTAATTAAATGTTATCTTCATTGGCAAAAAAGCTTTCCTTTTAAAATAAGGACATTTCTAAGTGACCCCAAACTTTTGAACGATATCACCTGAGAACTGAACAGGTGATTTTTTATTTATTTTTTTTACTGCTGACTGGGTGTGTATGAGCATGACAGTCTCTGCTTAATGTGCAATATTATTTCATTGCAAGCAACTGTATGTACTTTTTAAAAGCTGCTGATTTATGCAATGAAAGAAAAGATTTGGAATAAAAGGCATGTTTGATGCTTCTCTGTTTTCTGAGGTACCAGCATTATGAGTGCTGTAAGATCTAATTTTTTGACTGAACAGGAGCAACAGTAAAGAAATGATAGGCGAAAGATAAATTGCATTGTTGTACTTGTGATACATCACAAACTAAATCCACCAGGAAATATGTCACTGCAAACCTGAGAATGCAATTTAGTTGTAGTGGAATGCCATTTTGTGATTCACATTAAACCATTTGCCTTAAAAAATGTTTGACTGAAAAAAGGTGTACATATGTAAAGGCCTCTAAAGATGTAAACCACAGATATCAAACAGAAAACTGTGAGATAAACTTGTATGTTGACTTAAAAGGAAGCAACAAGTCGGTATCTACTCGATATACAGTGTTGTTATGCAACAGTTTGTTCACGAGACTTTTATTGACACTTTTTTCTTGCGCTACTGAACAAAACATCCTGACGTTCTTGGATGATTTGGTCTGTCGTCTTTCGCGCTAAAGCATAAAAGCTGCACCGGACCTTCTGTTTTAGTCTCCACCCTGAAACTGCTATTCCTTATCTCTTCCACACACTTGGAGTGGAACTATCTTCTATCAGATGCACATGACTTGCAGTCAAACTAAATACTCAGTAAGTGAGAAAACAAACCTAAAAGAGTCCCGAGCAGCTGTTCAGTATTTATTCCTGATGTGCAGATGCTTTCTGCACTTGTTCGTACTGCACGTGATCGAGCACGCATGCTGTCAGTGTGTGAGGGCAAACCAAAGACTGTTTACCCTGTTCAATTTCAGCCAAATCCCCTCATGCATATTGAATTCACACACAACGGCAGCGGGCCATGTGGACTGGAAAAACATCACAGCTGCAATAGTGTGCATGCCTGTGTGGGCTGAGGTTCTGCTCCAGGGTTTTTTTTTACGCATACAGCAAATATAACACAGATAATCAGTGTTGAGGCTACCGTCAGCCGACCGAGAGCTCCTTTTGAAACAAGTGCCCTCAAGTATCTTTAGCAAAATACGATTCTGACCACGCCAATTTGGATCAAATGTTACTGGCGATGCACAAATTGCAGCATACGGATCAACCATGTCCAATCGTACAGACACGCGCCCTTTCTCTCGGACACACAGAGCATCCACCAAAGGGGAAAAGGCAAACTCACCCTGACGTCTTTATAATGGAAAGCTATAATGAGGATCAGGAGACACCCAGTGGACAGGCTGATGGAAGAGTTGATGACTAAGGCGGCATTTGAGCCCTGGGAAGAAAATAAGAACCAAGAGAGATAAATCAGGGTTATTGTAGCAGATGAAATGTGATTTGTTTCCATGAATGTCAAGGTTTTATGAAAAAGTTCCTGAGCTGAAAGGTCTCTTGTGTCTGCTGCGGTGCTGACATGGATGGAAAATGTAGCAGAATACAGTGGAAGTGGTTATTATTGTATAAAAGGAGAGATATGATTGTCTTTGAAGTTCAGCTGGCAGACATTTAGGTCAAGGTGGACTAGAATAGTACCATTTGCTGTAAACACATTGTGTACTTGCATATTTTATTGGTATTTGACCCAAATGCATAGATAACAGTTCTACCACAATGACAAATTCAACATTATGGTTTTTGTTCTTTTTTCTTTTTGGCTGGAATGACTGCCATGTGGACGAACCCAAAAATAGGAGGACTTGATCCCTCACCAGCTTCCCAACCAAAAAACGGCAAACTGAGCATTAGGTTTGCGTTCACTCGGTGACAACAACTTTTTAATCTGCACCATGCAGCCAGTGTGGAACCTGAGCCGACTTGAGCCTTTATTTCAGACTAAAGTTGACAAATTTGCATCAAATTTACTTTGTAGAGAAGTAAAAATGTGATAACCATTCAAATAGTCAATCAACAGAAAATTGTGAATGAACAGTTTGGATCAAGAATTCCTTATAATACAAATTTTCATAATTTTTGACTTCCCAATGTAAGGATTAAGTTCTTCTCACACTTTCATATGACTGACCACTCATATTCCAGCAGCCCTAAAACACAGTAATGCTCCATTAAAAAAAAAAATTTTGTAGCCTAAATTTTCTGAGATGTTTATTAGATCTTGTGTATTTTTCACCTTTTAATGGTTAACGAGGAATATTTACGTATGTGAAACAATGAAATTACTTACATTAAAACATATGTTATTAAATATAGCCTATAAAATATGCAATAAAATTGATTAGTTAATAGAGATAATGATAGTTTGAACATTTTCACTCATCAGTTGATAAAAAGATCAATAAATTGTATGCAATATATCAAAGGAAAATGTACTTGTGTCATTGGGTGTGTTTTCTGCAATCATAGCCAATTAGTCCTTCTCTAATTTCACTATCCATTTTTGTATTAGATGAAGCTTTTGTCTATTTTTTCTTTTCCATTAAAGACGAAGTAGAGAAATTTAAATGGATTGTTCTTCTGAGTGTGATAGGAGAGCATAACTGCAGGCTAATCTGTAAATCTTGCCTTTCCAAGAGTAGCTTCATTAAAATTTTACAACAATTAGGCTTAATGAAAAAGAAATGACTGATTCTATAATGAACTCTGAAAAAGCACATAAAAAACCACTCAGCTACAGAACCAAGCACCAAGCGTGCTTGTAATTAAATACTTTCCACTCTAGGGAACGGACAGCTTGAAGCACAGATGTACGCACCATGACGGTGTATCTCCATCATAGAAACTGGTTTCACAAACTGAACCAGGATCTAATTATAGGCCTCTGCAGCACCACCTTGGTCTCAGCAGGTTAAAGAGGCACCTATATCCTTTATTCGGGCATCTCAGTGCAAGGGATGCAACGTCAATGGAAGTGTTTAACGGGAAGTGCAGTTTAATGTGGTTTACAGTTAAAAAGATAATTACAAACTTTCAAACTTGAGGAAACTCGAGCGTGTAGGTGGTGTGGTGTGACGTCCGTTGGCAAGGTACATTGTTTTCCACAGTTTCTCCCGTAGCATCCACATCACGTCTGTGTTTTATCCAGGACTAATTAGAAGACCCCACAACAAGCTCAACATTTCACCACACACCAAAACACAGTTCAACAGCATGATTCTACGCTGGGTTTCTTAAATAGTTTTTGTAACATTTTCCTGTTGGGAACAGTCATTTCAAGCCTGGTGAACCTAATTTGGGTTAACTGTAACACGGATTGTTTCTCATAGTCTTGGACAGACACTGAGCCACTGTCACCAGAACAGGCCACCCAGGGGATAGCGGACGAATTCAAATATGAAACGCTGAATCCAATGCGAGAGATGGTGGTCTGGTTTGTTTTATTCTGTAATAAATAAATACTTTCCAAAACACTAATACGTGCATCTGACTTTGGTTTTCTAATTTGGTTTGTTAAGCAGTGTGTTTTCATCAGCTTTCACGTAGATTATGTGAAAAGGAATAGAAAATACTAGGCGCAGGCTAATCTATGGAGACATTACAGATGGTTAAACATCTGCAGAGTGAGTTAAAATGAACCCCAAACTGCAACAAGGCACCACGCAATCACTACTAGGCGTTACTGACACCTGCAGTGCAAATTTGGAAGAATATTACAGTAACATCAGGTGACATTAGAGATTTCTTGGTTGGTTTTCACAACCACAAACCAGCTCATCTTGAGGATTCCTGAGCTGCTTGGGGATGAGCGTCAGAGAAATCATATCATATTAGCTGGATGTGAGCCACACTGTACAGTCGCAGCTCGACTTCCTGCAACGTCAACGGCTCTTGCGCTAGTTTTGTGAAACTTTGGGGTCATAGGTGGGTCGTATGTGATGATAGGAACAGATTCAACAAAAATAGCATTGTGTGTTTTGGCATGCAAGCCATATGCAGCAGGTTTCAGTGTGTGGGCGTGTTGCTTCTACATTGCATCATGCTGTCAAATAAATGTCAAATTATGACCCAGATCACAAAAAATGTGGGCCGCAGCACTTGGGAGAGCTTCTTATTAATGCTTTTTACTATTCTTGTACGGCTGGATGATAATATTGATTTACTGTGATTATTATTTTTTTAATGTTACCGTTTTCAAACTGTAAAATACAGAAATAAGCAAAAGCATTAATCTGTTTTGTTTTTGGAACCATTCTTGGTTAATTGCAGGTCCTGGAGTCCAAGCAGAACATTTTTCCCATTTTGTAGCTGTAGATTTACTGCAGCAATTCACAAGAAAGAAAAGTTAATGAATCATAACTTGTACACAAGGAAACTGCTGTTCGTTACGCATTAGGATTTCCATCCACATCCCTGGACAGATGGCACTTTAAAACAGCAAAACATGTCAAATCAGACGGAGAATGAAAAGTGTAAAGACGAAAAGCAAACAATTTGCAGAGTCAGAATGCAAAAATAATGAATAAAAAACAAAATATACGAAGCTTGCGGTCGATTTCCATTCAATCCTGAAATTAAAGAGGACAAAGATGAAACTATCAAGACAGCAGGTTTTTAAGGTCAAAGGAAACAATCTGACAAATAGAAAACAACAGTCAAGGCGAGCAAATGGTGAGAAGGTGTGATGGAAAATGTGGTTGGGGGAATGCCTTTTTACCAAGTTTGAAATTACATGCAAAGCAATGGCTGGCAAGAGTTACTGTTTCATATATAGAATGGAAGGATGCTCTAAAACTGCAGTAGCAATCTGAGCAGAACATCTTTCCTCCTTGGGGCAAGAATTTGACCGATTTATCTGTAACATTTCTGGGAATTCTGAAAGTGGTTGAGGTGTTTATCAGTTAAAAAATGTGTCTATTGTGTAATTTTACCATTTTTTTCAGCATCAAGGAAGCCTAATGTTGTTTGTAGGCGATTTTTAAAAATGTTTTTACAGCAATATATGACTACATTGTTGCATAAAAATAGATCTGAGTCAACTGAAATTGCCTAGTTTTATTTTTTTGCTTTCCTTTGTTCGAGTCTTGCAATCACGTATCTGAATAGAGCTCCTTACAATGATCCACCAACTATACATCATGCTTGGCTGTTCAGTCTCGGTGTGTAGCTGCCGTTTTGAACTGATTCCAGGGAAGCTGCAGAAAAGATGCCATGAGGCTGCATCCAGGTCAAAGAGCACACTCCTGCCACTAGCTCAGCCAAAGTCAAGACGCACAGAACCTTCGAGACTGGCCACGCAAACACTATAATTACACACTAAATGATGTGGAAAGATAGCCCCAAGTACTGTTAACAATCTCGCTGCAGGGGAAGAGGTGAAATGTGGAAAAATGTTCCATAAATAGCCCTGTTTTCGTGCATAACCATGAAAAGGTATGCTTAAATATAACTTTGTAGACTGGTGTTAACTTTGATGGGGCAGCTCCAAACTATGCTGCAGCATACTTAATGATGCCTCTGCCAATAAAAAAAAACTACTTTACTGTAGTGTCAGTTCACATGTGGCAGCTTATGAGTTGCATTAAGTATAAAGATGAATGCTGGCAATAGTTACATAAGCGATGGTTAAATCAGCGGTGCAGCCACTCCAAAATAATATGCTTTAACTGCCGCATAGAACACTTTTCCAGTGCATCAGCATTTCCACAGCACCAGAGCTGATGCCTGTTGTTAGGAATGGTCTGACAACACCTGTTCTTGGTTCCTATTTGTAAACTGGAACCGCAAAGTCCTATTTGTGCCAATGCCGTTCATTTCACAAGCACATTTCCCCAGGTCCGGCCCTTCTGAACGCATCAGGCATATTTGCGAGGATCAGGCGATATTTCCATAAGTTTGTCAAAGGAGTGTATAGTTTAGCTCTGTGTGTGTGTGTGAAATGTGGGTCTCTTTGACACTGTAATCAATCACTGGCTTCACAGCATGGAGGTGGTCTGATGTTTTGCGGCATGCATGAGAGCGTTTTTCCACATGTGGAAATGGCGTGTGCTGTAGGAAGTCAGGGGGAGTTAATAATTTGTTGATTGTGTGGCCTGGCATTGTTATCCACTGAGATCTGCATGTTAATGTCATGAGGCTGTGCTACCAAAGCGTGTGTCTGGAAATGGACTAACTAATCAGCAGGTCAGGGAGGTTCAAAGCCCAGGTGCAGATTTCTGCCGTCGTGCTGCATGGGGTTTGCGTTGCCTGCTAATCAAGAAAGTTGTTATGACAACAGATATAGCCAGTTGTGTAAGGGTGTTTTTCTGTACCAATTATGGCCCGTTTGTGTTACTGAAATATGCTATGGATAAAATACAGCATAGGTTAATATGGATTATGTTAGAGTGGAAAAGTATTTTGAGAACAGCTGCACAGGGAGCAGCGGATCAAGTGTTAACAGCCTTTAGTTCCTGCATGATGCTGACAGCAAGGTTATTACTTTGTTGATTATTTGATGATGAGTTCAAGGGCTAGCACTAAAAAACCTTGACCAGCTGAGAACACAATAGTGACTTTAATGTTATTGTGGATGATTTGGCTGCTGTTCAGAGTGCAGAGCAAATGAAACAAATAAAGATGCTGTAATTTAGAAGCTTTGCAATATGCTCAAAAAGACAAAAACAACTATTAGTCACATCAGCTCAACTTTGGAGTGGATTTGTGAAACTGAACTGAAAATTCACTGAGATGTATAATGTACACTTCTCAGTATATATAATGAAAAGTGTGGTGGGGATTATGATGAAAGGATACAGCTGAAGTGTCAACAAAAAAAAAATCATTTCAAAATGTTTAAATTTTTCGTTCTGTTGCCAATTCGTACACACTACATTCTAATTGGATCAACTTTCCACTGGCCAAGACATCAGTGTTGGTGAATTTCTTCAACCTACCGGTTTATAAACAAAGGGACACATTTCGGCGTGGATTATCATGAGCAGTATCCCGAGCAGAGCGGTGCCCAGCGCCAATGCGCACAGACGCTTTCTGTCCTCTAATAACAACTTTCTGTCCCGCAGTCTGTACAGGTCGTCTCCCTCCATGTGAGTTGTCCGCTTCCCGTGAAGTGACAGCGGCACGGACACTTGAGCAGAGTCCCCGCAGTTCCGACCGACCAAGCCATCGCAGTTATTGACATAATCCACTTTGGAGTCGCCGTGCGGGCTGCGGTTTGTCATCTCCATCTCCAGAGCGCACACGAGCCGTCCGCCTGCGTCGTCGCCTCTCTCCGCTGCTCCGTCCTTCGCCTGTCCTCTCTCCCCGTTGCTTTCCTCCCGAGCTGGGGAAGGCATAGTCCGACGGGAGAATCGTGTACCGAGCCCGTCTCTCGTCCGTTGCTCATCGAAGTAGCGGCTTCACCAAAACACTCCAACCGACCGGCGCGGCGTGGTTACGCGCACTGATGCCATTTGCACACTGCGCCGGGCTCCTGCGCGCTCATTTGCATGGCTTATTACTGCGAGAGTGTGCGTCAGTGTGCCACAAATGAAGTCTTTGTGCGCTTCAGTGTCCGTGTGCTCGTCATGTGCGTGATGCCCACTCAAGGAATCAAAACGCCTCCTTGTACAAACACACAGGAAGGCTGCAGGTTCGCTGAAATGACGTTTTGCCGTTTTGTAGTCATTTTATCAGGATAAGGGTCATCAGATAAGGTGAATATTGGTTGAGAAACATGTAAACTGGAAGTTCTAAAACGAAAAAAATGCTTAATTTATCGGGAAAGAAGCCAGAAAGTTGCCAAAAATACGGAAAGTTAACGTGCAAATCTTGGTTTTGGTATGCTATAGTGCTAACTTCACGTTAGTTACAGTGACCTCATCTGACTTGTTGCTGCATAGTTGTCACCATCTTTGTATATTTCTTACAGATTTTTATGCTTCTAGCCTTTTGGTTGTCATTATTTGTTGGTGCATAGTGGTTAACTGATTTGCCATTTTCTCAATTTTACCCAGCATTCAGCTTATTTTGACGGTCTGAGGTGCTAAGATGAAGGCTTCCTTTCAAAAAAAAAAAAAAAACCTCCACAAGCCAAACAAAAAGTGAGAACCAGAATCTCCCCCTCGCCCTCTCTACTCTACTGGGCCCGTTGAAGGAGGAACAGCGTCATGACCTTGGGCAAAATGACGCAAACACGGGTACTTCCACTGCAGCATCCTGCTGATCTCTGTTGACGGTAATAACTGTCCCTTCCAGCTCCCTGACAGGATGAGTCCAAGTAAAGTACTCTGGCCAACAGGTGCTTTCAGAAAACCCATCCAACACGGCAGTGAACGCAATTTCTGAGCAAACAAATGAGCACAAGTTCTAATTTCAGGTAGGAGCTGGTTTAATTGGCTGTAATGAGGAGAATGCATAAAAAGTGACAGCAAGACAGTGAACACACACAAGCTACAAAGTGGCATAAATAAATATCAAATAATTGCATAACAGAGAGTAAAACATGCGGTTGTTTCCAGGGTGTAGCAGATTCTCATAGCAAGGAATGTAATTTAAAACAAACAGCTTAAAGCCAGCATATTTTCCCTGAAAGAAGAAGCACGGCTATACGCTTCACAGACGAGCAAGCTTTTCTAAAAACAGGTTTGTGTTCTGAGATTTGCAAGATACAGCATCCATAGTTGATAAAAAAGTACAACTTCATGTATTTGATGTGACTTGAGCGCCATCCACTGGTGGCCAAATAAATTACAACAAAAATAGTAAGGTTAGAAAGTGTGCATCAGTCTATAGTATCTAAATTCTCTATTTACAAGCAGTTTAGTAAAAAATAGTCTTCTTAATATACAGATATTGTCAGTCTACCTACAACAGATTAAAACCCTGAATCACATTGTACAGTGATTAACTGTGACGTACGCACAGTGAGAACTGGAAAGAGAAGAACATAGAAAGGTAATTATTTGGCTTAAATATATTGCTGAGAGTTCCTGAGTTAGTCCAAGCACCCAGTGACTGAAGTCATTTATGAAGTTTCTTTTTAAAAAACAAAAAAAATGCAGTGCATACGTGACAGATAAATAGTTTTCACTCAAGTCCAGTGCTATCTCTTTGCTAAGAGCAAGAAATGACAAAGAAAGGAATTATTACAGGCTGTGCAGGGAATAACTTTGAAACTAACGGTTAAAAATGTTCTTTTCTTGGCCCAAGTTCAGCTGAACTGAGAGACCTGACATCACATGGCTCAGTCGAGGGAGCGTGACGCTCCGTCTTTGCGGCTCGTGGACGGTTTAACCCTTCACGGCCCCCCAAGGCTGCAGGGCGGCTTGAGGCACGATGAACTGCGGAGACGGCTGCGGCAAGATGTAGTAGCCGAAAACCTGCTGGGGCGGAGGAGGCGGCGCTGGAGGGGCGCACACCGTGGTGAGGAACACCGGAGCAGCCTTCTTGTACGGAGGCCAAACCGGCGTAGAGTGGTAGAAGTACTGCAGGCCGGCCGGGTGCTGAACGGAGAGAGATTGGAGAGGGGATGAGAGATTAGCCGGGAAGGTAAAGATCTGTTCAAGCACACGCTGTCCACAAGGGAGGAACAAATGGTACTTTCCTTTCTGATGAAACATTATCACATGGGAATGAGTTGGGAGCAGAATAACTGATAAGTAAAATAGAAAAACTACTTTTTAGGGCTGTGAAGAAAAGATTTCTACATGTTTAAAAAAAAAAGCAACAATGCCTCTGTGTCCTACTTCAAGCTCCTAAATCGTAAAAAAGGTGCCACTACTATTGTAGTATTTTATAAAAAAGCTCTAATTTCCTAAGAATAGTGTGTTGTTTTAGGAGGGAGTTATTTTTGCTGTCGCCTGATGTGTATTTTATAGTCAAGGAAAAACCTTTATATAAATTATCCAGTGACTATTCATGGCTGCTGGGCTGTGTACATAGGACTGACTCAAACTTAATATTTATGGTGATAAAGAACACGTCATTCTGGCAGCAGCACAGCTTGAAATTGCACAATTAAGCTCTCTGCCAGTCAACTATCTATATTTGGATTTGGCTGATGCTGCCAAGTAGGATTCTGTGAAGTAGCATCAGATGGAGCTAAAAAAAATAAAAAATATGACGGGAAAATTACCATATTTCTGACGTATTTGACTTTATTTGGTCCTTCTCGCTTCCGAATCCTGGGCACCATCAATATTGTGTAGGGTTCGCCTTCAGCTTCTTTCTTCTTCACAGCCTCCTCCTCTTTTTCCTGCTCTCCCTCCATCTCTCCATCTTTCACCTCCTCCTCCGTGTCGCTGGATGCGGTGGAACCACAATCTGAAGAGGTAGCAGAGTGGTAGTCTGAAGTGTCCAGGTTTATCGAATCCTCCGAGGTGTCGTCCTGGTCTCCCTTAACGCCTTCATCATCCTCCTTGTCCTCTTTTTCATTGAAACAGCTTATTACGAAGGGCCTGCTGTTCTCTCCAGATCTGTGAAGAAGGAGCAGATTATTTTTTCCATGAGTCATGTTTGATTATTTTGTTTGAAAAATCCCCCAAAACACACTATTTCTCACAGTAAGAAACCGGAAAGACAAGAACTTTTCAGACTGTCCTTGAACTAATCAGATGCAACGTTTGGTTTTGTTGGGGGAATTCAACAATTTATCAAAACCAAGTTTTTCTACATTTAAATATTTGTTTAAAATTAACCTTTTGCAGAAACCAGATTCTGCCATAAACAAAAAAATTCTACACTCTGTGACATAACTGAGGACTTGGAAACACATTCCTCTCCCACATCAGTGCCTGCGATGGCATCTTCTTAGCGACTTAACAGTGACCAACAGTAACATGACAAAAATTCTGAGCGTTTTTGACTGAACTGGGTGGAACTGCAGAGCAGATAGGAGACATAAACAAATGCAAGCAGTAAATTATCTGTAGTAGGTGGAGCCACTTTTTTTTCCTCCATCGTTTGCAAAACTTGTGGGCACTTGGAAAAAGTGTTGTACATGTTCATTGCAGGCTTCAACAATTGTAAAAAAAAACAACTAAAAATCAACTTTTGTTTTTTAATGATTCATGGCATTATGAGTGTGTCACACTGTATAAAGGACATTTTGGAGTTCTGTCTGCTTCCATAGAGGTGTAAGACTTTACATTGCAGTGAAAAATGAGCCCACAGTGAGTGAAAATGCGATAGGATCAAAACACGCCCACAAACTGCTTGGAACTCAGAGGGTTAACCCCTATTTGACTCCCCACAGCTTCCACAGGATGAATCATGATGACGACTCACTCGTAATTCTTGGCTAGACTGAGAAATGCCCGCTTGCTGCTGAAACGTGTCTGTCTGTGTCATTCTTTGCCTCGGAGCCAGTGACTCACCTCGCACACACCTCCAGAGGGTCGATCCACAGCGTGAGCTCAGGCGGAAGTCCTAGATCGCTGGGCGTGAGCTCGCTGTCCTCGCATGCCTTCAGGAGAGCTTCATCGCAGAGTATTCCGTTATTTATCCGAATGCACCTGCGAAAGATCAAGCGTTAGAAGTTCTGTTTGGCGACAACGTGATGAATAGAACCGCTGTTGTGTTTGTGGAAGATGATTACCTGTAGGCCTGTCCTTTGCTGGGACTGTCAGGGTACCAGTGGTCTTCATATTTGTCACACAAAAGCTTCTGCAGCTTCTCTGCAAACAGTTCTGCTTTGGCTTCGTCGAGTTTTCCACGGGCCACAACCAGCCGTTTGAGGAAGTTGACCCCGGCCTTCACCTCTCTTTTCATGATGTCTGCAGAAACAGAAATTGAGAAATCACTTGGAGTGGCCAGCACATTTATCTTGGCGTTTGTTTTCTTAGTAACAAGCTGTGACTTCCCTCCACAGAGTTGTGGGGGAGTAGGAACTTCAGCTGGAGCGATAACACTTCCCTATGCAGCTGCCCCCGAGTCTTCTATTTTTATTACCTTCGGCGTTAAGCCGGGCCAAGTTCAGATGTTGACGTGGCTCCGTGTTGACAAAAGGGTACAGTTCATACACAGGCAAACAAGATGCAAACTAGCGCTTCCATGTTGGGTAGTTTCACATGCAAATCCGCCGAGCTCGCTGTGCTGTTTATCTTCTGATAGCAAGTCTGTTTGGGTTGAGCGCCAATGTCAACCTGACCCTGCGAGAAGAGTGTGTTCCACAGAGGCCAAGGCAGTTCCAACTCTGCAGCTGAACCGCTGAGCGTGCTGACATCCTGACAAGAAAGTAGCGCCTTGAACTCGGAGGCACAGACGCTCGTTTTGTTATTGTGGCTTGAAATACGCCACACGCTGCCTCAGTCTGTAATGTGTTGTCAGGGGAAAATTAGTATTTGTCCTTGCAGCTGTAGCCGCAGTGTTCGAGTAATGATGAACAAGTGAGAGTTGGAGCAGCTTTAAATCCCCTAAGGAAAATGTTTTGCCATTACATGAGAGCATCCGCGTGCCGTATGTTTAGATGTTCAAACTGCAGCTTTGACATTCCAGTCAGTTATTAGTCTGCGAGGTAAACAGGGTCAAATTGCACATATTGCTCAGCTTGTTGTTTCCTCACGTCACCTGTCGCCTACACCTATTCCCCGCTTAAATCTATACGGCGCAGACTGTCTCTTTAACAGCCATGTGCATGAACACGGGTTTTTCCGGTAGGTGTTCTAGTGTGAAGATTTCTGCGAAGAATGGCTGAGAGGACCTTGAACGCCTCCCAATGCTGTGCTGACAAGGCCACAGGAGGTTGAGCAGCATTGAAAACAGACTCAGGGCTTTAGGTAGATACCTTCTGAGATTTAGAGACAATAAAGCTGCCACTGAATAGCACCCTTTCATACCTCTTGACCTTTATAACAGTGTGTGACAAGAGGAAAACAAAATGCAATGAAGTAGCTGAATGTGTCGCAACGTAAAGGAACAGCTCCAAATATTACAGATAGGTTAGGTTACAGATAGTTGCAGATTTTCAATTTCTCTTTATTATTGACTAGCAGCACCATTCCTTTTATTTTATCATTTACCGATGAATTATCAGGCTAGAAATTGTTAGAAAATAGTGAAAAATAGGGGTCATAAATTTATTTATTTCCACTAAAATCCCCAAAGATACTTGGCGTACTATTACAAGGACTAATAGATATGACAAATATTCATGAACAAGAAGCTGAATCCACTGATTTGTTTGTTATTCATGCTTACAAATTCCCTTCCATTTGTGTTTGACTGTTCCTTTTTGGACTTTTCCTGGTGAACAGCATTAACTAAACGATTTAAAGACTCTGCTGGACGATTGGGGAAAAACACACGGCCACAAAGATGCTGCTGTTCTTTGGCATTAATCGCATCCCACTGAACATTTGTTTTCCTTATCTTGTTACAGTTTTTGTCCTTGCGGTTGGGTAACAACATGCAACTTTCAAGCGCAATCCTGCTGAGTCGGTAGAATGGCTTCTGCCAGGATGAGTGACATCCAGATACTGGAGGCGCTAAACGATAAACACATCACTGTTGCAGTTTGTTTGTTCTGATTACTTCACCTGTACGCGTAGCTCCTTTGATCCAATCATTAGCTCCCTCAAAAAGCTCCCCTGCTGTGTTTGTTGTGCGTCTGCGTTTGCCGAACGCTGACCTGCTGCCATTATCGCCGGCTCTGCTGATACTGTTGTGATTTCATATGCAAACAAAACAACTTGACCTATTTGCAGACTCAGACCTGTCCCGACTGTTTGTTCCGCAGCGTCAGTGTTAAACTCAAACATATTAACTGGGACTCTCTCTGTCGACGCTGCGCTGGCTGGATTCCTTCTTTTGTGTGCGTTTTTTTTTTTTTCACCAGCTTGTTGATGTTCTCGCTGTGAGATTAGGACACCATGAATTACTTCATGTTTCTCAAACTAACCCAACCAGCTTGCAGAGGGGTTTTGCAAAATCGCAGACAGTTACAGGTGCAGACTTGTGGTCTAGTTTGTCAATATTCACTTTCAGATTGGAACTAATGATTAGTTTGATGTGCTCAAGTGTCTTGTTTTGTCCTCAACTGTAAGATTTTCTATTTATTTTTACACAGAAAGAAACCAGAAAGTTTCACCTTTAAGAAGCTGGAATCAGGAAATTTTTAAGTTTTTTTCCCTTTTAAAAAAAAATGACAGACTAATTGATTTAATGCTAAATTTAACAGTTGACAACTAATTGGTTAATCACGGTAGCTCTAAAACTGCTTGATGAGGAGGTTGAAAATGTTTTAATTGTGTCACTATTCGCTATACACTGCAACAAATCATTATTTTGATGCCCTCAAAAGTCTCATTTTGTCCACAACTAAAAGATTTGCAGTTTACTGTCATAGAGGAAGAAAGAAACCAGAAAATTTCCACCTTTAAGAAGCTGGAATCAATGAATTTTGGTGGGTTTTTTTTCCCCTTTTTAAACAAATGACAGAACAATGGACTGAACTACTGATTTACCAGCTGACAAATGATCATTACAGCTCTAAAAAATAAGGCAAAACAACTTGATCGGGAGTTTGTAAATGTTTAACTTTGTCAATATTCACTTCAGGTTGCAACTAATGATCACTCTGATGCCATCAAAAATCTCATTTTGTCCACAACCAAAAGATTTGCAGTTTTACGGTCAAAGAGGAAGAAAGAAAACAGGAAGTTTTCACCCTTAAACAGATGGAATTGGGGAGTTTCTGTACCTATTTTTTCTTTAAAATGTACAAATTAAGTGATTAAATAGAGTATTTTAACAATTTACAAGTAATCAATGACTCGTTGTAGCTCTAAAATGGGCAAAACTGCTTGATCAGGAGTTTGCAAAAGCTTTAATTTTGTCGACATTAACTTAGTTGCAACCATTGATTATTTTAATGCTCTTTGTTCTCTTTACAACCCAAAGATCTTCAGTTTACTGTCATACAGGAGGAAAGAAACCAGAAAGTGTTCATCTTTAAAAAGCTGGAATCCGACAGTATTGATTTTTTTTCTGCAAAAAAATTAGACAAAGCTTTCAAATTGGCAAAACAGCTTGATCGAGAGTTTGCAAATGTTTTGGATTTGTCTGCAGTGATTATTGTCATTGTTGATCATTTGATTATTTTGTGATCGGTCCACTTGTTTGGTCAAAATAATGGTGAAAAATGTCAATCAGTGTTTCCAAAAACCCAAGATGATGCTTTGAAATGTCTTGTTTTGTCCATAACCCAAAGATACTCAGTGTACCGTCAAATGAGGAAAGAAACCAGATAATATTCACCTTTAGGATGCTGGAATCAGAGAATTTTGACTTTTTATCCTCTGAAAAACTCCAGATTGTTGCGTGATAATGTAATAGTTGACACCTAATCGATTAATCGTTGCAGCTCCAAACAGATTGAACTGAGGTCTGAAATTGTGATAGGCAGCCAGATTCAGGTGAAGATTTCTGAACCATCTGTTGTTTGGTTGCGTTGATAGTCACTTCTGATCCCCACTAGCTATTTTTTCAAAATATTTTCTCGATTAATCAGTTAGTTGATAAGCCTATAAAACATCAGAAAACTACGATAAAGCTGTTCCAAAGTGTCCACAACCCAAAAATATTCATTTTACTGACATGGTGGAGCAAAGAAACAATAAAATCATTTTTAGACATTAGAAATTAAGAGTTTCTGCCTTTTTCGCCTCTAAAATTGACTTAAACAGATTAATAATTACCCAAAGAGCTGGTTATTGATTTAGTAGTTAAAAACTAATCGATTATTCGAGCGATTGTTGCAGCTGCAGTCAAAACTAATCTGATTTTTTGCGTCTGCGCCAAACAAAGGCGACGCCACAAAGGTGACTTAAGGAGGGTCCACGTGTTGGTGCGCAGCTGCCAACGGATCACAACCAGAAAAACAACTACAAGAAAAGTGAAAAAGCACAGGACAGCGTATTGTTTCTAAACTTTCCTGCCCGTTTCTTTGTATTGTGACAAAGGAAACCTCATGCTGCATGCGGGAAATGTACGCATCTGGGGTTTTCTGTCAGCGCGGAAACCCCCCCGGTGGAAAGTTAGAAAGTTGGTAGAAACCAGGATGTGATTTTAGTGAAAGAAACGGCGTTTTCGAGCAAAACAAGTAGAATTTGTGGGATATTTGTTAAAGAATTTTCGATTTTAAATGGTAGTAAACAAAAAAAAGCTAAAATAAACGGAGCGACGTGTGAAATCAAGTGTGAAAGTGTGGCGGAAAAGGCGCATTTAAACAACAAAATGTGTCTGATCGAGGAAGTCTGGGGTAGAAAACAGAGAAATACACTCACGGCTCTATCGGTGTCCTGTGTTGTCGGTATCACGGCGGTTGGTGCGTGTCTTCGGCTGGTGTCGTGGTTGCTGCCTGGCTGCTGTGTTGAAGTTATTATGGTCAGCACATGTTGCTTCCTTGTTCTGCTGCAACAGAGACGTAACGTTACCGTCAGTGTGACTCACTTCCGTGACTCAGCGACGCGAACAAGCGCTGACTGGCTGCCGCAGACAGCGTCACTCCGACGGACCAAATATGGGTACAGAAGGTAAGCAGCTGATGGTTCCTCCCATTGTACTGTAACACTCTGATATGGTGACATTTAGTGCAATACGTCTGGTTACATCTTACTGCAACACGTTGCAACCACCTGACCTCCACCAGATTGTACAATAACTTATGGGACTTACTTTCACTATGAATATCTGTAGAGTTACTGCCTATCCAAGTGAAAAAATAAATTGAAAAACTGAAAACAGCATCAAAAAACTGCAACAAAACTGAGACAAAAACAAAAAACAACTTTAAACTACAGCAAAACAATTTTTATTTTTTTATTTATTTTATTGTGAAAATACAAATATATACAAATATACAAATTTTCTGCACAGTGGAGTAGTGATTAGTACTTTCACCTTGCTGCAAGAAGATACACGGTTCAAATCCCGGCCTGAGCCTGGGATCTTTCTGCATGGAGTTTGCATGCTCTCCCTGTGAATGCGTGGGTTTTCTCCAGGCACTCCGGCTTCCTCCCACAGTCCAAAAATATGCTGAGGTTAATTGGTTACTGTAAGTTGCCCGTAGGTGTGAATGTGAGTGTGATTGTCTGTCTGTATATGTAGCCCTGCGACAGACTGGCGACCTGTCCAGGTGTCCCCTGCCTTCGCCCGAGTCAACTGGGTTCAACTAGGCTGCAGTCCATTGTACTGCAGAAAGAAGTGTGTTGCTCTAAAAATGGTGAGGAAAAGGCAATTGACATAGAAGAGAGACAGACCATCATAACACTTAAAAATATAGGTGTTTCCTACAGAGAAGCTGCAAAGAAAATCAAGGAGTCAGTGAGTACAGTTTTCTTCAGCATTAAAAGGCACTCGGAGACTGGTGGAAACTCTGACAGGAAGAGGTCTGGAAGACCTAAAGCCACAACAGAATCAGAAGGCAAGTTTCTGAGAGTCAACAGCTTGGTGATAGGTGCTCACAGGACAACAGCTTCAAGCACAGCTCAATAGCAGTCGTAGTAAGAAGTCTGAGTTTCAACTGTGAAGAGAAGACTTGGAGTTGCAGGTTTGATAGGTTGAGCTGCAGCAAAAAAGCCATTGCTAAGACATCAGAATAAGAAAAGAGGCTTGCGTGGGCCATGAAACGCCACCAATGGACTGCTGAAGACTGGAAGAAGGCATTGTGGACTGATGAATCAAAATTTGAAATGTTTGGTTCATCAAGCAGAATTTTTGTACAGCATCGAGTAGGAGAAAGGATGGTTCCTCAGTGTGTGATATCAACTGTCAAACATGAAGGAGGAAACGTGATAGTCTGGAGCCGTTTTCTGGATCCAGGTTTGATGACTTGTACAGAGTGAGAGGAACCCTGAACCTAAACGGCTACCACAGCATTCTGCAGCACCATGCAGGACCCTCTGGCATGTTCCTAGTTGGTCAGGGGTTCCTACAGCGAGATAATGACCCAAAACATCAGTCCAATCTATGCCAGAACTACCTTAGGAAAAAAGAAAAACATGTTCATCTTAAAAACCTGGAGTGGCAGCACAGTCTCTAGACTTAAACCTCATGGAGCTGGTTTGGGATGAACTGGGCAGAAGAGTGAAAGCAAAGCAACCTACAAGTGGCACACATTTCTGGGAACTTCTGCAGTGAGTTGGGAAGAACTTTCTGACGAACATTTGATTTCCACTGTGGAAAGAATGCCACGAGTGTGTTCAGCTGTTACATCTGCCAAAAGTGGCTGCTTTGACGAGTCAAAAGTTTAGAATACATTTTGGTTTCTAAATCGATTTTTTTTTTAAGTTAAATTAGTTTATTTGTTCTATGCTTTCATTTCAGACTACAATGAGATTTTTAAACAGTATTTTTGAGCCCTCTCATAAGATATCTTCATGAAACTGCAAGCAAATCAATTTTACATGTCAGGAGTCACAATCTACATCAGTGTACCTAGTTAAATTGGAGCTAGTAAATCTACTGTAAATTGTTTCTACCATATTTATGAAGATAACCATGTCTTTTGTTGACTTGACCTAAACTTTATTAGTTTATAATTACCCTTTAAATGCAGTGGAGTTAAGAGTTCCATGTTGGCTCTAGGACTGAGTGGAATTATGGAATAAGATAAGATAAAACTTTATCGCCAAAGGAAATTCCTGTGCCAGGTATTACCCAGACAAAAAACAAGATTACGTAACATAAGAAATTCAGTGCCTATAAAGTTGAAAAGCAAGACGATGCAAGTACGATAAAATACTGAAATAACGTCAGTAAGCTATAGTAGTGCTAGAATGCAGTAAAAAAAAGTAATGCTGGCATGAGTAAGTAAAGGGAAAGTACTCATAAATTGTACTTATAGTGTGTGAGTAATTGCTCTCTGGTTTTCTTTGTTCTCCTGTAGGTTTGCTGTTAAGTCGACTTCCGCGTGGCTTTTGCGGTTTTAAAAAAGGAGCTAAGTGAGCATTATAATCGCATTACACGGCTGGTTTAATAGTTCTCCTAAATGTGTTGTAGGATCGATTCAGTTCTTTTGTTTCATAAAGAATTGACAGCGTCTTTTCATTTTTTCCTTTGTGGATTTTTCTGGGGTTATTTTCAACAAGGTGTGAGCTGGACTTGTGTCACGTACACCCAGCACTCCTCTGACCACGGAGCTGCAGACATAACAAGCTGTGAGTCAGTACGTTTAAGATCAATAAAGCGTCCATAAATACCAGCAGTTCACAGCAACACAGACGGAGAGGCTGCAGCTGTAAATCACACGATACAGACTCATATCATATTAACAAGAATCTACTGGACAGTGTTTGTTCACCTCTACTTCCATATTGCTGTCTTTCTGCAGAATTAGTGACTGTGTGTGTGGATGTATGTACATGTGTATTTATAATATATGCATCACATCTTCACTACTTCTTTAATGGCTAAGCTTGAACTTCATCTCTTCTTTATGAAAGTGAATCTTGCAACTTCTATTTTTATTATGATGTAGCAGCTATTTACAGTTTATAGATCATTTACACGAACAAATGTAGAGAAGTGGAATTTAAAGTACACTAAAATGCAAATAAAAATACTATATTCAACATTTTACTTAACTAAAAAGTTAAAGGATTATAAGATAAATGTGCTTAGAATGCAAAAAGTTAAACACTGTATTCAAAGAATTATATATAATATTCTTAATATATAATGTAATGTACAGTAATTAAATGTTTAATATTCCCCATTTACATATTATTATATATTAACAGAATGCATAATAATACTTAAAACCCTGTGTTCCACTTTTAAGTAATATCAATATTATAAATTGTTAATATGTAATATAATGTGTAATAATAACGCTTAAGTGTAGAAAATAGGGCTTTAAAGTACAATAAATTACTCACAAAAATCCTGCATTTACCTTTTTACTTTAGCTTTTACAGTAAAATATTGTATTTATATAATTTTAAATGGTTTAATTAGTAATTATTAAGTTATATATTGAGTGCTGAGATATTAAATAAATATAGAAAACAGGGATTTAAAGTATAAAAAATTGCAAGTGAAACTCTTGTGATACACATTTTACTTGAGCAAAGGATTACATGTTATATGTACTTAAATTATCACAGTAAAAGATTGTATTTTATATAATTTTGTACTGGTTTTAGCTGTAATTTTAAAGTTACATTAGATGTAAAAATCCTGAATTCAGCATTTGATTTAAGTAGAAAGTTTAGATGATTGTGTTAAATGTACCTAAAATATCAAAAGTAAAATATTTTATTTAAAAATAATTTTGTATTGGTTCTAACTCCAGTTTGGTGGTCACTTATTGAGTATGTACTGAGATCATTTACTTACATAAATGTAGAAAACCAGGATTTAAAGTATAATAAATTACAAGTAAAAGGTAAAAACATTTGCAGGATTACACACGTGGACAAAATTGTTGGTACCCCTCAGTTAAAGAAGGAAAAACCCACAATTCTCACTGAAATCACTTGAAACTCACAAAAGTAACAATAAATAAAAATTTATTGAAAATTAAATAATCAAAAACAGCCATTACTTTTGAATTGTTGATTAACATAATTATTTTAAAAAACAAACTAATGAAACAGGCCTGGACAAAAATGATGGTACCTCTATAAAAGATTGAAAACTATTTGACCAGAGTGACATGATTAACTCAGGTGTGTCATTTAATTGACATCACAGGTGTTTCCAAACTCATAATCAGTCAGTCTGCCTATTTAAAGGGAGACAAGTAGTCACCCTGCTGTTTGGTGAAAAGGTGTGTACCACACTGAACATGGACAACAGAAAGCGAAGGAGAGAATTGTCCCAGGACATCCGAAAAAAAATTATAGACAAACATCTTAAAGGTAAAGGCTATAAGACCATCTCTAAACAGCTTGAAGTTCCTGTGACAACAGTGGCTCATATTATTCAGAAGTTCAAGACCCACGGGACAGTAGCCAACCTCCCTGGACGTGGCCGCAAGAGGAAAACTGATGACAAATTGAAGAGACGGATCGTTCGAATTGTATCCAAAGAGCCCAGAGCAACCTCCAAAGAAATTAAAGGTGAACTCCAAGGCCAAGGTACATCAGTGTCAGATCGCACCATTCGTCGTTGTTTGAGCCAAAGTGGACTTCATGGGAGACGACCAAGGAGGACACCACTGCTGAAAAAAACTCATAAAAAAGCCAGACTGGAATTTGCAAAAATGCATGTTGACAAGCCACAAAGCTTCTGGGAGAATGTCCTTTGGACAGATGAGACCAAACTGGAGCTTTTTGGTAAGGCACATCAACTCTATGTTCATAGACTCAAAAACCAAGCATACGAAGAAAAGAACACTGTCCCTACGGTGAAACATGGAGGAGGCTCAGTAATGTTTTGGGGCTGCTTTGCTGCATCTGGCACAGGGTGTCTTGAAAGTGTGCAAGGTACGATGAAATCTGAAGACTATCAAGGCATTCTGGAGAGAAATGTGCTGCCTAGTGTCAGAAAGCTTGGTCTCAGTCGCAGGTCATGGGTCTTCCAACAGGACAACGATCCAAAACACACAGCCAAAAACACCCAAGAATGGCTGAGAGAAAAGCGTTGGACTATTCTAAAGTGGCCTTCTATGAGCCCAGATCTGAATCCCATTGAACATATGTGGAAGGAGCTGAAACATGCCATTTGGAGAAGACACCCATCAAACCTGAGACAACTGGAGCTGTTTGCTCATGAGGAGTGGGCCAAAATACCTGTTGACAGCTGCAGAACGCTCATTGACAAATACAGAAATCGTTTAATTGCAGTGATTGCCTCAAAAGGTTGTGCAACAAAATATTAAGTTATGGGTACCATCATTTTTGTCCAGCCCTATTTCATTAGTTTGTTTTTTTAAATAATTATGTTAATCAACAATTCAAAAGTGATGGCTGATTTTGATTATTTAATTTTCAATAAATTTTTATTTATTGTTACTTTTGTGAGTTTCAAGTGATTTCAGTGAGAATTGTGGGTTTTTCCTTCTTTAACTGAGGGGTACCAACAATTTTGTCCACGTGTGTATATGTTACATATATTTAAAGTGTCAAAAGTAAAAGATTGTATTTTGTACAATTATCTATCTGTGGGTTTTAACCATAATTTTAGAGTTACTTGTTGAACTAATACTGACGTAATAAAATAAATATAGGAAACTAGGATTTGAAGTATAACAAAATTACATGTAACAATCTTAAATTCAGCATTTTACTAAAGTAAATGGTTCAGAGTACTATAAATGTACTGAAAGTATCGAAAGTAAAACATTGTATTTTGTATCAACTGATATTGGTCTTAGCCCTAATTTTTAAGCTAAATTTCAGATACTTTTGAATTTTTTTTTAATTTAACCTTTATTTTACCAGGAAGTCCCTTGAGATTAAAAATGTCTTTTCCAAGGGAGACCTGGCCAAGACAGCACACCATTTCAGAGAATGTAAAATAATTTATTTAGTTAAGTAAATGTAGAAAACCAGGATTTAAAGTATAGTGAATTAAACGTTATTAAAAGCTAAATTGCATATAAAGTATGAAAAGTATTGTATGTATTTTCTAGAATTTTGTAGAGTCTAAAAACTAGTGCTGTAGTGTCTCAATCTTGCCATTTAAACTTGGTACATAAATTTATAACACCTCTGTCTCTTATTTTATATATGATAAGTATTTAATGGTGACTTGGCTAAAAATAATGATGCCTTTAGAGCCTTATCTTCATATATGTTTTATATTTTTTTTACAATTTCATGTTTTAACAGCTGATAGGCTTCGTAAGTTATGGTTAAATATTAATTGTTGAGTAGTTTGACAGCAAGTTTGATAATTTTGCATTAAATAGTATATTATGCGCTTATAAAATCAGGTATTTATGTAAAATTAGAACTTAAAGAGAGAAAACAGTTACAAGGTTAGGTTTCTGTATTCTTAATTAAATGTATTACTTTGCTGTCATCACTTCCTTTTTGGATTTTTTTGGGTTGCCTGTGTGTTGCATTTCACTTCTTATATTATTAAAAAATATATTTGTGACCACTGGAGGGCAGGCTTGTGTCTTTTCTTAAATTTCCTCCAGTCACTTGAGTTACCGCATGTTTCTAAAAGTCAGACACAAAAGAAACTCCACTGCTTTTGTTTGTCTGTCTTCATTGCTCTGTAATCTCTAAACACTCAACTCCTCAACTCTCATCCTGGTATTCATCATTTATTGTAAACTGTTTGTGTTTTAACAGACCATCATTCCATTACCTGTACAGTATCCGGTCAAAAAACTGCTCTGGTTTGTTTAAAATAATGTGTTTTTGTTGGGAAAAAAACATTTAAAGATAAATGATGGTTGATTATCATTTTTCAGTGTTCACTTCATTATTTCTATGTCACATGAGCACATCTCTGTATTTATTTGAAGTTCCTGCTCTCTGCTGTGCACACTTGTTTGCCCTCATTCCTTTCTTTCCTGCGCTAATTTACCCATTAATCACTCGGTTTCTCTGTTTGTCCACTTGGTTTTTTGTGGACCTGTGTGGATTTTTCTCCACTGGATCAGTCTCCCTGCCCCAGATGCCAACTCAAGAGTGAATTATTGCTGTGAGTGTGCCTGAGAGATAGAAATAGATAAATGGAAGGAGAGGCAAGATGAGGGGACGGGAGCGGTAGAAGACATTGAGGAGTGGGTGTCTTTTCTATTGATTAGCGTTGTTTTGACAACTGATGGAAATTAAATTGCCTTCTCTGTCTTTGTTGCCCTTCTGTCTCTCTTTCTTCCTCTTTGCTCGTGTTGACCTCCTTCCCACTCCATATTCCTGAGCAGGCGATTGCAACTGATTGCTTTACAGTGTCTTTGCACAGTTACTTTTCTCAAAGCTCATTTGTTCTCTTTCTTCCTTGCTAATCTTCCGCATAACTTTCTCCATCTTAAACCTATCGATTTTCTCCTCTCTGTGTGTCATTCGTGCTCCTCAAAGAACTAGCCGATATTCTGCTGCCATAATGGCAACCTAAACTGGGACACGTGCGTGTTTTTTTTTCTTTTTTCTTTTTTCTTTCCGTGTACATATTCCTCGCAAGCGTCGTGATTTTTGCAGATAAGTATTGGAAATGAAACCACTTGACCTCGAAATGTGATCGTTCTTTTTCAGGAACAGCTTCTCTCTGAGCACGTCTGGCTGGTATCAATGAAGCCCACACGCATACACCACATGCAGCCTGCTTCGCCTTTAAAAACATATTGATTTCTCTCTTTCGCAGGGAGCTTAATGCGATCGATCGCCCAGGCCCTTTCAAGATCAGCGCCAGTATAAGCATCTCTTCCCCTAACACACATGCTGCCTCTTTCCCCTCAGGTAATGATTGTCCTTGGGCTGGAGGGAATAGTTTGTCTGCATTAACAGACACAAGTGTTTCTCCTGGCATCCAGTCCTTCTCCCTGCTCTCCGAGTCCCCACTAATGTGGTTACGTATGGAACGCCGTTTCCCTCTTTAACAAAAGGTATGGTGAATGCAGCGCACACGTCTTTGACCTTTATCGCACCAACCCCCCACCCTCCTCTCCACCTGCCAGTGGTCGATACCTCTTTGTATTTGCAATGCATTACATCAGTGCCCTCCTCTTAGATTAAAAATGCTGGCCTTTCTCAGTTTGGCACCTTGCAGAGAAATTAAGCCAACAAGATGGGACTTTTAAGTAAAAATATTCCACATTTTCTACGTTATAAAATCGGTGTAATCACAGTCATCTGTCAGCTTAGGTCTTAAAAGACACAAAGTGTTAACCCTGTGGTTTCTGGGAGGTGTTTTTTTTCTTTTTCTGTCACATTTTTCATCTCTGTGGGCTAATTTTTTACTGCAATATAAAGTCCTGTACCTGAATGGAAAAAGAACAACCACAGCTAGAAGTACAGAGAAGGCAGAAATGTCTTCTGTGCACTATGTTATAGTGCATTAATTAAAAAAAAAAAGTTTAAGCTGAATTGCTTTGATTATTTATTTTCGAAAAGAAATGAACAAAGCTGGTATCTGTATTTACATTCTTTCCTACAGGTGTTGTCGACACTGGAATATATGTGGGGGCTACATGGGCTAGAGATATTTCACTATTTACATTTTTACAGCCTCTGTGGATTAGATGTTTTTCACTTCCCTCGAAAAATATTTTGCGTTGCCGAATGTATTTTCCACCACCCTGCTCCACTGTATACAGTTTTTAGGCCGTGCTTCATTTATTTTATTGATCAAGTATGTTTTATTTTGCCCTCAGTCTCTCTTGTCTCTCTGTTCTGTTCAAACATTGCCTGTAGTTCAGCTGAAATCTCTCTGAAAAGAATTTTTTGACTGATAGTCTCAGCTCAGTCAGTCATGGCTTCTCGGTTCCTCAGAGGAGCACAGATTATTATTATTATTTCTACAGTATCTGGTGCAAACTGTTTATTTTTTTTGGCATTTTTAGGATCAGACATGTAGGATAAAAAACAACAAGATTTAAAGCTAAGATTTGATTAATTTTCCTAATGGAACAATACGTTGCAGTTGAGTTTTCGAAGATCTTATGAAAAATAAAAATCCTACAATCTGTTCTCTTTTTGCAGATTCCGGTCCTGATCAGTGATAGAATTTTGGTGACTTTTAAAAGGATAATATGCCTTTATAACCCACCAGCTGGTTTTGGAGTTCAGAAGAATTAAGATACCAAACGAAGGTAAGAAATTATGTTCCCAGTCCACCATAAATACTTTACATGTTTATTTGTAGAACCACAAATACAGCCCTTCAACAGCTGCTGCCAACCTGTGTAAGGGTTTCTTGAAATATCTGAGAGGGCACTAGATGATTAATAAGGTAAATAAGATGGAAGAAAAAAGTCTACTCTACAAACTTATTTTTAAAATGTAACGCTTCACTGTACAGTTAGTAGTTACGAAATGAGTCAGTTTTTAGACTAGTATGGACAAGAAGTGTTTAAACCATCCTCTTTTCAGTCACATGTAGGCAATGCAAAGAGCTTTAACCCTTACAAGCCATGTTTCTGGAGAAGTACATATACTAAAACCACCTAATCCATAAAAATATCGATCAAGTCTTGCGAGGTCGCATTGTCGTAGACGTTCGCCATATTGAATTTCGGCCGGTACGCCGCCCCGATAAGAGCTTCGTAATTTCGGCTTCGTTATAACGGCTCATACGGCTTTATCGTTTCAAATAAACAAATTTGGGACCAATGTTTATATCTTACCATTGGTCGACTTAAACATACGGGTGTGTGCATATTTTATGTTAATTAGCAATCATAAAGAAGTCACACGTGTTGAGCCGAGAATGTTCGCTTTCGGCTATGTGTACGAGTAAACGGGAACGAGTGTACTCGGTCCCGGCTTTTTAAGGGTTAATTGAAACACTGCCATGAAACCTTTAAATTTATTAGCAGACTTGTTTACAAACACATGCGTAGACTGCAGAATGGTCATTTGTTCAGAGCAATTACCCGACAAATGTAAGTCCATGATTCACTCTTTAGTTGCTCTGGTTTTGTTCTTTTGCAACTTTTGCAGGAATTATCTAACTTTTCATCTATCAACAAATGTTCCCACTATACTGACTACTGACTGTTACTGACTTTGGATGCTGTTGGGTGCTGAGCTAGTAGTTTTTGGTGTGTTTTTTTTTTTTTTTCAAAGTATACGCTACTGTTCAAAAGTTTGGGGTCACTTCGAAATGTCCTTATTTTTTTTAAAGCATTTTTTTCTATGAAGATAATATTAAATTAATCAAAAATACAGTCTGGACATTGTTAATGTGGTAAAGGACTATTCTAGCTGAAAACGGGTGTATCGAGAATGGATGGATGGCACAGAGGCCCATTTTCATCAAACCATCACTCCTGTGTTCTAATGCTACATTGTGTTAGCTGATCATGCTGAAAGGCTAATTGGTGATTAGAAAAAACCCCATTGTGCTAAGTGTTAGTTTTCATGGAAAACATGAAATTGACTAAGTGACTAGGACTGGCCCGAATAGTGGTTTCTGGCCTCGGAATATTCGGGACCTATTAAAGGCGAATATCCGAATATTCGTTCCGCCCCATAACGTCCGACGGGGGGGTGCGGCGGTGGCGCAGTGGAAGCAGCGGCTTGTGGCAGAGACAGCCCGAATATTCGGATCCGTTCGTCTGGTCTCCCGGGTCCAAATTTTGCCTTCAGTTAAACTGAAGAATTCTTAAACGGTGAAGGTCTTCAGCATCTTGTCTTGTGTTTATGCAACGAAGTGAAGCATGATGTCAGAGTCGGCAGCCACCCGGCCATTCGGGTGGATGAGCCGAACACGACGGGATGAGCCGAATTGGGCCGAAGGCGAAGGGAAGAGACAAGCTCCGAATATTTTCGTCTGGGGGGAGGAAGGGATGATCACATAGATTTATGTGTATATGTCATAGACATATATGTAGATGTTTATGTGATCACACGACGAGATGAGCCGATGTGGGCCGAAGGCTCAGGGAAGACAGTAACGCCGCATATTCTTTCCGCCCGCTAACGTCCGACGAGGGAGGGGAGATTCGGATACCAAAATTAATATCCGGATACCACCGTAGCGAACGAATATTCGGATATTCGGGATATTCTGGTCCAGCACTATAAGTGACCCCAAACTTTTAAACGGTAGTGCATGTCTTGCCAGCTCTGATGGCTCAGTGAGATTAAAATGGCATGAAATCAAACCAGAGCACTGAAAGATGCTAAAAAGCTTCCTACAGCTGAGAGGAGTTACAGCATTAGGTTATCTTTGCAGTCTCCAAGTGACATCTTTCACATAAAAGTAGTCATTTGAATATTAGTGGCATAGGTAATATTTATTGTTCATGCTAACAATAAATGTGACACAAAATTTGGACGTTATCAGCTCATTAAATGGCAGTTATTGGTGAATATCATTCCCAAACATAATGGCCAGTTGAGACCTCCTTCACCTTCTAGTTGACTCAGAACACAAAGTAAAAAAAGTTGAACTTTACATATGTAGCAAACCAAGTGTGAAGGTGTTTTTTTTTTTTTGTTTTTTTTTTTAATCCATACCAATTTTTTGTAAATCTAGCCAATTGGTTTTGGTGCCTGAACTCAACCAACCACCGACTGAAAATCCAAGTAAACTCTGACCCAACTCTCTTAAGTGGGAGTCCTCTGACCCTTCCTCCAATCCTTCCAACCTCCAAATGCAGATTTTTGTTTCTCTTGTGAAATAGCAGTTCTGCAACCATTAAAATGAGGTAATAACAGAGATCCATTAAATAGGATGATAATGCACCTACTGAGCCTGTTAGAAGGTGGAGGACATCCCTTCTGGCTCATGTGTAGCGGAATGATCTGCAATGATAACGTCCATTTAATGGGCTGCTCACATCCAAAATCGATTAATTAGAACCCCTGCAATTTAATAACCATTATTTGAACTCCTTGAGGTAATATTACACAGGTATTACCTTTTCTAGACTCAGATAAACAAATCCAAGATGGGAACATGAGTCCTCAAATGAACGTCTCGGATACGCAACATGGCATCTTTAGAAGATGGTTGGAGATGATTGTGAACCAATATGGTGGAAATGACAAACCCTAAACTGAATGAAATCCCCTGGTTGATATTTATAGTTTATGAATTTGAAGTAAACAGCATTTCAACCTGTAAGTAATTCAAAAATAAGAGTAGTTACCACAATTCTGGAGGAAAAAGTCTACGAACCTTTCCTCACTTCTGCACTCGGCCCTTCACTGTTCAGGTTCAAGCGCTGTGTGATTCATGTTGACATTTTCCCTCCGCTCATGTTTTCTCTGCAGATAAGAATGCCTCACATCAACCCTTATATCTTGTTGATCTAAGCTTTAAATAGGGTTAAATCAGCAAGAAACTCATTTCTCACTCGATTTAATTTGGTCGGTGACTTTTTAATTACCTATATTTCAGTGCCTCTCCTTGGTTCACATGGCTGCAGTCTAAACACGGCATACATTACGGCTCTAACCGCCTTCTAAGTGCATTACGAATAAACAGCATTATGCAGAAAAGGGACGAAGGATGGCCTAAGCAATGAATAAATCATTAATTGTTCAACAACTTCACATGATTTTCTGCTTGTACAAAACTTCTGCCTTTGAGTCAAAAAGCTTGCAAATTCAATTTCCTTTTTTTTAAAAATAATTTCAAAAGGCAGTCCTTTGAATCCCCTCAGCTCGCTGCTGACGTGCTGCTGATCTGAAACTAAAATGTGAAACTCCCTGGCCAGTGTCGAGTTTCTGATATTTAAACTCTGGAATTTTCCAGCACTGAATTAGGTATATAAACTCTTTATATAAAACTTAACTGCCAGATTTGTAATTTACAAAGTGCTTGTAAGTAGCTCACTGTAAGGCGTTAGACTTAATATTTAAATTCATTATGTTCCTCTATTCTTAATGATACCTTGTCTTAGTTTTATTATCTGATTTCATCAGGAAAAGTATTTTATATCATTTTGTAGGGTTTTAATTCTTAATAATTTAATTCCTCAGGTAAATTTATCCCATAAATAAAACTATAGCATCTTCACCTCAATATTTAAACTTGTTTGGAAAATTTAGAATGCCAATCTACTGGAAAACGCTCTGGCTCAATAGCTGCTGCTTTAAATAGGAGTTGACTTGAATTGTGTGCTTGCATGCCATTGTCTATGTAACAATTAGTATTAAAATATGTTGGTGTTTTTAGGGCACTTTTTCAAACTTTTTCATACTTATTGGTACATTTCCAGTCCAAGCATTATCTTTATGAGTGCAGTTATTTTTTCCGGGTGTTTGCTTACATTATACAACGCCCTCCGGTTGCATGAAACTTTAATGCGAGATGAACCTTCAGTCTATTGTGCAAAACTCCAACGCTGCACAATCCTGCAGGGAACTACTTGTACGGCATGGAACAATTAAACGTATGCGAGCCTGCGCGCCGTGAGAGGCGTCGCGGGGTTTTTAGTTTACCGTGTGCATCCGCTGACCTACAATTGAAATCCCAGCAGAGCTCCTGACTCCCCCGGCCTCCATCCTCCCCCACCCTCCTCCCCTCCTGCTGTCTCAACAATTAAATCAGTCAAGGTGAGTGGACTGCCCACTCTCTCTCTCTCGCGCTCTCTCAAAAAGAAAAAAAATAATTAAAAAATGAGCGAAACAGATAAAAAAGCCACGAGCTGGTATAATAGTCCACTTCATGACCTGCTACACAAATGAGTCGTCTTATTATGAAACATTTCACCTATGTGTCAGCGGTTGCCATGGAGATCTTGCGTAGAGATGTGAGGCTCTGCTTAATGGCCTGACCTTAACCTTGCACTTCTCCCTGACTGTATGCTTTCATGACACACGCAGGCTTTATACTGTAAATCAATATTTCAGAACCTCTTCTTCACACGTGTTAATTCCTTTTAACGCGGCCCTGAAGAACAATAAGACAGCTCCGATTGGATGTTTGTACGCCGTGCATCTTCGAGATTTCTTGAGGTGATTTCCACAGCCTTCAAGCAGCATTTACAAACCTCTACCCTCCCCCATCTGCATTTCTCTTTCTGCCCCTTTTTGCCCCTCTGTCCTGCTCTCTCTCCTGCAAGCTGTGTCTCTTTCCTGTGTGCTGGGGGGCCGGCGGAGGGGAAGTACACAGAGAAAGAAAAGCACTCTCTCCGAGTTCAAGTGCACGGGCTTAAAGACACAGCTGGCCTCGACAAAGGGGCTGTATGACAAGGAGAAAACAGTCGTGGAAAAGGCAGCATAATAACCCATTGACAAGGCAGTTGTGTTACATGGGGACAGTATAGGGATCATCTCTCTCTCTCACACACACACACACACACATACACACACAAAAAGGAGAAATTGGGGGAAGAAAAAACTGTAAAACTGAGAAAAAATGTCTCCTCCCCTTTTCCTCTCTCCACGTATACTCCCTCCCACCTTCTTTCTTTCAATCTCTGTCCCTCCCTCTCTCTCCTCTCCTTCTTCATTCCTATCCTGCATGCATACACACTCATATATAGACACACACACACACGATGACTGATGCCTTCTCTTTGCCGTTTTCCCCAGCTTCTTTCTCGATCTCTTTCCCCGCACCACTGAGACTTTTGATTGTTTGTCCTCTGGGTGTAGCGTATGGTGGAACCGGTTCTGCACAGCTCCAGCACATGCTGTCCCAGCCACAAACTGAGCAGCAGAAGCAGCAGCAGCAGTAGTGGCGACTGTAGCGGCAGCGGCGACACTGGATCAGCCTGCCTCTCACTTTGCTGCCTGTGACTTTAACGGCTGCCTCTTCTTTCCCTCCTGTACTTTCCCTAACAGTGTTGTTTTCCTTTGTCCGAGAGACACGTTTCCCCTTTCGCAAAGTGTCCGAGCGTGGAAGGGGGTGAGGAAAAATGAGAGAAATGGTGTCTGAGGAAGAGGAGCTGAGGCAGCGGTGGATAAAAATGTGACGAGGCTGGAGTGACATAGAGATGCGAGGCTTCAAGTCAAGAGGGAACTCAAGATTGAGGAGGATGAGGGGACGGAGAGGAAGAATCAAGTTGGAATCGAGAGAGAAACGCAGGAAAAGGTAAAAAAAATAACATGCATATCACAGATATTTTCTTATTTCCACTCTGTGCATACATTATTTCTATCTTTTCTTGTTTTTGCTGTATATCTCGCCTTCGTTTCTCTCTTCGGCTCTGGTTTCTGCTAGTTTCTGTGACCTAAAGTCATTTTCCTTCCTCCCACTCCCCACGGGAACATTCCCCCTCCCTCCCCGGTCTCCACGCTTCTCCCCGTGATCCGGCCATGCCTTTTCATCTGCTTGACAGAATATGTTTGCTTGAGCGCTTGCCTGAAATCAAGTTCAGTCTTTTAGCTAAAGGCTGGTTTGGGGGCCCAGCTGGGAGGATGAAGGGGAAGGAAGAACAGGGTTGGTGCGCTCACTTCTGTACCATTATCGCGTCTGTCAGTGTCTTTGCAAATTCTAACATCAACTGTGCCGTTTCCGAGTGAGTGGGTTTTGTTCTAGTATTGGTTTTCAGTTTCAGCTGATATGAAACTCTTCGAAAAGATGACACAAAGTATTTGAATTATTTGGCCACCATCCTCCCTAGTTTGAAATCGGCACGTCCCACCCTCTACTTCCCCTTACTGTTTGTTTGTGGTCGCAGTATGCATCCCTGTTATGCTCTTGTGATCAAACCTTCATCTGGACATCTTTGAGGGTCCACCAACACCTAACTTACTGCTCTGGATGCCTTAAACCTTCAAGATCCTCATCCTCGCTGTCCTGTTTGCTCCGAGCTTTGCCTCCATTGTTTAATATCGACAAGTTACTGCCGTCCGCCGCGGGTTTGAGGATCTGCGATGCGTCCTTGTCTTTGTATATGTTCTTAACAAGCCTGTGCATCTCCATGGAGACCTCATACAAGCTCTCTGTCCTTATATCAAACTCACAAAGATACCCCCAGTTGTCTCTCCCTCTCTGCCAGGGAGCGCCATTTGCCAGAGGGTAGAAATAGTGTTGATCGGTGGATCAGAGAGTGGCTGTGGATGGTGGTGAGCACTGATAGAAATATGTCAGCATGCAGGTTTACCTCAGTAGTTGTGGCTGGTGGTTTGACTCGTGGCTGGTTTGCACAGGCTGGATCGCAAAGAAGAGGAGTGAAACGAATACAGAGATGTAAGATGTTACATTGAAAAATGAACTGAAAAAATGACTTTTATTCCAGGTGTTATGTCAGTGTCCATGGTCAGACACTCAGTTGTTCGATCATGTGCACAAATGTGATCATATCTTAAAATTGGAATATGCACAGAGGAAATGAACTCAACTTGACGAGTTACATTTACCTCTTATTTAATTTGGCAACTCCTTTGCATTCGCAGTAGGGAGATGTACCTACATGGGAACGTCAATACAGGGGATGGGCTGGTGGCTGCAAGAACTCGCTGTTTGATGCTTGATTTTACAGTGTTTGACTTCCTGTATACAGCAATAATATCACCACATTTCAGGTATTGATCAGTGGTTTATGAAAAGTCTGGAGTCTTTGGTATGTTCACGAAATTTGGTGGCAAAAAAAAATCATACTCCATTTCCATAATTTTCCTTGGATATGGGATGTTCTCATGATAGAATGACAAGTGAAGGTGCCAGCGTTTGAAGTGCAAATTTGAAACAGTTGTGTTTTAAAAGTGTTTTTGTGCCAGAGAAACAAATAGACTGTTGATGTGCCAATATGCAGATGATGCATGTACTTTTTTCACTGTTGAACAATCTTAGTTATTTCTGCATTTAATTGGATAAAATATCAAAGCATAGTGTTGAAACAGAGCACAGATTACTGGCTTCAAATTGCTTATTTTGATCCACCAGCAGTTCAAAACCCAAACATGCTGTATTCACTGTTATGGTAAACCAAGAAATGTTCACATTTGAGAAGTCAGGGCCAGTGAACTGCCAGCGAATCAGCTATTATCTTAGTTGCTGTTTTATTTTCTGTTAATTAGCTAATAATTTCAGCTCTACTACACTGCAGCAAACCACGCAAATAATTTGGGTAATTATACAGTAGAGTGACCTTAATGCTTGAATTAGCGAGTGGTCTGGTGTTATCTAGAAGTTTCAGCTCGATGTGGAGCTTCAACTTGCACAAATACAAGTGTAGAGTTTTCTATTTGTGGTGTTTCATCCTGTACAGCTGTTTGGGAGCTTTCTGTTAGCCTCCAGTGACCCTGATACACCTGACAGCTGAGGGTTTTTATATTGTTATTGTGTTTTTGTTTCTACTTTAATATCAATTTATACCTCAGTTGTTCAATTTTTCTATTAAAATGGTAGTTTAATGGTAGCATCCTAACCTTCTCGCTCGCTATTTTTATTTCATTCCAGGTGCTTTTATGTTTATTTAGGCGTTTATTCAATCAAATGATAAATCATTTGGAATGCACTTTAAATTTTTTGCTCCACAAAAGCAAGTAAATATGTGGTTTGTGCACATTTTGCGGATTAAATGTTTCACAAACTTAAAAGCAAATGGAGAGTGAGATGGTTGTAATGAATGGAGCTTATTAGTTTCTGCTGTAGCACTAAGACAGGCTATCATATCATCATCATCATACACTCAGTATGCCTCCTTTGAACCACTTTGCTCCAACAATGCTAAATACGTTTGGCAGAAATAATGGATTGCCATGGCTTGTTGTACTGACAAAGAATCTATCAGTTATTTAAAACCTTTTCAGTTCGAGGCCGCCACTTACTGACCCTTGCGCATCTGAACTTCAGAGTGGAGAGGAAGCCATTCATGTGTCTCACTTCATAAACCATAACTCGGCCTTCGCTATCAATTATGCAGCTCTGGTGTGAAAGAGATGGGAAAAAGGGCCACACACAACAGGCAGCCGGGTCCAGCATAGAGAGAAAAGCGCCTCACCACGTGACTGCTGTAGATGTGCTTACGCTCTCTCACGGTCTGAGTGAGAGCTATTCCCCCTGGACTCGGTGCTCCAGTTGCATCAGTGTTTGTCTGCCTTCTCTAGGACATGGGGCTGAAATGGGGCTAGAGCTGAGAGAGCTCCATCTGGATACCCATAGGGCTTTCCTACTTTATTAGCACGGCACTGATAGTGTTTCTCGCTGTTGCACAGGATGCAAAGTTCTGCAGCAGTTTCAGTCTCAAACTGTCGTTGTATTTTGTTTCAGTGTGAAAAGTTGCATTTCTTGATATTACCTTGAGCTGTTCAGCGATGTTGACTGCACAAGCTTTTGTCTACAAATTTTGCAGCTGTATTTTTTACTCCATTACATTTATCTGACAGCAGTATCAATTAATTACCAAAAAAAACCCCATATGATTCTCTTGTAAAATATGACAGTGATAGTGTCAGTGTAGATGGATATGATAGTTCCATGTACATTAATACATTAATATGGCCGTTAACATAAATATTATTCTCAATCCAACATTATAAAATGAATAATGAACTTTAAACAGACCCATTTTGCATAAAAAGTACTGCATTTTGATGTTTTTTTAATATATATTTACATCAGTGTAAAATACAAACTGTAATTTAACTTTATTTTTCAGTCTTATTTAACTGCTTTTTTCTGTATTTTGAAAAGCAGGAAAATAATGAAATTACAAAAATAAACCATGAATTTACATGTCTAATGTAAAATAACATTGACAATCTGTAATTGAGACAAAATGTATGATTTCCTTTTTGAGGGTTTATCTTTTCACTTAAAAGGCCACCATGACGGAGACTTCTGTAACAATTAATGGCTTCCAAACAGTGTTCATGAGCAGGTACTAAGTCTATTCTTACTTTAACTGTATTCCTGTAACTATGTGACATATTGGGGCACAGGAAAAGCGCTGTCAAATCAGAGATACCTGTCTCTCGAGTGTTTCTCACATAGTTGAGTTTGTCAGAGGTGAACCCGTTGATTCTAAAGATGGAAATGCTTTTTTGAGCTTAGAAATTAGAGAAATGAGCTTGTAAATTTGAGATAAAGCAATTACAATTTTTGCTTTTCTGCTGTTGCTGCTATGTTCATACAAGGGTATTTTTGAATGCATGACTTCTGTACTGTCAATAACCAAATGGTGCACCATCAGAAGTGAGCCCTCAGTTCAAATCATCCTGGCTGACCTTGACCTTTACTACATGTCACCTCCCAATGTGTCCTGTTTTTTCATTATTTTTGCACACCTAAATTTGATATTCCTCTCAAAAATGTGAGTATTCAGGCAACAGATGACCGAAAAATTCTCAATTAGAGCTGCACTGATAAATTGACGGGGCCAAAATACTGATGCAATATTAGTGTATAGAAATTCAGTGTTGTCAGCTAAAAAGTAGCCCGAAGTACTTTAGAAACAGTGTCGCCATCACATAACTTGTCCGACAGAGAAGTGACAGGTTTATTTCCAATTGTTGAATGTCTTACTTGGCACACATCTTGTGACTTGACTTTTAGTATCAGTATTGGTGTCCAAAGTGAAATAGCATGTTGTTCATGGTGCTAGGACAGACGTACCATAAACTGCATTCCGTCCACCTTGTGACCAAATAAAATCAATCACTCTTCAGTTTGAGAAAACTGCATTCACCTCACATTTGTTGGCATGTTTTGCTTTTCTTTAACTGCTTGTATCCTGACACTTAAAGAAACCACAGATTGACCAGTTTGTCATGATGGTTCTGTGTTATTTCTGCATATTGGAGAACAGAATTACCTCTTGCCATATGTACAGAGTAGTTGCATTGTACTGTGTCCAGGACGACATTTTTACCTCCCTTCCACTACAGTGATAGTCTTTTCCAGTACGTGAGTTGATATCAGTGAGTGGTTTCCTCGTGGAGGGGCCAGGTGGCTGCCTTGTGTGTTCAGAAGCAGGCAGAGGTGGTGAGGTGGGGGTTAATTTTTGCAGGCTGTAGGAATGTGTTTGGAGTCAGCAGTGAGAATTCCTCAGTTCTGCATTAGTAGGTCACAGCGTTGCCTCTTACCTCGTCTAACTATCTCAATCCCCCCCTTTTTATTCATCCCCCTCATCCGTCTCCTCTTTCTTCTGTCTCGTCTTCATCGCCACGTTCCCACCGCCGTCTCATTCCTGATGCACATCTTTCTCTTCTACGTTCTCTCTCTCTCTCTCTCTCTCTCGCTCAACTTTTGATCCTCACCATTTCCCCTCTCCTCTCCAGCTCCTTAGATGTCTCACAGACATCTTAGGAGCCTCAGGAGTTGGGGGTTGGGTAAAAAAAATAAAAGGCAGGAGATAGTGAAACTGTGAGCGAGTGTGATAATGTTAGCGCAGGGTTCTCTTCTCTCCTCCTGGCCTCGTGTCCTCCTCAGTACATCAGTCATGTATGATTTATGGAGTAGATTCCTGAGGAGCGGGTTTCGTTGATGTCGTCAGGCATTGTCTATTCATATTTTCTCATCAGTTGCTTCAACAGTGAACCAGGGAGTCAGATGTTAGGGTTGGCACCGTTGCTCAGGTAAAATCAGGACCGAAGTCACCATCACAGAAACTCCATCCTTGATAACATATTTTAATTTTTTCCCTGGTGAAGTTTGATACCACTCTCATATCTGTGTATTAAATATTATGCTACAGCTGGAAGTCAGTCAGCCATTTTATTTAATGCATTTAACAAAAACATGTAAATTAATGGCATTAAATGTGCTGCTAGGCAGAATTTGTTACCTTAAAAAACTAGATTAGCTGCTAAATTTAACAAACTGCTAAATGTCAACCCTCTTTTCTTTTGAAGAAATTGAATTCCTAGGTATATTTGCTTTACCTCATTAACCCTCTGCAGCCTAAGAAGTTTTTTAGGTATTTTTTTGCTCCGGTCACATTTTTACTTATGGTAAGAAAATTTTTCTCTCTAATATGAAGTCCTGAATCTCTACAGCAACAGTACAACCATGGCTAGAATTAGCAACAACTCTAAAAAGTTTACTGTGCAGGATGACAAAGTCATAAGGCAAAAAAAAAAAAAGAATTAAGAAAAAAAATTGAATCAGCATCTAGAATATTTTTTTTGCAAGTGCCAACAGTTGTTACCACTACTGGAAATAATTAATAACTCTAATACTGTTGATATTTTACTACTTATATTTTTAAAATTTGTTCCCATATTTGCCCCCTTGCCTGCATTGTGTAAACACTGCCTGCAGTTCAGCAAAAAGTCTCAAAATTTTTGTCGCGTGGCTGTTAGTCCCAGCTACATTCCGAATGGCTTTACAGTTAAGGCAAGGAACGCAGAATTTTAATTTTTTTTGGAACCTGTTTAGTGCAAACATGTTAATCTTGGTGACTTTTTCAGATTAGACATGTGCAATAAAGGATTTTTTTTTTGAAATATCACAATTTCAAGCTCAGAATCACTTCACTCAGAATGTGAATGACAATGGAAAGGCGCATTATTAATTCAAGAACTGTCAGAACGTTGAAAATCAAACTATTCTTTCCGTTTTTACAGCTTCTGGATCAGATCGACAGTGTAATTTTGACAGCTTTTGAAGACTTTCACACCTTTGGGGTTTCCGAGGGGTTAAGTTACTAACGGCACGGATAATCGATGCTTTAAATCATTTATCAAGCAAAAAAAATGCCAAATATGTGCGGGAAGCGTAAAAGGTTTATTGACAGCGGTTTAAAGTGTCACTACATCTCCTCTGGCACCATATTGATGGCGTTCACGAGGCTCTCCATTACACTCTCCGGTGATACACAAGCTCTGCAATGGTGTCGGAGGTGTCACCGGTGCCCACGTCACACTGCGACTCCCCCGAGTGTGCCAGCTCTGTGGTGCCAGACAGGGAGGAGGAAGAGGAAGAGGAGGAGGAGGAGGAGGAGGAGGATGGGTGGTGTGAAGAAGGAACGGAAAATAAAGATGAAGGTGTAAAGAAGCAGGCTGTCTGAGAGGCAGAGACAAGTGGGTGAAAAGGCGAGACTGGGAGCGGGAGGAAGAAAGGGTTTGATGATGGAGGAGGGGAGGAGGTGAAGAAGAGGAGGGATTCTTTGTGAGTTGCTCTGTGAATCATTCAGAAATGAACCTCGTGGTTCAGGAGGTTGACTGTCACTGCGACACCTCAGTCTCAGAAAAACAAAGGTTCTCCAGAAGGTCCTCTGGTTCCTCAAAGCACCACGACAAACTGAAAAGCATCTTTATTTCGGAGATGGTTGTTCATGTACTTTATGTAGCTCTTTGAGGTCCTTTTTTATTGAGGTATTTGGAAGCTGGTAATCATGCGAAACGAGCTATTCTTTTCATCATCAATTGCTTTCTTGATTCATAGAATAATAATTCATGTATGAACCATCAGTTTCTCAAGTCCAAAATATTAAATGTATTATTTCACCAGAAAAGATCCAGAACTGTTGCAGCTTCTTACATTTTTGCTTGAAAACCATATAAAGAAATAAATAAAAAATAGAACCAGAAAACCCTGAAAATACTTTCTTTACAAATGTATTTCAGTTCTTTAGAGCAAAAAATGATTAAAGTAGCATTTTTTGTGGCTCTTTGAGATATCTTTGGGGATTCTTCAAAGAAATGCTCACAGTCAAGGGTTTTTAAAGAGGATCCTGCTACATTTTTTTTTTTTTTTGTGGAGCTAAGAATGGTTCTTTACCAATTTCAACTGCGATGTTTTTGAACAATCTATTGTTATGTAAGAGACTTTCCCCATTTTACAAATTTATGCATAACATGTAGTAAAATCGCACAAAATTTTATTCATTTACATGTTAACTGTAAAATAAGCAGGCCAAAACTTTACATAATGTCCACATCAAAAAGCTCTATTTTTACTATTAATAATTTTACTTGTTTGACAGTAAAATTACTCTGTTTACGGTTTGTAAATCTACTACAAAAGATTATTATTTGACTCATATTTTGCTTTTGTTTCACAGTTTTTGAATGTTACAGTATGCCACCGTTTCATTGAAGTATTATTTCTGGCACCCTCGCTGCCAGTTTCTCAGATTTTTTTTTTATTACAGTGTGCTATCAACTGTCAAAACCCATTTTTAGTTCCACTTAGCAGTTTAGTGTAACAGTAAAAAAATGTGTCAGCATCACCTGTTTGAAGAGAACACGCAAACTTTTGCTCGCAGCAAAACTTTCACAAGGGTTGAGGAGTCCATATAGTGGAAGTAAAACCTGCCGTTGCCGGCTGTTCTTTGGTCAGTGGGGGTCGGCGGGGTCACATCTGTAAGATGAAAGGAGAGGCTGCGGTTGGTTGCTTCCACAGAGGGATGGAAAGGTCAGGAAGTGGCCCCAGTGCAAACACCAGACTCATTGTTCAAGTTCAAGGTAACACTGAAAGGGGTTTTCATTCACTTAGGCCGGCCCTCCGTCCTTTGACAAGTTGTTCTTTTTTTTAAAAAAAAAAAGCACTGCTATTAGAGGAAAACGCCGCCTTTGGCGTCGTTCAACACTGGTGTCATGCTGTTATAATTGTAAACTAATTATGCCGGTTTTATTTATTTAATTAGGGTTTGATTTTTTTTTTTGGTGCAGGAGGGGAACAAATGTTGGCAGGTTTGAGAGAATTATCTGCTGTAGTATTAAATCATGTGCTCACACGTGGCCTCAGGTGTGCCCAGTCTTTGCCCTTTCAAACAATGGACAAGGTCACAGTCAGAGGGTCAGATGTCAGGTCTACTCCCCTCCCTCCCTCACCCTTCCTCACCCTCCCTCCCTCGCTCCTCTGTTGTGTCTGTTCAGTCGTCAGCTCCTCGTTAACTCCTCACGGGGGATTTCCTGTTCGCCTCCTTCGCTTCCCTGTTCCTGTTCAAAATGGAACGGCGTATTAGCTCTTTTTACAAAACATGAATAATTTAACGCTTGGCAGTTATTGTGCTGACTACGTGAACCAACGGCCTAAAAGTTGTAACTACACACGGGGAATGCAAAAAGCGAGACGCCGGCAACAAACCTTTGGGAAGTCCGGACCTGTAACTGATGACTTTGTGTTCTCAACGAATACAGTACAACGCACACACATACACACACACACATATATACGTGTGTGTGTGTGTGTGTGTGTCTGTGTGTGTGTGTGTGTGTGTGTGTGTGTGTGTATATATATATACACACGCACACACACAGGCACATAATTCAGAGTCTGACTCACTCCCTTTAACAGAAAGTCAATAACAATACAGGAATGATTAATCAGTCCCTCCGTGGCCCCTCCCTCTCTACTCACCACCTTCCACTCTCTCTTCTCAACCCCACTCGCCCTCTCTCGGCTCAGTATTGATCTGAATGCATTTGCTTCCCATTTATCTGTTAGCATCCCTCCCCCCATCGCGCTGCTGCTGCTGCCACTGCATTGAGCGGTCACAAAGAACCTTTTACACCGAAGTGTCTCGCCGTGCACGCGCTCAGCGTCGCGCACGACGCCACACACATCCCCTGTGAGCGTGCGCGCCTCACCCGACACTCCGATACACTTAACTGCATTGCACCGGGGGGACTGCGCCTGATTATTCTGGGCTGCGGAGTGCAAATTAGGAGGGTCCATTTCATAGCGCAGGTGCATTACATGTTTGTATGTTTCGCTCGCATTAGCCTGAGCACAAAGCAGCATTCTTAAAGGTTTAACTGACAGCGCATTTGAACCCCCCCCCTCTCCTCTCCTTTGCTTTCTTCCCTCCCTCCCTGCCATTCTGTTTGGTGGCACACAGGTTGCCATGACACCAGACTGTTTTGTCTGCCCTTTGACCTCTTTAAGGGGCTCTGTGGTCAATCAGGCATTACATGTGAGGGGCAAATAGAAGGGAGGAGAGGCAGCGAGGAGGGAGGGGAGGCTGCATTTCCTCTGTAAAAATTAGGCCCAAAAGGTTCCTCCATACATCCGCTTTGTACACAGCAAAAGGTGGGGAGCCTCCGAGAGCCGGTGAAACAAAGACACATGTGCACATACAGACATGGCAGCGCTCTGCAAGGGTAAATGAACTAGGCTGGAGCTCCCAGGAGGTGGGGAGTTATTATGCTCATTGTGCAGTCGGCCAGCTAAAGCTGTTTGGCTGCTTCTTTTGAAGTTATATTTATCAAACCGGAGCAGGAGGCTTAGCACTCCAAGCTGGTGCAATGCTTTGTCCACACTGCAGAACGCATGTGTGCAATGAGATGGCTTTCAAATATCAAGATCTGAACTCCCTTTAAATGTTTACCTAAGCAATCTTAGACAGAATAGCGAGCATAAAAATGGATTTATGTAACAGTGTTGCCTCCAGTAAAGTCCGCATTTGATACCTCTGAGCGCTGATTGTGTCAAATAGAATTACCCTCACTAATTCCCTCATAGCAAACTGCAAGTGGCCACGGTTAAGCCGAGCGCCGATCGTGTTGGGATCATTTTGTAAATATCCAAACATGTATTAATTGCAGCACTTATGAAACAACACAAAACATTTCAGCTTTAAGTGCAGCTTTCAAAATGAGGCCAATTAGAATGTAATTAACTCTGCGGTGTGCATTAATCGCTCTGTTCTATGTTTATTACAAAAACAACCTCTGATTATTCTCTCGTTTCATTTTACGTGATGATAATTTATTTTCTAATTGTGTCATCTGGTTTATTGTTGCCTCTATGTGCTCAACCATGACCCCTGCTCTGGATACTTGTATCCTTTATTTCCCTCATATCTTAATTGTGATATTAAAACACGTACATAACAAAAGAGCTGGAGCCTTACACTCTGCATGTTTGCACTCTTTACACCGTTTCACTTCTGTTTTCTTTGTGATTGCACATTTTAAATTAAATTCGGAGGCGATCGTGTGCGTTGCTTTTTTGGAGCTGATGCTGTTCCCTCCAGCGGCTCAGGAGTAAGTCGGCAGCTTGTCCTCTGACACTTCAGCTGTTGCAGAGATTGAACCTGTGACCTCTTGGTTAAACAGTCTTTCTATTCACGAGGCCCTCTTCACTCCCTCTAACCATGATGTGTGTGTGTCTGTTTTTCAGTCGGCCTCCGGTTCAAATACGAGGCACACCTGGCGCACGCTGACAAAGGAGTGATCTCAAGGTAATATTTCTATACATTTAACCCATCCCATCTATCTTAAAAACCTGAATAGATGATTCACACACATATTATGTGTTGGCGTACGCAGCCATAAACACCTGCACTGAGTCTGCTTTGCATTACATGTGCTGCATTTATTCTTCCTCTTTGGCAGTCGTGTTTATCTGCACCGTCCTTGTTCAACATACAGCCAAATGTAATATCAGCAGATGATGCAGGAATACCTCTGGCAGCCAATAATGGAGAAAAATCCATCCAGGACTTGGATTAATCAGGATATTAGTCACACTAAGATGGGGCATTTCTTTTTGCATGTATGCCCGGTTATATATCGCTTAAAAAGCAAAGGAATAGACATTCTGCAGGATTCGTGACCAAAATGTCAAACTATGCTTTTAATCTGTAAAATATAATAAACCTCAACTAGTGCATCTCCATGATTTTTGCAGGCCCCTTTTTAAAAGTGCCCATATTTACACTCAAAACCATATTCATCATTTGCAGCCTGGATTTTTGTCCAACCCTCGTTATAAAGTTCTATTCCTCGGAGTTTCAGTCATGTGCACTTTGAGTCTTTGCACTTTTTTTATCGTCTAACTCTCACCGTAATTCAGTAATGAAATATATATCCTTCTCCTTTTCTTTCTTTCCTAATATACGCCACTACAAGTAAAAGTCCTACATTCAAAAACTTCCTACTCAAAGAATCAAAAATAAAAATCCTCGTTCAATGGTCAGTATTAGTGTTACTATAATACATCATGTTTTTAATATTGTTGCTTCCTATACAGCAGTGCTTAATTTTCTATGTTTGTAGAATCGCTGCTGTGAAAAGGAAACTTTTCACGAAAAATATTCCGGTTTTTATCTTCACTATGCATTTTTCAGCAAACCCAAGGGGCAGTTTGAAAAGTTTGTGGAGCTTAGAAAATAGGAGAATTTACTCAACCCATAAAGAAACATCCTTCAGTTTAACTTTTAGATTCACTACATTTGAAGACATGCAGTTTTTGCTGTACAGAAAGGGTATGAAATAGTAATCTGGAAAAGACCTAAAGCTGTCAGACTGGAATGAAGATGAGAATATTTGCCTGAGAAATGAGAAGTATAAAGTTGCACAATATAGTAATACTGGAGTAAAATAAAAGAGATTTAATTTATATGTAATCACAGCACTTGGGTAAATGTATTTAGAAACTGAGCTCATATTAATTTTGCTGTCTTTGTCCACATATCAGTGAAGGTCCCCCATGGTGATTACATTTATTTCTTGTTCCAGATTTACTTCAAATGGACATAAATTAAATATAGCTCAGCCAGAGTGTCCTTACTCACAAAATTCATTCATTTTCTCCGTTTCTCAAATGATGCTTTGGCACGCTGCAAGCCAAAATGCTGGCCCTATAAAAAATATAAACACGCACAAACATATGTGTTTAATTTAAACCCACAAGCATAGCAGATTGTGATAGCTCTGAGGAGCTTTGGGCCTTGTATCTAAAATACAGCGTTTGTCCTTGAATTGTTTGGCAAGAAATCTCAAAAATTCAATAATGCTCGCACACTGTCAGCAAAATATGAAATAATTATCAAGCCAGTGTGATGCAGCTCACCAGACGCTGTAGAGAGATCAAAATAATTCATGACTTGTCTAAAATTAGATATAGTACGAAATGCAAAATAAAATCATCCACATTTCTACAGTAGGATGCTTCTGTGGTGCTTCATCGGGGGGCAAAATAACGGACAAGCTGTTTTTTTTTTTCCTTCCTCTAATTAGACACATCCACCATCACACTGTAAAATTTTAAGTCTTCAATTTCAGACACATTCTTCCATCGTGAACGTGATTGGAAACTTCGTGAGGGGCGGCGTTTCTAAAGGCCAGTCACACACCAATCTCCAGCATACGCAAATTGACAGCTGTGCCATAGCAACAGTTTGGCTAGTTGCCAGGCTGTTGGGGTTGCCAGGCAAAAGGTTCCCATGGCAACATTCATTTTGCCATCTTGGTATATGAGGTTGGCGTCAACCAAAAGCAGATTAGTGTAGGATAGAGAATTGCTTTCACCTGGGGAAAAAAACAAAAACAAAACGCATTCATGTTTTTGCAGATCAGGCAGTCGCTCTTTAACATCACAAACACTGAAACATGAAGTTACCCTCAGAGAGGCTGCATGCAATATTCAGATGCAAAAGAGCAGCAGAGGTTACATTAATATTAGCTATAACAACTGGAATTTTTTTTGGTGCACCAGAATCAGGTGCTGCTGCGCATTCAGGCCGCTGAGTGTTTCCCATCTTTCCCAGAGTTGCATCATGCTCGTTTCATCACCTACAGTATGAAAATCACTGAAAGCGAAATAGTCTTGTGTCGGCTGTCGAATCTGTGAAATCTCTGACATGCCTTTAAGGATTATCACATTCTGTGTCACTGTATGTGGATGATGATCAAGTATGTGAGGAATTTTGAACTTGAAGTGACACCACCCCATTTAGGAATCGCTTCAGATGCTTTTTTTTTGTTTTTTTAAAAAATTTTCATAATGGAGGAGTTTTTCTCAGCTTCGATGTTTAAGGGTGGAGTGAGCGAGACAAGGGAAGAGGGAGCGAGAGGGTGTGAAGGATAGCTGACATTGACACTATTACACTGCATTTCTGCGTGATTTGACTGTGAAAATATTGCCGACACGGGGTAAAGTGGAGGAGGTTGTGGGTATGTTTAAAAAAAAATAAGAAAGAAAAAGACCAGCAGCCGGCATGTGTGGATGAGAAGAGGGCAGGAGGCGGGTATGAGGACAGAGGGTGGTTAAAAGGGTAAGAGGCGGGAAATGGGGGACCCATGAGGGCTGAAGGAGAGAAAAAAGCGACTGAGGGAGGGAGGAGAAGAGGGGAAGGGAGGGGAGGGGAAGGGAGGGGAAGGGAAAGAGGTGCATTTTGGGACATAGGGATCGAAAGAGGTGGGTAAGAACTGTACCAAAAAATGAAAAGAAAGCAGGAGGAGGAGAAGTAAATTCATAATTACACAAATTCACCTGGCAACACTTTAACAGTTAAAGGTTTTAAGATGGGCTATCTAGTTTCTCTCTAATGCCTCTTTGTTGGGAGATGGATTCCTTAAATCCCACATGCCAAGCACCGATTTCATGCAGAGAATGCAGAGCTCCTACATGCTGCTCCCTTTTGTCGGCAACGCAGAATAAATATTCACAGTTCACCATCTTTATTTTGACGGCATTTCTTATTGCATTTCAGTTCTGATGAGGGTCTCTTGAAAGTCTTCAAATGGCATTTACACAGCATATCATCTTGCCCCAGTTCTGTCTGAATCCGAGTAACATAACACTCCTGGCTTGTTGCTGTTGGAATGTATCATTGTGCCAGCAAACGTGTAGCGCACAGCGATTATGATTCCCTCAGAGAGCACCGACAGATCTCGAAAGTTTTAATTTAGAAGTCTCTTTTTTTGTGTCTTACTCAGCGTGTGACATGAAGGAAATTCCTGTATTTTATTTATTTTTTTACTGTGAAGCAGAAGTTCCCCCAGATTTAGACATCACAGCTGACGGCAGGCTCGATGGCGATGACAGAGTTATGGCAGATGGCATTTAACTCCCATGAAAACCTGTCAGCTAGTAAGTCCAATCGGACAGCTGATTTGGATGAAGTGCTGCAGCCTGCGTGTGTGGATGTATGAGCGCAAAAAGAAAAAGCACAATACGATTCTCTAATGGTGATGATTTATAAAAGAGGAGACAAGAATTTCGGCCGTTGATTTTGTGATTTGCACCGAGAAATAGATTTAGATCTGCTCTGTTGCAGAGTCGGCTGGTACTGAAAGACCAGAGCTGAGAGAAGTGGGGAAGTGAAGTGAGCTGGAGTTTGCACAGTCACCAGTAGAGGGCAACAACTCCTAAGAAATGAATGGAAATGCTGTGAATGAACATCGGAAATGAAGCTTTTGTAGTAGTTTCACCTGCATGAGAGGCTTTGGTGTCAAAGGATTTTCGTAGTTGTGTGCCAAAGTTGTCAAAGTTCTGACTTTTGTCTCACCTTGCTCCATTATATTTAATTACCTTCATCCTTGAGCTACGTGTGCGCAACTGAGAGTCTCTGTGCTTGTGTGTACTTAAAATAACCTTCCTTTGTCCTGTGGTGTCACTGCAGCGTTTCTTGGGGTGCAACTTTGAATAGTTCCCCCAGTTTGATCGTAATCTCCGTTTATTGTTGTAGAACCACAACATGCATCGCTTTCCATTCTTTTCCCGCTATTAATTAAAACAAAGTTCTATACTACAACCACATGCATGCACAAACACACACCTCGACACTTGTGAATCAATTTCCAACTTATTCTATAGCACAACACAACATGCACACCTTGAAATCAAAGAGGACAAATCCCTTCTGTACGACTCGGGATCAAAACTTGCTGAATGATTCAGCGAGGAGGGCGTTAGTTCTACGAACGTGCTGCTACAGGAGTAAAGTGGGGCATGAGGTAATTGGTCGACTGGAGGACGGGAGGCAGACAGGTGTAAAGTACACAGACACCTGCTGTTGAAGATCTTGTCTGGAGAGCAGCTCTACACTCTGTGCTCTGCAGTGTGAGGTAGTTGGTTGTATGGTTTCGCATAATAAACAGCACGGAGATAACTGTACAACCTTCTAGCTTTCCCTGCGGAGTCACTCCTTGCCACGTCTAGTGCACCACCAGCAGAGAGGTAAGTATGTTTTGTTACTCAGCCAGAGGACCTCCTGGTGTTTAATGAATCGACTCGTCCGTTGTCAGCTGCAAAACGTCTTTTATTCGCTCAAGGTATAATCATGGTGCTCTCTCTTTTGGGGCAAAGTCCTCATGAAGTGTCTTCCCCTGATAAGTTATTTTGTGGGTTAATATTTGGGCACGTTTGTTAGGACGACTACCTGCTGCTTGTCGCTCTTAATGCAGCAGAAATAACTGTTTTTATCCTACGACTGACTTTCAACTAGGAGGAGAGACTGTGCAAAGCATTTTACTAGATATGAGGGAGGCTTAATTCCTGATTTCATCACTAGGATGTCTTTTTTTCTTTTTTACTAAGCTCCAGTAGTCTTCCCCCTAATAATAAAGACAATATTTGTAGAAATCAGCACAGAATACAATCCAGCTGCTTCCTATTTTATAGAAAACAGCTGCTAAATAAGCTATTATTAAATTTCCAAATCTTAAAAGCCTACCCAAGTAACACTATTACTGAATTTAGAGAAGATGAAATGCGAAGCAAGTCTGAGATGCTTTTCCAAGAATAAAGAAAAAAGCCACCCGCCTTCCCCTTCTTTCAACACCCTCCATATAATTTCCATACATCCCCAATGAGCAGCAACACAATGCACCACATACATAAAAATTGCATGAGCCACGTTCATTATATACAGACTCACTGTGGAAACCATGTGTCTTGCAGTAATTTGTGATATCTGTAATACAACAGGTAGAGGACGTTATGCTTTTACACATGTGCTGCTTTAAAGCTATAACTCACGCACACATGCATCGTTTTCCCCCTTTTCATTACCCCACAACCTACCTGCTTCCTCCCCCCTGCTCCCCCCCCTCAGTATGTCAGACTGTTGGTTGAGACAGCAGCCATCTGCAGTGCGTTATAGCCGGCTCTCCTCCCCTACTGGAAGAGGGGGGAGAGAGGGGAAAAAAAAGAGCGGGGGGGGAGAGCATATATCAGAATTGTGCTGATTCTGCACTGTCAGTCGTTCTTTATCATCCACCACACAACGCTGTTCTCCTGCCAGGACAGACACTCGAATGCCAGACATACTGCAAGGTGTGAGGAGCAAGGATAATGTACACGGGAGGGGAGCACCGTTGCATATTCCTCTATCTATGCCAGGGATTGATATAGCAAAGATTTTAATTTTTTTTTACACCAGTGACCGGCTCATTTTCCAGCCTAGCAGATGCTGCACATGGCGCATATGTGCAAGCAGATTGTTATACGAACATGCTCTCATACGTCCACATGCACATATGCTGCTTTAAAGATGTCTTTGCAGACTTGGAATCATGAGGAAAATGCCGCAGCTTCACGGAGTTCCATGAAGCATCTGCTTGTGCAAAAATTCCTACATCGCACCCTTTTTTTGGTGCCTTTACGCACTTTATAAAAACAGGTGTGATGAGTAGGAGTGTTGCCATAAACAATGCGGTGTGCGATCTCTTGGGATGTAACGGCGAACTAGAGCATCCCGATCCAGAGACAGACAAGGCAGACACCATCCCAGACTGATGATGTCATCCCTGTGGAGCACTCCCAGTGCTTTGTCTCTCAGTGGCACTGCAGAGTGCAGCCACAGGCACACACACGCACACACACAGACACACAGACACACACACACACACACACACACACACACACACACACACACACACACACACACACACACACACACACCTGTCTGTGACATTCTGCATTTGTCACTCAGGTTCGGACGTTGCTCACGTCAAGGAGAGCTGCTTTCTTCTGGTTCTTGAGCCAAAATGGCGCCCAGGTAGACTCGGTTCTGGAAAGAGCTGCTCTAACGTGGGCAAGAGGAGGGCAAGAGGAGGGCAAACACACACACTCCTGCACTCTATAATCTATTCACAATCTGTTTGGAGTTTGTCTTTGTGACAATAATGCGGGATCGGGTAGTATATATGTTCTGCTGCACCAGCACATATTGCGCAGGAACCTCACATTGGGTGCAAAAGAAGCGGTGCATCGCAGCAGATAGTGTAAACACATTCAGCATGTTGTTTCTATGCAAATGTAGGTGTCATGGCACTACTGTGTGATTGCAGCTACGGAGGAGGATGTTAAGAGTGGTGTAGTGCATCCGAGCTGTGAATAAGACAGTTACACAGAATAGGATCAAAGCAGGAAATAAATTCGGCTGTGCAGAGCATGCGTCTGCTGCTAAAAGAGGCGATATAGATACATCATGATTATTCACGAGGTATTACGAATGTATAGCATTTTTGTTCTAACCTACATTTCTGAAAGGTTGGAGCTTCATCTCATATTTATGAAGAAAGGAGCCTCATGAGTTGTTCTTGAAATGTTGCATGAGGTCAGTCTGTGTTGTGCTTTTCTTAGTTTCACAGCATTTTCCATGTTGGCCATTGTGTTCTCTATCATATTATCACAGGCCTCAGTCACTGCTCGCTCCTTGAGGCCAAAAGCGATGCATTTTCTTTGGCAGGTTACCCTCATTTGCTCTAAATGTGTGAGGCATCGGCGATGTGCTCTGTTGTACGACATGGTCAGAACACTTTAGGGCCATTAATGATGCTTACACATCAAGTGCAGTGTTTATGCTCCATCTCGCTGAACAGACAGCCAATCAGCGGGTCCAAATTAGATTTACTTTCATTTCTGAATTTCCCTCGGGGCTGTATGATTCTGTTATCCGACAAACACAACTCTCTGTCCTCTCACACTGAGAGACGAGCACAAATATTAGAATGAAAACCGCCGTGAGACATGTGAACTGATTGAGCAGGAATATTAAACCTATTAAAAAATATTGCACATTAAGTATGCGGGGGGGAAAAAACCCACAAAAAACTGTTGCAATTTCTTTGTTTGTGGCTGCAACACAAAGGGCGGCGGGTGTTTTCGATGCGTTTCCATTTGGAATCGGGTTGTGCTGAGCAGACTAACTGCACATTGTTCACCTCTGATGTCAAGCTGTATAATCGAGACACATTTCATAATTGGCAGAGCTCTCTGCGATGGGTTTATTTAGCGCGTTTGATGTCACTCCAGCTGCAATTTACAGTGGTGTTGGAGCAACACCATAAATCGTGTAATCAATTTGATGATGGTATGATTGCTTGTACACATAGGAGGAGGCAGTAATGTCAGGCTCTCACGTTCATGACACTCCTGGGCTTCAAATTTTCTCTCTATTCTCGTCCTATTAGAGATTCTGACCCTCCCCCTCCATCCTCACTTTCTGCTAGCCTCTCTCTCTTTCTCCCTCTCTCTCTCTCTCTCTTTCTCCTCCTCACCCCCTCCCCTCCACCTCCCCCCCACTCACACACTTCCTCTCTTTCACACACATACAAACACACACACACACGCATGCACTCGCTGCACTCTTATTCACTCTCTCTTTCCAGCTCTCACACTTTCACACACATCCACGTAGCTCGCAGACTGGAGTGTGTGTAGGTCTCTGTGTGTGTGTGTGTGTGTGTGTGTGTGTGTGTGTGTGTGTTGAGGTAAAGGGGGGGTTACTGGGCGAGCAGAGACGTGAGGCTTTGGAAAAACGTGTGAGGGGAAAAAGGAGGGAGATGCTAGGATGACGACTGGGAGAGTGCAAAAGAGGGAGAAAGGAAAGAGAGAGGGAGACTTTGAGGTACAATGAAAAGCAAAAAAGAGCGCAGCATGGAGGGTAAATGTGTGTGTGTGTGTGTGTCGTCTCGTAGTGTTGGACAGCATGTGTGTGCCAGGCGGTACAGTGTGTACGCGAGCATGTGAACGCACAAGTAAGCAAGCTTTTCTCTCTCTCTCTCTCTCTCTCTCTCTATCTCTCTCTGTCTTTCTCCCTTCTTTATTTTTTCCTCCTATTTGCAGCCCCCCGTGCGTCTGTGACAGCAGCCCTGCGGAGACAAAAAGGTGGAGCGCTGGATAGATGTTCGTCGGGCAGGTAGGTAGAGAGCAGAATAATGGAATCAATACTATTGTCTGTAACCTACCTGCCGCTGGGCTCCCTGTCTGGCCCCGGCAGAGACCATCAGAGAGAGAGAGAGAGAGAGCTGGGAGAATCACTCTGGCTGCGAGAGGGAAAGAAAAGAAGAGCGGAAGGTGATTGTCTTTTTCTTTCTTGTATATTTTCAATATCAAGGTGGGTGTAGATCAAGAAATGTGTTTTTAATGCAGGGGTTGCATGCATTTTTTTTTTTTAATCTGAAACTTTTTCTCACCACTAATTCATCACATCCTTTCACAGCAGTTCAACCAGTCATGTCATGCTGTACGTGCACGCATGCGAGCGCTCTAGTGTATATATTTGTAGTATTTACGTGCCGTACTGTCTGTGTTTGCATAAGCCTTTCAATTAGTATCAAGGCTGGATGCTGTCGAGGTCATGTCTCGTGGTTTGCTGTACTTTGCCTTATCCTTAAGCAACTTCTTCTGTAAAATTTCTCTCATAATTATCATTTTAAAACTAGCAGCTGTCCAGGAATTTAACTGTTATGACTGGCGATAAGTGTGCTTTTACACTGTCACGGAACTGATTGCGATCAACACAAAATTTCTCTCCCTGCCCTGCTGTGTGATTGGGCTCAGTTAATTTCTGACAGTATTCTAAACACCTTAAATGCCGCCTATACTGCAGACAAATCCATTATTCATTTCAGTTATGACAAATGTCTCCTTATTCTCTCCTCACCCACCCCCCGCCGGTCTGCTCCAGCTGCCACATCTGTCACATGCGACATTAACTACGACGAGCTTAAAATTACACCTCTGTGTTCGGAAATCTCGAGGCCTGTTGGCTTATGAAGTCAACCTGTAGGTAAATGCTTAATGTGAATTAACGCAGTTCAGTTTGATGCAGCGCGTGACGCAGACACATTACACCTTCATTCACATTCACGCCGAGGCGTTGATTGAAAAATAAAAGAAAAACATGCTTTCCTGATAAATGAGGCAGATTTCCCTTTTCCCTTAACGTACGGGCATATTCAGTCTTCCCCAGTCAGTGTGTGTCATGCTGTCTGTCTGCCAGTGGGTGGCATTGCATTCTAATGAATTTTCATTTTTAATCACCAAAAGATTCATAATAATATATATGTATCTATTTATACGAGTATAAAATGCCTTTTATGTTACTTCATTTACAGGTGGATGAAGCCCTTCTTGTCCTGCGCTTCTTCTTTTCCATAATCCTCAAAAATTTGCTCCATCTTAACTGGTAAGTCTGAGGATAGATCCTGTCTTGCAAGCATAACATGTAAATAAAGTACTGAATAAAGATATTGTCTAAAAAGTCTCACCTTGACTGTGTCTACATTTCAGTTTTCTCCTTAGGAAGCTGTTGAGAATGAAACACCTTCGCAGTTACCAAGAACTAAAGGTAAAAGTCTCCCTCCATGCCATATGTTATGATTTAGGCAAAGATCCTACAATGTGCGTGTCTTGCATCCACATTAATGACAATTATAGAGATTTAAGTGAAATGACCCTTTTTGACATGTTTCTTCTATGAATGTGATTTTCTCAGAAAGCTATCGGGCACTAATTTGACAGTGCTAGCTCAATAAACCACGTTCAGAATGCCCAGGATGTTTATCAACAGTTTAGAATTAATTGTTCCTCCTTAATGAATTTGTGTCTCCTCCACGACAAGCTCAGCGGCTGCATTGCTGCGATTATTTGTTTCCTGCTGTGAAAAATGTTACTTTGCGTCTGATTGCTGCACTGCAAAGCAAAAAAAATAAATCACTGAAATGCGGACAAACGTGCCGTGATCGTGCGGCGATTGCGCTTTAATTGAACTGATCAGCTTCGCCTGTGATCTGCAGCGAAACCAGGAGACCGGTCGGTGCCGCAGAATCCAAATGTCAGATGAGGTCATGTCTTTGTCTCGGTGCTGCGACGCTCTGGGTCTTCCTTTTATTGCATTTCCTCTCTGGTTTTTACGTGTGCATGAAAGCCTCCCGCTGTAGTTTAATTTCACAGTATGCCCCTCTGTCCCTGAGACCCTTAACCTGTGAGGTCAAAGCAGGTCACAGGTGAGGTCCTCGGGAACAGGGCTGCATTCAGTTTCAACGTCCTACGAAAGAGGGGAGCATTTTGTGGAAATGCAGAAAGACTTTTCTCCCCACATAGGCATCCGTTTTAATGTTTCTTGCAGCACTCTCATAGCAAGAAAAGTCACAGTTTCTCTCATCTCAGTGGCTCCTCAGACTATTTCGTGTCACGATACGAGACTTTTCCGGCTGGACGAGAAGAGGGCTTCTGCTGCAGCACAGAAACTCTCAGGGAGCTGACCCTACTGGCTGGCTTTGTGTTGGTGCTCCCAGTGGGGGCCAGTAGGAAGACAGCCGAGGGTTGTGACCCCGACTTATAAGTCACCTTCCAAAGTCTGTGGCCTTATTTTGTTTGTTTTATCTTGTACTGGAAATGTTGCTTAAACTCCTATATGTTAATAAAATATGACAAAAAAGTAGTGTGTGTGTGAATATATGTTTCGGGTCCATCAAATCACAGATGAACAGATTGAAAAATTGTTTCTACCCCAGAGCCATAAAAATACTACCGAACACTCATACTCACTGTCCGGACCCGAGTGCCTACTAGCAATTCCTACACAATTGCAAAATTTGCAATGCCAATAAATGGTACTCTGTTCAAATTTATTCTATATGTGTGACAGCCAAAAAAAAAGGAAATTTGCAGTGTGTTGTAGACATAAATAAAAGACTGTCTTTTATTACAAATAGGTGTTTTATTAAGCTGTGAATGAGCTGAAAAAGACGCTTCATGTGCTGGAAATTTTTTTTATCCAAGCGTGAATGCACGCAGTACCAACCAGACACAATTAAATGCCCTCAAACACACACACACACACACACACACACACACACACACTCTTATTTGGGATTTCCAACCATCTGACTAGCTATCTGACTTTGGCAGTCCTGGAGCACACTCTTGCCTAATATTGATTGGCCTGTCTGTGTGGAGACAGATGAATGCATTAGTACCCAGCTCACCCTGCCACTGGAAATATATTAAGTTCATGTATTAGGCACCCTGTCTGGTTGCCATGGAGATACACCAGGAGTGAGGGACCGGGGGAGAAGGAGGGGAGGGTCGGAGGGACGGGAGACGAGTGGGGGATACAGGATGTGATGAGGCAGTCGACTTGATTTGTAGTCCCGCTCCCTCTTCCTCGTTCTCTGCCTCCGTCTGTCACTTGTGTGTCCTCTCTCGCACCTTCCCTCTTCTCTTTGTCTCTCCTGGCCTCGGTTTCTTTTCTCTCGCTGCTACTTTCCAGGTTTTCTAAACTTCGTCGGCACCAATGCTGCACTTTCTCTGCCTCCCCGCTCACTATTTCTATCGATTTTGTCCCCCTTATTTTTCTGTTTCATTCCCCGTCTCGACGTTTTCCCCCCCCATCCCCACACCGCCACTTTCATTCACTGTGTATTTTATATTTCTCCTGGGTTTTTTTCTCGCCGGCACCCTTCCCACTTCATCCCTCCACGTACATAAGCATTTAACTCCCTCTTCATCTGCCCCTTCTCCCCCCACCTCCTCAACGCCGCCTCCCTCCTTGGCTCGCTCCATCTCTGTGCTCTGCAGTAAAACTGGTGCATTGAGGCAGCAGGAAATGGGGACTAGAGACAATAGAATGGAGGGAAGTACAGAGGGGAGTCTGTGATGCTCTCCTCCCAAACCCAAGCAGGTTGAGAAAACATGAGCCGGATACTTTCAAAATCTTTTTCATCTCCTGTGGCACATGCACATAAAAATTCATATTCAGGGCTAGCATTTTTGCAAAATGAAACCTTGGAATTTCCACATTTGTAGTCACCATGAGACTGGGATTTGAATAAAAACAGTTTTGTAGGGAAGCATTTGCTGAGTTTTGAAGCTCTTGCAGAATAATGTGCACATCTGTTTTGAGGATTTTGTGCGTTAGCTTGCTGCTCAGCCCCTCTCTGAGCTGCTATCAGTGCTTTGTTGATGTGCAAGACAGCCTTCGCCTGTGCTGGGGTCACGTTTTGACTGAACACAATGTTAGAAACGTTGACGGATGCTTCAGGAAGCTGGACCGCATATTCAACAACAACGAGACAGTGATTGAGGCTGGTAGAGTGGGTGAGGAAAATGTTCTTTTTTGGTATTATTTTTCCACACACAGAAGGAATTCTACATGCGAAAGTGTCAACCGTGAGAAAGTTGTCTAGTGTGATTTGCATCTGTCTTTTAGGTCAAGGCTATGACACCCAGCTGAAGGCGATTCTGGATGCAGAGATCACGCCTTTAGTGGTGGAGTTTGACAATAAGCTGAATCCCGGTAACTGAACACCTGCTCAAGTAGACATTTTACTGCACAACTAAATGAGCCTTTAGTGCTAAGTAAGGTCAGAAACAGGAATGAGAGGTTTTTAAGAAATGATGCCCTAAAGCATACAATTCACCAGGATGTGTTGAGCCAAATATTTCTGTCTTCCTCGCCTCCCTCCTCCTTTCTATCTATCAGACACCGTGTACGAGGAAAGGCTGCAGACAGCAGCAGACAATTTCATCGCTGCTGCCTCCAAACTGCCTAGAGGTGAGACGTGGTTTCTTCCCCCTTCCTTCATCTTTTCATCTATAGTGAGGCCTATATTGGGTCATTACAGCTCCCTCTGATCTCTGTAGCCTCCTCTCTCTATAATAAGCTAGTTATGTTATTACAGCCTTTCAAATCCTGTGGAGAATAAAGGAAGCTGTCAGGTTGAACCGACTCTTATGTGTTGATGCTGGCATTAAATCAAGCTATCTGAGTGAAGTAAAATTTAGTAATCTAAGTGTCATTCTTTTCACAGTGACTGGATGTTTTCCTCCATGCGGTTAGTACTTTTATTGGACTCTTGTATGTAATAATGTCAGAAAAGCTGCAATTGTAGAGGACGGTCAAAATGCAAATGTGCCATAATTTTACAGATATTTCCTTATTATTTATTCCATTTTAATACAGTAAATATATTCCCAAAAAATTAGATTGGCTCTGTAATCTAGATTTATTTAAGGGAAATATTTTGCATAAATTCGAAGGTTTTTGCAACAACAGTGGTAAATGAATGTATTTTCACACATGTATGATATTTATAGGAATTTATAATCTGTCAAAATACACTTCATCATCATCATTATGTGTATATTGTTCATCTTAAATCTGTAAATTAAGCATTAAACAGCCAAAATAAATACATCAAACACGTCCTTCACAATAGAAAAGCACAGTATTCTACCCTGCTGTTAAAATATTGCTGTTTTTTTTTTTTAAACCCACGGTTTTATGTACCGATCAGGTTTTCAGAGTGCAGGCGCAGTTTACAACTGCATCACCTGCAAGTACGACTCCTGTGAATTCCCTCTCGACTGTCCAGGTGAGTATTAATAATTATATGATAACACGTTGGATTAGGGATCCTGTTACATCACAGTTTTCAAGCATCAAAAAGAAAAAAAAAGAGATGTACTAATCCAGACTTGACACATCCTTAAATAACTATATTTCTACTTCATAAGCATCCACTCCTGATCCTTGAAAATGCTCCACTTTTGATCCTTGAAATGCTCTTAGCATAAAGTCAGGATTTGAAAAAGAGACAGAGGAAAGGTTTTATTTCCACACATTATATCTTTTGCACAGAGCCCCCAAGGTACTCTTTAAGTCCGTGGCTTCTTTATGCAAGGTGACAGTTGACTCCCACACACGATGGTATTCCTATCAACCCTGTACAGCACAGCCACTGTTTAGCATATCATCACTTTTACTCCACTCCTCAGAGACTGGGCTTAAGTATTATCATTAAGGAGGGCTCAGACTGCAAGAGCTGCCCCCCTGTGAATGTTATCCGTGTGTGTGTGTGTGTGTGTGTGTGTGTGTTTCCCTGTGTGCATGTGGGTGGCTATATGTTTATTTCAGTTGAAGAAATTAAAGTAATGGAGAACAGCAGGAGTCGAATGCGGTGTGATGTGCCATTTGGCTTGCCAAATGATATTGAAGTGATCTGGAGGTTCGCAGAGGAGGTAGGCTCAGCATATGGTGAATCATTCAGGGTCACTGCTGTGCCTTTCAACTGACACTCCAACATTTTCTGAGATGCACATACTGGCTTTCTTGCAGAGAGGTAGATGATATGATTGGCGTCAGCCTCATGCTAGCAGGTTTTTACATGAGGCTGCAACCAAGAAGCTGCAACCAAAGACTAAAAAGATATAAATTTAAAGCAAATCTGTAGAAATGCCACTTTAGCCTTTCAGATTTGTGCAGATTAGCATAAATAATTTGTGTTTACAGTGCATGAAATGTGTGTGTATTTATTCCTTCAGGTGAAAACTCAGCAATTGGATCAGTTTAAAGAAGTGACTGTGGGGGTGGACAGGCTCTATTCCATCCCTTCAACCCGCCTGCACCATCAGGGCACATACCAGTGTGAGATTTACTCGGGGCAAAACTCCATTGTCAGGCTATACTACTACATCACAGGTAACAAGGACACTAAAAAAACACTAAAGATTGTGACTGATATTGATCAATGGGAGGTCATTTGTACTTGGAGAGAAAATAAAGCAGCTGCATTACTTCGAAGTTGAACGTTAGTATTTCAGAGTTTTGCAACAGGCTGTACAGTAAAAACCAAAGGCTACAAAAGTCAGCTCATTACTTTATTTTTTTCAATTCTTTTTATTATGATTTATACTGACGACAGGACATGACCAGTGTTTCTAAATTTCCAGAGAGATGTTCTGCTATTCTTCAGGGACAACCTTTTTTCAGCTGCTTTGTGATAGAGTAGATCTATTGGATTCAAATCAGGCAACATGCATGTCCAGGTTGCAGTTTTCAGTTTTTGCTTCTTCAGAAACTCTCTTCAGCGTGCTTCACTGTCAGGATTATGCATTCATTGTGGTAGCCCGAACATGCTGGACTCCATCTGAGCCCAATAAATGTGTCTTGGTCACATCTGAGAGACTGGTTAGACTGATCTTAGTTGTGAAGTCTCACAATCATATATATTTCGTTTGACCTGACAATTCATTTATCCCTGGAGCCATGATGCAGACGTGCAGAGAGACACAGTCCATAAGTCCAAAAGTGAGAAAGTTCTGGTGTTCACAGCTCATTTTTATCACCACGTTCATGCAGTTAGACTAACTGGAAAGCACACATGTCCTCAGTTTTGCTTCAGTGATCACAGGCATATTCATTTTTGTTGCATTCAGTTTTGCTTTTGGGGCCGTTATCTATAATTATAGTTTTTCTAAAGTAATTATTTTTGATTCTGCGTAACCGTGAAACACTACTATTCAACTTGGAAATAATGCAATAAATTTAAGTTGACACTATTTGGAATCATTTTATGTTTATACGGTATTGCTCACTCACTACTGTTGTGTGTGTATTTATGCATATTCATGCAGCTTTGCATGTGTAAGAACAAATACATGTATTAGTACAAAATATATACGTGCTGGAACACATGGACTTATATAGTGCATAGTTGTTTTCTTTTAGTTCTTGTCTATGTTTTTATCTATCATTAATGAGAGCATTATATCTGCATCTGTTGAATTAAGAATTACAAATGACCGAACAGATGTGACAAAGACAAACCAAAGTCTCCAACAAATTTTCTTTTAGCTTAATGGCAGACTCACAAATCATCTTCTCCTTTATGCGAGTTCAACTTGTCCTCCATATTAATTACTCTCCGTCTCCTCTCTTTAAGTGACCCCCCAGGTTGTGGCAGGCCACACAGAGCTGCAGGAGATATTTGACCTCTCTCTGCTCCCAGGAGGGCAGTTACTCTCTTCGCCGGGTGGCCCTCCCAACTCCGTCCTCCGGTTGCCATCGCTTCTCACCGCCTGTTTAACCGCCTCACTGCTGCTGCTGTGCCTCTCCCTGGGGTAAAAAGAAGGAAAAAAGCGGCTTTAATTTGCACAGTATAAGACATTAACGGTCAGGAAATGCACACCTGTGTCATGAATGCTAAATGCCTCTTGCACATACACTATTGTACATACAGTCTAGACATTATTAATGTGGTAAATGACTATTCTAGCTGGAAATGGCTGATTTTTAAAGGAATATCTCCATAGGGGTACAGAGGAGCATTTCCAACTCCTGTGTTCTAATGCTACATTGTGTTAGCTAATGGTGTTGAAAGGCTAATTGATGATTGGAAAACTTGTGCAGTTATGTTAGCACATGAATGAAAGTGTGAGTTTTCACGGAAAACACGAAATTGTCTGGGTGACACCGAACTTTTTGTGCGGTAGTGTACATTAGAGGGTGTAGATCTCACACTTTTTCTTCGGCTGTTTCAGGGCTCTGTACTGGTCGTCAGTATCGCAGCAAAGAGGTGATGCTGATGAAACAGATGAAAGTTAAGACGAAGAAAGGTGAGAGCTGGAGAAAAGAGCAATAAAGGCATTGCTTCAAGCCTCTGGTCTTCTACAGAGCGTTACGTCATAGTTTGTAGAAAACCTGTGTGTGACTCCTTCCACCACTAGAGGACAGGATGCACATCTTTATGAGCAGCAGCCAGTCAGCGCTGTACTGTATGCAAGACCCACAGCAGTAGAAACATCTGAATGTACTCTGATACTGTGGGTACTGTTAAAACATGTTTGAGTGACTTTATACTTCCTACTTCACCACATTACAGAGAGAAATATTGTACTTTTCACTCTGCTACAGTCACCAAACAGCTACAGTTACCTGTTCATGTGCATGTTTACATTTTCCATCATAAAAATGATAAAATCTGAATCAAAGTTGCACAGTGAACTATGCACACTGAATAATATGAAGGTAAAAGCGGCTCCGTGTCAAATAGCAGCGGCAAAGGTTGCCTTATAGAAAAGCTGCATCCATATTGAAGCATCGAAAATAATAATTCAGTGACGTGATAAAATAAATAGACAAAAAAAGAGAAGAAAATTTAAAAAATGACTAATCTGAAAAGTGAATGTTACTATTTTGATATAGATTGTTTTTATTGTTGCTATTTCTCATTTCAGATCTAACAAAATACGTCACAGGGCAATTCCTTGTTTAGTTTTGTCACAATAAAAGCAAAAATTAGGCTTTTTTTAAAAAAAAATTCAAAGAAATATTTAATTAAATGCCTTAATGACTTACTTTAGAGTCAAATATAAAATGTTTGGCAGCTTTTGTCTGGTACTGGATGGTTTCTGTAAAATCAAGAGTTGCTCAGAACAGGGCTTGTTGTTAATAATAATAATGAGGTCTTATCTACGGTGCAGCCAAAAGTAATGAAGGATCACTAAGGCGCCTTTGGCTGCAGACAGGGAGGAAGTTAAAGAACATTTTGGAAGGAGGGAGAGTGGAAGTACCATGAACGGACTTTATTGTCAGTACCAGTCAGGACAGAAGGTAGAGCTTTAATTAAAAGGGAGGATAAGTTAAAACTGACTGACTGTAACATTGTGGCCTGTACTTTTAGTGTCTGGAAAAGAGCTGGATGAAAAGTGCCTGGAGATGAACTCCATATAGATGTTATAAAAAAGCTGAAAAACATATATATTTTACAATGTAGGAAACACCTGCCTATTAATAGTTGTGTGACTGTATATTCAGCTGAAACTGTTATGATTCAGAGGGTTTTTTTTCGGTTTATTTACATTTTGGAGTTGCTTTAATATTAGTATGTAATTGTTGTCATGCATTGGTAATGTTTTTTTTATTTTATTAGATTTATTTTTTACTTTTTTATAGAAATGTAAAGGTTTTCAAGTTATTCTAATTCAGTTTTTATACAGAAAATTTTCAATTTTTCAAATTTAGTCTCCATTTTTACAGAAAATTTTGCAAACAAAATATTTATCGTAAAAAATTAAATATGTTGTATTTCTGTTATTTATACTAAATAAAGAAAGAAAAATAAATATCACAATTCTACAAACAAACAAAGACAGGACAAGAGAATGCATCAACTGATTTTTTTTTTTTAAATTTTAAAAAATTTTTTGACAAGAGCTGTTATCACTGTAGAAAATATTTTTGTTGACATAGGTTGGTTGGTTGGTTAGTTAGTTAGTTAGTTAGTTACATTGTTTGTTGTTTGGTATTTAGCTGAACCATAAATTAATATAAATGTTCTGTTTTTTAATTACAATTATTACATTTTACATACATATTTCCTGTTATTTTGTGGATATATTTATTATTTTTGCTGATTTTGTACTATAGATATACCATTAAATAATTAAAAATATGGCCTAGTTTTTACTTTATATTATAAATATTAGCATATTTCCTTTTATATGGTAAGAACACAAATTTCATTTTGAACATATTAATAATGATGTAATTTTACAATACATTACCATAGTGATTTAAAATATTGCGCACAGCCAACTGGAACAGTACAGCTTGGTAACCACAAGGGGACAGTAGATCACAGCGAGTTTCCTCAGAAACCACAACAACAAGAAGTCATACAAACCAGATCAGAACACAGTCTTTAACTTGACTTTGCATTGAACTTTGTTATTCCATTTACAGTGTGTCACATCAGGGTTGTGGCACAGAGAAAATGCGGTTGCTAAAACCAAGGACAACATTGCCAAAAACAAAACTGATTCATACTCGAGGATAGGGAAGTAAATCAATTGCAAAACGCATGTTGGCCAAAAACAAATGACTGTAGTCATATTTGTTTTCTGAAAAAGCCCTCAAAGCTGAAAGCCTCACCCAAACCCTTCTGATGTCAGAGTCTGCCTTTGTCGTCCACTAAAGACTGTACAGCAGAAGTCATTAGGCCTTATGTAACTGATTCTGCTTGTCCCGTTGTCCAGACCTTTGACCTGTGAAGATTTTTTTTACCCCCAAAAAGTCACAATATCTTCTTTTAATGAGTGTACACTTTGTCTCCCCTTCAGAAAAGGAGTGGCAGGTTACACCTGGTTTGCTTCAGGTTAGTGAGACAAATCCCTCTGCCAGACGAACACAAAAGTACACTCGAAGGCACGCTTTCACGCAGGTACATTCACATGAAATCCCCTCTCATACACAATTATGGATAGAAAAAATTACCTGGACTGGATATGTGTTGCAGACGTACGTAATTCAATTCTTCCTTGTCAAAAAGAAGATTGGAGATGTCCGCCGGGGCATTATTTCTATTTACAGTTCAGATATCCATATCGCAAATGCCTTTAGGACAAATGACGTCACTGTTTCTGTTCGTGTGTGGGGTTTCTAATTACCGACATCCACAACTCAGCTGCAGATATCTGCACTCGAACGACTCGTATAAACTCCAGTTTTAGACGTTGTGATCTGATTGTAGTCATAAAGATAGCTTTAATTGCCCTCAGTTAATCAGATTGAGTTGACCCAAAATTATGTTTTAGATATCTCAAAGAGGAGTTCTGCCCACAGTGCACTGGAACACAGCCTGACGCTCAGTGAAACTTTAGTGGCTTATATTTCTGATAATGACTCTTTAAAGCGGTGTGATAGTGTTTGTGTGTGTGTGTAATGGTCGTTTCGAGTGAATTAATATTTGTCATCTGTTCTCATTTTTCTAGATTTCCAAATAAACCAACTGAGTGATTGCAGAAAACACACATCAAATGCACATCAGTTTAATAAAAAATAAAGAGTGATTGTGTTGAATATGCCACACAAATCCTTTACTTTGCTGCCATTTTTCCATTTCTGCATTATGACAAATAATAAAAATAATAAGTAAGTAAATGTTGATGCACAGCAGAAGTTTCTGATACAACAAAGCCTAGCCACTTGGCATTGCTAGCATTATTAAAGGACAAAGATCCTGTTCTTAAGTGATGTTTGTGTTTTGTGTGTGTGCGCATTTATACTTGACATTAAACAGGAGTGAGTGAGCTTTTTGCTCTATGGCTTCAAAAGATTTGAGTTAACAATAAAGAGGAAAAGAAAAAATGTAAACTTTTGACATAAAAAAGCACTAAAATCTACTATTAATTCAGATGAGCTCAAGAAAATGTAATTGTAATTCCATTTTTTCCATTTTTCCACCCATGCGGTCAGGTTAGTCACCATGTGAAGGTTGATCCATACTGCTACCATCCATCCATCCATCCATCCATCCATCCATCCATCCATCCATCCATCCATTCAAACATCAGTCCATCCGCCCATCCATCCATCCTTTCATCCATCCATCCATCCATCTATCCATCCATCCATCCATCCATCCATTCAAACATCAGTCCATCCACCCATCCATCCATCCATCCATTCAAACATCCAACTATCTGTCCATCCATCCATCATCCATCCATCCTTTCATCCCATCATCCATCCATCCATCTATCCATCCATCCATCCATCCATCCATCCATCCATCTATCCATCTATCCATCCATCCATCCATCCATCCATCTATCCATCTATCCATCCATCCATCCATTCAAACATCAGTCCATCCACCCATCCATCCATCCATCCATTCAAACATCCAACTATCTGTCCATCCATCCATCATCCATCCATCCTTTCATCCCATCATCCATCCATCCATCTATCCATCCATCCATCCATCCATCCATCCATCCATCCATTCTTTAGCTATACCTGCATATCCTTACATGTTCCCCAAACTTTATTGTTCACAAATATGCTGTAAAAGATGAACATCTTCAACATTTTAAACTATTTTTTTCAAAGCAATTTACTGTAATTTTATAGATTTTCCTAATTTGTTACATTACATGTTTCCAGTAAAAGAAGCAGATTAAAACTGTAAATACCGTTAAGATCAAAAATCTTTATGGTAATGTATTTTAAAATTACGTCATTATTAATATGTTCAAATATGTTCAAATTAGCAAAAAATATTAAGAATTTACAGATATTTGCCATTCGTTATATGAAAGAAACATATATTCTAAGGAAATGTAGAATGATGAATAATTTAACTGTGTTAACATTTAAATTGTGATTTTTGCAACAATTGACCATAAAATTACACAATTTTATCATGTTAAATTCAGCTAAAAATATAGTTATAGTACAGATGTTTGGCATTGTTTTTACAGTTTTTACAGTTTTTAATGCGTTTTTCTGCTACCTTTGCTGTTGTTGTTGTTGAGGTTCAATGTGAATAAGGCCTGAGTGGATGCATACAGAATCATTTCAATTGCTAGAATTTAAGTTTTATTGGATGCTTCTTGCGATGCTTTTGTATGATATTGCATTGCGTTAAACGGTTCCTATTTTTTTATTCACTCAGTTTTTAAGCAAACGCTGCACACGAACTGTGAGATACACATCGCTGTGAAAAAGTAGAGTATAACAGGACAATCCCAGAAACTCTGCAGCCATTACTTCATTGCAGTGTAGATGCCAATAACATGACCTCCTGCTACTGCATGTCTGTTAACCTGGACAGGCTGTAAACTCCCTGTTCTGTCTTTGGGTTCTGAATGAATATTGTCCATGCAATCTCACTCCTCAGGATAGAAAAATGTTATTTGACTCAGCAGCTTTAACAATATGGTGTATCTGACCAACAGCCTTTTTTTATTTGAGAACTGAGTGCCAGTAATTGTGTTGCACAGTCAATTACTTTTGTGTGTTTTTTGTATGTAACTATGAAGCACCAGTGATGTAAAAGCAGGTTAAGCAGTATGAGTTATCTCTAAGATCTTTGAACAAGATCTTTGAACATACTGTATGAATATGACATGAATATGAAATGAGAATGACTTGATTTGGTTTTATATTTGAGCCTTTAATTATGGGCGATAGCTACAGTGCTTTGAAAAAGTATTTGCCCCCCTAAAATATTTTTGTATATTTCTCACCCTTAAGTGTTCCAGATCATCAAACTAATGTTTATATTTATTTAATTTCTGACAGAGATAATCCACAGAACCGAAAATGCAGTTATGAAATGATGGTTTATTGAAGATTTATTGAAAACCTATATCACCCCTGTGAGAAAGAAACTGCCCCTCTGAGCCTAATAACTAGTTGGGCCACCCTTGGCAGCAACAATTGCAACTAAATGTTTGTGATTGCTTCTTATTAGTCTTTTACATTACCATGGAGGAATTCTGCCCCACTCTTTGCTGCAGAATAATTTTAATTCTGTTCATGAGCACAAACTGCCCTTTTAAAGTCTTTCCACAGCATCTCAATTGGATTGAAATTCAGACTTTGACTCAAACACTCCAAAACTATAATTTGTTCTTTCTGAGCTGCTCAGAGGTGGACTTGATTTTGAGCTTTGGGTCATTGTCATGCTGCATAAACCATTTGTGCTTGAGCTTAACTCCCTGAATTTATTCTTGGATATTCTCCAGGAAGATTTTCTGATAGAGAGCAGTATTCTTGGCTTTATCAGTTATGACCAGTTGTTTAGGTCTTCAAACCATCACACTACCACTGCCATGCAATGATGTTCTTGTGTAATGCAGTATTAGCTTTACACCAGATGTAAAAGAACCCGTGTCTTCCAAAAAGTTCCACCTCTCCCATGCATCCATTTTCTCCCAGAGTCTTTCTTATTCTTGAATCATGTAGACGGACTTTAGCTGAGGCCAGTGATGTCTGCAGGTCTTTTAATGTTCGTCTGGGTTCTTTTGTGGCTTCCTGGATGAGATGTTAATGTGCTCTTGGAGAAATGTTGGTAGTTGGTCCACTCATGGGAAGGTTCATCACCATTCCATGTTTTCTCAACTTGTGAATAATGGTTCTCAGATAATGGCTTTGTAACCGTTTCCACACTGATGAAAGTCACTGACTTTGTTTCGCACCTGTTCTTGAATCTGTGAATCTTGGTCGATTCAAGATTTGCATTAATAAGCAGTTGAACACGTACCTAGTAAAGTAAGCTGTGAGTGTATGGAAGTATCGCTGTTGCGGTATTTGACAGAAGTGTCTTAAGGTTTTTAAGTCTCTGACAATGATTTTGAAAAAAAAAATTAAAAAACTGACGACACACTTCCTGCCATATGGAATGCAAAACTTGGCGCCCTACCTGACGTACTATATCCATCCATTAGCACTCGTTTAAGAACCATCTAAAAATGTTCATGTTTATTGTAAAAAAGCAACATAATATGAAATAATTTATCTGCTGAGGTTGTGTTGCTTTAATTCTGCAGTCTTCTAATCAAAAGGGCGTCTTTAAGAAATAACAATCTTCTTGCCAGTTTTTGTGGAACCATTAAAACCCCGCCAAGAAGATAACTCTACAGAGCGTCCAAAGGTCTGGTCATCATATATATGATTACTATTGTTTTTAACTCAATATAGACTCTGGGTGTGAGACATACAGAGTTTAATTGCAAATATTGAGTCAGAAGTCAAAGTGACTATTGAGACATCAGATGTTGGCAGGAGTTTAAAGTTTGAGCCTCCCTATGGAAACACAGAGGCACAGCTCAGCTGAGATACTGTAGAGTAAAAAGACCAGAAATTGTTTTTGCTTGTCTTGAATCTGCCAAAAAAAATCATCAAATGAGTTTGGCATACCTCGAGTGACGTACATGAGCATCAAGAAGCAAGAATTAGTTCTCATCCTTCATTTTATAGTCTCGTTCAATATCAACAAACAACAAAAACATGTTGAATTTAACAGCTATTACCTAAATTTTCAAATAAAACATGTGGGAAAGGAAGTTTCAACGTTCAGTTTTATCATTTTTTCTTCACCTTTGACTATCTTGTCTGTTCTGCCATGTAACTCAGTGAATGTGTTTTATTGCACTGTTTTTGGAATAGATAAAAAGCATGCCAGTTCAACAGTGTATTGATACGCTGGCAAGAACACAAAAGAAACCGCATCCATAGTTATTCCCCCTAAATGAATGGTTGTAGCTGGAGACAACACAAAATGAGGACAGAGAGGGATGTGCGAGCTTTATAAAGCACTTGTGGAGTACCTAAATATAGTCAGACGTGACTCAACACTTGTTGCATTTAATGGGATGAATGTTTTTTCCACCGGGTTGCCCAGTTGCTAAGACAACGCATTGCAACAAGACTAACAGCAGAAACTGTAAGGTCTGTGGCTGTGAAATAGCATCAGATTTTTTTGATTTTTGTGCACATTACTCTGGATTCTATTAGTCATTTTGTGCCTCTGCTGAGTCTTCTACAAGTTTCCCTCATTTGGACCCCGACTCATTCTCCTATCTAAACCGGCAACAGAGAGGAGTGGCTCTGAGATTAACAGCATCATTACGTCAAAAAGCTCCTGACAGAGCCAGAAATCTTTCTTTTCTTTCAGGATTCGATGCGGATAAAAGGAGTTATTCCTATGGACAACCTTTACCTTTGAACTGCTTGAGGATTTTCCTAATGCTTACAGTGTTTACATCTGTAACAATACCAACACACAAGAGTGACCCTCTTATTTGCAATTTATCATAATTTAACACTTAAAAAATATGTACATAAGCTTTTATCCTCTAAGGTTTATTTTTACCACCGCTGACCTTTGACAAGCATGTGCGACAATGTATACTTTATCCTGCTGCCTGATCTGATTCCATTCGAGTACATCATTCCTTTGCTGGATTGTGTTTCATAATGTTTCTCGTCATTCCATTGAATTCACAAATTTTGAGCATGATTTGACAATTTTTCCTAAACGGTGCCAACTTTATATTCCTTCCTCATGTACGTTTCATAAAATACTCTAGACAGTGACACAGTCATGACAAAACTTTGGGAAATGACTCTCACTGTTGTGACCCTCGAGGCGGAACTACACTTCTGCTCAAGAACAAAGTGGCTTTTTTTTTTTTTTTTTTGAATTACTGATTGGTTTCCGCTGCTATGCTATGTGTTTTTACGCAGTTTCCAGTAAATGACGGCATCTCCGTCGGTATGAGTGCGCACGCTTGCCGCTGACATTAAGGTTGTCAGATGAAAGCTTGCAGACTGTGGGGAACACCCTCAGTTTAATTTGTCTAAACGCTGCCAGGAATAACTAAATGATCTAACGGAGTTGTCCATTTCTTGTTCTATACGATCCGTTCTCTCACCCTCACCCTCTTTTGGAGGTCTTTCTTTTGTATGCGGTGCAGAAAGGAGTGGAAGGAAAATAAAAATGTAGACCATAAATTCGATGTGGAAAATACTCCAACCACAAGCCACACCAACAAACAAGGGGAAACAAACTTGTAGGATGTTGTTACTGATTTCTTTCTTGTTATTTCTCTGCAGCTTCTATCTTGCATGATGCCAATGCAGCACCCACAATGGAGGAAATAGCAATCAGGATCACAGCGTGTTTTTGAGGTGACACAACACTTCTGCTAGCAGACCGAACGTGCTCCCCAACACATGTGCCAGCTGATGTCAGTGGAGGAGGCCCAGACAGGGTGTGGGAGGACGAGCTAATTGAAAACAGACACGAAGGGAAGTGATGTTTGCCTTCGTCATACCGTCGGTTTCTCCTTTCCCTGACTCACTAGGTGCTTTCAATGTACAGAAACTGATTTCCTCTAATAAATCCCCTCTGAGATCTAAAGTGCACTTGGGTGGGATGTCGCTACGACATATCAGGTATCTCTGGGAAATCTAGTGAGAAACACTCATGCCGCAGTTGAGCAAATCCAGACGCATTTACTCATGTGTGAAAATCTTCTAGTTGTGCCAAACAGTTGTTTTAACTTCCACCAGTGGTTTTGACTCACTGGCAGATATTCAGAAAGATGCTGGAGAGTGTCAGGAGTGTTTCCTTGATGGCCTCCTACGCTCATGGTCACTCAGTTTCCATTTGCACACTAAAATCTTTTATTCTTTTTGAACAGTAGCCGAATGGAGACATTACGACAAGTACAGATAAGGATGAAAATCTTGACAAGCCGTCAAAGTCTCATCAGAATATTCTGTCGCACTCAAAAATCCTGTATTTCCATTCTAAATTAAGCATAAAGTGCTTTTTAAGTAAGCTGCATCCACTCAAAAGTAGCACTGTTGCTTGTTTATGTGGAGCTAGTTTTAATCGTGTTTCATAAATTTGGGTAGTTTTGTTCAGATCTTACGGCTGTACCACACCAGTCTTCTTGGTCATCTCCTCGTCCAGTCTGGTTGATAGAGGTGGATTTTTAGGGGTTTAGTCAATGCCTAGCCTAGCCGCGCTAGACCCATGTTCTGAAGGCACAAGGGTCTAGGAACGCTCAACAGGGAGGGAGGCGGGCTAAAAGGTTGTCTATCAAATCCCTCTGCAGCAATTGGGTAGGTATACAACCAATCAACGCAACGAATAGGCTGACGTAGTTCCGAGAGCACCGGCGGATTGTGGCTAAGTCCCATTAGCTTCCCAACCAGCGGAGCCAACTGGTATATTAAGGATTTGCCATATCCCGTCGGCATAAGTCCAAATACGTCTTTCTTCTCAATGAAACACTTCAGTGCCGTCCTTTATCTTTCAAGTTGAATTTTAGCCTCAAATCTTTAAGGGCTGTGGCCAAAGCCGAGTCGAAAGATAACTGTTTATTGTGCGCCGGTTGTTTCTGTCAGAATCGTGGCGCCTCTGTCGTCACTTCGTTACGCCCGCCTTCTGACTCTACACTTCATGGTGATTCGTCCGGCCAGTTTTAGGAGCATCCAGCCTCGAGCCTTATGGAGGGTAACTAGACCCACCCTGGCAGAGAATTAAATTCGTTGCCGTGGGTTGTCTAGCACGGCTAGGCTAGTCAATGCCAGGAGAAAGACTAACTATTTTTTTAAAGTTACAACACCACATCAGTCTGCTTGGTCATCTCCTTGTCCCATTTTCTCTCCAACCACATTAATAATTGGAGACTCCATCACTAGAAACATCTGCTTCTTCAACGCAGTCACATACTGCCTTCCCGGAGCCAGAGTCCCAATCATCTTGGATAAGATCCCGGGGCTGCTTCGCTCCCTTCCACCCTCTGTTCACTGAGTGATAAGTCATGTGGGTGCTAATGACGCAGCTCATCAGCAGTCTGACCTGACCAAGAAGGAGTTCAATGACCTTTTAAACTTTTTAAGTAACTGTGGAAAGTCTGTTTTTATTCCTGGCCCCATTTCAACACTGGCCTGTGGCGCTCCAGCAGAATGCTAAGCATTTCTTCATTCTGCTAGAGTCCACAACATAGGTTTTATTGACAGTTTTAATCTGTTTTGGAATCGTTCCTTCTTCTTTAAACCTGACAGAGTTCACCCCAACAGCCTGGGTATCCAGATGCTAGCGGCTAAACCTCCACAACCTGGGACCTCCCCCTTCTTTGCTGACTCCATGTCAGGTTTTGCTGCAAGCACCAGCACCCCTTACTATCCTTCCCTGGCTTCAGTTTCCGACAGTGTCTACGCCTATCGATCTAAAACACAGACACACCCATGGCCTGCCCCTAGCACACCTGTAAGGATTACCCCCACCAGCTCCCCATTATGGAATAATCACACTGCTGTCCAACCTCCATGTGTTCCTGTCCATACTACCATTAGACACCATTATCCTAACTGGTCACCTTCTTCCCTCCCTACTAAAGCAAGTGCTATAGCTGGCAGAGTAAACCCTGCAAATCTCTGTCCTCTTAATTACAAGGTCACTGACTACTAAACCTTTCTCCTAAATGACTTTATCTCTACCAGTAAATTGGACTTTTTCTTCTTTACTTCTTCTAAGTGTTTTACCTCGTTAAACATCTCTGTATGCTGTTTTCATCATGTGCTAGAAGACACATTATGAGTAAAAACAGTAGTTATCACAACTGCTGACAATTTTTCCCTTGACACTTGTGTGTACTGATGACAATTTTAAAAAAAAAACAGAGTTTCGGAGTTTCATGCATGGCAAACGTAAGGAGCCAATTCTGTCAGCTTCCAGGCTCTGGCATTATTCCTCTTCAGAAATGTGTTGATTTTTTTTTTTTTTTGAGTTATGTCTACTGCTAGCTGTGGTTGTGCCGTTTCTATAGAGGTGTGGGACTTTAAATTGATATGAAAAATGAGCCCACAATATGAGCTCAGTAGTGACAAAACAAAAGTTAATATTTGTGGCTTGATTTTGTAAGTCTGTCCCTTCAGACTTCAGATCTGTAGAAAATGTGGACACAACTGATCAACGGCTCAAGATCAACCTGTTTATCTCCTCTAACCTTAAATGTATTTTATCTTTTTAGCAGTTAAGTGTTTGGGTTCCTTTTTCTTTTGAAATGTGTTTATTGGTTGCTTGTCTGTCTGTTTTTGTTAATTTAAAAGTATTATAACCTTATTTTGAGCATAAACATATTAGATAAATATGTTTTCTCATTCCTTACTTTATTGCTACAACAACCCCGTGGGTCCGGGTCAGGTAAAATAAATAATGTGTGCATTACGTATTTCTCTATAATTTAATATAAGAGTCAAAACCCAGTTTAGATCCTTTTAATGTTTATGTCACACATAGTTTGAGTTCTAGTTCCATGCAGTTGTTTGAAAATAATATTTCCATTGAAAATCTTCGTCTTCCACACCCACAATCAGAATGTGAGCATCCGTCATACTTCAGCTCAGAAACATAAAGATGATTGACAAATATGTGCTTGACACTTGCAGTAAAACTCTTGAGGTGTTGAGCTGTACAGTCAAGATCAACTTTGATGTTTGTACAACTAGAACCACCTTATTTTTGATGTTATGTTTGTATGAAAACAAAGGATTTGCCTGTTTATTTGATCCTGCATCCTACTATTGATGATCAGTAGGTATGTGGCAGCGTCACTCCTCTTAGCAAATGAATGACAGGTCCATGATCATTTAACGGTAAAAAAGGGGGAAGTCGCTCCTTCTGCACTTTTACACTAATAAGTTTGAAACAGCACCTCCACCCTGTATGTTATGTAAAAGATATTTCCATGTAAAACAGGTTACAGGTTTTCTTGAAACCATAAAATTCACTTCAAAGTGCTTTATAAAAATCAAAGAAAAAAAATCATGACACAACGCAATATCCCTATCAAAAAGAATATTCTCAGTGCTTTAAAATTTGTACTGTATAATGTGAAGTCTTCATGAAATCAGAGAAATGTCCTCACAGGGACATCGAGTAGAAGAGATGTAACATAGCAATACCCAAGCTAAATTATTAGGAAAAAGGGAGTTAAGAAATGATATTTTAGCATATTGTATGATTTGCAAATCCAGTAAGAAACTTAAATTGCAAAGAAAGGTCCACCCTTGTTTCCACTTCTCTTCTGTTTGTATTTAAACCAACACGTATGTTGCCAACCACATCCCTTATAGGCGTAGGAACAGCAGTGGTCTTGTCAGACACAAACTACTTAAGATAAGCTAAAGTAAGGTAAGCACTGTTCTGGTGATTTATCACCCTGGATGTACTTTTCACCAATATCTCTGACTTAAACTGTTATTGTAATCTTTATCAGTTACCGTTTTTTCTTCTGGTGTTTTGTTATCAGCAGAGGTCTTGTCCAGTGTGGACACTAACTGTCGCACTAGTGTCACCAACTATGAAAATACTAACAGAGGAGAAGGATTTTGAAACTGGCTTTGTATTTCAGGTGGTTGTGTGTCAGCTAAGTCAGTTTTTCTGTTGCTGTCTGTAAAATAATGGGATTGAAAGAACTGTTCATGTTACAAAAATATTTTTATTTCTTCATTTCATTTCCCTAAATCATTCATTTTTCACATTTTCAGAAAATTTCCACACATTACTACAAATGTATTGCTTAGAAAAATAAAACATAAAAAGATCATATATATATATTTACATTACCAGTCAAAGGTTTGGACACACCTTCTCTATCGATGGTTTTTATTTAATAATTTTATACACTGTAGATTAATACTGAAGACATCAAAACCATAAAAGAAAGTATATGGAAATTTTGCTGTAAACAAAGAAGTGTTCATCTTCAGTATTCATCTACAAAGTCAAAAATATCACAAATAAATAAAAAGCATTTAATGAGAAACTTGTTCAAGTCCCAACTTTTGACTGGTAATGTATATATATGAACAAATCTCTGTAATACAACTTAAACAAAGTGCATCTTACAAAGTACACCGACACTTCACATATCAAGAGCAGGTACGCAGAAACAATGTAATATATACAGTAATTAAATAAACTGTAAATTGTTTGCAGTAAGTGACTCCATGCTTTGGTTTCTCAAAGACGGTCAGGATTTCTTTCCTGTTTTTGCACACGTTTCACACTGTTACATACTAAAACCACAATTTTCAGTTGTTTTTTTTTTCAAGTAAGTCTGCAGTGCTGCAGGTGCTGCCCAGGATCCAGTGCAATAACAATAACAACAATGGTGAAGTAATGATGAAACTGACACCGTTATGCATCCCGAGGTTGGAATTATTGTGAAAGTAATCTAAGGACACACGTGTTCATATTCAAAACACACACATTCCTCTTTGTGTATTTAAAAGAATTGAACAGATTTCAGACCCCACAGCATTTAATACAAAATAATTTCTCAATGTAGTTCTCCATCTTTGGCTAACATGAATAAATACCTGATGGATCTCCTCCATCATCTGATAAACTACAGCAACCTGAGAAGTGCATGGGCCCCAAAAGCCTTCAGTACAGTTTCATTTAAATGTGCAACAACATCTCTCTGACTAAAACATTTGTTCTTTTATATTTCTATGAGTTTTGGCACATTTTCAAAAGGGCTCGGGTAATATGGATGCTGTCCATTTAAAAAATATATATCACCAATTCCCATTTGGTTTTTGATTGTTCTTTTTTTAGCAGCTGTGTGAACCGCCCTCGTCCCTCAGTAATGTGAAAAAGAAATAAATAAAAATAATCAACTGAATGAAATAAACAGTTGAGTCCAAATAAATTATCATCCCTCTTCAGACCTACACATTCAATGAATAGCTTTGGGAGCGTTTCCTGCACAATCTGCGGAACCAAATCCAGTAGAGGAGAAGCATAAACAGCCAGTAGGCCACGTAGGCAGCGCTCCCAAAGATAAGAAACTGAGTCTCCAGCTTCTTCTCATCAGTCGACCAGTCCGGTTGACTCTCCCTGTAGCTAGTGTAAGCGAGCCCACCTAATAAAAGGGCCGCCCACACCGACAAGGGAAGGAGGGGGATGTAGTTTCCTACAATCTTACGCCGGCCCGACGTTCCCCAGCTGCTTTTGGTCATTGTGAGGATCGCAAAGTACTTGGCAGGCAGCAAGCTGGTCATGTACAGAACCGAGTAGAGCGACATGAACACCATCACTATGTTTCTCCGCAGGATGCAGGCGTACAACGATTTGAACAGCCCGATGATCTGGATACAGCAAAGGACCCAGAGGATGTCCCACAGCGTGCCCGTCCAGAAGAGCTGGATGATGGTGGCGGTGACAAAGAAAGGGAAGATGCCGGAGACGATGGACTCGTAGGTCATCCACAGGTGGTGTTTGTGCCACCACATTGCGTTGTAGAGCCACTCGCGGAAGTAGGACTTGGTCCAGCGCGTCTGCTGGTTGAGCCAGCGAAGGAACTGAGCGGGCGTTTCCGTGTAGCATCTGGAGCGAGCTGTGTACCTAAAGGAAAACAGCAATTAAATATTTTGACATTGCAACATCCTTTGAGGTTTCCTGCACTCTGGGCATGTTAACATCAATGAATCATGAATGCGCGTACTTTGTGGCGTAGCCCATGCTCAGCATACGGTTGGTGAGATGCCTATCGTCGCCAAATGTGCAGTGAGTTCCCAAAAACTTCTGATTGTACCAAGACTCCAGAAACTGCTGAAGGATGTCGTTCCTGTATAGACCTGGATGGGGAAATTCAAGAAAATGCAAAAAAATGTTAGTAAGAGTGCATTTAAACCAGGACTAGTGCTAATTTTGACCTGTACTACAAAAAAAAGTATAAAATTTGCTTACCCAGAGGGCCACTTATGCAGGACACACAGTTGAAGAAGGACTGGCAGGCCCTTTCGATGTTGAAAGCCATCCAGTACCTGAGGCTGCTCATGAAGCTGATGTAAGAGTCTTTGAGGTTGAGGATCATCACATCTCCTCCCACGGCGCCATACTTGGGGTTACTCTCCAACACCTTGCACAGCTCCAGTGTGGCTAAAGGGTCCAGCTTAGTGTCCGAGTCGCACACCTGAGGAAGGAGAAAACACTTCAGTTTGCTTTTCCCTTACATAAGAAGACACTTTAGGAATATGAACAGGGAGAAATCTAAAGAAAATACCTGTATATAGTCGACGGACGACCCGAGTGCTTTAAATGCAGTGTACATCACTTCCCGTTTGCCGCCCCACTTCTGCATGATGCACACACACCTATTGTTCTGGATCAGCTCCTCTACTTCTCGTCGCTGTAGGTCCTCTACTATTACATCAGAACCCTCCTCTGCTGCGCCCTGCTGGACCTGGGGGGGTTCCCATGAGTGGTAGTTGTTCTCCCACACGTAACAGCCCGGATTCTGATCCGCAAACACCTCTCTGAACATGTCCATCATGTAGCGGTCTTCCTCCGTGTTCCCGTCCACCACCATGATGATGCGCAGCAGTTCGGGGGATACTGGAGGGCCTTGACGGAGTCGAGGCATTCCCTGAGATAGACGGGGTCCTCCTGGTAGGCTGATATGGTCATACTGATCGTCTTGGTGAAGGTGCAGGGGTCAGTGCGGGCTTTCATCCGCCGGTGCTCAATGAAGGCGAAGAGACTCTGGACCAACAAGTGGAGCGAGAGGAGGAGTCCGTAGAAGCCGAAGGAGATGATCCCGTATGCGGACGACACCAGCTGGAAGCCGGCAACGTAGGCCCACACCATGACACCCAGCACCACCAGAGCGAAGAGGAAGGTGAAGATGGCTCGGAGCACCGAGAGCAGCTTCTTCAATAAAGGTTTCAGCTCCATTGTTTCTTTACCTAAGAGACAACACATGTTAGGATGCTTTGTGGAAAAAACCCAGAAATCTTTGACAGATGCTGAGCCAAAAAACAAATGAACAAAATGAAAGTCAACTTAATGTTGACAGAGCCTGATGAAGATCTGGCACGTCGCTCTGTTAAATTACATTTGAAGGCAGATATCGGAGCTTTTCTCTGACTTTTGCTTTAAGTATGAGTTGTAAGAGCATAAATAAGGGAGTCCGTGGCATCAAATCACACCTAGAAAAGGGTCTTAAATGGAATAAGATCTTTTATGAGGAAATCAGTACAGCTCACAAATGTTTTAAACTCTATTATACTATTTTTTCAAAGGTGTTAATCCATGAATAGGTTTCCCTAACAACTGTTTCTCTCTTGTTTTACTGATATCAGATGAAACTATGAGGACGGATTCAAAGCTCTCGATCTCACTTACGTACAAAAAGATATATAAAAGGTCTGGTAATATAGTTAGCAACAGCTTTAAGGACTAATTATGACTTCATGGGCAACAATATTCATCACTGCAGTCACATTAACTTTTACTTATTACATAATTTAGTTACATCTTACACACACAAATACCAAAGAAATGCAAGACAGCTGCATCTTATTTACACTGATCACAAAAGAAATGTAAGAATATAAGATATTCGTTAGGCAACGAAATTCAGCATTAACTTTCATTAACTTATTGACTTTATATTACATTTTATATACTGATTTTAGTGTATTCATTACCATCATAGTTACGCTAATGTCAAAGTAAGACTATAAAGTTACTTTTATCCTATAAAATCCATCAGTAATGCATTAACTGCATAACTTGCCTTTAACTTCCTTAACCTTATTCCTTTCTATTACATTTGACTTATTTTAGTGTATTCAGTTACATCTTATTTACATTCAATTTTAAAATATAAAATAACGTAATATTTTCTGATATTCTAAATTCATCATTGATTGTCATTGCTGTCATGTTATTACATTTTATTTACTTGTTTCAATATATTACATTACATGTTATTTATAATGATCAAAAAGAAATGTCAGAATAAAAATATAAAATGTTTTCTAGTCTACAAAATTCACCATTAACTTTCATTAAGTTTTTTTGTGTAATATTTTCTGTACTTATTTCATTGTATTTGATTATATCTTATTTACACTTTTATTCAAATAAATGTAGCAATATAAAATGAAAATACTTTTACCTTACATATTCCATCATTGACTTTCATTAACGTATTAACTTTTATTCAGAACATTTTATTTACCAGTGTTAATGTTAAATCAGATTATAATAAATGAAATGTGCCAATATAAATTCTTGTATGTACTACATCACACAATCAAAAAGAAATAATCACAATACAACAGAAGAATTGACAATAAAGTTGTTATTGCAGTCAAAAATTCTAAATTAAATCATCAATTTACCAGTCATAAAAACTAGAAACACTCAATTTAAAAAGGAAATAAAATGGTAAAATCCTTGAGAATTAGTTTTTCTTTATCATTTTTATTTGCATGCCAGCTATTTTTACAGACAATATTTAGTTCTTTTTTTAATTTAAATTGCATTAAAGACAATTCCACTACACAATGAGAGGAAATAATCAGCAAAACAGCATGAAAAAATGACAAAGGGATTTTATTTGAACCCTACCTGATGTCAAGCTCCCCTGGATATAACTGTGTGAGACATCCACTCGGTGTTAGTCCTGTCTGGCGACCTGTCGAGCAGTTTTCTGACTTTATAGCTCCAACATGGGGATGGAGCCACGTGCGCGCTTAAGGATGCGCGCTCCCGCTGACTCAGCCGTGCGTCAGGAGAGGCGGTGGTCCTGAGGGCTGAGCCAAGACGCGCACTGCTGCTTTGTTTTTATCTTTACCATGGAGATGGTAGGTCGGTGGCAAAATCCGTCTCCTGCTGTAAAAACTGTTTCCAGGGTGGGAGGTTTGGATAGATGCAGATAAGCGCAATTTGGCAACAAGGTTGTACTTGTTTCCATGATTTCACTGATTAATCTAATCAGTCAGTCTAAACCCAACTCTCACTTAACCTTTATTTATGCATTTACTTTTAAGAAAGCACAATTTAATTGGATTTTTTTTAACTTTATTTGACAATATTTTTGCAGTTTGGAGATGCGTTTTGGTGCGTAAAAATTGTAAACAATTAAAAAAAACGGCAGTTGAGACCATGACTTTGAAGCTGAAAGTTCTGAAGTTATCACATTTTGTCGGTAACTGAACAGAATGTCCTGTCAGCCAATCAAATTAACCTTAAGAGGAGCGAAGATAAGGAGCTGGGCAACTTCAGTCTGCAGTGAGGTTTATTCACAAGTTGGATGTCGCCCTCTGGTGGCTCTTCAATAAAATGCACGCACAAAAATGTAAAGTAATAAGGTAGGTCAGGACTTCTTAGCGGTAGAGGGATCAAAGAGGGTGTCACAAGCTTAAAGGACATTTTAGCTGCATTCTCCTGCCAAACTTGAGAGAGAGAAAAAAAAAGCTTTCCCATGTGGCTCGCTGCACTGCTGCCACCGTCCTGGTTTAACCATGATTACATCCCTGGAGAGTTTCTTTACGGGGGAAATCTGTTGACCGCTCATGAGGGTCCACACCCTTAGCCACCAGAGCTGGCCTGATCCATCAACACGCTTCATGTCAGACCCAAATAGAAGCCACCAGGAAGCTGATGTCATGTAAGGGGGCGGCCATGCGTGTTTAGGGGATGGTGAGCTGGCTGGACTTACTGGATGTGCTGTTGTATGTGGGATTTCTGCACGAGGCCTGGATGTTCATTGATTTCCTTTGCAGTGCTGGGCTCAAGGTTATTTTGCAGCAACTTCGGAGCTATACTTTATTGCACTGCATTCTCACACCATTTTATATGGTACAAAATATGGAAAACTTTTTGCTCTACGAGCGTATTTGTGTCCTGCAGCTTTCTTTTCGTACGACCAGTGTACAAACAGGCACATTCAGGCCTGTAGGAAACGCATGCCATTTTCTTTCTGCACCTAAATGTGTCTCTCTGTTGATATTTTGTCAATTTTAACTCATTATCTACAATATTTTTGCACTTTTTCAGGTGCCTGTTGAACCATTTATTGAGGTTTTTCAACTTCTTTTTTGTCTTTTTTATAGTTCCAAGTTATGGCCAAACATCTGCTTTCTCCTGCCATGTGCCTGACTAATCATTACAGTTACTGAGGATTAAACAGAGTTAGTATATGGCCACATCAGTAGCATCTACTCTAACGCTCGCTGCATAGGGATGAGGATCCCTCCGCCAACCTGCCATAACTTCTAAGCAGCTCGTAAACATGGTTTTGCGGGATTCCAAAGGATTCAAAACACAGACATCTGCACTGCCAGAGTCAACATCGTGTCCAAGATCATGTTTTGAGTGCAGCCTCCAGCGCTCCCTATGGCAGTGAGAGCTATTTTTTGTACAGAGGCTACAAGCCCTCAGAAACCTCGTTAGGCTCCAGTCTTCATGCGGCGGTCAAACAAGTGCCTGGTGACTCACTCATCTGCTCAGAGCCACACCCAAGCAGCTAAAATCCACTTAAATCATTTTGGGATTTTTTTTTCTAACAGAATATTGCCATGTGTGCACCTGATGCCGTTTGATTTGCAGTTTGTGCCCTTGTTTGTGTTGCTTCAGGTGCTGCCTGACCCAACACATCACTGGGAGGGAGGAAAAGAAACCTTTAGTAGGAGGATCTGTGATAGGGAGTGACCCTGAACATCAAGTTCAGAACATGTACCACAGATCTGAGCAGAAACCGGGAAGTTCTCCACCAAACTTTAGACTGGACCCTGGTATCAGTCACATTATCTGAACAGAAAAGTGGGATATCTTGCTCAGTGACTCCACCTTGTGTTCAGTGTTTCCTGAGCTAGAAGAGCAGCACCAATAATCCCACCACCTGGTTCCCAAAACCTGCTGGATGTCCAGATAAGGTTCTTGCAATCGCTGCAACAAAATCAACAGAGACAACACATTTCTGGATGTTTAGAAACTGAAATAAGTCAAAATGTTTCATCGGAGCTTCAGTAGAAATCAGCTGGACTTCTCTTGTAGGTTCTAGAAGACGTCCTTGAAGAGCTCTGTTTTCCACTTCCTCCATGTAGAGGTTGGTGTTGTTTCTGTTGTTTTTATGATTTATGACATTATCACGTTGTCATTTTACACAAAAGACATTTCTGAAATCATTCTACCTCCAGCCATGGCTGTGAGGTGTTGTTTTGGACTTTTTATTGCAATGAAAAATGAGCCCACAGTGAGAAAAAAAATGTGACAGGAGCAAATTAAAAAAAAAAAACTTCCCAAAAACTGCTTGGGGCTCAGAGGGGCTGCCTCTAATACTCTAATACTCACATTCATCTTTACATCATGAAGCGATCTTATATAGTTTGAGTGAAGTGCAGATGAAAAAGCAGACTGTCTAAGTACCACATTTGTAGCAGAGCACCGTAATCAGTGATTATGGAGCATCGCCAGGGTGTGCAGCGAGCTCCAGAGCTTGAGCCCACAGAGAGCAGAGTGGCAGCGGCGTGTTTTTGCCCTTTCAGATTTACTGCAGCCTGACTGTAAATGTCAGGTTTGCTCCTCAGCTTCTGAGGCGTCCTCCAGCATGACACCATGTCTGCCCTTTCATTGTCAAGCCATTCTGAGCTTGTAGCTACAAACGCTGTGACAGCATGAGAGGCAGCTCGATCTGCTACACACCATGTTACACTCTTAGATACGTGCCAGTTTGATTTACAGCCACTAAAAGCGATGAATTACGCGCAAGTGGCTTTGCAGACCCGCACACTGATGACACACTTCTCTTATACGCCTGTTTGAGTCTTATCTGTAGTAAAGAGAATTGTCTTGCAAAAGTAGAAACTGCTGTGTGTGTGGGAGGTCATAAAGAGCAGTGCCGATAATTTCTCTTTACACAGGATGTTGCATTCTTTAATACAGGGTGTCCATAAGGTGTCTTTACAATTTTAAGAATTTAATACAAAGGCAGTTGATAAGATATCTTAACCAGATTTGTTTTATTGTAATCAGTGTTTATTAAAGTTTGTAATCACGTTGGAATTGTGTGTTTCAGTTATCCTGTTGGTGAAAGAAGTACCGTGAAATGAAACCCTAAAAAATGGCTACTCCTTAGACCGGTGGATTGGAAGGGATGGGCCTCCACGTTCACCAGATATCACTCAGTTGGACTTCTTTCTACGGGGTTATGGTAAAGATATCGTGTATCGAACAAAGATACAGGACATTAGTGAGTTGATACAAAAGATTTCTGCTGCCATTACCACCACTGATTGAGCGAACATGGCAAGAAATCGAGTACCGTCTTGAAGTGCTTCGTGCAACTAATGGTTCTTTAATGGAAAATAACTGATGAGTTTGAACTTCTAGCATGTATGGTGTTGATTGTGCTCATTTCTGCTTATGTGGTAATGGTTTTACTTATGTGAGTGTAAACATACTGTCTCAGTAAGTCATGCCGATGTCACATGTATACTTCTCTGTCTTCAAATGTCGCGGACAGTTTCAGTAAGAAAGGCATTGTTGTGTTGCTCAGTCGAAAATGTCACTGCTTTAGGGATATAAGTAAGGGCAAGACTCCCCTTTCAATATATAGACAGCTCTCACTTTCTGCTCCTTGTACTCTCATAGACTGCTTTGCACTCTGTGTGACCTGTACCTTTAGAGCTCTGAATAAAAGAACGAAACACAATTTGGGTTCTTCTGAGTTACTGAACAAAAAGATTTTGCCTCCGCAGTGCTCATATAGAGGTGTATTAAACGAGGCAGAAAAAGCGTTGACAACCACTGATTACAATAAAACAAATCTGGTTAAGATATCTTATCACCTGCCTTTGTCATAAATCCTTAAAATTGTAAAGAGACTTTATGGACACCCTGTACTTCCAATGACCCACTAATGAAGAACACAGCACAAACAGAACATCATGTAGTTGACTTTACTGATGTGAATTCTCATTTTTTTTCTCTCTCCGCTCACAAGCCAGACGCCATCGTGCTCTTGATCCAGGAGACGTAATTGCAGACTTTTGTATACACCCCGGGCTTCTTTCTCAGAGCGCAGCCATGCCCCCAAGACACAACTCCCTGGAGCTCACCGTCACACACCAGGGGACCCCCGGAGTCACCCTGACGTTCAAAGACATTGGGTTATCTTTCTAATTTTTTCAGTACTTGTGCGGCAGCAGTGAGCTCTACGTTACCTGACAGGAGTCCTTTCCTCCCTCCAGGTATCCGGCACAGATCATGTTTTCAGTGATTTGGAAAGGATATGCATTAAAGCAGGTGTCATCGCTCAGCAGAGGGACTTCCAGGCACTGCAGCACATCTGGGTACCTTGCTGTGAAGACACAAAGAGTGTGCATATCTTTATGAAATGCCTGATTTCTACTGAGCACAGCTTGTTTCTTTTTTTGGAAGGAATCTCACGCAGGCAGATTGCATAACACGGTAAACTCACAGCCATCATCGCTGGCCCGTAGGCTCCCCCATCCAGAGACCTGGCACATGGTGCCGTCACTGGCACACTTTGAAGGAAGCACCGCAGGACTCACAAAGCTGTTCAGAGAAGCAGGTCTGCTCAGTCTGATCAGCATGATGTCGCTGTCCTGTGAACGGGAATCGTAGTCAGGGTGGCGGATGAACTCGGCAGACATGATGTGCTGCTCAGTCCCGTCAGTTTCCCAGATGTTGTGTTCTCCCAGCCGAATCTCCACATTCGACCTGAAAGAATTCAACAAGTAAAGCTCCCATAAAGTCCTTATTCACTTTATTCAGTCACAAAATCAGTCCATCGGTGCCATTCGGGTGCTAGAGTTTAACCCTCGTGTTTTCCTATGGGGCAAATTGACCCGTTTTACAGTTTAAAAATGTGGTTTCAAAAATGTAATTTTCATAGTGAATCTTCTGAAGTCCACATTTTCAACATTTTTGGACAATTCTTTAAAATTTTTTGGTGGGAAAAACATGTTTTTTAAGAACATTCTCAAAAAAATCAACCAAAATCCAGCGAATTTCGCTGGATTTTGGTTGATTTTTTTGAGAATGTTCTTAAAAAAATATTAGAAATTTTACTGATATATACATAATCACTTTAGATATTTTTAGGATTCTTTTTGGAAGGTTTTTACTCATTTTTTGAAAATATTTACATGAATTTTCTTGCCAAAATTGAGAGATTTGTTTTATATATCTATATCTAAATCTTTCAAGGGAAACTTTTAAGGAATTATTTGTATTTTCTTCCTGAAGTTTTGCAATTTTTTAGAAATTCGGGGAACTTTGCTGACTTTTTGGATCTTTTTCAGACAAGGAAACAATATTTTTTGGTGCCCATAAATGAAGACAACAGGAGGGTTTAAGTTTACATATTGTGACGAGAGAAAAGCAGCTGGTGATTGTGTTTCTTACTTTGGTCTGCAGTGTGCAGCAGAGAGCACCCAGTTCTCAGACAGGAGAATCCCACCACAGTAGTTGTACCCCGTGAAGAGCGACACCTGGTAAGGAACAGAGTTTTTTGGGCACTCGTACCCTCCGACGATCTTGTCATCGTCTTTGAGGGCAACTGGAGAATAAAAAGTCAGAATAAACAGGTGACACAGGCAGAAGATTATGTTTGTAAGAAATAAATCCGCTAAATAACAGAAAACGTGCTGGTAGCTCATTGACTAATCTTTGTCCTGCTAGAAATAAAATCTGAATTGTTTTGTTAATGAACAGTGAAAAAAATGGAGCTTTGCTGTTATTTATTTATGTATCTACAGCAGGAAAAATAACATTTTCTGTTATTTTGCGATGCATTCATGATTTAAAAGAAGGGACATTTTCAGTTATTAAATGTAATTCTATAATTTATATAAAAATGCTAATTTGTTGTAATCTCACTGGATATTTTACAGTGAAAAACAAGATGTTTTCTGCTATAAAATGATAAATCCAAAATTAAAAAATGGACATTTATCTACAATGAAAGTCAGGGCATTTCCTGTTATTTAAATGTAAATCTATAATTTAAAAATAGGCATTTGCTATTACTTAAACATGTACCTGTAGTAAAATCAAGACATTTTCTTTTGTTTAATATACTTTGATATAGCAAAAAACAAAAACTCAATGTTTGAACAAAGCTATAACATAAACTACGTTTTGTCCTGTAGCTATAAAATGCAACATTTTCATTTATTCTTTACCTACTATAAATAAAAAGAATCATCAATACCATATCTACAGCAATAGAAATGTAACTTTTCTCTTGCACATTTTTTTTTTAATTCTGTGATTGAAAACAGATTGATTTTTTCAGAAATAGTAAATTAAAAGGATGTTTAAAAACTGCTAAGTGCTACATAGAAACACACAAAAAGATATGTTGCCAATAGCATTGAAAAATAATAATGCAATTCTTAAGTGTAAATAAAGGGAAAATCAGCAATCACAAACTTTAGACAATATCTGCTAAACTCTATGTATTAGCATCTATAATTAATCTCTGTTGCCACTGATTCCCCATCATTGTTTCATACCTGCCCCTCCAAAGAGAGTCAGGAGAAGAAGAAGCTTCATGCCGTCTGCCTGTCTCGCTGGCAGATTAATGCGTCGTCACTCGCTTCGTTTCGGGTATTTTAGTCCTCTTATCTCCCTTTTTTCAAGGTCTTCTATCGTCAGAGGTACGCCCCAAACTCTAAACATGTGTTACATTTCCCCAGTCGCACTGGACTTAATGTACACAACACAGGACAGAAAAACACTTCAACGCTGACTGGATTAGGAAATGGTTTGAATTTTGAAATGTCTCACTCAGCATGTTGGTGTTTTTGTCGTTCAGTGTTCTAAATTTAAGCTCACAGTGGTTTTAGTAAAATTTCACTGTAGAATTGTCCCTACAACAGTCACAATGGATGTTTTTTTAGACAATCCGGTGCTGGACATGGCATGTACCGCCTTCTACTGAGCCACAAAGTGAGATTCATGCTTGTTGACGTTGAGCAAGACTCGGAATGTGGTAACACAGTAAACACATGCAGTTAAGAATGTTCTACACTCTAAAACAACATGTTTAGCCCTAACAGGAAGGTAATGAACGCTAAGGTTTGCATGTGTGTGCTTGAGTTATGGCAAATTTTGTTCAATCAACAAATTCACAGTGAGTTCATAGAACTAGCTTTTCTTCTACATTCAGATTTTTTCAATATAATCATCACTTTCTTGATGATTGGTAGCAAAAACACAAGCTTTCAAGTTGCTCCAATTAGCATTTCTGCATTATCCTCAAGCAAATTGAAGTATTTTGTAATAAAGTGCCATAATTGTGAGCACAATGTTTTTGAAGTTGACCAACATTTTTAAAAATTAGGTTGTTTTAATTAGATTTTTTTTCATATTTTTGTGCTAGCTTTCATTCAACAACAAGATTCTTGCCAGTTAACCCCCCTTATTTTCATTCTGAACAGTTTGTCATTGAGCACACAATATTTAAATCCTGCAAACAAAAACAACAAATTCAAGTTTAAATCCCACAATATATTAGCTTGATGCACTTACCAGCATTATTATGTCAACCCAACAAATCAAAAATAATGTTTGAAATTCATTTAAATCATAAGGTAGAATTTCTATCTTGCAATAATGCAACTAATCAAGTAACTTTTTTGAGTGCATCGTCATTTTTCAGTGTATGACGACAAAAGGAATCTATTTTTAAAAGAAATATGGTGGTGATATGTTATCATTTTATTGCTCTGCTTAATCATATAGGATAGGCTTATCAGTGAGCTTCTGACTGGAAATTACAGGATGTGGCTGTGCCACAATACGTGAAGTGAAAGTGTTTATGCTTTCACCACTTGTATGAGTAATGTTTCTGGAATAGACACACTTTTTCAATATTTCATCACTGAAAAGTCACTTTCTGACATTGAAAATACTCATTTATCCCTTGGTTTCTGTGAATTAATGGCTTTTCTAATTAGTTTTTCCACATTTTCCAATTTTTATTTATTATATATTTGGGAGACGTGTTTGCAAACTGAACCAGTTAAATGAATAAAATGACCTGTAAAGCCATCGTATCTTGAAACTCAGTCACCGTATGGCTCCCTGTGTGTCCGTCTGGTTTGCAGATGAAATATTTAAAGGAACTCTGTTTCAACAATGCTTAGTTAATGCTGAGTCACTGTTTTAGAATGGAGACATACCAAGACGTACGAGGCTCCGTTACTCATGTATGAGCGGAGGTGTTTATCAGCAGCAGCAGACAGGAAAACATTTAAACGTGAGGGCACATTTACCCAAACCCTGTGATTATACACTTAAGGTTAAAATATAACGCATTCCCATCCAGCACAGGCAAGTTCTCCCCCTCCTTCATTACTCTGAGGCGCTCTTATCGTCTGCCTCCTTCAACCTGCATATCATTTCTGAGAATCTTTCTCCCTGTGAAGATAAAAAAAAAAACAATGTCCCATGTGTTCACTGTGTTTATCTGGATTTCATGAGACCTCCTGATAAATCTTCATTACGTTCAAGGCTGCAGGACATTAAAGCAACCTTCGGCGGCGTTTATTAGAGAAAAGTAAATAGCCAAAGTTGTTTAAATTGTGCAACAAAGGTGGAAAAGGTCTTTGAGGGTCTCACATGTGACACCCAGACGCTTGTTTAGTTGCACATCTGCAAAGCAGCATTCAGGATGTGATCTGCTACAAAAGGAAGCTCTTCACTAACTCTGCAACCTAAAGCTGGCGTTGACCTTCAGCTATTTCCAACTCCGCAGCAATTTCTATTAACATTTGCTAAACCAACCCTTGGTTACAATATATGAAAAGGATAAAAACTTCCATTTATTTCACCATCTGGCACTCTTCTGCTTGACCAGTTCTGGTTCCCCCACCCCCCACCCCCACCCCCCCCAATCCTGTCCCTTAAAATACCCTCAGACGGACAGAGAGAGCACTGTGTCAAACATTTCTATGACTTATGCATTGCCAGCCTGTCAGACGGAGCCCAGGCTGATTATTCATATCCCTCTAGGTCTGCTAAGGGGGACCAGGCGTTGCGGTTGAAAGTAGGGACGAATGTAAGGAAGTGGTTTAGGTTATTGAGGTTCAGCTTTTTTCCCCGTGTGTGGTGTATTCATGGAAAAAAAAATGCTAGTGAGCCATACGAGCGAAAGCCATTGGCACCGCTTTTGACTTGAAAAACAAAATTCCTGACCTCTCCACACCCGTGAGACAAGGGTTTGATTTCCAGGCAGCACCGCAACAAGATCAACAAACCTTTGAGGTTTTCGGGGGCACCAGCAGATTCCCATTATTTGTATCTTTGTGACAGCGGAGTGCAGACGTTTCAACACAACTCTTAGAATACCACTCAAGAAACGGAGTTGTGGATTTAGACATTTTTGAAGAATTGAGAAACGCTGTGAGGTCAGAGTGTTTTGCACTCGACAGCAACGAAAAATACTGGGTGTATTACTGTGACGCTGGGAGCTGCAGTGTGTCATTAGCACTCCTCTGTCCCACACACAAAGACTGGCACACACAAAGACACACAAATGAACATAGCTTTTAATTGCGCCTTTCAGGTTGCTCCCCAGCTGCTGCATTGAACAATAAACCCCCCCCAGACTTCAACTGTGCACATCACACTCTGCGACAAACTGAATTCCCTTTAAACCTCCACGAGTTGTTTTACACACCCAAATTGGTATTTGTGTGGCACACACATAATTGCACGTTGGGTTGGTAAATCAAGAACTCTGGCAAGCCCTGAGCTCTGAAGGCTTCCCTCAAACTATAGCCTTGAGATAGCTATTAATATCCCCTACAGACTGCAGCAAAATGCTCTGCCTTCAAGTTCTGTTACAAGACTGCTGCACAGCAAAGAATTCGAAAGCTTTAGCAGAGAAATAAAAGCGAGCGCTGTAGAGAATCACGACCAAATTCAACAAAGCAGTCATGCTGTCTAGACTTCAGCTAAAACAAGCATGTAATTTAGTGTTACAAATGGAGCTGAACAGGACAGTTTTTAGGAGTGATGTTGAAGTTAACTGGGTCAGCTTTTTTGAAATAGTTTCCTGTCTCTTACTACAGATTGTTTTTTTTGGTACTGGAGTAAAATGTCTCTCAGTGGGAAGAAGGTTTTCCGACACTGAATATTTATGCATCCAAAAACAAAAGGGCAAAGATATCAGAGGCGTGAGTCCTCCTACACTCTGAAAATAAGGGTGTTGCTCTGAACTCACGCTGGGACTTAGAACACATAAACGGACACATATACAGACATGTAATGTCGCTCCCTCCTTCTCTCTCTCTCTTCCTCCCCCACTTTCTTTCCTTTTCTTCCTCCCCCTCACATCTGGACTGTTGGCAGAACCCAGTTCCTGTGTGGTGTGTATGCTAGTGCATTAGCAGGGGACCCGGTTTTTTGGGTTGGGCAGGTTCTAGCAGCTCACACTGTGCGAATCCGATCAGTTCAACATTTTCACCCCCGTTGTGCTTTTCCGTGAGTTGGATCATCAAAGCCGGCGGCATCACAAAGATGTTCCTTTGTGTGATTTTACCTCCTTTTCTAGTGTCGCATACCAACATGATGGTTTTGCTGTTTGCAGTAGTTGAGATTTACCAAGATGAATCAAGTGGATTAAACTGCAAAGATACTTTAATTTATAAGTCCCAGTTAAAGGTGGGGTATGCGATTCTAATCCAGTACACTGTTTGTTAAACCCAGTAAATATCTCCTCACGGCCAACAAACTGTCAGTTCTGTATGTGCACTGAAAATATCCATAGCCTCGCATAGTCAGACCTTTCTCTGCGGCACTGGAGAATGGTCTGGCTGCACGTCGTTATCGGTCAATAGGGAGAATCAAAGAGCGTGGCTCGTTTGTGTTTCTATGATCCAGTCATAGTCAGCTTGGGCAGTGCTCCTACCAGGATGCAGCGATGGTACCTCTGCAAAAAAAAAAAAAAAATGCAACAACTTGTTTTAATGAAGCATTTTTTACAAGGGATGTTTAAAGAGAATAGGTTAATGAAATAAATACAAAAAATGTTTTGTATATTAGCTGTAACACCTGGTAGTGCCATCAGCAAGCCTCTTTCTGTGTGACACTGATAGTCTCGCTTAGCCAGCCTGTTCTGTAAAATATAATAATCTGGATGCACAATGCTCATTCTACTAAACAAGGGGGGGACACTCTGACTTGTTTGTATTTCTTTAAACCAATCACAATGTGGCGGCGCTAAGCGTAGGATGTGGCTTTCTTCAAAATAGTGACGGGTGGAATTTGTGTGATGGAACATTCGCAGGGAGACAAGCTCTGTGATTATAATGGATAATCCATAAAAAAAAACTAGCAGGGCTGTCTTCAAGGATGATCTAAACATTTGGCAAAACTTCTTTGTTGATGTTGCTTCCCGTCGTGAAGAAAACAGCAGAAGGGAAGGACAAAGCTGCCTGAAATGAGCAGCCAATGACAGATTTACATGCAAATCTTATATATGAGTATTCAGACTAACACTGTAGTGATGTTAGCGAGCAGAGAGCATTATGGGTGTTGAGTTAGCATAGTAGCACATAACGCTTAATGCCCACCAGACAGAGATCTTAGTCTGTAGCTGAAAGTGTCACAGTTGTGCAGTTGCTGATTGTCTATATTATGTGATTGTACTAAAGGCAGATAAATCTAGAGAGGGAAGGATAACTTCAATATGCATTACTGATTAACTGATTATTGACTGGTTCGGTAAGGAAATTTGTTTGCAAGTGAGCCGTCATTGAAAGGGCTATTTCAAGAACCAAGCAGGACGACTTTATTGCACAAGCCAAATGTTCTTCAAAACTTGTCATGTTTAGTTTGTAGATAACTGACTGGAGGGTTTTTTTCCCTTAACAAAGAGAATTTTGCAAGCAGTTACACACAGTTTGCGCAATGAGACAGGATGTCAAGCTTATGGCAAGTTTATATCAGAAATCGACATCCAGTGAGTTGGAGGGAGTGGAGTAAAACTGGCAATTAATATATGAATGTGTTAGTAGTCTAAATATCAACTACCTTGTCCAGGATGGCCGACTCTTACCTTGAGATAAGCATTGCAAATTACCATTTCTATAAAAAAAATTCCGGAAACTGTTTCCACCAACACCAACAGTTTCCAGCTTATCTGACAGATGTTTGCCAGCTCATCTTTTTATACTTCAGCTTTAGCATTCCATCACGTTAAAAGTGAAGAAACGCAGATCACTGACAGATGAAACAGTATTCATAGTCATGTTTTGCAATTTTCCCCCGAAATTTCCTGAAAATAGACTGAACTCATCACTATGTAATACAGATGTACAAATGTGTGGGAAGAGGAGCAGTAAAAACTGAGAGTAATGAGGAACCGTGTGGGAGGAAATATGAGCATGAAGTCAACTCAGATGAAGAATTTCTTCCCCACTGAAAGGTAGGGCTTCACTCTGGGGATGTGAAACTGATTTCTCCAGCCAACGCTCCCCCGTGTCCATCTTTCTCTCATTACTCTTGTTCTTGCCTCTCGCTGTTCTTCCTGTTCTTGCTGGATTGATTAAACATAATACAGTTTGGTTGCTGAAATATGTTCCTGCCTTCACGCTAGACGGAATCAAAATTGCTTTAAACAGCAAAAATGTTGAGTATATCAGGAAAACGGGGGAACTCTGAGTACTTGACTGGGCTGGATGTGAAGTTCAGAGAGTAAGAATGCGTAAAAACAATTAAATTGCTCAGAATTACAGCTCAGATTTGCTTCAGGGTAGGTATACGAATTCCTCTTTGTTTTAGTCTTGCAATCAGGCTGTTTGCTGGATCCATTCTCCCAGATTCCTGTGCTTAATGTCAGATGATTCAGGAATGCATGGCTTACCTGATGAGTGATAAAGTGGCCTGAAACATCCCACCATATCTGAGTGTGTTACTTTTTAGCCTTGTGAAATTGCAAAATTTATATTTCCATAAACTGTGTTACAGACATCAGCAGGGTTTTTTTTTAACTTAATTTCCAGCTTGTTAGATCATTCACAAGTCGTGTCATTTCACTTGCACCTTAAAGGTGTCAGGAGTGTTTTAACATTTCAAAGGAAATCTGATTAAGAGTGAAACCACTGTGCTGCCAAACAGGAATTTACAAGTCGGTTAGATAAGAGAGAACTCCTACACCCTGCCCTTTATTCTGCAATAACGTTTTATGAAATACATTTCAGTAGTTAGAGCATCATCAGATAAGCTATTGGCTGAAACATAGCTTTTTTTTTTTCTTTTTTTTTTTACAGAGCATTTTGGACTTTCTTCCACATGCAAATGCAGTCTTGGGTGACTGAAAGCAGCGTTTTTGGAAAACTTTTCACACAGTTGAGATCTTCAGAAACTCTTGCCTTGTGCACACTAATATGGATTTTAATCTAGATGGATCCAAAACACAACAAGAAAAGCACTCAGTGAGCGCAATAGTCAGCCAAGGCTGCTCAGTCGTATCATTTCCGACGGCTGAAATCTTGAAAAAATTTGTGGCAAAAATCACAGTACTATAGCATCTGGCCTTTTAATATAGATGTACCCACAAACAACATGACCTTGCTCTGGGCACAAGTGTGTGTTATGCATGTGTAATGTTGCAAACAGACCAACAGACAAACTGACAAACGTACACCGATCGTCTCATAAGTCTGCAAAAGACTTATGAAAAAGTTCCTTGGTGGAGTAATAAAATGAAATGGAAAAAAAGAGATTCTGTCCACACAGCTATTATTTTGCTGAATCTATCTGTAGTCACAAGATCGCAAAATTGACTACAAACACATTAACAAGCAGGCAAGCGATCAACAATGTATTAAATACAAGAGAAGACCATCACTTCATTGTTTCTAGCAGATTTTAAACTGCAAATCCTGAGGACTGCGTAATATTGGATAGAACAGATGCAGAGGCTTTAGCATGCTGGCGAAATGGTACACCAATGCAGCAGTTAACTTGTAAACTTGAAACTGCTAGTGTAACCAAATGCAAACACACTGGTATATATGTCTCCCATTTTTTACTTTTACACATAAATGTACAGTTTCTCTTCCATTTTATGAAAGAACAGAGACGGTAGCATCAGTAAACACATATAATTCGCTGCATCATTGATCCGCTATCATTGCTAGCTTGCCAAAACTGTTTTTAAGGCTTCTGACTGGTCATCATGGTTTTGGGGTTTGGGTCAAAGCTGTTGATTTCATTTTTTGATTTAATAATTTGGTGCATTTTTGCATATCCATGTGGACATTGATGTTTCTTTAAAAAGAAGGAGGAAAAAGTACCCATGTACATGTAAACCTTGTCCCAGAAACAAAGAGCATGCCAGACAAACATATCAAACTCTTCCTCAGGAGAGGTCACTCAGGAATTATGCAGCTGATCAGTCCCTCTGGATGCATTTAGCTCAGGGGTGTCAAACTCAGTTCCTGGAGGGCCACTATCCTGCATGTTTTAGATGTTTCCCTCTTCCAACACACCTGATTCAAATGATCAGCTTATCATCAAGCTCAGCAGAAGCCTGATAACGATCCTGATCATTTGAATCAGGTGTGTTGGAAGAGGGAAACATCTAAAACATGCAGGATAGTGGCCCTCCAGGAACTGAGTGACACCCCTGAGGCACATTCCACCTTTAAAAACTAACAAGCTACAATAAGCTGCAACAACATCACTGCTTCCCTTCAAACTGATAAAATAAAAATCAGTTCATCCAAAATCATCTCTTCCATAAAGACAGTGATAACATTAGACTCATGACAGATCTCAGAACAAAACTATGCTGCTTTACACTGCAGGCTGTTTTAGATCTCGAAATTTGGTGCATTTTCCGACCACGAGAACCTCTTTCGGGGTTGTTTTCAAGGAACAAAAAGTCCCTACTCTGGGGTAGGTCTTTCTGAGCAACCCTGAAAATCTGTTGTGTGGAGATACAAACACTGGTCGGTTAAGGAAATGCCATATTTCTGACATCTCCATGGAGATGCCGAACAGCAGTCCTCTTGTCTCAATATCACCATCTTCACTGTACAAATTTACCACAGAAAACCAGTGCTCATAGATCTGAAGTTGCTTCAAGTAGCTACTATTTATCATTGTTTTTTTGCACTCTTAGTTAATGTTGTGATCAAGACTGGCAGATCCTACAGCAAAATGGAACTCGAAAGGTCAAAAATGGCGATTGTGGATGGTTTCTATAGATGTTGGCGCCACCTTGCACCTGCCTGACTTCTTGATAAGGAAGGCTGCATGAACTTTAAATATTTTAGTTGCTTCATATGTATCCCTCAAAATAGGCAGCAGGATGCCATCTATTATCACTAAATTGAAAAATCTATCACAAAAACTTCCTCCAGTTCTTTTCTGTTTGCAGCTTTGAATCTATGGTGGCGCCATGGTTTGGTTTCAAGTTGGAATGTGTTACTATTTTACAAAACTTTTTGGCCGACTCTGCTGTGACTTGCAGTGCAGGCTGAAGAGAGGGGACATTATACCTACATGTCCAGATGTTGAGTCACACAGTCAACACCGAGCAATTACACTGAACCTCAAGCAAACATGAGCTCAGCCCACGTAGAGCAAAAACACATTACACCGCAGGAGCATCGGTGGGGGCGTATGAGAAGTCACAGTTCCACTCTTTCTCAGGTAGTCATCCCAACAAACCCCGCAATTTCTGCATTTGGTTGTTTGGTTACTCGGTGTTTTCACTTCTGGAGTTTCCCAAAGCACAAAGACTCCATAGTGAAGCATTTGATGAAGGCATGTCTTGACAGGAGGCTTTTTTTTTTTTTTTTGCAACATTTCAGCTCCTGCAGAAACAAATATCATTTTTTTGTCAGCTACAGGGGAAGAAAGTGGTTGTTTCATTTGACCAAGATATTCAAAGTGTATGTATTGAAGGAAAGCAGAAGTTAAACAACTGAGTGAAACATTTTGGGGAAGTTTTGTTTTTGTTGAAGTGCATGCAAAAGTGCAAGTGGTTCAATGATCTTTTGTGGTGGAGGAGAGGTTGTAGAGAGGGGTGAAGCTTCAGGTCCCGCCTCGAGCATGAAGAGTGACGTCACATATTTAATGAGTCAGGGCTCCGAGCTGCACAGTTTCTCCACAGAGGAGTCGGAGCAGAGCGGAGGACGCATTCACATCGGACTGGAACACAGAGAGAGGTAGAGTGTCCGTTCACATTTAAAAAGAAAAAAAAACTTTTATGACTCAGACGACGTGGTTGGTAAAAGAAAAACTACTGCAGTTAAGCAGTAAAGCATGTATTTATGACTTTATTGGACCTCTGGCGTGCGTCTCAGTCTGGAGTATTTCTCTTTAGAATCGACAAAGGTCTCCGCAAGAAATCAAGCTGCTTAATTGTTTTGTAGCTGTGTTGTGTGCAATTAACAAAGACACAATTAACTGCTGTCTTTTGCGCAGCACATTGGCTTGATTGCGGTTTGATTAGTAACTTTTACGCATCAAATTTGGTTCCTTTATTTTCCCCCATGTGGATTTTACGCAGTGGAGGGGAACAAATTGGTGCGATCTCAGTATGATGTTAAGCTTCTAAGTTACATCCAAAGTTGGTAAAAAAAAAAAAATCCTCAAAATGGAAATAAAATCTGTCTGTATGTCATTTATGGTTCAGGAAAAGGTTATAATGTCATGAAGAAGAGCGTGATTAGTTAAGTCATGTCAGAATCTTCTACTGACCTGTCTTTGGAAATGACATAAGTGAAGCTGAATTTGGCAACTTATTTCCATAAAGTGGGCTGAATCCTTGGTTTTGGTTAAAAGTCGGGTTTTGTGGACTGTTTTGATCCTAAATATAAAAGGATAACCATCACTTTTGCTCCGGGTGCAGGTTTAAAGACAATGATGGAGCTAATGACTGCTACCCCTTTCTACCACCTCAACACGACAGATGACAGTGGAAGAAATGGCTCCTTGTACGACGACGGGGACGAGTATGACTACAAGGACGAGCACGGTGAGCTGAGACAGTCTCTCAACATCATGTCCCTCATAGTTTACTGCCTGGCCTTCGTCCTCGGCGTGCTTGGGAATGGAGTGGTCATCTGGGTGACCGGGTTCAAGATGAAGAAAACGGTGAACACGGTTTGGTTCCTCAACCTCGCCGTGGCCGACTTCCTGTTCACAGCATTCCTGCCCCTAAGTGTGACGTACACAGCTATGGATTTCCACTGGCCCTTTGGCAAGTTCATGTGCAAGCTGAACACCACCATTAGCTTCCTGAACATGTTCGCCAGCGTCTACGTCCTGGTGGTGATCAGCGTGGACAGATGTGTGTCGGTGGTTTGGCCTGTTTGGGCTCAGAACCACCGGAACGTACAGAAGGCCTCCTGCGTGAGTTTGGGAGTTTGGGTGCTGGCGTTGATTCTCAGCGCTCCCTACTTCATCTTTAGGGACACCGGGCCGTCGTACCACAACGAGGACATCATCAACTGCTTCAACAACTTCGCCTTTTCCGATGACTACGAAACGCCGTCCGTGAACCGGCTGCGACAGTTTCGTCACCAGGCCATGACCATCACCCGCTTCCTCCTGGGATTCGTCGTCCCCTTCACCGTCATAGTCTGCTGTTACGCCGTCATCATCCACCGCCTCAGGAGAAACCGAACCCTGGCCAGCCAGTCCAGCCGCCCCTTTAAGATCATCGCCGCCATCATCATCACCTTTTTCCTGTGCTGGGCTCCATTTCACATCATGGGTCTAATTGAGTTGGTCAACCACATGGCTAATTATACAAGCGACACTCTGGATCACATCACCACTATCGGGGTCCCCATAGCCACCAGTCTGGCCTTCCTTAACAGCTGCCTGAACCCACTGCTGTATGTGTTCATGGGCCAAGATTTCAAGGATAAAGTCCGCAAATCCATCCTGAATGTACTGGAGTCGGCCTTCCAGGAGGAGGTGTCTCGCTCCTACACCTACACAAACTCAATGGTCACCAGTCGGAGCAAAGAGAAATCGGTTTCTGATGCTGAGGTGTGAGGTTATTGACGAAACCAATGATCAAATCCTTATACTGTACATAATAGTAAATGTAACTGTATATAGCAGATAACTTTTTAAACTGTTTGTTTTTTGTCATTCAAAGATCCTCAAGACAATCTCTTCCACTTGACATGAGGGAAAGACTTCATCTGTTACAATTTGGCTGATCAGATCTAAAGTACAGTGTTTCCAAAAGAGGAAGAACTTTATAAATACCTTCACCAACCTGCATACACACCTCCAAATGAAGCAACCCATGATGCTGCTTTATTCTAGTGAGTACGCGTGTGCTTCTTTTTTGTGCATTTGTGTTTTCAGCTGCGCTTTGTTAAACCTATTCGATGCAATTTTTTTTCAAGAAAGAAAGCCCCAATTTTTAAAGCCTGATTTATGGTTTATTTGTTAAACACAAGCAGCATGAAGACACCATTTAGTTGATTAAGAGAATGTAAATTGCGTGCACTCCTCGTGTTAATTGCCATCGTTTTGCCTGTGCATGATGGAAAAGAAAATGATTCAAGTGCCAGTTACGTAAAGGGCGTAACTATGGGTTTTACTGATTGTGTTTTGGCACATCACCTAAAAAATATGTGATTTAGGAGGTTACAGAAAAGAAAACAATGCCTTTCCTGCTGTTCAGTATAGCATGCTGTAAATGCACAAGAAAGATGTACAGTGTCAAATATTGTTGCCCAGTCACCACAAATGGCCTCATACCAAGCTAACTTCCCCTTTTTCACCCAATTCTACGCGGCCACTGATCCCACTTTGGCCAAAACTGGGCACATGCCACTTCCCACAAAGCCCATCTTTGTGTGCATTCAGTTTATAGATTCCTTATGCTGTAAGAAGCACCTGTTTGCCATCAATTCTGCCATCTCACTGTTGGAGCTTATTGTCGACTGCTACGTGTCTACTGCATGCTTTTGCTAAACATGTTATTTACATTTGTTATTAAGCATAAGGGCAGTCTAATGTAATCCCAGTTAATATGTACGATAATGACTATAAGATTATTGTGCTTAAAGCAGCAGCCGCATTGTACGTTTAGTTTAGTTTGATTTTTTTTTGACGTATTTTGCTCCTTTGAAAGGCTGCCAGAGCAGTGAGGGGTTAATGTTTGTGACTTTCACTCTAAATGCATGCATGTTGTGCTATAATCTAAGAATTTTGTGTTCTCAAAGATGGTCAGGATCTTGTCAATAAAGACAAGGCAGAAATCCCAATTGTTCTCATTTTAGAAACAGGAATTAGCAGGTTTTTCATATTTTTGTCTCAAAATGTCACTCAGGAAATCAGTTTGTTAGCAAAACTGTTGCCACAATTTTTTTTAACAGAGTAATGAAAATTAATGAGAAAAAGGCAAATAAAAACATCAATTCTTAATTTTAGAAGCAGAAATCAATGGATTTTTAAAATATTTTTTGCCTAAATATATTTTAGAAATCAGTAAACTTATTGCCAAATCATTTTCTCTCAACTTAATAATGGAATTATTGTTTTTAATATGGCAAGACTGCTATTATCTAAGAATTTAGAATTCCACAGATATTCTTATTATTGCAAAAAAAATATTTTTAAAAGCCAGTTTTTAAAATTACCACTTATTCTCATTTTAGAAGCAGAAATCAGCAGATTTTATTTTTCCCTCCAAAAACTTTACTCAGGAAGTGAAGTAGCTTCGTGCCAAATTATTTTCTTTCAACTGAATAATCAAATTTGATTACAAAAGCTATTGTAGTATTGTTATCAAAGAATGGTATCATTTCAAAGATATTCAGGAGTTATTTGCAAAAAAAGAAAAAATAATTATTCTCATTTAGAAGCATAAATCAGCAGGTTTTTCATGTTTTTGGCTCAGAAAAGTAACTCCGGTAATCAATCAGGTATCAAATTTGATGCCAAATCATTTTCTCTTGACTAAATGATAAAAATAAAAGGAAAAATATAAGACTTTTGATATATGTGGTATATCATCATATAGCATGAATCTGTCTATAAAGGGTTAATTCTAATGTATACAGTGTAAATGATATTTTTTTTATGTGGCCACAGGGCCCACTTTAGTAAGCGTTTATAACCAGTAATAATGATGATGACTGTTATTATGGTTCTTGCTGTAACCATTATTCCCATTATTAAAATATTTTTGGACTTAACCGCTTTTCCATTTGTAATGTACATTTCATAATCACCACATGAGCGCATCTTTCTCCCAGTATTGTGCAATTATGAACAGTGATTGATATGTGCAAGTCAAAAGCAATACCCTTCCTATTACAGATTTAACCAGTAGAGGGAGCTGTTGTACACATGAGGGACATCACAGATAAAGAACCGCAAACTGCAGAAGGAAAAACACTGGTGCACACTGAATGTTTTTCAGCTTTTAAGAGTGAAGATGCAGCATATATGTGTGCACAATTAAAGGCTGCGGAGTCAGTGTCTTATTCTCTTCTTAAATGTATTCACAGGATTCTTATGCAGCAATGAAACTCAGGTCACTGCGTCTCCACCTCGTTTTGTGTTCAATTTATTTACAGAATATATTTGTTGAGCTGAATCTCAGGACATGGGACTAAATACTATACTTCCCAGAATGCACTGGTAGCAGCAAAGAGGTGCTTGACACCTGATCAGTCATCACTGATTTAGAGCTCCTGGGAAGGACTGGAGGAAGCTCAGTCATTCAGACGAGAAAGAAACAAGGAAAGAACAAAGGAGATCCAAGTCCACTCATGGATTCAGTCCAAAGATGCCAATGGTTGGTGAAATGTTTGTTTGCTTTCTTGGTGTTCTGAAATGTTTCTTGATGTGGTAAAGTTGATGTTTACTGCTGTGTGATTGGTTAATGAAAGCACTGCAGCATTTACTTCATTGATTTTATGTCAAATGAGTTTGAATTAAGATAATTTATTTTGAGTTTATGCAAAGTAAAAATGTAGAATATATATGTTTGTTAAAAGTTAAAACTTTACTAAAATGTTGATTATTTGTTATTAAATTTAAAAGGCTTAAAATGTGGACACTTTTTTTTAGATTATTATTATTATCTAGATTATTCTTTATTTGCTTTTAAAGGCTTAAGTGATTGATTCATTTAAATGGGTAATATGCCAGCTTTTTGGTTCTGTGTTTGATGGCGTTAACTTTGTTTCTCTGTGTTTAAAGGTTTACAACCTAATGCAATAACACAACCAACCAACTAAAAGCAAAATAAATGTTTGAGTTGGAAATTTGAATTGAGTTGTCGGCGCGTCCTTTAAAGGAAAAGAGAGGAGGACTTGACAATATTCATTCTGACACAAGAAAAAAGCTGGTGCAGTATTTATGTTGCAGAAAAGTTGGTCTGCTCATATGTGCTGTGAAAAAAATCTGAGGAAACTAAAACAAAAGAAGGATGTGTTATTTAAAAAGTTATCATCTTATTCTATAGAGCTCAGTTAGGTGAAATAAATGTTAAATGTTTTAATATGTACACTCACATGTGACAGGAACTGTTCAAATTACCACAAGGCCTCTTGTTTAAATACAGCGTCAGTATTTATAATCCTACTGATGGGAATCAGAATCTGCTTTTAATGGCCAAGTATGTACATAACATACAGGGAATTTGGTTTTGGCTGTTAGTGTCACCCAAGGAATAAGGACAGAAAATAATAAAATAACTTCAGAAGGAAGAAGAGAAGAATTTTTTTTTGACAAAACAAAAAAATAGCACTAATATAAAAATATACAGATATTTACATGTTTTGAAAAGAATACACAAACGGTAGTGCAAACTGTTAATTGCTAGAGTGAAAATGCAGTGCAAAAACATACGTTGGTATATTGGAACGGCTCAGCTGGTTATTAGGGGAAGAAGCTGTTCTCGCTGGTGGTTTTAGTGTCAGGGCCGGCCGCTGGCATAAACACTCTATGCCGTTGTTTATAGCCACATCCACTAGAGGGGGCCACACGGTGTGTCATTATTGGTAATTGTCTCCATTGTTTTAAGGATACATTTTTTAAAAAATAAATATTTGCTGTTAATCATGTGCATGTGTGTTTTAACCCAATTACAAGCTGTGCACGTGATTTGGTAGTTGCCCTGTGCATGTTTTGGGGCCACAAAAAAAATCTTGCTTAGGGCCACCAAAGTCCTAGGGCCGGCCCTGTTTAGTGTACGTGGCTCTTCAGTGCCTGCTGGAAGGGAGGGGAGAGAACGGTTTATGTCCAGGGTGATCGGGCTCTCAGATGATGTTTCCTGGTTCTAGTTGAGTACAGTTCCTGGATGGAGGGTAGGGGGCCTCCAGGGATGTTTTCTGCAGTTCGTACTATGCATGTATGTAATACTGTAATTAAGGTGGCTTTTCTTTTATCTAATCACATGTATGTTGCACCATTATCTACAGATGTTTATGTATAATATTTGTTTATTTCAGAGCTGAAATTTTGCATTATTTTCATACTCAAGTAATGTCAGTTTTTTTTCCAAATCTTTACATTCTCAGTTCTGAGATTTCTTATTTTATTTCATTAAGAGGCAATAACACAAACTATAAACAAAAAGACAACCAAGAATTTTAATGCTTGAAGCAGGATTTAATTTATTGATTTTTGTCTGGAGTTGGCTACTTTTCATAATCTACTACATAACTTCCCCCAAACACTTTGACCACCAGAGGAAGCTGTTTTACATATCAGGTGCATAGACTGTATATATAATGGACGTAGCATCTGGCTCCAGAATTGAAGCCAACCCGAAAGTGTCAAAAACTTGCAATATCCCGCCGTCCGCTAGGGTTGGCTCCAAAAAGCTTTTGCTCCATAGACCCCAATTCATTTTTGGAAAAAATAAAATTTGATAGACTGATGTTCTACAGCTCAGGATTTTTTCCTGTTAGTTTTCATGGTCAAAATGAGAGATCAGGTGGCCGATCTTAAAATAAATCAATACTGAATTTTAAATAAATCGTTAAAGTTGGCGGAGCCAGGGGGCGTGGCTATACTTGATAGACAGCAACAGAAGCCTCTGCGGTAAAACGTGGGCGGGATAAGAGAGTTCTCAGCCAATTCTGCCCCGAGTTGCTCTCTGGTCCAGTCTGTTTGATGACGCTTTTTACGTCACTGGCTCCAAAAAAATCCAAAACGGCGACCAGGAAGTAGCAAAATCCGGGCTTCATTTTCTCGCCGTTGAAACCAACGGGTGACGTCACGGTTAGTTGACGCCTGATCAGGTGCTTTGCAGATCTGAATCACAGTTTTAAAAAAATACATCTGTTTGCACAATTACAGGCTGCAAGTCAGTCTGTGTTTATTCTGCTTCTTGCACGTTTTCCACTCAAGTTCAGTGGGCAGGAAGTGGGTCATCAGTCGTGTGTGTATTTTAGGGGATTTTCTGTCAGTGTCAGCTGTTATCACTATGTCCTCTTATTCTGATGAGCTCAGTCAAACAGCATGGGAAGTTCGATATAAATACTTTGCTGGTGTCATTTGTAATATGTTGGACAAACCCGAGTTTTTTGTCAGCAGGAATTTCAGTGAGGACACTGAGGATATGTTCACCTCAATATTTAGATATGTTATTCTAATATAAGATAATATAATCAAGATAAATTGATCTAAGAAAATTTAAGCTCTCAAATACATTAAGTTATTCTCAGATAAATTAAAATTATTAATCTCAGATAAGATCAATTAAATTAATCTCAGATTAAATAAATAGTAAAACATGAAATTATGAGCTCATACAAACACAGCATCTATTATGGAAAACATGCAGTTAGATCATATACAGTATATTCAATTTTATATGCAACTGCCACCTAATGCTTGAGGTTTGAATTACGTTATCATAAATAAATATAGGTATTTTCACCATTAATTGTTGCAACAAGGCATAAAATGGTGCATCACAATTCAAAAGATGCAGAAAATGAATTGTTTTGTGCCCAAAAATCCCCAGGAATTGCTAAAACCACTGTGGGAATGTTGAGGTGCAGCAGTTTCATGATCATCTGGCACCACAGGACTGTAGTACCGTAAAACGGGGCTATAAGGGACAGCGGGGTAATAAGGGACATTTTTCTGGAAAATGTTTAAAATGTAATTCTGCGGTTTTTATGTTGAGCAGGACGCGGTTTTGTGTTGACAACACGGTTTTGTGTTGACAACACAAAACCGCATCCTGCTCAACATAAAAACCGCAGAATTACATTTAAAACATTTTCCAGAAAAATGTCCCTTATTACCCCGCTGTCCCTTACAGCCCCGTTTTACGGTCAATGCAATAATGTATAAAGTTGGAGGTTGTGAAGAGTATAGCTAAACTGCTGAGTCTAATCTGACAGAGGAAAGACATGAACACTAACAGCTAATGAGGCAATTTGTATCAGATAAATGGAACATCCTGTAAAGATAAACGCATCCGTGCAACACGAATGCTGTCAGCCACTCTTTCCATTGACGTAAATACACAAACTGGAGAAGCCACTGTTTCTGTGTGGCACATTTGAAATGGCAACCGTTGATCCAAAGTGCTTGACAGAAATAAGACCTTCCAGTGTTATTTATTTACCTCAGTAATGTAAATATCAAATGCACAGTATGAAATGATGCACAAATTTACTTCACAAGATAAAATACTATGGATAAGACCCTGTAATATTTTAATTATGTAAATTATCCATATTAAATTGATAAATAATAAGGTGACTACCTTACAATGAGCCAAATTCACCTCACTAAATCAGTAAATATTAAGATTAAGACCCTGCAATTTTCTTTACAATGCAAACTTATCTCACTAAATTAGTAAATATTAAGATTAACACCTCACAATATTATTATTAATACATGTTAACCTAAGTAAATTGTTAGATATTAAGGTTAATGCCTCACAATATTATTTATCATAGAATAACTGAAATAAATGAGCAAATATTTAGGTTCAGACCCTACAATATTAAATGTAAATTTACTCCACTAGATTTCGTAAATATTAAGTTTACACCACCTGGCAGGTAAACCTTTTTTACGCCAAGTGCCATCTAGTGTAAATAATATTATGGGAAAGCTGGTTTAAATCTGATGAATTTACTCTACTATGAAATAAAATATAAAATCAAACACTATGAATAAACGGACATAAAGCTGATTGGTTTACGCTTACTCCATAGTGTTATGCGTCACTGGATGTGGAAATATCTTACTCAAACTTGTTGCATTACTATTGAATACTGTCCAACAACAAAGACACGGTGTCTTTCAGAGTTGCAGAAAAGCTGAAGCTGAGAAGAAGAAACATAGTGAAGCAACCACAAAAATGTGGATATTCTGATTTTAAATGTCAGAGGCTGCATAGCTAATGTGTTCATGGAAGGAAAAGTCTGCTATTTTCATAAACTATTTTGTCAAACTACTGCAGAGTGAAGAAAGGAGACACTAAATGTCAAGATTTGATCTGGCATTTAGCATGACACTGTACAAGATGCGGCATGTCTAGAGCAGTTAAAGGTTATGCAAGAGCATCAGTTGACAAATTTAGGCAGTTTTTTTTGTTAACGCAAGCTTCCTGTGGATCCGCCTTAAGGTGGGCGGTGACTGACTTCACACTTTAGACTGCATTAAACTGCCAGAGTTTAAGAAGGGATTCTTCATCTGCAGATTCATCAACAAACAACTCTGAAAAAGGTAGGTTACCTTTGATATTTTGCAGTGCTCGATTTAGACGGTCGCCAGATCGCCGCATGGCGACCCGGCGACCGTCCAAGTCGAGCGCTCGGGCGAGCTGAACCGCGTATCATGTTTTCTTCATGGAGGCAGCCACTTCGTATGATGTCATCAATCTCCTATCATTCCTGGCGACACGCGGCGACCTGGCGACCGTCTAAATCGAGCGCTGTTTTGTTATTACAGGAATATAAAATCATTAGTTTTCAGATACACACACTCACATCTGACACTTCTTTTAAACAATAAAGCACTTGATTAACACTAGTTAGTCTTTATTTAATGGGCCAGGAAGCCAAAATAAGAGGAGATATAAGCTGTCAGTGCATAAACAGCAGCAGTATTCTCAGAATTATTAACAATAGTATTAGTAGTAGTAGTACTAGTAGTGATTATTATTGCTATTTACTCATTTAGTTTGGTTATTTTTGATTATTTATAATAATGTGGCATGTTAATCTAAATATTTACTACTTTACTCAGGTAAATTAGTATTTTTTGCAATAGTGCAGGATATTAACCTTATTTTCTAGTTTAGTCCAGGTAAATTTATCATATATATATATATATATATATATATATATATATATATATATATAGTAATGTAGTGTCTTAACCTCAATGTTTACTAATTTAGTCAGTGTAATTAGATCTATTTATAGTATTGGGGGGTCTTAACCTTAATAGTTATTCAATATGTCAGGATAATTTGGATTTTATATAATTACATAGAATCTTCACCATAATATTTATATATTATTTAATTAAATTCATATAATGAAAAACTATGTAGGGTCTTAACCTTTGGATTTAAACTTGCTTGGAAAATTCATATAATGTTTCTTTACTGGAGAGCGTTTTGGTTCAATGATTGTTGTTTTAAATGTGCTGTGAAAATAATGGTGACTTGACTTGTCATTAGTAGTAGTAGTCATAGTGGTACTAGTAGTAGTAATGTTAATGTTGTTTAGTATGAGGGGAATGTGGATAATATGAAATATGTTTTCTGGAGGTATAAATTATTCATCATGTTGCTGATTCAAGCTGTTTTTTTTGTTTTGTTTTTTTTGCTTCTTACATTTTTCAAAGCAAAATAACCATCATTTAAATTTATTTCAGGATCTACATCCAAAACCCAGTTTAATTCAGTAAAAATTTGTTCCTCCACAAGACATGTGAATAAACAAAATATCTACAAACATGTCACATCATAACTGTTCAAATAAAAGACAGAATCGGAGACAAACTCAAATATGACTTTTACGTGCATTTATATAGTTTTCTCATGTTGCCACAGCAGGTCTGAAGGCCGTGATGGAGACGATCAATTCCTCTTCCTACAACTTCAGGACAACTACTCTGCCTCCTGGAGATGGCTATGACGATTTTCACAAGTATGCTGATTTGTTGAAGTCTCTCAACATCATGTCTATGATAGTTTACTCTCTGGCCTTCGTCCTCGGTGTGGTCGGGAATGGAGTGGTCATCTGGGTGACTGGGTTCCTGATGAAGAAAACGGTGAACACGGTTTGGTTCCTGAACCTCGCTGTGGCCGACTTCCTGTTCACAGCATTTCTTCCCTTTGCAGTGACCTACCTGGCGCTGGATTTCCACTGGCCCTTCGGCAATTTCATGTGCAAGCTGAACACCACAGTCAGCTTTCTGAACTTGTTTGCTAGTGTCTTCTTTCTGGTGGTGATCAGCATGGACAGATGCGTGTCGGTGGTTTGGCCCGTTTGGGCGCAGAACCACCGGAACGTACGCAAGGCCTCCTGGGTGAGTCTGGGAGTTTGGGTGGTGGCTTTGATTCTCAGCATTCCGTACTTCGTCTTCAGGGACACCGAGGATGACCTCGAGGCAAACTTGACATTCTGCTTCAACAACTATGCTCTTTCTGATGACTACGAAACGCCGTCCGTGAACCGGCTGCGACAGTCTCGTCACGAGGCGCTGGTCGTCGTCCGCTTCCTCCTGGCATTCGTTGTCCCCTTCACCGTCATCGTCTCCTGTTACGCCATCATCATCCACCGCCTCAGGAGAAACCGAACCCTGGCCAGCCAGACCAGCCGCCCCTTTAAGATCATCGCTGCCATCATCATCACTTTTTTCGTGTGCTGGGTTCCATTTCACATCATGGGTCTAATTGAGTTGGTAAAATTCTCTTCAGATGAACCAAACAACAAATTAGAATTTGTCATCTCTGTCGGCATCCCCATAGCCACCAGCCTGGCCTTCCTCAACAGCTGCCTGAACCCACTGCTGTATGTGTTCATGGGCCAAGATTTCAAGGAAAAAGTCCGCAAATCCATCCTGAAAGCGCTGGAGTCGGCCTTCCAGGAGGAGGAGGAGACTCGCTCCACCAATGACATGAAAACAGGGGAGAGCAAAGAGAGGTCAGCAGATGATGAGACTGAGGTATAAAGCTGTCCATGAAGGAACTTATACTGAAAGTGCAAACAATTTGGACTCAAATATCATTGTAAATATCAAATGGATTTTCCCAAGTTGTACATATTAGCCAAGAATCAATCATTTTATAGAGATAATGTTAGATTTTCTATGTCTTTTCTGTTTGCTTTGCCAGCTACTAAGATCCATGGAGACTGATGGTACAAGATGCTGTGATGCTTTATTATGACTAAACCTTCTCTCAACAAGACAGTGGGGTATTTTAACTATAAGAATAAATGGATGAAGCAGACCTAAGCCGTCTTGTTGCTGTTTGTGTCACAGGCTGCACCATAATAACTAAAAAGGATTGTAAAATTTCCTGCACAAAAGATCCATTTCAAAATCAGTATTGCGGTAGCGTGGTGGTTGAAATTGTGCAACAAAGGCATCGAAAAGTCAGGTTTGGTTGGCTAAAAAGTAAGTTTCCATTCGTGACCAAACCGAATAAACAACATTTACTAGAAAGGTCGTCTTAGGTAAGAGTGAAGTGGGCGGATACGCAGTTGCTAATGTTGTAGAAATTCTACAGAAAGTTAAGTCAGAAAGAGCAAGCATCGGTCAGAGATATTTGTGCATTCACTTTTAAAATTAGAATGTCAAGGAAGTTCTGGGGATTTTTGAAGACCTTGTTTACTTGGGAGGTTACTGCAGGAACCTTTAACAGTTTAATTCAAAGACATGACTGAAGGAACTTTTCTGTAGAGTCAAATACAGGCCTAACTGAAATTGCATTTACACTTTATTTTATTTCTGCAAACTTACTTTTATTAAAGCTGTGTACATAGAACTATTCTATTTCAGTATTTATAAAATGTGCCATCTTAAGTAGAAATCTCTACAATATTGTATCATATTTTTTATGCTTGGTGGTAAGAAAATATTCCAATAAAACGAAACAAACAAAATAATAATTATGACGATTACTATAGTTATTATTATTGAGGTTTTTTTAATTGGTGAAAAAATCTTCTTGAGCTGTTTTATATTTCAAATGAATTCTCTATTGTGTTTTGCGGTGTACAGTGACCAAAAAGCAAAGTTTTAAAGGTCAAACAGGTAAAACTGAACTGAAACACAGGTGTAAAATGTAATTTATGCTAGGTTTTGACATCACTGGTGCTAATAACTAAGTCAGTTTACATTAACATACTAGATTTGACTTGAACATGACCATAGAAATGTCATTAAGTTAAAACCAATTACATTTTGTGAAGTAAATTCATACTAAATATAAAGTTATATGGTCTTAGCCTGAATATTTAATAATTTATTTAGTTTGTCCTGTATTATATACTATTGAAGACAAAATTATTAGCCCCACAATGAAATATATGTACAACAAATGTGCCTCACTAAATGACATTTTTATGGTCATGCTCACGTCAAATCCCAAATGTGGATGGAAATTCATGAAGTTAACAGCACCACTGACGTCAAAACAATCCACCTCGAAAGAAGCTCCGTGGTGAAAGTAATATTATGGGAAAGCTGGTTAAAGTCTAATGCATTTGCTCTTCTTCTATGAAATAAAATATAAAGTTAAGCATTAGGAACACATGGACATAAAGCTGAGTGCTTTGTTTGCTTTATAGTGTTATATGTGACTGGGTGTGGAAATATGTCACTCAGACTTGCTGCAGAACTAATGAATGTTGCCCAGCAACAAGGCAACAGTGTCAGAATTGTGCAACAACCGGAAGCTGAGAAGAAGAATCATAATGAAGCAACATCGCCAAAAATGCAGATATTCTGATATTGATGTCAGAGGCAGCATATGTTCGTGTAATGAAAAGGCTGTTATCTTCATAAACGACTTAGTTTAATTACTGCAGAGTGAAGAAAGGAGACACAAAAAGTCAAGATTTATTCGCTATGTCAACACAAAGCAACAACACGGGCTCCAAAGCACCATGGGTTTAGGCGAGCATTTAACATGATACTATACAAGATTTTTTGAGCAGCTGAAGTTTTTTTTAAGCAAGCTTCCTGTGGATCCGCCTTAAGGTGAACAGTGACCACCGCCACACGCTAGACTGTACTAAACTACCAGACTTTAAGTAGAGATTCTTCATCTGCAGATTAATCAACAAACAACTCTGAAAAAGGTAGGTTACCTCTGATATTTTGTTATTACAGGAATATAAAATCATCATTTTCCAGATACAAACTCACATCTGACACTTCTTTTAAACAAAGCAATTAATTAAAACTATTTTTTATTTTATGGGCCAGGAAGCCAAAACAAGGAGAGATTTAAGCTGTCAATGTATAAATAACAGTATTTTCAGAATTACTAGTAGTAGTAGTAGTTAATACTAGGTACATTTTTATTATATGTAATATTGTACAATATTAACCTTAATATTTTCTAGATCAGATAAATTTCCCTTAAATGTAATATTATAGTGTCTTAACCTCAGTATTGACTAATTTAGTCAGGTAAATTAGATCTATATATAATATTGGAGGGTCTTAACCTTAATATTTATTCAGACAAGCAAATTTGTCTTGTATGAAATATTTTAGGATCTTAACCTTAATAGTTACACAATATGTCAAGTTAATTTGTATTTTATATAATATTAGAGGGTTTAAACCATAATTTTACATGATCTAGATAAAAAAAAATCCTGTAGGGTCTTAACTTTAGTATTTAATTTGGTAAATTCATAAAAATAATATTGTCCTATTGGAGAGCGTTTTGGTTCAGTGATTGTTTTAAATGTGCTGTGAAAATAATGGTGACTCGACTTGTCACTAATAGTAGTAATCATAGTAGTGGTAGTAATGTTAATGCCATTTAGTATTAGGGGAATGAGGAGAACATGAAACTTTTTTTTCTGGAGGTGTAAATTTTTAATCATCAGTGAAAACTTGTTCCTCCACAAGATGTGTGAATAAACAAACTATCTACAAACTTGTCATATCATAGCTGTTCTGTAGCTTTTCTTTCTTTAATGATGTGAGCTGAAAGCAAAACTAAGAGTCACCAGAGGAATCCGACTTGGTGAACATTCAGTGTTAAACTTTTCCATACATGTATGAATATTAATGCATTGATTTATTAAAAATTCTTCAAATTAAAGGACAGAATTGGCGACAAACTCAAATATGACTTTTACGTGCATTTATATAGTTTTCTCATGTTGCCACAACAGGTCTGAAGGCCGTGATGGAGACGATCAATTCCTCTTCCTACAACTTCAGGACAACTACTCTGCCTCCTGAAGATGGCTATGACGATTTTGACAAGTATTTGTTGAAGTCTCTCCACATCATGTCTATGATAGTTTACTCTCTGGTCTTCGTCCTCGGTGTGGTCGGGAATGGAGTGGTCATCTGGGTGACTGGGTTCAAGATGAAGAAAACGGTGAACACAGTTTGGATTCTCAATCTCGCTGTGGCTGATTTCCTGTTCACAGCATTTCTTCCCTTTGCAGTGACCTACCTGGCGCTGGATTTCCACTGGCCCTTCGGCAATTTCATGTGCAAGCTACACACCACAGTCAGCTTACTGAACATGTTCACCAGCATCTACTTTTTGATGGTGATCAGTGTGGACAGATGCGTGTCAGTGGTTTGGCCCGTTTGGGCGCAGAACCACCGGAACGTACGCAAGGCCTCCTGGGTGAGTCTGGGAGTTTGGGTGGTGGCTTCGATTCTCAGTGTTCCGTACTTCGTCTTCAGGGACACCGAGGATGACCTCGAGGCAAACTTGACATTCTGCTTCGACAACTTTGCTCTTTCCGATGACTACGAAACGCCGTCCGTGAACCAGCTGCGTAAGTTTCGTCATGAGGCGCTGGTCGTCGTCCGCTTCCTCCTGGCATTCGTTGTCCCCTTCACCGTCATCGTCTCCTGTTACGCCATCATCATCCACCGCCTCAGGAGAAACCGAACCCTGGCCAGCCAGACCAGCCGCCCCTTTAAGATCATCGCTGCCATCATCTTCACTTTTTTCGTGTGCTGGGCTCCACTTCACATCATGGGTCTAATTCACTTGGTAAAATTCTCTTCAGATGAACCAAACAACAAATTAGAATTTGTCATCACTGTTGGCATCCCCATAGCCACCAATCTGGCCTTCCTCAACAGCTGCCTGAACCCACTGCTGTATGTGTTCATGGGCCAAGAGTTAAAGAATGAAGTCCGCAAATCCATCCTGAAAGCGCTGGAGTCGGCCTTCCAGGAGGAGAAGACTCGTTCAACCTATGCCATGAAAACAGGGGAGAGCAAAGAGAGGTCGGCAGATGATGAGACTGAGGTATAAAGCTGTCCATGAAGGAACTTATACTGAAAGTGCAAACAATTTGGACTCAAATGTAAATATCAAATGGATTTTCCCAAGTTGTACATATTATCCCAGAATCAATCCTTTTATAGAGATAATGTTAGATTTTCTATGTCTTTTCTGTTTGCTTTGCCAGCTACTAAGATCCATGGAGACTGATGGTACAAGATGCTGTGATGCTTTATGTTGACTAAACCTTCTCGCAACGAGACAGTGGAGCATTTTAACTATAAGAATAAATGGATGAAGCAGACCTAAGCCGTCTTGTTGCTGTTTGTGTCACAGGCTGTACCATAATAGACCTGAAAAGAATTGTAAAATTTCCTGGACAAAAGATCCAGACCGTCATTTCAAAATCAGTATTGCAGTAGTTTGGTGGTTGAAACTGTGCAACAAGGGCATCGAAAATTCAGGTTTGGTTTGCAAAAAAGTAAGTTTTCATTCGTGATCAAACTGAATAGACAACATTTACCACAAAGGGCGGATACGCAGTTGTTAATGTTGTGGAAATTCTACAGAAAGTTAAGTCAGAAAGAACAAGCATCAGTCAGAGATATTTGTGCCTGGAAATGCTGCAATAACTTTGTATACCCTTTTCCTGTTTTGTAAGCATCAACAGTTCTTTTTCTCAGGTTTAAACTGATTTCTTTTGTTTGTTAGCATGATACTTTCTCAAGTGCCAGCTCAATACCTTCATGAAGTTTTTATACTGTGTGTAAAGTATAGGACAACCTCCAGTTCATTGATTGATTGATTACAAGCTGTGAGCATTACAAAGATAAAGCACATGATTGCACAACAGTGGCTTGTGCTTTGACTCAATAAAAAGATCAGTTATTAAGGAGACTAATAATTTTGACCCTGATAGTGTTTGGTTTTTGTGAAATAATTTTGTTTCTGTGTGCAAAGTAAACTAATGCAAGCATCCAAAATAAAACCTGGATGTTTGGAAAACCTGTGTTAAAAATTCCTTGATCTGTTTAACAGCACTTGGGAATTTTTTTGAAAAAAAAAACTAAACTAAAATTTCATAGGGGGGCTAATAGTTTTGTCTTCAACTGTATATAATACAGGACAACCTACATACATTACTAAATATTAAGGTTAAAACCCTGCATTATATTTAATATGAAATTATGTCCCAAAACTTTGTAAATATGAAGGTTAACACCTCATAATATTGTTTACAATCTACCTTAACCTAAATGAATCGGTAAGTAATAAAGTTAAGACCCTTCAGTATCAAATATAATACAACTTCAATCGACTAAATTCATGAATCAGAAAGATAGGACCTTACAATATTATCGAATAATGACCATGTGATATTTTAATGAAGCAAAATATCCTAAATAAATTTGTAAATATCATGGTTAAGACCCTACAATGTTATATGTATGACAAATGTGCCTCACTAAATGACATTTTTATGGTCACACTCATGTCAAATCCCAAATGGGGATGGAAATTCATGAAGTTAATAGCACCACTGACGTCAAAACAATCCACCTCGAAAGAAGCTCCGTGGTGAAAGTAATATTATGGGAAAGCTGGTTAAAGTCTAATGCATTTGCTCTTCTTCTATGAAATAAAATATAAAGTTAAGCATTAGGAACACATGGACATAAAGCTGAGTGCTTTATGTTTGCTTTATAGTGTTATATGTGACTGGGTGTGGAAATATGTCACTCAGACTTGCTGCAGAACTAATGAATGTTGCCCAGCAGCAAAGGCACAGTGTCAGAATTGTGCAACAACCGGAAGCTGAAAAGAAGAATCATAATGAAGCAACATCGCAAAATGCAGATATTCTGATATTGATATCAGAGGCAGCATATGTTCGTGTAATGAAAAGGCTGTTATCTTCATAAACGACTTAGTTTAATTACTGCAGAGTGAAGAAAGGAGACACAAAAAGTCAAGATTTATTCGCTATGTCAACACAAAGCAACAACACGGGCTCCAAAGCACCATGGGTTTAGGCGAGCATTTAACATGATACTATACAAGATTTTTTAGAGCAGCTGAAGTTTTTTTTAAGCAAGCTTCCTGTGGATCCGCCTTAAGGTGAACAGTGACCGCCGCCACACGCTAAACTGTACTGAACTACCAGACTTTAAGTAGAGATTCTTCATCTGCAGATTCATCAACAAACAACTCTGAAAAAGGTAGGTTACCTCTGATATTTTGTTATTACAGGAATGTAAAATCACCATTTTCCAGATACAAACTCACATCTGACACTTGTTTTAAACAATAAAGCAATTAATTAAAACTATTTTTTATTTTATGGGCCAGGAAGCCAAAACAAGGAGAGATTTAAGCTGTCAATGTATAAATAACAGTATTTTCAGAATTACTAGTAGTAGTAGTAGTTAATACTAGGTACATTTTTATTATATGTAATATTGTATGATATTAACCTTAATATTTTCTAGATCAGATAAATTTCCCTTAAATGTAATATTATAGTGTCTTAACCTCAGTATTTACTAATTTAGTCAGGTAAATTAGATCTATATATAATATTGGAGGGTCTTAACCTTAATATTTATTAGGACAAGCAAATTTGTCTTGTATGAAATATTTTAGGATCTTAACCTTAATAGTAATCATAGTAGTAGTAGTAATGTTAATGCCATTTAGTATTAGGGGAATGAGGAGAACATGAAACTTTTTTTTCTGGAGGTGTAAATTTTTAATCATCAGTGAAAACTTGTTCCTCCACAAGATGTGTGAATAAACAAACTATCTACAAACTTGTCATATCATAGCTGTTCTGTAGCTTTTCTTTCTTTAATGATGTGAGCTGAAAGCAAAACTAAGAGTCACCAGAGGAATCCGACTTAGTGAACATTCAGTGTTAAACTTTTCCATTCATGTATGAATGTTAATGCATTGATTTATTAAAAATTCTTTAAATTAAAGGACAGAATTGGCGACAAACTCAAATATGACTTTTACGTGCATTTATATAGTTTTCTCATGTTGCCACAGCAGGTCTGAAGGCCATGATGGAGACGATCAATTCCTCTTCCTACAACTTCATTACAACTACTCAGCCTCCTGGAGATGGCTATGACGATTTTGACAAGTATGCTGATTTGTTCAAGTCTCTCCACATCATGTCTATGATAGTTTACTCTCTGGTCTTCGTCCTCGGTGTGGTTGGGAATGGAGTGGTCATCTGGGTGACTGGGTTCAAGATGAAGAAAACGGTGAACACAGTTTGGATTCTCAATCTCGCTGTGGCTGATTTCCTGTTCACAGCATTTCTTCCCTTAAAAGTGACCCACCTGGCGCTGGATTTCCACTGGCCCTTCGGCAATTTCATGTGCAAGCTACACACCACAGTCAGCTTACTGAACATGTTCACCAGCATCTACCTTTTGATGGTGATCAGTGTGGACAGATGCGTGTCGGTGGTTTGGCCTGTTTGGGCGCAGAACCACCGGAACATACGCAAGGCCTCCTGGGTGAGTCTGGGAGTTTGGGTGGTGGCTTCGATTCTCAGCGTTCCATATTTCGTCTTCAGGGACACTGAAGTTGACCCCGAAGATCGCTTCACATTCTGCTTCGACAACTTTGCTCTTTCCGATGACTATGAAACGCCGTCCGTGAACCAGCTGCGACAGTCTCGTAATGAGGCGCTGGTCGTCGTCCAGTTCTTCCTGAAATTCCTTATCCCCTTCACCGTCATCGTCTCCTGTTACGCCATCATCATCCACCGCCTCAGGAGAAACCGAACCCTGGCCAGCCAGACCAGCCGCCCCTTTAAGATCATCGTTGCCATCATCATCACTTTTTTCGTGTGCTGGGCTCCACTTCACATCATGGGTCTAATTCACTTGGTAAAATTCTCTTCAGATGAACCAAACAACAAATTAGAATTTGTCATCTCTGTCAGCATCCCCATAGCCACCAATCTGGCCTTCCTCAACAGCTGCCTGAACCCACTGCTGTATGTGTTCATGGGCCAAGATTTCAAGGATGAAGTCCGCAAATCCATCCTGAAAGCGCTGGAGTCGGCCTTCCAGGAGGAGAAGACTCGCTCAACCTATGCCACGAAAACAGGGGAGAGCAAAGAGAGGTCAGCAGCTGATGATACTGAGGTATAAAGCTGTCCATGAAGCAACTTATACTGAAAGTGAAAACAATTTGGACTCAAATGTAAATATAAAATGGATTTTCCCAAATTGTACATATTATCCCAGAATCAATCCTTTTACAGATATGTTAGCTTTTCTATGTCTTTTCTGTTTGCTTTGCCAGCTACTAAGATCCATGGAGACTGATGGTACAATATGCTGTGATGCTTTATTTTGACTAAACCTTCTCTCAACGAGACAGTGGAGCATTTTTTAACCATAATCGAATAAATGGATGAACCAGACCTAAGTCGTCTTTTTCCCAAAGAAATCCAGGCAGTCATTTTAATATCAGTATTTCAGTCGCTTGATGGTTGAAATTGTGCAACAAGGGCATCAAAAAATGAGGTTTAGTTGGCAAGAAAGGAAGTTTTAATTCTTGATCAAAGTGATTACACAATATTTACTAGGAAGTTTGTAAGAGTGAAATGGGCGGATACGCAGTTGCTAATGTTGTGAAAATTCTACAGAAAATAAATTCAGAACAAACAAGCGTCAGAGTTATTTGTGCCTTCACTTTTAGAATTAGGAGAATGTCAAGGAAGTTCTGGGAATTTTTGAGAACCTTGTTAACTTGGAAGGTTCCTACAGGAACTTTTAACAGTTCAATTCAGAGAAGACATCACTGGAGGAACTTTGGTTGTACAAAAAAGCAAGAGTGCTCTCCCGAGCCCTGCTAATCGAACAATGAGCAAAGAGGTGGAATGTGACTGGAGCTGATGCAGGCCTTGCAAACAGTTGCTGTGATAACCTGGAAGAGCAATGACATGTCACTCAAAATGACTTTTGATGTAAGTATGACTAATTTTCAGCATTATAAGATTTAAATAAATGAGTTATGTAAGAATTCCTCCTCTGTACTGTTGTCAGGGATGGGGAAATTTGCTCAAATCATTTTTGTATCAGACTGTAAATATGTTTATTCCTGCTGCAAAGTTAGGCATTCTGTGGTGTAGTTTTAGAAAGACAGTCACTGCAGCTCTGATTAGTGGCACTATGACTCGTCCTACATCTCCCGATGATTGCCGCAACTGCGTTCTTGTCCGAGTTTCACAATTTTTTAATTGTTTACAAATGTTCCTGCATCTGTCTCCACATCTGAGAAATCTTGCAAGCAGATTTTGCAGTTATTCTGGCAATTATTTTTCTCGTGGAGCCATGATGACAACATGCACTGACCGAAGCCAAAACATGTGGTCTTCATAATGAATTTAGCTGGACACAAATCAGTCTGTTAGGCAAGTTACAGAACATATTTGACACACATCTTTGTCCTGTTTAGAGCACTGGCAGGATTTTATGAGAGTTACTGTGCTACACTCCAGAAGAATTGAGTCTGTTCCAGTCAAGTAGTCAGAGAGTGCATAAATCGTAAGTCATCATCAAGCTTTATTATGAAGCTCTGTGGTGTTATCTTATGTGTTTAATTGATAATAAAATGGTGCTAGTAGTGTTGGTGGAAACATCCTGCTCTTGCTCAAACTCGTCTCATAACCTATAAATAAGGACAGATATCTGTCAAAATATCTGTTTAAACCCGGATACTGACAGGAAGGACTATAATGTGGTGAACCTTGACTTGTGAAACTACCCTAATATGTCAAAAGAAGAGTTTATTTTACCTCCAGATGTATTTTAATTGCAGGGCTGGATTCTAGTTTATTTGTCCAGCTTCAAGTATGTATGTATCAGTTCAGACAGAATTCAGGAAATATTTAGCTGCATAGTCTCAGATTTTGTCAGAGTTTACTTATTTGTTATTTTTGGACATAAAACTAAGTTCCATACATTTTTTTCCTGAATTTGGAGGGTTTCCTATGTTTTCAGACTTGAGAATTTTTGTATTTTCACCCAACAAAGAAAATGAGAATTTGTTCTGTAGTCTCAAACACTGCGACCCAAATCTTGTTGGTATTTATTTCCGTCATTATTTTCCACTATTAGATATAATTTGAACCATTTTCAACCCAAAATGCATTAAGGAATGTGTTATAGGAAATAAAGCCTACAAGAATCATTTTTTCGCCTTTGATGGTACAAACTGATTTGCGATTAGTGCTTTTAAATGAACCTATTGTGGGTTCTGGTTCTCATTACTCAGTTACAACACAACAGAATACTATTTTTGAGCAGCCTTTCCATGCTAACATCAGATTATATCAGAAAGTTTTAGTGTATTTCTTTGTAATGTTCTGATCATTTTGATGAATTTAATAGCTTAAATACTGAATGTTTCACTGATAATCTTATGATAGCAGGTGGTTTCCCTCTAGCCAGCAATTTTCTGCCACTTATTCAAAATCGAGTCACGTTGACGGTAAGTTAAGCAGCCCAGATGTCCTCCTTCTCCCCAGCAACATTTTCCAGCTTCTCCTGAGGGAAATTCCTAGACTAGATGAGGCGTGTAATCTGTGTCTAACACCAGTTGCACATAAACTGAAAACCTGGGCACAGATGATATCAGTCTTGGACAAATCTGTGGAGGTATTGTTCTCAGCTGCTCTTTGCTGGAGGGGCTTGGGTGTCCTACCTTCCGCTTTAAAATACTCCAAAGGTGTTCTATTGGAATTCAAGTCACTTTTGCTCTTCCTCTCCTGGCAAGCTTTATGAGGTTACGAGTCCAACTTACTCTCAGCATCTGGGTGTACAAACCTGCATTTCTATTGTCCTCTATAAATTTCACTTCATCTTTTGCACTCAGCAGACTGTGGAACATGTGTTAGTTGTTGCCAAGTGTACATCAAACACACTGGGCCCCCATCTGATCCAAGCAAATTTATTGTGGTTTCATCTGGCCAAAGAATTTGCTTTTTTTAGGCCAGCTTCTTCTGCAGAAATTCCCTTTACATAATGTCTAACTAGTCACTGAAACACAAACAGTCTTTGTGCCAACTCAGAAGCACTCATCGTCTGGTTTTCATCTGTAAATGTGCATGGTATCATTTTTCAAGGACGACCACTAGGCCTTCTGTTATTGGTAGAATAGCTCCTTTTTTTTTTTTTCAAAGCCTCGAGACCAAAAAAAAAGGTAGAATAACTCCTACTTTTCCACCTAACCACTACTGCACTACTTTATTTTTTATATTATTTCAGGAAATGCCCACATAATAGCAGCCACTGGAGATTAGCCTTTTAAATTACTATTCATATTTTAAGAGACTCTGGACCAGTAATTTTAGAAAATACCTGAAGCTTTACTACAACTTTACTACAACATGTAAACTTATGAAATATAGAATAAAATGCTGTTTTTGATTAAATTAAGTGATTAAAAACACAATTCAGAACTAAACCAACAACTGTAAATAAACTTAAACTCACCGAAGATAATTGGAATGTAATTGTTATATTTGAAAATAAGGTTAGAATACATTTTAAAAGCAAGAGAGGTTTGACCATATTTATTGCCTTTATATTTAAGTACTTAAGGCACATAGTAATTACCACATTGCATCCATTGCCAAAGAAATGGGCAATTTTTAAAAAAATCTTCCTTTCTTTGTTCTCAGAGATGAATAATCTCCTATCTTGCGCCTCAAAGATGCTTAAAGACTTGCATGAAGCTGATGAAACTGATCAAGCTGCTCATCTTAAATAAGAACCCTTGTCCAAACTAACTGCAAATTTTGTAAGAACTATGTTTGAGAAATCACTGATAGAAAAGTTATTGTTCAGATACCACAGACGGCCAGATTTTTCATCACTCAGCAGCTGAATAACATCACTTTCAAAAACCAAACCAAACTAAATATATTTGACCAACAAATTATAATGGGTCAGTTTGTTCAGCATTCCTCTCTTTTCCTTAAAACAAATAGTGGTATTTTTTCCAGGAGCCTCTGACGTCAACATTAAAATAAAAAAAAATTAAAAAATGCGGTTGTCCACAAACGTCTCTCACTGAGGGTTACCATATACCGACAAAACCCTACGCTAGATTGCTGACCATCTATATGACTAAAAATATGAGGGAATTCTGAATGCATGCTTGAAGACAGTCAATCTAAATTCCTCATATACCCACAAAGAGACTGTAAATATTGTGCATATTCTTTCCAGCAGAGCCGTCAACCAAATGAACACTGATGGAGGACCAGGCCCAGGGTGGCTAATTGGGAGGACTGGGACAATTCCCAGTGGGCCGGTCTGATGTTTGGGCCGTGAGGGCCGGTGTTCAGTTATGGCACTGGGTTGATCATTCTGCTGCTACCGCTGTTGCTGGGCCGCCTCCACTGACAGCCCTTTTTTGTTTTTTGCAGACGCACCGTGACATAACACGTCCGTGCACATGGCCAGAGGTGTTTGAAAGATGGAAAACAGGAAGAGCAAGGATGGTGCGGAGAAGGCAAGAATTAAAAAACAGGAAAGCTCTGGAAACAGACGCAGCCGAATGTGCAGAAATTGGAAACTTTTTCACTGAAGCTCGTAGTTTGAAATGACAAATGAGGACGAGGAAACAGATACGAACTTTGTTGAACTTTGCAAACCACCGTTGAAGTTAATTATCAATTCAATTAATCGTGTGTCACTGTGGCTCAAAACATAACACTACACACGTGGACAAAATTGTTGGTACCCCTCAGTTAAAGAAGGAAAAACCCACAATTCTCACTGAAATCACTTGAAACTCACAAAAGTAACAATAAATAAAAATTTATTGAAAATTAAATAATCAAAAACAGCCATTACTTTTGAATTGTTGATTAACATAATTATTTAAAAAAACAAACTAATGAAACAGGCCTGGACAAAAATGATGGTACCTCTATAAAAGATTGAAAACTATTTGACCAGAGTGACATGATTAACTCAGGTGTGTCATTTAATTGACATCACAGGTGTTTCCAAACTCATAATCAGTCAGTCTGCCTATTTAAAGGGAGACAAGTAGTCACCCTGCTGTTTGGTGAAAAGGTGTGTACCACACTGAACATGGACAACAGAAAGCGAAGGAGAGAATTGTCCCAGGACATCCGAAAAAAAAAATGATAGACAAACATCTTAAAGGTAAAGGCTATAAGACCATCTCTAAACAGCTTGAAGTTCCTGTGACAACAGTGGCTCATATTATTCAGAAGTTCAAGACCCACGGGACAGTAGCCAACCTCCCTGGACGTGGCCGCAAGAGGAAAATTGATGACAAATTGAAGAGACGGATCGTTGGAATTGTATCCAAAGAGCCCAGAGCAACCTCCAAAGAAATTAAAGGTGAACTCCAAGGCCAAGGTACATCAGTGTCAGATCGCACCATTCGTCGTTGTTTGAGCCAAAGTGGACTTCATGGGAGACGACCAAGGAGGACACCACTGCTGAAAAAAACTCATAAAAAAGCGAGACTGCAATTTGCAAAAATGCATGTTGACAAGCCACAAAGCTTCTGGGAGAATGTCCTTTGGACGGATGAGACCAAACTGGAGCTTTTTGGTAAGGCACATCAACTCTATGTTCATAGACTCAAAAACCAAGCATACGAAGAAAAGAACACTGTCCCTACGGTGAAACGTGGAGGAGGCTCAGTAATGTTTTGGGGCTGCTTTGCTGCATCTGGCACAGGGTGTCTTGAAAGTGTGCAAGGTACGATGAAATCTGAAGACTATCAGGGCATTCTGGAGAGAAATGTGCTGCCTAGTGTCAGAAAGCTTGGTCTCAGTCGCAGGTCATGGGTCTTCCAACAGGACAACGATCCAAAACACACAGCCAAAAACACCCAAGAATGGCTGAGAGAAAAGCGTTGGACTATTCTAAAGTGGCCTTCTATGAGCCCAGATCTGAATCCCATTGAACATATGTGGAAGGAGCTGAAACATGCCATTTGGAGAAGACACCCATCAAACCTGAGACAACTGGAGCTGTTTGCTCATGAGGAGTGGGCCAAAATACCTGTTGACAGCTGCAGAACGCTCATTGACAAATACAGAAATCGTTTAATTGCAGTGATTGCCTCAAAAGGTTGTGCAACAAAATATTAAGTTATGGGTACCATCATTTTTGTCCAGCCCTATTTCATTAGTTTGTTTTTTTAAATAATTATGTTAATCAACAATTCAAAAGTAATGGCTGATTTTGATTATTTAATTTTCAGTAAATTTTTATTTATTGTTACTTTTGTGAGTTTCAAGTGATTTCAGTGAGAATTGTGGGTTTTTCCTTCTTTAACTGAGGGGTACCAACAATTTTGTCCACGTGTGTATATAATTTATAATAGTATGATGTGACCACATAACTGGGAAACTTTGTCCTGTAGCCCCTCAGAGTCAGGAGAAAGATCCAGCACCAAGCAGCAGCCAAGAGCCACAAGTCCAGAGTGGGAGGTAGGATTGTTCATTGAGTGAATATTATGAGAATTAATATAATGAAGAGTCTGGTGTAGACCTGCTCTATATGAGAAGTGCCCTGAGATGCGAGATGATTCAGCTCTACGTTTATGAAACTGACCTGACGGCTTTGTAAATAGTGGAGATTTGCGCTGAGAGTTTTGACCATTTTAGAAATGTGATTTAGTGTCAGAAGCAGAGCCAGTAGTGATGAGGGGATTACTGTTGTCAGTATGGAAGGAACAGGTGAGCTGTTGGAACAGAGTGAACAAGCAAGCATTAGTTCCAACGCTTTCTATGCCCAAACGATAGCAGTGACCCATTTTATTTTTTATCATTAAAAGATAATAAATACACAAAGTTGACAATTGAAACAGAATAGGATGAGATTAAAAACATTTACTTTCATTGCTGATGTTGTCCAGTTTTAATAAATGCTACTTTTAAAAAATGATGAAAGTGAATAAATTGTATTTCTGTGATCTGTGTTGGTTTCTGTCTTTTCTCTGTCTTTTCTCTTGTCATCCAGATGTTCAGAGGGAGCTGATGCCGCATCTGGTCCAGCCGATGGAAGGTCTTGAAGTTCTCTGACTGAAGATGGTCCTCTGACTGGATTTAAGGTTCAGATGCTCAGTAACAAACTCCACCAATGAGTCAACAGGGAAGCTTTAGGTTTATTAAATGTTGCTATGAAGCATGAAGATTAAACTCTCCACAAGGACCCAAAATAAGTTGACTTCTACATGAGAGCTTTAGTTATTCTTCAGTCTACTTCCTGAAAAGTTTGGCCAATAAAAAAAGACAAAAACTAATACTTTCAGCTGAAGTAAAGACAGACTTTGTGATTTTTCTGCTCACATGTTGTGTTGTTGTAAACTTACTCTTTCAAATAAATAGCCTTCTAACCCCTTAGAAACCACCGTTTGTCCTGCTGTTGTGTCACTCCTTGGCGACCCTACACAGCCGGGTTGTAATGTTTTTTCAGCAACACACCATACGATGACGTTTTTAGAGTGAAGGTACAACCATGGAACCAGTTTGACATGTTCAGGTGTTCTTTGTGTGAAAACTCAGAGATTTCAGGTATCAGAAGGTGGTTTTCAACTTTCTTTGGTAGCTTTCTCCTTCAACTTTAAACTAAATTTACTTCACTAAGCCAGCCCTCTGACTTCCAGTAAGCTGTGTTCCTATTGGCTGTCCAGGTAGCTGCTTGGTGTTATCAGGAACACTTGAGCAGCTTAGTGTCTTCCTGCTTTATGTCTGCAGTCAAACATTTCCTCTGCTTCTCTTCACTGAGCTCCGTTGCTTTAGTTTATTCTTTAGGCGTTGGCTTGCAGCTTCCAGCAGTAAAATCGACTTTGATGTGTTTCTTGGTGTGTTTTAGGGCTTTGTATTTATTTATTTATTTATTTACTTCAGACACAGAAATGGTCCATATAAAAACAAACAAAACACCAACAGACAAAAACCAACAAGTTAAATAAATAATGCTTTCTCCAAAGCTCAACTACATTGTCTGGCCCAGACACTCCATCTATAGTGGAGGGCAGTGGAACTTTAGATGCATTCATCACCTGAACTTCTCTCCAGAAATCTTTCACCTCATATTTCAACAATTTTTGGGCCAGAGAATCAGCCCTAAAATTGTTTTCAGATCTCTTAACATATCGCAGCGCATATTTAAACTGTTTATGAGCCTGTTTCTTAAGTTCAAATGCTGGACCAGTCCTTGGTTTTCCTACAGCAACCCAATTTATAAATGCCTCTCTAGCATGTAGATGTTGTTTCCTCACATGCTCATTCCATCCTGGTTGGATATTTTGTTGTCTAAACCTTATTTTACAAAATGGGATACTAGAATCCCTTAGTCCAGCAGCAATTAGATCATACATATTGCACAGATCTTTGCTATGGTTAGGACTATCACAATTAATATTACTACACATTAAAGCATCATATGGGATAGGGATACTACCCAAGCTCATTTCTGTTAGGTTATGATAATACTGTAGATCACACTCAGTGAGCTTGGACCACTCCACTTTTCCTTCTCTTGTATGATTCTCAACATGTGTTTGTTTGGGAAGACTCTCAACATTTAGTGTAATGCCAACTGGTATGTGATCTGCTGTAGCCATCCCATACATAATCTCAACCTTTTCTATAGCCTCATGAGCATCTGCAGTGCAAATGCAGTGATCAAGCCATGAGGCTGTATTCCAGGCTTCACTGACATATGTGTAACTGTCACTTGGTAGGAAAACCTTAGTTGACAGATTTAGCTTATTGTCCAAACAAAACTGAATCAAATGTTGACCAAACATAGACTTAACATCTGAAATATCTGCATTAAAATCACCCATAACATATATACTTGTACAGTCACTTTCTTCACTTGGGCGTGAAGTTATGTGCTCAAAGATTGTGACTTCTCTCAGTGATTTGTACTGGATAGTTGTCTTGGTAAATGTGGTTCTTTAGCCACAGTTAGCACATGGTGCTAATGTGTGCAGTGATTAGTGGATTTGGTTCAGCTGAGTTGTGTCTTATCTTGGCTGTAGTGAGTAGTGATGGTGAAATTGAAGCTTCATGAAGCAATGAACCACTTTGACACATCTGCTTCAAGAATGACACATTGCTTCAAAGCATTTGACACAATCAGAAGAGTGACATCTGCTGGTCCTGTGTCAGAACTTCATCTAAGTGGAAACAACTGAAAAAGCCTCAGGACTGCTTGTCTCACACTGCTTTGTACTTGCAATAAATGTTTTAAAACGTTATATATGTATGTTTGTGTTTATATATGTATAGTGTGTTTCTATGAATGAATGTGTGTTGTGTATGTGTGAATCTATGCATATGTATCCGTGTGTTATTTAATGTATGAAATGCAACTAGATATATCTAAACTATATTCTAACTAAATGTATACTCTCCCTAACTTCTCTCAAAATGACAAATGGCAAATGCACTAGCGTGATCTTCTCCTCTCAAAAACCCACAATTTGAGGAGTGAATCAGACCCCTATGGCTTTTAAGACCTGGACAGATTGAAATGTCCGACCCCTTCAAAGTTCGCGCGAAGCACCGCGACACGCAATGGGACGTAACGAGGCCTCACTCGCAATAGTCACGTGATTGTGGGCGTGCTGAAGCAGGGATCGAAACACCGTCTCGGAACACTTCCGCTTCAAAAGCTCGGCACTGTGTCGAGTAAACTGGCTCGAGCATAACATCACTAATAGAGAGTCTTTAGAGGTTTTTGGTCAGACACATTCTGTATTCTTGTTTGTGAACCAACGTTGGTGGTCCAGAAGGTAGGAGTTCCTTTCCTGATTCTCTGTTTAAAGAAGTTGTCTGGTAGGCTGCAGGAGACTTTAGCGTCTGGGTTGTGCTAGTTTGTTTTTTGTACGGTTTCATTTGGACGACTATGTTGAGGCCCCTCCATGTGGTGTAGTGAGGTTTTCTGGAACAGTTCTACAAAGCAACCTGCAGCAGAAGAGACTTTGAGAGTTTTTAGGAAGTTCTGGAGACCAGATCTTAGAGCAGCAGAAACATTTGTCAGTAGTTTGAGCAGGAGAAGGTGAGCTTCACAGTAGAAATGAGAAGGAAACATTCTTGACCTGTGTCGTGAGGTCCTGTACCAAGAGTTTGAGCAGGTTGTGAAGAGTCTGTAGTTCTTTGGTCTGAAAGCAACAGAAGAGTTGACTTATTAAAGGAGAAAACAAGAGATATTATTGGTTCTTCTGTCGCTCTGCAGTTTCCTTAGACTATCAAATTTCTATTTTAAATGATTTACCATGTGAGCCCAAGAAGACTTCAGTAAATTCCCTCCATCCCCTGGACACAACACATTTTATTACCATCTTAATGTTTTTTAAATATTTTTGAATTTTAATCATAGTTTTTTTCTCTTTGCTTGTTTAGTTTTTTCATCTGTGTGAAAGGTGCTCAACAAATAAAGTTGAATTGATAAACTGAATAACTGACTAACTCATGATTGTGACAACAGAAATATTTTTATTGTGATTTAAAGGGTTGTGTCATTTTTTAAAGGTTAGGGTTAAACTCTTGACAGAAACAAAGATTAAAGAAAATCTAAATCAAAGGAAAAAACATTTAATGCAATAAAACTTTATAAAAGAAAATTAAACAAATACAATTAAATTATATTAAACAGACAAAATATTTAATTATATAATAAACAAGACACAAAACATGTCATCATGAAATTAAACATTTTTTAGACAAATATTAAACATTAAAGATGAAATATTTTAGATAATTAAACATTTAAAAATACAATTAAACAAGAATATTAAACATTGAAAAAATACAAAACATTTAATTAAATTGTTAAACCTTTAAAAAGACAAAACATTTAATGAAAAATGTAAATGTTTAATTAGAAAATTAAATTATAAAAACAATAAAACTTTAAATAGGAATTAAAAACAAAATACAATGAAGCATTTAAAAAGAAAATTAAAAAGGAAAAGGAAATTTTTCAAACAAGCTGATAAAACATTTGAAAAAACAACAATTACACATTAAAAAGACAAAACATTTCAAAATCAAATCAGACATTAGAAAAGAATAAAAGTGAGAAAAGAGAAAAACTAAATATTTAAGAAGAATCAAACTAAAGACAAAACATTTGAAAAGACACCAGTCATACTTTAGAAGATCAAATTAAACAGAAGAGATAATAAAACGATCAAAAAGAGCAAAAACAGATAAAAAGTCTTAAAGTGTTTTCTAGCCTGAAATGAAAACATCAAGTTGTTTCTTCAAAAATTTCCTCTTTCTATGTTCTTGGTTTGATAGTGGACAGATTTACTAAGAGCTCTTTTCAGAAAACTGCTTTCCAGATAAAGTCTACTAGTAGTTGAAGGCATCGATCAAACTAATGTTACCTTCTGATCTCCACAAACTTTACTGTTCAGTGAAGAGAATCAAAGTTTGTTCAGGATTTCTAAAAAACCCACAAGTGAAGGTTTGAGAAGAACTCAGATCGATGGTCTAAATGTGAAATCAAGACTCATGGTCACAAGTTATAAGGCTTCTGTTAAGTTCAAACTGATGGAGGAGTGCTCAAGAACTTTTAGGATTTCAGTCCTCAGACTGTCTTAAAGCTCAAACTAACAGAGATCTGCTCAGGAACTTGGAAGATATCAGTCCTTGGACTGTCTGAAAGTTAAATCTAACCGAGATCTTCTGTGGGACTTAGAAAATTTCACCCCTCAGACTGTGTGAAAGCTCAGGGGCCTCATTTATAAAACATTGCGTACGATCCATACTAAAAGTTTGCGTACGCCGAAAATCTGAAAAGGGCGTATGCCCTTCGCCCCTGATTTATAAAACTGTGTGTAAGCACAGCTGCACGCAATTTCTTTAAAAATCACACACCAGCTGGAAGATTGCACAGGTGGATCCACCTCACATTCCGCCCACAACACACCCACATTTTACCATGAATGGTCAACGCAAAGTAACTCAAGAATGTATCTGTATGTAAATAAGCTGCTGATCCACGGCATTTTACACAGTGCCGGCCTGCAGTCTTTTCACTGCTGTGCGTCAGGATAATCATGTGTTGACCCAGGCCACCCTCCCACTAAATTTGTTATGATCATGTCCGATGTACAAATAATTTGTACACTGATTGAATGTACATTTTTCGGTTCATATAGACAAATTCATTTTCACTCGGAGCCCTTACAGCAACATGAGACATCGCTGCAAATTGCCCTTTAATGTTGGCCTGTTCACCCACAGTGTTAGGAAACCTGATGTATTGACTGGTCATGTTTATAATGTCATCCAAAACAGCTGGCATTATTGCGCTGAGGGATGGTTGTGATATCCCAGACCTAAAGGACATCATGTAACTGTATATCAGACCCAGATAGGATTTAGACAACAAATGTAACCTCATATATTCTTCACATAAAACACATACCTGTCGGCCAATTCCCGCTGGAAGGAGCCACAGCTTATCTGGTACAATTTAAATGTAATAACTGTAGTGTTCATCATGACTTTGGACATATTCTAGGAGGTTATTTTTCCAATCTACACTGCAGGAATACGTATGTTGTCAAGTAGGAAACACTAACTTACTGCGACTTTTAGCATTGATCTTGAAGGCTAAGTTCATGATCTGAGATGGAATCACCCATATTCTCATCATAATTAGTAGAAACAAATATATTGATGCTTCAGTCACACAGGAAATTAAAAAACACAGTTGGCGTGCAATGATATTTTACTGTTTACCTCCTAAGTGAAATTGTAGAATTGTACTTTCTGAAAGTAAGTTTGGCATTCTTTCTAATGTCTTTGTTATGCTCTATCTAGAGGTGGCCAAGACACAACATGAAAGTGAGCCTTCTTCCCCAAGTCCCAAGCAGCCAGAGGAGCAGATTGCTGAGATTAGATCGCATGTGTTTGTATTCACAGGAGCCGCATTCATCTTCAGGGTGAGCAAAGGTCTAAATGACAAACGGCTCTCATTTCCCCAAATGCGACAATCCAAAATTTCCTGTCCGATTTTAATAAGGAGAAAGCAACGTCAAAAACATCTGTTGCCCCTACAAGCTCCTTCATATGGCCTCCTAAAAACACCTGCAGGTGAAAACAACCGATTTGTGTATACGGAGATGGAGGTAGTTATTCCCCACATAGCAGCAGCACCATTTTGGCTCCCTTTGTTGTGGACCAGGAGCCAATCACCTGCAGGTAATCACGTCTGGCCCACCAATCATCGGCTTGTACCTGCACACTCCAATCTGCATGCACAACCACACTCGCATCTGGTGTATATCGTCATTCCACAGTGGAAGAGAATCTGGACCTACACAACAAAACAGTGGTACTGTTACATGGGAAATTCTTCATCATTTATCAGTTCTCACTGTTGGTGTTTCTATAACCACCAGTCTGGCATTTCACTGCTCTAAATATTCATGGGCCAAAATTTCAAGGATGAAATCCCAAAATTCCTCCTGAATGTATTAGAGGCTTCCTTCCAAGAAGAACAGAAACACTCCAACACTGGCATGAAATCAGAGGACACCACTCTGAGAGAAGTCTGCTTCTAATACTGAGGTACACAAAAACTCTTTAACTGAATCTTTCTTTTAAAAATGCGTTTTTAGCTTGTTTTTGCTGTTGTTTCTGCCTATTCTCAATACATATTTCCTCCAGAATGAGTTGAATCACGTGTAAGATTGAAACAAATCAATCCATCAGAGCAAATCCCACTCTGGATCTATGCCATGTAGAGTCTTGCAGAACATAGCAGTTGGAGGAAGGGAAAGAGGTGGACTGGACGAATACAGATGGTTTTAAGATCTGTAGTGGCAACTTCTGTTAAATAAATCTAAACAAAATCAAGATTAATTGAGCATCTGCACATGGACTCGCATAGAGTCAAATGAATAAAGTGAGGAAAGAAAGAAAGAAAGAGTCTTATACAGCAGAGAGTCTTGAAGGTTAGCAGGGTGTCTATAGCTGTTGTCTTGCACATTATTGCAGAGTTAAAAGAATTCATCTATGCACTGCCCAAAGGAGTAAAAGTTAATGTTGCTTAACAATTTATGCTAGGAAGGCTGCCATGATATGCATGAGATAATATTTTATTGATCGCACAATGGGGAAATCTGTAGTGTTACAGCAGCAACAAGGTTAGAGGAAACATGTCAACATACGCATAATTATATATATATATATATATATATATATATATATATATATATATATATATATATACAAGCACTGGTTCTTCCATATGTGGAAATTGTAATTGCACAAATTCCACTGAATGGGGAAAATAACAATATTGGACATGTCAGTAGTAGTGCAGAAATACTTTCATGGATAGAAATACTAATGGAAAAGTCCTAGTATTGAACAAATGTGCCCATAAGTAGGGAAATACTGATGTTGCACTTGCATGTGTAGAGAAATTCATATTGTATGGGGTTTTTACTGTACAAAATATGCAAAATGCACAGAAATACATACATAGGCATTCATAGGTAAGTACTTTATCAAAAATTTCTATTACAGATCTCTACAATTTCATTTAGCAGGCGCTTTTATCCAAAATGACGCAATCTAAAATTAGAGACAAGATTTCAGTTCCCAAGACTAAGTCTATGATTTCTGGAAGTAAGGAAAAAGTTGCAGAATTGAAGCTTAGTATGTATGAATCTGCACTTGGAAGAGTCGAAGTTTTTCAGTTCCTTAGTGTTTGGTTGGATAAAAAGACTTTATCTGTCCAGGAGTTTAGAATGTGTAAAAGCAATGATGAGATTGGTTTTAGTTTACGATTTTTATTTTGATCGACTCTGCACTTATATCAGACCCTAGGAATTTGACCAGGCCACTGGAGAGCGCCGTGGAGCTTTGAGAACAGTCTTTATTAAAGATCAGGAGGATCAAATTGGGTCTACATTACTGGTTCAAATTTAGCAGTTTAAAAAAATGTTTCAAAGCCGAGAGCCTCTGAGATGGTTAGAAGGCATTTGCTCGAAAAGATGAAATTAGGTTTTTTTGTGACAGACATTACACTAATAATAAGCTTTATTAAAGAGCATTTTTCAAAATACAGGTTACAAAGTTCTTTACAAGGTAAACAAAATGAAACAAAGAAGTCATAAAATCATTAAATGTTAAAGACAGATGGTGTATAAAACCATAACACACCAGTGTTTTAAGATGCTGGAACATTATCGAACAAAGCAAAAGACAGTTAAGAGGAAATAAAAAAATCTAAAAACCAGGAAAGACTCTTCGACAAAAGCATGTCTTGTATTTAAGAAGAGACTCTAAAGACCCAGTCGACCTAATTTCTTCGGACGGATCATTCCAGAGCCTCAGGCCATTACTGCAAACACTTTGTTCCGTTTTTGTTTTCAGCCCCAGAACACAAAAGACTTCTACAGGAGGATCTGTAAGTGCAAAGTGGAGGATAAGGTGCTGAAAAATCAGAAATGTAACCAGGAAAGAGCCCATGAAGGGCTTTAAAAGTGATCCCAAATCAGGGGTGATGTGCTTTCATGTTATAACCAACAAGAGTGTCACATCAGAAGTAGAATAGATATGGGTCGTCTGCTGTTCCCTTCTGGCTCCTCCCAGGTCCTCGGGTGGTTTTATCATCACTTGTAAATCAAAAAAGTGGTTGCTTGTTGAAGATATTTACTGATGTTTCTCAGAATTCACTTTCAGCAAAAAAAGCAAAAGGTTTTGGAATATAAGTTGGAATGCAGCAAAGCCTTTCCAAACCGAGTGTCTGTGTTCACAACAGCATTACTAATAACTCTGTAGGCCATGTGGTGGACAGAGGACACCAAACTGACTATTTGTACGATGGGCTGTGACTGCTGCCTTGTTTGCTTTTGAAGTGAAACATCAAGGTTTCAAAGTGATTGAAGATGTCGAGTTGACTTTATGTGGCTGCCATTATATTTAGGAGTAGAGGTCAATGGAGCTGCAGATGAAAAAACTAAGGAGTCTCTTACAAAGGGAAATGCTGGAAAGGCTGTAAAGCTTCACCATTATTGAAGTATTTTTAAGCATTGACCAGTTAAAGGAGTAGAAGGACAAAAGGAGGAGGAGGCTGTATTTTTCTTTACAAGACATGGTGAAAAGGTTATATTTCAGCTGTAACTGAGCAGATGAAGCCATCATGAACAGCTTACGACTGGGTCATTGAGGTGAAGTTGATGGAAAATTATAGGCAAGACTACAGATGGTTTATATTCATGTGGGAATCCAGAATTTCTGCACCATGTTCTTCTTGCCTGTGCAAATCTCAACATTAAAAACCCAACAACTGCTTAAAGAGCTGTCAGAGTGTCTTTCTATTCAGTGAAGTTTTTGCTTTCTTTTGGGCATAACTCTCAGCTAACTGTGAAGATTCCCTTTGACTTTTTTGCCATATACTGTATTACACTGAAGCCAGGGTAATAAAATGACAGCAGTATGAACCAGCGATAGACACTACATCAGTAGCAATAGGAAAGTTATGGGATAAAAGGATCAGTAGATTCACTTAGATGCAGAGAGAAAACGGATTAATCCATCTCAAAAAATCAGGGGCTGATCGATCTCTGATTTGCTTAAACTTCACCATCAACTATGTGTATTTAAAATGGTTTCTGTAAAGTTTTTTGATTTTACCAATTTTATTTTTGCACATTAAAACTTTATGCTACTTTAGGATGACAGTATTTCAGAATTTGTTAGAGATAAAAGCCTGAACTTCTCACTGTTTTTCAAGGTGAGATCATTCCTTTTCCCTGTTTATTTGTGAAAAACTATTTATTTGTGTATTCTTCCATATTTTTTTAACCTTTAAAAAAATAAAACTAGATTTTCCAGGTCTGATGAGACTGTGGAATACGAGCAGCAGTGTGTCATTTTGTTTGAATTCCAGCAGAGGGCAGTATTACGCTCTGCAGAATGAAGCCTGCTGAAAATGATTCGAAGAAGAAGAATAGGCGTCTGGCCTCCAGCATTGAACGTTTATCGGCCTAACAGCAGTCAAACCACAACACAGGAGATTTAATGTGTTTGGAAAAGCACTTAATTTCACGGTAAGTGATGACTAAGGTGATTTTCTGAGCAAACTGTGTGACTCCTATATGCGTGTGTTTATAAGAAATAACAGCTTGTTTCTGCCTTTGCTGTGCAGCGTTAGCTAACAGCAGCTAGTGTTAGCTACCATGACCACAATAGTAGTTCACAGCTTCATATTAAAGTGCCTATGAGCTAATTTACAATTTTCTGTGGCTTTATCTTTCACTTACACATCACCGGAGTGTATTCTTTGCAATTAACTTTGAGATTCAGACTTTAAATGGCTCAACTACAGTGCATATAATATGTCTAGTGAGGGAGAGTGGCGATGTGCAGTGGTTGCACATTGGCGTGAACATCAAATTAGGTCAAAGCTTTTTGTAGACCAAATAAAGCTTCAGATTACATTAGACGTTTGCTCCAGTTTTGTTGTGGCTAAGCTAATTTCTCCCCAGAATGGAAATTTTTTTTCTGTCTCTATATAGTTAACAGTGCATACCTTGCCTGCATTAATCGTCTGAAGCTCAAGCAGCTTGTATGTGTTTTTGACTCAGATTTTACTCACTGTGGTGTTTTTTTAACTGCAATATGCAAAATAAGTCCTGCACCTCTACAGAAACAGCACAACTATGGCTAGAAGTACAGGAAACGAAAAATATCTTTTGTGCGGCATGGCACAGTTATGGAGAGAGTTTTAAATGACTACAAAAAGAAATATGACAGTTACATTTCTGTTTTGATTTTTTATGTTTAAAAAACTGAAAAACTTGGACTCTGCATTTGCAAGTTGTTGTTTTTTTTATTTGTTTTATTAATGGTTTCCACAGGTGTTACTAATACCTGCGGGGAAAGGAGACTCTGCATAACATAGGTCACTTACTGTTTTCACTTTCAATTTGTTTCCATTCTGGTTTCTTATCTGTTCATTGTAAACAGCAGTTCAGTTCAGCTGACAACTCTGTTTTGTTGTTAGGTCACAACTGACTTACTAATGGCTTAATTGTAGAGATTTTTGGATTCTAACAGAATGTGGCAAATGCTTTGTTTTTGGCAGACGTAAATGAGACATGTAGAATAAAGTGTTTATCATGAAATATTACAATTTTAAGTGTAGATTTGGTATGTTTCCCATCAGAACTGCATGTCATGGATGAGGGCTTCAAAGACAGTTGGAAAGTTTAATATCCTGCGATGCTTTCTGTTTTCACAGTGGCTGGCTCAACAAAAAACACATGCCTTTTAAACTTGTGAGTTGTATACCTGCCAACTACTCCGGTTTTACCGTAATGACTACGGTTTTCATGATCCCACTCTGGATCACGGTTTTATTAATCAAAATATGGATTTTCACATAGCAATCAATCAAAAAACAACCAAAAACATGAAACACATTCCCGAGATCGCTAAGAACCGTATCTAAATTTAGAACAGAAACAATCGGCACTGCATGCTGCTAATATAGACCAGGGGTTCCCAATCTTTTCAGGCCGCGACCCCCAAAATAGGATCATAGGAGACCCGCGACCCCCCCTTCCCCCCACATGTCCAAAAGTAAAAAAGAAACTGTTAAATGTGGATTAGCAGTGTTACGGGTAAACATTTGTCAGTCTAAAACAGCACAGCAGTGCGACGGATTATTCAAAGTTATGAGCAGTGCTGCACAACAATTACTGCGTGTTTGAAGAACTCACCTAATGCGATGGGTGGGCAATATGCACTGAGCAAAGAAGATCCAGTCTCGGTTTGATTTTGGAGACGGCAATTCGGAGATCGTCCTCCACATTAAGTCGAGATCTGTGCTTGTTCTTGATGTAAGTCAGTGCAGAGAAAGTTTTTTCGCATAAGTACGTAGAGCCAAATGGCATCAGTGTGTTCAATGCTGCTGCAGACAGCTGCGGGTACTCCTTCCTCACCGAAATCCAAAACTCATCCAGGCTCTTGGCATCAAAAAGCGCTCTCAGGGTTCGGTCAGATGAAAGTTCAATCAGCGCATCCTCAAAGTCAGATGTCAAATGATTTGTTTTTGCAGTGAACGGGGATCGGATCCAATCATGCCTTTCAGGAGCAGTTTCTTCTGGGAAATACTTTCTAAAATGATCCACAAGAGACTGAAGGTGATCCGCTACAGACGCCCTTACAATGTTCACACTCAAAGCATTTTCTTCAATAAAATCATCCAGCTCAGTAAACATGTCCATATGTCCAGCTTCAGCGCGCTCTCTCCAGCGCTCCAGTTTACGCACAAATGCTTGCACTTTGTCATTGAGGGTCAAAATGCTTGTGTTTTCACCTTGCAGTGACATATTCAACCCATTCAGTTTGCCAAAAACAGATGATAAATACACCAGCCTTGCTACCCAGTCAGGATCAGAGAGGTGTTCTGCGAGAGGTGATCTTTGGTCGGCGAGGAAGATGCGCACCTCTTCCCTCAGCTCACACAAGCGGCTCAGTACATTTCCCCGGGAAAGCCATCTCACCTCTGTGTGCAACAGGAGGCCTTGGTGCTCCGCTCCCATTTCGTTACAGAGGGTTGCAAACAGTCTGGTGTTAAGCGGACGTGATTTTATATAATTCACGATTTTCACTGCTGTGTCAAGGACGTGCTTTAACTCTGCACTCAGTGATTTACATGCAAGGGCTTCTCTGTGTATAATGCAGTGGGTAAAGCAGACGTGAGGGGCAACTTGCTGGACTCGTGCTCTCAACCCCTTCTTTTTCCCCAGCATTGCCCCTGCTCCATCTGTGCACACTGATAAGCACTCACTCCAGGACATACCTTCTTCTTTTAGCTTGCTGTCCAGTTTGTTAAAAATGTCCTCGCCTGTACACGCTCCTTCCAGCGGCGTGCAAAAGAGCATTTCTTCATTAAGCTTCTCTTTAAAAACGTATCTCACAAAAACAAGAAGCTGGGCACAATGCGAAACGTCAGTTGACTCGTCCAGTTGTAAAGTATACTTTCCTTCTTTCACTGCATCAATGAGCTGAGTCTTGATGTCCTGTGCCATCTCACTGATGCGGCGGGATACTGTCCCATCTGACAGCGGGACTTGTGTCAGCTCAGCGGCGGCTTTATCCCCGTGCATGACTCGACTCATCGCCACCGCGGCGGGTTTGATCAAACTTTCTCCAATTGTGTGAGGCTTTTTTGCTTGAGCAATTAAATATGCCACTTCATATGAAGCCCTCTGAGCTTTGGCAGGGATTGTAGTTTGTTTAGTTAGGACCCTCTTTTGCCCTCTTAGTTCTCCCTCCTTTCGGCGAAAAAACTCTGCTGGTTTTGACACAAGTGAAGGATGTTTAGTCGTCAGGTGTCTCAACATTTTCACCGGTTTAAGGCTCTCGTGAGCAAGGACCTCCGAGCACACTACACACTGTGGGTGTTGTATACCATTTACAACGTGACACACGAATCCATACTTAATAAATTCATCCCTGTATTTTCTTGATTTGGATGAAGAAGTGTCCGATTTGTGGGCTTGGCGGGCTCCCACCTTAGCCGCTGCCGGGCGATGCTCTGGCGGTTCTGTGTCGCAGTCCTCCGCAGACTTCTCTGGTGTTCCCACGGTGCTTCCTGCTCTGTCATCAGGCCTTGCCGCTTGCAAATCTGGCTTTTCAACTTCACTCTGTTTTTGAGTTGTGGATATTAGCCACCGTTTCATTTTGATAAAGGTCTTAATCGCAACTTCAGAAAGCTAGCTCTAGCATTAAGATTAAAACGAAGGGCACGTATGCTGCGTCATAGACGTAAACTTCATTTGTAATTGACGTAATGTTAAAATAATAATAACAAAAAAACCCTTTTTTTTCATATAGTTATTTAACTATTTTAAACAGATATTTCAGCAACAAAAAATATATAAAATAAAAATTTAAAGGCCCTCTCGAAAAATTTTTTTCTTTTTTTTTCTTTTGCTGTTCTGGAAATCATCTCGCGACCCCCACGGAGGGGTACCGCGACCCCCCGGGGGGTCGGGACCCCCACTTTGGGAACCACTGATATAGACGGCTTGCAGTGTTTACTAACACAAGTGTCAACATCGGTATGCGCGTGCAGACCCGGTGCAGGAGCTCCTGAAAATTCTACTTTAATATTCTTGGTGAGCCAGTGTCTGACGACTGGGGTGTCTCGGAGTTCCCTGAACAAGAACAGAAAGGTAGCGTTTAGGAAATTGCACGTCTCGGCTTTGGCCGCATCAATGGGCTCGCTGTGAGAAGGCGGTGGCGGCTGTTGTTTGGGGCTGCCGCCGCTGACAGCTGCCTCCTACTGCCTGCCGGACACGGATGCAGCAGATGGTGTGCTGTCCTGTTGCTGCTGGCTTGGTTCAGCATGTTGGGTATTAAAGTAATCCTTCAATGCGTTATCAGGCACTTGACATACTGCACTGTTCTGCCTACGGGCTCAGGGCTTCTCCGGTATATCAGCAGGAACTGTAATATCAACGTAACGACTGCTCCGGAGAACGCAGAAATCAGTATTAAGTAAATCATTTCGAGCAGCTGCCCTGGCGCCTTCTCCGGCTCAAAGTGTCTTCATAACCAAACGTTTAGCCGCGGTAACAAAGCAAGTTCCTCCTGGTCACTCTCAAAGCTGCCATATCATCTGCTTTACTTCGATTCTGACAGCCGACAGCAAAACAAGAAGTTCATAGTAACTGGTCTAGTTGTGAAAAATGTGCTGACTCTACTATTGATGTGTGCAGACTCTTTGTGAATGTTAGGCTTTGAAATGACAAGACTTATTTTACATACAGTGAGGTATTTTTGATAAGTCAGTAATGTTGTTATTGGGTATAAGGATTCAAGTTATAACTTCCAAAAATATCTTTTCATGAACAGAAGTAGGTAATATTTCCTAATGACTTTATGGTAAATGAAACATCAAAAAATTGTTTATTAGAATGAGAAATGTCGTCACAATATTGAAAAATGTGATCTGGATGCCTGTGATATTTTGAGTTTAGTACCTGTCAAATTAAAGGAACATTCTGAAAGGCTATATATTATTAAGTTTGACCTTGATCTTTTCCATCAGCATTTATGAATTGACAGTTTAAGTAACATGGAAACATGATTCTTAGCCACATTCTAAGTTGATTTAATGCTAAAAATCATTTGGCCCCTGGACCCCGGCTGGCTACTAGGCTTTTCAGGTTTCAAAAGTTGGCAGGTATGGAGTTGTGGTGGTGAGAGGGTTATGGTAAATTTAAAACTGATATTAATCATTCAGATCTGCAAAGCATTTTTGTTGTGTCTAACAGCTAAAAAGTGGTGTGGATGAAGAATGTTTAATTAAATATCAGTTGTTTGTTGGACCAGAGAAAATAGTTTTGCATTTTTTGTTTTTGCACGGATGGTAAGTCTTTGAAAACTATACTTGATTAAAATGAAATTATTGTGTAAAATGTATCCCAAAGTGGAATCCTTATTTATGTCCAATTTATTGAAAAGATTGGTAGTATAACGTGGGAGACTGTTGTCTATAACTTCAGTGAACAGTTGTAGTAAATAATCTTGAACTCAGTGTTGGTTAAAATATTTGTAGTGATCATGTTGGCCGGACTTGTGAAGGTGTAGTTAGTGTATAGAAAGGATAGTGTTGACCACAAACAGGTCCTCTGCCAGCAGTGTCTTCAAATTGTTTCCACGACATGAGACAACACGGTGGATTTGTTTGATAATTTAAAACAGCACCACAAAAGTCTACATGACAAGTCCAAAGCCACATCTTTCCAGATAGTTAGGCAAATCATTAAGTTTCATATCATGATACAAATCGCATAACAACAAAATGTTGCATTGTTGAGTTTGTTTACCAATGTATTTCAGTGTTTCCCCTGGGTTGAAATGGCTGTGAGGTGGTGGGGTCACTTTCAGCTGAAAGTTGTTGACTGGGGGGGGGGATTATATATACTATTGGGCCGTCTCCGCCGCAGCCGCGAGAATGGTCTCGTTGGTCCGGCGGGTTTTGCACTGCACTTTTTTTTTTTTTTTTTTTTTTTGGGCCGTGGACCAGTGAGCAATGTCGGCAGAATTTTAATGAGGGGGTGGCCGATACCGACGAGGCGGGCCGCCTCGCTGGTTATATGGGAGGGGAACACTGTATTTGTGGCCCTTTCAGCAGCCAAACACTCACAGTATTCTTTCTACAGTAGAAAGTAAACATTTGGTTGATGTTTTTTGTACGACAGTGTTGCAGAAGTTCTCACATACGTGTTGCACTTTAGCTTTGCTTTGCTATCACTCTTCATAGAAGCATCATTTAAAATGTATACCTGGGCAGAGAAATGAAAGATGCAGATGCACAAATAGGAAACCTAGAAAGTGATAAACACATGAATAAGCTAAAAATCCTATACACACACACACGCACACGTTTGTTTATCTATACCAGTGGGGACTTACCATTGACTCCCATTCATATCTAATCCCTAACCCTTACCCTAACCTTAACCTTCACCAAAACAATGCCTAACCCTAAAGAAACGTTTTTGCACTTTTACATTTGTTAGTAACAACAACATGGCCAAGAAAACGCTGTTGCCACCCGTGGGGACCTCATTTTAGGTCCCCACCATGAGACGAGTGTCCACCTATATAGCAATAGTCAGGTTGAAGTCCCCACCGGGTCCCCACCGGTATAGATAAACAAGTACACACACACACACACACACACACACACACACACACACACACACACACACACACACACACACACACAGAGTCTACTGGTCTAAAGTTTTAGAATGCCCCAAATTAACTATTTTTTTAATTGAAATTCCAGTAGTAGAAGTCCAATGAATAGCTTGAATTCGGCTTATTCCATCCTGAAACACCAAATATTCAGGAAGGTGGTTGCAACACCATCTTCAATTTTACTGTGGGTGCTGGTGGTGGAAGATCATGATAAAAAAGCTTTGTGTGCAAAATTACAGGAATCTACTCCCAGTTATGGCATTTTCAAACTTTAATAATTCAGGTCAAAATGCCCTCCCCCTCAATCCTCGCCTGGAATTTTTAGGCTTTACAATGCTTATATCTCTGCTTCTGGGTATCACAGAGACTTGAAATTTTTTCTCCAAGCTCTCTACATGTTGGTGATGTCCTAGAAACAACACACACACTCAGGAGAAGTCTCTACAGAGCAGGGGGGCTTGCCCAAAATGTATAAATTATTTGTAAAAACCACTCGCGAGTAGGGTTAAGGGTGTTAAAAATACCAGAAATCTTACAGATTAATGTCTTGGCACCATTTAATATTGCTCTAGACCAGGGGTCTCAAACTCAATTTACCTGGGGGCCGCCGGAGGCAGAGTCTGGGTGAGGCTGGACCGCATCAAGTTTTCCACAAGAAAAGCTCTGATAAAAACATTCCAATGTTTTCAAATATCTTTATTTTTTAACACAAAATAAGATGAAAAAATAAATAAAGAATTAAGAATTAATAAGAAAATAAATCAATCAGTAATAAGTAAATAAAATAATACTAATAATAATAATACAGCAGATATAGACGACTGAAGAAACCACATATAGTTGCTGACTAGAGAAATCTTAATTATTTTTATTCAGATTCAAATATCTTTATTAACAGTTCTTTAACCTTTAACTTTCTGAACATGAATGGAACATTGACCATGAACTGTTCTGAACATGGCTTCTCTTGCCTACTTCTTGCTGCTAGAGACCTGGCAGCGCTTCTTCTCACATAGCTGAGCCACATTTGGCTTGAGGGAGGAAGCAGTTGAGACCCTCAGTAGGGCTTGAAGATGCTCATCAGTAAGTCTGGACCTGTACTTGGACTTATTGAAGTTCAAGGTGGAGAAGAGCTTTTCGCACAAGTATGTGCTCCCAAAAAGGCACATGGTCCGCTTGAACATTCGGGAAAGCTCAGGGAAGCTGGGGGTCAGTTCTCTCAAAAATTGTCCAAGCTTGTCTGCTTTTCCACTCACCTCCCTGAACTTGGCTTTGAGTTCAGAATTGCACTGCAGGTCAATGAGCTCCATCTGAAGCACAGGAGGGGCATCTTGCACATCAAAGGAGAATGGGTCAGCAAACATTTGAAATGTGGCTCTGTGCATCTTGAAGCCAGCAAATCTGTGATCAAATTCCTCCTGTAGCTTCAAAATGACCTCAACATACTTCTCACCACTGAATGGTGTGCCTGCATCCACGAATGCCTTGCATGCTGGGAAATGTCAAAGGTTTGTTTGCGAGAGCTGGGCTTTCCATAACACAAGTTTTGTGGAGAATGCTCTCACGTTGCCATAGGCAGCACTGACAAGTTGCCCCTGGCCTTGTAACTTCTTGTTCAGTAGGGTTAGGGTTAGACTATGGTACATGCTGCTCAGTGGCTGATTGATCAGACCACTGTGAGAGCAAAATTTACTTAAATTTACTTATTTAAAACGAGTCAGATAAAGTGTCCTCATTTCAGATTAGTCCAATATGAAAGCGATTGATTTTGTCCATATGTTGTTTTCTGAGCGGAGAAAACAGCACACGTAAGTGTGCTACGTCTTTTAAAGGGGGAGCGCATTTTTAAATTTTAAAGGCGACGGTCAGTTGTTCTCTTATAGTGGTTAGAAGCTAAAAATCATGATTGTGATGAATGATTATTTTTTTACAGCATTAGTCTTTGTAATTGTCTCTGGTTTAGTATCTTCCTGCCTGCAGTCTGATCTGTCACGGCCGCTGCAGGTGATGTATGAATGAGATGAGTTGCAGGACGTGGCCGCGCTCCACGGATCGCCGTGAGCGCTGCCGCGTTCCCCCCTCTACTGTCGCCCCTCCGGGAGCCTATCTCCCCCCTCCCTCTCCGGTTGTGAGTTTCTGGCCAGTGTTGGCATTATAGTAACTTGGTATTCATTCTGTGAATAAAACCTGTTTAATTTCGACCTGCATGCCGCCTGCTCTGCGTAGCTCTCACTCTGGATTCAGTTCCACCGTACCATAACATGATCATCAGCTGTGTCTCAGTCTGTCTCCCTCTCTGCCTCCTCTTTCCTCAGTGCTGGTTGAGGAACATACAACAGCTAAACAGCTCATTCCACACATTAGACAGGAACAGACTGACAGAGCCACGGAAGAAATTAAAGTTATACTTTCCACCACTGTGATTTATGATGTAGCTGAGCCTGCTTGCTTGTTTGTCTGTCCCGCTAAGCAACAACGTAAGCTAATGTCGCGAGGTCGCAACAAGCCCGGCAGATGTCCCGCCCTCAAGAGCCATATACCCCACTGTGATTGGTAGGTTTGTTCAGCTCTGTGCACAACACTGCAAAGTGTCATTCATATCAAACTTGCGGACCGCACTAACATAAATCTTTCATATTAAGACGGGGGCCACAAACTATTGTCCCGCGGGCCGCGAGTTTGAGACCCCTGCTCTAGACCAGACTGGCTTGTAACTTATACAGGGGGAGCCCTCTAGGCACATTATTTAGAGAGATATAGACTGCTGAACATTGCCCCCCATGAAAAGTGCCTAATTTTCAAGGACCCTGAAGTCAATGTAGCACAGGTGGTAGAGATCTGCAAATTTGCACAGAAACTCATCTATCCTCTTACTATAGCCATGCAAAGTCCCAACTTCTAGCAATCACTGCATCATGCTCAATTTTAAACTCAAACTATGCCATTTTTGGTCGTCACGAATCTGAACATTACCTGTTAGGCATATATAGTGTGCATATTTATGCTGGTGTGTACAACTGGAGTTGGAAAAATAACTTCCACATTTTTTAGATAACTTGCAAGGGCTGAATTGTGCCCACTGAACTTCTGAATTTATTAGAATAAACATACCTACTTTCATTCAAGAAATTACAGAACAAATCATTTATTCTCGAAAATTTCCTGGATATACCTTATCTTGAAGAACAAAACTCTTTCAAGCCCTCTGTCACTACATAGGCAAGTATAATTATATTTAAAATACCTGCAATCAACTTTTCATAGAACACAGGATGAATTAAAGATATTATCATAAGGAGTAGGCCAGTAATGGCCTAGTTTGGGCTCAGTGCGTCAAGAGAAATCCCCCAGCAGCCTAGGCCTATAGCAGCATGACTAGGGGCAGAACAAAGGGACATCCAAGAGGGAGTCAGCTGTGCAAATGAAGACACAAGCCGAACCCCTCTGGGTCACCCAGTCAGCCCTAACTATAAGATTTGTCAAAAAGGAACGTTTTAAGCCTGGTCTTAAAAATAGAGAGGGTATCTGCCTCCCGAACCCAAACTGGGAGCAGGTTCCACAAGAGAGGCGCCTGATAACTGAAGGCTCTGCCTCCCATTCTATTTTTAGAAATTCTAGGAACAACAAGTAAGCCTGCAGTTTGAGAGCGAAGAGTTCTACTAGGATAATATGGTACTAACAGATCTTTAAGATATGATGGAGATTGGTTATAAAGAGCTTTATATGTCAGAAGAAGGATTTTAAATTAAATTCTGGATTTAACAGAAGTCAGTGAAGAGAAGCAAGTATAGGGGAAATATGATCTCTTTTGCTAACTCCTGTCAGTACTCTCGCAGCAGCGTTTTGGATCAACTGTAGATGTTTAAGAGAGCTATTTGGACAGCCTGATAATAAGGAATTGCAATAGTCAAGCCTGGAAGTAACAAAAGCATGAACTAATTTTTCTGCATCACTCTGAGACAGGATGTTCAGGTTGTTCAGGAAAATCAGGATGTTCCTGATTTTTACAATATTTCGCAGGTGAAAAAAGGAAGTCCTACAGACTTGCTTTATGTGTGAGTTAAAGGACATGTCCTGGTCAAAAATAACTCCAAGATTCCTCACATCAGTATTGGAGGCCAACGTGATGCCATCCAGAGTAACTATTTGCTTTGAAAGCGAGTTTCTAAGATGTTTGGGGCCAAATACAATGACTTCAGTTTTGTCTGAATTTAGCAGTAGGAAGTTAAAAGTCATCCAGGTTTTAATGTCCTTAAGACAATCTTGCAGTCTGGCTAACTGATCAGTTTCATCTGGCTTCATAGATAAATACAATTGTGTGTCATCTGCATAACAATGGAAGTTAATACAATGCATCCAGATGCTCTTTGTTTTCATGTCTGAATTCCTGTATTTCTTGGAGAATCATTTCCAAATTAACTTTGGATTTGTCAGTGCCTTTTGATTTTCTGACACCATCTTTAGCATTAGCATAGCTGCCAGTGGCTTGTGGCTCGTCTTCGGTGTCGAGCACATCGGCGGCAATTCTTTTACTTCTCTCTCGTGTTTCCATCATCTTACCCCGTTCGTGATGTGTAGTCAAGTCATTCCTAGATATTTCTATACCTTATGGGGTATTTATAAAATCTAATAGGAGGAGCGCGATTCTTAAGTTGCCATCAGGCTCGAGACCGGAACCGGAACCCCAAGGCTTATTTTAATACTCATTACTACCGAAACATTTCGGTCGGTGCCACTAAAGAACCGAAGTTCGGTACTCAGCCCTAGATGATACTGAGCGCTTCTTTCAGGAACATCTCTGTGTTAATATGCTTCATGGATAGTTAAGTTTGGGATGCATCGATCCACATCTTTTCACTTCTGATCTGATCCCGATACCTAAATTTGGATATCTGCCGATACAGATGCTATTCCGATTGCTCTGTTTGCTGTCATATTATTATTATCATTATTGTTGGTTTTATATGAGGCAGTAATAAACTCTTCTCTACAGGCAAGTATAATAATGATTTGTTGATGCTACAAGAGCCAGTATACTTAGTTTGTGCTCATCAGATGGCACAGGACTTTGCATTTTATTTCAAAAGAGGTAGTGTTCGAGAAGTTTACCGTATGTGTATCTGTCATGGATTTAATAAATATTGACAGTCAATTTGAAACCCTTAGATGCATTTTTCTCGCATGTAAATGCACCGCATCTGAAAATTGCCTGCATTTTGGGTGGTCACTAGCGGGCCTCTAAGTGGTCACATGACAGCTTTCAGCTTCACAATCTGGCAGATGCGTCAAAACGCACGGACCAGCAAGCCGTGCATTTCTTTCTGCAATCTGTTGTCTTCCTGGAGTGGGTCAGCTCGTTTGCATAAAGTAGACTGGACTCCTGCTTTATGCAAATTTGATGCAGCGTGCGGAAATCCAGCTTTCAGAAATACTTTTTGCTTAAGTGTTTTTGAAACAAAAGAGAAAATTTGCGGCCGAGCCACCATGTTGGTTCGACGCATCTGCCAGACTGTCAAGCTGAAAGAGTTGTGGTGACAATGTAGTGGCCGCTAGTGACCACCCACCATGCGAGCGATTTTCAGATGCGGTACGTTTACATGCAAGAAAAATGCATCGAGTGGACACGTACCTTCACAGTTGCATATTTGTTTTTACGATGGGATTTTTCCTGTTAAGAGGATTTCCTGTTTTCTGACTTTCTTTTCTGAGCTTATACTTATGCCGAGTTGCCTTTTGGGACACACATGCATACATTCGTACGTACCATATTTCCACACAGCTGACATGTGATGAAAAGCTGGCTAGCCACAGTGCTGCTCAATGCTCGTCGGCTAGCAAAGTGTGGAATGGATTTACTGAAAGGAGACGTGCCTCATTTGTCCGTGTGTCATTGAGACATGCTTCCGTTCAGGAAGTCCATTTCACATTTTGCAGACAGCTAGCAAAGCAGCCAGCAGGGAATTACTTGTGGAGGCATGTCAACAGACAACATTAAAGCACAGACATGGATCGGAAATCTCTGCAGGTTGGATCGGAAATTTCCGATCCATGAATTACGTTGGTATCGGAACCCGATGCTGATACTGGACTCCATCCCTAAGTTGAGTACTCAGTTATATACTGGAATGTTTTAGTGTTGTTCCGATACCATTTTTTTCCTTTCCGATCTGATCCGATACTTGGGCTTGAATACTCACTGATACCGATACCTAACCAATACCAAGGTGTATGAACAAAAAAATACTACAACTCATTCAACCTGTTTATGTCCTTTGCATTTTGGACAATTTTAAGATTCAAAACTAGTATAAAAAACAAAAACATATGACAGTATATTATTTGAATGAATGTTGTTTATTCTGTCATAAACAACTTGACAGTAACTTTATAAAAATAAAAAAGTTAACGTTTGTGCAACATTAATATCACGTATAATACTATTTTCTTCAACTTTATATCAAGTGTTTCAAATCAACATATAAGAGTGTCTACTCTAACAAAAAAAATTGAGAATTGTAATAATTCAAGTATGAAAAAGTGCAATAACAACTTGCAAATAGTTTTTTCACAAGGACCATAACCATAACCATATCCCTTCAGCCCACTCTGATTACTGTTGCGAGTCTCGGGTTCTGCGGCTGCCTCCATTCGTGGACTTTTCCTGGGGCTTTCTGTGGTGGTCTCAGTATCAGATGGCTCAGTCTTTTCCATCTCTTTTGTCAGGGCTTCCTTTGCATCTCTGATGTGATCAGTGCAGGAGAAGTATCTAAAAGCAACAAAACACAGAATTAAGAAACAATAAGAGCAAGATTATCCCCCAATATGTGTTCAAAGGCTTAAAGCCATACAGCTGTAATGTACTATGTTGCCTATGATTTGTTTGCTCGTAATCTTCTTAGAGTGTGGTCACAAAATAAGCACTACATGAATTTAACACATTACAGTATATTTAATTATGTGATTTGTACATTTTAAAATAAATTGTTGGCTTAACAAAAAAAGCAAATTATCATCAGGCAAATTAGAATAAGGATCGCTTCTCTGCTTTTTGCGGATGATGTGGTTTTGTTGGCATCCTCAGACCGTGACCTCCGGCACGCACTGGAGCGGTTTGCAGCCGAGTGTGAAGCGGCAGGGATGCGGATCAGCACCTCCAAGTCCGAGGCCATGGTTCTCTGCCGGAAACCGGTGGAGTGCTTCCTCCGGGTTGGGGGGGAGTTGCTTCCCCAAACGAAGGAGTTTAAGTATCTCGGGATCTTGTTCACGAGGGATGGGAAAATGGAGCGAGAGATGGACAGGCGGATTGGTGCGGCGTCGGCAGCAATGCGGGCGTTGTACCGAACCGTCGTGGTGAAGAGGGAGCTGAGCCGTAAGGCGAAGCTCTCGATTTACCAGTCCATCTACGTTCCAACCCTCACCTATGGTCATGAGCTTTGGGTAGTGACCGAAAGAACAAGATCGCGGATACAAGTGGCCGAAATGAGCTTCCTCCGTAGGGTGGCTGGGCTCAGCCTTAGAGATAGGGTGAGGAGCTCAGACATCCGGAGGGAGCTCGGAGTAGAGCCGCTGCTCCTTCGCATCGAAAGGAGCCAGTTGAGGTGGTTTGGCCACCTGATTCGGATGCCTCCAGGGAGACTTCCTCTGGAGGTTTTCCGAGCACGTCCGTCTGGGAGGAGACCCCGGGGCAGACCCAGAACTCGCTGGAGAGATTATATATCTCGTCTGGCCTGGGAACACCTCGGGATCCCCCAGGAAGAGCTGGAAAGCGTTGCTGGGGGGAGGGACGTCTGGAACGACCTGCTTCGCCTGCTGCCCCCGTGACCCGGCCCCGGATAAGCGGAGGAAAATGGATGGATGGATGGAATGGAAATTAGAATAAAATTTAATTATGAGCTAAAATTGAATAGACACTGTACCTGTCTTTAAAACGAGGGTCCAGGACAGTGGCAACTGCATACAGGGGCTCTTGCTCAAAACTTGAAATCGTCTGTTGACTGTTTCAAGTAGTGTTGATTTCATGGTTTTTATTCCTGAATTGTCATGGCACTCATGGGAAAGCAGCCATTTTAGAACAGTCACAGAAGGGATGACTTCAGACAGAGATGAGGCAGCGCAGCTTATCTCTTTGATAAGCTCTTCGAATGGGCTCAAAACAAGGACAGTTTTTTCCAAAAGAGACCACTGGTTAGGAGTCAGGCTCGCAGGGAGGTCGTATTCTGCTCCGTATGCGGAAATTGGCCGTTTCTGCTCCAATGCACTCTCCACCATATAGAAAGTACTGTTCCATCTGGTTGCAACGTCTTGTTGAAGACGTTTGCTGGGCATGTGTAAATCTTTCTGTATGTCTTCAAGACAACTTGCAAATAGTTTTTTCACAAGGACCATAACCATAACCATATCCCTTCAGCCCACTCTGACAACTATTTTTCTGCAGTTAGCCACAGCGTCACTGACGCTTCTCTGTGACAACAACCCCTTGTGAACCACCAGCTGCAGTGAGTGGGCAAAACATCCCAAACTAGACACGCCAAACTCTTTTCATGTTGCTAGCGTTGTCTCGCAGAATAACGTGAACACTGGAGTTCTTTATTTTCCACTTATCGAGCATCTCCCCAAGTGCCTCAGCAATGGCAAGGGCTGTATGTGATCCACAGAACTGGCTAGCATGCAACACGGCACTCTGACATGTAAAAGATGACGGCGTCTCCATATGCACCCAGTGAGATGTCAAGCTAAGTAAAGACAACGAGGAAATGTCACTGCTCCAAATGTCTGTAGTGAAGCTGACAGCTGGAACATCTTTAAGTTTGTCGGAAATGCACTTACTCACTGTCGTGTACAGTTTGGGGAGCGCTGTTTCTGAAATGTATTTGTGACCAGGCAAATTGTAGTGCGGCTCAATATACTCCATTAAGCGGCGGAATCCCACATTTTCGACCAGTGATAGTGGCTGGTCACTCAAGACAATAAACTCCACAATTTTATCGCTTATTCCGGTGGCACGTTGTGACTCTTTGGGAAACTTCTCTCTCCGTGTGAAAGAATCTTCTATAGTTTGTTGCTTCTGTCATTTGGTGTTAGCTTTGATGACTCTCTGGTGTTCTTCGGGGTGGTGCGCTTTCAAATGCTTTATCAAGTTGCTCGTGTTAAATGCCCCAACATGAGAGCCACCTCTCGAAACACCCTTTTTGCAAATCTGACATTTTGCAGTCTTACTTGTTGGTTGATCTAGGTGAATATACTGCCAAACAGCCGACATGCTTTACTGTAGCTACCGCTTGCAGCAAATTCCTGTCAAATCAGCGAAGAAGAACTGACTTCCTGTCATAGCAGCATTAGCAAAAGTAGCGGAGCCTGACTGCCCTTTCACAAGGTCTGATATTGTAATTTAATAGTCGCACTGGTGATTTGGTCTGTTTACTCGCCAATACCGGTACCTTAAAATAGCGCAATATCGGCGTGAAATCCGATGCCAGCATCGAATCGGAACAACACTAGAATGTTTATGCCTGGAAGAGGAGTAAAACACCTTGTTTTGTCTTGATCATTGTTGGTCAAGTGGACAGTATTAGAGCTTTTACTCTAGGATTTGGTGGTAGTTGATCAGACCCACAGCAATTTATAATTTGCTGGCACTCGATTGCTTGCCATGGCCCAGCAAGGTAAAATGAATCTTGTCACGTTGATGTTATGTTTGGGGTATGCTGGTTTGGATTTTACTGCAGTGCAGAGGCAGAACTATTGCCTGCAGCTACTCATCTAACCAGCTCACTCTGCCCTTTTTGTCCATGCTATTTTCTGAAAATTTTCTGACTTTCAGAAGTGTCAAAAAATTTTACAATATAGTTTATTTGCTGAATCTATTGAAGACATGACGGTGCTGTAAAGCTGGTTACACAGATTCACTGTGCTGGCAGTCCTGACTCAATGAAAAATCTGTTAAGATGATCAGATCTACATCACCTGGTATTTGCGGTTCTGTGAAACAATGGTTTGAAAATAACGTCCTCACTCTGTGCCGATTGTTCAGCTACACAATTGAGAGGAGGTTGGTCAAGCTCCAAGCCATCCTCAGACTCGGGTTTTTGTACATTCTGTCCTTGACTGCTGAGATCATCTCTGAGTGTGTGTGTGTGTGTGTGTGTGTGTGTGTGTGTGTGTGTGTGTGTGTGTGTGTGTGTGTGTGTGTGTGTGCACAGATATGTGGCTGTTCACTGACAGAGAAAAGGTGGGGGAGCAGGAACAAAACCTGGATCGAGTTTTGAGCAGGCAGGACAGATGTGCACCGGTAGTTAGGAGTCTACAAGCACAGCCTGCTCCGTGAAGCATTTTACCTGGGTACTTTCTCATTCATACTGATGAACCCAGTGACTGAAGAAGATTTTGTACTTTGTGGATTATTGCAAATAGGTAATTCCAAATGAAAGTCGTCAGTGTAATCCAAAACTATATAAACCTGTAAGTAAAAGTTTGCATACACTTGTAAAGACCTTGTATATCATGGCAGTCTTGAGTTTCCCATGACTCCTATAACTCTTAATTTTCTTTGATTGAATTGTTGTAATGCGTGCCTTTGTCAAAAAGAACAATTGTGCATTTTGGTTATTTCACAAAGATCAGCTTGAACCCCACTTGCTGAGAACTGCCGGCGGCCTAAAATTTGCAAGTTTGTGGACTGTCCGCATTACAAGCGTACCAACTGCACATGTGCCAGGAAACCAAATGTTGCTTCAAATATATGCTTGTTTGTGAGGAGAGACTGGGAGGACATTGTCTGCCATCTACACCTTTTATAATTCATCATAAGAGTTGTAACTGAAGTAGTCACTGACAGACTTTCACTGTGATTTGATTTGTATATGCTGTCACAGTGGGAAGATTCAAATTCACCAGAAATTATGTTCTGCCTGTCTACCTCAGGAATGATCGCATTCAGACGTTGCTTTAGCCCTGTCTGTGAGAAGCTGCTGTATCCTGTAAAAAGTAAGAACCAAGTCACAAGCCACCAGCCTTTCAGAACCTTCCATGGGAACCCCACATTATTGGCCCTTACGTCCGCCTGCTACATCTCCCATAGTGTTGTTACCAAAGAACTCCCCAAAGGCTCACACATCTAATTTTTGCTCTGGGAAGTCAAGGACGAGAAGCAGTAAGGTTTTGCTCAGAAGTGTTGTGCACAGCAGCATGTAGAATATGTTCTTCATGCTGAAACGTCATCTTGGACAAGTGCTTCCACTCATTTGTCTCCTTTAACAAGTCCAGGAAGGTAATTGCAACTCCAAAGGGGATTTCAGGAAGTAACATCCTATAATGGAGCTTGAAATTTTGTTGTGAGCCAATAACGGGTTGAGCTCAGTGTTTCCCCTCCCATATAACCAGCAAGGCGGCCCGCCTCGTCGGTATAGGCCACCGCCTCATTAAAATTCTGCCGACATTGCCGCCTCACCGCTCCACGGCAAAAAAAAAAAAAAAACCCGCCGGACTGACGAGACCGTCCGCGGGGGGGTGGGGGAGTGGTGCGCAGCTGCGGCGGAGACGGCCCGATAGTATATATAATTCCCGCACACCCCCCCCCCCTTCAACAACTTTCAGCTGAAAGTGACCCCATCACCTCACAGCCATTTCAACCCAGGGGAAACACTGGAGCTGTAGATGATGTTGCACACACTGATGTTTCAATCTGCAACTTAAATTTTCTCTTTAAGTGCCTTCAGTATCTTTCTTTTTAACTGCAATGATAAAGCACTGCAAATTTCTTACTGTTCTGATTTTCATCACTGTTGTATTTCTTCTCTATAGCAAAGGTTCGTGGGTGCAATAACTTAAAGCTGCTGTCCGGAGTTTCCGTTTGTTTTCAATCTATGTATCATTTTTTTAACAAAGCTTAAATGTGTTAGTCTAGTTCGATACTATAATATAAAGTTAGAATAACGCGATATGAAAATTTATTCCTGAGCTCCGCCTTTCTCTCATAGACCCCCATGTTATTCCAAAAAGCGCCGGTTGCTGCCGACCAATCAAGTTCGAGCTTCAGCTTTGTCATGCTGTCAATCAACGGTTACGCGCACAGCAAGCAAGCCCATGCAGAGGTGGGCGAGCTACGCACTACGCAACCGCGCGCACATTTGTTTTGCTTGTGGAGGAGAGAGCATCAGGGCTCAGCAACTTCCAGAAAAGTTACCAATCCCACGGCTTGTCAGGCCAAGAGACTGCAGGACGTTTTTTGGCTCGGGGTGCTCGCGTCGCTCCCCGACCACGGCCCTCCATCGCCCGGCTGACGGCTTCGTTTAGATGCCCGACCTCTGGAGGAAGATGTTGGGGCGTCTGGGACATACTCTTCGTCAGAGGAGTCATGCAATTCTGAACTCTAGATAGAAATAAATAAACAATGTAACACATATACACGCGTAAATGCACTAAGTTTGATAAACAACGTCATTGAGAGGGATACACGAGTGTAATCACATATTGAAACTTTACTCGTTCGTCCTAGCAGATTCATGTTATTTTGGTATTAGGACAAGTTAGACTCAATACAGCATTCTAACGTAATTCCTTTATTATTTACTAAATGTACTAAATGTAGAAGAGGGGAAAACAGCAAAACAGGCAAGATGCTGCAGCACTCCGGGCACTTCTCTCATGTACTGCGCGCGTGCACAAATAAAGGGGCGAAATCAGAGGGAGGGAGGGTGGGACCACCAGTGTTTTGGGAGACGCTGCGATGCAAACTCCGGACAGCAGCTTTAACTTGCTGTAAGTTCAACATTAGTAATTAAAAGTAGCTCAATTACTGACGTTCTTTTCCCAAAAAGCCTTTGCTGACACCCAGTGCATGAAGCACCAGCCGAGCTTTTTCTCTCTTTATTCTGATACGGTGTGCCCTATATGTGCTGGTACTAGTGCCGTATTTTTATTTTATTTTTTTCGTTATTGTTGACATGTCTGTAGGTATTAACTGAACTTGGACTATATTTGTTGTCAGGTTAATTAAAACCAAGAACTGCACTAAATGTTGAGTCAATGACGTTCATGTATGAATAAATACAATTACGAGTGGAAACATTGAACTTTGTAAAGAAACATGATTAAATGTGGATCTGTTGCGTCATGGCCAATACTTGATCTGCTATAAAAAGTCTGTACTGGTGCCAGTATCATTCTGGAGTCTCCGATTGATGTGCCCCTGTTTGTCAGGAAAGGTACCATGATCCATCAAAATGAGGAATGAAACTAGCTTTACAATGCTTTAAGGACCAGTGGAGTAAGTGATGTTCAAACTCAAATATTTGGAATCTGCTCAGTCATCAGCTTATTAATTATTAATTCAAGGAATTGATTGATCAAAGGTGCACTGGCATGCAAACAGCCATGCTTTTCCTAAAATTGCAAACATAAGGATCAGTGGTTTGATTCTAATTCCATTTTTCCTATCCCTCCAGGTGCTAACACGAGATGGAAAACCAGAGGAATGGACACAGAAGGATGTGTTCTGAAGGCCAACGTGTTGAGTGAAGATAAGAATTGCCACATGGAGACCAGTGTTATCGATGTCTGGATAAAGTTTTACAAGTACTTGCAGGTGGAAAAGTGATGCCATCAGCACACGGACAAAACCATTTCATCATGGAAAAGCAGAGATCAGTGAACAGTGTTGGTTCAGCACAGTTGGGTGGAGAAGCATGCACCTTCATCTGCACTGAGTGTGGTGATGGGTTCAGTCAGTACTCTAATGTGTTGGCCCACATGGCCATTCATGGACCTTTGGAATCGTTTTCCTTTGATGGCTCATCCAATGGATTTGAAATCCCTCGAGAATATGTGCTACAAGAAAATGGCACACTGACAGTTGTAAATGGTTTAGCGCAGTCTCATTCTTCTGTGAAACCATTATCTCCTGGAGTGTTGCCGTCACATTTTTCATCACCAGTCAAACCAGTATCTCCAACTCCAAAGCTGCAGCCTTCTCCTTACAGAGATGTGTTCAGGCCAAGGCCATCAGACTCAAACTTGGACAAGTCTCGCCAGGGCCATTACCGTTGTGAAATATGCAACAGATCCTTCAACAGTCTGCAGAGTTTACATCGTCACCAGCAGTATCGAAACACAGAGCGAGGTTACAAGTGCACTTTGTGCTGTAAGATCTTTGAGGATAGACAGGACCTTAAGAAACACCTCCAAGACCATGTCAATGAAAGATTTCACTGCTGTGGTCAGTGTGGTAAACGATTCCTGAAAGTGGATGCACTGAATGCTCATCAAAAAGAAAATCACCCCTCGACCAAGGCTACAGCTTTGGGTAAATCAGAGGTTAAGCAGGAAAAAAAGCAGGAGAAAACATATCCTTGTAGGAAATGCAAATTGAATTTTTTTTGGATGTCAGATTTCCAGACACATTCACTGTATCATTGCAAGGGAAAAGAGCCCGATGCTTTCATTGCACCTGAAATAGAAATTGAAGTGAATACTAAGAACTTTGATGACATTCAACTTGAAAACTGCCACAGCAATGGAACATCTGCTGATATTAAGAATGGGGACAGCAAAATCTTTAGGGACAATAGCAGTGAGATTGATGCTGAATACTCTTTCACACCATACAGATGTGGTTTGTGTGGAGATCGTTTCCAAAAGTTGGCAGCTCTAAAGGAGCATCATCTCACACATCAGACTCAGGAGGAAATAGATCAGCTGAATCAAGAATCCCAAAGAACTTTTAAGCGAAGGGTGCCACCAAAAGGCAAGCGTAAAAGAGCCAGTAATCCAAATGGAAAGCTGCATCCCTGCAAACACTGCCATCGTGTCTTCAATCATTCTAGTAGTTTATCTCGGCATATGAGATACCATAAAGGCACAATGCACACCTGTGTGTTTTGTGGTAGACATTTTCCTCAGCGCTGTGATTTGAGAAGGCATGTAGTCATGTACCACAAAGCTGAACTGGACAAGAAACCAGTTTTGAAGCACTTATATGCATCTTCAAATGGGCCTCTTCCTAGATCTCTTGATGATGATAAAATCACAGGTCTTGTTGAGGAGAACACCAAAAGCTCCTCTGACAACGAGCAAGTAGCGTCACCAGAACAGCAAGCAAAAGAGAAGCAATCAGGAAAAGCAGGTCGAGTTAACTACAAGTGTCAGGAGTGCGGAAAGAGATTTGGGTTGTTATGTGTGTACCAACGGCACTTGCGCTATCACAAAAAGGAACCCAACAAGTGTCCTCAGTGTCCAGCTCAGTTTAGGACTTCCTCGTCCCTTGAGCTTCATCTTCAAAAGCACCCAACCACGGGACAAGAAGATAATGTTGGTCAGGCATCTCATGGCACTGATATGAGTGGGGACCCTGCCTTGGAAAAGGATAATGCAGAGGACATAGAGGATGACTATATGGACCAAACTCAACATGACAAAAAAAATTCCTCAGAGGTTCTTTACGAATGCACCGAGTGCACTGAGACATTTTCGTGCTTGGAGATGTTTCTTCAACACCAGACTTCTCATGGCTCAGAAAACAATTAAGCAAATGCCAAATGAACAATAAAAAAGGACACAACTTTGTCATGGGTAAAATGCACATTTAAACCCGGTGTTCTCCCATGTCATATGGTGCAGCTAACGTGAATGTCCCACCACTTAACTAGGTAGGGTAAATAAGTTGCTTTTTGATGTATTTTTCAATGGCTACTGTTGATGTAATGCTGTTACTGTAAATCACGTTGCTGCATTTTTCATCCTGTTTTACATAGAATAATGGGATTTTTGAGAGTACTTTAAATCTGTCGTGTGTATTTCTCGATTTTGAAAGGATAGCATTGTCACACTTTAGATTGACTGTGCCATTAAAATTGTACAAATGATTTAATGTCCTCTTAGTTTTGCTGTGACTCCATTTTTTTACTCCTATTTGGCTATAGGTGTATATTTTTGTTCCTTCAATGTGTCATCTAGGTTTATAATTTCAATTATACTTGACGGCGACATAGAAACTGAGGGAAAATGTGGGAGTATGTAGGCAGCATTTGTTGTTGGCACACAATTTTTACTTACCTGTCTGTCCCACCTTTTTATCTTTTAATATTATGGCTTCTCAGAAGAGCATTCTGGTTTCTAAAGTCCTCATTTTACTTTTATTGACTTCTCTTTCATACTGCAGTTGGTTAATTACAACATACCGAAATAATATCACACCATTTTAAGAGCCGTGATCAGTGATGACATTTATGCCTTTCTATTAAAAATGTTACACATTTTAAATAATAGTATTCAGTGTCTGTAGTTCCTCCTACTGATGCAACTCTGTTATTTATCTGCATGTGGTCAGAGAGCTGGCAATGCTGTAGGAGATCCAGTGGCCTGTCTGTCTTGATTGCCAACCACAGTACAATTGTGGACAAGAAAACCTTATTCTTAAGGAGTCACTCTTAAAGACTGATTTGGAGACATGCCCATTTAATTGCTGAAATAAAATTTTATACTTCAAAAAAAGTCAGTTCTTATCCTCTGTATGAAGTTAATACTATGCATGTGTGATGGGCAGAATCACAGATAACATGATCTGCTTTCATAACACTGTCCTGGTATCACAGGTGGGACATTAAATACCAAATCAAGTCAAAAACTTGAGCTTGACAATCATTAGCCCCAAATTATATGGCTGTACCCTTAAGTGTTAGTGTTGGTGATAGTGGGTTCACATTTTGGTGGTTCTAGATAAAAGGTCATGTCATTCATATATCACTTTTAAACATTTTCTGGTGACAAATCTCATACTAGGAAGACAGCTAGACTGATTGGAAAAATCATCAACTGCTGCTATTTAGTCAAAGAAAAAGTTGTAAACTCTTAGCAGCCAGTACCTCCTGCAGTGAGCTGACAAATCTCATCTTAAAGCAGGAATCTAAAAATTCAAATTGTAGTTTATATTTAATTATCTCACTTGTGGAATGGCGCAATCCAGTTTAAGCAAGTTAATGTAGGCCTGAATACTTCTTGAATTTGTGTGGATATAAATGTCTGGATCTTCAGGTTTCTCTGCAAAGCAGAAGTGGGTGTGTGCCCTAGCCCTCTGGCAAGATCATGCAGTGAATCAAAGTTTTACTACTATTATCGCAATATCCACAGAGTGCTCACATAACTCGCCCTTCCTTGTAACATGTATTAGCATGCATGTGAAATGTCTCCAGTGCATTTCTGTTAACTGTGTATCTTGTTTACCATTGATTACTTCCTTGGTCCCATTGTTGCATCCAGAGGGCAGGCTTCTTGCCCTTTATACATTAGGCCCCACTAGCACTTTACTTAATCTATGCAGAGTCAAAAAGACAGTTTTCAGAACACCCTGAAAAGATTTCTGAAGTGGAAGCTGCAACAGCTGTTAACGACAGACACCAGCACTAGGCTAAATCGCTAAGCTGTGAATTTCAACTGTCGGTCACTAAATACATCTCCCTGAACAAGCCAGGGAAAAAGACTGCTATTCCTTTATAGCTTCATTCTATAAGCATGACTCGCATATTGTATACCTAGACCGTGCTGGATGGACTTCTGTGTTTTCTGATTGATTCCAGGATGCGTTTTATATTTTCCATGCAGTCTTTCTGATTAGTTCTTGGACAGAGTGGTCAACAATGGCTGTTTTTTTTTTTTCCAAGACATTTCTGAGTAACACTTTCTGTCTCCCAGCCTTCTTCTCATCACATCTATATCCAACCAACTCATCGCTTTGTACACATCTATATGTTATAAACCTCTTTGGAAACACTTCTGCATTGCTTCCAAGATGAAATGAAGACCCAGCTACTTATAATGGCAATTTGGATTTCACCTCTGGGGATGGAAATCTTGAACAGATGTGACACATGGGATCCTGTCCTTGTGAACGGGTCATAGGAAGACCAACTGCTGTTAGGATGGCTAGTGAGTGACTGTTTGCAGAACCACACCAGAAAGAGTTTGCCAAAAACATGCAGGAAGGTAACTTTTTATGTCTTGCTGTAAAGTTTGGTAGGTCTTTACACCAAATAAGTAAGTTTCACCAATGCTTCTTCAAATATTTGTTGGGAAATCATACAGGCTGTACTTCTGTTAAACATTGATTGTGTAGGTCAGGAGGATTTAACCTGCGTCTCCATATTTCCATCAGAACTCGTGTGTCACAAAGGGATTAGTAAGGTAGACAAGAGTGAAGAGTTTTGTTTGTCATCTGGAAAGTGACACCTGTGTATTATTAGACAATTTTCAACTGCAGGAACTTGTGGGCTCTCTCTCTGGAGAGAATAAAAAGTACCATCTCCTCAATAGGCACTTCTGACCAGTCCTTAAACATTACTATGCAGTTCTCACCTTGATTGGTTACACTCAGAGAGTCATTGTCTGCCCTCTGGATGTTCTCATCAAGTAGCAGTCATCTTTGTAATATTGCAATCTCAAACATAGAATTCGCCATAAGGGTAAAAGCAGCAAACTCCATTTTTCTATGTTATCGTAGAACTTGACTTGTGTCTAATAACCGCCATTTGTTGTGATTTTAACGCAGTCCGAGTTCACGTTTTGGCCAAATCCATCAAGTCCTAGACTCAATTCGAAACCAAAGGACAGAAATGGCAGAATCCAGGGCCGGTCCTAAAACTGCCACCTCATGCCTACCCCAGGTTCCTGCAGTGGAAAGTTTTCTTAGTAGTTAATTGCATACCTTCCTAGCATGTTTCCTAGTTCCACATACTTTGGTTTCCATATCGTGATCGACTACCGTGCGTATATGTTGGACTCAGGATGAAAATTTAGGTAACATGAAACAGCAAAGGTGATTTGCTGTCTCGCATAATTAGGTGGTCGGTAATTAGATTCTGAGTATAACACAGACCTGTACAAAGTCAATAGATCCTATAATTACCTGTGTATTACTGGTCTATGAATAAGGAAATTACCATTAATGTTTGGCCATCCAAACAGGAACCTTGCCTAATGACTCCTCTGTCTGCTGTTGCATGACATCTGTATATGTCATGATTCTTATCTCTGTGCATGTAAGGTCAACCGTCTTTACAAACAGATATGTTCACTACAAGGGAAAATTTGTCCACTGCACATTTTGGCAAGACTCAGTGGTACAGCATCTTTAAGAATCTCTTCACATGTCACTATTAAGAGGTTAATATCAAATAAAACTCCTCAGCAACATCTTGATGAACATGGAAACGGGCCCAAGGCGCTGGCCTGTCCTTCAAACACCCAAGATGTCACTTTGCAACCCACAGGATCCACTACCAATATTCCAGTGCCAGACACCACATGACACCCCTAGAGGTCCTGTGTTCATGCTCCGGCAGGTCACATTTTGGCTTCATTTTTGAGGCACTGTCATGTCGTCTTTCATCAATCACTGGCCAGACCAGTCTATGACACTGCAACCACCACACAGTCCTTCAGCAGCTTCCCCCCAACTAATGTGGGTCGACGGTTGGACATCCCAGAGGTTCCCCTCTTTGGTGCCTGCTATGAGTGATACAGAGGAATTTCTGACGCTTTCTGGTTCATAGTTCTGTTACTGCCAAATGTATACTGATCAGCCACAACATTAAAACCACCCGCCTTACATTTTGTACATGCCAGCAAGACAGTTGTAGCCCATCATTTTAAGGACACATGACCACTGGAGGTGTCCTATGACATCTGACACCAGGATGTTTGGCAGTGGATCCTTTAAGTCCCATCGGCTGCGAGATGGGGCTATGTGGATCTGGGTATTTTGGAATGGTATTTTTGTTTGGCAACAGTGTTTTAGAGGGTGCTACATGTCCGAGTAATGTCTATGTGGTGAAGAACTTGGATTCAGTAACCCAAGTTAAGAAAGAAAGCACTAAATCCTGGGGAAAGTAGAACACTCAGGTGAGCTTAAAAGTTAAAAACATTACAATAGGAAAGGAGTTTAGCGCCCACTCTAAACTGTGTCAGAGGATGCACTGTGGTGACGGGGTGGAAACATGATATTGGTGTCTTGCCTCCTGCTTGGTCAAAATGTGAGCTCACAGACTGTCTTGCACTGCAACTTTAAACCTACTGACAGGTGATCATCTCATTACATTTAAATGTTGTTCAAGGATACTTTAACCCTTGTGGATGTGACACGTATCACCTGCTTAAACATTGTAAACCAAACATTCTCCCCATGACAAGCACCTGAGGCCCCCAGTATTGACCTCCCACCAAAAGGACAGTGTGGCTTGCCACTCCCTGAAAACTTCTAAATAATAGCTTAGGGAGCACGACCAAGAGGCCAAAGCATTGACTTAACCTCCAAACAGCCAAGATGCCAATCCAATTGAGCGTCATCAGGATGCGGCAAAATGTGCCAGATCTATGGAGGCCCAACCTTGCACCCGACAGGAAAAAGGATCCAACATCCCAGTGCCCCAAACCACATGACACCCCTAGAGGTTCTATGTTCATGCCCCGACAGACCAAAGCCATTTTGGCACACTATGGGGACCTGCACAGTATTACGTAGACCTTCTATTGTTATGGCTGAGCGGTGTCAGTACTTTTTTCTGACAGGTTGATTGTGCCATTTGTTTATCTTGAGCTCATTTTGATACCATTTCTCCAACCCAATCACTCTTGTTCAGACTCAGGCTGCAAATGACATAACTAAGTGCAAGATGGCAGTGCCCATACTTTGGCTTCACTTCTGAAGATCTGTCATGTTATCTTTCATCTACACGTACAGTGTTCAGTGTAGACAAGTATTTACCAATCGATACTTTAAGAGGAACCATGTAGTACATGCCAACATGGTGACCAACTTCTTCCTATTAAACTCGCTCACCAGACAGATATGCCGAAATGGTCTCCTGGCTCAGAGAGCATGTGCATCAGTGTCCTTCTCTCAATGAGGGGGTTGAGAGCATTCATGTTGGAGACTTCCTCCAGCCAAAGCAGCTGATTTTCTGATGAGCCACTGCAAACATAAATGGTATAAAACAATTAAACATTTTATTGCACTAAATGGATCAAACTGAAAAAAAAACTGAAGTCCTTGTCATGCTCAGAAAATGTATTTATTATTTTTTTGCTGATTATTTTCTGACGGCAGTGAACAGGGAAAGACTTTTTAGGCTGGTGAGCGCCACATGATGCTGCAATACCAAGTGTGACCTCTCGGCCAGAAGTGCCTCACATTCCAGTGTTGTTTGTAGTTTGCTCCACATTACTTACTCTCATAGTACCTAATCATTGATCAACAGCTGATTGCTCACTTTTGTAACTCACATTGATTAGGAAATCCTCCTTTAATGTAAAACTTTTGGGCTTAAGAGGGCTAATATGGTGAGCAGACACTCAATGATTGTTTGACCTTCCCACCACCACCTATTCCCCATGCGGTCCATCAATGTCGGAATTGGGGCGAGGTCTAGAACTCCAAAAACTGTAGATTTCCAACACCGACAATACGACAACCCTGCCCTCTTTTGGCCAGATGTGTAGAAGTGAGACAACAGGCAAGGTTCACATTTCCCTCCCAAGCTCCCTTGGTACTTCCCTCATTTTGAATGCGTACAAACAAATGCAACACAATGAAAGATTTTCTAGAGAGTCTGAAAGTCAACATTATTGCCTCTTTTTGATCCTTTTACCATCTTGCCTTTTCTTTTTGACCTGTTTGCATGTCTGTTAGGGAGCAGCTGCAATCACTTTTGCCTTTGGACATTGCTCATATGTCCTAGTTCAACTATTTTTTCCCCCCAAACATATCCCCAGATGAAACATTGAATCTTGCAGAGACTACTTCTTTCAGGCTGACTGGTCACATGTGAAGTTACACTGACAGCAGGCAAGAGCTGTAGAGTGAGTGTGGGATTTCTACCATTGCAGGCAAGTTCAGTGTACAGCTTGTGCAGTCAATGTAACTTTGATGCATTTTTATTCTGCAAATGTATTAATGCCATATAAGACAAAATAGCCCCTCACAGTATTATAGGCTACAGGCCAAGAGAAGCATTCATGGAGCAAACCTTGATATTACGGATGCACTCGGATTATGTCATCAGATAGTCCAGACCTGTTTATTTTATTGCAAGCTCCAATACATGGATGGACTCTAAAGGAAAAAAAAAGAACTGATCAGTTCTATCAGTGGACCTTTTTCCCCCTTGCTCCTTTGGGTGAGGGATTTAAAATTTGAGTGTTTAAATGGGTTATACTTGGTCAGAGAGGGGTTTCATACTGATTTGCATAATTCTGTAGTACATATTCAATTGAATCTAATAAATTATTGCCTATATACACAATCTGAGGTAAAAGCACAAATAGCATGACAGGTACATGAGTGCACCAGTACCAGAGGCAAAGACTGGTCACAGAATATCAAACATGTCCACAAGTTACTGATCATCCATGCAGGTTTTGGGAATTTTTTTTCTTTTCTTTTCTACAGCAATGTGTTCCCCCCTCCCATGGGAACTGGTTCTTGTGAGCCTCCTCGGCCAAAGGGGTTTTCTAGTGGACCAGCACAAGAAGAGGTGGCGCCATTTTGTAGCAAGTCTTGCACACAAAATGGTTGTATGGAACTTATTAACCCTTTAAATACCAACCAGGGCTGAGGTGCAGGCATGTCTGCTCGAGTGCCCACATAACTTTGATGTTACTTGTGCAGCAGCAGCAGCACAGAGGTAGTGAAACTGCAAATGGGAGCACCGAAACCCCGCTGAGGACTTCACAGATCGGCGCAGTTACTGTCAGCACGAGCAGCACCGCCTGAGCCTGAACAGGAGCAGCTGCAGGGACTCCACCGCGGCGCGTCCATGATACCGCCCCGTCCGGCTGCAGCGGGGACAGCCACGAAGCGGGGAGGGGGCGGGCTCTTCTGGAGTCCCTGCACCTTGTTATTGGTTGTGAGCCGATAGTTGTGTAACGTGCGCACAATTTCGGGCACATTGTCCGTAAATGCGCAAATAAAGATAATGGAGGCGGTTCTGAATCAAGCATCGCTCTTCGGTACACACCAAGCCGGCTAGTGCCGAATAAGACGACGATGTTTTTTTTGTTTGAACAAGTCCTAACGGTTCACAGTCCAGGAAAAAAGGGAAAAGAGATCCCTTGACGGCGAAGACGGAAGACATTAGCAAGGAGGACAATCGCTTTCTCTTTATCCTGGCACAGAAAGCCGAGGCGTAATGTCGCCAAGCGGAGTCTATTGAGTTATTGTTGAGCTACGAGACAGAATATATAGCCAGTAACGGAAACCTGGAGGTGACGAGAGCAACACGGATCCCGTATCTGGTGAGTGGTTCTGCTCAAGACCAGCTGCGGAGAAGCCATTAGCTGTTGAGTATCAATGCTAGCAAGCATCGTGCTAGTTGCTAGCTAGCTGGCTCAGGGGCTAGCTAGCTAGCTGGCATCAGATCATTAGCTAACGTCAGTTCAAAATTAACAAACACGTGGCTGGAGTCACAAACCGGTCCGCTTCTGTGCTTGTTTATGTTCCTATATATCTAACTGTAACCTACCGTTCTGTTTTGGTCCGCTGTTCCCTGTGCAGCTTGGATTAAACCACATCATCTCGCAGTAATGCAATCAGACCAGAGCAGCACACAGCTTCCAGGTGCTCTGACAATGCCGAACGATGTGATAATTATTAGATGCAGCTTCACAGTTAAATGCCACATATTCTGCCTTTACAAAGCACGAAATGTCCAGTTTTTTGTTAAAACATCCACAAGTTCAGCTGCATGTTTATTACTGAGGTAACAGTGGTGATGTTGGAGTGCACTGTCTTATATTGAAGTGTCTTTCTAGTATTCCTCCTGTTTGTGCATCCTCAATATCAAAGTTAAATTAAAACTTCTGTGACCGTTTCGATCTAAACACAACATAGTCATCTTTGTAAAGTTCTAATTTATGGCTGAGCAGTTGTTTGATTGCATTCGTATTAGAAGTGCAGTTGTTAAATATTTTGTGAATTACATTGGAAATGTGGTGAAATAGTAGATTGATACCCAATAAAAATGAAAAACAGAAGTTTTGTTCCAGCTTTATAGAATGATTACAATGCCATTCAAAGAAAGTAATTAATGAAAACTAAGGAATGAGAAGTATCCTGTAGCCAGGATAGACTTTTGTTCACCTTTTTATTTTAAGTTTAAATCAAAAGTCAATTAACCTACATTATGTGTTGCAATCTGTGGATTTTGCAAATGTTCTGTGGTGAGTGTTTGGTCTGATTTTCCCAGCTTTGGCTTAAGCTAGGAGAGGTTATTTTTGCTGGTTGTATTTCAGATTTTTGCATCTTTTAGAAAAATAATGACTGCACCCCTGTCACAGTACTCAGTGAGTTTTGCTGTATGCTACAGTTTGCTAGACACAGTGGAAAGTGATATGCATAGTGCTTGCTTTCTTATGCATGTATATAGGCAGGTGACAAGTTTTAGGAAAAATGAAACCTAAACTTTTCCAGTGAACAGGTTTGACTCTGTCATACAATGGAGGGCATTTTGCTGGCGTGATTTGGGCCCACAAGTCCCTTCAGAGGAAACAATGTCTGCAAATCAATGCAAAGTTGTACTGAGTGATCACCTCAGTAATAATCGGAGAAAGTAATTGATTTCAAATCCAAAAACAATCATGGTTTGACACATTGTAATTAGCAAATGTCCAAGGCTGCAGTTTAGGATGTATGATATGTAGTGTGTCTGAAGTGGGTTTATATTGTCATTGGTTCTACAAATTCATGCCACCCTTCTGGTGCGACGGTTGTATATTTGATGGGGCCTCATATGCATATAGTGCTTATTCCATTGAAAGGTGTCATAAAAGGAAAATATTGCAAATCCAGTTGCAGTGTCTGTCAGAAAAATTGCAAATAATTCTTTACCCCAGATCATTGAGCCCTCCTACATAGGGCACAGGGGTCAGTGAATGGGTTTAGGGGGGAAATTTTGTGAACCGTGAGGTGGTCACCAGATCTCAACCCAGTTAAACAAGTGTGGGAGATTTTAGAGTCTCGTGCTAGATGGCATTTTCCCCTGCTATCATATACACACGTGGACAAAATTGTTGGTACCCCTCAGTTAAAGAAGGAAAAACCCACAATTCTCACTGAAATCACTTGAAACTCACAAAAGTAACAATAAATAAAAATTTATTGAAAATTAAATAATCAAAATCAGCCATCACTTTTGAATTGTTGATTAACATAATTATTTAAAAAAACAAACTAATGAAATAGGGCTGGACAAAAATGATGGTACCCATAACTTAATATTTTGTTGCACAACCTTTTGAGGCAATCGCTGCAATTAAACGATTTCTGTATTTGTCAATGAGCGTTCTGCAGCTGTCAACAGGTATTTTGGCCCACTCCTCATGAGCAAACAGCTCCAGTTGTCTCAGGTTTGATGGGTGTCTTCTCCAAATGGCATGTTTCAGCTCCTTCCACATATGTTCAATGGGATTCAGATCTGGGCTCATAGAAGGCCACTTTAGAATAGTCCAACGCTTTTCTCTCAGCCATTCTTGGGTGTTTTTGGCTGTGTGTTTTGGATCGTTGTCCTGTTGGAAGACCCATGACCTGCGACTGAGACCAAGCTTTCTGACACTAGGCAGCACATTTCTCTCCAGAATGCCTTGATAGTCTTCAGATTTCATCGTACCTTGCACACTTTCAAGACACCCTGTGCCAGATGCAGCAAAGCAGCCCCAAAACATTACTGAGCCTCCTCCATGTTTCACCGTAGGGACAGTGTTCTTTTCTTCGTATGCTTGGTTTTTGAGTCTATGAACATAGAGTTGATGTGCCTTACCAAAAAGCTCCAGTTTGGTCTCATCTGTCCAAAGGACATTCTCCCAGAAGCTTTGTGGCTTGTCAACATGCATTTTTGCAAATTCCAGTCTGGCTTTTTTATGAGTTTTTTTCAGCAGTGGTGTCCTCCTTGGTCGTCTCCCATGAAGTCCACTTTGGCTCAAACAACGACGAATGGTGCGATCTGACACTGATGTACCTTGGCCTTGGAGTTCACCTTTAATTTCTTTGGAGGTTGCTCTGGGCTCTTTGGATACAATTCCAACGATCCGTCTCTTCAATTTGTCATCAATTTTCCTCTTGCGGCCACGTCCAGGGAGGTTGGCTACTGTCCCGTGGGTCTTGAACTTCTGAATAATATGAGCCACTGTTGTCACAGGAACTTCAAGCTGTTTAGAGATGGTCTTATAGCCTTTACCTTTAAGATGTTTGTCTATCATTTTTTTTCGGATGTCCTGGGACAATTCTCTCCTTCGCTTTCTGTTGTCCATGTTCAGTGTGGTACACACCTTTTCACCAAACAGCAGGGTGACTACTTGTCTCCCTTTAAATAGGCAGACTGACTGATTATGAGTTTGGAAACACCTGTGATGTCAATTAAATGACACACCTGAGTTAATCATGTCACTCTGGTCAAATAGTTTTCAATCTTTTATAGAGGTACCATCATTTTTGTCCAGGCCTGTTTCATTAGTTTGTTTTTTTAAATAATTATGTTAATCAACAATTCAAAAGTAATGGCTGTTTTTGATTATTTAATTTTCAATAAATTTTTATTTATTGTTACTTTTGTGAGTTTCAAGTGATTTCAGTGAGAATTGTGGGTTTTTCCTTCTTTAACTGAGGGGTACCAACAATTTTGTCCACATGTGTAAACGCCAAATTGGGGAATTTATTTTGGAAGAATGATATTTCATCTCTGTCTAATAGACTTGTAGATACTTGCAGAATCACTGTTGGAGGCTTGTTGAAGCTGTTGTGATGACTTTTTTTCTTGTTTTTTTTTCCTTTAAAATGTCACTTGTCTGTAGCGCTCACTCAGACTATTGATCAGTCTGTCATAAGGTGATAAATGAAGTCTATATCATCACGTTAAACACAAATTCTATTGTTTAGTACATCTTTGAATGTGCCTGGGAACATGTTTCCTTCTTCTGGAATATACCTCACCACCTTAAGGGGTTTTCCAGTCATGCAGATTGCATCATTATTTGTTATTTCAACACATTTGTCCTAAATTAGGTCAGCTGAACCCGAGCGTTATTTTCAGGCGTCGAAACCTTTGTACATGGTCAAAATGAAGGGAAAGGACCTGCCCCATAAAATGTCACTTTCCTGTGCATGCTTGATATAACCAGTAAAATAAATCAGTCCATCTTCAGGTTTATGTTTCCAGAATGTGTAGCTGTGAGTTGTCATCAGGTAAACCCTCCACTGTGTCATATTATTAGACAGTTGTGTTGCTCAGGTGATCAGCAGCAGACTGATCCAGGACCGCAAAACCTCTAGACCCAGTTCTCTCTGACCTGAGGTGAAACAGGTTGGTGTCTTGATAAGGACCAGGGGCCTCATTTATAAAACATTGCGTAGAATCCATACTAAAAGTTTGCGTACGCTGAAAATCTGAAATGGACGTATGCCCTTTGCCCCTGATTTATAAAACTGTGCGTAAGCACAGCTGCACGCAATTTCTTGATAAATCACACACCAGCTGGAAGATTGTACAGGTGGATCCACCTCACATCCCGCCCACAACACACCCACATTTTACCATGAATGGTCAATGCAAAGTAACTCATGAATGTAGCTGTATATAAATAAGCTGCTGATCCACGGCATTTTACGCAGCGCCGGCCGGCAGTCTTTTCACTGCTGTGCGTCAGGATGAATGAATCATGTGTTGACCCATGCCACCCTGCCGCTAAATTTGTTATGACCATGTCCAATGTACAAATAATTTGTACACTGATTGAATGTACATTTTTTCGGTTCACATAGACAAATTCATTTTCACTCGGCGCCCTTACAGCAACATGAGTGCAGTCAGTTACGCCGATTACATTTGGGAAACTGGACATCGCTGCAAATTGCCGTTTAATGTTGGCCTGTTCACCCACAGTGTAAGGACACCTGATGTATTGACTGGTCATGTTTATAATGTCGTCCAAAACAGCTGGCATTATTGCGGTGAGGGATGGTTGTGATATCTCAGACCGAAAGGACATCATGTAACTGTATATCAGACCCAGATAGGATTTAGACAACAAATGTAACCGCATATATTTTTCATATAAAACACATACCTGTCGGCCACTTAACGCTGGAAGGAGCCGGTGTTGCCAGAAACCCCCGAGTCGTCAGCTCCTGTGTCCATACTGGGATGGCGTGGTTTCGGCGGGTGGGTCTGTCTAAGATGGCCCAGTTCAGCACATAGATCCAAGAGTACTGCTCTAGGGAATCTGAATCGGCTTATTAGCCAGTCATCGTCCAGGAAATCCCCGTTATCCCTAAAATCTCTCTCCATTCTTAACGTGATCTTCCAGCAATGCCAGCGCATCCATTGTGCCACATTACGCACGACTGTCACCTGCTATTTATCCGCTTGATCAGCAATTGGACTGATTGTCACAGGCCTATTCCAAATTAGTAATCAATCAGTGCCACTCACCACTCTATTATATCATTTGAAGGTGGAAGTTTGATATATGAACATAGTTCTGCAAATACAGCCGTAGGCCGAATGGCGCACTATAGGAACATCTACAACAATGAGGGTTTATGATTATCCGACTCTACAAGTCTAATATGTGATGACGATAAAGGTTTGAGATCAATCCGGCTTCAATTCACCACTTCACCCTCCGGCACTGCCATTCTCTCTGCCTCCAAAATGTGCTTAAGCAAGCATCAAAGTTGGCGCACCGGTGCGCACATTCTCACGCCAAGTTTGTTTTTAGAAATCAGAACGTACACAGCGTACGCCACTTTCTACGCAAAGGTTGTGATTTACGCCACTTTCTAGCCCTGTTTTGTGCGTACGCAAGCATCAAGAATCAAGGTTGGCGCACCGGTGCGCACATTCTCACGCCAAGTTTGTTTTTATAAATCGCAACCTTTGCATAGAAAGTGGCGTACGCCACTTTCTAGCCCTGTTTTGTGCGTACGCAAGCTTTATAAATGAGGCCCCAGGGCTCGAGACTCACTTTTTTTTTTTACGAGTTTCACGAGTTCACCTAGCTTTTTCCTTTAGGTTACGCTGCCATTTGTTGTCAGTTCCCATACCCATTGGAAATTTCTTAACACATTATGTAAATGCTTGTAATGAGTAATAAAGGTGCAGTAAAATGTTTGTACATGCAAGCTGCACTTAAGGATGATCTGGGAATTAAAGTTAGTAAAGGGTGGCTTTTCTTTGGTGGTATTATAATCATTGGGAAGTTTTCTTATCATGTTTGGTTCCTTACTCAGGGCTCCAGACTAACTTTTCCACTGGTCACACTGGTGCTGCCAACTGTCTTGGTTGGTCGCACCATCAAATGATTTGGTCAACCCACTCCACCACTTTATTTTGGTTCAGCATTGCCACAGCTATTTATCCACCATGCATGCTGATGAATAGGGGTTGTGTTGCATTTGCTTTCAGTGATACAAGACTTGATATTTGTAATAGTTTAATCTGAAAATGTTTATTTTGTCGTTAGTCCTCTTGACATCTGTCATAAACTGGGCACAGGCTAAACTCTTGCTGCTTATTGGTCGATATTACATTTTACCCTAAATGCCTCACATGCAGGCTCTGGTAGACTCAACATGGCAACTGCAGTGTCACAGCTCTGGCTGGTGTCTGACCAAAAATTTGTTGGAAAAGAGCGTTGAAACCGAGTGGATTTTATCACCCCTACTGTTTTCTATAAGCAGAGTTTTCTATAAGTGGACTACAAGCGGATCGAATTTAAAATGTCAATACCATAGTCGATGATGTTTATATTGTCAAAATTGTGATTGCTGTTAAAATTTGAGCCATCAAGATTGAATGTGTGGGCTGCTTTGTCTTCTGACTTAGTCGAGATCGCTCTGCCTGCACCATAACACTTTCTGTCACTAGGTGTGTCAGATCTCTCTTCCTCCTCCAACCTCCTCCTCCTCCACTCTACTATCTGGGTTTTTAAAAACATAATCTTAAGTGACTGTAGACGGTAACGGTGAAATTGACAATTTTACATTTGAGGCATGAAGAGACTTGGTCAAGGTGGAAGAAATAGTACGATTTCCAACCACAACAACTTATGCAGTTGCTCCCTGTGCTGACAGAAGGACCACCAGATCAGCCTCATGATCATCAATCCCTCGCACAGTATGACCATGGGACATTTTAACTAGCACACGCTCAAAAAAAGGTTACGTGACCATTTTGATTGAGGTCTGGAGCCTTCTTACTGCTTCTATTTACTGCTGCGTAGCGCTAAAATTCTGTTTGGATGTTCCCAGTCATGCTTTGGTTGGACTCTGTGTTAAATGCAATGTGTTATGTTGGCCATTTTAACATATTGCAGTAGAGAAATTTGTTGTGGTGTTGGGTGGAGCAGCATGACTGATATACATGCAGAAAATCATGTAGTTAAGGTGGAAAGTGTAACCCTAGCTGTTTGCTGAAGCTGAACAACATAATGTTCTTATACTCATTAAAAATTTATTTTTGGCTTTTGTGAGATGATTCAGAATCATAATTCTCGTGTGAAGTTGTGACTGTGCCATAACATATATAGCATGTATTTGAATCATTTTCTCATTATGTTAAGACTTAAATAGTGTATTTCCATTACAATTCCATTTTTAACTCATTGGCTGCCAGCTGTTTTCAGAGCAAAGAGCCCCCTACTGCCAGTTTTTAAGAATTTTGACAGATTTTTCAAGATCTACAGAATATCAAGTTTTAAGACTACATAAACATTGAAACTATCGAAAGAAAGGGTAGATTCTCTTCTTTCATCAGGAAAAAAAGTTTGTTTCTAGCATTTTTGGTTCTGAAGTTATCGGCAGCAGAACATAGGGTCGTTTCAGCAAAAACACCTGTTTTTGACCAAAAAACAAAGATGACGAGCTTTTTGTGCAGAGAGGCACATCAATCAGAGCAGTCACTTTGATGCCAATATTTTTTGGTTTAGTGACATCCCACACAACTGAACAGTTGTTTACTTATATGAAACAACAAAAACAACTCGGAAAAAGCATTTTGAGGTCAACTTTTTAACCTTTTGTTAGCTAAATCATTTATTTACAAACAAACAGCACAAGTCAACATTTTGGTTCAGAACAATACATCTTACAAAATATAAACAATCTATTTTTAGATGTGTGTGTGTGTATGTGTGCTCGCTCTAAACTCATGTGACTCGGCTTCGTCAGATGAGCTCAAGAGAGCGGTGGTGGCGAAACCGAAACCTAGCGCGACTTTGATCGCCAGCGGCTGTTGGCAACGGCACTTTTTGCTGTCGCCCCACCATGGTCACTGTCTTTGTCATTCTTTTGGCCCACCGCAACACTCTCATGTTCCAAAACTCCAGGATTTTCACCAACAAGCTCCGACAGACTATCCTGCAGCCCCCCCAGTCAAAAAACATGATTGACGTCTATAGACGTCATTGGCAGCGAATGTTCGGATTTTAATTGACGTCTATAGATGTCAGTGGCAGCGAATGAGTTAATATTTTCTTGTGCATGTCACCCAAATTCAAGCAAATCATACTCTAACATAACTGATGCTTTGATGAAAACCAAATTTAAATCTGTTGGGGTTGTGGCTTTGCTGATATCCCATCTCTCACTAAGGTGTGCAGTGGTGTGAAGACTGACATGGTTGGTGGGAGGTATCCATTGTAGGAGTCAGAGGAGGAAGAGAATGAAGGAGGAGGAGGCAGTGCTGGATGTGAACAATGAATGCATACAGATCTGTGTCTTTTCGTGTGCCAGCAATGTATTGCACTGACGTAGTATGCACAGTACAACAGCAGTGGCACACCTGGAGGGAATACAGTCGCTATTGTTGCCTGGTACCCCACCATTTTGTGCCTGTTGTGAGGCAGACATGAGATTTTATGTTGGCCTTCACAACCGTTTGTCTGTAAGATTAGCATGAAGTAGGACTATTCTGTTGCGATTCTCTTTGTTTCTCTTTGGCTGGTTCATTGGTGTCACATTTGTTTGGGCTCTGTCACTTATTTTTCCTGTTCGGTATGGATAAGGTAGTGGAGCTAAAAAGCAGTAGTAACTTAACGATGACACACGTATGGAGATCTTGAGACAGGCAACCAGGTGCTCTTCTTAGTTGAATGATGTGCAGATAAAGCAATTTGTCAAAAAATATGGCCTAGTATGGTTTAAAAAAATAGCATTACTAATAGTTAAAGTACTAGTTAAGGTTAAATGCCTGTTGTTTAGATGAAATGGCACTTTCAGATGATTAAGGGGCATTTCTCAGATCATTTATGTTGGCAAATTAGCAAGCACTGGCATGTGTGGTAAAACCATAGGCAGTGCTTGGAGCTTTAGCAGCTGGCTTGATTCGCAGGGACATGTCTGCTACTGGAGAGCCTGCATAGTGCTTACTTCTGCTTTTTTGCTCAAGATCGTAGCTGCACACATGTAAATCAAATGCACTCGAGTCTTTCTCATGCTTTCTGTTCTTCTACATTATGCTGGAAATCCTGAATGACTAGAGCTATTTCTGTTTCAAAGACTCAGCGGTGGAGGGTTGATTGCCTTTTAGGTTGTGGTTTTTGAAGTAACATTTTGAGTTGGACATTTTGTATTCCCTGGATGATGTCCCAGAAATACGGGTGTTTCTGGTAACACAAGAAACAATGCCGATCAGATCCCACACTGTCCTATTTCATAGGAGAGAAACTGCTGGAATAGTTTGAATGAGCAATGAGCAGCTACACCATTAAAACCACCTTCCTCATGTTGTGTAGATCCCCTTTGTGGCACAATGACTTGTTGTGCCATATATACAGAACCACTGGTTGCGTTAGTGTGTGGTATTGAGGTACTGGCAGTGGATCTGTTGGGTCCTGTGATTCGTAGGATGGAGCTTGTGTGGATCCTAATTGTTTGGCACATTGCGCAGATGCTTGATCAGATTGGAATCTGTGCATAGCAAAACTTAGTTGTGTTCTGTGAGCCCCTGAAATTGTTTGGTATCACCCCAAGACTAAGCACCGGCTACAGTCTTTACTTGCTGAGCATCTACTTATTGATGGCTACTACGATTTACAGATTTTCCCTAAATGCTTCACATGTGGCTACGTGGCTCTGCACAGAAAAGCCTTGATTCTTCACCTCGCTACTGTAGGACAAAAACTCAGATGGGGGTGTGACCAGAAACTACTGTGAAAGAAGGGAAGCATATTCAATAAATTATGATGTCCAAGTACTGCAGTTGAAGTGGTTGAACTTGCACTTTGTCTTCTTCACTGGCTCAGTTGGCATCTCCCTGTCTCTCTCCACCACCTTCCTCCTGTTGCTTTTCATTTCCTTTTTTGAAATTATCAACTATAGAAATAGCTTTATCTTTGGGACATGGGAAAAGCGCAACGGATAGTTTCACACATCAGACTGGGCTATGGCAGGTAGGAATTTACAGACTGAGTCCACGAAGAAGAAAAAGTACTACTCTGGAGTACAATAATTCACATGGTAGTTAGCCTTGCTGGCCAAGTGAACCTAATAGTTGCAAATTCTACCATTTTGGCCACAGTTTGGAGTTCTGCCACTCAGGTATATTTTCTCAGTGACCGCCATAAACTTCTGTCAGCAAGCTATAAAGGCAACAATGCAAAACACCCACAAAATGTCAACATGCTGACTTTTCAGTCCATGAGTACTCAGTTATCAATACTACACTGTTACTTGCTATTCGTTACTTATGGGTAGGACCACACCCATCTTTCAACTCTGCCTTTCATTTTCAGCTACACACCGGTTTTGTGACATGCAGCAAAAGGCCCAGACTAGAGGTATACCCAGGCCACTCCCTTAAGGATTTGGGAGTGTGCCTGATGATGTTACCTGAGCTACCAGGGTGCCCAGAGGTATCTTGTTACCTGCATTATTGAAATGTTCATTCTCAGGCTAGATTGCAATCAGGTCGTCAAGATCTGTAAACCAAGCATGCGTAGACACCTTGCATACGGATCACAATTTTAACCACTTGACAGACATATGACTTGTCTGGAGCAACAGACAGAGAAGACTATTCAATAGTTTTGTAAAGATAAAATTCACTTAAATTGTAATGATATGAAAGCATTTTTCCCTTTCCACAGACAACCAGGATTAATTTCGGCAAGAATTAGATGACTGCAAACATTGCAGCACCAGGAACAGAAGTTTTAAAATAAATTTGCGAGTGTGTTCTTGTTTTCTTTTTGTATTTGAGAAACTTGCTTGACTGAAAAAAAACTACAATTATGTGTATATTTGAAATGCCTGATAGCGACTACTACTAGTATTACAAAAAACACCAAAAACATTGTGTATATATACAGTGGGTACGGAAAGTATTCAGACCCCTTGAAATTTTTCACTCTCTGTGTCATTGCAGCCATTTGCCAAAATCGAAAAAGTTCATTTTATTTCTCATTAATGTACACTCAGCACCCCATCTTGACAGAAAAAAAAACAAACGTAGGAATTTTTGCAAATGTATTAAAAAAGAAAAACTGAAATATCACATGGTCCTAAGTATTCAGACCCTTTGCAGCGACATTCATATTAACTCACACGCTGTCCATTTCTTCTGATCCTCCTCGAGATGGTTCTGCTTCTTTATTGGAGTCCAGCTGTGTTTAATTAAGCTGATTGGACTTGATTAGGAAAGGCACACACCTGTCTATATAAGACCTTACAGCTCACAGTGCATGTCAGAGCAAATGAGAATCATGAGGTCGAAGGAACTGCCCAAGGAGCTCAGAGACAGAATTGTGGCAAGTCACAGATCTGGCCAAGGTTACAAAAGAATTTCTGCAGCACTCAAGGTTCCTAAGAGCTCAGTGGCCTCCATAATCCTCAAATGGAAGAAGTTTGTGATGACCACAACTCTTCCTAGACCTGGCCGTCCAGCCAAACTGAGCAATCATGGGAGAATAGCCTTGGTGAGAGAGGTAAAGAAGAACCCAAAGATCACTGTGGCTGAGCTCCACAGATGCAGTCGGGAGATAGGAGAAAGTTCCACAAAGTCAACTATCACTGCAGCCCTCCACCAGTTGGGACTTTACGGCAGAGTGGCCCAACGGAAGCCTCTCCTCAGTGCAAGACACATGAAAGCCCACATAGAATTTGCCAAAAAACACATGGACTCCCAGACTATGAGAAATAAGATTCTCTGGTCTGATGAGACCAAGATTGAACTTTTTGGTGTTAATTCTAAGCGATATGTGTGGAGAAAACCAGGCACTGCTCATCACCTGTCCAATACAATCCCTACAGTGAAACATGGTGGTGGGAGCATCATGTTGTGGGGGTGTTTTTCACCTGCAGGGACAGGACGACTGGTTGCAATTGAAGGAAGGATGAATGCGGCCAAGTACAGAGATGTCCTGGAGGAAAACTTCTTCCAGAGTGCTCAGGACCTCAGACTGGGCCGAAGGTTCACCTTTCAACAGGACAATGACCCTTCGCACACAGCTAAAATAACAAAGGAGTGGCTTCAGAACAACTCTGTGACCGTTCTTGACTGGCCCAGCCAGAGCCCTGATCTAAACCCAATTGAGCATCTCTGGAGAGACCTCAAAATGGCTGTCCACCAACGTTCACCATCCAACCTGACAGAACTGGAGAGGATCTGCAGGGAAGAATGGCAGAGGATCCCCAAATCCAGGTGTGAAAAACTTGTTGCATCATTCCCAAGAAGACTCATGGCTGTACTAGCTGAAAAGGGTGCTTCTACTCAATACTGAGCACAGGGTCTGAATACTTGGGACCATGTGATATTTTAGTTTTTCTTTTTCATAAATTTGCAAAAATTTCTACATTTCTGTTTTTTTCTGTCAAGATGGGGTGCTGAGTGTACATTAATGAGAAATAAAATGAACTTTTTTTGATTTTGGCAAATGGCTGCAATGACACAGAGAGTGAAAAATTTCAAGGGGTCTGAATACTTTCCGTACCCACTGTATATCTTTAAGGTACCAGTAGATACTCTCACCTTTGTCAGTGCTGGTCATATGCTAATAATATGAGGGTATGGTTTTTCGGTTAGTGTAATCAAGTGTATATTATTAAATTTCTTGTCTGAGTACACTTGGAAGAATTCCACCTGATCTGGCAAACATACAGTCCTGAAATGTTGGCAGAGGGAGAAAGGCACAGCTTCCTCAGGCTTTGTTCCTTCTACAGAGGACATAGGCTTATCCAAGGGCCTCCTACGTTGTGGATTGTAGGGCTGGCCCGAATAGTGGTTTCTGGCCTCCGAATATTCGGGCCCTATTAAAGACGAGTATCCGAATATTCATTCCACCCCCTAACGTCCGACGGAGGTGCGGCGGCGGCTTGTGCCGGAGACGACCTGAATATTCGGATCCGTTCGTCTGGTCTCCTGGATCCAAATTTTGACTTCGTTTTGTCTTCGGTTAACCTGAAGAATTCCCAAACAGCGGAGAGTTCTTTGGACCTAAAGGCTAGGTTTTGTGTTGACATACAGTGTGAATTGTGCCATGTGATATACACGAATAAGGCGTTTTCTATACAATGTCCCCTCTCTGTCACAGGTTGACTTCCGTCAAGTTGTAGACGTACCCCAAGGATGTCAGTTTTTCATTTTCAATAAATCTGGAAAACAATTCAAGCAGTATGGATTGTTAAGTGTAGATTGATAGGCAGAGGTACCTATTTTATTAATTCAAAAGTAAATTTACAACAGACCTCAATGTCAGATGACTTTCTATTTGCATTTGTAGACATGAGTTTTCTGAGGGTTGTAAAATGTTAAGAGTAATAACAATAGATTTCTTTTTTCTTTTTTTTTTTTACACACAGGTTTCCAATCAGATGTAACCCATATCATCCCGGATAGTCCTTTTGTGTCCAAAAAAGGTGAGGATTTTCTTTACCATTTTTGTATACACTTTTTTTGTGCAATAGTTTCTGTAGTTTATCTCTAGTTATTCTGTGTGTCTGTGTTTCCAGAATTGGGAACAAAAAACCAGGGTTTCCAGTTCCTGCAGAGAATGGCTCATGGGTGGGATTCATACTACCATGACCTCCCACCTCTATCATCGGATCCAAGGACATCAGAGTCAGATGGAGCTATTTCCCAGCATATTGAGAACTTCATTGGACACAATGACTTCTCTGGTATAGCGACTTCGCATGAAGCTCCTGTATCAAACTCAAACTTTACTACAAACTATAGCTCAAATCCCACTATTGCAAATTCAAGTTCAGACTGTGTTTATCAGAGATACTGCAGTGAAACGCAGTGGCAAGCTGATGGAGGACAAATGGAAAAAGATTACTTGCAAAGCTGTGGAAATGGTGACATCACAGATTTTGCCATCGATGGATTAAGTGGATCGGAATCTTTTCCTTCATCTTTTGCAGCAGATTTACAAGGGATTAAACAAGACTGCGGAATGCTTGGTACATCATTTCTTGAGAACTACTCAGATGTCAGCAGCTGCTCAGATACAGATACTAGTGAAATAAGACCTTCTTGTAAATTTATGGCAAGTCAATTATTTCCAAAACCGAAAACTGATGTTCCTCCAAAACACAGCTCATCAGAATGGTTTTTTAATCAGACTGGAACCATGACCTTTCCAACTGAGAGTCTGTGCCCTAACGTATCAGAGTCTAATGCAATTTCACCGTCAAATGGGAAGTCAGGAGAAACCATAGTTGAATGTGTACAAGAAAAGATGGAAAGTCCAGAGAAAACTGTTGAATCTTGTGCAGTACAAGATGAGTCTTCAACTACCTCATACACGGTGACAACCTCAGAAAATGAGACTGTACATAATAGAAAAGATCGTGATGGTTGTCAAGATCATAAAGAAAAGGAGAATGTGGAAAGAGATCTTACTGAGGGTAAATATTCCGACATTTCAATAAGTAGCTATGAAAACTTAACTGAAGATAAGGACCCAAATGGACCCAATCAGGAGGAGCACATCCCTTCAAGTGTTCCAAATATCACTACATCTAACAAAGACAAAGATAATTTAGATGAAGAGAAAGAGCGGGAATCGTTTAGTGTTGAGCAAGACTCCTCAATTTCCAATTCCACAAGTGGTCAAGATGAAAACATGGAAACCGACTGTCAGGATAAAGAAATTCAGACAAATACCTCTCAGTCTTGTGACTCACCAACTAAGAAGGCATCCAGTTCTAAAGATACTACTAATGAATTGGGAGAATGCACAAGTACCTTGAGGAGCAGTAGTTGTGATGCAGAATCCAGTTTGCAATTTCTTGAAAATCAGTCTGAAAGTGTAGCCCAGGACAATGTTTGTAGAAGCCATGCTGAGATGACTGATAGTCATGTGAGCAATCCCGGTGTTGCATGCCTTTCAGAACCCTTCTTGCAATCAGAAAGCCTCAGCAAAGAAATGTCTGTCTGTCTAGATAAAGAGTCAACCAGTGCAGCAGGGCAGACAACTACTGTATGTCATCCAGATCCAGATTGTAGTGTCCCAGGCGACACCAGTGATTCTATAGATACTAACGACAAAAACAAACAAGATGCAGCCAGTGATATAGAGTCCCACTTAAAGTCAGACAGCACTGATATGAATCCCCATCTTGATAAAGAATTTACAAATGCAGCCAAGAAGACAAGTGAAACTTTAACTCCAGATAAGGATGGTGGTGGTCCCACTGTCACTGGTGACGGTCTTTCTATAGACACTAGTGACAAGAACAAGCAAGATGCTGCTATTCATCCACAATACAGCTTACATCCAGACAGCTCAAACACAGAAATCTCTCCCTGTCTAGAAAAGGAAGAGGGGATCAGTACAACGTCCTCTACAGATCCACAATGCAGTAGCCATGCTGCGAATAGTGACGGCACAAAGTTGGAGGTTTCTAGTAGTTTTGAATCTTGCTTACAGCCTAGTACCTCAGAGACAGATATCAACTCTTGTTCAGAAAAGGGATGGACAATTCCAGTGGCCCAAGAACCACCAATTCTTGCAAGAGATGTTGCTGAAAATGCAAGAGGGTCATTTGAAGAGTTGGACACTGCAGAGGACCACTGGATGTCTGGCATGCTGTATGGTGAACCTTTGTCAAGAGAAGACTCTTCATGTGACACTGATGAAACTAAGCTCATCTCAAGTCAATTTAAGGAAACGACGTTTGCCAGAGCTGACACAGATTCAGAAGGACAAGGATCTCATCTTGAATCCTCTGTGGAAATGAGAAAAAAGCTGCAACCTGTTGTAACATTGAAGAACTTGGAGTCAACAAATGGAATGAGTCACTCATATCATTGCGCAGTTTGCCAACACACAACCTACAATATGGATCGTCTGATTGAACACCACCACTGCTGCCATTCAGTGCACAATTTTCAGTTTTGCAAGACTTGCAATGTCTATGTGATGAAGAATGAACAAGCTGAAAAACATTTGTGTACTGTGATCAAAAAAAGGCCCCGGTCGTCTTCTAACTCTGCCGTAAAGAAGGAAAGAAATCGCCAAGGCCGCCACAAATGCATCAAATGCAGACTGAGATTTTCCAAAATAATTCATTATATCCAGCATATGCGGACTCACACTGGTAAAACGCCATTTAGGTGTGATGCATGTGGCATATATTTTGCCCAGAGTAGCACCTTGTACAGGCATAAGAGCGTACCTGGTAGATGCAAGCCATCCAAACTTCCTGCTGCAAATTCTGATGCTGATATCACAATTAAAACACCATCACTTAAGGATGAGGTGCTGAGCGATTCATCTGCCAATATGCCAAAATGTTACGTCAAGCTTTTTGACATCTCCAAGACACATATATGGGGTGTTTGTGTCAAAAGCTCTGTTCAGAGAGCTAAAAAGCACCATTCCAACATGCACGCTGGAAAGAGTGTGACAGTTGCATCAGATGCCACCAGTGTTAGTAGTGTGAAAGATGAAGAAGTAGAGAAGAAAATAAGAGGAAAACACAAATGTCCTCTTTGTCCACGGCTTTTCAAATATTCCTACAACCGGTCTCGACATTTACGTTTCTGTGTCAAAGAGGCAATATATGGTGGCAAGCAAAAAGTTGGTGGAAAATATCAGTGTCCATTGTGCCATGCGACCTTCACTTTAACATCCAACCGATACAGACACATTAAAGTAACTTGCCTTCGCGATAATATTAATCGACTCTCTAAAGAGATCACACAATCAAGGCAAATGGCTGACCGACAAAAAACAAAGGAGCATGAGCAGAAAACACTGTCAAAGGAACCTGTGGAGAAGACACAATCAAAAGAGCCTGTACAGAAAACACAGTCAAAGGAGAATGAACAGAAAAAAATGGCCCCTCCACCTCTGAAAACTTTTAAATTTATGCCACGTTACAAATGCAATCTCTGTCCGGCAATTTTTCGTCATGCTTCTGGAAAGTACAGACATATGAAGAAACATGAGGTGTTTAAACTTACTGGGAAAATGTTCAAGTATAGGAATTCAGCTCTCTCCGTCATGCCAATGCAAGAAAGTTCAAGCAGCACAAAGACGGAAGAGAGCAAGGATGACCTGAAAGCACCTGAGGAAAATGGTGCCCCTTGCCGGAGCTGTCATTTCTGTGGAAAATCTTTCAGCGACGCACAGACACTGAAGAAACATGAACGTGGTCACCGTGGTGCAAGACCATACCGCTGTCTGGAATGTAAAAGGGGATTCAAGAAACATGCCCATCTGCTTGGCCATAAAGTTGTTCACCAGAGGAGGATACAGTGCACTGTCTGCAAAAAGATTCTTTCAAACATTGGAGAACTGATCCAGCACAGAAGCACACATCTTAAAAGGGGAATGCTTAAATGCCCAGATTGTCCCATGCAGTTCCCACATCCTGCATATCTCCTTAGACATGTGAAGACTCACAAAAATAGGGAAAACGAGGCACCTCCTCAGCTTGAAAATAAAGAACCTTTAAAGCCACAGCAGTCCTTGGAATCTGTGGAAATGGAGGAAAGACCAGAGCAGCTGCAGTGTTCCTTATGTAAAGAAGTCTTTCTTGATGACCATCTACTGCGAAGACACTGCCTTACACACATATCTGGGCCCTCTTCAAACCAGTGTCCATTCTGCAAACGTAATTTAAGTAGTCGTCGTTCTCTGCTGCGCCACATGGTCAGACATACTGGAGGCAAACCTTTTTTGTGCACCAACTGTGGAAAACGGTTTCACCAAGACATATTCCTTAAACTTCACAGTGAGAAGTGTTTGTCTCATCAGACTCATGTCACAGTGGAGTCCAACAACCAGACAAAGAATCGCTACCATTGCTCCTACTGTCCACGGACATTTAGTAAAAAAGACCGTATGAAAAATCATCACCGTGCCCACACGGCTAACTCCTTGCATTTGTGCACAATGTGTGGACAGTACTTTGGAATTAATGCAATAGCGAGGCATCGAAACGACTGTGAGAACACTAAGAAATCTGACTCCAGCTTACCACCCGCTAAAAAAGATGTCAGTAACAGCACTTCACAGACAAGCAAGATGGCCCATAGAAAGCCTTTGAATTCTAATGCAACCGATATGTTTAAGCTTCAATGCCCTGAATGTCCACAGAAGTTCAGGTACCCATCATTACTCTCGAGACATCTTGTTTCACATACGGGCGTGCAACCCTATGCATGTATGCACTGTGGAGACAGATTTGCAAGTCACTCAATGCGTGTGCAGCATGAAGCTGTCTGTGATGATGTACACAAAGAGGGGTCACCAGATGTCCCAAGTGACACTGAAACAAAACAGGAAAGCATGCCCACTCGTAGAGAGACAGCGCAAAAGTCCAAAGCAGATGATGAGGAGTTCAAGTGCAAATTCTGCACCAAATCTTTTATGAAATTGCGATCCCTGAGAGCTCACATTTTGACGCACAATGAAGTGAAGCCATATCGCTGTAAAGCCTGTGACAGCTGCTTTTCAAGGTACGATCACCTGAAAGTGCATCAGGCTCGCTGCAGAGGTAAAAAAACGCGTCTGGAAGTTCGCATTCCCAAAATCAGTTTAGACGATGTTGGCAAAGGTTGGCAGAATAGGTTTGGCAGCCAGCCCGCTCAAAAAGAGGAGACATTTGAGTGTGAAGTCTGTTCAAGAAGCTTCTCAGCTAAGTCTAAACTTTCTAGGCATTTCTCCATGTTCCATGCTCCAAAGTTATTCAAGTGCACCCGCTGTGGCTCATCGTTTTCTCATGAAAGATCTCTGAAAAAGCACAAGAAGAGCTACAAGTGCAAAAAGCCCTCAGATGAAATAGATGCTTCTCAGCTGCCAAAAACTGATCCACCAGCAGAAAATTTTCCAAAACCGCTTGAAAGGATGAAAAATAGAATTATACAGAGGGTCCAGCCTTTTTTTCACAAAAAGTTGAAGTATGTTTGCAGTTATTGTCCCCGCGCTTTTGCAAACAGCTGGCAATTAAACGTGCATGTCCGCCTACACACAGGAGAAAAGCCATATTCCTGTGATTACTGTGGTATGAGATTCATTAGGAAGGATTATGTGAAGCGTCATTATCCAAAATGCCTCAAGAAACAACGACGAAGCACAGTTCTCTGTGACAGATGTGGAGGATTTTTCTCTCAGGACAAGCTTGAAAATCACAAAAAAGGCTGCACCTCACCACCAAGTTCATCGCCGCCAACAGAAAGCAAACGTTCAACTTCTGATAGCACACCAAAAGGCTTTTCTTGTGCATACTGCGGTTCCCGTTTTTTGCTGTTTTCACAGCTTCAAGAACATTTTTTGAATGCACACAAAGTGGAAACAATGGCTCCCCCAGTGTCAGCTGCCCCCCTACAACAACTCCTGGCTAATATTCCAAATATCAAAGAAGAACCTTCAGATAAGAGTTGCGATGAAGAGCGCAGTGTTGGTGCTAATGTAATCTGCAATCTAGGTGCAGCTTTTCAGAGTGAACCCTCTAAAACATTTTTCTGCCAAGACTGCAATATGTCTTTTCTAAATAAAGCTGGACTAGCTGGTCATCTGCGCACACATGCAGTGGGTCGCCCCCATAACTGTAAATTATGCAATAGGGGTTTCTGGAATAAAACTCTTCTCCGGAATCACTACAGAAAATGTAGGAACGGATGTTTTACAAACCAAGAGTTGGAAGGCCGTCTGACAGGAGAGATTGATTTTGCGCTGAATGAATCTGTTCTTGTTTTTAAGGAAGGCTCGAATACAACAGGCACTGGGGTTTTACAGACCAACTTCTCCTGCAAAGATGAGGCAGAAGACGATTACTCTCAAAGCTCTGAAGAAAATCAGGAGCAAAGCAGCTCAAGCAAAGAGAAGAAAACTGTGCAGTATCAGTGCTCAGAATGTGATAAGAGCTTCACAGATGGCTTAATGCTCATTAGTCACCTTGAGGACCACGGAAGAGAGGAGCAACAGAAAAAGCGCAACACATGCAGCAAGTGTGGCCGAGTGTGCTCTAATCAAGCAAGTCTTGAAAAACACATGAGGGTACATGGAAGTGGTCCAGCTTTCCCTTGTCCAAGCTGCTCTGCGAAGTTTGACACCATATCCGAAATGGAAAGTCACAAAAGCTGTCACGACCCAAGTAGGCCTTATGTTTGCCGACTGTGTAATCTGCGGTTTTTGACGAGACCAGCTTTATGCAGCCATTACCGGGACGAACATGAAGATGATGTGTTCAGTTGCAAATTCTGCAGCAAATCCTATCCGATCAAAAAATCATTGTCAAGACACTATAAAAAATGGCATCACAAAGAGCAAAGGGATGCCGCGCTGGAGAAGAGCAGCAGTGAACAACACTCCAGTAGTCAAGCTGGTGAAAGCGATGAGGACGAAAACAACGGCAGTGAGGACAGCGACTCGGACTCTGCGCCCTACTTCCCATGCCACGTGTGCGGCAAGACGTTCTCAACGTCAGAGAGTCTCGAAGATCATCAGCTGTGTCATGTGGGTGTAAAGCCACACGAATGTGCAGAATGTGGCAAATGTTTTGTCCAGGCGTCCCAGCTGCAGCAACATCAGCGAATGCACAACTCTGAATTCCAGTGTCAAATGTGCGGCAGGGGTTTTGTCTCTCTGTTCGCACTGCGGAAACACAAGCATTCTCACGGCAGGAATCGCCCATACCGGTGCCCCAAGTGTCACCTCAGTTTCACGGCACCCACACAGCTCACAGAACACATGTCGGCCCACCGAGAGGAGAACTTCCCATGCGATATATGCAACCGTGTGTTTCAATCCAAGAGTGGTCGGGCTGAGCATCGGAAATGCCACTCCACTTCAGGTCTTCCACCTTCAGTGTCAAGGGGAGAACATGAAAAGTCAGCTGCAGCCTCTGAAAGCTCATTTGTATTCACCTCAGAACTTAAATATCGCTGCGGCGTGTGTAATGTGCGTTTCAGAGACCCGGAAGAGCTCTCGGAGCATGGCTGCATGGAAGCAAAAGAGCGACCATACTCTTGCACAGACTGCAATCAGCATTTCCTTCATGCGTCTCACCTGAAAAAGCACAGGAACACCCATCAGCCATCATGGTCGAATCGCGAATATCCATGTAACCTGTGCAACAGCAGTTTTTCCTCCTCTCAGCACTTCCTCAGCCATCTTAGGAGCCATGGTGGTACTGCAGCAGGTGATGGAGGATCCTTGCTCAGTTTCATATGTCCAGTGTGCCATCGCTGTTTTGCCTCTGCCACCGAACTGATTATTCATTTTCCCACCCACCCTGATGGTGCATTAGATCATGACAAAATAGCATCTCCTTCTGGAAGTCAGCTTAAACAGCAGCATCATCAGATAGCACCTTCTGAATATGAGTGCACACAATGTGGTCTGTGCTTTTTGGGGGCTGAAGCTTACAATCAGCACCATTGTTCCCATCAGCAGCAGGCAATATTAGAGACCAAATACTTAAACCCCTCAGCGAAGACATCGAGTTCTGCTTATTATCGTGCAACAGGAGAGGAGGAGGAGGTTGATGTTATGGGAGAGGATTTCTTCTATTGCCCTATTTGCTCAATGCAGTTCTCCTCCAAAAGTGGCTTGCTGGAGCATCAGAATGAGGAACATTTGAATGGGAAGCCATTCTCATGTGACATTTGTGGGAAAACATTTGCCAAGAAGCGGTACCTCTACAAGCACCAGCGCAGGCACAGTGAAAAAGCTGCAAATGCAGCTCAGTTGACCGAGAACACGATCAGATGTCCTCAGTGCATCCAACGCTTCAGTACAGCACTAGAACTATCTTTGCATATGAGAGTGCACGCTGAGAAACAAGTTGGAGAATACCGCTGTGACATGTGCTACAAATCCTTCAGCCAGTGGTCTTTTCTTAAGCAGCACCAAGAAAGTCATGTTGGTGAGGTTGTTTATGAATGCACAGAATGTGACAAAGCCTTTGCTTTTCCTCACTTACTGGAGGAACATCAACAGACTCATGCTGGGTCCTCTCAGTAATAGCTCTTACATACCTTACACCTTATCTTCCCTTTGGATAGCTGTAACTAAAATATCTTGAAACTCCTTTCATGCCTTACATCCGACTGTGTACCTCCACTTCTGTTAAAATTTACATCCACTTTGTATTTTTTTTTTTTTTGCCGTCGCTGCTTATTTAGAAAGCGCTTGGCTTGTGTCACTATGACAGAGCACCTTCAGAATTTTTATTGACTGTATATGTATTTAGTTGAAATTTTGGGATTTGTATACAAGAAATTAGCCATTTAGTTTCTTGACAGTGTTTGTAAATCTGTGACAAAAGCGGTTTGTTACTGTTTCAATACAGATTGAGCATCGCAGGATACTGACATGATTTGGATAAAGACTGATCAGTTAAGATCATTTTGATGTTTGACATATATTTTGAGATAGGGTTTAGGCAGTTTTGTTGACAGTATGTAAAGTACAGTGGTCATTTTAATCATTGCTATTTTCTATGATATGGCTGTTCTTGTATTATGTATAATTTTAAAATTTTCAGTTTATTTTCTTCCTGTGTTTGCTAAGGGTTGCATTTTTTTTTGATAAAGAACAGTACCTTGTACAGACATTGAGAAGATGAATATTCTTTTGGCAACCTGAAGATGTTACTTTTCTTAAGAAATTTGAGTTGATGCATTCAAATGAGAAGTAAAGTCAACTATAAAATCTATTCTGGGTCCTGTAGTTTTTGTTTCTGTTTTACTTTGGGAGAAAGAAATGGAAGCTAAGCGCTGGTTGGCTAATTAGAAAAAGACTGATTTTTAATTCATTGACCCCTAAAACCTGCTGGTAGATTTGAAAGGCATACTGTCTTTAAAAATATGTCGAAATTACATCATTTAACAAACTGAAACTGTAAAAATAGAAGAAACTGTCAGATTTTCTGCTCTGACAGTCCTTGAATTTGTCGTGTGATATGAGGTTACATTTAGAAATTTAAATCTAAACTCAAAATTGTAATATTTCTCCAAATCACTTGATGGTATATGCTTCGTTCATTAAATTCTCAAAAATGTTGTACATGTTGATAACAGAGTTTTTTTTTTTCATTTTTTTGTACAATACATAAGGACATTCATGTTTCCTTTTTTGTAAGATATATGGCACTAAAATTTTGTTGTACTGTACGAAATACATTTGATTTCTGTCTGCTTCCAGCCTGTTAACGTAGACATGCAGAACTTCATGGTGCAGTCAAAAATTAGCCCACAGGGAGTGAAAATGTGACAGGAAGAATAAACAACCAGAAACTGTCTAGGGTTCAGAGGCTTAAGAAACAGTCACCAGATCAGAGCTAACATGACTGGACTACTTGATGCTGCACCTGTTAATCAAGGTAACTGAATATGCATCATTTCAAATCACAGTAGGAAGGACTTCAAGAAGCAGCTGCAATGCTGATAGATGCAAAATTAAAACATATACCATTGTTGGTAATAATAAAATTATTGCTTTAGAAAAGGGGACTATTATCTGTGATGTAAATCATTAGGATTTCAGGTAGGACATTTTAAAGTAAAATTAAAATGCCTGCAGTCAATATCTATATTTTGGGCTATTCATTTCCAACAATTGTGATAGAATATGGAATCATTTGAACAGTTTTTCAAATACTTGTAAAGCAAACAAAACAAAAAACACCACTTACTTTGCAAAGGTACACAGTGGTACAAAACTGCACAGCTAGGTAGTTCCAGCCATGTTAGCTGGTGGCAGCCACTGTAATAAGAGGAAGGACTGCTGGTGCAGACACTGCTTCAGTCTGGACACATGATGGTTACAGCTGCTCAGCAGGTTGGTTTTAGGGTCTTTGTTGCCATGGTAACAGATACAGGTATGGTTTCTGTAGAAGGAGCATTTCTTTGATCCCTCTTCTTGCAGATTCAATCACCTTGGCTGAGCAGATTTTCTGGAGATACAGTATACCCATCAGATGATGTATTTTTTTTTACCTGTAAATACTGCAATCTTGAGCTAATAGGATGATTTGAAGTAGTCCCTGTGATGTGATATAAGGTACATCTTGCACAATACTTAATTCAAGCATTTAAAATGGACATTTGTTCTGGGTTAAATTTGTTTTGTTGATTTGAGTCAAAGGAAATTGGAAGATGAAATGAGTTATCTCAAATACGTCTGTCAAGCAGGATTTCCTAATAAGCCTCTGCCACAAATGATTTAATGGACTGCAAGAAACAAGGACCGAAAATCTGCTCTTTCAATTTCCCAATCTGGAAACAGAAAATTCTACTCGTGCAAACAAGGTTACAATACTTAATATAAACCCTGATTCTTTGATTTCAGGATGATGCATTTCATTCAGGTTCATATGAAAGAGCTAAAGCTGCTGAAAGTGTTTTTGGCATAAAGTCGTTCTCTGCCCTTTCTCCAAGGACATGAAAACTGCGGCAACTCTGCGGTTGTAGCTTAGATCAACCATCAGAACACTCACGGTCTGCAGCTGCACAGGCTGGCCAGGTACATAATTGCGCCCCACATTTCTCTCTGTAGTTCATGTGCCAGAAATTCTGATTAGGGCTGCAGATTTTTCTGTCCAGAGGGAGCCAGCTGCTCAGAGAGAGGAGACTTCACCCCCAGATAGTGAGACAGATCTGGCAGAGATACAACCAGACAGCTTTCAGGGAAACGCCCAATGCCTGCTGTTTTTCTCCCTGTTAGACACATTTGCACCACTGGACATGGATGCCCACCCATGGCCAAATGTCCTGCTGTATACCTTCCCTGCTCTCCACCTGATCTCCCCAGCTCTAATGAGAGTGATGGAGCAGAGCCTGTGCCTAATCCACATGACTCCTCTGTGGCCATCCAAGCACTGGATCGCAGAGATAATTCAGCTTCTGGCAGCCAAACCATGGCCTTGACTTACTCACAAGCATCTTCTGCCCCAGGTGCAGGGGCAGATTTATCATCCTCAGTCAGACTGCGTAGCTCTCTGGGCCTGTAAAAGTGGATTTTGAATCATGTGTGCCTCTATTTTTAAGAGCCCTGTCCACCTGCTCTCTACATGGTAAATGTTGGGTGTTTGAAGAGTAGTAGTTGATTATTAAATTATCACTTTTCATTTGGTGAATATGTTGTTTTCTGCAGAATTTGCTGTAAATGGGAGGCTTTTGCACAATTACTTGAACCTTATATTTGATGGATATTTTAGCCTATAGGGTTTGGTTACAAACATGTGACAGTGCTGTTTCACTTATGGAAGCACTCCCACAATTTAGGCCCCTGGTCCCATTGTGTGATCTGTCAGTTGTGTTAGTTGGCGTTTCTCACCACTCTTGTGAGCCAGCTGAGGTGGTGGACAGGAAGTTTCTCTCTATTAAGACTTTTTACAGTTTTTGGTCAAAACCTTATTGACTCCAGCTTAAGACGTGTCCTGTGTGGACTCTGAGGGTGTCCGTGGCTCAAACTATGAAATTCAGACCGATCAACTCTTTGTTTCTTAGGCTTTTCCCTATAGCTACAAGCCATTTTCCTTCCGGAGGTTTTCTCACTGGAGGCCATAAGAGCTTACTGTGCAATTCCATTCCATTCAACTAGAATCATGGCCACATCCTGGGCCTTGTTAAGGGCATGTCTGTTCAGAATATTTGTGTGGCAGCAAGTTAAGCCATGCCACACACGTTTGTGGGTTTTTTTTTTTTGCAGTCTGGATGATGTACTTCTGTTGCTCCCACAGACAGTGGTAGAGGCCGATGCATTATCCACGCTAAGGGCAATACCCAACATCAGTGTCAGAATCAGCTTCACAGCTTCTGAAACTAATGCAATCTGGAGGGGCTTTATATCAGAACAGCTTCTTCCCCACTGCTGCAATTTAACAGCTGAGCCATTCTCAGCTAAATACTACATCTGTAAAATATTTTTGCACTGTTGTCATTTGCACTGCTTTGTATATAGATTCCTTTCTAGATGTATGAATACCTATTTTTTTCCGTAGTTTAGGATTCTCTTTTCCTTATTCCTAGAGTGACATGAACAGCTGAAACTAAACTCCTTGTATGTTGTGTGTACTTTGCCTTCAAAGCTGATTCTGATATCTGTATCTCCCGTACTGAAACCCCATGTGATGTTAGAACACTACGATACACAACCTAATTCCTGGTTCTTTGATAACATAGTGATGTGTTCCACTTGGACTTCTCTTCTTGCTTGGTCACAGAAAGAATACCGTCTAGACTCTAGAATAATTCATGTCCACAATGTCTGTTACTTCTACATTTCCCTTTCATCGCCGAGGTAAGTAGCCGTGCAATTTATTCTGGGAGTACCTTGATATATTTTGAGAGACGGGCCGTTATGTTGGTCGCTCCTCATCTGCGTAAAATTCGTCCACTCAGCACCTCTGGAAACTAACTGATTCAGCAACTGCAGGGCTATTTTGATGACCTGCTTACTTAGAATAAGGGGAAGTTTCAAAATGAGTCGCCATGTTGGCTGGGTTTGAAATCCAGGAGCAGGCATCTCGCAAGTGACGTGTTCATCCAATCAGGTGGAGTCTGTGTATGTGCGTTTGTGGAAGGTTATAGCCTGTGCTGGTTTCCTGGAGACCACTTGTCAATCTGCCAACTGCCTAGCCGTTTGCCCACACTCCCCTGTGGACACGTACCATAAGGAGGAGAGGTTAATCATGGTAATTTCAGGGAAGTGGAGGCCCGATCACAGCTCAACCTGTCTGTCAGCGTGGTGTCATTGGAGCCTTTGAGCTGGTCTTACTGGGGCGGGTGGTGACAGCTTGCTGCAGGACATTTCTACCTCTTGCTCCACAATTAGTCATTTGATCTTCATTCAGAAGTTTTTAAATAGAAACTCCTGCTTTGATCCTTTACAATGGAACTAGACTCAAACCAATAATTACTATTAAGTAATAAATAAAAACAAAAGAACTTTGACTTTGCGCAACACTGGTCCCATCTGTTATTAAACCTCTGGTTGCCAGCTCATGCTAAACCACAGCATCATGTACTATCCAGCTCCTTAGTAACCTGGGCTGCTTGCCCAGATCAGCAGCACATCCTGTAAGTTTAAAATATTATATCTCTCGCTTCAGCAGACATCCTGTGTTCACAAAAAAGATATAAAAAGCTTGTTAAGCAGTTATTTGTAACTGACACACTTGAGTCTCTCTCAGGCTTTCTGAGATACCACCAGACAACACGTACACAAATTAGGTTGTTCATCTGGCCTCTCATCAATTACCAAAAGATGTTAGAAATGTTGAATTAAAACCAGTTTCCAGGCACCATAGGCAAGCACTGATACAGTATCTAACTGTTTGATGCCTGGTCTGATCATTATTTTTACATAAATCAGGCAGCCATCTCTGGGTATCCATTTTTTGGAGAGGTTACCAGTGAAGAAGATTTGCTGCCATTGTGTGGATTGCAGGCAGAACACCACTGCCAACGTTGGGCTGGTATGGAGGGAATGTATTCTGTAGGAGAAGGAGTCAACCTTGGTCTATGGACGACACCCAATGCCTGTAGAAACAAGCTCTTTGCATATCTAAGATCAGCAGCAGTCAGATGCAGATAGATCTTGACTTTCGAGCTGTCATTCTGAGACACCAGAGAGTAGCAGATAATCATAGCGGAAAACCGTGCTTCAAGATGGCTGAGTTATAAAGAAAGACAAAAAAGAAAGACAAAAATAGGTTTGCTGGTAGTTTATGGTGGAGCTGTAGTGTGTGGATGCTGACTCAAAATGGAGCGTGAGCGCAAAGATCTGTCTCAGGGTGCAGAGACGGAACCTTGATAGAGTAATCCAACAGCAAAGTCTGTTACAGGTCAGCGCATGTACACAATAGAATGGTCAGTACCAAAACTCAAAGCAGGGTCATTCGTGTTACATTTGTACTTCACATGAACCTGAACAGGGCTGCACAGTGGCATAGTTAGCATTTTCGCCTTGCAGCAAGAAGATTCCTGGTTCGAATCCCGGCCTGAGCCCGGGATCTTTCTGCATGGAGTTTGCATGTTCTCCCTGTGCATGCGTGGGTTTTCTCCGGGTACTCCGGCTTCCTCCCACAGTCCAAAAATATGCTGAAGTTAATTGATCACTCTAAATTGCCCATAGGTGTGAATGCGAGTGTGATTGTCTGTCTGTATATGTAGCCCTGTGACAGACTGGTGACCTGTCCAGGGTGTCCCCTGCCTTCGCCCGAGTCAGCTGGGATAGGCTCCAGCCCCCCCGCGACCCTAGTGAGGATAAAGCGGTGTATAGAGAATGGATGGATGGATGGATGGATGAACCTGAACAGAAATATTAAAACAGCAAATGTTATGAGGAATTGAAAAAAAATGTGCAGACTGAGTGAGGTCTGCAGCTGAATCCTCTTCATACAGACCATGCATGCAACAGTATCCCCTGAGACAGGAAGCCATAGATGGCATCACATCAGTTTTTCAGTCCTTACTACTGGGTGTTACTGTACCATGCTCTAACCTCAGCTGGGAGATCATTTATTTTTGCTGTTAAAAATATTAGAGCTCAGGGGCAACCAACAGAGTGGAGGATCGTATAGGATTTGCAGCCAGTCAACAAAGCCTCTAATGATCTATATCCATATTCCATTCTGTCCCAATCCTGTCTGATGTAAAATGGTTTTCCGTCGTATTCACTCCAGGTTCTGCTCTTTTGAACTACGTTGGCAATCTTATGGTGTGTACTCCAACCAAAGAACAGTGCACATCAGACACAGTAAAACTTTTACAATGTTTCACGCCGGGAACTCAGAACTCTGATTTGTAAAGCAGGAAGTGAATCTTTTGGGACAAGGTGTCACCTCTCAGGGTGAAAACCTTGTCTCCAAAACACATTGACACCATCCAAAACATTCCTAAGCTACCCGCTAAGAAACAAATGATGTAATTCTTAGGACTGTGTTCCTCTTGCAGATCTTTTGTTCCTGACCTTGTCATTCTTGAAGCATCTCTAAATTCTCTCATATTTGGCACAAAGTTGCAGTCATATGAAAAAATGGACACATGAAGGTGTTGATGCATTTGTCATTCATCCCATTCATTCAAACAAGGGATGTAAGAGATGGATATATGACTTCGGTACTCCTCCAGAAACATGTAGACAAAATTAGACCAGTTGCTTATTTCTCAGCTACATTCCATGCTGTAGCTGCAGGACTTCCTCGTTGCCTGAGAGCTGTTGCAGCAGCTGAAAAAGCTGTTGTAGCTTAACAAGATATAGTGGGCTATTCTGAGGTCACCTTGCTCATTCCTCATGCAATTTCCCTCTTTTTGCTTGAACAGAAAACATCACATCTTTCCGCACAGTGTTTTCACGGATACCATACCTCCATTTTGGACATGTCCAATGTCATTTTTAAACATTGCATTGTTTTCAACCCTACTTCTCTGTTCAACCGTTTGGCTGTGCCGGATGAGGTCTGCTCTCCTCGACCTGATCTCTACGATCCTCTCCTGGATAAAACTGATCCTGTTCATTATGTTGATAGCTCTGCCTTGGTGACCTCCTTGGTGACCCTGCCACAGGCAAGTCATGTGCAGGCTTTGTCTTTGTGTCTGACCATGTGGTATTCTCTTCCCTTTTCACTACTTTGGACAGGAAGCTGAATTAACTGCTCTCACTACTGCATGCAAGATTACTGAGAGTAAACCTGTGCTCATCTACAGTGACTACAGGTATGCTTTTGGTGTACTGCATGATTTTGGTTCTCTGTGAAAACACAGAAATTTGTTAAAATCAGATGACAAACAGTTTGCATTATGACAAAGTGGATGCTCTCCTAGACGCCATCTTATTACGATCTGAAATTGCAATTTAGAAATGCCATGCACACACCACTAAGTCAGTCAGTTTCACTAGAGAATCTGTGAGCAGATGCAGCTGCCTCAACCACTCACATCACCACAGGACGTTGCCTCACAGATGGTTTCACTCCCGTTGTCTCTCTCTGCTTAGCAGTCATTTGCTACACCTCAGGAGAAAGCTCTGTAGTGTTCATCAGGCTGCACATTCACTCTTTACATTTGGTGGAGCCTTAATGGCAAGCCATTTCTACAGCCAAAACATTTCTACACCCACTATGTTGAGATGGCACATCACGACAGAAACCATGTATTCAAAGTGAGGATGATAGAAAGCATCACAACACATTGGTTCACAAAGGGCTTTTCAACCTATGCTAAAAGATTTTGCCAAGTATGCATGACACATGCAGCACCTAATGTGGGCAGACCAACAACTGTAACTCAACAAGCTGCACATCCCACTCCCAGCAGACCATTTGAGTATGTCGTGATGGAGTTTTTTTGAGCTCAGTCAATCCAGGGAAAGAAAAACTGCCCAGTAATGGCAGACATGTTGTCCAAATGGGTTGAAGTATTTCAGTAGAAGTGGTTGCAAAAGCACTGATACATATCATTACCAGATGGGGAACACCAAAACAGCTGTCAACTGACAATGACTCACATTTTGTGAATGAGGCACACACACAACTCAGTGACTCCTTAGGCTTCAATATCTCACATCATTGTGCTTATCACCCAGGCTTGGATAGCGCTGTTGAGTGTTAAAATGACACACTCAAAAACAAACTGACAACATGCTGTGAAGACAAGTCTTCCATGGACCAAAGCTCTACCGTCTGTCCTGATGCAAGAGAATGAGAATGAGAATGAGAATGAAAACAAGAAATGGTTTGTGCCCATATGAAGTTTTGTTTGCTTGTCCATCTGATGTGGGAGTCAACTCTCCCACAGGCCCAAGACCTTGAACAGCCCTGTGTCAAGATGCCATGGTAGCACACTTCATTAACTTGTCACCTGCTCTCTCAAGTATAGACAGCTAAGAGATGCCCTGCTGCATCCAGCCACCCAACTGTTGAACTCCCTACAGCCAGGTGACTACATTGTGGTGAAGAATTTCAGAAAGACGCACTGGTATTCCAAACAGTGGCAAGGTCCATTTCAGCTCCTCCTCATGACTTACACGGCTGTCAATGTCATAGAGAGGGCCTCGTGGATCCTTGCCAGCCAGTGTAAAAAAGTTCAATGTCCACAGTCTGATTCTAATTTACATCACAACAAACCAACTGACCCTGAATTACACTTACGTCGACGCTTCTTGATCCTTGAGGACACAATGCACACGAGCAGTTCACCAACTACCAACACTGGACAGCGTTTAAGTGGCCATGTGGACTGTCATGACATCCATTGAGACATACAGGATTGTGTAGTATTAGAGACACAATGTGTCGTTTAACAATTGTTTCTCTTGTTATTGTTGTTCCCATTTTGCTCACACTCATCAACTGGCTGCACCTCATGCAAAGTATTGATCTCTCAACATTTACACCCACCACACTGACGGCCCACAACCATGACCTGACAGAACTGACACATTCATAGACACACTGTGGAAGCCCTGGATTGGGGAAAGCAGTGGTATTCCATATCTACTAGAGCAGGGGTCGGCAACCTTTAACACTCAAAGAGCCATTTCGACCCGTTTCCCACAGAAAAGAAAACACCGGGAGCCGCAAAATCCTTTTGGCATTTAAAATGAAGACAACACTGCATATATCGCTTTTTTTTTTTTTACTTCTATGCCCTTGTTAATCAGTCGTGATTAATTAATTACAAAGCCTCTAATTAGATTCATTTTTTAAATTGTGTCCTTCCACTAATATTTATCTTACTTGGTTAATGTCATTTTTGCTCCTGGACCTCAAATGTTACATAATGTTAGCTGGAAATCAATATTTTGCGAATGTCTATTTGACTTGTAAAATCTATCTATTTATCTTAAGCTAATAACTTTATTCCGGTAAGTCGCTGCCCTGTTTTCCAAGACGTCACTCCTCTGACTCTCTGACCTGCTGCCGTGTTCTTGCGAGTAACGTGTATTACCCTATCATGAGTACTTTTGACTCAAAGACCAGACGTGTCTTTCTTGGAGTGGAGCTTTAATAAACAGGCTTGCCATTCTTGAGTACAAAACGATGTGAAACTACAGGCGTTGCTTCTCCATCTCCTCCGCATCAACCTTGCGCTCTCATGTCCCAGCCAGGGGAAAACCCCAGCAGCACATCCGGTGAAGTGACACCTCAAAATAAGAGCGGTAATTTCACAATAAAACTCTCTATATTAAAATGCATTGAAACGCGCCTGAAAGGCAGAACAATTTATTTTCCAAAGTTACAGGGAGCCACAACAGAGGGCTGAAAGAGCCGCGGGTTGCCGACCCCTGTACTAGAGCAAAACTCCTCTTGGCCTGTCCTGTCATTTTCAACAATGTAAACAAATAAATAGATGGGGCTCTTAGCCCATGTTCCTACCCTAAGCTCTGATAACATGTTTGTACTGTCTACTCAACCACAAAATCATTGCTCCCACATAGCCATAGAGGTCACATTTCTTTATCAAACTAAACACTTTATTCAAATGACTGTCTGCAAGGCCAACAAATTCAATTCTGAGCCATGCCATGAACATAGTTAACTGGCTGGTACAATCAGACCAGACAACTCACCCCTCAAACTAGGACAAGCATCGCCTTTCACTGCCAACACAGTGCCCCATTTTTGGACGCACTTGCCAAATGCTCCTGATGAAGAAAGTACTAGACCTACAGATACTTACATCATGTGTCACTCCATTTCCCATGGTTATCCACAAATCTTTACCTCCGCCAGGAGGTTATGTAATCACCGGAGTTTGTTTGTCTGTCTGTCCGTCTGTGTGTGTGTGTGTGTGTGTGTGTGTGAGTGTGTCTGTTTGTCTGTTAACAGCATAACTCAAAAAGTCATGGACGGATTTTCACCAAATTTTTACAGGATGTCTGGAAGAGCAAAAGTAACAATCGATTAGATTTTGGAGGTGATCCGGATCACCGTCTGGATCCAGGATTTTTTTGAAGGTCGAAAGACAATTGCGAGGGATGGCCGCCAGGCCATCTCTCAATTGTACAGACAGAGGTCGCCGGATCGATCCCAGGCGACGGCCGAATTCCGCGTGGCCGGTTCGGCCTGCCTGAGCGAGTCGGGACCGACGGAACAAAGTGGCGGCGACGCGTACGGTACCGTCACATGTGCGCACAACGCTACTGTTACGTGCGTGCGGCGGCGCCGCCGTCAAAACACTGTGCTGTTACACTGTACATGAATGTTATGCTTAGTGCACAAAGATCCCGGGCGATGGCCGAATTCCGCGCGGCCAGTTCAGGCTGCCCTAGCGAGTCGGGACCGACGAAACGAAGCGGCGGCGATGCGTACGGTACCGTCACACGCGCGTGCAACGCTACCGTTATGTGCGTGCATCAAAACACTGTGCTGTTACACTGTACATGCATGTTATGCTTTGTGCACAAACTATTAAAACTAAATTAAATCCGTCCATTACGTTTTGGGTTATGCTGTTAACAGACAAACAGACAAACAGACAGACAAACAAACTCCGATTGGTCATCTGTACAATTGAGCGATGTCCTGGCGGAGGTCTGCACTCTCTGAGTGCTTTTCTAGTTTATCTTCTGTTATGTGCTACTGTCTGTCAGATCCCTCTCTTACCTTTTGTTGTCACACCTTTGCTATCTGCAATTGTTTACCGGACTCCTTGATTCAATTACTCACTGATTTGCAACCATACATAAATTAGCCACTATTCACCTTGCTAGTTACCTACAGCCCCCTCCCAACCCTTTGATCCATCCTCTGACATGTTCCTTTTGTCATATCCTCTGTATTTACATACAGTCCCCTCCCTACCCTTTGACCCATCCTCTGACATTCCTATAAAATGTCTACCCTGAAAATGCTCTGGGTCAACTTACCTTTGCAGACCCATACTCTGTGACGTTAAATCCACCGTATTACCGGAAATACCAATAAACACACCACTACAGAAAACTTCAAAGGATCAAGAGTGAAATTTCTGCAACACTCTGTTGCATTAGATTTTCCCTTGTATAACCCAGACAACCTTGAGTTTGACATCTGTTATTGTAATAGTGAGAGTGGACAAAATATGTCCATTTCCAAGTACAAAGCATATTGGACTGATTTTGAATCGATACCACGTGCTTTGAGACACTCCACTGTCTTTAGATGGATAGATAGATAGATAGAGCAGCAAATTTTAAAAAATGTACAAAGAAAAGAGCAGCACACAGTGCACAGATATAAACAGAGTCTTTCTCCATCTTGAAGTGAATCCATCTTGAAATATAAATGTTTACAGAAAAAATTCTGTGAAATTGCACATAGTGTCCTTACTTACATTTTCATTACACAGTTCGTGGTTGAACTGAACTACTGGAAGCAGGCTTGATTATACAGTCTGACTGCAGCAGGAAGGAAGGACCTGCAGTATTTCTCCTTTAGACATCACGAGTGAAGCAGTCTGTCACTAAAGGAGTTGCCCACTGATTTTGCTATTTCCTGCAGAGGATGAGAAGTGATAGACAAAAGCTTTGTCATCATAAGGATATATAAGGATAAACTTTATTGATCCCACTGTGGGGAAGGTTCACCGTTACAGCAGCTTCAAAGAAAAAGTATAAAAGTACAAAGGCAGTGCAAGAACAAGAAGAAAAAAACATGGGGCAAAAATTGCAGATAACATTATATACAGACGATTTAAAAAAAAAACATGTAGAAGACTATATACAAAAGGATGAGGTATCAGTTATTGCACTGATGAGGTACCAGTTTTTGCACATAAGTAGGTGGAAGTAAATTGGGGGACGACAAAAGTAAGCAGTAAACAATATACAGTGAAGTTTATAATGCGGCATTATACAGTCTGACAGATGCTGGAATAAATGGCCTGCAGAAATGTTCCTTCTTACACCTAGGGTGTACCAGTCTATTGCTGAAGGCACTTCTTAAGGAGTTTTCACAGCCTGATGCAGAGGGTGGGAGGAGTTTCCGATGACAGAAGACAGTTTGGCCAGAGCCCTCCTCTCTCCCACCACCTCAGTGGAGTCCAGAGGCCAGCCACAGACTGAGCTGGCTCTTTTTATCAGTCTGTTGAGTCTGTTCTTATCATGCTCAGAGCATCCCCCTCCCCAGCACACCACTGCATAGAAGACCACTGATGCCACCACAGTGTCATAAAAGGTCCTCAGCAGTGACCTGCTCACACCAAATGATGCGAATCTCCTTAGCAGGTATAAACGACACTGACCCTTCTTATACAGAGATTCAGTGTTATCTGTCCAGTCCAGTTTGTTATTTAGGTGAACACCCAGGTACTTGGAGGTCCTCACTCTCTCAATGTCAAGTCCCTGGATGTTCAGGGGTGGAGTGTGTGAGGGTTTCCTGTGGAAACTGATCACCAACTGTAGGCATCTGCTGTGTTTGCATAGAGCAGGTCCAGAGTTTTGTTGTCCCTATAGTCATGCTCCTGTCTCCCACCACATCCACAAGATCACGGGGGCAGTCCAGGACAGAGCTGGCTTTCTTAACCAGTTTGTTGAGTCTCTTCCTGTCTGCAGCCATGATGCTGCTGCTCCAGCAGATCACTCCATACACAATGGCTGATGCTACCACAGAATGGTGGAAAGTTTGTTCTGATCCTTCTTACATAGTGTGCTGGTGTAAGCTGTCCAGTCCAGTTTGTTGTTTAACTGAACACCCAGGTACTTGTAAGAGTCCACAATCTCAATTGAGAAATCATAAAGCAAGTGCTGTTCGTCTTCTCCAAGTGAGAGGCATCTGTGCAGGAGGTAGATCACTGCATCATCAACCCTGATGCCGGGCTGATAGATGAACTATAGTGGGTCTATTGATTAGCTTACCGGGGGTCGCAGATGACAAAGGACCAGCCTCTCCAGGGTCTTCATCAGGTGGGATGTCAGTGCCACAGGCCTGTAGTGGTTGAAGTCCTTGGGGTGTGAGATCTTTGGCACTGGTACCATGCAGGACGTCTTCCACAGCTGTGGTACTCTTCCCAGCTTCAGGCGAATGTTGAAGACATGCTCCATAACCCTGCTCAGCTGATCTGTGCAGGATTTGAGCAGTCTGATGTTCTTGCCATACCATCGCACTAACTAGGCCAACTAGGTTCCTGTATTCATCCTCCCTCCCATTCTCCACACAGCCTACTATGGCCATGTCATCTGAGAATTTCTGCAGGCAACATGGCTCGGTGCTGTACTGGAAGTCTGAAGTGTAGGTGGTGAAGAGGAAGGGGCACAGCACAGTTTCCCGGGGGGCCCTGGCATTGAAGGCCAGACATTCAGACACACAGCTCTGTACCTTCATAAACTGCAATCTGCCTATCAGATAGTCTGTAATCAATGTGAAAAGGGAAGCATCCACCTGCATGGCCTCCAGGTTGGCCTTCAGCAGTCTGGGTTGAATGGTATTGAGGGCACTGGAGAAGTCAAAGAATGTGACATGGACAGTGGTGCTGGATCTGTCCAGTGCGGAGCATGCCTTCTGCAGCAGACAGATGATGGCATCATCCACACCAATATGGGACTGATATGCAAACTGCAGTGGGTCCTGTTATGGGCACACTCGTGGTCTGAGATGTGCCAGTATCAGTATGTCCGTGACTTTAATAATGTGAGAGGTCAGCGCTATGGGCCTGTAGTCATTTAGTGCAGTGGGATGGCGTGTCTTGGACACAGGGACCAGGCAGGATGTTTTCTACAGCACTGGGACTCTCTCTGAAGGTGCAGGTTCAGGCTGAAGAGGTGCTGGAGCACTTAACTCAGCTGGCTGGAACACGCCCTCAACGGGTCCAGCAGCTTTTCCCTGGTCGAGCCTCTCCAACTTTCTCCTGTAGTAGTCCAGACTCAGAGGTTGGGGTGGGGGCTGGCTGTAATGAAGTAGTGAAATGTCTGTGATGGGGGTTGGTGTAGGGACTGTGGGGGCAGAGGGAGGAAAATCCAAGGTGTAGTGTGAGGGCTGGTGGGGGAGGGGGAGCTGGAGTCGAACCTGTTGAAGAACTGGTTCAACTCATTGGCCCTCTGTGTATTCCCCTCCACGACTCCTCCTCTCCCGCCTTTCCTCTGGAAGGCGGTAGTCTCTCTCTCATACCACTCCAGACATACTTTCCTTTCCAACTTCTCCTCCTGTCACACTCCTCCTGTGCCAGTGCTTGGATCTCCTCTGATTGAGCTCAGCTGAGGAGACTCTCAGCTGAGGAGGCACAGCTGAACTCCATACACAATCAGACTAGTATAAAGCCCGGATCCGTTGACAGCTCCAGTGCCGGTTCATTGCTCCATGTTCATCTGCCAAGACCACAACGTACTCCGCCAAACCCTGTGCACCGTTCTCCGTTTCCTGTATGCCGTTTACTGGACACTATTTCCCCTGTTTGGACTTCTTTGCCAGTTTTGCTTGCCATCGTCTCATTCCCTCACTCGACTCAGACACTGGACTCAGTAAGCCACCCTTTCCGTTAGTCTGTCTTTGTTTAGTTTTCACCTTGGTCATCTGGCTCGTCTTTTGTTAAATCAGTTCTGTTTTATTTATAGTTTTTACCCAGGCAGTATGGTCCACTCTTAGTTAATTTAGTTTAGTTTCCTGAAGTCTTCCTTTTGAGTGTTGTTGTTTCATTTTAAATTCATTAAACCCTCTTTCTTATTTATCCTTCTGCCTGTTGCCTGCTGCTTGGACGACGTCACATGCCACTTTTGCTATCCCAGATGGAGGAATGTAACCAGTAATGGCAACGTTGGTGAATTTCTGAGGAAAATAATATGGACAAAGCCCAATGGCAAGGAGCTCAATGTCTGGACTGCAGACACGTTCTTTAACATAAATGTGTCCAGGGTGTCACCCATTTATGTTACTACTACTGGGTGCTTACGGTTCTTTTTTTATTTTTTTTGCCTCAGTTTGTGAGCTGTTTGTAGTAATGAAAACATGGTTAATAATTTATCTTGACCAAAAGAAGAGTTCTTGAAAAATACAGGTCCCAGAAATGTGGCCTCCTCAGATGCCAGACACACAGTTCTCCACTTGTTTTTATTTTATGATAATTTTACACAGAGATGGAGTAAATACAGAAGGTGGCAGTCATGCAACAATCACATATTCCAAATGCCATCAAACCTCAAAGAGGAAGAAAAGGAAGAAAGAGTAAGAACACACTTTCTAACTTTTTAAAAGACATTTTTTAAATGATTATTCTGTCAAAATAGTACTTGAATGAGTTATAGTTAGGTATATTATATAGCAAATATATTTTACCCAAAATGTTAGGAATCAGCAGAAGAACCCGGGCAGAGAACACACAGCGGCAGCGAGAACTGGTTTAGATGTAATTTATTGCGGGGAACAGGCTGGTGACAGAGTGAGAGGGGAGTGAAGGGGAGACGGTGGGAGCCAGGAGGGGGAAGCTGAACCGAACGGGGAGGGAGTGTCGGTGCTGGGGATCAGCAGCTGACTGGGTTACAGGCAGGCAGGAATCCAGTGGCAGAGAGCAAACTGGAGGGTTGGGTTCCGAGAGCAGGCGCACGGTGCAGGAGTTCTGAGGCGTCTGGATGGCAAGGCAGGCGTCCGTGCGTTGGCAGACCGGGGAAGGGGTTCCGAGGCAAGGCAGGAGGGACCAGAGGTGCGGGAGGGAGTCCGGGCAGCTGGGTCAGCGGAACTGCAAGCAGGAAAAGGGTGGGTACACATACGAGGGAAGGTGAAGGCTAGAATGCGAAACTGGCTGCGTGAGCAGAGTATACAATCTGGCGGGGTGTGGAAGTTGAGACTGGTTCTTAGTGATGTTACGCTCGAGTCAGTTTGCTCGACACAGTGCCAAGCTTTTGAAGCGAAAGTGTTCCGAGACGGTGTTTCGATCCCTGCTTCAGCACGCCCACAATCACGTGACTATCGAGAACGAGGCCTCGTTACGTCACATCGCGTGTCGCGGTGCTTCGCGCGAACTTTGAAGGGGTGGGACATTTCAATCTGTCCAGGTCTTAAAAGGCAAAGGGGTCTGATTCAATCCTCAAATTGTGGGTTTTTGAGAGGAGGAGATTACACTAGTGCATTTGCCATTTGTCATTTTGAGAGAAGTTAGGGAGAGTATACATTTAGTTAGAATTTAGTTTAGATATATCTAGTTGCATTTCATACATTAAATAACACACAGATGCATACGCATAGATTCACTCATACACAACACACATTCATTCATAGAAACACACTACACATATATGCACACAAACATACAAGTATAACATTTTAAAACATTTATTGCAAGTACAAAGCGGTGTGAGACAAACAGTCCTGAGGCTTTTTCATTTTTTTCCACTTGGATGCAGTTCTGACACAGGACCAGCAGATGTTACTCTTCTGGTTGTGTCAAATGCTTCGAAGCAATGTGTCATTCTTGAAGTAGATGTGTCAAAGTGGTTCATTGCTTCATGAAGCTTCGATTTCACCATCACTACCGGTTCTTATTGTGGAGGTTGTAATCACGGGGATGGCTCACAGCTGCCAGGATTCTGTGGAGAGCACTGATTGCCGAGTGGAGACAGCTGTGAGGCTGCACTCCACTCAGCAACAGCGGAGGAGAGCGAGAGGGAGAGGGAGAAAAGAGAGAGAGAGAGGGAGCAGAAGAAGGGATGTCAGGTGGGGCAGAGGAGGAGGAGGGGGCCCTGACACAAAAAGTACCTCTAGTAAACAAGTTTTGGGTTTAAAATGTTTTTTTTTTTTCCACCCAATAACTGTAGTTCTAACAGAGGAGTTATGACTTTTAAAGATTTACTTATTCTACTCATAAAATATGTTTCTAAAAACAAGATATAGTTTTAAAGGTTTTGTAGGAGCCAATGAGCTCGATTATTATAAATAGGAACCAATCTTTGTCCGGGCAGGTGTTCCGCCCGGAAGGATAAAACAGTTTTGACCGCCGCCGTCGCCGCCGTCGAAAAGCCGGTAACAATGAAATGTTTGTTCATACAAAAGCTGTTGGACTATACTTATTTGGAGTAATAAACGCAGGTTATTGGAACCGCAAGCATTGGTCTCGGCTCTCTTCATCAGACGCGGTAAAGTTGTCTGGCGTGTCAACTATTTACATCCTGGTGAAGCACCTCAGGGGCTTCAAGCATTGGCTTAGCCTCTACATTCAAGTCAAAACTGTTGTGAGTCAACACTGGACTTTTGACAGAAAGTGCGCTCTTGTTTGACGAGCGAAGGACAATATTAGAGCCGTATGTGAGCAGGCTGTGAGCGGGAGCAGCCTATCCAGCGGCACCTTGTTTGCCTACCTGCCGGAGAGGACGCCGGAGAGGGGAGAGCCAGCGGAGCCGGGTGAGGAGCCATCGTGTGGTGTTTCGGTTGTTGGCGTCGGCAGCGCGGATGACGCCGAGGGATTTCGTTCATATGGATTACGGAGCAGCATTCTTCTGGACAAGGTATGGGTAGCGCTACCATAGTTATGAATGGCCATAAAGTTTGTGTGCACACATAATAGCGTAATTCCAATGCATTGGTTGCCGAACAGGATGAACAAAAAACAATAACGTTACGTCATTGTTTGACGTGGTTGACTCTGTCAGTGCTATTTAAATGGAAGAGCGCGTTGCAGACGGGGACAAACATTCTGGCGTGGGTGTGTCCACAGATGGTAAACTGGACGCAGTGACCAGCTGTAGTGACACACACCAGACTAAAAGAGTGAGTAAACTCTCTGCTAAAGCTCTTGAGCAAAAGTTAGAGAGATTGCAAAGTGAAAGGAAAGCTAAACTAAACAAAGCTGCTAAGTTAAGAGAAAATGTGCAATATTTGATGCAAAAATACAAAGGGTCCGACGTGCAAAATGGTCTTGATGATTTTATGAAGCTATGTGATGACATAAGGTCCATTCATGGTTCTGTGTTGGGTTTATTGCCACAAGATGAACAAGGCAGACACGAAACATGGTTTAAAGCAAAGATGATGTTTAATGATGAATTTATTGTCAACACAAAGGGCTGGCTATGTAGCAATGGTGTGTCGGAAATTGCTGCTATTAATAATGATGGTGGAATTGCTGAGCCAGATGATGTCAATCCCAATGACAGTGTTTCGAATGTGGGTGAAATTTCAACCAAAAGTGAAACCAGTAGCCATAAGTCAAGCACCACTTCCTCAGCTAGAGTTAAAGTTGCAGCTGAGAGAGCTGCACTTGTTGCTCGTGTGGCAGCTTTAAAGGAGAGACATGCGCTGGAAGTACAGGAGCAACAAATAAAGAGGAGAAAGGAAGAGCTGAAACTGGAAACCCAGCTGGCTGCCACCACTGCTAAGCTGGCAGTTTTGCAGGCCTCAGAAGGTCGAGGTTCTTCTCATGCAGCTTCTAATGGTATGAACTCTTATTTTGAAAAGGAGAAGAGGAAAATGGCAAAATGTAACATCCTTGACCCTTTGGCTAAGGAGTATGAACCTGCAACTTCCAAAGGAAAAAGAACATGTGGGACACTCACAGAGAACATGCAATCAACAATGGATACAAGGCCTAAGAAAATCGAAACTCAGAAAGCCATGTTGAATTGGGGTACTGGCACACGTCATCAAATGTCTTCGCAACCAACACAATCTCTGCAAAATGGTACAACAACAGCTTGGCGGAATAGAGAACAAATTGGAAATATGAATCCTCAACAAAACAGTCCAGTACCACCTGGAGATGTTGTCACAGTCTTGCACAGACAAAATGAGATTACAACTGCTCTTTTACAGCAGCAGCGTTTACTGTCCTTGCCTGCACGGGATATTCCGGTATATGAAGGTGATCCACTTCAGTATAAAGCTTTCATCAAAGCATTCGAACAAGGAGTTGAAGACAAAGCGAGTAAAGCTGATTGCTTATACTATCTTGAACAGTTCACAGCAGGACAGCCAAAGGAGTTAGTTCGTAGCTGCCAGCACATGGCTCCTGAGTGTGGCTATGTTGTTGCTAAAGGGTTGCTACAAGAACATTTTGGCAGTGAGTACAAGATTGCTAGAGCATACATTGAAAAAGCTTTAGCCTGGCCAACAATAAAGTCCGAAGATGTCAAAGCCTTGCAGGCTTATGCCATGTTCTTGCGTGGCTGTTGTAATGTCATGGAAGAGCTGTATTATATGCAGGAGTTGGACATGCCAACCAATATGAAAACGCTTGTGTCAAAGTTGCCATTCAAGCTCAGGGAGCGATGGAGAGGCAAGGCTCATGACATTTTGGAAGCCACGGATGACAGAGCTCATTTCGGGGACGTGGTGACTTTTTTGGAAAAACATGTAAGAATACTTTCTGATCCAATCTTTGGGGATTTGGAATGTGTAGCGCAAAGCACAGTTGGGTTAAAACATCTCAACAAACTGAAGCCACAGTCGAAGTATGCAGTGAAAGGAAGTAGTTTTGCCACTAGAGTAACATCTATGGAGGCTGTGGACGAGAAACCAGCAAGAAATACCATCAATAAGAAGGAGAGCTTGTATTGTCTGTACTGTTCTCGTGCTCACCTGTTGGAGAAATGTCAACAGTTTAACAATAAGAAACACAGAGAAAAGATCCGTTTCTTGAGGGAAAAAGGAGTTTGCTTTGGATGCTTATGTTCTGGACATATAAGCCGTGAGTGTGGTAAACGTTTGCACTGTGAGGTGTGCGATCAACAGCATCCGACCCCGCTTCATATTCAGAAGCACACTGGGCAGTCTGAACAGACAGCTGAGTCACCAGGGACTAAACCAGAGACTCCCCCGCAGCTGTGTGGTCGTACAGGGGCTGGAAAGGATCAGTGCTTACTTTCTATTATTCCAGTGCAAGTTAAGTCTGCAAAAGGAAACGAGATCATAAAGACTTATGCCTTTTTGGATCCTGGCAGTACAGCAACCTTTTGTTCAGAACATCTCATGCAAAAGTTGAAAATGACAGGAACAAAGACTCATTTTCTTCTGAAAACCATGGGACAAGAAAGAGTTGTTCCATCCAATTCCTTGGTTGGGATGGAAGTGTCAGGACTGGAAGTAAATGATTTTCATCCCTTACCAGAGGTCCTCACACAAAAGCAAATGCCAGCAACGTCAGATAACATTGCTACTTCTGCTGATTTAGAAAGGTGGCCTTATTTGTCTAAGGTACACATCCACAACATAAATGCTGATGATGACTTGTTGATAGGTACCAACGCTCCCAAGTTATTGGAACCATGGGAGATTGTCAACAGCTGTGGTGATGGCCCATATGCTATAAGAACAGTGTTGGGTTGGGTCATCAATGGTCCTTTAGGTGGTAATGGCAGCAACAGTAATGTGACGCTTCCTTCTATTGTTGTTAACAGAATTTCTGTGAGGACACTTGAACACATGTTGAACAATCAATATAACCATGACTTCAATGAGAAGACTTCAGTGGATACAGAAATGTCTAGAAAGGATATAAGATTCATGGAAATCATGGAATCCTCTGCAGCCCTGCAGGATGAGAGGTACTGTTTGAAGTTACCATTTAAGAATCCTAATGTGCAACTTCCAAAAAACTTTGCAGTGGCAAAGCAAAGATTGCTTGGATTGAAAAATTGCGTCAGCAAACATTGGATGATGACGGGCTTAACACGGTGATGTGTGAAGTGGAAGCCATACTTAATGATCGCCCCTTAACCAGACTTTCTGATGATCCCAATGATTTAGAACCTCTCACACCGAACCATTTGCTTCTGCTGAAAGGGAAGCCAGCTTTGCCCCCTGGACTCTTTGAACCTTCAGATATGTATGTGAAGCGTCGCTGGAGACAAGTGCAATACATGTCTGATCTGTTTTGGAAGAGATGGGTCAGAGAGTACCTCCCACTATTGCAAGAGAGACAGAAATGGAATCAGAAAAAGAGGAGTCTGGTTGTTGGTGATATCGTTGTAATCATGGATTCCTCAGCTCCACGTGGTTCCTGGCCTCTTGGCAAAGTACTGGAGGTTTTTCCTGACAAAGGGGGTCTGGTGCGTTCTGTTAAGCTACTGACCAAAACTAATATTGTTGAAAGACCTGTAACTAAACTTTGTTTATTGCATGAGGTATAAACAAATGGGTAATGTGATGTACATTTATGGTTATTGAAGTTTTGCATTTGGCTCCTTTTGTAATGTATGTATTTGAATTGTTATGTCTGTTCGCCAGTAACAATTAGGGGCTGGTGTGTAGGAGCCAATGAGCTCGATTATTATAAATAGGAACCAATCTTTGTCCGGGCAGGTGTTCCGCCCGGAAGGATAAAACAGTTTTGACCGCCGCCGTCGCCGCCGTCGAAAAGCCGGTAACAATGAAATGTTTGTTCATACAAAAGCTGTTGGACTATACTTATTTGGAGTAATAAACGCAGGTTATTGGAACCGCAAGCATTGGTCTCGGCTCTCTTCATCAGACGCGGTAAAGTTGTCTGGCGTGTCAACTATTTACATCCTGGTGAAGCACCTCAGGGGCTTCAAGCATTGGCTTAGCCTCTACAGGTTTATTCCACCCATTTTTTTTTTACCAATAACTTAGACAAACCTCAATTCTAGTGAAGTTAGGGTATTGTGTAAAACGTAAATAAAAATGGAATGCAATGATTTGTAAATCTTTTTCAACCTATATACAATCGAATAGCAAAGACGAATACATTCTATTCAGTTCAATTACATTTTATTTATATAGCGGCAATTACAATTCAGATTGTCTCAAGATGCTTTACAGAACCCATACGCCTGAACCCCCAGACTAAGCCCCAAGGTGACAGTGGCAAGAAAAAACTCCCTTTTAACGTGAAGAAACCTGGAGCAGAATTGGGCTCATATGGGAGACCCATCTGCTGCTGGCCGCCGGGTTGAGAGGAGCAGAAGAGGTAGAGAGGCAGGGTGAGGGATGGGAGAAGAGTGGGGGTCGGAGACAAGGAAACATACTATAACACACATTGGGATACATGCATGATGAGAGCAATATACATGATAGATACAAAATACAAGCCAACATTAAAACAGATTCATGAGTCTATTATTATGGTGTAAGGCTCTGGCATTAAAAATATTCTGCATTTATTGCTGGTAGCAACACGCAAACAGTGTGTGGATGAGCATATTAGGTATAGTAAGGGTGATGCAGAGTAGACTGAAGCCTGCAGTCTGAGAGTGAAGAGTTCTGCTAGGATGATATGGTACCATGAGGTCTTTAAGATACAATGGAGATTGGTCATTAAAGAACTTTATATGTCAGGGGAAGGATTTTAAATTCTATTCTAGATTTCACAGGAAGCCAAGGAAGAGAAGCCAGTGTAGGAGAAATATGATATCTCTTGCTAACTCCCGTCAGTAATTTAATGTTCAAACTGATAAACCAGCTTTTCTGGAACATATTGCAGGCATCCAATTCAAAAGGAGTGAATATTTGCTTAAAAAAACAGTACAATTTATCAGCTTGAACATTAAATATCTTGTCTTTTTAGTGCATTTGACTGGATAAGGTTGACAAAGCATTACAAAGCACTGTATTCTGTTTTTATTTATGTTTAACACAGTGTCCCAATTTGATTGAAAACTGGGGTATGTACTTTCAGTTCATCAGTGTTTGTTTTTTGTGTCTGTGGGCTAGGAAAGCTTACTCCTGTTTTAAAGGTTTACTCCACTGAAATCATATGCTTCTAAAAAGCAAGATATGGTTTTAAATGATTATTTCCACTGAGAGGACTTCTTCAGCAAATTGGTTGTAGTTTTATTCCACATGTATGGAGTTAGAACAGTCTCATAATTCACAAATGCACACAGAAGAATTCACAAATGTAAACTGTAATCCACAAATAAATTAAGAAAGTTCGCAAATGTATTTCTGCATTCACAAACTGCTTTTGTGTGTGAATCGTTTTTGAGACTGCTCTGCCGTCAGCTCGATCCACAAATGCATTTTTTTCAACACGGAAGTTTCTGTAGCCAATCAGATGTCTCCCTCCTTTCAGCCAATCACAAAAACTCACCCCACGTGGGGGTGGGTGTACTGTTCAGCCAATCATATGAACGCGTCCGCACAGCGTTATACTTCACCGTGTCATTGGGCTGAAGAGTGAAGCTGCCCGTCGGAGAGACCATGGCGTCTGATGGGGACAATAGACCCTTTATTTGTTTACAAACATTGTGACGTTTTTTGTGGCCGGGGCTGATGCTGGAGGCAAAAGCTGAGCGAGAAGTCAAGCGGGACTGGGAGTATATAGTTTGCGCTGGGAGTTTGCAGCGCAAACTCGAGCATTTTTAACCCGTTAAACTTAAGTGTACCGCCGGCGGTACACTTACTAATTTGCATAGGAATTTAAAGAATGTCCGAAGGCTGCAAACGTGATTATATAAACATTATACGCCGATGGAAAGCTTAGATTCTCATGAATCCGCCGGTATAAACCACTTTCAGATGTGATTACCACAGCGGGTAATATAAACACATTTGTCCGACAAACAATGAATATCCATCCATCCGTTCTCTATACACGGCTTTAACGTACACAGCGTGACTCACATTTCCGGGTTCATTATTACACACAGATGAAAATATTCCACAAAAAACGGCCATAATCCAACGTTGGACATCCAGACGACACAAGCCAGTAAACTATTTTGTCCAAAATATGTCTTGAAGTCGGTATATAATCCACGAATCGGTCGTTTTAAAGGAAATACACCTCGCGATGCACGTCCAATATGCCCTGTATTTCTCGTCATATTTGACGGGTTATTGTTTTTGATTGTATTTTTTTGTGTGTCTTGTTGTGTCCTTATGGTGTGTGTATTTGGACCCAGTGTCTGGAATAAAGCTGAACTGAATTGAATTTAATATTTTTTATTTACAAATAGAATATTAGCGATTTTTTGTACTGAAAATGGCTGGAATTGACTGCAGCTGATCGTCTCTGTCCAGTCTTTTCGCCTCAGTGCATTTAACCACAACTGTCTTCGTTCCCTCTGAGCACGAGTGTTCGGTGGAATCCTATAAAACTTTAATTTGCGTTCGCCAATGTAATTCCTCCTATTCTGGCATCCAAAAACACAGCAGGACGACATTTTAGAAAAGTTGATAGAGCCTAGTCTCTGTCACATTGAGACTAGGCTCAATGTGACATTGATACTGACATTAACCGTGGCATCTCGCCTAAACCGCGGTAAAAGTACTGGTATTAACCGTGGCATGTTCCCTAAACAGTGGCATTAACCGTGGTATCTCTGCTGACATCTCCAGAGGCCACTGGAAATGCTGCTGCGGCAGTGGCATCTCGCCCAAACAATGGCATTAACCGTGGCACCGCAGCGGTGCCACAAAAAGTGTCACTGCTCGCTGCCAGTGCCACAAATCGGACCTGCTGTCTCTCCAGAGACGATCAGCTGCAGTCAATTCCAGCCATTTTCAGTACAAAAAATCGCTAATATTCTATTTGTAAATAAAAAAATATGACGAGAAATACAGGGCATATTGGACGCGCATCGCGAGGTGTATTTCCTTTAAAACGACCGATTCGTGGATTATATACCGACTTCAAGACATGTTTTGGACAAAATAGTTTACTGGCTTGTGTCGTCTGGATGTCCAACGTTGGATTATGGCCGTTTTTTGTGGAATATTTTCATCTGTGTGTAATAATGAACCCGGAAATGTGAGTCACGCTGTGTACGTTAAAGCCGTGTACAGAGAAAGGATGGATGGATATTCATTGTTTGTCGGACAAATGTGTTTATATTACCCGCTGTGGTAATCACATCTGAAAGTGGTTTATACCGGCGGATTCATGAGAATCTAAGCTTTCCATCGGCGTATAATGTTTATATAATCACGTTTGCAGCCTTCGGACATTCTTTAAATTCCTATGCAAATTAGTAAGTGTACCGCCGGCGGTACACTTAAGTTTAACGGGTTAAAAATGCTCGAGTTTGCGCTGCAAACTCCCAGCGCAAACTATATACTCCCAGTCCCGCTTGACTTCTCGCTCAGCTTTTGCCTCCAGCATCAGCCCCGGCCACAAAAAACGTCACAATGTTTGTAAACAAATAAAGGGTCTATTGTCCCCATCAGACGCCATGGTCTCTCCGACGGGCAGCTTCACTCTTCAGCCCAATGACACGGTGAAGTATAACGCTGTGCGGACGCGTTCATATGATTGGCTGAACAGTACACCCACCCCCACGTGGGGTGAGTTTTTGTGATTGGCTGAAAGGAGGGAGACATCTGATTGGCTACAGAAACTTCCGTGTTGAAAAAAATGCATTTGTGGATCGAGCTGACGGCAGAGCAGTCTCAAAAACGATTCACACACAAAAGCAGTTTGTGAATGCAGAAATACATTTGCGAACTTTCTTAATTTATTTGTGGATTGCAGTTTACATTTGTGAATCCCAGTTCACATGTGTGAATTCTTCTGTGTGCATTTGTGGATTGCAGTTTACATTTGTGAATTCTTCTGTGTGCATTTGTGAATTATGAGACTGTTCTAACTCCATACACATGTGGTTTCTTTTTTTTGCTAGTGTCTGTGGGGTACAATGGCCAACTCCTATTTGCAATAAAAACAAACGGCTGCCATGTTATCTGGCCAATAAAATGAGTTCATAAAAATCAAGGGTCCTGGAAATCAGCTGTAGATATACGTTGCTCGTCTTATTTTTTATTTATGATGGATGATTACACACCGGGGGAGAATAAATACAGAAGGTGGCAGTAATGCAACAATCGCGTATGCCAAATGCCGTCAAACCTCAAAGACGAAGAAAAGAAAAAATAGAAAGGAGGAGAAGAAGAAGAACAGACGCGCTGCCATGGGGCTCTCTGCTGGAGGGGTGTGCGTTGAGTGCGCATGCGCCGTGCTTGCCGTTCCTCTGTGCTGCAGCTGCAGCTCTCGGCTCGGCGCTGTATCTCCTGGCACAGCATCACATTTGTTCACCACAGAGCTGCCGAGCCGAACCTCGTTTCTCCCTCTCCGGAGAGTTTCTGTCTCGTTTGGACAGATGTCTGCAGAGATTTCGCCTCATCTCCTTCCGCCCTCCCAGGTTTGGTGATTCCTCTTCGACGGAAAACGCTCCGGTGGCCGGTGAGTACGTGAAGACACCAGCGGGCGGGCGGGCGGGCGGGCTATTGCTGTGCGCTCCATAGGTCACCGTAGCTAGCTCGCAAACGGTACTTCTTCTTTTCTCTGGCCTACCAAGAAACGTGGCCAGCCGCCTGTTACGGGTTAGCTTTGACTAGCAGCCCCCTCCCGTGATGTCTGGTCGAAGACTCGGGCTGTGTGAGAGCCAGGGCCAGATGTCAAGCTAGCTAGCGTAGCTGAAAAAAAATGTGTCAGGCAGCTGTAAACGGTTTCACGGGCGAGTGACGGTAACTCTGTTAGCAGTGTTTCCAGCATTAGCAAGCTAATGCCACTTCGTATCACCACTATTCGCTGTTTTCATTGCCTTAGTGTGTTGTTGTGTCTCTTCCCACCTCATGGCAGTTTAGATTATTGCGTTTTCGTCATGTGGTTCACCAGATTGTGCAAACTAGGCTGTGCATTTCTACCACAAATTCAGGTTAACAGGTGTGATTTGATGCTGCTGTTTTGTTGCGGTCACCTGATTAACTAAGTTCTGAATTTTGAAGGTGCCGTTAAGAGTGAAAGAACTCCAACGTGCCCCAAAATGGCTGACATCTTTAATGAGGGCAAAACTTTAATCATAGTCCAAATAAAGTATTTTATGCATGATTTGATTTGTGTTTTCATGGAAAATTCTATATTACTAAACGTTTACTGTAAGCCTGTGAGCGTAACCAAGTGTGTGAATCAGGGTTGCAGTTAATGATTGTTTTGGTTGTTATTACTCTCACTTATTTGACTTGTTGTCAGAAAATAGCGTTGAAATGTTGATCAGTGTCTGCCAAAGCCCAAGATGACAAACGTCCTGCTTTGTGCACAACCCAAATATATTTAGTTCTGTCTTAGGAGTATACAAACCAGAAAATGGTCTCATTTGAGAAGCTAGAACCAGACATGTTTTCGCTTTTTTCTTTAAGAAAAATACTCAAACTGAGCGATGAGTTATTAAAAGAGTTTGGGATTAAGCTCATTGTCGACAATATTGGATTGATCCATTAGTGTGTAAGAGAACTACGTGCATTAGCTAAAATCAGCCATAGTTAGAAATCACAATGAACATGGTGTCTTGAACTTCCTGTTAATTTGTTACATTATATTTGGAAAAAAGCTAAATATTTGAAAAAGACTGAATTAGAATACTTTGTTTTTCTGCACAATATGTGTTAAAGGTGCTAAGCTAATGCTTTAAGCCACTGAGAGCATCCAACCGGCAGTCATTAAAATGTATTTGACGTGCTTACTAACGGTACCAATGAAAGAAAGGCCAACTCGTTTGAACTTGTGTTGCACACAGTGTCTTTATTGGTTTGCCATCGGTCTCCAAAGTGCACAAGTTCGTTCGGCGTACAGCGTTTAGTGTTAGCGTTTAAAAAAATGATTTGTCCCTTCCGGCTACCAAGACACAAAAGGTTCCTATCTTATATAGGTAAACCTAACAATTAATCAATACAGAGTGAAGCTCACAGAAACTAATATAATTATAGAGCATTTTCAAATCTGATGCTACAATATAAAAAAAATGCTGGATTTTTTTTTAACCAGATGACTTGAAAAGCTCTCTTTGGAAAGATTTAATCATTCTACAATGAGCTGGGTTCCTCAGTAATGCATATACACTACTCACAATAAGTTAGGGATATTGTTATTTACATGCTTTTTAAGTGCTTTTCCTATTTGGTCTGAATTTTAATGAAATAAGTTATAGTTCCCTTTGATATTACTATTAATGAATAAGAAGCACCATTTTAAAACAGATAGCCCCAAATAACCAAAATTGACAAAGTCAGTAGCGGGTATTTCCACCATTTGCCGCAATGACAGCTTGACAGCGACGTCTCATGCTCCTAACTAGTCTCATGATGTTGTTCTGAGGCAGTGCGTTCCACTCCTGCATAAGTGCTACACGCAGTTCTTCCAGGTCACATGGGGGTGGGGTACGAGCATCCAGTTGCTGCTTCAGCTGGTCCCAGATGTGCTCTTTTGCGTTCAGGTCAGGGGATATTGCTGGCCATACCATATGAGACACTCCGACTTCCTGAAGTCGAGCTGTGACAGTTCTGGCACCATGTGGTGGAGCATTATCATCCATGAAAAGAAAGTTGGGGGTGTGCTGGCAGAATTGGGGGATGATGATGGGTTCTATGATGTCTCTGAGGTAAGAGCGTGCAGTGACTGAGCCATCTGCAATCACCAGATCTGTTTTGCACTGACTGGTGATGCCTGTCCAGACTGTTGCACCTCCTCCACCAAAGTCAACCCCAGGGACTGTGTTGACCTCGGTGTATCGCTCACCTTGCCTTCTCCAGCAATGCTGATGACCATCATTTCTGTGCAAGGTGACCTAACACTCATCAGTGAGCAGGATGGTCGACCGCTGCTGCATTGTCCAGGTCACATGGTCTTGTGAAAACAAACCCAGTATATTTTGCAACCCTGGTTATAAAGTAAATCTGTTTATGTAGGAGTTGTTATTCCTCCTCACACTAGTTATGAAGCATCATGAAGTGACACACATTGGACACAGGATCAGTGACCTTATTGCCTTGTTTCTTTTCTTTTAAACTTTCTACCAGGTAGGGCATTAAGCTGATTAAACCCAAATAGGATTCTTTACATACATTTTTCTTTTAAATTTGTTAACTGAATGATTTTATACAATGACACATACATTTGAAGCTAGAGTTAAACTCTTAAGATTTCATTTTCAGTGCAGATATTTCATTTCAGTATGAGGTTTTCCCAAATTGCAAAAAATAATTTGTCCTTTCAACCCTCCATTTATCCAGTCCACTATGCTTGTTCTCGATTTTGTTCATCCTTTGCAATATTTAAAGCCAATATAAAAACATAAAACTATTTTTAAAAATGACCTAATTTTAATAAACAAGGTCTCAACAGGTGGTGATTAGACTTAAATCAAAAATAAGCATGCATTTCCCATAGATGCTTCATGAAAATATCCTTTCAGTGCCATGAAGAATAAACCTTATGGATGCTGTCTGTTAAATCAAAGTAAGAGCATAAATGTAGGAGTGAAATCAATGTCATAGACTATAGGACACGGTTAACAAAATTTGGGTCACATCGCAGCTACAGATGTCCTCGAGTCAGAGACATTCTTCAGACTCTCCACATCAAAAGTGAGAGGTCAGCGCTGCACAAGTGCTACTCAAGTGTTCATTCAATCCAATCCAGCTCCAGCCACAGTTGGTTGATGATGACGTTAGAACCAGTTTCCATGGAAGCAGCACAGGATTTGGGAAGCCAAACTGTCGTCATCAGGTGCCCGAAAAATCCAAAATTGCATGGAGAAAAATATATACCGGTAGAAAACAGCATTGCTTTACTGCGTATATTTTAGAAAGCATTGATTTTACTCCCCATTTCTGCTCTATAGTACTTTTAAACAATTTACAGCTGAGAAACACTAAGGGATTACTTTAATTCCGTTACCATAAAAATGCTACAAATGAAATGCACGTATGTCAGAGTTTGGAAAATAAATCTGTTTAACTAGAAATTGTTATTGGTTTTGGGAAAATTGCAATAGATATGTTATATTTACTGCATAATAAATTTGAAATATCTGGTGGAGCATGAACAGATGAGATGCCATCAAAAATATTAATTGTATATTATGATCGGAAGATGAAAACTTAAAGTTGTAAAGTGCTTTCAGCATGTTTATTTTAAGTTTTTAAGTGTAATATAAGATATAACCTAAAACTGATTGTGGTAAGTTTAATATATGTAGAAATAAAAAATAATTTCAAAATGTACATGCAAGGATTTTTCTGCAAACAGTCTGTGACATTGAAAGAGGTAGGCCATTAGTATCTCAAGAGACAAAAGGTCCTGCGCAGTATCTTAGCTGTTCATTACATCACTCTTCTGCCCAGAACCCTCAGATGTTGTACCTGAAATATTCTGGAACACTCTCCCAGTTTGAGAGCCGCAGCCTCTAATGCTCCAAATTACCACTGAGACGCCTCGGCCTTCATCCTCCTCAGTTCCAGTTGTTTCTTCAGTCTCTCTCGACCTTTTCATGCTCTTTCATCCTCATGTTAGCGTCAGCTGCCACATCTATTAGAACTGCCCTCCTCTGCTCTTTGTCAACCACCACTGTGTCTGGTTGGTTAGCCAGCAGCTGCCTGTCAGTGTGGAACATGAAGTCCCACTGGATCTCAGCCTTGTTGCTCTCATCCACTTTTGGTGCTGTGTTCCATCGGGACTTGGGGACTTCTTGTCCATAGTCGGCGCAGATGTTCTTGCCCACTATCCCAGTCACTCGGTTGTGCCTTTATTATTATTAAGTAGACTTTGATGTGTTGTTATGCAACGTGAATTACTGGTGTTGCTGCATGACCTCCAATATCCAAAGCTTATTTAAGATTGTCATGGTTGGGCCCTGTTCAGAGGCAGCATCATGATATCACAGGTCTGAATAATTTTCATCCCTGCTGTGATGGTAACCTGGAATCATGCCAGCGGAAATGGGGCGTAAATCTGCAGCTGTGGGATCTCATTCCATTTTTGCTAAAAGACCTGATGGATTTGCTGACCACGAGCAGTTGTGGTTATGTATCTGCATGTTGTGATCAATGGCATGCCTCAGGCACTCTGTGGAGTTTGTTGCTGGGAGTAAACGTTGACACAAGCAACTGTAAATGTTTGAGCTGTTGAGACATTATTCCGTCATATCCACATTGACTACAATTTCACCTAACAATGTTTTGTGTTAATGCCAAATTGTGTTGCGTTATTTCAAACTAATTTCCTGGAATGTATATGAAGAATTCCCTACACCTTAGGGTTGAAATTGCTCTTTTCTACCTCCTAGATAGCTGGGAAATAATATTTCAGCTTGAATACTAACATTGTACCCCTAGTGTATTGGGGCTTTTTTTTTTTTGCTCCTAGATGATTCCTAATGTTACTTTTTTTTGTTGGTTTGTTTTTCAGTTTGTGGCTGGAATAATTATCTAATTTTGTTCTTTAAAGATAACATGCCTTTAAAAACCACTGACAAGTTTCAGGGTTCAGAGTGTTACATTTGGGGAAATTTCCCCTGACATGGGGAGTAATAAAAGATTATCTTATCTCTTATCTCTTGCATCTTTATATTTTAGACTGTCTGATTTCTACTGTTGATGCCATTTTTGTGTGTTTGTGTGATTTACAGGAATCCATCCTGCCTGACCACAACGCCTGCCTCGCTGTGTTTGTTTGGCTGCCATGATGCTTGGGCTACAGGGAAATACTTCCTCCAAAGTGTATCGATGCGTGGCCTGCTCAGCCACCTTCACTGGACTGGCTTCCCTGCTGGTACATCAGGCGAGCCACGCAAGTGCAATCTCCAAGGTGTCGACTCCAGCGCCAACACAGCAAAGCATCAACCCGCATGAAACGCTGTTTGCAAGTCCAGACTCATCCGGCGAGCACACCAGTCCGCCAGCAGTGCTGCCTGAGAGCCCTTCACCTTCCTTTTATATTTGTGATTGTGGAGAGGAATTTCATGACTTTGGTCTTATGCTGGAGCATAAACGTTCACACGTTGCTCCACCACAGCTACTGCATCCCCTGGATAATAACATTGCTCTTTGTGGTGGAACAGGCAGTGAGAAGGTTTTTCCCACCCAGCATATGTCATTTTCTCCTGCATCCCAGACAGGTTTGGTTCTTAGCCGCCCTTCTACTTCCAAGTCCCCAGCTGTTGAATTACCCACAATAGCAGCCAACAAAGCAGATGGAAGCCTCGAGGATGGTATTGCCATAGTAACCTCTCCCCAAAGCCAGTGTACGCCCCCTCGCGATGACAGTGATAAACACCTTGACAGCATGTCGGCCATGGCAGAGCAAATACCAGACACTGCAGAGGACATGCATTTTCAGGACAAAACAAATTCTGTTCAAAGCAGCGAAAAGGGTTTGTCCAAAAATAACAATCTCATGAAGTTGCTGGCGTCTGCATACATGAAACGCTTTCCACTTACTCAGTCTCACGATCAGAATGAAAACACTATCGTCCCCAAGCAGGAGGTTGTACCTGTCGATGTAACGCCTCAAGCAAAAACAGGGATGCCACCAGTCAATGATCTCTCTATTGCACAGTTGCGGCGACTGCTTGCAAAACCTGGTATAAAGACAAAAGCTCCATCCATTAGTAAAGTTCTTGAGTCCAGTAAGAAGAAAATTGTTTCCCTAACTAAGACTTTGTCTCCTGTTGTGGTTCTGGAGACACGTCAGAAGCTCATAGATCCTGCTGGTAATGGTATATTTGGCAGATATCAATGCGGCCGTTGTCGTCGTGTATTTCAAAATGTGGACAGATTGACAGAGCATCATTTCTTGCACAAAAAGGAGAGAATTAAATGTTGTCGTCGTTGCAAACAGCTGATCATCGGGCGGCTGCCTTTGCAAGACAATCACGTATGCCCTCAGTTTGTAAGCAAGAATATACACTCAAGTGCTTTTAAAAACAAGTTACCCTTTGCCCAAAAGTTAGTGCCATTCCATAGTCTGAACAATGCCAAAAAAGTTTTCTACTGTCCCATGTGTAAGCACAGCTATGCGCGGAGATGGAACCTCAAAACGCACAGATGCCAGGGTCCAGGGTCAGCCCTTTCTCGACAAGCCAATCAATCAATGCAGAGAATGTTTGCACTGAGGTCAAACAATAATGCCAGAACTGGTACTGAGGATGTTAGTGCTGCATCTCAGATGGCCAAGAGTGTTGGTGTGGGCACTGAGATTAGTAGTCATATTAAGGTGGAGGAGCCTTTTCCAAGTAAAGAGCAGTCTGTAGTCTCACAGTTGGCCTGGGTTCATCCAGCAAAAAGCTTCTCCCCATTCTCCTCCACATCTTCCATGATGGAGCAGCACAAAGATCCCTCCTTGTCTGGGATTTCACTCCAGCAAGGAGAGGAAAACAGCTGGGAAGCAGAAGCACTAGATAATGAGGATAGTAATGAGGGACAGTGGAGGATGCCATTGGATGATGATATGGAGATGCTAAATTCTGCAGGGAAAGCTCGTGATGTTGGAGAGGTGAAGAAGTCTGTGCCAGCTGAACACGCAGAGATGATCTCTCACGGCCTGCGCTATTTTGTCAGAGACGGTGTAAAGCGTTACCCTTGTAGTAGGTGTCAGAAAACGTATAGTCGAGCATCTACATTGAGGCGCCATCTGCGACTGTGTGGGTTTAGGCCACGTGGGTTTGGAACTTTAGCACAGAGTGCAGGTCAGGGTGTCATTACAGTACATACCAGCAGTGTGAAAATGTTTTCCTGCTACATATGTGGGAAGTCCTTTAACCGCAAAGATAACATGATGGTTCACAGAAAGAGATGTCAGTTTCAGCGAGCAATGGCAGAAGTGGAAAGAGGGAATGTGCAGCAGGGTTTGCCAAGCAATGCAACAGCAGACTGTCCACCAAAGGAGGATGATGGAGGCAATTGGGGCATCATGTCACTGCCCTCTGTCCTTCCAAGGAGGGTGACATGTGAGTGTGGGGTCGGATTTACATCTCCAAGGCTTCTCTTGGAGCATTTGCAGAAGCACGCACAAGAGTCATACACATGTCCGACTTGCGGAGAGACTGTAAATTCCTGGGCAGATTATGAAGTTCATCTGCAGATCCACATGCATCCTCATCATCAGCTACTGAAGGGCCTGCAGCCGCAAAGGTCACAGCCTCTGTTGCTCAGATTTCAGCAGCAGCAGCAGCAGCAACCTCAGCAGCAGCAGCAACCTCAGAAGCAGCAGCCTTCTCAGTCGGTGCTTCAGCCTCCACAAAAGAGGCCACACATAGAGCAACATCCAGCAAAAAAGCAGTCGCGGATTGTATGCACAAGATGTGGGAACACCTTTGCAACTCGCTGTTCCCTTCGCAGGCACGTATCCTGGAATCGATGCAAAGGTGCGCGGCTTACAAATCCACTCACAAATCCCCCCAGAACCTACCACTGCACCCACTGCAACTCTGATTTCCCCAACACAATCAGTCTGATATTTCACCAGAGGAGTGGTGCTTGCAAGCCTGCCATCAAGCCTTCTCGCTGCCCTGTTTGCCTTCGCTGGTTTGGTACTGAGGACAGTTTGCAGAAGCACCTGCTAACTCACAAACAGTCTGAGTCGTATCGCTGCGATGTCTGTCAGGGTACATATCCAAACCTTAAATCGCTGAAAAACCACCGCAGGAGGATTCATCGCATCATGGCTGGGGAAATTAGGCCACAAACACAAGAACAAATGACTTCTTAACAAAATGTCTTCTTTCTAAAAAAAAAAATCTAACATGGGACTGGTGCATTTTTGAACAGAGCTCATTTTATTAGTATCGCTATGTTCTTTCTATTTTTGCCAGATGTATTTTTTCCCCCCCTTTCCAGGGATTATTTTGACATTGTACAGCTACATAAGGTGGTTTTTAAGCAACATTTGGGTGTCATACTAGCTCTCCATGAATTAAAAAAAAAAAGAAAAAAAAGCTTTGACATACTGTACATTTTAGTTTAACTGAGTTAATCCCTATATTACATAGCCTCATTAGCCTGTAAATAAAATTTCCAGTATTTGGTAATCAGACTTTTACCATGGAGTTGGTGATGTAGCTTGTTGTTGTTGTTGGTGTCAATAAACATACCAGTATGTGAAACTTGTATCATTTTGTGTTCTATGGGTCGAATATCTAAAAGTTTTCAAAAGGAAAAAGTGCAGGATGAACACAGGAAAGTATTATTTACAATGTGGAAAAGGCATGTTTTTTATCATTATTGAACTGACAGAACTTAGGCTTTTTAAATCGGGGGAATAAGTGCAGATAAAACCTGGGATGTTTCTTTTTACTGCTATCTATGCTTCTTGTCATAATTTGATATTCAGAATTATCAAGATTATATTTTAAGTCATTTGATTCCACGGTAAATGATCTGTGTGGTGTTATGTCGTCATGTTGACGTCTTTGACTAAGTTCTGGTGAGCAAGATTGCTCAAGAGCAATATATTAAAACTTCATAAAACATGTAGGTGTCCTTCATGGAAAGGTAATCCTTTCAGCACACATTTGCATTTTAATGAGCAGTGCCTAAGTGCTAGGATTCCGCAACACTAAAATTGATACAAATGATGTGTTATGCAGTGCTTGACATGTTTGCTCAGTTAAGACTAAAGTTTTTTTTCTTGTAATAAAGTGTAAAAAAAAAAAGCATTTTAATTTTTTCTTTTCTTTTTACAATTGCAAGTTCAAACTACCTTAGAGAATTTAACCCAATTCCTATATAGATATTGTGCCACAATTCTTAAATATAAATATTTTACTATGTACTCAGCGGTGCTAAATATCCGTGCTGGCCTGACTTTTCAGCTGCATCGCACACTCCTGATCAGCAGATGGAGGTAAGACCGGTAATAACAAGAATGGACTGTCAGGTCCTTTAGAACATCTGTATCTCCATGGCAACTGAAAAAAACTCTCGTCTGTTGTTGGGGACTGTACCAAAAATTGTAGCAATGAGGGCTAGAGTTAAAATTATGTCAAGTGCAATTTCAAATTATTTATGCAGCAAATGTTAAAACACCTGAGCAACCAAAGCGCTGTACAGTGTATAAGACTGGCAACCAAAACAAATGTGCAAGAAATAAAACTAGATTAAAAACTTCCTAACTAAATTTAAAAATTATGAAAAACACATGAAGTGACATGTTTTTTACTTTGTCCAAATCATTCAAATCAAATGAAGCTTAAATGTCATTTTGATGAGAGAGCGTTTCTCCAGGATCCAAAAAACAGATCAGCACTTCAGTATTCTGACAGCTTGTGAAACAAAGCTGTTGATCAGTCTGCTGGTTCTGCCTTTGATGCTCTGAAAATGCTTGCCTGATGGCAGCAGTTCAAAGACTTTATGGACAGGGTGTGAAGAGTCCCTGACAACGTTCAGTGCCATGCTCCTGCAGCGGCTCTGGAAAGGTTCTTCAACAGAGGGGAGGGAAACTCTGATGACCCTCGCAGCTCCTCTGACTATCCTCTCCAAGGCTTTTCTGTCTGACATACTGCAGCTGGAGTAGCATGTTGAGATGCAGCATGTCAGGACACTCAAGACCACACTCTGTAGAAAGTCCTGAGGATGCTGGTGGTGAGGGAGGCTTGTTTCAGCCTCCTCAGAAAATGCCGTCTCTGTTGGGACTTTTTGACTTAACCATGAACCTGGACAATGTAACCTTGAATCTGTCTCCAACAGAGCAGGAAAGCAACTAATAATTCCCTTTCTTTGTTGATTAATCTAACAGTTTCTTGATAAATTGAGTACGGTAGTTGTTTGATCTCAATGTCAATTGGTGTTTCCCAAAGCCTAAACTGACATCCTCAAATGTCTTGTTTAGTCTACAACCCAAAGATATTCAATTTATTGACATAGGAGAATAAAGAAAAGAAGACTTATTTACATTTACGGAGGTGGAATCAGTGAATTTATACTTTTTTTCTTCGATTTATAACAGGTAGCCAGTGCAGGGATTCTAGTAAAGGAGTGATGCTTTCTTTGTTTTTTGATGCCAGTTGGGAGTCTTGCAGCTGCTTTCTGCATCGCCTGAACACCGGACACTGAAGACTGGCCTATACTCAGGCACAGAGTGTTACAGTTATCCAGTCTTAATGAAATTAATGCAAAACTTGGAATCTTCTTTGTTCTTTTCCTTTCGGCTTTTCCCTTCAGGGATCGCCACAGTGAATCATCTGTTTCCATCTCACCCTATCCTCTACATCCTCTCACATCATCTGTCTAACTTCATGTCCTCTTTCACTACATCCATAAACCTCCTCTTTGGTCTTCCTCTAGGCCTCTTCTGCCAATACATTCACTATCCCTCCTCTGTACATGTCCAAACTATCTCAGTCTGGCCTCTATGGCTTTATCTCCAAAACCTCTAACATGTGCTGTCCCTCTGATGTGCTCATTCCTGATCCTCCCAATCCTGGTCACTCCCAAAGAGAACCTCACCCCTTTTAATCTCTCCTACCTCCAGCTCTGCCTCCTGTCTTTTCCTCAGTGCCACCGTCTCTAAACTATACAACATCACTGGTCTCACCACCTTTTTCTACACTTTTCCTTTCATTCTTGCTGATCTTGTTTTATCACACCTGACACTTTTCTCCACCTGTTCCAACTTGCTTGCTTCTTCGCCGCTTTTCCGCTCTCTCTCCATCACTCTGGACTGTTGACCTTAAGTAATTAAAATCCTCCACCTTCTTTATCTCCTGGTTTATTTAAAGGGTCGTTCACCAAAACTGCAAAATTATTATTAAAAATGAAAATGACTCTCGATTACCTGATATGCCATTTCCACTTCATCTAGTAACTTAATGTTGGAAATCCAGATCCAGCTCAGCAGTTCTCTCAAAATAATGGCATTTAATGGCAAATAAAGGCACATTTTTACTTATGATTATTGCTATGCAAATCATCCAGGACACAAAGTATGGAGGAAACCAGCTATCTTCATATGTTGCTCATCATTTCCTTGATGTTGCTTTAGTTTTCATTACGGACGTATGTTGACATCTCGTGTTACAGTCACCATGACCAGTACATGACCAGCATTTACTTATCTTCTATAAGAGTAGTCCTTTGTGTATTTACTTAAATACACTACCTTATTTTTTTTCTCATGAAGCCTTGCCAGGTCTCTGAGACATTATTGTACTGATAAAACAAGTAGTGCATATAAGAAAATGCCATCTCTGCAGTTAATGAATGAGTAGATTGTGCATTTGAACAGTCTGCTGACCCTTTGATTGTGCATTTGAACTTTTGACAAACTTTAACTGTCTATGACCTGTAGAATGTTCCTATAATTAGGTAAACAGACGGACAAACAAGCAGCTATGTGTAAGAAAACAATCAATTCTAACAAAATGTTGGAATTATTGTCCTGTCTTGGTGGAGAGAGTGTACCAAGTAACTGTTTGATGGTTGTATGGGTGCACTTGTGCAAATGTGTTCAATAAAGACTTGAGGAAGGCAGTGTCCTGTGAGATTCATTTACTATCATATTTTCACTAACGTAGCCCTCATCCAGACATATTTAATTGGAACAAAGACACAGCAATCTGTCTAGTTTCTCTGTCATCCAGGTCATAATAACCCTAAGAGCTTCAGCAACAAGGAAGTAGACTTCTTTTTATTGTTCTTGAAGATGTTCCTTCAGGTCTAACTGATTGATTGAAAGCATCAGATATATTGTCGTCCCCAACTTAACAGCCACATTCCTCAAGGTGTGAAGGGTTGTGAAACTGCTGGGTCAGGGGTCACTCCACATGTTAATGGTGGTGAAACTTTCTGGGAAGAGATTTCAAGGCTGTTTTGCAAGTATGTGATAAGTGGTGCCATAACCCTCCTCCTCCTCTATTTTGAGATCACTGTTCTAGTTTAACGTGGATGGTTTTCTTTACGCTACTTTCAAACCAGCTGTCTTGAATGTGAATTCTGCTGTTATCGAAGGAGTATAACTGATCTATTGGATGCAAGTAGACAGCTCACTACATTAGACTGCATATATACAGGGTTGCTCAGCTCGTGTTTGGGTGTTTTGTCTTCAGGATGAACCTTTTTTTTGCCTCAGACTGTTGCTGGGTTTGAAATGAATAGATATGTTGTGTTTGGAGAAAATCCTCTAACTTAATCAGGTATTCTAATTACATAAGAGTGGTGTGCTGCTTGCCCTTGTGTTATTCTCTGTTTGTTATAGGGCTGTTTTTCCAGATGTCTTTGCTGACTTCACAGAGGCCAACTTGGGATAGCCACATGTTGTTTTTTTTAAGTAAGTGTGCTCCTTCGCTTTTCCTTCTACCTTAGTAGGGACAGACTCAGTCCAGTGCCCCTAGCTTTGATGCGGTGTGTGGTGGGAGTCAAACAGAAGTTATTGGTTTGTGTGTGTAGGTTTCTTGTAAACCTCAGTGTTGAGACTTCCGTTCTCCTCATTGAGCACAGCACAACCAAAGAAAGGCAGCTTGTTTTCCCTCACATCCTCCCCTCTGAACTTGATATCCCTGTCTCCTGAGTTGATGTGTTCTGTAAAAGCTTTTACATCTTGGGCTTTGATTTTGCCCCAGGTGTAATATATACGTATACCTGAACCGGTGGCTGCGGGTTCCTCCATTGAAAGAAGTCATGTAGAGATTGCACACAGTGGGTGACACTGGAGAAATGTGTGCTGTCATCTGTAGAAACCCTCATTGTATTTAAAATAGGAGTTAGTCAGAGAGAGGTCCAGCAGGACACAAATCTGGCTGAGGGTTAAGTTCAACCTCAACGTTTACAGAGAAATTAGACACACAAACCAATATCTGCTGTTTAATTCTCAATGTCCACTGGAACTCGGACTCATAGGGCTTATCAGAACCTTACAGCACTGGACAGAGAATGTCCCGACCAAGACAGAGGGAATGGAAAAGGGCATAGCAAGTCAGGTAAATCTCCATAATATATATATTTCAAAATATTCTCCACAACAGCAGATTTATTGCATGATACACAAGGGAACAGTCAAACACCAAATTCCTCCTTTAAAATTGTAAATACTTGAACAGAAAGTGGCATTTTGTGTGGAATAAGCCTTTAAAACTCTAAAGACCTCGACAGACATAGTATTTTGGGTGGAATTAATATTTAAAATTATAAGTGCTTAGCCAGAAAGTAGTATTTGGATAAAGTAAATCCTGAAAACAAGAAGTTAGTAAAAAAAAATCTATACTCTCTTGAAGACAGTAGAATATCTCCGAACTTCTAAAGTGGCTGATAGTGGCCTCAAACTGTCATTTCTCAGACTCTGCAGACCGTTACATAGCAGGGACATTCCCTGCTGTGACCTCCTGACATCCTCCTTCACCTAACAACCAGGACTGTATAAGAATATACTATAACATTTTAAAGCAATAATTTAGAATACCTGACATCTCTATAGTGATGATTCCAAAATCTGGACTGGGTAATGCAAGACAATCATCAGGACCAGTACTGAAAAAACAGAGTCACTGCAATGCAATTAATTCTTCTTCTTTGTTGGGTTTTGACTTTGTTTAATGCTGTCCTGCATTAACTTTTGGTGTTTCTATCAATAAATATGGAGCTTTTGATAATTCTACAAGCTTTCCTTCTTTGACAAGTTTTTAAAAAGCCTTTAAAACTATAAGTGCTTGGACAAAAAGTAATATTTGAACTTTTTAGTCAGAAGGTACTGTTTGGTTGGAATACATGTTTTAAACCATAATTTATGTGTTACAAAGTAGTATTTGGGTAGAACAGATCTTTAAATCTATTAGTACTGGACATAAAGTAGTGTTTGGGTGGAATAACGGTTTAAAACTATAAGTACATGGGAACAAAAACTAGTATTTTGGGTAAGGTAAACTTTTAGAACCAGAACTTGTTCAGAAAGTACTATTAAGGCGGAAAAATCCTTTGAAAGCAAGAACTCGTTAGAATATCGTATTTGGGTAGAATAAACCTTTTAAACCAAAACTTGTTAAAATACAGTATTTAGGTGGAATAAACCTTTAAATTGTGTACTAGTACCTGGACAGAAAGTAGTATTTTGGTGGAATAATGCATTAAAACCAGAACTAATAATATCTGGGTAGAATGAACCTTTAAAACTTTAAATGCCTGGACTGGAAGTAGTATTTTGATGAAATAATGTTTTAAAACTAGAAGTACTTCACCCAAATACTACTTTGTAACTAACCACGTCTGGTTTTATAACTTTATTCTACCCAAATACGAGTTTTTGTTCAAGTAGTTTTGAATTTTAAGGTTTCTTTCACCAAGAAAGTAGTATTTAGGTGTAAAACTACAAGTACCTGGACAGACAGTAGTATTTGGGAGGCCTTTATCCAACACCCCGTTCAGTCGGTTCGGTTGTTGCGGTCACTGCAGTCCTGAAGCTGCGGCCTGCGGTCCTTCAGACACTCTGGAGCAGGAGCCTCCGCAGATAGGGGTCAGTGTAAGGAAACCGAACCGGACGTAGTGCCGCAGAAGTGCGCCATCCGCAGAGGAAGAAGGCGCTCTTTTCTCTTCCTCCTGGTTTTTGGTGTGGCTGTCAGGCTAACTGCTACCTGTCAAACACCGGCGACGGAGACCGACTGTGAACGTCTCTGGACACGAGGATGGACGATATTTTTGCGTTTTTTCAGAGGAAATGTGAAAATATCGACACGGCGACGTTTTCATTTTTATGCGACGGTGAGCGAACGTTTGTGTCTGTTAGCTAGCTGAGGCTAACGTTAGAATGCTAGGCTAGTAGCAAGCCAAGCCCGCGTTCAAATAGTAGCGTTATTAAAGGCAAAACGTGAGTACTGAAAGCATTTTCAATAACGTCTATCTGTAGATTATATTTTTATCACAAATGTATTATCGCGTTATTTGCTTTAGTGAGTCGAGAACGTGCATTTGACAGCCCGTGATGTGTATGCTTCATAATTGGGTTAAGAGTTCATTTGCTGGTTTAAAAGTTTGGAGCAGCTATTAGAAATTAGAAAATATCGTTCAAATGAAGCAAGAAGTGATGTTTAATAATACAGTGCAATCCTCTCCTCGTTGCTTGGCATGCAATTCTTTCATCACATGTAGCTGCTAGCACATTCAGCCCATTTGCACCACCTACTATCAGCCACCATTAAGAAATATTTGTTCCGTTCACTTCTATTCTGTATATGATTATGTCCAGTTTAAAACTTGTTTCCATCAGCAGGAAAGGCGTTCCAGTGGGCTTAGAGTCGGCGGTGAACACACCTATGCCCAGACTCATCATGGAGAGAGGGAGGAAAACACGATTCCTGGTGGAAGGCTTTGGCACCAGCCTGATGAACAGCGGACAGTTTTGCTTCAGCTGTGAGCAGATATTTGCCAATCAGAAATGCCTGGAGGAACATGTGTGCTCCTCTGCAAGTTACATCTGCTCCTGTGGCACCGAGTTCACTGAATACAGAGACATGCTGGAGCACAGCACGACGCATGAACCGGGCCACCAAGTGCTCGACCACGAAACGATAAGGAAACGCAGGGTCGAGAAGCGCAGAGAAGAGGAGGAGCAGCTGAAAAGAATACGGAAAGGCGAAGTGGTCTGGGAGGCGCCCAAATCGAACACTGCGCCGTCAGTTTCGTCGCCAGTGAGGCCTGTTCTGCAAGTACCCAATATGTCAGCTCATATGTCACAACGTCCCATGCAGTCTTTGCAGATTTCACAAGTGCCTGAGTTGTATCCCTCTATGTCACAAGCATCTTTGCTCCCAAATGCTACCCCCCTACCAACAGACATGAAGAATATTTTTGCAGGTGTAGGCGCACCAACAGTAGATCTTTGGACGATCTATCAGCCAGTTGTGTTGATAGAAACGGTGCGCATGTTTAGCAGGAAAAAGCCATACACATGTGGTAAATGTGGGCAGGGCTTTATGACAAAGACCTCGGTCATCTCCCATCAAAGCTCACATGTCACCGATAAAATTTCTGGCTGTATAGGATGTGGGCTGCTGCTGTCCAGCAAGAAGTTAGTGCCTCGCTTCCATGTTTGTAACTCGCACAACAACACGACCAAATTGAGACTCATCACTGCAAAACCTCTGAATTTCAAGACACTAAATAACGCCAGTGCAGATAGGAGACAGAATCTGAGTGTACAGGCGCCTCAGGTCTTTTCCTCCCTACAGATGAAAAACCAGATTCAAAATCCAACCAGGACAGGCAGCCAGGCAACTCACATTGCCTCCACCAAGCAGTTTAAAATTCAAAATACCAGACCATACAATCACAATCCGGGGCTTCATGCCACTTCGGCTTTTCACTTCAAGGGTTGGAATTCCAGTTCAGCATCCGGACAGCGTCTGAATCCTAGAGTATTCAGCCACAGTCGTCCTAGGCTTTCCGTCACTCCCTCTGTGCAGTTAAAAATGCACACAAACTCTTCCATAGGTGGATTGAGCAAACCTACTCAGATATCCCCTGCAACAAAGGGGTTTCCATGTCGAGTCTGTCGTATTGCTTTTGAAACTCCTCAGCTGCTTCAGAGGCACAAGTGTGCCAAAGCACAGGAGTTTATGGCGCAGCAAGTGCGAGGTGGCAAACAGCATTACAAACTCAAGAGGATGGTGCCGATGATGAGCCCAAACGCTGCTCAAATGAACGGTCAGAGAAAACTTGCGCTTCCACCTCCTGGTAGCATAAACAAGAACCAGGTCATGGCTGTCAGCCTGGACAAAGGGTCATCGGTGGTTCCAGTCAACGGGAGTACAGATATGGACATTGACAATGACTGTTACATTGTTGAAACCGGAACAGACAAACCTGCTGAGATGATTTACCAAGTAACCTCATCTGTTCCTATCATAACTTGACAAGGCACACCCAGTTTGCATGTCACTTTTTGTTAATCTTGGACCAAGCGCATGGAGACGGCGGCCTCCTCCTGTGAATGGCATCTCCTTGGCTCTTCACACAGGAACACAATGCTTCCTGGCTTTCTCCAAACTACTTTAAACGATAGACAAGTGTAGAATGAATAGTGATAACAAACATGCATCTTACTTAAGCTGAATTCCTTTTTTTTGGTACAGTTAAACAGATCAATATTGACTTCCCAAGAGTATAAAGTTGTTGCTCCTGCAGCGGGTATAGAAGGTGTAAATGAAAGTTGAAAAATGTTTGGTGGGATACCCAGGTATTGTATAATAGCACTTTTGTTCTGTTTTTTTTAAATATGTTTTTAGTATGATCAGAATGTGTTGTGAAGCTGTGGGAATTGGCCGCAATACCTTGTGTGTTCTTACCAGCTTTGTCAGACTTTATGAATTCAGTATATTATGTATTAAACTATATTTTCAAACTCACCCTGTGTGTGTGTGTGTGTGTGTGTGTGTGTGTGTGTGTGTGTGTGTGTGTGTGTGTGTGTGTGTGTGTGTGTGTGTGTGTGTGTGTGTGTGTGTGTATTCATGCGCTAATGCAGCAAATTATATTGTTAGATTGTCACATGATAAAGTGACAATGTGTAGTGCTTTCAGCTGTATTTTTAAAAATGATGGATGGGAGTGTTTTTATAATAGAACAGCTCAGTGCAATGCAAGCAGTGTATAGAATGAGAAGTGTGTAAAATAGATATTAGACATGAAAACAGTGGAATTTTTTTAAGATTAAGATTCAAAAAAGTTTGTGCTCAAATCTGTTACTGATATGTTGTGGAGTGTTTGATTCATTGGCAGAAAACTCAAAATTAAACACAAATTTTATTTTTACAGTTTGACAACTTTCTAATTAACTCAACTTTATTTATAAAGCGCTTTTAAAACAGCAGCCGCTGAAACAAAGTGCTGTACAATAAGCAATAAATAATAAATTAAAACATTAAAAAACAAAACTTACACATTAAAACAGCAGCACAATAAAACAAGAGCAGAGTCTTAAGCTGTGTTAAAAGCCAGTGAATAAAAATAGGTCTTTAGTTTTAAAAAGCCGATAATCCTCCTCAATGTTAGATGTGCATGTGTGGATTTCAACTTCTCTGAAACAGTGAATTTTCCAGTTACATGCAGCAATTTTTAACTGCTTTGAGAATCTGCAGTATTTTTTTATCTGTTGATTTGTATTGGCCATTTTCCTGGATTTTTTTACTGTCAACCTGTGATCATGACAACCAGCAGAGGGGGCCAGTTCAGAGCAAAAACAAGGCGCAGTTGTGAGTCCATTGATGATGATGTAAACATACATGGCTGTTTTCCAGATGCGTGCATGAGGCGTTCGCGACATGCTTCTGAGTATAGTCTAAAATGAGCATCATACTCCTTAAATTAGCTAAACCACTGCCAAAAGGTTTCAAAATCTGCAGAGAAATATTTAGCACACGTGGTCAAATTTTTATGTCTCAGTAATATAAAACTCGCTGTTTCTGTGTCGTGTTTGATACTTTTAAAGTTCCCCGCTGTACTAAACGTCCCACCGCCCCTGAAGCACCCTCGCTGTACGCTCGGCGTGATTGATGCTTTTTCGGGCTGCTTTTGTGCGTGTAAACTGAGCTGTTCGCTTCTGCAAACTGCACGGAACAGAAGAGAAGACGCCGGGGTTCGCGTTAGCGGCTCGGCTCCTGTACAAATGAACCCCACGTAAAAGGTGCCAAGGAGCTGCGAAGCAGCAGAGTTTTTGTACGGCTTCGAGTTAGCTTCTGCTAGCTAGCTGAGCCGCGGTCAGTGCATGGCTACGCAGAAACGCGGTCCTGGCTCTCTCCCACGCAGGCAAGCACTTTGTGTTTACTACCACCCGTCACATTTAGTAGCTGATGTCAAGAAATGGTCGCTATAATCTGTAAAGAAACTGAGCTGACACTGAAGTTAAGTCCGTGTGGCCTGTAATGGTAAATAACCGTAGCTAGCTATCTGGCCTACCGAACGATAACAGCTAACTTACATGGTTGCCTTAAATGACAACCGGTAAGTGGATGTTGAAGCTGCCAGATGGGTCGTAGATGCTTGAAATTACACCTAAAAGTGAATCTGAAAGGGCTTAAATGTCAGTCAAAACCCATCAGAAAGCCTCCATCGGATGAAATGTGTCTGCAGTGGAGATGAAAGGCGGGCAGACATTAGCAACTGCTGCATATCAAGGCAATTAATCAGCATTGTTTGTTCCATTTCCTGCATACATCTTCCTCATTATGGTGCAGTGCATGTTGTCCAGGTTCACAAATACTGCTTCAGATAAGTGTAAAGTCTGTGTGATTTGTTATGATCAGAAAGTAGTCAGTAACTTCTACATGCGGAGTCTTACTCAAGTGTATGGTAATTTTATCTGCAAAATATGCTAAAAGTTTAAGTATCTTATGCACAGTAATTCCTTCCTTGAGTATTTTACTTTTGTGTGTGTGTGCACGTTTTAGTTGTTGAGTTACATAGTATTATTGGAATATTGTTAATGATACTGCAGATGTGATGTACATAAAAGTGCGGAATTTTCTCTATTTGAAAAGAATAAAACATCCTGAAATGATTGAAGTGATTTTGAGGCATTGCAGATTGAAAAGATGTTTTAAGACAAGCTGACAAAAAGCTATGTGGAACCATATAATGTAACACTGGCAAAGGCAGCCGAGCCGTGTTTTTTTTTTTTTTGAGTGGCATTCAGAGCTGACTTTGCACTGATAATAAACAAACAAATTAGTTTTGTTGCTTCGTGTGGGGTCAGCAATTACAAGACACTGCTTACAGGCTACCTGCTGTTGGTTATCCTTTCTGTAGCTAAATTATTTCCAGACAACCGACATTTCTTTTTACAACCAAATCTTCCTTTTCAGTTTTCCTCTCCTGTTCTTGAGGATTGTGCCTTACACATGTGGAGCCTGCATGCCACCAAGCTGTGTTTCAGTTAATTTGCAATATTTGACATTACGCTGTCTGTAATGTGGCTATTGTGCCCAAACACATTGCAGTGTTGATGCAGTTGGGCCACACAGTGTTGTGTTGCAGCATCATGACTGCGATCCACAAAAATCACATTAATATACTGAGATATATAACAGCTGTCGGCAGTGTCTTGTAATTGTTTTACCACCACACAAGGCAACAAAACAAATTTCTTTGGCCATTTAAATCAGGATCACAAAGCTTAGTATGGCGATTGCAAAGCCAGGTCTGAAAGCCATCCAAAACTTTGAATCCGTTTCTCCAGTGTTATATCACATGAGGCTTTTTCCAGCTTTTTTCTTTTGTTTTGTTTTGTAATGAGTTTCTATTTTTGATGCGGATGCACTTCATCATTGTAGGATAATTATTTTCGAATACAGTTGTTCAAGTAATCTGGTGAAAATTTCTGTTCATTTATTTTCCACAACGCAATATATAGTGCAGAAAGGCAAAGTATTGCACAGAAGATCACTTTAATGCTGCAGCTGGTCGATTATAAATTGTAAAAAAAAAAAAAAAAAAAAAGCTCCTCCACAGTTTCCTTTAAAACCAGTTTGAACCACTTTGTGTTGTTTCTGAGTTACAATTAATTAATTAATTCATTAGGAAATTATTTACCAAAGTTTGTCTTTTTTGTGAGAGACTTTGAAGTCTGGAAAAGCATGAGCAGAAATGTGGAAAAGTTTTGATCCAAGGTTTTTCCTTGCATAGTCAGTTCATGTACAGTAAAATTAATAACTCTGTGGTTCATCTTTGGAAAGAAATTATGCATTTTGCTGTCATTTTAGACTTTTTGCTAAGCAAAAATGTTAACTGTACTGAATCAATTAAAATCCCAATCAATAAAACTTGTTAAAAAATTTAATCACTTGTTTTTTTTTTAATCAGTTCTCATAATTTTGGCGCTAGTGAATTTCCTTTGGTGCTGACTGATACCTTTTTGGAGGACACCAAAAATTCCTCATTGCAGGAAAAGTCCTGTTTTGAAGCGGGCCAGTGATTGTTTACAGCATACTTCTTGTCTGAAAGTATTGGTGCATTCATTACCTTTGAACAGCTACAATGCAATTGGACACTTTGAAGTTTTTGTGCCAAATGCGCATAGCATGCAATTTATTTATATATTTTTTTCCCCCAATCCTAGTTAATTCATATTTAAGCCAGGCATTTTTTTGACTTTACATGTCACTGTTTTTATGCGTTACAACCTCCTTGTCACTGTTTAATCCACAGACTCTTGACATGGGGAGTAAAATGTCCTTCGGCAGAGGAAGCAGTGACCCAAATACAGTGTCTGAGTTAACTTCTGTGGCACCTCATCCTCTCAGTTCCATTCATGTGCCTCCGGACTGCAAACAGGTAGCCAGTGAGAGATTCAAATAGCATGTCACCCCATAGTTTATGCTGTCCTATACAGTAAACATTATGGGTCTACCAGAATGTTTTTTTCAGTGCCAATATCAATCAGTAATAAACAAGGAGACTTGTTGGAATTAATGCAAATTTGCAGCAAATCTTGGTGTCAACATTTTGAAGAAAAAAGAAACAGCTGGACCAAACTTAATTGAAATACTTTTGTTTAATTAGATTGTACATTTTGAATTTGAAAAAACTAAATTCAGCATTTAATCTTCATTGTTGGAATGCACTTGCCTGTGACACAGAACCAATCAGACAGTGCTTTGAGTGTTGAATACAGATGGAGCAAAGCGACCAATTTAGAGCCAAAGTAGAATATTTTTGAAAAATGTTGCTGCCAAATCATTTTCAAAAAACTCCACATTTGTGGAAAAATCCTGAATATTGGACCCAATAATCGTCCTGGCTGATAGTCAGTCCACCTCTAGGATACAGGACCATTTAAATTTTGACTAATTAAGAATCCGTCGAACTGCAATGCTGTGTTTTATAGGAGAGGTCTGCCTGCAATGCATGCACACAGTTGTAGTTAAATAGGTAAATCGACCAGGATTCGTATATTTATTTGTTCAAGAGATATTTATATAAAAGGAATATAAAAACAGATTTTTTTAAACATAAGGTTATATTTCCAATCCAGGAAATAACCTATAGGTGTTACTCAGTGCTCCTTAATTAAGCATGCTTCTGTCATGACAGCTCGTTTACTCATTTTAGGAGACTGATAAGACAAAACCATTAATGCAGTCATGGTAATGCAATCTTTTCTTCCGCAGATACCCGAAGACAATATATACAGTGAGGGAGACCTGGACTCCAGGTGGGAAGGAGAAATGAAAGCAACAGAGCTGAGTCAACCTGTGCTTGAGTCCCACTCGTCTGGATGCCTGGAGCCTGATGTACGTGTCAACTCTGAAGCAGTAGGTGGATTAAAGTGCAGACAGAGTGAACTCATGTCGTCGCAGGTAGGGATGGAAGCAGCGCCTCAAATTAATTCTGCAAGCGTGTGCAGCTCCACAACAGACAGTCATGTGGAGGTCCACAGAAGGCGCAGGAGGCGTCGTAGAATGGACGAGCTGCTGATCGATGAGAGAAGAGACTCAGATCTTGCTGGTAATGATGCACTTCAGCACGGGGAGGTCAGCACAACAATACCTTTGCCAACGTGTTTAGTTAACCACAGCGATGGTTCACGTACTGCCGTAGATAGTCTCTTAATCAATGATTCATCTCGTAAGGAGATGCCTGGTCCTCATGTTGCCTCAGATGAACAAGTAGAAGGTGGCATCTCTTTGCGGCAAAGAAAAAGAAGACGACAGCCAAAAGACCCTGATATCACAGCTGCTGAAAACACGGCGCCTGAACCTGCTGCTGCCAGCACTCTTGTTGCTCCTCCTGCTGCGCCTCCTGTTCCACCTCCTCTGCCTAATGCTAATAATATTAGCATCCCCACACGGAGACTAAGGAGTAGACGACAGCAGCATTCTTCAACAGAGGATGGAAAGTTGGACTCTCACAGCAAGGAAGACGTAAAGCAAACTGAAGCGACTACACCCAACTTTCCACATGCTAAAAGAAGGAGGACTAGGTTGCATATTGATCAGCAAGTTCCAACCAAAGTATCCAAGCTGGATGATTCCCAGGAGGCTTTGCCAGTGTTAAGCAACAACACAGACTGTGAGGGGAAAGCGGAGACAGATAAACAGGTGGAGCTGTACACTGACAAACAAGGGACTGATAGGGACGAAAAGGGTGATCAACTCTCCTCGCAGTCTGGAGAACGACAGGAGAAACTAAAGACATGTACTTTATCTCGAAAAAATTACCACACAGAACCTGAAGTTATGCCTTCAGAGGGTCTAAACTTAGTAAGCACTTCTCCAACTGATAACACTATAATTAAGCATTCAGCAGACATGAAGGAATCACAATCAAAAACCTGTAAATCTCCAACAAATGCAGAGTTGCAGAAGTCAGAGCCCTCTAGCACAGATATCGTAACGTCCTCTGAACCAACACCTAAATCTGTTGTGATCCTGCCCACTGTGAAATCTGAGAATGAAGAGATAGAGGTGGGCCATTTAAATCCTGTGTCTCAGTCAGATAGTCCTAAAGCTTTTCAGCACAGTGCCAACACTACAGTTAAATCAGAGGCTCCAAACACTCAGCAAAACATGTTTAGGCGCAAGAGAGGCGGCAAGAGAAGGAGAAGAATAACTAATGTTTTGTTACCGAAAGCGCCTGTTGTAGAGAACCATGAAGCCAGCAGTGATGCTCCACCAAAAACAGACTGTGGTGATGCAGATAACGAAGCCAACTCTGACTCAAATATTCTCTATACAAAAAAAGGGGGTAAAACACTGTTGAAATGTGGCTACTGTGACCGTACATTTAAATTCCTGTCTCAGTTTGTAATCCATCAACGTATTCATACGGGCGAAAGGCCTTTCAAATGCAAAGAATGTGGCAAGGGTTTCAGCAAAAATTCCAACTTAAATCTTCATCTCAAGACACACAGAAAGAGCAACATATATCAGAAATGCCCGTTTTGCAAGATTAAATTCTCTTGCTCGGAGTACGGCTCGCATATGAAGATGCACGCACATGAGCTGGACCAGGAGAGTAAGAATAACAAAGCTGAAAAACGAAGCAGAGGCGGCGACAGTGAAAACAAACAGGGAGTTCCGAAAGCAGAGAAGAGGGATAGAAAAGTTTGCCAGTACTGTGGTAAAACGTTCCCATTTCAGTCCGCCCTCATTAGACACGTCCGCGTCCACACGGGAGAGAAGCCTTATAAGTGTGATATATGTGGCAAAGCTTTCGGTCAGGCCTATTTCCTCCGTGTTCACGAGCTGACGCACTGGTCTGTGAAGCGTTACAACTGCACTCGCTGCGAAAAGTCATTCACGCACTATAGCAATGCAAAAAATCACACGTGCCGGCCTACGGGAGACATAGATTTGCAACCGAACAGTAAAGCGAACAGAACCGTAAAGCCTTCGCTGACGTACACGTGCCACATCTGCAAGAACATTTTTGACCATCTGCAGGAGTTCAACAGCCACATGAGAGACCACACCGGTGCAAAGCTTTATCGCTGCTTGTATTGTGACAAGCTGTTCGGTGTGCTGTCTGAGTTTAACGCCCATCGCAGTCAGTGTAAAGTAGAAAAAAATACCTCTAGCTTTGCCATAAAGGAGGAGGAGACCATGTCATTAATTCAGTACTCGGTGCCTGCCCTTAGGTGTTCGTCAGGAAACAATTCAGCCCCTCTCCCTGCTGCAAATTACATACCGCAGAAAATAGAGCCGCAAACCAGCTGCAAGAATCGCCCTGCTAACTTAAAGAAACCTTTCCAGTCGACGGTCATACCGGCTCATCACCTCTCGCACCTCGTGGCAAAGTTAAACAAACTAGATAACAGATCAGACCCCAGGAAATATCTATGTCCGAGCTGTGGGCGGCTGTTCAGACATATGGGCCGCCTCAGGGCCCACATGTTAACGCACTCCCCGGGTCAAAGCTACACCTGCGCCTGTTGTGGTAAGACGCTAGGAAACTGGAAAAAACTGTGGCATCACCAGAGAATCCATCGTCAGAGACGTGGCCGCTTCACTTGCTCTCAGTGCGGACAGGGTTTTCGGTTCATGGAGCCTTACAAAAAACACATGAGCGAGCACCCGGAGTTCCAGTGGGTGCAGGTCAGACCGAAGAAAGTGTTTCTGCCTTATCAGTGTGAGCAGTGCAGATGCAGCTTTAAGACTCTAGACCTGCTGTTCAGTCACCAGCTCTGCCATTCCCCATCGCAAGACACACGCAAGGATTTCGATTTATTCGTAGTCGATCACAATGCACAGTCAAATAAGAAAATACTCAACCCTTCCGCCAACAACAATATAACAACAATACATACAACAGCCGAGGAAAACAAATATCCAGCATGTCAAGTGTCACCTCTTGCACCAATGATTTCTTTTGTCCATAATCAGGGTCTTGATTTGGGCAATTCTTCGCAGTATCGTCCCAGCAGGACACATCCAACACTAGACGGAGAAACTAGTCATGAAAGCGTAGATGAAAACGCACTAGGAAAACCTATTACACCTTTAAGAACTGTGAAAAGACACATGACACAAACTGCCAGCATTTCAAATGAAGCGTCTTCAGATGGTGTTCAGTGCGCTGTGTGTGGAAATGCATATCCTGCCATTTCAGACCTTTATCAGCATTATTTGATGCATGCTAGAGGTCAGGTATAACGCTCTGTATTCAAATAGGGTGCACCTTTTTCAATGTGCATCTGTGTTTCTGACAACTTTTAACTTTCTAGCTTGAGAATAGAAAGCATAAAAACACTGTTGTACACCCAGAAAACTTCAAATTATTTGACTGTGTCAAGTTTCATGAAATTTTGAGTCTGTTTTCATGGAGTTTAGTAAGCGACTTCAGGTAGAAGCCACTAACGTAACCTTTAGTTTCTATAATTACATTTCTTACAAGTTAACACTAGATGGAAAATTTTAAATTTGATTCAGTTGGATTGTGCCAGCGGGGTTTGGAGCCCAGTGTGTCTAACCAGAATAATGTAATTGGCTATAAAATGGTGTTTATGAATACAGAAATGACCAAAAATGGAAAATCTGAATTTAATTTGGAGATATTGATAGAAAAGAACTAACCAGTGAAATATTCTGATCCCTTGCGTATTCTTGTTACTCCGCATCCTACTGGAATTTGTATTTTACAGCTTGGAAAAGAGACAATAGTGGAAAAGGTTGCTTTGGATTCATAAACTTGTTATTGTCATTAATATTCAGCAGATTTCAAACACTTTCACCTCCTCATGATGTGTCTAATAACTATATGACCACTGTGAATCCAAATTTCAAACTTCCAATCATGCTGATGTTTTCTTGTCCTAAAGTCGAAGTGTACTGATTTCAAACTCGCATCAGTATTTTGTATTTACATTTCAAGAGTGAATAAGAGCTTTGCACATATTTGTCATATTGTGGACTGAAATCGGTCATCGTCAGGCTTGAGTTTATTGGAATCGTGAAAATATAACATTTCAAATGCTGTTTCCTGGATGGACGTCTTGCTCTGTTGTAAATAATTTTATGCTACAGTTTGTCTTAAAAACAATAAAAGGCCACTTTTGTATTTGTTTGTAACAGTGTTTTGGATTTTTACAGTAAGATTTGTGCATACAGGAGCTTCTCCAGCATGCTTTTACACTGAAAACTGTTGAGTTGTTCCTTAGATGTGTGGTAATTGGCCAAGAAGTCAAATACATTAGTGGGTTGAGATTTATTTTATTCACCAATCAAAGGCTTACAGACTTGTGTGTCTCACAACAACTGACTGTAAAGTGATTTCAGTTGGAGGACATGGTGCTGCGGATCCAGGAGTTGTAGTTGCAGACTTTGGTGTAGACTCCAGGCTTGTTCAACTCGTCGCATCTGTAGCTATAGGACATCACACCCTGCAGCTGACCATTGCACACCACGGGGCCACCCATGTCATCCTGACAGGGGAAAGACAAGGAGAGGTGTGAGCAGAGGAGTTCTGAAGTTTGTTCTTTCAACTTTTAGAATTGCTTTTAGAATCCACTTTTAGAATCAGTGACTTCCTTTACCAGGCAGGAGTCCTTGCCTCCATTGAGCAATCCAGCACAGGACATGTTGGAGGTGATCTCTTCAGGGTAGGAGGACCTGCAGCTGCTGTCGCTCAGGATGGAGGCATCCAGGCACCTCAGAGTATCAGGGTAGTTGTCTTGTAAGATAAAGAATACATGTAAATATTGCTACTACCTCGTCCTGGATAAAAATAATTTCCAGATATGTTTTCAGAATTTTACTGACGTCCGATGACACTCAGGTTGCCCCATCCAGAGATCAGACATTTAGTGCCGGCTACGGCGCAGCTGGTGGGCAGGGACACGGTGCGGACGACGTCGTTCAGGCGGGCGGGTTTGCTCAGCTTGATCAGCATGATGTCGTCGTCCTGGTTGTAGGTGGTGTAGCCAGGGTGAAGGATGACCTTGGCAGGGTCAATGAACTGCTCACTGCCCTCATTGACGGCAACGTTGTGCTCACCAAGACGCACCTGGATGACCATGTGACTGCAGAGAGAGATATGAGGGTAAAAATACATTTAATGTTCAATTTTTACTCAGGTGATCATTATAGGATTGAGAAGTTAAAGCTTGTTGCAGAAAGAAGAAATGCTAGTCTGAGCTAACAGAAGTAGCTATACTGTAATACCCGCATATGAATACGTTTTATATTAATTTTTCATCATTTTTTAAAATTACTGTTATTTTACATATTTCCACCATTTAGTTTGTTTTGCTTCAGATACTGATGAGTAAACACTAGAATAAATGCATTAATCTGCTTGTTGACTGTAGGAAAACAAAACGGCAGAATTGTACCATGCTGCTTTTGCAATGTGTGACCATAAAATTACAATTTTACTGCATTCAAATGAGAAAAAAGCCATTGTTTTTCATATTTGGGTGAAAAATAATGTACATTAGATTTTTAAAAAAATGATTAATACTTTAAGTGTCATTTTACAGATTTTCCCTGCTTTGTTTCAAAACAGATATCTGATACAATCAAAGAAAAAATCTGTTCATTTACATGCTGACTGTACAAATAAAACTCAGCTCAAAACTGTACATATGTATGCTTCTTCAGCAAATCATCGTGTTCCTGTGGTGTCAGATGAATCTAATGTCCGTTCCCTGCACTTACTTCCTGTAGCAGTGAGCAGCAGACACCACCCAGGTGCTGGAGATCAGGGCGCCTCCACAGAAGTGGTAAAGAGACTTCAGAGAGACCTGATAAGGCACAGAGTTCTTCCTGCACTCATAGCCTCCAACAGTCTTGTCATCCTCAATGGGAGCGGCATCTGATGGATTCACATCATGTTTGTCAGAGTGTTTAAGTCTCACTGGATAGTCATTTTCAAACTCATACATTCAGACTCATACTCACATGCCACTGCGAACAGAGCCAGAAGAATGAAAGCCTTCATGGTGGTTCCTGTCTGAGACACGATGTCTGTTCAGCTCCACTGCAGCTCCTTATATACACTCTGTCCCTCTGCTATCTGATTGGGCAAGGACACCTATTTTATTCTTTTTTTCTATTTTCCCACTTTATCTTGTACAGAAACGTTTGTGAAAACACGTGTGGAACCAGGGCAGAGTGATGATGTGTTTTTTCACAGCTGTCACATGTACAAGCCTAAACCTTGAAGCACAACAAGTCAGACTTTCTTTATTCATCCAGAAATGCTATAGTTTCATGTACACTTTTAATTTGAGATTGTGTGGACACTTTTCACTGTTGTTCAAAGCCAAAAATACAAACAAAAAATATCTCTCTATACATAATCAAAACACATGATGAAGAGAGTTGTACAATACCAGACTTTACATCGAATGGACTTTTTTAAGCCAACAAAATGCACTCATTATAAATTAATTATTAAAAATGAATAGTATGGAACCTGTGAACGCATTACATAATAGAGTTAATCATTTGAGATTGTTTAACTTTGCCAAATAGTGTCATTGTAACACTGCCCTGTGGTGGTGGAATGCAATAACTACAGAAGCAATTAAAATATGGAAAAAAATAGTGTAAAGTTTACAGATTGAACAGCTGCAACTGCAAAACAGCTAAAGATTGTAATTTAGATTAAATTACAGATTTTAAATAGTTTGACAAAAAAAAACTTAAATGTTTTTTTTCCAATGTCTGTACATGTTAGGAACATGAATGTGACGGAGATAAACCAGATGTAACATTTGTCCTGAACATTTCAGTCCTCCACATTGGCTCTTGGAGGTGTACATGTATAGAGTTTTGCATACATAATTTTATGCTACAGTTTGTCTTAAAAATAATAAAGGTCTCTTGTGTATTTGTTTGTAACAGTGTTTTGGATTTTTACAGTAAGATTTGTGCATACAGGAGCTTCTCCAGCATGCTTTTACACTGAAAACTGTTGAGTTGTTACTTAGATGTGTGGTAATTGGCCAAGAAGTCAAATACATTAGTGGGTTGAGATTTTTTTATTTATGAATCAAAGGCTTACAGACTTGTGTGTCTCACAACTGACTGTAAAGTGATTTTAGTTGGAGGACATGGTGCTGCTGATCCAGGAGTTGTAGTTGCAGACCTTGGCGTAGACTCCAGGCTTGTTCCTCTGGGCGCATCCATAACCCCAGGACACCACACCCTGCAGCTGACCATTGCACACCACGGGGCCACCGGAGTCACCCTGACACAGGAAAGACAAGGAGAGGTGTGAGCAGAGGAGTTCTGAAGTTTGCTTTGTCCACTTTTAGGATCAGTGACTTTATCTCATACCTGGCAGGAGTCCTTGCCTCCCTCCAGGAATCCAGCACAGAACATGTTGGAGGTGATCTGTCCGGGGTAGGAGGACCTGCAGCTGCTGTCGCTCAGGATGGGGGCATCCAGGCACCTCAGAGTATCAGGGTAGTTGCCTAGAAAAATAAAGAAGACATGTAAATATTGCTACCACCCAGTCCCGGATTAAAAAAATTTCCAGATGTGTTTTCAGTATTTTACTGACTTCCAGAGGCGCTCATGTTGCCCCATCCAGAGATCAGACAGTTGGTGCCGGCTCCGGCGCAGCTGGAGGGCAGGGACACGGTGCGGACGTAGCTGTTCAGGGTGGCGGGTTTGCTCAGCTTGATCAGCATGATGTCGTTGTCCAGGTTGTAGCTGCTGTAGCGGGGGTGACGGATGACCTTGGCAGAGTTGATGAACTGCTCAGTGCCCTCATTGACGGCAATGTTGTGCTCACCAAGACGCACCTGGACGCGACTGCAGAGAGAGACATGAGGGTGAAATACATTTAATGCTCAATTCAATTTGTGCTCAGGTGATCAGTATAGGATCGAGAAGTTAAAGCTTGTTGAAGAAAGAAAAAATGCCAGTCTGAACTAACTACAGTAGCTATACTGTAAAATATGTATGTTTTATATCAGCTTTTCATCATTTGTTTGGAACAATTTGCTGTTTATTTTACTTATTTTCACCATTTAGCTCCAGAAATTCACTAGTAAAGAACAAATGCATTAATTTACTCATTGACTGTAGAAAAACAAAAACAGGCCAAAACTGTAAGTAACATGCTTCTTTTGCAATGTGTGACCATAAAATTGCAGTTTTACTATATTTAAATGAGAAAAAGATTCCATTGTTTTTCAAATGATTGTCATATTTGCACGCAAAATAATGTATATTAGGTTTTTAAAAAATGGTTAGTACTTTTAAGTGTCATTTTACAGATTTTTTCCTTTGTTTTGAATACAGATAATATCTGATACAACCAAAGAAAAATGTATTCAGTAACATGCTGACTGTAAAAACTAAAATCAGCTTAAAACTGTACATACTGACTACATTGAATATCTGTATTTGTATAAATAGTCATTTGTTCTTTTGCAATGTGTGGCCACAAAATGACATTGTTTTCTCTTATTTACATGAGCAAGAAATATCATTAATTTACACATATTTACTGTTATCTTCATTGTTTTTTGCTTTTTTTAAGCACATATATGTATGCTTCTGCAGCAAATCATCCTGTTCCTGTGGTGTCAGATGAATCTAATGTCCGTTCCCTGCACTTACGACTTGTAGCAGTGAGCAGCAGACACCACCCAGGTGCTGGAGATCAGGGAGCCTCCACAGAAGTGGTAGCCAGAGTTCAGAGAGACCTGGTAAGGCACAGAGTTCTTCCTGCACTCATAGCCTCCAACGATCTTGTCATCCTCAATGGGAGCGGCATCTGATGGATTCACATCATGTTTGTCAGAGTGTTTAAGTTTCACTGGATAGTCATTTTTAAACTCATACATTCAGACTCATACTCACATGCCACTGCGAACAGAGCCAGAAGAATGAAAGGCTTCATGGTGGTTCCTGTCTGAGACACGATGTCTGTTCAGCTCCACTGCAGCTCCTTATATACTCACTCTGTCCCTCTGCTATCTGATTGGCCAAGGATACCTATTTCATTTTTTTCCATTTTCCCCCTTTATCTTGTACAGAAACGTGTGTAAAAACACACGTGTGGAACCAGGGCCAAGTGATGATATGTTTTTTTCACAGCTGTCACATGTACAAGCCTAAACCTTTAAGCACAGCGAGTCAGACTTTCTTTATTCATCCAGAAATTCTATAGTTTCATGTACACTTCTAATTTGAGATTGTGTGGACACTTTCCACTGTTGTTTAAAGCTAAAAAAAAAAAAAAAAAATCTCTCTCAATACAAACTCAATACACATTATAACCAAAGTTGTACAATACCAGACTTTACATTGTTGTGAAGCATGGAGATATGAGATCCCAGAATCAGCCACAAAGGGGAGACTCTGACAGAACAACAGCTAAATAAGGGAACATTGTGATATTTTAACCTGTGATTTAGGATCAGATTATGCCATAACCTAATGAATGAGTTTGAACTAACCAAGTGTCTATTCTTACATTCTTTAATGTTGAAACAGTGTAAAAATCAGAAGAGCAGCTCACTGTGAAAAGTGATGTTTTTGACAGATTTGACTAAAAAGAGGAACTTATGCTTTATGAAATGGGAATGCTTTTAAGAGTTTTGATTACTTTGAAACTGAGGTGTTTTAGAAAGAGTTTTGACTACTGTTATGAGGTGAGAAGTCATGAGTTAAGTGAACTAGGGTCAAGTGTTCACCGTAAAGATTAAACTCAGAATAGATTGGGTTTTTTTAATAAGTCTGTACACATTGTCCAAAAGATTGCACAATGGGATGCCAGCGACAGTTAGAGGCTGACATCCGCTTTTCCATTTCCTGATCAGGAGCCTGTGCTGAGTTGCAGACAGGAGAGATCAGGGGGGGCAAGATGGGCTGTCTGGACAGTCCAAAACAGATAGTTTCAGTTCCTTAAAAGTGGGGGTGATCATGCGGTCAGTGTATGGGGCAAGTGTGCGAGTTGGGAGGGGGTAAAGATACAGTAAACTATAAATTACATCTGATCGAGATGCAAGTTGGGAGTCGTTGGGTGATAGTCGCTTGATGCAAACCAGGGTAGAAATGCCCTGAGCTAAGGGGATTTTACCACGTAACTCGGATGGGGATTCAACATGATCTGCAAAGGAATAACTGTTCTGATGGAATTATGGACCAAAGTACTGCGTTTTCTGCAGTGTTGGAGGATTACTGAACTGTGATCTGGATATAACACTGACTGATAGAACATTACTGAACTCTATTTTCCATGTAAGGAATACTGGACCAAACAACAAAAATGGATATATGCAGATCTAAATCTGGTCCGGACCCCCGTCCACTTCCCCCTGGGCCCTGGCGGGTCTCAGGTGAGCAGCCGGGTGTGGCCACACCGTGACTGCTCTCCCTCCAAATTATGTAATCTGGGTGATTATTGCTTCTCTTTTATGAAAGCATAGTTCCACTAATGAGTCGTGTTAAACAATTGAAAGAATAGTGATGTTTGATTAACTGTCTGATGATTAAGAGCTATTGCTATGCCCTTGCTAAAATATAATAAACATTTATTCTGCAATTAAAGACAACAAATTGCAAGTGCTATTTTTATCCCTGAATGAATACTTATACATCTAGCTCTGGATGTAAAAAGTCAGATTACTGCGTGCATAACAATAGTAGAGGTTCTGAAAGGGTACCTAGTCATGGGGGCCAGGTTGGCCCGATATAAACATATCCTAGAGGTTGTCTATATGTCCATAACCTCTGAATTAACCTAGCAACTTAACAAGTGCAAGATCTATGAGAGGAAAAGCTGCCGTTAACAGGCGTGTCTGGTGATTAAGTTTAACTTTACCGAAGTGGCTACTCGGTTAAATTAATTATCAGAGGAAGCAGGGATAGGCGTCTGGATGAAGGCAGTGAGACAGCTAGGCGAATTTTCCTCGTCTACCAGCTTAACAGTTCTGCAGCATCCCTCTGAGTAAGATCTCAGGGGGCAGTAGAACCGGACCCGTAGGATGGAGAGCCGGTCCAGTGATTCCCTGACAGCTGAATAAGTTAATTAGGGGGTCACTGGCCCTGAGGATCGACAACATCGAATGGACTTTTTTAAGCCAACAAAATGCACTCATTATAAATTAATTATTAAAAATGAATAGTATGGAACCTGTGAACACATTGCATAATATAATTAAACATTTGAGATTGTTGAACTTTGTGTCATTGTTACACTGCCCTACAACGGCAGCGTGCAAAAACTACAGAAGCAATTAAAATACAACAAAAAAATAGTTTAAAGTTTACAGATTGAACAGTCAACTGTTATGCCGTTGTATTCTCTGTTGATTATTTTAACCTATAAAAATTAAAACTTTAAAAGCAACACAATAGCACAATGTGCAGATGCTGCTCTCTGCATTTGGTTGATCGTGTGCAGTGTGTACCAATAAACTTCAGCCTTCCATATTATAGAAATAATATTTTTTAAAGAATACAGATTTCAGTGGGACGTAGATGATATTTAGAGCACATGCATTTGTCCATCCCAATGAAAACATTTTAGAAAGCAGATTTTTGTTGTAAAAAGACGAGATGTGCATTGACTCATCAGGAAACACAATAAATGAGAAAAGTTAATTTCCACAGGAATATTTATTTGGAAGCACCACAGAATACAATGCAGAATACTGTATTGTATTTTGTCATATTTTGAACTGTTACCTGGTATCCAAATTTTGTGTTTCCAAATTTTGTTTTCCATAAATGAAAACATTTCCACCGTCAGTGGATGCACAAAAAGCACTAAATGAATTCAACTCAAATTCAAATGAAACTGTCGGCCATGTTTATGAAAATTAGCTTTAGTTTGATTTAAAGTGTGTATAATTATGTCCCGACAATGTTGATTCATATCCTGAAACAAATTTAACACAGTCATGTACAATTTAGACATTTAAGTAACTGATTTAAAGGCAGTGCTGACTTATCCATCAATGGCATCAAATTCTTGAGTGAAAAGGTAAGATGGTAGCTACTGAGAGCTGCTAAGCTAGCTAGCAAACTTTGCTGATTGTTCTCCATCAATAGCACACTTAGCTGATGCTTTATTTAATTATATAGGCCAATAAAGTAAACAACCAAGTAATTTTTTTCAATTATGTAAAATAAGAGGAAAGCACTGACTAAACGTAACTGTTGTTTGATTTTTACTTAGCATATGGCGTCATCCTATTGTGACTTATCTTGAAACAAATGTAATACATTAATGTACAATTAACATTTAAGTTTGTGATTTAAAGGCAATGCTACCTTAACTACTTGTTGAGCCAAAAAGTTGGATGGCATCTACTGAGAGCTGCAAAGCTAGCTACCATTAGAAAGAATTAGCTTCTTTTTTCCAACATCTTTAACTCACCTAGCTGCTGCTAATTTAATTATACAGAATAAGAAAATGAACAACAAAAATGCAATTTTAACAAAAATGTGCTCAATATGAAAACATGTTTTGTGTAAATGAAAATAAAATGACATTTTTGTTCTTTACTTTCTTATTCTATACAATTAAACAAAGCAGCACCTAGGTGTGCTAGTGATGGAGAAGTAAGAGCAGCTACAGTGCCTTGTGAAAGTATTCGGCCCCCTTGAACTTTTCAACCTTTCGCCACATTTCAGGCTTCAAACGTAAAGATATAAAATTTAAATTTTTTGTCAAGAATCAACAACAAGTGGGACACAATCGTGAAGTGGAACGAAATTTATTGAATATTTTAAACTTTTTTAACAAATAAAAACCTGAAAAGTGGGGCGTGCAATATTATTCGGCCCCCTTGCATTAATACTTTGTAGCGCCACCTTTTGCTGCAATTACAGCTGCAAGTCGCTTGGGGTATGTCTTTATCAGTTTTGCACATCGAGAGACTGAATTTCTTGCCCATTCTTCCTTGCAAAACAGCTCGAGCTCAGTGAGGTTGGATGGAGAGCGTTTGTGAACAGCAGTCTTCAGCTCTGCCCACAGATTCTCGATTGGATTCAGGTCTGGACTTTGACTTGGCCATTCTAACACCTGGATACGTTTATTTGTGAACCATTCCATTGTAGATTTGGCTTTATGTTTTGGATCATTGTCCTGTTGGAAGATAAATCTCCGTCCCAGTCTCAGGTCTTTTGCAGACTCCAACAGGTTTTCTTCCAGAATGGTCCTGTATTTGGCTCCATTCATCTTCCCATCAATTTTAACCATCTTCCCTGTCCCTGCTGAAGAAAAGCAGACCCAAACCATGAGGCTGCCACCACCATGTTTGACAGTGGGGATGGTGTGTTCAGGGTGATGAGCTGTGTTGCTTTTACGCCAAACATATCGTTTTGCATTGTGGCCAAAAAGTTCCATTTTGGTTTCATCTGACCAGAGCACCTTCTTCCACATGTTTGGTGTGTCTCCCAGGTGGCTTGTGGCAAACTTTAAACGAGACTTTTTATGGATATCTTTGAGAAATGGCTTTCTTCTTGCCACTCTTCCATAAAGGCCAGATTTGTGCAGCGTACGACTGATTGTTGTCCTATGGACAGACTCTCCCACCTCAGCTGTAGATCTCTGCAGTTCATCCAGAGTGATCATGGGCCTCTTGGCTGCATCTCTGATCAGTCTTCTCCTTGTTCGAGGTGAAAGTTTAGAGGGACGGCCGGGTCTTGGTAGATTTGCAGTGGTCTGATACTCCTTCCATTTCAATATGACTGCTTGCACAGTGCTCCTTGAGATGTTTAAAGCTTGGGAAATCTTTTTGTATCCAAATCCGGCTTTAAACTTCTCCACAACAGTATCTGGGACCTGCCTGGTGTGTTCCTTGGTCTTCATGATGCTCTCTGCACTTTAAACAGAACCCTGAGACTATCACAGAGCAGGTGCATTTATACGGAGACTTGATTACACACAGGTGGATTCTATTTATCATCATCAGTCATTTAGGACAACATTGGATCATTCAGAGATCCTCACTGAACTTCTGGAGTGAGTTTGCTGCACTGAAAGTAAAGGGGCCGAATAATATTGCACACCCCACTTTTCAGTTTTTTATTTGTTAAAAAAGTTTAAAATATCCAATAAATTTCATTCCACTTCACAATCGTGTACCAATTGTTGTTGATTCTTGACAAAAAATTAAAATTTTATATCTTTATGTTTGAAGCCTGAAATGTGGCAAAAGGTTGAAAAGTTCAAGGGGGCCAAATACTTTCGCAAGGCACTGTATGTTCTTGCTAATGCTAGCTAGCTTAGCAGCTCTCAGTAGCTTCCATCTTACCTGTCATTTTGAGAATTTCATGCAATTTGGTGCTTAAGTTAGTGCCACTTATAAATCACATACTTGATGGTCCTTAATTGTACATGACTGTATATTTGTGTCAGAATAAGTATCAACAATGCTGAGATATATACAAACTTTAAATCAAACTAAAGCTAATTTAAAGCAAACTGTCCGCCAGTTTCATTTGAAGTTGAATTTAGTTTAGTTGCTTTTTGTGCATCCACTGGTGGTGGAAATGTTCTCATTTATGTTAAAGGAAACACAAAATTAGGAAATGAAGTAACAATTCAAAATGTGATAGAATACAATGCAGTAAGGGACTCTCATGTAGTGCTTTCAAATATTTATTCTCATGGAGATCAACTTTTCTCATTTAGTGTGATCCCTTGCTGAGTCAGTGTATCCACTGTGTTTCTGTAATACAGAAGGCTGATGTTTATTGGTACACACTGTACACATGCAGAGAGCAGAATCTGCACACTTTGTTATTGCGTGCATTTTTAGGGAGGGATTTTTGGGTGTTAAAATAATAAACAGAAAATATAGTGGAACCACTAATCTTTGACTGTTTTGCAGTTGGCTGTTCAATCTATAAATTTTCAGCTCAATTTAAAATGCTTCTTCATCATTATTTCAATCCACCATTGTAGGGTATTGTAACAGTGGCACTATAGGGCAAAGCTAATCAATATCGAATAATTAATTATATCATGTGACATGTTCATAGTTTCCATAATGTTGAAATTGTTATGAATTTTTCATAATGAAAATAAATCTTTTTATGAGTGCCAGAGGGGGAAAAGAAATCAGCTACGTTAAAATTTTGAACAGTTTTTTGAAACAAACATTATATCATCATGAAAAATCAACCACAAAAATGAAACACACAAAGTATACATGGCACCTGGTATTGTACAACTCTGTTTATAGGGTTTCTTGGGGTGTGTATCGAAAGAGATTTTTTTTTTTGGCTTTGAACAACAGAAAAAAAGTGTCCATGCAATCTGAAATTAAAAGTGTACGTAAAATTACAACATTTCTGGATGAATAAAGAAAATCTGACTTGCTGTGCTTAAAGGTTTAGGCTTGTACATGTGACAGGTGTCAAAAAAAAACACATCATCACTTGGTCCACATCTTGTTCCACAGATGTGTTTTCACACACGTTACTGTACAAGATAAAGGGAAAAATTAAGTATGTGTCCTTGGCCAATCTGATAGCAGAGGGACAGAGTGAGTATATAAGGAGGTGCAGTGGGGCTGAGCAGGCACCGAGGCTCAGACAGGAACCACCATGAAGGCTTTCATTCTTCTGGCTCTGTTCGCAGTGGCATGTGAGTATGAATCTTAATGTATGAGTTTAAAAATGACTATCCAGTGAAACTTAAAAACTCTGACAAACATGATGTGAATCCATCAGATGCCGCTCCCATTGAGGATGACAAGATCGTTGGAGGCTATGAGTGCAGGAAGAACTCTGTGCCTTATCAGGTCTCTCTGAACTCTGGCTACCACTTCTGTGGAGGCTCCCTGATCTCCAGCACCTGGGTGGTGTCTGCTGCTCACTGCTACAAGTCGTAAGTGCAGGGAACAGACATTAGATTCATCTGACACCACAGGAACAGGATGATTTGCTGCAGAAGCATACATATATGTGCTTAAAAAAAGCAAAAAACAATGAAGATAACAGCAAATATGTGTAAATTAATGATATTTCTTGCCCATGTAAATAAGAGAAAACAATGTCATTTTGTGGCCACACATTGCAAAAGAACAAATGACTATTTATACAAATACAGATATTCAATGTAGTCAGTATGTACAGTTTTAAGCTGATTTTAGTTTTTACAGTCAGCATGTTACTGAATACATTTTTTCTTTGGTTGTATCAGATATTATCTGTATTCAAAACAAAGTAGGGAAAAATCTGTAAAGTAACACTTAAAAGTACTAACCATTTTTTAAAAACCTAATATACATTGTTTTTCATTCAAATATGACAAACGTCTGAAAAACAATGGCTTTTTTCCTCATTTGAATACAGTAAAACTGCAATTTTATGGTCCGACATGTTACTTACAGTTTTTACCTTTTTCTGTTTTCCTACAGTCAACAAGTTAGTCAATTTCTGGAGCAAAAAAAAAAAATAGTGAAAATCTGCTAAAAAAACAAACAAACAGCAAATTGTTCCAAACAAATGATGAAAAGCTGATATAAAACATACATATTTTACAGTATAGCTACTGTAGTTAGTTCAGACTGGCATTTTTTCTTTCTTCAACAAGCTTTAACTTCTCAATCCTATACTGATCACCTGGGTACAAATTGAATTGAGCATTAAATGTATTTCACCCTCATGTCTCTCTCTGCAGTCGCATCCAGGTGCGTCTTGGTGAGCACAACATTGCCGTCAATGAGGGCACTGAGCAGTTCATCAACTCTGCCAAGGTCATCCGTCACCCCCGCTACAGCAGCTACAACCTGGACAACGACATCATGCTGATCAAGCTGAGCACACCCGCCACCCTGAACAGCTACGTCCGCACCGTGTCCCTGCCCTCCAGCTGCGCCGGAGCCGGCACCAACTGTCTGATCTCTGGATGGGGCAACATGAGCGCCTCTGGAAGTCAGTAAAATACTGAAAACACATCTGGAAATTTTTTTAATCCGGGACTGGGTGGTAGCAATATTTACATGTCTTCTTTATTTTTCTAGGCAACTACCCTGACCGCCTGAGGTGCCTGGATGCCCCCATCCTGAGCGACAGCAGCTGCAGGTCCTCCTACCCCGGACAGATCACCTCCAACATGTTCTGTGCTGGATTCCTGGAGGGAGGCAAGGACTCCTGCCAGGTATGAGATGAAGTCGCAGCTTCTAAAAGTTGAAAGAACAAACTTCAGAACTCCTCTGCTCACACCTCTCCTTGTCTTTCCTGTGTCAGGGTGACTCCGGTGGCCCCGTGGTGTGCAATGGTCAGCTGCAGGGTGTGGTGTCCTGGGGTTATGGATGCGCCCAGAGGAACAAGCCTGGAGTCTACGCCAAGGTCTGCAACTACAACTCCTGGATCAGCAGCACCATGTCCTCCAACTAAATGGAGATTGTGTCACCTGTATTAAAATTTCTGAAAACTGTCCAGTAAAGTATCAATAAGATAAAGCCCAATATCACTGTAAACACTGTGAAATTGAGTGTAATAAAATTATTTTCCATTATCCAAAGTTGTTTAAATCAAGAAAATTTCTTAAAGTCCAGTGGATTGAATTAAACAACTTTGGGTAACCATGACCTGGATGAATGAGAACCTGCACAGACATATTTTCCATTATATTTCCTATACTTCTCTACTGTTCTTTTATTATTATCGTAGGCTGACACATATAGCACGTCTGTAAAGAAAATCATGACAAAACAGGTTTTGATCCACATGTGTGACTGCAGGACCAGAAATCTAGAGTTAATTTTGGGGGGATATGGAGAAACAAATTGTATGTTCACATTGCTTTAATGCAACATCCAAGTACAGCGACAATAAAGGTGTTTTTTTACACCTTTATATTTATATACACCTACCTGTGCATGTGTTTAGAGGCCACCTTAGGTCTTATTTTTGAAGTTGTAACATAATAAAATGGTTGTTTAGCAAAGCTGCCAAAAGAATATAATACTATACTGCCCTGCAAGGACAGTCACTACATGTTTGTGCCTGAGAAAGAAAGTGAACTACATAGCTAATTTGGAGAGGCTGTATCAAGTCAAGCAAGCTGCGGCTAGTCACAGCTAAAACACATAATACGGAGAAATCACTGATTATATTAGCTTTTAAATTTGTAAGTGTCCTCGTACTGTTGCTACTTATCCTGAAACAAATACATCAATATATAGTTAAAGTAGTTTAAATATGTGATTTTAAAGCAATGCTTAACCTTAACTGCCAAATGTCATGCAATTCTTGAGTTTAAATGGTACTCAGAGCTACTAAGCTAGCTACCATTAGCAGGAACTTATAAACTTTATTTTTCGTCTTCTCCATCATTAGTTCATCTCGCTGCTGCTTTATTATATACAGTGCTAAAATGAACAACACAAATGTCCTTTCATTTTGATTTTCACATGATAAGGGGAAGTCACTGAGTAAACTTAGCTTTAGTTTTAGCTTTGGTTAGCCAGAACTATCTCGGCAGCTAGCTTGACTTGATACAGCCTCTCTGACTTTGTCTATGTAGTTAGCTGTCTTTCCAAGGCACAAACATGCAGTTACTGTCTTTAGGGCAGTAAAAGGTTATATTCTTTTGACAGCATTGCTAAACAACCATTTTCTTATGTTACAGCTTCAGAATTTAAACCTAAGGTGCCCTCATGCACGGTAGGTTTATATGAATATAAAAGTGTGGCTGTACTTGAATGTTGCATTAAAGCAATGTCAATACACACTTTGTTTCTCCACACCACCCCAAAATTAACTCTACAGTACTATTTGTGTAAATATGTGGCTCAAAACCTGCTTCGTCATGATTTATTTTATAAATGTGCTATAAGTATCAGCTAACAATAATAGAATAACAGTAGCGACATAGAAGAAATAGGATGGAAAATAATTAGATTACACTCAACTTCACAGTGTTTACAATGACATTGGGCTCTATATTGTTGATATTTTATTAGACAATTTTCTTGAATTTAATATAGGAGATACAGTGTCCATTTAGCTGAAGAACATGTGTTGTGTGCATGTTTTGACTGTCAAAGCACCTTGTGAATGCTGTTTTTAAGGGTACTATAAATAAAGTATTATTATAAAGTACTATTATTATTGTTATGGTGCTGCAGATCCAGCAGTTGCATACTTTACCCTCTTCCAATCAGTCATTGGTATATTTGTCCAATACCATAAAACAAAGAATGACAGAGATGCAGGTTGATCATTTATTTCTCCACATGATTGTCATAATTTCTTGAAATTGATGTTGGTTGAAATGACTTCAGTTCCATTTAGTTGGAGGCCATGGTGCTGCTGATCCAGGAGTTGTAGTTGCAGACCTTGGTGTAGACTCCAGGCAAGTTCCTCTGGGCACATCCATAACCCCAGGACACCACACCCTGCAGCTGACCATTGCACACCACGGGGCCACCGGAGTCACCCTGACACAGGAAAGACAAGGTGAGGTGTGAGCAGAGGAGTTCTGAAGTTTGTTCTTTCAACTTTTAGAAGCCGTGACTTCATCTCATACCTGGCAGGAGTCCTTGCCTCCCTCCAGGAATCCAGCACAGAACATGTTGGAGGTGATCTGTCCGGGGTAGGAGGACCTGCAGCTGCTGTCGCTCAGGATGGGGGCATCCAGGCACCTCAGAGTATCAGGGTAGTTGCCTTTAAATTAAAAAGAATACACATAAATATTGCCACCACCCCATCCTCCACCAAAGCATTTTCCAGGTATGTTTTCAGTATTTTACTGACTTCCAGAGGCGCTCATGTTGCCCCATCCAGAGATCAGACAGTTGGTGCCGGCTCCGGCGCAGCTGGAGGGCAGGGACACGGTGCGGACGTAGCTGTTCAGGGTGGCGGGTGTGCTCAGCTTGATCAGCATGATGTCGTTGTCCAGGTTGTAGCTGCTGTAGCGGGAGTGACGGATGACCCGGGAAGAGTAGATGAACTGCTCAGTGCCCTCATTGACGGCAATGTTGTGCTCACCAAGACGCACCTGGATGCGACTGCAGAGAGAGACATAAAAGGTAAAAATATATTTAATGTTTCAATTTGTAACTAGGAGATCAATGTGATATAATTGAGGTGACAGGAAAGCAGTTACAACCAAACATTAGTTTGACTTTCAGTGTTGAATTAATGTATCAGAAAAGAACCAGTCTGACAGCTGTCTGACGGTGCCAGATGAATCTAATGTCCGTTCTCTGCACTTACGACTGGTAGCAGTGAGCAGCAGACACCACCCAGGTGCTGGAGATCAGGGAGCCTCCACAGAAGTGGTAGCCAACGTTCAGAGAGACCTGGTAAGGCACAGAGTTCCTCCTGCACTCATAGCCTCCAACGATCTTGTCATCCTCAATGGGAGCGGCATCTAATGGAGTCACACAGTAATTATGAGTGTTAAAGTTATACAGGATAGTATTTTTCAAATAAGCAATGTTAGAATATTCAGCATTGTATTATCTTTTATCATATTAAAGTAATACTCATACTCACATGCCACTGCGAACAGAGCGAGAAGAATGAAAGCCTTCATGGTGGTTCCTGTCTGAGCCTCGGTGTCTGTTCAGCTCCACTGCAGCTCTTTTTATACCCACTCTGTCCCTCTGCTATCTGATTTGCCAAGGACACCTATTTCCATTTTATTTATTACCTTTTACTCACTGACCAACCTGTGAACAGACCCATCTGGTGTGCTTGTGTTGATAAAGTGCTATTTAATGCCACCACCGGCCACGTATACCAGGTTGATGGAAAATGTGAGTTCAGGTGTGTGTTTGAAAGAATTTCAAGAGTTTAATCATGTTTCATTTTGTATTTTCTAATCGTCTGCTTGTCTTTGAAAGGAATCATTACCTGTCGTCTTGTGCAAAAAATACCATCTTATGGATAAAGAAAAACATGATAGCTGTGACATCAGTAGTGTTGTCTGTATTTCATATATGATATTTATATTTTTGCTTAGGCTTTTAGTCATATATTGGCAAGTTTTTCTTTCTCCCTTCTGTTTGTAATCCTGATTGAAACCCCATTTTATAAACTTGACAGTAAGTATAATAAGACAGATGTCAGATTGTAAACCTGCATATTTTATTGCAGCCTTATTTGTAACTGTCCAAAAAAAGCTTCTTTAGTGGAACTGCTGTCACAAATGATCACTGTATACATCAAATACTGTTTTTATAATTCCCCGCATAATATTGATTCGTGATTTAAATGTTGTGGCACATCAGTGTATAACTCAGGATAACAGTGTTCTCATAAATGTCAGTGAAATTAAATTCAGTTTTATCTGTAGTCATGAACAAAAGTTTACATACACTTGTAAAGACCATGTATATCAGGGGAGTCAAACTCATTTTGGTCCAGGGGTCGCATACAGCCTAATTTGATCTCAAAGGGGCCGGACCATTAAACTTATAGCATAATTACAGAGAATTAACAATAAGTCTAAGTTTTTCCGACATTTTAGTGCAAAGGAGAACAAGTATATTAGAAAAATTTTTAGGTGTAATGAACTGTCCTTTTAAAAATTATATTATAAACAACCAGAGATTAAAGTAAGTGCAATTTCAACAACACTATGACTTAGTTTAACATTTATTTGTGTGCATTGTGCATTACAACCGATCACAGTGATTGTACAATGGTCACAACATATTTAGTCACAGGAATGTGTAACTTAAAAACATACTCCTGGCATTTTAAAAAATCAAACTTATGAAGATATAGAAGTTTTTTGAAGTCCGTTTTCCACATCTGGAAAGTAATTGTGAACACCTAAATTAACTCTGCACACCTTTAAATCTTAAGTCGCAGCTATTTTATACAGACAGTTAAGAAAGTAAAGTTGTCACCTGCCTTGTTTATGTATAACATGTATATGTAAAATATACATAAAAAACTACATACATAACATGGATGCATCCATTAGAAATAATATTCCACTCAACCAAACACTTGTAGTGAATCTGATGACCAACACTGAATTTCACAGTATTTCCTACAGCAAGTTTTCATTTAGAAACTGTTTTTTTTTTCCCCGAGGGCAACAATGTTTAAAGCAGCATTTTACAGGATTTATTCTTGCTTCGTATTTGCTCCTGAAACGTGACATCTTTTAGCCTGCACAAGTGCATCAGTATCAGGCATCACGTCCTGAGCAGCAGCCAACTTCAGCATGTCAGTTGCTGCCACCTGCCGCAAGCGCCGAGTCACAGTTGCGTCACGCTGTCCGCTCCGAATATGACAGAGCGCCCCTAGCAGACAACGTGGGAACTGCAGTCTGATCGAACAAAGGTAGTAGTCACGCAGGTCAGAATTTTTTGAATATTTTTTTGATATTGTAGATGTACTCCACGGGCCGGGTCGGACCCCCTGACGGTCCGGTACCGGTCCGCGGACCGTATGTGTGACCCCTCCGCACACAGTATACATTACAAAGTAATACTCTCAACCCTTTACCTGAAATTACAAAACTGAATCACATGACAGTATAAACACAGTATTTATTATCCAGAATGACAGAGTTGCCTTAAGTGTTACCTGAAATGATACTGATTTGATCAACTGTGATGCTAATAGCAATCAGTTTTGTAAAAGTCCTAAATCTAAACTGGGCATGTGTTTAACTCTTCCTCATCAGCACGTGAGATATGCCAAAATACAGAAACAGTTACATGAGTCTTTTTTCATTTTTAATTTCCTTTTTTGTGAGGTATTTTATGATAGTATTAATAAAAATACTGGAGTGTTTCATTTCTAATGCAAGGTATGTATTGCATTTTGCCCCCTTCCTATTGAAGTGTAAGTCACTGGCATATTTGTCCAACAGCAAAATACAAGGAATGACAGAGATTCAGGTTGATCATTTATTTCTCCAAATGATTGTCATAGTTGAAATTGACGTTGAAGTGATCTACGTTCCATTTAGTTGGAGGCCATGGTGCTGCTGATCCAGGAGTTGTAGTTGCAGACCTTGGTGTAGACTCCAGGCAAGTTCCTCTGGGCACATCCATAACCCCAGGACACCACACCCTGCAGCTGACCATTGCACACCACGGGGCCACCGGAGTCACCCTGACACAGGAAAGACAAGGTGAGGTGTGAGCAGAGGAGTTCTGAAGTTTGTTCTTTCAACTTTTAGAAGCCGTGACTTCATCTCATACCTGGCAGGAGTCCTTGCCTCCCTCCAGGAATCCAGCACAGAACATGTTGGAGGTGATCTGTCCGGGGTAGGAGGACCTGCAGCTGCTGTCGCTCAGGATGGGGGCATCCAGGCACCTCAGAGTATCAGGGTAGTTGCCTTTAAATTAAAAAGAATACACATAAATATTGCCACCACCCCATCCTCCACCAAAGCATTTTCCAGATATGTTTTCAGTATTTTACTGACTTCCAGAGGCGCTCATGTTGCCCCATCCAGAGATCAGACAGTTGGTGCCGGCTCCGGCGCAGCTGGAGGGCAGGGACACGGTGCGGACGTAGCTGTTCAGGGTGGCAGGCTGGCTCAGCTTGATCAGCATGATGTCATTGTCCAGGTTGTAGCTGCTGTACCGGGAGTGACGGATGACCCGGGAAGAGTAGATGAACTGCTCAGTGCCCTCATTGACGGCAATGTTGTGCTCACCAAGACGCACCTGGATGCGACTGCAGAGAGAGACATAAAAGGTAAAAATATATTTAATGTTTCAATTTGTAACTAGGAGATCAATGTGATATAATTGAGGTGACGGGAAAGCAGTTACAACCAAACATTAGTTTGACTTTCAGTGTTGAATTAATGTATCAGAAAAGAACCAGTCTGACAGCTGTCTGACGGTGACAGATGACTCTAATGTCCGTTCTCTGCACTTACGACTGGTAGCAGTGAGCAGCAGACACCACCCAGGTGCTGGAGATCAGGGAGCCTCCACAGAAGTGGTAGCCAACGTTCAGAGAGACCTGGTAAGGCACAGAGTTCCTCCTGCACTCATAGCCTCCAACGATCTTGTCATCCTCAATGGGAGCGGCATCTAATGGAGTCACACAGTAATTATGAGTGTTAAAGTTATACAGGATAGTATTTTTCAAATAAGCAATGTTAGAATATTCAGCATTGTATTATCTTTTATCATATTAAAGTAATACTCATACTCACATGCCACTGCGAACAGAGCGAGAAGAATGAAAGCCTTCATGGTGGTTCCTGTCTGAGCCTCGGTGTCTGTTCAGCTCCACTGCAGCTCTTTTTATACCCACTCTGTCCCTCTGCTATCTGATTTGCCAAGGACACCTATTTCCATTTTATTTATTACCTTTTACTCACTGACCAACCTGTGAACAGACCCATCTGGTGTGCTTGTGTTGATAAAGTGCTATTTAATGCCACCACCGGCCACGTATACCAGGTTGATGGAAAATGTGAGTTCAGGTGTGTGTTTGAAAGAATTTCAAGAGTTTAATCATGTTTCATTTTGTATTTTCTAATCGTCTGCTTGTCTTTGAAAGGAATCATTACCTGTCGTCTTGTGCAAAAAATACCATCTTATGGATAAAGAAAAACATGATAGCTGTGACATCAGTAGTGTTGTCTGTATTTCATATATGATATTTATATTTTTGCTTAGGCTTTTAGTCATATATTGGCAAGTTTTTCTTTCTCCCTTCTATTTGTAATCCTGATTGAAACCCCATTTTATAAACTTGACAGTAAGTATAATAAGACAGATGTCAGATTGTAAACCTGCATATTTTATTGCAGCCTTATTTGTAACTGTCCAAAAAAAACTTCTTTAGTGGAACTGCTGTCACAAATGATCACTGTATACATCAAATACTGTTTTTATAATTCCCCGCATAATATTGATTCGTGATTTAAATGTTGTGGCACATCAGTGTATAACTCAGGATAACAGTGTTCTCATAAATGTCAGTGAAATTAAATTCAGTTTTATCTGTAGTCATGAACAAAAGTTTACATACACTTGTAAAGACCATGTATATCAGGGGAGTCAAACTCATTTTGGTCCAGGGGTCGCATACAGCCTAATTTGATCTCAAAGGGGCCGGACCATTAAACTTATAGCATAATTACAGAGAATTAACAATAAGTCTAAGTTTTTCCGACATTTTAGTGCAAAGGAGAACAAGTATATTAGAAAAAATTTTAGGTGTAATGAACTGTCCTTTTAAAAATTATATTATAAACAACCAGAGATTAAAGTAAGTGCAATTTCAACAACACTATGACTTAGTTTAACATTTATTTGTGTGCATTGTGCATTACAACCGATCACAGTGATTGTACAATGGTCAAAACATATTTAGTCACAGGAATGTGTCACTTAAAAACATACTCCTGGCATTTTAAAAAATCAAACTTATGAAGATATAGAAGTTTTTTGAAGTCCGTTTTCCACATCTGGAAAGTAATTGTGAACACCTAAATTAACTCTGCACACCTTTAAATCTTAAGTCGCAGCTATTTTATACAGACAGTTAAGAAAGTAAAGTTGTCACCTGCCTTGTTTATGTATAACATGTATATGTAAAATATACATAAAAAAAACTACATACATAACATGGATGCATCCATTAGAAATAATATTCCACTCAACCAAACACTTGTAGTGAATCTGATGACCAACACTGAATTTCACAGTATTTCCTACAGCAAGTTTTCATTTAGAAACTGTTTTTTTCCCCCGAGGGCAACAATGTTTAAAGCAGCATTTTACAGGATTTATTCTTGCTTCGTATTTGCTCCTGAAACGTGACATCTTTTAGCCTGCACAAGTGCATCAGTATCAGGCATCACGTCCTGAGCAGCAGCCAACTTCAGCATGTCAGTTGCTGCCACCTGCCGCAAGCGCCGAGTCACAGTTGCGTCACGCTGTCCGCTCCGAATATGACAGAGCGCCCCTAGCAGACAACGTGGGAACTGCAGTCTGATCAAACAAAGGTAGTAGTCACGCAGGTCAGAATTTTTTGAATATTTTTTTGATATTGTAGATGTACTCCACGGGCCGGGTCGGACCCCCTGACGGTCCGGTACCGGTCCGCGGACCGTATGTGTGACCCCTCCGCACACAGTATACATTACAAAGTAATACTCTCAACCCTTTACCTGAAATTACAAAACTGAATCACATGACAGTATAAACACAGTATTTATTATCCAGAATGACAGAGTTGCCTTAAGTGTTACCTGAAATGATACTGATTTGATCAACTGTGATGCTAATAGCAATCAGTTTTGTAAAAGTCCTAAATCTAAACTGGGCATGTGTTTAACTCTTCCTCATCAGCACGTGAGATATGCCAAAATACAGAAACAGTTACATGAGTCTTTTTTCATTTTTAATTTCCTTTTATGTGAGGTATTTTATGATAGTATTAATAAAAATACTGGAGTGTTTCATTTCTAATGCAAGGTATGTATTGCATTTTGCCCCCTTCCTATTGAAGTGTAAGTCACTGGCATATTTGTCCAACAGCAAAATACAAGGAATGACAGAGATTCAGGTTGATCATTTATTTCTCCAAATGATTGTCATAGTTGAAATTGACGTTGAAGTGATCTACGTTCCATTTAGTTGGAGGCCATGGTGCTGCTGATCCAGGAGTTGTAGTTGCAGACCTTGGTGTAGACTCCAGGCAAGTTCCTCTGGGCACATCCATAACCCCAGGACACCACACCCTGCAGCTGACCATTGCACACCACGGGGCCACCGGAGTCACCCTGACACAGGAAAGACAAGGTGAGGTGTGAGCAGAGGAGTTCTGAAGTTTGTTCTTTCAACTTTTAGAAGCCGTGACTTCATCTCATACCTGGCAGGAGTCCTTGCCTCCCTCCAGGAATCCAGCACAGAACATGTTGGAGGTGATCTGTCCGGGGTAGGAGGACCTGCAGCTGCTGTCGCTCAGGATGGGGGCATCCAGGCACCTCAGAGTATCAGGGTAGTTGCCTTGAAATTAAAAAGAATACACATAAATATTGCCACCACCCCATCCTCCACCAAAGCATTTTCCAGATATGTTTTCCGTATTTTACTGACTTCCAGAGGCGCTCATGTTGCCCCATCCAGAGATCAGACAGTTGGTGCCGGCTCCGGCGCAGCTGGAGGGCAGGGACACGGTGCGGACGTAGCTGTTCAGGGTGGCAGGCTGGCTCAGCTTGATCAGCATGATGTCGTTGTCCAGGTTGTAGCTGCTGTACCGGGAGTGACGGATGACCCGGGAAGAGTAGATGAACTGCTCAGTGCCCTCATTGACGGCAATGTTGTGCTCACCAAGACGCACCTGGATGCGACTGCAGAGAGAGACATAAAAGGTAAAAATATATTTAATGTTTCAATTTGTAACTAGGAGATCAATGTGATATAATTGAGGTGACAGGAAAGCAGTTACAACAAAAAATTAGTTTGACTTTCAGTGTTGAATTAATGTATCAGAAAAGAACCAGTCTGACAGCTGTCTGACGGTGCCAGATGAATCTAATGTCCGTTCTCTGCACTTACGACTGGTAGCAGTGAGCAGCAGACACCACCCAGGTGCTGGAGATCAGGGAGCCTCCACAGAAGTGGTAGCCAACGTTCAGAGAGACCTGGTAAGGCACAGAGTTCCTCCTGCACTCATAGCCTCCAACGATCTTGTCATCCTCAATGGGAGCGGCATCTGATGGAGTCACACAGTAATTATGAGTGTTAAAGTTATACAGGATAGTATTTTTCCAGTTAACAATTTTAGAATATTCAGCATTGTATTATCTTTATTCTTAGGACTCATACTCACATGCCACTGCGAACAGAGCGAGAAGAATGAAAGCCTTCATGGCGGTTCCTGTCTGAGCCTCGGTGTCTGTTCAGCTCCACTGCAGCTCTTTTTATACCCACTCTGTCCCTCTGCTATCTGATTTGCCAAGGACACCTATTTCCATTTTATTTATTGCCTTTTACTCACTGACCAACCTGTGAAAAATTCCGTGTGGTGTCCTTGTGTTGATAAAGTGCTATTTAATGCCACCACCGGCCACGTATACCAGGTTGATGGAAAATGTGAGTTCAGGTGTGTGTTTGAAAGAATTCCAGGAGTTTAATCATGTTGCATTTTATATTTTTTAATAATTTGTCTTTGAAAGGAATGAACTGCACTACTACTGTTCATTACTTGTCATCTTGTACAAAAAATGCCATCTTAATTACAAAAAAAGACAGAAAACACAGCAGAATGCGGAACAACAGGATTATGTTCTCTGTTAGGCCTCTAGTCAGACTTTACATATTATCTAGTCTGCCCCCACTTTTTGTTCCTGAAAGAAACTTTGAATTATAGAATGAAAACTGGCAAGACAAAACTACACTGCAACAAAATAAGTTTTATTACAGCCTTTTAATTTGAAGTTTTTGAACAATTTACTGTTATTTTACAGATTTCCCATTTTTTGGGAACTTACAGATAACTATTAAAATCACAGGATGTGGATGTTAAATCTCCAAAAACAGTCAAAAACTATAAATAATGTCCTCTTCAAAATCAGTATTTCTATGAATGGTCATTTGACCAGAAAATTACACTGTATTACTGTATTTGAATTTACGTTAAAAGACGACTTCACAGATATTTGCCACTATTTGAGCAACTATTATGCATAATAAGAATGAAATAGTGGTACATCATTTTTCCTTATTTTGTTCAACTGGAGATGATATCTATTAAAAATGATAGGAAAAAAATATTCATTTACATGTTTACTGTATTAAAGAAACAACCAAAACTGTATAATATCTGCATTAAGAAAATCTGTATTTTAAAAAATAGTCGTTTATTCTGTTGCAAAATGTGACCATAAAATTGCAGTTTCATTGTATTTCAGTCTGCTAGAAAACATCACTATTTACAGATATTTGAACATCACAGCATTCCAGTGTTTTTACTGGCACCTTTGCTGTCAGTATTTCACCATTTTAGCATGGAATCTCTTTTTATAGTGTAACCAGGTCGCAAAACTGTGTTTTAATACAGTCTGTTTGTAACTGTACAAAAATCTAACTGTAATTATCTCACATTATAATATATGAAACACTGCTTTCATATTTTCTGAATTTATCTACTTTTAAGGGTACAACATGCTTTGTATCAAGTATCTATGTGATTTATTTGCAATATTTGTGTTTTTCTCATCGTGTTTGACCCTGTGATGACATATTACCTGATATATTATTCTCGACAGTATGTATGATGATTAGTATTTATTATGATTATTGTTTTTGTCACATTGGCATTCCAGATCAAACATACAAATATACATCAATCTAACACAACGTTAAAATCACTGATGTCTGGACATTTTAAAACATTGATCATATTTTTTCAGTGCAGTGTACACTTCTATGTCTGTGTATTTTTATTTCATGAGATATTTTGTCTCCATATTGATGGAAAATGCCTCAATTTTTGGCTTTTTCTTTGATAGATTTTGGGCTTTTCTTATCTTGCAGAGCTGTCTGAATTCCTTGATAGATAACTTCTGTTCATGTCTAAAGAAAGATCAACATTTGTCTTTGTTTACTTCCTGCTGAAGGGTTTATTATTTGTATATTTGTGTAACAGCACAAAACAAGGACTGACAGAGACTCAGGTTGGTCATTTATTCATTTCAAAGTGCTTTCATAATTTCTTGAGATTAATGTTGAAGTGATTCATTTCCTTTCATTCGGAAATCATGATTTCCCGGATCCAGGAGGTGAATTTGCAGACCTTGGTGTAAACTCCAGGTGTGTTCCCCCAGACACAGTCTTGACCCCAGGACCACAAACCCTGGAGCTGACCATTGCACACCAGTGGGGTATCAAAGTCCCTCTGACAGAGGAAAGACAAGGTAAAGTGTGAGTAGAGGAGTTCTGAAGTTTGGTCTGTCCAAAGAAGCATAGATGGTGACTGTAACTCATACCATGCAGAAGTTTGGGTCTTCCTCGATGGATTCTGCACAGAACATGTTGGAGCTGATCAGTCCGGGGAAGGAGGAGTTGCAGCTTGTGTCACTCAGGATGGGGACATCCAGGCACATCAGAGGATCAGAGTAGTTGTCTTTAAATGAAGAAGAAAACATGTAAATATTACTATCACTCCATCCTTGACCAAAGTGTTTTCCAGATATGTTTTCTGTGTTTTGCTGACTTTTGCCCCATCCAGAGATGAGACATTTGGTGCCAGCGACAGCACAGCTGGTGGGCAGGGACACGGTGCGGACGTAGTTGTTGAGGGTGGCAGGTTTGCTGAGCTTGATCAACATGATGTCGTTGTCGTTCAGGTCGTTCTGGCTGTCGCGGATGAAATCGGGGTGTTTGATGAACTTCTCAGCGTCGATGATTTGCTCTGTGCCCTCATCGACACTATGGTCGTGCTCACCAAGGTGCACCTTCATATTGCTATAGAGAGAGGCATGAGGATAAAATTCAACTTCTATTTGGACTGAGGTGATCAATATTTCCAAATACAGACTTATTTCTTTTTCAGTCGAAAAAGTAAAACGTGTGTTGATGGGGAAAAAATGCAGTCTGAACCAGCAACAGTGGCTATGTATGGATCTTTCTCCATCAAATCCTCATATTTTCATGGTTTCAAATGAATCTAATGATCGATGTGCACTTACTTGTCGGGGCAGTGAGCAGGAACCACAACCCAGGTCCTGGAGATCAAGGCACCTGCACAATAGCCGAAGCCCACGGATCTCCTCAGATACACTTGATAAGGCACAGAGTTCTTCCTGCACTCATAGCCTCCAACAATCTTGTCATCCTGGACAGGAGCTGTATCTGTAATATAAAGTTCAAGAGTTTAAATTCCGTCTTGAAACAATCAGATATAGAAATAATGAAAGTGACTACAGAAACTTACATGTTGCAGCAAAGAGGGCCAAGAAAATAAAGTACTTCATACTTCCTACTGAGTCAATACACAGCAGCAGCAGATGTAGCAGGTTTGTGGAGCTTCAAATGAATTTCCAAACTCAACAGCTCCTTATCTACTTCTCTGTCTGGTATTCTTCCAGGTACATTGCAGTGGTCAAATATTATCCTACCTGGGAAACAGCAGCATGGTCAAAAATAAAAACACTGTTGTCCATGAATCCATGAATCGTTGGTTTTTAAACAGACATCTCCTCATTCAGACACACTCCTTAATACTGTTGTTTTTGAACTGCTGCATGATAGGGACAGAAAGATGGACCAAGTTAGAGGAGAAAAAGGTAAGTTGAATTCTTCTTTTATTATCCATATTCCATATTTCCTTAAAATTGTTTTTGTTATTTTCAAATATTTTCCTCCAATATTGTTTTATCTTTTTTCTGTACTTTTCTTTATAATATGAATTTGTATATTTTTATATTTATTTTCTTCCTCTTTAGTTGGTTGTCTTATGAAATCACTGTGAACTGTATTTTTCTTTCTGTAGCCCCGTTGTGATCCATGGACAGTATTTAAAATTTCTGTTATATTCTTTGGACAATTTTTATCATCGAGTGAGCTCAACATTTCCAACAGTATTTCATATGCAGTATCAGCGTCTCTTTCTTGGTAGATCACACCCCAGTTCTGTTCCAGTACGTCATTCTTTAGTGCATCCATGGATTCCTGTGACCTCACTCATCTGTATTGTATTTGTTTGTTTGACTTATTATTCCAGAGAATATCATCACAGATTGTGAAAACAGACAGGTGATGACTGGTATCATTCATTAATAGTCAAACTAATGTGTTACTGTCAATGTCATTAGTGAATATATTTTCTATTAGCGTGGCACAGTGGGGTGTAATTTTGCTGGATCTGGTGATTTCTGGAAACAAGCTCAAACTGTCCATCGTATTGACAAATTCATTTATTTTTAACGGTACAACTACTGATACTTGGTCTTGAATATTTCTATGACTTATTTGAAATACTTGTGTTTTTCTAATAGCGTTTCAGGCTGTGATGACATATTACCTAGCATAATATTCTCTGCAGTATTTATCGTTTTTTTGTCACATTGGCGTTCCAGATCAAACATACAAATATAAACCAATCTGCCACAATGTTAAAATCATTGATGTCTGGACATTTTAAAACTCTGATCATAAATTTTCCAGTGCAGTGTGCACTTACAAATATTTTTATTTTTATTTCATGAGATATTTTGTCTCCATATTGATGGAAAATGCTAGCCTGGCATGCTACACCCATGTTTCTGACGGCACAAGGGTCTGGGGAAGCTCGACAGGGAGGGAGGCGGGCTAAAAGGTTGTCTATCAAATCCCTCTGCAGCAATTGGGTAGGTATACAGCCAATCAACGCAACGAATAGGCTGACGGAGTTCCGAGAGCACCGGCGGATTGTGGCTAAGTCCCATTAGCTTCCAAACCAGCGGAGCCGCGGAGCCAACTGGTATATTAGGAATTTGCCATATCCCGTTGGCATAAGTCCAAATACGTCTTTCTTCTCAATGAAACACTTAAGTGCCGTCCTTTGTTTATCTTTCAAGTTGAATTTTAGCTTCAAATCTTTAAGGGCTGTGGCCAAAGCCGAGTCGAAAGATAACTGTTTATTGTGCGCTGGTTGTTTCTGTCAGAATCGTCACGCCTCTGTCGTCACTTCGTTACGCCCGCCTTCTGACTCTACACTTCATGGTGATTGGTCCGGCCAGTTTTAGGAGAATCCAGCCTCGAGCCTTATGGAGGGTAACTAGATCAGAAAATTAAATTCGTTGCCGTGGGTTGTCTAGCGCGGCTGGGCTAGGAAAATGCCTCAATTTTTGGCTTTTTCTTTGATAGATTTTGGACTTTTTCATATCTTGCAGAGCTGTCAGAATTCTTTGATAGATATCTTCTGTTCGTGTCTAAAGAAAGATCAACGGTTCTCTTTGTTTACTTCCTGCTGAAGGGTTTGTTATTTGTATATTTGTGTAACAGCACAAAACAAGGACTGACAGAGACTCAGGTTGATCATTTATTCATTTCAAAGTGCTTCCATAGTTTCTTGAGATTAATGTTGTTTGAAATGACTTCAGTTCCATTTATTCAGACATCATGATTTCCCGGATCCAGGAGGTGAATTTGCAGACCTTGGTGTAGACTGCAGGTGCGTTCCCCCAGACACAGTCTTCACCCCAGGACCGCAAACCCTGCAGCTGACCATTGCACACCAGTGGGGTATCATAGTCATACTGACAGAGAAAAGACATGGTGAGGTGTGAGCAGAGGAGTTCTGAAGTTATGTCTGTCCAAATTGAGAAGCAGAGATGGTGAGTGTAACTCATACCTTGCAGGAGTTTGTGTCTTCCTCGATGGATTCTGCACAGAACATGTTGGAGCTGATCAGTCCGGGGTAGGAGGAGTTGCAGCTTGTGTCACTCAGGATGGGGACATCCAGGCACATCAGAGGAGTAGAGTAGTTGTCTTTAAATGAAGAAGAAAACATGTAAATATTACTACCACTCCATCCTTAACCAAAGTGTTTTCCAGATATGTTTTCCATGTTTTGCTGACTTTCTCTCCACCCGGACCATCCAGAGATGAGACATTTGGTGCCAGCGACAGCACAGCTGGTGGGCAGGGACACGGTGCGGACGTAGTTGTTGAGGGTGGCAGGTTTGCTGAGCTTGACCAGCATGATGTCGTTGTCGTTCAGGTGGCCAAGGACGGAATCGGGGTGTCTGATGATCTTCTCAGCGTCGATGATTTGCTCTGTGCCCTCATCGACATTAAGGTCGTGCTCACCAAGGTGCACCTTCATATTACTATAGAGAGGCATGAGGACAGAATTCAATTTCCATTTTCTCTGAGGTGATCAGTATTTCCAAATACAGACTTATTTCTTTTTCAGTCGAAAAAGTAAAACGTGTGTTGATGGCGAAAAAATGCAGTCTGAACCCACAACAGTGGCTATGTATGGATCTTTCTCCATCAAATCCTCATATTTTAATGGTTTCAAATGAATCTAATGATTGATGTGCACTTACAAGTGGAAGCAGTGAGCAGAAGCCACCACCCAGGTCCTGGAGATCAGGGCACCTGCACAAAAGCCGAAGCCAGGGTTCAGATACACTTGATAAGGCACAGAGTTCTTCCTGCACTCATAGCCTCCAACAATCTTGTCATCCTGGACACGAGCTGCATCTGTAATATAAAGTTCAAGGGCTTAAATTCCGTCTTGAAACAATCAAACGTGGAAATAATGAAAGTGACTACAGAAACTTACATGTTGCAGCAAAGAGGGCCAAGAAAATAAAGTACTTCATACTTCCTACTGAGTCAATACACAGCAGCAGCAGATGTAGCAGGTTTGTGGAGCTTCCAATGAATTTCCAAACTCAACAGCTCCTTATCTACTTCTCTGTCTGGCATTCTTCCAGGTACATTGCAGTGATCAAATATTATCCTACCTGGGAAACAGCAACATGGTCAAAGATAAAAACACTGTTGTCCATGAATCCATGAATCGTTGGTTTTTAAACAGACATCTCCTCATTCAGACACACTCCTTAATACTGTTGTTTTTGAACTGCTGCATGATAGGGACAGAAAGATGGACCAAGTTAGAGGAGAAAAAGGTAAGTTGAATTCTTCTTTTGTTATCCGTATTCCATATTTCCTTAATATTATTTTTGTTATTTTCAAATATTTTCCTCCAATATTCTTTTATCTTTTTTCTGTACTTTTCCTTATAATATGAATTTGTATATTTTTATATTTATTTTCTTCCTCTTTAGTTGGTTGTCTTATGAAATCACTGTGAACTGTATTTTTCTTTCTGTAGCCCCGTTGTGATCCATGGACAGTATTTAAAATTTCTGTTATATTCTTTGGACAATTTTTATCATCGAGTGAGCTCAACATTTCCAACAGTATTTCATATGCAGTATCAGCGTCTCTTTCTTGGTAGATCACACCCCAGTTCTGTTCCAGTACGTCATTCTTTAGTGCATCCATGGATTCCTGTGACCTCACTCATCTGTATTGTATTTGTTTGTTTGACTTATTATTCCAGAGAATATCATCACAGATTGTGAAAACAGACAGGTGATGACTGGTATCATTCATTAATAGTCAAACTAATGTGTTACTGTCAATGTCATTAGTGAATATATTTCTATTAGAGTGGCACAGTGGGGTGTAATTTTGCTGGATCTGGTGATTTCTGGAAACAAGCTCAAACTGTCCATCGTATTGACAAATTCATTTATTTTTAACGGTACAACTACTGATACTTGGTCTTAAATATTTCTATGACTTATTTGAAATACTTGTGTTTTTCTAATAGCGTTTCAGGCTGTGATGACATATTACCTAGCATAATATTCTCTGCAGTATTTATCGTTGTTGGTTTTTTTTTGTCACACTGGCGTTCCAGATCAAACATACAAATATAAACCAATCTCATGAGATATTTTATCTCCATATTGATGGAAAATGCTAGGCTGGCTACCACCAGCCTGAATCTCAAGTGAGATACAGGCTGGGTACCTGCTATTCATTTTCTTGTAGGGGTGGAGCAGTTTAAAATTTTCCACAGCCGTTGATTGGGCGCTGCATATGTCAGTCAGTCTGGGGCAGTTGAAGCTCACAGCCAATCGTGTCACTGCTAGCCGCTGACGTAAATGCAGAGCGACGGCAGCACCACGAAAAAGAATCATTGCTGTGTTTGCTCATGTGTTTGCTTCTTTCGCCATGTCGCCGGACGATTCTTGCCGTTTATGTAAAGTAAACATGAGGGAAAGTGGACCCCGTGTTTATGCACACTCCACAGATATGTTTGTGTCAAAAACAACGCCGACCATATCAGATAGGTTAGCGATGATGGACCTGATAGTCACCCCGGAGCCGGAGCAGTCAAACAGATGCTGCCAGCGCTGCACCTCCACACTCGGTCGGCTTGAAAAAGACTTTCCTTTATTCAGGCAATGGGAAGAGAACGTCCGGTTAAGCAGCGTATCGAAAAGACAACGTGAACCCACCCCGTCCAAGACACCGAGGACTTTGAAAAAGACCTGCCCAAACCCACCGAGTCCACTAGCTTGTTCCTTCGGAAACACGACAACAAAGGTAACGCTTCTTCTCAAACAACCCATCATGCATTGCGCGTAGTCGCTTAGTGTGCGTCATCGTCTAACTGTCCCTCCCCGTCCTGTGATTGGATCCCTGACTCAGGGACAAATTCAACCCCAGGTCGCCAGACTGCCTAGTAAACGAAATGACAATGAGTGCACAGGCAGTCTGGGTATTCCCAGACTAGGAAAATGCCTCAATTTTTTGCTTTTTCTTTGATAGATTTTGGACTTTTTCATATCTTGCAGAGCTTCCAGAATTCTTTGATAGATATCTTCTGTTCATATCCAAAGAAAGATCAACATTTGTCTTTGTCAGTCCTTGTTTTGTGCTGTTGGACAAATGTACAAATAATAAACCCTTCAGCAGGAAGGAAACAGAGACTGAGGTTGATCATTTATTCACTTCAAACTGCTTTTATAATTTCTTGAGATTAATGTTGTTTGAAGTGACTTCAGTTCCGTTTATTCAGACATCATGATTCCGCGGATCCAGGAGGTGTATTTGCAGACCTTGGTGTAGACTTCAGGCATATTCTCCGAGTAAAAGCCCCAGGACAGCAAACCCTGCAGCTGACCATTGCACACTAGGGGGGCACCGAATTCACCCTGACAGAGGAAAGACAAGGTGAGGTGTTACAAGACCAAATTCTGAAGTTTGGTCTGTCCAGTTTAAGAAGCAGAGATGTTAACTGTGGCTCATACCTCGCAGGAGTCCTCGTATTCCTCGAGGGATTCAGCGCAGAACATGTTGGAGGTGAACTGGTAAGGCCAGGAGGAGTCGCAGTTTGTGTCGCTCAGGATGGGGACATCCAGGCACCTCAGACGATCAGAGACGGTACCATACCTTTCACCAAAGTATTTTCCAGATATGTTTTCAGTGTTAGACTGACTTTCAAAGTTGCAGGTTAAGCCCCATCCAGAGGTCAGACATTTGGTGCCAGTGACAGCACAGCTGGTGGGCAGGGACACGGTGCGGACGTAGTTGTTGAGGGTGGCAGGTTTGCTGAGCTTGACCAGCATGATGTCGTTGTGGTACAAGGTGTAACGGGGGTGATCGATGATCTTCTCAGCGTCGATGATTTGCTCTGTGCCCTCATCGACACCAAGGTCGTGCTCACCAAGGTGCACCTTCATTGAACTGCAGAGAGAGGCATGAGGATAACATTTAAATTACATTTCCATTTGCACTGAGGTGATCAGTATTTCCAAATATAGACTTATTTCTTTTTCAGTCGAAAAAGTAAAACGTGTTGAAGGCGAAAAAATGCAGTTTGAACCAACAACAGTGGCTATGCACGTGTTTTTATCCATGAAATCCTCATATTTTCATGGTTTCAAATGAATCCAATGTTCGTTCTCTGCACTTACGACCAGGAGCACCGACCAGCAGACACCACCCAGGTCCTGGAGATCAAGGCGCCTCCACAGAAGCGGTAGCCAGTGTTCAGATACACTTGATAGGGCACAGAGTTCTTCCTGCACTCATAGCCTCCAACAATCTTGTCATCCTGGACAGGAGCTGCATCTGTAATATAAAGTTTGAGAGCATAAACTCCATCGTGAAACAATCAAACATGGTAATAATGAAAGTGACTACAGAAACTTACATGTTGCAGCAAAGAGGGCCAAGAAAATAAAGTACTTCATACTTCCTACTGAGCCAATACACAGCAGCAGCAGATGTAGCAGGTTTGTGGAGCTTCCAATGAATTTCCAGACTCAACAGCTCCTTATCTACTTCTCTGTCTGGTATTCTTCCAGGTACATTGCAGTGGTCAAATATTATCCTACCTGGGAAACAGCAGCATGGTCAAAAATAAAAACACTGTTGTCCATGAATCCATGAATCGTTGGTTTTTAAACAGACATCTCCTCATTCAGACACACTCCTTAATACTGTTGTTTTTGAACTGCTGCATGATAGGGACAGAAAGATGGACCAAGTTAGAGGAGAAAAAGGGAAGTTGAATTATTCTTTTGTTATACATATTCCATATTTCCTTAAAATTGTTGTTCTCTTCTAGTATTTTCCTATAGTATTCGTTTTTTAATTTTTTTTTCAAACTTGTTCTTATAATATGAATTCAAATATTTTCAAATTTATTTTCTGCCTCTTTAGTTCGTTGTCTTATGAAATCACTGTAAAGTGTATTTTTCTTCTGTAGCAGAGTTTTTCAGTGCAGTGTGAATTTATAAATCTTTTTATTTATTGAAATATTTGATCTCCATATTGGTGAAAAATGCCTCAATTTTTGGATTTTCTTTCAAAGATGTAGGACTGTTTCATATCTTGCAGAGCTGTCAGAATTCTTTGATAGACATCTTCTGTTCATGTCTTTGTTGTTTTCTAATAGTGTTTGAGGCTGTGATGACATGTTATCTGACATAATATTCTCTGCAGTGTTTATCATTGTTTTTGTTTTTGTTTTTTGTCACACTAGTGTTCCAGATCAAACATACAAATATACACCAATCTGCCACAATGTTAAAATCACTGGACATTTTAATACTCTGTTCATATTTCTTTCAGTGCAGTGTGCACTTGTAAATCTTTTTATTTTTATTTCATGAGATATTTTGTCTCCATATTGATGGAAAATGCCTCATTTTTTGACTTTTTCTTTGATAGATTTTGGACTATTTCTTATCTTGTAGAGCTGTCAGAATTCCTTGATAGATAACTTCTGTTCAAATCCAAAGAAAGATCAACATTTGTCTTTGTTTCCTTCCTGCTGAAGGGTTTATTATTTGTATATTTGTTCAACAGCACAAAACAAGGACTGACAGAGACTCAGGTTGATCATTTATTCACTTGAAACTGCTTTTATAATTTCTTGAGATTAATGTTGTTTGAAGTGACTTCAGTTCCGTTTATTCAGACATCATGATTTCACGGATCCAGGAGTTGTATTTGCAGACCTTGGTGTAAACTCCAGGTGTGTTTCCATAGAAACAGTCTTCACCCCAGGAGCACAAACCCTGCAGTTGACCATTGCACACCAGGGGGGTTTGGAAGCCAACCTGACAGAGGAAAGACAAGGTGAGGTGTGAGTAGAGGAGTTCTGAAGTTATGTCTGTCCAAATTGAGAATCAGAGACGGTGACTGCAACTCATACCATGCAGGAGTTTGTGTCTTCCTCGATGGATTCTGCACAGAACATGTTGGAGCTGATCAGTCCGGGGTAGGAGGAGTTGCAGCTTGTGTCACTCAGGATGGGGACCTCTAGGCACATCAGAGGATTAGAGTAGATGTCTTTAAATGAAGAAGAAAACATGTAAATATTGCCACCACTCCATCATTCACCAAAGTATTTTTCACCAAATATGTTTTCCGTGTTTTGCTGACTTTCTCTCCACATGGACCATCCAGAGATGAGACATTTGGTGCCAGCAACAGCACAGCTGGTGGGCAGGGACACGGTGCGGACGTAGTTGTCGAGGGTGGCAGGTTTGCTGAGCTTGATCAACATGATGTCGTTGTTGAATCGGTAGTCCCAGTGGACCTGGGTGAAGGTGAAGGATGATCTTCTCAGCGTCGATGATTTGGTCTGTGCCCTCATCGACATTAAGGTCGTGCTCACCAAGACGCACCTTCATATCACTATAGAGAGGCATGAGGACAGAATTCAATTTCTATTTGGACTGAGGTGATCAGTATTTCCAAATACAGACTTATTTCTTTTTCAGTTGAAAAACTAAAACGTTTGTTGACGGGGAAAAAATGCAGTCTGAACCAACAGTGGCTATGTATGGATCTTTCTCCATCAAATCCTCATATTTTAATGGTTTCAAATGAATATCATGTTCGTTCTCTGCACTTACGGCCAGCCGCAGAAAGCAGGAGCCACCACCCAGGTCCTGGAGATCAGGGCACCTGCACAAATCCGAAGCCAGGGTTCAGATACGCTTGATAAGGCACAGAGTTCTTCCTGCACTCATAGCCTCCAACAATCTTGTCATCCTGGACACGAGCTGCATCTGTAATATAAAGTTCAAGGGCTTAAATTCCGTCTTGAGAAAATCAAACATGGAAATAATGAAAGTGACTACAGAAACTTACATGTTGCAGCAAAGAGGGCCAAGAAAATAAAGTACTTCATACTTCCTACTGAGCCAATACACAGCAGCAGCAGATGTAGCAGGTTTGTGGAGCTTCCAATGAATTTCCAAACTCAACAGCTCCTGATCAAATTCTCTCTGTCTGGCATTCTTCCAGGTACATTGCAGTGATCAAATATTATCCTACCTGGGAAACAGCAACATGGTCAAAGATGAAAACACTGTTTTCCATGAATCACCTACAAATTACTAATAGGAACAGAGTGAAGAGATGAGATCAGTGAAATTGCCAGAGAAACAAGTAAATCAGAATGATTTATTATTGCTACAATTTCAGCTTGTTTTTTTTTTTAATATTGTTTGAAATTATTTAAAATTCAAGCCCCTGCAGTGATGCTAGATATAAACAGTCAATGGATGAGTCTGCCAAAAATGCTGAGCTACAACTTGTTACATTTTTGATGTCACTAATTGTCATCCAGTTCAATCAACTCAGATGTTTTATTTTGTACGTGAGTAACTAGGTAAGCATTTCCCAGAATGTTGTCTGGGAGAAAATGGTTTGAGTCACGGGAGAAATTATTCTCAGTGTTTGAGTTTTAGTAGCCTAGCCGCACTAGACAACCCACGGCAACAAATTTAATTCTCTGCCAGGGTGGGTCTAGTTACCCTCCATAAGGCTCGAGGCTGGATTCTCCTAAAACTGGCCGGACGAATCACCATGAAGTGTAGAGTCAGAAGGCGGGCGTAACTAAGTGACGACAGAGGCACGACGATTCTGACAGAAACAACCGGCGCACAATAAACAGTTATCTTTCGACTCGGCTTTGGCCACAGCCCTTAAAGATTTGAAGCTAAAATTCAACTTGAAAGATAAACAAAGGACGGCACTGAAGTGTTTCATTGAGAAGAAAGACGTATTTGGACTTATGCCGACGGGATATGGCAAATCCTCCGCTGGTTTGGAAGCTAATGGGACTACGTCAGCCTATTCGTTGCACTGATTGGTTGTATACCTACCCAATTGCTGCAGAGTGATTTGAAAGACAACCTTTTAGCCCGCCTCAGTCCCTGTCGAGCGGTCCTAGACCCTTGTGCCTTCAGAACATGGGTCTAGCGCGGCTTGGCTAGAGTTTTAGTGAATTACCAGATAAATTTCATGGAACACCACAGTCAGTTTAAAGCCACTCTTTTCTTTTGCTTGATTGTTTTTTGGGCTTTTGTTCTTCATTTGTCGAATTTCCTGGTGACAAATTTGATATTTTTGCATGTTGAACTCATCAGGTTTGAGTGGAATGAATAATTCAACTTCCCTTTTTCTCCTCTAACTTGGTCCATCTTTCTGTCCCTATCATGCAGCAGTTCAAAAACAACAGTATTAAGGAGTGTGTCTGAATGAGGAGATGTCTGTTTAAAAACAAACGATTCCTGGATTCATGGAAAAAAGTGTTTTTATCTTTGACCATGCTGCTGTTTCCCAGGTAGGATAATATTTGACCACTGCAATGTACCTGGAAGAATACCAGACAGAGAAGTCGATAAGGAGCTGTTGAGTTTGGAAATTCATTGGAAGCTCCACAAACCTGCTACATCTGCTGCTGCTGTGTATTGGCTCAGTAGGAAGTATGAAGTACTTTATTTTCTTGGCCCTCTTTGCTGCAACATGTAAGTTTCTGTTATCACTTTCATTATTTCTATATCTGATTGTTTCAAGATGGAATTTAAGCTCTTGAACTTTATATTACAGATGCAGCTCCTGTCCAGGATGACAAGATTGTTGGAGGCTATGAGTGCAGGAAGAACTCTGTGCCCTATCAGGTCTCTCTGAACAAAGGCTACCACTTCTGTGGAGGCGCCCTGATCTCAAGCAAATGGGTGGTGTCTGCTGTTCACTGCTTCGGGAGGTAAGTGTAGAGAACGGACATTAGATTCAACTGTGACCATAATCATGATTTGATGGAGAAAAATACATACACAGCCACTGTTGTTGGTTCAGACTGCATTTTTCCCCTTCAGCACACTTATTATTTTTTGAATCAGAATGAAATGAGTTGGTACTTGATTTGGAAGTACTGATCCCCTCAGTGCAAATTGAATTGAGCATTACATGTATTTTTGCCCATGTGCCTTTCTCAGCAGTTTCGTGCGGGTGAATCTTGGTGAGCACAACCTTGCTGTCAATGAGGGTACAGAGCAGGTCTCTTACGCTCATAAGGTCATCCCACACCCTGACTATACAGTCTTTAGCACGGACAATGATATTATGCTAATTGAGCTGAGCCCACCCGTCACCCTGAACAACTACGTCCGCACCGTGTCCCTGCCCACCAGCTGCGCCGTCACCGGCACCAAATGTCTGATCTCTGGATGGGGCTACACCAGCAATTCTGGAGGTCATTAAAACACTGAAAACATATCTGGAAAATACTTTGGTGGAGGATGGAGTGGTGGCAATATTTATGTGTATTCTTTTTGATTTTTAAAGACAGCTACTCTGATCGTCTGATGTGCCTGGAGGTCCCCATCCTGAGCGACATAAGCTGCAACTCCTCCTACCCCGGACAGATCACCTCCAACATGTTCTGTGCTGGATTCCTCCAGGGAGGCATGGGCTCCTGCGAGGTATGAGTTGCAGTCACCATCTCTGCTTCTTGAATTGGGCAGACCAAACTTCTTCTCACACCTCACCTTGTCTTTCCTCTGTCAGGGTGACTTTGGTGGCCCCCTGGTGTGCAATGGTCAGCTGCAGGGTGTGATGTTCTGGGGTGAAGACTGTGGCCTGAAGAACAAGCCTGCAGTCTACACCAAGGTCTGCAAATACAACTCCTGGATCCGTGAAACCATGATGTCTGAATAAATGGAACTGAACCTGTCAGGATTCCAGTCCAGCTCCTGCCCTGTGATCCTTTCCTGACTCTCTTTCTCTCCCGGCCACTCGCCTGTCTGATTACAACTGAGTGCTGCATGAGCTTCAGCTGGGGGTAATCAGACAATTCTGTTCACCTGCTTCCCACCTCTGTATAAGAGCCCTCTGCTCCCCTCAGTGTTTGCAGGAGCATTTGTTTTGGATTGAGTCACATGCTGTTTCCTCTCAATCCCTTCAGCTCTGAACTTTTCTGTGGGTTTCTCCCTTCTGGACTCAATTGTGCTTTTGGTTGTTTTTTTTGGACTCTTCTCAGTTGCCTGCTCTCTTAAGAGATGACTTTTCCAGCGTGTGAGTAACTCTCAGTTCACCTGTATTAAGAAGTGATTAGTTTTTGGAGATTGGAATTGTTTGGCCTTGCCTCTATTTCTGTTCATAGTTATCTGGTGGATGTGGTTTTGGATTTTGGTTGAATAAACCCCTTTTCACCTTTAACACCTGTTGTCTGTCTGTTGGTGACTGCGCCTGGGTTCTACCACACACTCTAAGCTGTAACAGAACCACTTCAACCAACATTAATCTCAAGAAACTATGACAGTTTTGAATGAATAAATCATTAACCTGAGTCTCTGTCATTCCTTGTTTTGTGCTTTTGGACAAATATACAAATAAACCCTTCAAAAGGAATGAAACAAAGACAAATGCTGACCTTTCTTTCGACATGAACAGAAGATATCTATCAGAGAATTCTGACACTTTTGCAAGATATGAAAATGTCTGAAATCTAACAAAGTCACAAATAATAATGATAACAATAAATACTGACAATCTTGAATACTGTATAGAATAATATGTGAAGTATTATGTCATCACAGCCTCAAACACAATATGCAGAACACACATATTGCAACTAAGTCATAGGGATATTTGATACCAGGTATGTTGTACCCTTTAAAAATAGATAAATTCACAAAATATTACAGCAGTGTTTAGTATATTATGTGATAATTTAGGTTAGGTTGTTGTGCAGACCAGACACAAACAGACTGTATTAAAATACACAGTTTTGCAGTCTGGTTACACTATAAAAAGAGATTCCATTCTGAAATGGTGAAATATGGACAGCAAGGCTGCCATAAAAAAAATGACAGGAATACTGTGATGTTCAAATATCTGTAAATAGTTTTTTTTTTAAGTGAACATAAATGCAATGAAACTGTTTTTACATGCTTACTATTTTAGGATCACACGTTGTAACAGAATAAATTACTATTTGTCAAAATAGAGATTTTTTTATTTGGACATTATGTAATTATGTAGTTTTGGTTCATTTCTTTACTGCAGTATATATATATATATATATATATATATATATATATATATATATATATATATATATATATATATATGTATACAAAGTTATAAAGTTATAAATGAAATTGCAAATTGTTAATATATATGAGAAAGGACAAAAAACAATGAATCAAAAAGCTTGATCAATCCTCAGCTGATTGGTCCTGAACTTGCCTCGTCAGTGACGTCATCACCAAGCGACGCTCGTCGGTTTGTTTCGGCTGCTGAGCTAACAGCTGCACCGAATGTGTTTTGGTTTTGCTTTTGGCTCCCATGCGTCCTCATCATGAGGTAAGAAACACAACAGCGGCTCTCTAATCGTGTCCGCTCGTCAGTGGTTGCCGCTTCACATGAATCTGCAGCTGTCAGTGAAGCTACTTTAGCCTGTTAGCTTAACAACTCGCTCCATCCCAAGATCAGCACCTAATGTATGCGGAATGCGCAACCATTGCGGATGTGGTGCAGAAAAAAATGCGCATCGATGCGACATAACACAGAAGTCAACATCACTGAGAAAAGCTAACGTAGCTGTTGTGATATTTCACACAGTTGTAAGCAGTGTTTTGTTGTGTTGTATTTCAGCTCTGAAGGCGATTCTCTGCCTGGATGATGCACCTCAGTGCAACACAAATGGACGTTTAGATGTCATCCTGCTCCAGCTGTTTCACACAGCATATATCTATATCTGTGTTTTCAATAACGTATCAATGCAAATTAAAATGAAAGAAATTGATTTAACTGGCTGGAGCTAGCCATTAAAGTCTCCTGAATCCGTCCTCAAGTCAGACAGTATTGTCTTCATCTGTCTCTCAGCTGCAACCATGTTAAGAACAGTGCTGGAAGACAGTGTTTAAGGCTGTATTTTTTTATTTGTTTTTATTCAAGAAACTCATCCTACAGTGTGTGCTGTAAGCCAAGCAGATTCATAACTATGTGATGCAGCACACTGAAGAGTTGTAATGTCTTTAGCAGTAGGTTCAGTTCTACTTTGTTAATGGGGCAGAAGCTGTCAGTGTCAGAATCGGCCCGGCAGTCAGTTCAGGTCTGATCCATGACTGAGTACTACGAGGAGGGGGGGCTGCTGTACGAGCAATCACCTCCCATGCACATCAAAGTGGAGTCTCCGGAGGGACCCTTTGGAGGGGGAGCCTCAGAGAACGGCTTCCCCAGGGAGGATGAGGACTCGGACGGCAGCTGTGACCAGAGCAGCGGACTGCCTGGAGGTCTGCCCTTCAATGTGGTAGTGGTGCATCCCAACATCATGGCGCCTGGCATGTCCTCAGACGACCTGCTGTCCATTGAACAAAGTAAGAAGGAATTGACCATTATGGGAAACTTGAAGCTACATTTCACACAGTCAGTATACACACCTGTAGTGTTTTGTTTTGACTAATAGGAAAAACTGAAGAAACTTGAAAAAAGTTTCCTCTTAATGCTTCATGTTTTGCCAAGAATAACTGAATACTTTGTGGTTTAGCATACTTTAAATAACCACTTACATTACCTCATTACAGTCTTTTACAGTGGACATTTATCAAACAAATGATTGGATTATGCTGCAGGTAATCCAGTCTTGCTTACTGTTCACTTCATTCATTTATATCCTTGTGGCAAGTCAGACTTATTTTACTTCCAGCTGCTGTTGTTTTAGTTGATTCAGTTGTTAAAACTTAAATGCCTTAATTAATTTTTACTATTTTCCTGGTTTTGCCTTCTTAATGTTTTTTTTTAAATAATTTATTGTCATTGTTACCCAAATTTTTTATTTGTGTGCCGACATCTCCTGTTGTAAATGAGGCCTCCACACCTCAGTGTACTGAGGTTGAATTAAAAATAAGACTCACACTGATGAAGCACATTTCTCTTTCTCCCTCTGTATATTTAGCTGATGTTTTTCGTCTCCTTTCTCTGCAGACAGAGCTATGTCAGCTGCACTGGCTGCTGGTGGTGCAGGAAAAAGAAAGAGTCGATTCAGTGGAGCAGAGCTGGAGGTGCTGGTGTCAGAAGTCACCCGGTGTGAAGGAGAACTCTTCGGTCCTGCTGGGAGGCTGAGGCGGCGGGAGAGAGAGCGCATCTGGGCGGGAATCCTGGAGCGAGTCAACGCTGTGTCCAGAGTCCCACGCACACTGCGGGAGGTGAAGAAGCGCTGGGACGACCTAAAAAGACGCAACGGAGGCAGGCTGGCAGACGCCCGCCACCGCAGCTGTTACCTGCCTTCCAGCAGAGGGGCTTCAATGCTCGGACGCCCTTCTCAGCCAAGCCCCAGGCTTCAGCAGGCGAGGCTGAAACAAAGCACCAGACCAAAGCCCAGTTTCCCATGCTTTCCTGACTCTGATACAGGTAAAATAAGTTGCCTCGGTTGCTTTTCTTTGTCGATTCTATAAATGCCGCTAATATGGACAAATGGTAGTTTAATGGTCAAAGCTTTGCTTCTGATCAGAAGGTTGGGGGTTCAAGCCCCAGCGCCACCAAGCTGCCACTGCTGGGTCTCTGAGCAAAGCCCATGACCCATCTGCTTCTGGGGCGCCCTAGTGTGGCTGACCCTGCACTCCCCAGCTTCTTGGGAGACGTGAAAAGAAAATTTCTTTTAGCTGACTCAATAGAGTATAAAAATAAATAAGATAAAAACTATCTGAAGTGTTTGTGTCTACTTTTTTTGCAGGTGTGGGAGTGGAGGGATCCGAGAGAGATGGTCTGGAGAAAGATGAGGACAATTCTGAGCGGGACAGAGACATGGGAGAACCTGACTGTGAACCAGTAGAGAACAGTATGGAGGACAAATTGGGATTAGGACTCGGTTTAGGAATAGGACCACCTCCTCCGTCAGAACGATGGCTGCCTCCTTCCCCTCTCTATAGCGCTCCTTTTCTCAATGGCAGCCCTCAGCCCAGCAGTCCTCAGCCATCACTCGGAGCACAGCAGGGTCCTCTTGAAGCACCTCCCCGCAGCTCCTGGCTGGAGGATGAGCTGCGAGGGTTAGGGGAAGCTGCAATACAGCTGGGGAATCGGGTAGAAAAGAGTCTGCGGGAGTTTGGCGAAGGTTTCCGACAGGACATGAGAACACTTGTCGCCTCGCAAGAGGCATTAGCAGTCAGTCTACAACAAAACAATGTCCTCTTGCAAAGGCTCTTAGGAGTGCTTGAGGCCCAGCAACAACCACAGCCGCAGCAACAACGTGTACAACAAGTGCACCAAACACCTCAACAGCACTTACAGCCACAGCCAGTTCAGCAGCAGCTACAGCACTTAGAGTCACAGCAACAGCGGATCGAAACACCACAGCAGGCGCAGCTAAAACAGCAGCAGTCACACGTTGTACAGCAGCACCAAACACAAATACAGCAGCAACCACAGGCCACTCAGCACTCGAATCAGTCCGCTGTAGCAGTGGTACCGACAAAATCATCCCCAGACATACACGGCACTTTTCCCTCTGATCCACCTACAGACACAAATGGAAGTGTACAGAGGCCACGGCGAGGACGAGCTGTTGACCACAGGCGCAGGAGACGGCGCTGAGGAGAATGTATTTAAAAACTCAAACTGTATAGCCTGCATATTTGATGTTTCAAAATGTGACAGACAGAAATGATGCTTTTTTTCTACTGAGTATTTCTGTAAAAATTACTAGTTTTTTTGGAGTTTTGTGTCCCACTCCAAATTAGTAATCCATCTGGCACTTTGGCTTGTACTCAGAAAGGACTGAAGCGAATAAGAAAATTAGAAATATGAGATCATAGGGTGGCCTTAACATTAGCTTGGTTCCTCAGACATACGTCCATTCTCTTGTGCTAAAAGACTCGGAAAACCAGTTGTTCTGCTTCTCTCATGAGACTTTCAACACTCAGACAAGTGATATACTGTAGGTGCTGATGTTCAGTATGCATGTCTCTGTACATGATTTCCAGCAGAGCTGCAAAGTTCAAGAATGTTCTCACTAGTTCAGTACTGACGCACTGCTCCTGATACACTAACTACATTGCCATAAAGTACTTATAATCTGCAGTTGTTACCGTATATTGTAGTTATACTGATATTGTAATTACCTGCTAATGTCTGCTTGTGCTTTTTTTAACAGTTTCATGGTAAATACTTTTCCAGCTTTTGGTTGGACAGGAAAGTTAGACTGTGTTCTGTTGAATGCGTTTTGAGACAACAATATTATATTTTAAAGAATTGAGAATTTTTGGAGATATGAAAAACAAACAAAAAAACCCTCCAGGCATAAACATGGCAGTATGCTTCAAACTTTAATTCATATGCAGGGTTCTCACCAGGATTTTTTTACAGCGCAACGGCAGGTCCTCCCGCACGCACATGTGCACGCGCAATAGTCTTCATTAAATCTCGCGAGCGGCCGTCCCAGATGTCAGCCAATGAGCGTCACGCAGATGCTCCAAATGCTCGTGATTTAGGTCACTATTCACCATACATGGCATCACGGAAACAACCGAGAATTGCTAATTGTAACCCCGAGATTGGAAGCGACTCTTAATTTTAGACTGGAACGGGTCAATCGACAGGAAAGTACGGCTGAGGTGGGGAGACATAAATTAACCTAGATAGGCACCCAGTCAATAAAAACAAACGCACATGGCGTTATCTGTCAAAATAACAGCATAGCAGCCCTAATCACAGCGTAATCTTTTAAACTGACAGCGTAACGGCCCGTTACGACAGCGTAACGGCCCGTTACGCTGAAATGTGCTGGCGAGAACCCTGATATGTTTACGGTTGCATTTATAAGCATACATAAGTATGTAGGGGCTATTTATGATAATCTTGCATGCGGTATCATGGATGTGTTTGTAAATAGTTGCAAAGAAACAGCATATGGCCATCATAACGTAGTTTTGCACAAGCTATATTTTGTAGATAGCGACTGTTCTGATGAAATGTAACTAAACTTAATAAAACACAGACATGGACTGCAAATATAATCAGCACATCTGTTGTGGATTTGTCACTTTTGTCATAAGACAATGTTGAAGAGTTTATTTACATTGAAGTAAGTTGTGATGAAAGTATTTGGTGTGTAGAAGACCAAAATCGCAGCAGTAGTAAAAGAGGAAATGTACATTTAGTGTATAATTTTTGTCCAATAAGAAATTGAAGTGCTATAAGAAAGTGGTAGAAAGTGTAACAAATTGTGTTAGAGATCCTGATGGTAAAGTATTTTAGGATATTTTTTTAGCCAAAAAAATGCAGTGTCCAAAATTATTATGTGACGTCTTTTGTGACGATCTCCAGGTCTTTGTGTTGAAAGGATTCCTCATCATCACTCTGGTATTATGTTCCTTCCACAGCTGGTTTGTGTCTGCCTTTGGGGTCTTCCTTGATCTGCGTCCATGGAGACCAGATGTGTTCAGTGTCTGCTGGAGTGCTGAGAGGTTGGTACCCGAATTGCTCATTCATCAGGACCGAAATGGTGAGGGTTGAATGGTTGGGCTTGTAAAGGTTCTATTGTCACTTTTTCATATCAAGTGACTTGCTTATGTCGACCTTAAGAAACCTTTTGGTCAAATAATTATTCACTATGAGGCTTTGAAATACATTTTAAGAAAAATGTAAAAAAAAAAAAGTAATATATTTTTATATATTTTTTGACTTGATAAAAATGTCAACAAACGAACAAGCAAACAAAAATATAGAAATAAAGTATATGTATCATTTACTTCTCTATTACTGTGTTTTTGTCACTTTTTTCTGTCATTTCCAGTCAGAAAAACATATTCATTGCAACAGTTAGTATGAATAATTTTGGAAATGGCGTTTATGGTAAAAATGTAAACAAACAAAAATAAAATGTAGAAATAGCTTAAATGTATCACTAATGTCTTTAATGCTGTGTTTTTGTCACTTTAGTGTCATTTCAAGCCAGAAAAACGTATTGTTTAAAAAAAACTATTAGCTATAAATAAAAATCTACCTCGGCATGAATGATTTTGTGCTCTTCGGTGTTTATAACGTCTTCGCTGAGAGCATGAACAACATCTGGTTGTCAGTAGTAACCGTCTTATTGTGAAAGTCTCCACCAGAAGCCTCGGTGCTGGCTGTGTGTCTGGACAGAGGGGGTACATGGGTGAAACATGGCCGCCGTAGACCCATCGAAGTCTCCGAAACGACAGAAAACCCCTGCGGAGGAGGTGGAAACATCTGGGGAGAGGACGCAGGCAGTGGAGACGGGCTGCGGCTCAGGGCAGAGGGATGAAACGGCAGGTAACGAAGCCGCGGAGAGCCCCGGAGAGGAGCAGGCAGCCCGCGGTGGCAGCGACGGCGGCTGCACTGCCAGCCATTCTGAGGTGAGTGTCGAGTCCGGTGCTGGAGTCGACACAACGACATGCATTTCACCGGAGGACCTAACGGCGCCTGAAAAGATGGCCGAGACTCCGGGCGGAGAGCAGCGGGATTTCGACTGGTCAGAAACGGAAGACGACGACGAGGAGGAGCCGCAAACACACACGGAGGAAGATGATAAGTGCGGTATGCTAACATTGTTGATGTATTTTACTGTTAGCTTTAGCCTCCAGGCTAACCTGAGCTGCCACCACACTCACAACATGTACAAACCAAGCTGTACCCCTGCGCTGTGGGTGCTCGTGGGAACTTATGTTGCATGGTTGTGTTAGTTGCATGCAGTTTAGCAGACTGAGCCTGTTTACTGTTAGTTTGTCAGTACTGTGAGGTGTTTTCTATCTTCCAGACCTCAATAATGCCACTGAGAGTGCAAGAGTCATGCAGCATGTGGATGACAACATCACCACAGAGGGGGGGAAACAGTCACAGACTGCACCAGCTGGGGACGGGATGGAGGACGTGGTCGATGACGAGGACCGAGGCGAGGATTCTACTCTTAAACAGAAAAAGTGCCGTTTGGTGTGCAAGGAGTGCGGGAAGAAGTTCGACCGCCGCGAGACCTTCAATCTCCACCGCCACTTCCACGCTCACGAGGACGAGCTCATGCCCCTCACCTGTAAAGAATGCGGCCTTACCTTTCAGCACCGCAGCAGCCTCATTAAACACAGAAATGAACATAAGGAGAAGGAGGAGCAGCTTCTCACCCCCAAGAAGGAGGTGCAGGCCAAGGAGGAGGGGAGCTTTGAATGTGCAGAATGCGAGAGGATCTTCTCAACGGCCGACAGGCTGAGGGACCACAGCTGCAGCAGTACAGTAGAAAAGCCTTACCACTGCCCCCTGTGCCGCCAAGAGTTCCAGTTCAAGGTGTCCGTCACTAAGCACATGATGATGCATTCCCTGGAGAGCCACTACACATGCCAAGAGTGCAACCAAACGGTCCCGAACGCCGTGGCCCTGCGCATCCACCAGAGGAGTCACAACGCCCTCAAGCCGTATGAGTGCCCCGAGTGTGGGATGGTTTTCAAACACTACTCCGTCATGGAGGACCATCGGCGCCGGCACACCAACAACAGCCGCTCTCATCTGTGCAACATCTGTGGTAAGACTTTTAAATACAGCAGCCTCCTCCATCAGCATCAGTATCTGCACACGGGTCAGAAGCCCTTCCGCTGCCCCGAATGTGGCAAACAATTTGCTTTTGCCCAGAACATGAAGGCACACTGCCGCCAGCACAGGCTGCGTGAAACTGCCAAGGAGCAGCCCAGCAAACAGCCTCCTGTGCCGGTGCAGGTGGCAGCTACAGGGCCGGGGAAAGAGAACACGAACCAGAGCGAGGAACCAAAACGCACCTTCAACTGCCCTCTGTGTCCCCAGACCTACTGCGTGCCAGCTAACCTCAGAGCCCACATGCTTATTCATGAGGCCGAGTATGAGAAGCTGGAGAGGACACCTCGACCCCCGAAGGAGATTAACAAGTCCTGGGATAAAGGCCACACCTGTCCACATTGTCCGAGCGTCTATCGCGATGAGTCCAGTTTAAATATACATCTGTTAAGTGTCCACAAGTCAATTGCACAGTATATAGAAAAAATGACAGCACCAACGAAAAAACAATTTACCCCGTTAAGCACTGAAAATGTGCAGGGGAAATGGAAAACTGAAAACAGTAGTGTTAAATCATACAAGTGTTCAGAGTGTGGGAAAACTTTCCGCCATCGCTCAGTGTTAGAGTTGCATATGCGCATACATTCCAAGGACAAGCCTTACCAGTGCAAAGTGTGCGGAAAGGGCTTTAGATTCAGTAGCTACTTACAGCAACATCTCATCATCCATACAGGCAAGAAGCCATATAAATGCCCAGACTGTGGGAAGGACTTTGCCTTCCTGCAGAACATGCGAACACATCAAAAGCTGCATCAGGAAAAACCATTCCGCTGCACCAGCTGCCGTAAAGGCTACAGCGACGAGACCCAACTGCAGCACCATATGTTATCGCATAACGGTGACAAGCCTCATAAGTGTGACTTGTGTGACAAGAGCTTTGGATTAGCATATCTGCTCCGTGATCACATGAACACACACACAGGAGAGAGGCCTCATCGCTGTGATGAGTGCCATAAAACCTTCTCGTGGTTCAGCAGCCTGCTCGTGCACCAAAAAATCCACGCTCGCAAGCGGCAGGGTTTCAGCCCGTATAATTCTCTCCCGGTGAGCGCGAGGATGAGAGGCAGGGGGAGCAGGGGGAGCAGGGGTAGACGAGGTGGGAGGCTTGTGTGGGGCTGGTCTAGACCTTTAGCAGGCTCAGGGATGGTTAACCCTCAGCAGCCTCCGTATCCTGTTTCTGCTCTTAGAGACGCCGAGTTGCACGGCAGGGCAGTGCAGCAGCCATCTTCCCTGCTCTCGTCTCGCTTGGATTTACAGAGCATGCCGCCGAAGGAGCCGTGGATATCTGATCTGCACCCCCAGCCGGTGCAGTGGAAGGTGGACGGTGGAGAGGTGATGCCCGTCCCGTCGTCACAGCAGCAACATGGAGCTCCGCAGCAGGCGGGGCTTCAACAGCACCATCAGAGAAGCTCAGGCTGGGCAGATAGACCTTTGATAACTCAGTCAGGCCCCACATCGGCTCAGAGCTTAGACTCGTCACACTTGAAAGAGAGCGCAGCTTCTGTTGTCAGCTCTCATACTGCATCTGTGCCAAAAAAGTCCAGTCCATCAGCAGCGAGCGAGATGGCACAGCACAGGCAGCACAAGACTGTTACTTGGAGTAGCACACCCACATCCACAGTGCTGGCGTCCACCAGCGTTGTGAAGCATGATTTCTCTCTTCCCTCCTCCTACATTGACGGAGCTGCTCTGTGGAGTATCAGGCCTGCTCCACTGGTAAATTCACAGAGCTCTCCGAATAAGCTTGGTCAAGAGCTTCAGCTGCCACGATGGCCTGTTACCTCCGTGTCATCCCAAAAGGAGCTGTCCACACCTCCTAAGAAAGAAGACCGAGTGTGGGACATGAGCAATCCTCAAGGAATACCGTCGACTGTTAGCCAGCCAGAGAAGCCATGGAACGGCTGTGAGCCACAAAAGCCATGGGCTTCCGGCTCTGCAGGTGCATCCACCTCAGCTCAAATAGACCAAAGCAGTGCTATGCCAATTTCAACTCCTGTTTCTCATGGGGTCAGTAGCACCTTGTGGGACATACAAACACCACCAGGAATTCCAAAGACTATAAACTCCACTGAGAAATTAGTAAATAGTCAAGATTTTCAGCTGCAGAAGCAGGTGTCATCTGGCTGGGCCAGCGTGCAGACAGCGACACAGAAGGTTCCCATCTCCATTCAGTACGAGCCTCATCGCTTTAGTCAGGGGCTGGGCACGCCGGTATGGGGCTTCCAAAGTAACCCTGTGGGTCCTCAAACGCTGCTCACGGGGCAACTTAAACCAGGCAATGGACAGGAGCTGCAGCAGCAACCAATGGTAACGGGCACTCAAATAATCATAAATCAGCCCTCTCCTTTTTTTTCACCTCCACTTGCTCCACTCCCTCCTCTTGCTTTGCCTGGCCCTCACCCTCTTCACTCTGTCGCAGTTGGGGCACTCTCTAGACCTCCACACCCAAATATTTTTTTCACCCCACAGGCAGTCATGAGTGACAGGCCACACATCGCACAGACCCTGCCCCTACCTCAACTTGCTCCTCGGACAGAACCTCACAAACTCGGACCCCGTTTGCCTTTTTCCCCAGAACGGCTTCTCCAATGCATGATATGCGGGTGCTCTCTTCCCCGGGAGCTGGATCTACAAATGCATTACTTGCAACATGCACAAGGAGAGATCTGATATTTCTGTACTAGCGATAAGACTTAGTTATGTTTTTATAATTGTGATTCGGTGGAACCTCATTTATTTGACACGCAGTGGTGCCGTTTGACCCAGTTAAGTGAATGGATGGGCATTAGACACAAAAAGAGGAAGGTGAAACTTCGTTTAGTTTGCGCACTTGATGCACATTTAATTTTAAGTCTTTTAGCTCCAAATTAAATTGCACAGTGTGTTTACACTTAAAGAGTGTGCACATGTGCCATTAAATTGGTTTCACTATCTTTACAAATGCATTTGTTATCCAAATACTTCTCGGGGTGCAGATAAATGAGATTCACCGATCTACATTTCATTTATTGCCAATGACATTTAGATTTAGATAATATTAGTACTTTTATAGTTCTGTTCATATGTCCTGAACCATTTGTACTGTGTGTCTTCATGTACAGTATACTGTGTGCCTTTTATGAGTACAGTCTGCATGTCTGCTGTCTTGGTATTCTAGGCCTAGTTTGTGCTTAAGGTAGACTCAACAATGTGACCTCACTCCCAAAATGCAGAGCAACTCTTTCGAAGATACTGTAAAGAAATGTGCGATATTGCTTTTGGAGTGGTGACGGGAGTTGTTGTGCTCGCAGGTTACATTCGTCAGAACATACACGGAAAAGCTGTACACGTACAGTAGAATCCTGGCTGGGTCCAGATATCTCGTAAGTAAAGTTGTCATCATGATAATTTGGTCACAGCAAGTGTCTCTCAACAGAAATAACATGTAAAGGTCATTTCACAGTAAGAGTCTTCTGTAAATGTAATGTTTGGGTCATTATTGGTAACCGAGGATTTGGCACGATAACACAGTTAGTGATGACACTGTTGTCGACAAGTGGATTTTATGACAAACTTCTAGTTATGTGATGTTTTGTCATTAATATTTTTGCAATGTCAAAACAAACATGAAAAATAAGAAGTGAATGCTCAACTCCAATTGGTTCATTCAAATACAGCAAATCTTCGCTGATGTGTCATAAGTGTTGCGGTGGATAATTAGATTTTAAACCATTTTCTGGTTGGCCGTACATATTAACTACTGTAAACTGAGTACCATGTAATGTGCATCTCTTGCCAGAATGAATATTTCAGATTGGATTGTACCCATATTTATAGAATTCCACTTTTGAGTACTTAAATGTATTTTTGTGAATAATGAATGATTTCATTCCGTAACTGTAGATTTAGCTGACTACACAAACTCATCTCCTCCGTGATGAAAAATGGGCATTTGGTTAGCTTTGGTGGCCCAATAAGTGACTGACAAGCTTCATTACTACTGTATAATAAACACATCCGTACATTTGTAAAAAAAAAAAAAATTAAAAAAGAAAAAAAAGTCACGTTCCTGTGCATTTTAACATTCACCGATTCAAAAATGTGCCCTTCTACCTCTATCCACTGTTTTAGCATGGAAGATTTTTCCCATGATGTCTACATATTGGATTAAATAAAACCTGCCTTTGATTATAACGTGGTGTGGTGCCATATTTCACAGCCAACCTTATGAACAAAGCTAGTAAAATAAGTAAAAATGGGAGCAATGAATTTTGAAAAACTTGGATAGTTTTGAACTGAAGATATTATGTAAAAATATGCAAGTGTTACCAGGAAAGATTTTAAAATAGATATTATTGTATTAATGTGTACCTGAATCTTTCATTCCATTAAAAATCAGCCATTTCCAGCTAGAATAGTCATTTACCACATTAACAATGTCAAGACTGTATTTCTGATTAAATTAATGTAATCTTCACTGGAAAAAAACTGCCTTTTTTCAAAAATAAGAACATTTCTAAGTGACCCCTAACTTTTGAATGGTAGTGTATATATAGAATACATATGTAGAAAAGTCATTTTTCTTTAGGCTATCGAACATGTTTTTAGTGACTTAATTATGACTTCTCCAGTCAGACAAGACCTATTGGTGAAATTAAATTTCTGAATTATTTAAAATTTGGCCTTAATATTGAATATTTGAATTGTATGAATCATTTTGAGCATAACTGTTGACTGTATGTTTTATTTAAAAAAAACGTAATATGAAAAACTAGACAGTTTTACCAAGCTTGGACCGCCCGGCGACAAAGATGACCCCTGTGACCTTGAAAATGAGGTCACGGTCACCAAATGCGAACTTGACCTGTGTCTTATTATGGTACACCTGTGTACCAAATATGGTGAGGCTACATCAATATTTTATGGAGTTATCGCACGGAAACCAAATTGTTACAGACAAACAAGCAAGCAAGCAAGCAAGATCATGCAGGTGAAAACAATACCTTCCGGAAAACGCAGTTTTGCCGGGCGGTAATAACAAGCAATCAAATAGAAATAGAAAAAGTAAAAATATTTTCCTCTATAAAGTAGTAAAGGCTTAGTAGGTAGAGGCAAAAAATAAAAATAAATGTACTGCTTTTATATTCAGGACTAATGCACCATCGCTTCACTTGGGGTCAGCAATCTGCTGTGGAAGAATAAATAAACAGACGAAGAAGAAGAGGCCCGTCTTGTGTAATGAAACTAAAGAAACGAAGAAGACACTTCCGCCGGGGAGGAAAAGGCACATTGCGCAGGCGTGTGAAAGACTGTTAGCTGCTCTGTTCATCACCGCTCACTTTAGTAAAACATAAATAAGACGTTGCATCCTGAAGTGGTAACGAGCTAGATTAACATGCACGTTTTTTTTTTTTTTTTTAGCTTATCTTCACGCCGGTTGAGCTGACTGAGCCGTAGTTAAAACTATTCCAACACAACGGTGGCTCTGTTAAGATAACGAGCACTAGCCTGGGTGAGCTAGCACTAGCAAACAGCCACACCAAGATGGACGAATCTGCTCCAGCATCGACCAGAGGAGAGGACGGAGCTGAAAACAAGCCCTGTGATGGCGACACAACCTCTGAAAACAACGCCGGTCCACCGACTGAGGACACTGCTGATCGTAAGTATCCAGGATTTATCCACAACTTCAATATTAGCGTTGTTAATACTAAAACACTATTGTGATCACGTGTGTTACCCTTACACACTAACTTCAATACAGAAACATTACATACATATGGCAAAAATAAGTGTTTTTTTTACGGAAATTGTCACTAAGAAGTCGCATTAATTTTCCAATTTGCGTTTTTAGATATTCTTTCATGTAATGATCGGTGTTATGTATTAAATCAATACAATGTCCATAAGGACGTAGCCTGAATACTGTGTGAATGTGCGCTTAGCGATTTGGGAAAATATCTAATTGTACTCTTTATAACGGGTATTAGAATTTGCAATATGACCTTTTAAGGCTTTGGCTCGATATTTAAGGTTTAATTGATTCAACATGTGATGGGTCTTCACATGTCTATCACATGAGCCACCATCAAATTATGGACTGTTGTATATTCTAAAAACAAGAAATAAATGGCCTCAAACTTAAATTACACATTTTTCAAGGCATAGGAGATGGAACATTTTTTTTTTACAAAACCTGTCACCTTGTTTGCTTAATCAAAACAAATTAAAAAAAATATTATAGGATAATCGTCAAAGTCATCTTAGCATTGCACATTCAGCAATCAAGCTAAACAAAGTGATAAAAACTAAACCGTGGTTAGATGCACTTCATAATGCCTATTCTAATTCGCAGCCTTTGCATTTAGCTAAGTCTGTTCAAGTATGGCTTCAGCTCCAGTGTGAATACATTATCATTATTCTTAGTGCTGGAATGTGCAGTCTATTAGTTATCAACTAGTACGTTATGTGCAAATGGGAAAAAAAGTCCTGTGGTTTCAGCTGAGCAATATTTATTGTTTGGTCTGGTGAAGCTGACACACCACAGATGTGAAAAGTTAATCTGCAGATCACAGACATTTGAAAAAATGTCGTAATAATCAGTTTTGTAACATTTGAACAATGCAGTTCAGGCATGGCGTATGTTCTTTGCATGAATAAGAGCCAGCAGAGTCGCACCTCCCACCTTATCACAGGCAAAACACATCTAATGCTGAACATTTTTTTATAGATAGATACTACAATTTATCAAAATTCGCTAAATGCCTCACATTGCAGGCTGCAGTAGCTACTGCATGGTGGCTGCAGTGTGCTCAAACAGGTGTGTGACCAAAGTGTACTTTGAAAAGAGTCAAATAAGTAATGTCATATCTGTCTGATGCAGGTACATTTCATGAGAATGGCATACAGGGCAGTACACCAAAGTTATGAAAGTACTACTTTGCACCACTGTGGTTAATGCATCTACTGCCTGCGGTGGTTAGAGTGACACCAATACAGCTTAATGATCATCATGCACTTGCACGAATGAGACCACTTGAAGTTTTAACTTGCACACTCTCAGAACAAGGTTGCAAATACGACCATTTTGGTTGCAGTGTGAAGCCGTGTCCAGGGTTCAGTCTGTGACACCCTTAATTATGACTCACTTATTTTATGCTTTGCCGTGATATTTTACTTTATCAGTATTAGCCATCTAGCATCAGCTTATCAAGCTCTGCTACCTAAATAATAATAATACTATTTCTAGTCCAAACTGACGGGCAGGAACAAACTTGCAATTTCTTGATAATATAGCACATATGTCGACCAGGCACTTCTGTTGTATTTCAAATGTAAATGCATTCCAAAATAAAACTTTCTCCTTTAAAGGCAAACTTTGTTTTTTTTCAACCTGGGGTCTATTTTCATATGTCATTTCATACATGTGAGTGATGGAGAAATGAATTTTTGACATAGCTCCAGTATTTAGCCAGGCAGGCAGCTTAGCAGCTCAGCTAGCAGCTCAGCTAGCAGCTCAGCTAGCGAAAAGTATGGGGCAGCTGGCCCCCCTGCGTCAAAGTCCGCCCTAACGTGCTTTTTTTCCCACACTGACCGGTTCAGATAGTCTCAACGAGTGTCTAGTATGTTGTGGGACACTCATTTCTCCATCACTCACATGTATGAAATGACATATGAAAACAGACCCCAGGTTGAAAAAAACCGAAATTCTCCTTTAACATCATGTTTTCAGTGACAATGAATGATATATGGGTTAATTTAAACAGTGCTTTTAACTATTAACACTTGATCGATAATGACAGCTAATTATCAAGTTCTCTGTAAGAACTTTCTAATTGATTTAGAGTTTTTTTTATTGTTGTAAAATAGACTAATATTTTTGACAATGACAAAACCAGTGAAAAGAATTACTTTTGTTTCTCATAAGACAGAAAAATATTTACTGTTTTGGGGGGGGAGCATTTTGTTCAACAATTTTTGCTGTTAGGCAACGAATAACAGCATTGATACTGCATTGGATTCTTGCATCCCACTGGTAGTTTCTCATAAGGCAATTTAAGGCAACATCAGAATATCTTCAATGTTATTGGCCAATCTTCTGCTTGCTAGTGTGACCTCATCCTAAAAATGTGCTGTGCTGTCAGTCAGAAAATCTTAAATGAACATGGTTGCTTTTTAAACCAGGGTTCTGAACAAACAAAAACAGTTTACCATCATCACATCATGGCTTTTTAAAAAAAGCAAATTTATACCCCTTTAATTTTGGGCTGATATATGCACATTCAGTTTGACATCAGCATTGCATTTGCAGTCAAGAAAATTAGTTGTTGTGCTGACACAACTTGTAATGCAGTGCCACAGACTGCTGGTGCTGTGGAAACATTTGCACATTTAGAAACACAACTCATGCAGCTGTCCAGTAACCGAATGATGAAACTTTACAGTGGTGATTAGGTTAAGCAGTGTATAATCAACTCACTAACAGCACTGAGTGATTTATTTTTTTTAATGTCAAATGTAATTTTTCAGTCGTCAGTTTTTATCCTTCCTGTATGGAAATTCTACTGTTGTGTGACAATACTGTAAACTGGAATTCTATTTAAAATAAAGACCTGTTTTGTACCTGTGTTTTTGTGTTTTGCTTTTTATTTTTCCTTTCTTACCTTTTCTGGAAACAGGAGTGGCTTTGACCTCCTATTTTCCCCTTTCTATTTCTAGGGGTTGGGGTTTTCTGCTGTCGGGATTGTGGAGAAGCCTTCAGAGAAGAGGCAGCCTACTTGGAGCATCGCCAGCAGCACCCGGAGGAAAATGTGTATTTAAACGAACAGTCCGATGGATTACGTAATGCAGAAAAGGACAGTGAAACGCCCCTTTTTTGTACTATATGTTCACTCTCATTTGTTGAACTGAGTGAATTCCACTCGCATATGAAAGAGACCCATGATCAAAGATCTCAGGAGGAGTCTGACATTCAGATTAATTCTGGTATCCCAAAGCAGCACTCCTATGAATGTCCAGACTGTGGGAAATCTTATGTTGTGATTGGACACTTCCTCAACCATCGGCGCTCACACAGTCAGCCCACCAAATCAGTTTTTAATGAGCTTGAAGATGTGAAAAAGAAGTCCTTCCAGTGCGAGTCCTGTGGGCGGAATTATTCTCGAGCTTCAGCTCTTGACGCCCATCGTCGTTGTCATGAGGAAAAGTTGGTAAAGTCAAACAGGAGCTCAAGAGATGCCACTCAGACAGGAGAGTCAGTGTTAGAAACTAATCCCAGTGAAATTCAGACAGAAAACTGTTCTGAAAAACGTCACAAGTGTTCATGTGGTAAATCTTTCTCTGCCCTGATGCGACTTAAAACGCATCAGCGATTTAGCCGCAACAGCCTGTGCTCTCCAGAAGAAATGATACCAAAACCAAAGAAGAGCAGCAGTGAGTTTTACTGTAATGAGTGTCAAAAGGCTTTCAGTGGCCATATTGCCCTTTTTAACCATCAGCGATGGCATGCTAATCACTCAGATGATTGTGCACAAAGGTTCCCGTGTGAGGAATGTGGAAAAGTATTCATGACTCTGACGTTCTACTACAGACATCAGCGCACTGCACACAGTGATGAGACCCCGGCAAAGTCATTTCTTCATCAAGTGTGTCAGCTGCAGAAAAAGGCATTTGAATGTAAAAGCTGTGGGCTTAAGTTTTCCAGAGCTTCTGCACTTCATTCTCATGAGCTCTTACACACAGATGTTTATAAAGAAACAGAGGAGGCAGCCCAGAGGAGTTCCTCTCTCCCATCTCAAGACCAAGTACTGGAAAGTGGCATGAAAGAAAACCTGGAGTCTTCTCCAGAGGTTAAAGTGCAGCCAGAGAGCTTTCTTCCTCCTAGTATGGCTGAAGAAACTTATGTAAATGACACTGATGAAGACATGGAGAGTTACGAACCTGGAGACTTTAATGTACAAGTGATCAGTGCGAGTGAATCTGAGGACGAGCCAGTCCAAGACGTGAAGCCCGATCTTGAGCTGCTGTGTGAATCTGATCAGGACGTAAGAGATGACGAAGTTTCCACTGGAAATCTTCTAATTTCAAAATCGGAGATAGACTTGAAAATTGTACAAGTTGACTTTGAGCAAGCTGACGAGCAGTGTGCACTGATAGCAAGCGAAGCCGAGAATACACCAACAGAGGAAAGACATGATTGTCCAGAGTGTTACCGCTGGTTCACTAATCCCTCATCACTGCGCGTTCACAGAATGTGGCATGGCGTTCATAGGAGGAGAAATCAACAGACTCAAGGTCAGTCAGTGGCAGCTTACACATGCAACACGTGTGGCCATGAAGCCCGTAGCGTTACAGAACACTGTAATCACGTACAAACCCACAATGCTCAAAACCCAAGCAGTGACGTGTTGGATCAGGCAGAGGGTTTAGAGGGGCAAAATCTGACATGCAAAGAGTGTGGCAAATTTTTCTCTCGTTTATCTGCTTTAGTTTCTCATCAATTACATCATCCCAAAAGAAAACCATTCCAGTGCCCAGATTGCACGGTGTCTTATTCGCATGCAGCTAACCTCTTTAACCACATGAAAACTTGCTCAGCTCAAAAGAAGGAAAATATTGCAGCTAGTAAAAAAGAATACAATCCAAAGAAAACCCTACTGGGCCCAAAGATATATCATTGCGAACAATGCGGAAAAGGGTTTTGGTCATTAGGGGCTTACTCCCATCACAAGCAAAGTCAGACAGAGTGTACAGATTTGAGGCTGAGAAAAGGTGTAGGATCTCTGCACTCTGTTAACGGACACCCACGCTCCGGCACTAAGGTTGCATGTCCAGTTTGTGGCAGAAAGTTTCGCCACAAGGGCATTATGGCGTTGCACATGCGCAAACATGAAAACGGAAATCACAAATGCGAGCTTTGCAGTAGGTCGTTCCGTCTTTTTTCCAGCCTCCTCAGACACCAGGTGGTGCATAGCGACCAGTTACTCCCACCACCCATAAAGTCTTTTCAGCATCAGGTTGAGCAGTTGAAAAAGAACACGTATAGCTGCCCTGACTGCGGGAAGCTGTTTTCGCGGGAAAAAGCGCTGCAGTTTCATATGAAAAGCCACGGTTACGAGACCGGGCACTCCCCCTCGTCGCCAAGATCCGCAGTTGGCCTGGAGGATCTGCAGTGTGCGACATGCCTCGCACATTTCAGCAACAAGGTCTCTTTAAGGGCTCATCAAAAACTTTGCATTAAAAGAGAGAGTCTGGTCGTCGAGAAGACAGAATTCTTAGACGATAATGATCCGAAATTGAACAAAGACAGTATCAACATTAGCACAGAGCAAAGCTCAGACCAGTTTAAGGTGCACACTGAAGTAAAGAATGAAACAGACAATGAAAATCTCACGGGTGTAGGCGACGTAGAAAGCCCAAGTACAAGCAATTTGAAATACAAATGCAACAACTGTGACAGAAGTTTTTCAATGGTTGGAGCTTTGAATTTTCACAAACGAATCCATTGTGAGGACGACAAATCTGAAGCAAAATCAAATTTGGCCATTTCTGTGATGTTTATGAAACCTAAACAAGACGAGCCAACTAAAGGAATATTTCACTGCTCAGAATGTGGGAGGCGATTCATGACCAACGCAGCCCTCGGCTCCCACAGACGATGGCACAAAGATAAGAAATGCTCACGGCCGTTGCTGAAAGACGATTTGAAATCTCTGAGCCACAAGACGGAGGACGGACCTTTTCACTGCGAGAAGTGTGGCAAACAGTTTTTCAACCGGCATGTTCTCCAGCGCCACCAGTTGTTCAGTCTTCATTGTCAAATCAAAACTGAGCCCGATTCGGAGAGTGGCAGCACACCGGAGCAGTTTTCATGTCCTGAATGTAACAAAACATTTGCGCAGAGTTCACTGTTAGCCGCTCATTATGAAAACGAGCACAGTGAAATGCTGGAGGCTACAGACCGTCAAGGAGATGAGCCACTAGAACTGTTAGATCAGGTCTCAGAACAAGCTGATATAAACTGCAGTGAGAGGGAGTTAGTATCCGTGACATTAAAGCAAAAATCTCATCGGTGTCAGCTCTGCACTATGACTTTTGCCAATGCAAGAGGTCTGCGTGCTCATAAATGGCAGGCCCACTCAAAGGGCACAAAAGGCAAAAACATGGTACATGTGAGTGTTAAAATGGAGCCCGTTGCCTCTAGCAGCGAAGTCAACACGACGGAAGATTCATCAGCTCCACAAAGCGACACAGCATTGGTGAAAACTAGCCCTGTTGACAGAGCAAACAAGAAAATCAGATCAGACCCCCTGCCTGCATCGTGTCTTGACTGCGGGAAACAGTTCAGTTCTGCAGTTGGCCTCATCGAGCATAAGAAAATTTGCTCGGAGGCAAAGCATGAGTCTACACTGGACATCCAAACTCTTGAAGCTGAGGATTCCCCACTGCTCGGCCGCCTGTCAGACCACGCCATCAAATGCCTCTTCAAGTGTAAGAAGTGTGGGAAAGCATTCCAAACGGAGGAGCAGTTAGGTACCCATAAGACCAAAGCGAGGAGCCGGCCTTATTGCTGTGCTCTGTGCTGCCACGGCTTCTGGACCGAGAATCAGCTGCAGCAGCACCTCGCCTGGCACGACGAAGTCCGCTGTCGGCTCCCGAATGAGGTTCGCTACAGACTCGGCACCGCCATGACCTCAAAGCTTCTCAAACCCAACCTGCCCACTCCTGACAGCCAAGGGAAGTGTTTTCCATCTCCAGCACTGATCCGACCGACGCTCAGCCCCGCCACAAGCCACTCGCAAAGTAGCCATAAGTGCCAACACTGTGGCAAAGCCTTCCTTTCACCAGCTGCTTTACAAAACCACAGAGCTCAGCAGTGTAATGGCGGCGACTCGTACCGGTGCTCCGTTTGCCCCCGGACCTTCAGTGAAATCCAAGACCTTATCGATCACCACCAGGAATGTATCAGCGATTACAGAAGACCGAGCGCCGCCCCCACTGCTGCAGTCTCATCTGGAAATACAAACAGCCTTTCTTGCCTTGAATGTGGAACTACTTTTTGTCAAGAAACTGATTTGCACCAGCACTATATCGAGCATGCCCGCGGACATTATTAAAGAAAGCGAACAAAAACGAGCTGATGACACTGTAGATTGTGGGGCCGTTAAGCTAGACAATTTTCTGTTGGGCCTTCAAGTAGTAACATACTTTCCCGATTTGTTTGTACATAATTTGAGATTCTTTATAGTTAAAAAAAATAACAATTTCTGAGGTTATTTTCCTATTCTCAGGCTTTTCCTTTACACTGGAGTAGTATGTGTACAAATGTGAAAGTATAACCGCTTTTATACCCTTAGGTTGATGTCAATAATGCGTAGTTTTGAGCCACCATTTTTGAATGATTGTCAGTTGACCCTTGTTATTACCTTTGCGGGATTCACTGGCTTAAGTGTTGGAATTTACATTTAAATATATTAAAAAACAGATTTAAAGCATTTATGCATGTCTGTCCTCATACAATTGCAGTCCTTTGAGAAATGAAATGTGCTGTTGATACACTACTTATTGCAAACTTTATGAAGACACTGAAACACATCTGCACCGCAAATATAAATATACACACACACACACTAATGATGCTGCTGTTATTTTTAACACCTGAAATTGTGCTGAATGAGTTGCATATTGCTTAAAAACATAAATCATGTGAAATTCAACAATGTGCACTATTTTGAAAATTAAAGAAATGGCAGTGTAACAAAAACTTAAGTCAAGTAATTATGTTTTGTACAATACATCTTGCATTAATATGAATTCCTATGTTGTTTCTTTTCAATGTTATATTTCAATCTTGTGGAAAGACTTTTAGTTACTTCAACTAAAATAGTGATTCTGTTCTTGTAGGATCGTTGTTTATAGTGAAAATAGTACTTTACTGTATTAATTTATAAAGTCTTTCCTTTCCCCCTCCCATTTTTTTTGCCCTAGATGACCCATATGACTACTTGTTTAACTTGCTGTTTCAGAACGAAAGAGGATTAAAGGTGTCTAAAAGTAAAAAATAAATCGATTAGTATTTGCGGAAAATATTGAGTTGTGTGATTCATTTTATCAGTATCAATGTAGGTAGTGTTATCAGTCTGGTTTCCCTTAATGTTTGGTTTTTCTGATTGCTGAGAGTGTTTACCAGTATGCATTTCAGAGTGTAACAGTCACATAAGAAATACATTTTCATAGGTATTACTCACAATGTGAAATATATAGACAGCCTGTAATGTGCCACTGAAAGCCAAACAGTTAGTTATATAGTTAATACATAAATTGGTGCATTAAAAATATCAAATTTAAATTATAATAAATATGCAATATAAAAACCTCATAAATGAATGGATATCCAAAATTTAGACAGGATTTTCAAATGACTTATTTGCTGTCTCCTATACTGATTTAGTATAATTTTTCTGTCTTTTTGTTGAAATAGCCCATTATTAACAGGAACTATCTGCTGTTTTGACATACACAAAAATCCAAATAGTCCTCTGTTCTAGCTTGTCAAACCTCAGAATTTGCTTTTTTTTTTTTTTTTTTTAAATTTCCTGTTAAATATATCTTTCTAGTTTTAGACCGTAAGTGTTGCCTTGGTCCTGAGTCATCACTCACACTTTTGTGAAAGTTTGTAGCTCAAACCTCAGTTGATTATTATTGAATAAAGAAAGGCTGCAAACTTTTCTGGTTTTAACATGTAGCTACCACATGTGAACCTACTAAAATGGCACTAGACTGTGGACTTGGCTGGATTACATTTCATTGCCGATATTCTTCCCCTTTGTGCACAGTAATGGGAGGTACTGCATTCCAGCACACCATGACCTCAATATGACCTCAATATTTCATTAACAGGGTATTTCCAGACTATTCTACTCCTTTATGCTGTTATGTCTTATCATTTGATAAACAAAAGAGTCCATTATACTTCGGTAAAAGAAACTCTGTTAATATCACTGCTTAAAACCTATGTTTATTGAAAAATTGTCTCAATTGTTTTCATTCTAGCAAATAAAGCAGAGTTATCACCATTCTGACAACAAAAACTGAAGTTTCATAAAAGCAGAAATAGTGGCAGAGCTGTTGCATAGGGTTGGAGTAGATTATAAATTGCTGGTGAGTTTATATCATCTCGATATTGTGATAGTCTGACCTGAAGCACCTTCCTATAATTCAGAGATGGACAAAAATGAATTGGAGTCCAGTCTGCAATCCATAATTATTTGACTCCAGCCTTCAAAAATGTATCACAAATGGTCTTTATTTTACAAACACCTAAAAGGTTCAATAGATCTACTGATGCTGTTAGGACAGATTTTCCTTTTCTATTTAATGGAATGGAAAATCACAGCTCACCATTTCGCCGCTGTTACTAGAAATCAACTGGCAACTTCAGATTTCATAGAAAAATTGTCAAGATGTGTTATTTAACATACTAAAAATATCTACTATGAACTGACAAGATTTCCTATAAAATGATTAAAAATGTGTGCTTTTTTTCCCCTTTTGTAGTCAACATTACATGTGAGGATTGTGGACTGAAGTTTACAAATCCGGAGGTCTATAAGACTCACCTGCACCAGCATGCCCTGGAGGAAGAGGAGGAGGACGAGGAGGAAGAAGCCAAGATGCACGACAGCACGATTTCTGAAATAGACGTTGAAGACGACGGTGCGAGTGATGATGGAGACGGGTGTGACGTGAAGAGTTTGATACAAACAAATCCCGTAGAATTAATAGAAAGCGTTGCCACGGTGTCACTGGATGATCAACTTCGAAAGGTTTACACTTGCTTGGTCTGCGGGAAGATCTATACATACCTGGTTTCATTCAAAAAACACCTACTTCTGCATGACGCCCAGCCCACTGCAGCGACAAATCTGATCCTGAGTGAGCAGAAATTAAAGAAGTATGAGTGTCCAGACTGTGGGATGTCTTTCAGAAGGCGACCACGGCTAATCAATCATCTGAGAGTTCACAAGTCTCGTCAGTGGTTTAAACCAAGTTGCAATCAGTGCAACAGAACCTTCTCCACTGTAAAATCATGGGCTGCTCACATTGAGCTGCATAAACGGAACCCGTTTTGGTGTCTAAGTTGCGCCCAAGGCTTCAGAGATGAAGCGTCACTAGATGAACACATGCAAAGTCACGGTCCGAGGCGTTACAACAGCTCAAACGTGTCCGCACAGCTCAGGAAACACGTCGACACTGACACCGCTGCAACGCCTTTCATCTGCAAATTCTGTGGGAGGAAATTTTCCCATCGTGGGAGATTAATTTTCCACCAAAAAATACATCTGAAATGTCATAACGGGTCCAGAAGTGTGCCTCAGGAGACACTTCTCACTAACGCTGCTGAGGGACCAGAAGAAAATGCCGACATGGAGGAAAATGTGCTGAAAAGTGAAGGTCAAAGCGAGGGTTCTATGTCTGGGGAGCAAGAAAACTCTGAGGAGTCTGATTGTGGAGAGCCAGTGCATCAAGTCAAGGTTTTCAAACTGCCTGCCCCATCTGATGAGATAAAATCAGACACTGTAGAATCAGAAACGGGACGAGAGCTGGACGAGAAGGAGTCACAAGAAACAGACCTGCACAGAGAGCACAAGTACTGGGAATGGGAGTGCATCGAATGCGATACGGGCTTTGATGAAGTGGAAAAGCTGCATTTGCATTATATGAAGCATGCAACAGGGGAGGTGCCGATACCTCAGGATGATAGTGAGGGAGGAAGCCTTGCAGAAGCATGAATTTACTCGCACAGAGGCCTCAATAAGAACTCTGTTCTGTTAGTACAAGTTGAGGAGTGTCATTGCTTTTGTGCCTGTAGCTATTTACTCCAACGGCTGTCCATTGAGCTTCGAGTTTTGAAATCTTTTCGCTTCTAAATCATGTTACATTCCATTATGGACTATTATTATTGATGCTTAATATCGTGTTATTGGTGCCCAAAGGGAGTTTGACAATTTGCGTGCAACAGTTAATGTCACATTCTATGGAATTGTACAGCAACTCAAATGTGTATTTTAGTTGACGATCAGGTGTTGCGAGGCATTAGCATGAACCAAAGAGGCAAAAACTGATATAATAAACTGAAATAAAGCTACCTCATTCTACTTATACTACTACTGTACTGCTAAATCAAATAAATATGACTGAAAATAATGGGAGTGTGGCTGTGATTTAAATAACTGAGCTAATAGTCCTGTTATTGCTCTTTGTGCTGAATTTGCAAATGTCATTTACATTGAAGGCTTAAAGTATTCAGATAGATAGATATTTATAATCTATTGTTTTGCATAGCAAAGCATTCTGTGGTAAAACTTCAAAGACAAAATCTTGACATCTGTCATAAATAACTGACACTGTGGAGAGAAATATAAAGGCTGTGGTCACATTACTGTACTTATATTTATTAATGAATGGCAGCAGAAGTGCAGAACTTCCATGCATTTTATAGCTCACATTAAAGTCATTACTTTAAGCTTCTCGATGTTTGGTCAGTTGGCAATGATCAACACTTTGAAAATTTAATAGAGTTTATGACTAATTACGGACGAACTAATGGAAACTTTCAACCTCATAAATTATTAACCCCATAATTGTGAGCTGCTGTGTGGTCAATCAGCTTGCTGGTACCGTCTCTAATTCTTGTTTCTCCAATTTTATAGTAAAGAATGGGATTCGTAAGATTACGGTATAGAAAGCAGTGCAGCACAAATCTACAAACTCACCCCCACAACAACATCCTACAATAACTTATTAAATGTGTGCAAAAATTAAATGTGAGGTGAGTGTGCAGCACAGTGTGGTCAGTTCATGGAGGTTTTCATGAGCTGTGATAATGAGATTTTACAGTGAGTGCATCACACTGAAGAGGATCCTGCATCACATGCTGCTGTAGCACCACCAGCTGGCTGATACTGCTTACTTCTATCATCACATGCAGTATTACATGCAACTTCACTCACTTCTGTCTCCAAGATTTCTTCGATAGTAATTTTATATTAATAATATAGAATCTTAAATTGCTACATGCTGCACAGTGTAGTAGTGGTTAGCACTTTCACCTTGCAGCTCCCTGGTTCAAATCCCGGTCTGGGCCTGGGATCTTTCTGCATGGAGTTTGCATGTTCTCCCTGTGCATGCGTGGGTTTTCTCCGGGTACTCCGGCTTTCTCCCAAGATGCACGACAGCACGATTTCTGAAATAGACGTTGAAGACGACGGCGCGAGTGATGATGGAGACGGGTGTGACGTGAAGAGTTTGATACAAACAAATCCCGTAGAATTAATAGAAAGCGTTGCCACGGTGTCACTGGATGATCAACTTCGAAAGGTTTACACTTGCTTGGTCTGCGGGAAGATCTATACATACCGGGTTTCATTCAAAAAACACCTACTTCTGCATGACGCCCAGCCCACTGCAGCGACAAATCTGATCCTGAGTGAGCAGAAATTAAAGAAGTATGAGTGTCCAGACTGTGGGATGTCTTTCAGAAGGCGACCACGGCTAATCAATCATCTGAGAGTTCACAAGTCACGTCAGTGGTTTAAACCAAGTTGCAATCAGTGCAACAGAACCTTCTCCACTGTAAAATCATGGGCTGCTCACATTGAGCTGCATAAACGGAACCCGTTTTGGTGTCTAAGTTGCGCCCAAGGCTTCAGAGATGAAGCGTCACTAGATGAACACATGCAAAGTCACGGTCCGAGGCGTTACAACAGCTCAAACGTGTCCGCACAGCTCAGGAAACACGTCGACACTGACACCGCTGCAACGCCTTTCATCTGCAAATTCTGTGGGAGGAAATTTTCCCATCGTGGGAGATTAATTTTCCACCAAAAAATACATCTGAAATGTTTTCTCCGGGTACTCCGGCTTCCTCCCACAGTCCAAACATATGCTGAGGTGAATTGATGACTCTAAATCGCCCGTAGGTGTGAATGTGAGTGTGATTGTTTGTCTGTATATGTAGCCCTGCGACAGACTGGTGACCTGTCCAGGGTGTCCCCTGCCTTCGCCCGAGTCAGCTGGGATAGGCTCCAGCACCCCCCACGACCCTAGTGAGGATAAAGCGGTGTATAGAGAATGGATGGATGGAAATTGCTACATGCTCAAAAATGTATTCTGGTCTTGGTTTCGTCTCCTTGTGTTCAGAGTTTGACACTTAGAGGTTTTTTTTTTTTTTTTAATTCTGTTGCTCAAGAAAAACAAAAAGGTATGTACCTGCAAGGAGAATTTGCAACAACACGGCTAGTTTAACCTTTTCTGGTGATACTTTGCATACTGAGGTTGTAATAACATGGGAAATATTTTACATCCAGTAATTAAAATGAAAATGTACATTTTTATTTATTTACATTGTTCAGTGAGGGAGGAGGCGTAGCTGAAATTTTAGGTATTTCTAAACAGGTAATTTAGCTTTTTAAAGGCAAAGTCATATAAAACACAAATAATTTTTAGTTTTCTAAAGATGATTTATCTTCAGTTACATTGTTTGGTAATTAACCTTGTTTTAATTACTAGATTTCTTCTATATTTCACTATTGCACAATATTAAAAATTGCTGAGAAAATGAAGCAGACTTTGTGGACCTAAAAATATAAAAATAAAACTCTGTGCAACTTCAGTACATTTGTACCAATACTTATTTTAAAAATATCCTTGAAAATATAGTTTCTCGTAATGTCTATTTTAAATTCAAGATTTGAAAGTTTTTATTTGTGACGTGCTCATACAGTGTGTTCAGTTAAATGCAAAATAACTGTTCTTGAGACTGTGCAATAGTAAGACTTTTAAAAAAGATACATCTTTCAAACAATTACAAATTAGAAAGTCACACTATCATAAATAATCAGGTAGAGGTCTTAAACTAAAGAGCAGTGTACTGCGTTGTGCAAGAGTGCTGTCTGTGCATAGACCTACATGTTATTTACATATTTACATTTGTCCGGTGTGCTGTAGTGCAGATGAGTGCTATATTTTCGATTATAAGCTGAAGTCAAAGTTTGCAGCCAAATTCTGACATTATAATGAAAAACCATTCTTATGTAATTACACATGGCAGTCTTGTCTGTATTATCAAAAAATTAGATTTGTAAGTGACCAAAAATTTCAATTATTGTTTCATTTATTAACAAGACATTCTCTCCTCAGTGTAATTGGTAGTCTTTGTCTGGACAACTCTATTAAAAATGAGTTATGAGAGTGGATGCTAGATAACTACATTTCCCGTGATGCATTTGCGCTCTTGTCAGACGTGACGTTGTCGTGTCTGCGGCTCCTCAGTCCGGCTTTGTGAGAAACGACGCGGAGATGTTTGGGGCGGACGAGTCAGCCTAGGTAACGTCAAATCTCCATCCTTCTGTTTTGATTCAGAGATACGGCCGAGTGTAGAAACGTAGGGAACGAATATTTAGCATTTTCGGCGCCTTTTTACAGACAGGAAATATCGATATTTACTCCCTTGTTTACCGCAAATCAATGAATTTAGCAAACTAAGCTAACCGTTACCTGTGAATTTGTAGTTATTTCAGGAAGACTGCTCAAGATTAGCATGTTAAAATTATGTCCTAGTAGTAAATTCGGACATTTTAAAGTGTTAAAATTGTATTTTACAACAACCTCCAGCGGCTTCCCCCCCTCTCAATCAGTCTTCTTTTGTAATTCAAATGTTTGGAGCCTGGTCTCCCAGCTGTCCCCATGTTAACAACAAAGATGCTGCTCACTGCTGTTCAAATCATAGAAAGCCACATCTCTTAAACAGACTTAAATAAACACAATAGTGTTGGTATTTGTAGTTCATGTAAGTGTTGGTGTATTTGTGTTAAATTCCAGTCGTGTGTTTCTTTGTGGCAGCTGATTCCACTAAAAACACATGAACAAGTGCATTTGAGAAGTAGGGAGCCATGCAGAGTCAGAGCCAGACCCACGATCCTGTGACCACAGAGCCACCACTGGACACCCAGAATCAGCCTGCACAGACTGAAGCAGAGGCACAACAGGAGGAGAACAAATCAACTGTTGATGCTGAAACAACAGAAGAGATAGGGGTGCAGACAACACCTGCCAGTATGACAGTCAGACCACCAGTGGAGAATGCTGCTCAGACGCTCCCCGTATCCACAGAAAACACTGCAAGGACGGACTCTGCTGCAAAGCCCAGTGACCCTACAGACAAGACAAATTCTGGGGGTGTTGGGCAAAAGGCAAAGAAGCCGGATAAAGGAGATGGCAGGAAATATGTGCCGTCCAAGAAAGCCATGGTGGATCCTCTGAAAATGGATATGACCAAGCCTCTGGTCATGCCTCTCACATGTGAGTATTATACCTTCTATGAGAATCTTTTTGTGTTATACTTTTCCGAATCAGGGTGTGATTGATTGATTGTTGATTCAAATTCAAATCCACACACTCATTACAAGAGGCCTTGTGTAATGCTGGTGTTCTGGTGCTCAGATAATAATCATAAATTATCCAGTTGCTGTAACTGTCTGGTTCACACTCCAACATCGGATCAACACATATTAATAATAGGGATAATGAAGCATTATGTGGCTGCTAAGCAGAAGCTGTCCAAGAGGTGGAGTCTGTTTTGCCCAGACAAACCCTTATTTGCTGTTTGGTTGATGTGAAGGTACCTTTCTGTTTTTCATCCTGCCTTTTTCCTCCATGTTACTTTTCACCTACATGTGTGGAATGGAATTTACCCCAGAGGCGCATTTTTCTTTTTGCACGCTTTCATGTTTTACATGGAAACTCTAGTCTAAGAATTTGGACGCAGGTATATGAATGCATATAAACCTTCTCCCCTTGCTGCCATGTTTCTTTCTGCAGCATCTCAGCTCTCCCTTCAGTGCATCGAGTGCCACATCATCTTCAGCGACCACAAAAGCAAAGAGCGTCATCTGAAGTTGAACCACCCTGCAGAATATGAACAATGCATCCTGAGGAATGCCCTTTTTGCCTGCTATGTATGTGACCGCCACTTTACAAACTCCACAGAGCTCTTGGCCCACCAGAAAGCCCACATAGAGAGGAAACCCTTCAAATGTCCAATCTGCAGCCAGGCCTTTAAGAAGTCTTCAGAGCTCACTGTCCATAAAAAGATTCATTTTGGCCAGGATGGCTATGCCTGCACGGACTGTGGCAAACCTTGCAAAACGCTAACATTGCTGAAGTATCACCGGCGCACACACACCGGAGAGAGGCCGTATGTTTGCAAGGTGTGTGGAAAGAGGTTCACCATGTCCAAAGCTCTGCAGAAACATATAGCATCACATTTGCCCAAGGAGGCTGAGGGAGCTGAAGGAGATGGAGGAGACACCACAGCTAAAGCACAAGTGAAGAAAAGTGATGGTAAGAAAAATGTCCATGTTCCAAAAGCCTTATCAGTATACACATTAAAATAATAACATACTTTATTTTTAGGTATGTTTTAGCTACGTAGTGCTAATACAGTTGTTTGGAAATGTCTTGACAGCTATTGAATGCAATGCCATAAAGTTTTGTACAGATATTTGTGTCCCCCTGATGATGAATTGTAGTCACATTACTCATCATTTAGGATAAGATAAGCCAAGTTTTTATCATCACTGAAGTCATGCTTTTGTACAAACGAAATTTGAGTCTTGTCCACATTGGTGCATGGGCTTGCTGATGTGCTAAACTAAAGCAGGAGACTTTAGCATTTAGTTCAAAGTCTACTATGCATAGCCTCACAGAACTACTAGCATAGCTGTAGAATTTCAGTCTTAGTCCCATTTTCTGATTTGCTTAAAAAATACTGGAAAACAACCTAAACAAGGTGCAATCAAAAGTACTAGTACTCTGCCAATAAAAATCCAAAAGCGCAGTTGATTCAAACTTGGCTGTCATTCTCATCAAAGTAGTCTCCTTGTGCAGCTATTCAGCACTCCCAGTGCTTCTGTGACACTTGTAATGCTCAATAGGTGTCCTTTTATGTAAACATGTTAAACTCAGTCTGTGATGACCTGAGTCTCTTAAAGTGTGTCAAAGCAGTGACCCTTAAGCCTGAATTACTATCAATGTAAAATGGACTTGGTAGTCAGTGAGGACCAAACATAAAACCAAATTTGTGCATTTTCTTCTGCTTTGATTGAATGCATACAGGTTCCCGTGGCAATACAACACATACAGTTTGTGTTAGTGTAACTGCACAGCCTTGTTTGGTCATTTGTGTCTTGCTACTCAATAGATTTGCAGCTATAACATATTCCCTTAGAATCACAGAGAATATGATCTGGAGAAGAATTGGTAAAAGGGGGGCGCTTCGTGCAGCCATTTTAAATCCAATGCTCTGAACCAAACACAAGAGGTTAGCTGTGCACCATCAGTTGCTATGGCGATCTAAGCAGGTTAAAATAGAGCAACCTTTGTGATACTGAAAATTCTGGCTCTCTGTCAACATACCTTACTAACCTGTTAATCTCACTTTTTAGTATAGTCCTCTGATGTTCCTTGACAGATTTTCAGATTTTAGAAATTGCAGTCATTTCCACTTTAAAAACTACAGTTTCTTCTTTTGATGGTAGTCACAGACCCTACATTTAACACTGCCTCTTGACATAAACCCTTTTCTTCTCCAGTTCACTGTACACGAAGAATTCAGAAGTGATCAGAAAAACTCGTCCAACACAGGGCCTGCTGTTGACAGCTCAATGTCACATGTTCTCCTGATTCATTATTCCTCATTTTTGTCAGCTGATAGATAATTCTGTATGTTTTCATGCTTTACAACACTTTCTTCCTTTATTATTTTTAGGTGCTTCTACACCAAAGTATCCTTGCTCTGTATGCAAGGCCACTTTCAAGACTTCCAGGACACGGCTATGTCACATCAGAACGAAGCACAGTGTGTTGCCTGCCGCAGCTCCTAACACCATCCCAGCAGGGCAGCAACTGAAAGAAAGTACACCCATCATAACTCCAATATCCATCTGCCAACCGGCCCTACTGCAGGTGGAGCCCAACGGACCGCTGCAAAAAGTTGATGCCAATATTGACACAGAGCAGATTCGCAGACTTATTGAATCTTTGGGAAATGTGCAGAAAGTGAACCAAGTGGTCGTATTGGGGCAGGTACCACCTCATGCCCCTCCACTGGAAGTGCAGCAGATATCACAACTGCCAGAGCCGGTAAATTTGAATCTTGGCCCACCGCAGATAGATTTTCTAGGACTGAAAGAGACAGATTCAAAGGCAGTTGAATTGGACCCTTTAAACAACCCATATGATTCAATGGAGCAAACAATAATACTGGAGCCTATTACTCCAGATGGACAACTAGAAAATCCCTCTTTCTCAGAATTAGGCTCTCACATAGCAGCAGGTGAAAATATTGAGCTAACCCTCGTTCCAGCTGAACAAACAATGAGGTCTGAAGGAGAGGTGATGCATCAGATCCTTCAGCAACCTGAGATTAGTCAAATTCACTCTGATCCTGTGGATCTCAAAGAAAATCTTGAGCAAACAGTCATATTAGAACTTACGCCTGCTTTGATGCCAACTTTGGAGCTGGAACAATCGCAAACATTGCCACAAAATGAAATCCCTCCTTCCTCTTCTCTGGTACTAACCACTGGCTTGGAGACTCCTCAACAGACAGCAGACCAGACTATAATAGAAGAGCAACAAACCAGCTTATCAGTGCCACCACTCATGTCCACAGTTGAGTTGGAGCTGACACCGTTACAGCCACACCAGCAGGACCTCTCCTCTTGCTCTTTTGTTCCTCCAGACACACTTACTCCAAATGAATCTGGAACTAATCCCAAAGAAGATGTTAATTCCCAGATGCAAACATTAGTTCTAGATCAGGTCCACCCTGTGGTGCAAGCAGACTCACTACAAGAGACACACGAAAAGGCTGAGCAAGTGTCATCTGAGGAACTGCTTGTAGATCACAAGAATAACTTGTCTGAAGCTGAGGAGCCACGTGCTCAAGAAGAGATCCAGTCACAGTTAGAGACCAATCAAGCGCAAGAGACCTCAGAGATGCCTGTAAATTTAATGTCAGCTCAAGAACTGGTGAAAGTGCGGAAAAGAAAGCCAGCCAGGACTTTAATTTTTCAAGGATATATGCAAGATCTGGTCAGATCCATAGACAAGGATGACTTACAAACTGATGCCAAACCTGCCAAGCGCCAAAGAACAAAAAAGTCTCATCTTGTTGTTAAATTTGGTCCACAAAACAAAGAGAAGAAAAACATGAAACAGAGGAAGCCATCCCAGCAGCGTCAGCCAATGCAGGAAGAAGTGATAAGAGGTAAAACGCCAACAAAAAAACTCTCAGAGAAAAAAGAAGCATCAGAGAAGAAGGGAAGAAAGGGAAAAAGGGAGAAAACAGTGGGAAATGCTTTATCTCCAGCTGCAATCAAGTCATCTTCGTCAACCCAGGTCCCACAGGTGCAAGAAATCAAGGCGGATACAAGAAAAAATAAAATGAAAAAACAGAAAGAAGTCTCCAAGGGCGGTGTAACACGTATAAGTAAGCACAAAACTGTAGCATCGCCTATGTTTAAAAGGAAAAAACAAGCAAAAATAATGCAAAAAGATCAGCCCAAGAATGCAAAGGATGGGAAGGCAAAGAAAAACTCGACAAAAGAGGAAACGGTTAACAAGGCCGACGTAGCTGGCTCACACATAATGCGAGACTCTCTGCTTCTACTGAAAGGTCATAAACAACCCCAGCTGAAAGTTTACAAGTTAGATCCTTCAAAGGCATCAGGCCAGGCTCCGGAGGCTTTACCTCATGACCTCAAACATCCAACAAATGCATCTACAAATAATCTCTCAGCAGAAGGTAGGGAAAAAGGTGGAAGAGCCAAGAAGAACCAGAAAAATCTGTCATTGTTGTCCTCGCTGCAGGTGTCCCATCAGCCACCTGAGGCCCTGCCCACCAAGCCAAAGGCCACCAGGAAGCGTAAACCCTCCTCCAAAGTGGAGACCGAAGGAGTTATAACTTCTCTTTCCAAGCGTGCCTTAGAGTGTAAGGACTGTGGGGAAAGATTTAGTGAAGTCTCATCCCTTCAGAAGCACAAGACAACCGTGCACATCGTAGAAAGTCCCAGTCTCACGTACACCAATGGGAACATCTTCGAAGGCGTCTCCAGGTTGGATCTTTACCAGCTTCCAAAAGAACAAGATAAGGTTGTCGAGGTGATGCCTGCTGCTACAGACTGGGATACTGAACCAGAGATGGCATTAGAGGACCGAGAGCGAAGCGTCTCTTTTCCAGCTTTGATTCCATCTCCATCTTTTCCTGTTCCCCCAGATGTTGACATCAGTGCCTATGAGGATAAGGGTGCAAGTAGAACAGGAGCAGATAATCAGTCTCAAACTTCTCCTGAAGTTCACCAACCCTCTGAGAAAATGGAAAATGCTGAGATTCTTCCTAATTTTACATCTGAATCACCTTTAGCTACCTCCACTCAGACAACGATATCTCAAACAGGAGAACTTTTACCATCAGATGATGACAAGCGAGAAGAAAATACAGTGAAGAATGCCACCTGTGAGTCTGGCGTCCAGGGAGCAATGGATGAAGATGTAAAGGAGGATTTACTTCTAGAGGTAGATTTAGTCACTGTTGGGGAGCAGAATGAGCGAGATGATCCAGCTTCTCATGAAGACACTGTTCCCCAAAATGAATCAAATAGAAGCAGCAACTCTGAGGGGGAGAGCACTGGCGAACATCCTGAGACATCAGGAAGAAATCTAACTTCACAAAATGTATCATGTTCCACTCACCAAATGGAGATCAAAGAAGAAGAGGAAGAATTGTTAGTCCATAAGAAAAAAGACGGCGGTAAAGGAGCTTCTGCAAATAGTGCTGCCAGAAGTAGAAGAAGAGGAACAGGGCGCTTAAAAAGGGACGTGGTGTCAAAGAGAGTTTCAGCTGGAGATACTGTCAGAGGAACAGAATCAGAGAAGCAACAGGGTGAATGCCAGGTAGTTTATGAAGAACATCGCATCACCTCGGATTCAGAAATGACGGACTGTGAGATCAAGATTTCACAGCAGGAGACGAGTCCTTTATTCCAGGCAAACAAAGCTACTGCTCCTGTTGCACCTTTGCCGTCAGTTCCATCTCTATTAGAGAAGTCTCTTGAAGAACAAGTTGTGTTTGAGCTGGAGTCTGTTCCCACTTGTGTTGAGGAAGAAATGAATGGAATAGAGCTGCAGGGAGGAGAGGGACAAGACAGGGAGGCCGACCAGTCACCAGGCATCATATTGGAGAAGGTTGTTACCTCCAGAGAAAAAGCGACTGCTGACAAGGAGTTGTGCCTGACGACAGTAAGGAACGATCAAAGACAGGTGAGGTGCTAGATGTACCAACAAATATATGACACACTAACAGTGACTTCAACACTGCGGTTTTACAACATGTATTTTCATTCCAGAGTGAGAATGGAGTACAAGTTCTTGGAAGCGAAGAGATCAAGGTCGAAGAGAACAGCTCAGATCCACTGCTGCTTGCAACCACCTGTCAAAATAGACAGAGTGCAAGTGTGCAGCTGCAGCATCATCGGGATATAAAAACTGTTCTGGTGAAAGAGGAAAGCTGCCTCGTGCTGAACGATGCTTCTGTTACACATGGTAGCAAACACATCCGATGGAATGTGGAGCCGGTCAGCAATGAAAACACAGTTACCCCACGTAAGTATTCACTGAACGTACAGTTTTAAGTAGAAGTTCAACACTTTGGGAAATGTGCGTATTTGCTCTTTGAGTTTAAGTAGATCGGCGTCACTTTTACCTCAGTACATCAAGTATAGACAAAGAGCAAGGAGATGATTCGCTTAATATGAACATCAAGCTGTGGTTTTAGGGAAACTTTTGCTCTATAACATATTTGTAGATGTTTTTTGCTGTTTAAATTTTGCGTTTTCAAGATTTAACACATGCATACTGGGATTATTATTCTTCTAGTTTTATTTATATACATTGCCAGTAAATCTATCGATTATTTCTCAGCTAATCTGTGAGTTGTTTTGCCTAGTGGAGAAATAATGAAAAGTGTCACTGCTGCCAAAACCCAAGACAACATCCTCAAATGTACTTTTTCCTCAACCCAGACATTTGTAGTAAATGAATAAAAATCAGAAAATAATACATTTAAGAAAATGGAATCTTCCTTTACAATCTGCAACCATAAAATTAAATGTTCTCCTATATTTAAACCTGCTAACAAAGCAAATATTATTTTATTTCCCTGCTTTTTACAGTTTTTGAAGAGTGTTCTACCATTTCTTTTACATATATTGTCTGTCAGCCCTGCTGCCAGATTCCCCCCTCCATATTTTTTTTTTTACAGGATATTTTTTTACAGCGTAGTGTATGATGCAACATTTTAATCAAATATAGTAGTGTCAGGTAGTATGCCTTAGATTAAAGAGAAGAATATCTGTGAAGTTTCTATTTATGTACAACCCACTTTCAAACTGCTACCATTTTTTATGACTCTTATAGTCTAATCCTGACTGTATAAGCAGATCAGAGTGACAAACATTTCTACAGCTTACAGAAAGAAACTGAATAAGCATATTTCCTCAAATGCAGAATATGTCAATTCAACAAAATTATGCATTTTTATTTCGTCATTTACATTGAATAGATGATTTAGCCTTGTCAGATAATGGGTGATAACTAAATAAGACATTGTGTTGGTTGGAGATGGAGGTTTGATGATCTTGTTTTTGGACTTTCAGTAGTGGACAGTGAGGAGACGACAAGGGACTCTCGCATCACTCCGGAGTTCAACACCAACCAGTGCATCTTTTACCCGGTGAAGGAGGAGGAGAGGGAGGTTCTACTTGGAGCCCCTCAGACCAGCAGAGGGAGTTCAACCCCAGAAGAGCCCGGTGATGCAAATCAGACAGAACATCAAACACCAGATTGTGATATGCGTAAGTAATTGTTTTGTTCCATTTTAATCTTAAACAAACATTATAGGAAGACCTTTATTTTGATGTTGACACTTGTTAAAACAGATGAAGGAAGCCATTCTGCACCAGACTACCAGGAAACAGGAGTCAGAGGTCTGTCAGAACCAGGGGTCAGCAGCTTTGCAGATGGACAAGGTTTGATTTACCACTTGAGTAACGTTCCTAAGCTATTCAGTAAAAATGTTGATCATAGTTAAGATGTCTCATCTTCATGTAATATTTGATCTTTCAGCTGTGTCAGACTCTGAGTGGCAGCATCCGCCAGACCTCCGCGACTATCTCCTCCAGAGTTCTGATGAAGAAGACGTGGGAGGTTTTGAGTTGTCTGATCCTCAGCTTGACTCAGAAGCAGAAGTAATGGCTTATTTCTACAAGAAGCAAAGCAACAGCGCACAACAGCTGGATCAAACTTCAGAAAAGTACAGTAAAACTTCATTTTTAAGGTCTACAGTCTTTCGCAAAACGCATATAAAACATGTAGGAGTATGATGTAGTCAAATTGTGCAGAAATGTTTGTAACTATAAATATTTTTAAATTAGATCATTAAGGATGAACTCTTTCATGTTGTGCTGACTCATTTGCTTTTCTTTTTTCTCCTTAGTTTGACATCTTCATCGAGCCAGATCCAAGCGCCCAGAAGTGAAAACGGCACCCGAGAGCCAATTGATTACTTCTCCAGCTATTTTGGTTGGGATACCTGGGTCGAAATTGCCAGTTCCACAAATAAATTCTCCAACTTGCCTTACCTGGTCACAGCCAGAGAGGTGGCACGCTTTGTTGGCATCCACATCGCAATGGGGACTTTGAAGGTTTGGATTCCCGTTTGATGGGTTTCCCAAATGATGATATGATTTTAGACCACTAAAAGTTGTAATTTATTTGGTTTTTGTTTCTTTTCAGTTTCCCAGTCCAAAGCTCTACTGGGAGGACTTGACGAAGGTGCCCTTGATTGCTGAAGCCATGGCGCTGTCACGCTTCCTCGAGATGTCTCGCAAATTAAAACTAAGTTCAAAGGATCCGGCCAATATCAATGTACGGGAACAAACGCCTCATAGGGATTTTCAGAATGCACTTAAAGGTACAACTTGCCCAAACAGGCAAAGTATAATTCCTCAGCAGTGCCGAAGTGCAAATGACTTGAACAGATCACAAACACAGACTGATCCCCTGTGGAAGGTTCAGCCTTTGTTGTCTCGCTTCAAAGTAGGTTGCCAGTCACTGCGACAGGAAGGCGATTATGCCGTTGACCAATATCGGCTTCCTTTGACTGGGAAGAAGCACAACAAGCTGTTTCTCCATTGCACTACGTTAATCGGATTTAGCGGTTTACTCCTACATGTGGATCTCAAACTGGATCTCTCAGACAAAGAAGATGCTGTAGAGAAAATGGTCCCCAAAGGCAGCATGGTGTTCCTCTGCAAACAGGAGCTCTCCACCCCCGCAATGCTGGAGCGCCTTTTGGTCGCTGGGGTCCATGGAGCGGGCCGGGTGGGAGGAGCTCGAGGGCAGATTGGGGATGAGTTTGTGAGCTCGGATGGGAAGCTAATGTTGCGAAGATCGCACTGCGGCTTCATACTTTCTACTGCCGGGAACAATCGGAGGAGCATGGTCTCTCTCACTGACAGCTTTGAGAATGCCCAGAAATCGGCTCGGCTTAATAGAGACCTACAAAGCCTTTACTCTATTCCCATCACTGCCTCGGCACCGACCTGCTGGCCACAAGCGGTGCTCTGGTACCTCACAGATCTGGCTTTGGTGAACTCCTGGCTGCTGTACCGGCAGGACTCGCCTGCTCCTTTAACTTTCATGGCCTTCAGACTGGAGGTGTCCAAGGCTTTGATCCTCTCCAGTGGCTCTGACACCCAGGACTCTGTTCCGCCTCAGCCCCCCACGGACAAAGCTGAAGCCACAAATGAAACTCCAAATCCCATCGTAGTGGAGGAAAGTCCTCTGCCGGATGCGGAAACACGGTACGACGGTTCGGGCCACTGGCCGGAGCAGCTTGCAGAGGGAGAGGGGGGCAGGTGTCGATTTGGGGATTGTCAGAGAACATCACGAGTGCTATGCCTTAAGTGCTGCGTCTTTCTTTGTATCTCACGCAATCACAACTGCTTTTTGAATTTCCATAATCAAGGGACTTCGGGAAAAGAGTAGTGTCCGGTACAGACTTTACCTTTCATGCTTTCTGATTTAGAATGTAACTGTGCTTTTGGTGTGTGTAAACCCAGCTCCTCTGTCCTTACAGCTTTCCTATGTTGCCTTTCTCTGGCAGTGTCATTCTTTTGTAAGACTTTTGTGAGGTAGTGTAAAAAAAAAAAAAAAGAAAACAAATGCCATATGATGTGGCTTATTATGTCATTGAGCCATTGTATAAAACAAACAAAAAAAAGAATTTGCCTTCAAAAGGAAATGTAAAAAGACTCATAGCCATACACTGTGCTGAAAAGAAGTGTAAAATGTAATTTTAACATTGTGGTTACCATGATGCTTTTTTTACCGTTAATTTTAACCTAATCTAGTTTACATTTCATGATGAGCGTATTTTTTGGCTCTATGAATTCGAACATTATTTATTTCAGAAACAATAAAATACAAGTAAGCAAATCATGCACTGCTGATTTTTTTTTTTTTTAAATAAGCTGTATTGACAAATATCTGCACAATATCATGTTTTCCCAACATTTCCTGAATGATGGCTCTTTTTATTGAAATGTTCCAGTATGCGATGGCACTGCAACAGGAAGCCAGTATGCAAAATACCAGGCTGCTAACATATTGAAACTGAAGCAGCTAAATGGAATCCAGCCATCATAGATTTTCTCATTTACACATGTCAAACATAAATGAATTAATCTAAGGAGGAAACTACAGGGTCACTAGGGCCTGTATGTAGTGAAGCTGTACTGAACTGTGAATTAGATACGCACTCATGCAAAGAGGTATGTTGTATGCAAATAAGCTAAAATATATTACAGTCAGAGAACATTATACAAATAGATGATGTGAACAGTGCATCTACAGATAAGCCCAAAATGCTCATACAAATGCCAAATTTTGACTTATAATGAATTTTTATTTGACCAATTGGTTCCTTCTGGGTGGAAATGACTAATGCAGGTGTAAAAAGAGGCTATTACATTGTATTAGCGATGTTATTATACAGTTGAATTGTTTTTGCTGAAAATGTCATGTTTAATTATTATATATACCATTTGAAATAATTGCAAATTTTAAAGAAAATAGGGCATCGATTCCTATTCAGACTATTGTTGTAATTTCTAATGTTCTAGAGCATAGTGGTCAAACTCATTTTAATTCAGGGGCCAGATACAGCGCAATTTGATCTCAAGTGAGTAAAAAAATCACCAGTAAAATCATAGCATATTAACCTATAAATAATGACAAATACAAAGGAAAGAATATGAAGTCATATCCAAATGTTTTCAAGTACCAGTGGCTTCAGCACAAAGCATCATCAAATAGCACAACAGCTCAACACTGTGGAATTTCAAAGTGAATAGAAGAGAAGAATAGAAGTGTAAAAGGTCAGGAAGAATTCATGGATCAGCGACAAGACTATCTGGATGAATGTGAGCAGTTCTGGTTGCAACATCTCAATCGGACACTCCAGCAGACCAAGAACAAAGCTGGTCTCCATGGATCAGACCAAGGAGGATTCCACTTCTACAAGACACACACACAAAAGCTCACTTGGACAAAGAAGAAAGGATTTGCTACTTGGTCCTGGCGCAAAATTCCAGTGGAGACGTGCAGTTAGTAATTATAAGAGCAGTTTGATTGATGTGGTGACCAGTAAAGAATTTGCATTGATTGCTTAGAAAGGGTTTAAATAACTTTACATAAAGCAATATCAGTACAAATATTTTAAACTGAAATAGGGAAAATTCATTATTACCATCTCTAACATAATATCGTACCATTTTTTCAGTTGGAATGAACCTGCTGGTCAAATAAAAATTCAGTATGAATGAAATTTGGCATGGATGTGAATAATTTGGGGCTTCAAATGGATGTCAAAAGCAGAATCAGAATCAGCTTTGTTGGCCAAGTATGCATTAAAAATACAGACATTTTCACTTTTTCTTTTTCAAAATATTTGACAAAAACAAAATCCACACACAAGCGTTTAAAGAACAGGTTAAAGAAAAATGAGTATTTAACCACTGTGCACAGCGATAAACGGGAGTAAAAGAGCATATTTAAGGTGAACCAAAACTTTAGCATAAAACAGCTACAGAATAGAATTATTACTGTGTAATTATTAGTAGTAATAAATACAATGTTACTACCACTTTATTTACATAAAGTAGCTGGACAATGAAGCAGCTGTGAAATAACAGCTGTGTAATATGTAATGTAATATACAGTATGCAGTGATAGAGGTTTAGGAATTCAAAAATATTCCACTTTAATGGACAAAGTTTTTGTTAAAAGGCTACAGTTTACACTGTTTTTGGTGCTAATATATAATTGCATGAGTAAAAAAAATTGCATGAACAAAAATCACAATTAGTACTTTTGATCAAGTTGTTTGGGGTCACGTGACAAAGATCAAACATAGAATCACAATAACTAGAATAGATTAGTTCAAATTTACGTCAATTAAGGTGAAGCTGCATAGTTTCTCTGTGATGGAGCTATTTATATAAATCAGTTGAATATATTAAAAAAGATGTACAGCGTTTAGAAAAGAGAATCTGCTATTGTAATGCTAGTTTACACAGTAGAAGTATTTAAGTTATGTGCTTCGTTTTTAGTAAAGGGTTGCGTTTCCTTGTGTGTACAGTGCAAAACCGTGCTGTGTAACGGAGAAAAATGGTAAATTTACATTTGATATTTGTGTGTTTTGTGTAAATATCAATCGATAACAACACCGAAGACTCCCCGGCGGCCATCTTAGTCGTACCAACGGCTGCCACTGCACATCGGGAGGTGTCCGATCTGTGGGTTGTACTTCTGTGGGGTCAACTCTCTCACTCAAACTACCTTCAAAGAGCGGTTAGTGGTAACGTACGTCTCCACTCAATCTGATATCGTGATTTAATCTGATTGCTTTGTGTGTAAAGGTACCGACGTGGCTCGTATTTAATTACGGCAGATGCATGCAAGCGGCAGGCGACGAATCAGAATTTGAAAAGGCAACGGAAAGTGTGCGGTGCTCTTTGAATGGCAGTCAGTGTTGTTAGCGCTAACTAGCTAACCACCAGCAGCCTGCTAGCGTTAGCGCGCCCAAGTAGCCCGGTGTTTTGTGATTAGCTCCGTGCACAGACGTTAAATTAAAGCAGCTACCTGGTGTGCAAACGGTTCCGGTTTACCTGCTGGAACCGCTAAAGACAATTTATTCAGATAACTGTAACTGAGGTGCATGTAGCCTTGCATGGCGCTAGTTAGCCTGGCTAGCGGCCTTACGGTAGGTTAGCTAATATTAGCTTAAACTTCAGTATTTCCCGTTGGCTACTTGTTTAATAACCTTTTGGGTAAAGCCGCTGTGGATTCAGGAAGCTCTTATTTTAGAATTATTGACCTCAGCCTAACTAAAAGGGCGTTTTTTTCTATTGCTGTGATTTGTTGACTCTTAACGTAAGTGGTTGCATCTGTGGGATTTTAACGGTGTTATGTTACCCGCTGCTAATAGGGCTGCGACTGTTATTTTCATTGTCGATTACATTGAGGATAAATCGATTAGTTGTTCGTTACATAAACCATTAGAAAATGCTTAATATTATTTCGACAAGTGTCTCCCAGAGCCCAATTTAACGTCCACAAATATCCTATGTCCAACAAAATATTTAGTTTACTGTAGAATTTTTTTGGTCAGAAGAAAAACCGAATTTAAGACCCTAAAATAAAAAAAAATGTCTTTATAGTCATCTCAACTTTATTATTTGATCTTCACAATAGATTGTGATTATTTTCATAGTTGATAATTGATTAATTGTTGCTGCTCTGCCTGTTGATCATGCTTGCCATTTTTCCACGTGATGTTTATTCTTTAGTTCATTCAATTTTTTTTTTTTTTTGCTGTTTTCTTCTTTGCCTGAATCCAGGAAAGCTATTGTGAGTGCCTGCTTGGACCACCCAGCATCCCAGGATGGACTCGGAAATTTTGAACATAGAGGAGATAGTGTTGGGACGGGGCTTGCCGGATCCCCCTCCTGAAGTTCCCCCCGAAAAACCAGCAGAACCGTACAAACCCATCAGTTTGAATGGACCTCCAACAACCACTGTTCAGCCCTGTAAGTGGAGCTGTGGTCACAAGTTAAACTTAGTTACCTGTAAGCAACTCAACATTAACCTTGTGTTCTGTGATCTCTCTACACTTCTTGTGTGCTTCCAGACCAGCATGAAAATCTGCAGTGTTTCCAGTGCTTCATCACATTCTGCAGTGCCAAAGCCAAGGAAAGGCACATGAAGAAGAGTCACAGGGAAGAATATAAGCAACAGCTTCAGCAGGTAAGATTAAAAGAATTTTACCTAAATGTGATGAGTTTGTGTCATTTGTTAAATGTAAGTGCATAGGGCAAAATGTGCCTTAGTTTTTTTTAAACTGCTATTTTTAATGGGGTTTTATGCGTAGCCCTACTAGATTACTTTAAGTTTTCATTTTTGTGTTTGTTTTTTTCTGGAACCAAGTTTATTTTCTTTAAGCACCATATATTGTCCAGTAAACAAGTGGGTTAAAGGTTACAGTTTCAGTTTGTGATATCCTGTGGTCGTTTATTGTTATATTTGTGTAATGTTAATGCAATTGCAATGCAAAAAAAATACAAAAACCTTTTATAATCATAAAGAAAACAAAAAGCATGCAAATTATATTTCCCGTGTTTTTGAGTATGTTGTTTTCTAAAATTTTGATTGATCAGCGCTTGATTTACACGGTCGCCAGGTTGCCATTTGCGACATTTTTAGTCGCAAATGGCGACCTGGCGAGCGTCTAAATCCAGCGTTCGATCGAGCTGAACCACCTATCATGTTTTCTTCATGGAGGCAGCCACTTTGTATGATGTCATCAACCTCCCATGATTCCCGGCGACCGTCTAAATCGAGCGCTGTTGATACTTGAAAGTGTGTTAGAGTGGCCATCTTGCAAACGGAGGGTTGCAGTTCGATCCACCGGCCCGTCGTGCTCATGTCGAGGTGTCCCTGAGCAAGACACCTAACCCCTAATTGCTCCTGATGGGTCGTGGTTAGCACCTTGCATGGCAGCTCCCGCCATCAGTGTGTGAATGTGTGTGTGTGAATGGGTGAATGTGACGTATCATGTAAAGCGCTTTGGATAAAAGCGCTATATAAATACAACCATTTACCATTTATATTGATGGTGCTCTGATATTGTTAGTGTTGGTCATTAACATCTATGTGTTTGTTAATTTAAATAAATTGAATGATTTAAATTGTTCTAACTGTGGCTCCTCTTTATTTGATGTCTTCACAGGGTAACACACTGTTCACATGCTATGTGTGCGACCGCACATTTCTGTCATCTGAGGAACTGACACAGCACCAGCCAACACACAGCAAGGATGACAAGCCCTTCAAATGCGTTCACTGCAAGGAGAGCTTTAAGACGTTCTCTGAAGTGAGTATAATATGTATTTTAAGAAAGTTGCTTGAAGATAAAACACTAGCTGTATTAAAGCTGGGAATGCGGTGAATTTTTTGACAAAACTTCTCTCCTACAGTAGTTAGATTATTTTTCTAGTTTCGACTATTGAGCACGTTCAAGTTTGTATTTAACGTTTCTTTGTAACTTTACACCTCTCACCTTTGTAGCTCACAGCTCATAGAAGACAGGTCTGTCCAGAGAAGCAGATGGTATGCAAAGATTGCAACGAAACCTTCCGGAGTGCCGGACTGCTGCGTGCTCATCGCCTGACCCAGCATCCTCGTCCAGATGTAGAGATTGCAGAGCAGCTGGAGGACCCGACAAAAACCCATCGCTGTAAGAAGTGCGGTCAGGGATTTGAAGCCGAATCCGAGCTTTTAGCGCACCAGGAGAAGTACCCTGAAGGTCAGCAATGCAACGGCAGCACTTCATCCATCAAGAAACGCGGACGGCCAGCCAAAGCCGAAGACTCGGCAGCAGCTGCTGAGAAGAAGGGAAAGCGGAAAAAGAAAGATGAGGCCGAGACATCTGAGGAGGCAGCGAAGGCCAGCAGCGCTTCAGAGTCAGCAGCATCCCCAGCAGAAGAAAAAGGCAAAGCAGGCGGAGTGAAGCGCGGCCGTCCTTCTAAAGCGGCGTCAAAATTGGATACAGAAGAGAAGAAAAGTCCTGAAGATGACAGCGAAGCTCTAGACAAGGAGAAGAAACCTAAAGTGGATTCGGCTCCGGCCCGTCAGCACCCCTGTTCTGAATGTGACCTCACATTCCCCAGCTTGATTCAGCTTCGCAATCACAAGAAGGAGAAACACGCCCCGCGGAAAGCTCATCCCTGTGAAGAATGTGAAGAGAGCTTCGCCCGTCCTGAGCAGCTGGACGCCCACATGTCGCGGGCTCACGCCGTCGGCCGCTTCGCCTGTCCAACCTGCGGGAAGAGCTTTGGCCGTGAGCGCACCCTCAAAGCTCACCAGAAAAGCCACCCGGAGGAAAAGCCTGAAAACCCAAGTGCAAGGAGATAATTGAGATGCGGGGACTTTGCAGAAAGTTTATGGTTTTTGAAGATTTTAGTCATGAATTGTCCTTTTTTTTTGTCTTTTAACCTTGGAGATCTCATACTCCAGCTGATGTTCCAGATGAAATGATTTGGAGAATGACTTTTTAGCGAGTTTTGGATTTAAAGCTAAGTTTGATTATGAGCTGTTGAAATGTTGGACAAACCGATGCATCTCCTAAATTGACTAACCAAATGTTAAATTCATCTATTACAGCATTTGTCATAATACATAGTTTATTTGTAAAAAAAACAAACTGTTTTGATTAACTTTTTAAATGATTTGAGAATTTTTTTTAGTGTGAAATGGGTTTGGTGTGAATTTATTACTCTGTGTCTTGAGTTCTTTAACTTTGGATTAAACATTTTTTATTTTCTGTTGTTTTTTTTTTCCAAACACATTGGATACGTACATCATATTTTGAAGTCAATTAGTTGCCTAGTAAAGATACTATGTTGGGATGTGTAGACAGTTTGTCAAAAGAAATGTGTTATGTACAGCTTCTGGGTCATATTGTGCATTTTTACAGTTAATGTTCTGATTATGTTACTTTCTAAATTAAGTCTCATTGAGGAAGATTTTTAAAACAACACGATTAAGTTTTGCTAAAACTTTTATTTTGGCTAAGTGCTTCAGATTCAATGTGGAGTGTTTGGCATGTGGGTAGAAATGATCCACTATAATCCTCATTTGTCTTTATGCTAAAAATGTACTCCTTTATTTTTCACTTATCCAGATAATGATCATGTCTTAGACATTTCTTAAACGGGACTTGTGGCTCTTTAATGCCTTAGAATCCCACAAGGAACTGTGTATATCATGTGTTATTCACTGATTGGATTGTTTCTCTCCCCACTGCGATGTGTCTGGACACTGCAAAAATGTAATAAATCATGCTATCCCGAGGGAGGCTGCTGAAGAAATAACCTGACTTTTTGTCTTTGTTCTCGCATCTATATTCAGGAACACAACCTGAAATGTAGCGTTGGATTATTTGTCTTCATGACACGTTTTATATTCTTGGTATAAGACATTCCCTGTAGCTATGGTATTAGTGTCTTATTTAATTGTTTCAATATTAAGCTTTTATTGTAATTATTATACAAGGCATGAAGGAGAATTTTGATATATTTGTAAGGCTAACATTAAAAAGTGTTTGCTTTGGTACATACTGCCAACACTTGAACATTGAATATAATCTACACACTAATTTTGTAACATCTTTTCTACTGTATGTGTCTAGAAATACAATTATTTTTCTGTTCTTGTCAATATATTCAAAGGGTTTTAAAAACACTATACAATAACTCATTGAAATACTGATTGAAATTTGCAGCTGTCAGCTTTTTTAAAAATGATCTTGTAATTTAATTTTGTGCTTGCAGCTAGTAGTGTGTGAAATGGTGGTGGAGATACATTTAATGTACTATTTAACCTAACTGCCTAACCTTTAACCTGAAGAATACTGTACATTTCTTAACCAGTAATACACAAAGAAGAACTCCAGAAAAAATTATAGAAAAAATAGAGAGCTGCACTGGTCAAAAACAATAAATCAAAAGTTTGATAGCTGAAGAAAAAACAACCCAGAATGAAATCAGGTATTCTTCCTAGACAGTAGTCATTGAAAATGAAAAAAATAATAATTTTCCCAGTTTTTATGAATGGAAAATTTGAATAAGAGTTTCTGAGACACTTCATTATTACAGAAATGCACGTCTAAACATCCACGAGATATTTTGGGAGGAGATCATGATGATGGCTTACATGAACAGAACATCACAATATAGATAAACTGCATGATCTTCATCAAGCAATTGTGATATTAATTGGGGATTAGTGAAACAGATGTGTGACTAACATAGAAACAACCACATTTGCCACATTTATTAATTTGAATTGGCGCTACTATTACATTTCTAATTTGCGTAGTACAAAAGTATTACCTGCATTGTATAAAATCTAAAAAAATAAATATATTATTAATCCGCGCATGCGCCATTGTCCTGCGGCTGCGAGATGTAATACCACTCCTAGACACTAGTAGCGCTGCGGTGCCAGTGTCGCTGTTCTCTCCTTGCGCTGCTTCATTTGTTTTCCTTTTTTGACCTCTTTAATACACCGATGTTCGGCAGGAGTGAGTCGGTGGCTGGCTAGCTGCTTCATTGTTAACGCTTTGTTTCAGCGCCCTGTGCGGCGAATATTTTTGTTTTCGTCGCTCGTTAGTGCGCGTCCCATTAGCTTTAGGCTAAAAATACAAGCTAACATCGAAGGCACAGCTCGTGCAGCCACGCTTTGTCATCATCCCTCCCTCCTGCCAGGTGAGCTGAGGTGGCCAACAGCGTTGTAAGGTGTGTCATAATGGGATTCTCTTAAAGATTGCAGGAAACCTTTAAAAGAAAGAAGAAAGCCAGAGGAATTCTTACACAGATGTCGACAGGTAAGCTGTAATACATATATCTGATAGTATTATTTGTGCAGGTTGTAAATAAACCTCATTTAGCGTCTTATAAATTTCAAATGGTAATTGAACACCAGCCGCTCTCTGTTTTGTGACTCCACAGCCAGCAGCCATGTCCATTGAATACACCATTGATATCCAGCTGACGGAGTTGGGATTCCCAGACATCCTGCAGCCACAGGAGGCTTCGGATAGGGAGACACCCTGTCACCCCACGTCGCCTGGTGACTCCCCCAGTCACTCCCCCGCTTCTTTTTCAACCAGTCATAAGCAAAGACATGTGATCAGAGATGAGAAAGAAGCAAGTACAGCAAAACTGACCTCCAACTCCCAGCAAAACACAGTGGTTTATGTGTCGTCACCTCCGGCAGAGACATTGCCCGATAAACAGGTAAATTCTGTACAGAGTCCACAAGATGAACCAGCTGTCAACGGGACTGAAAGGTCAGAGATGACTGTAGATGATTCCCCTGCTGGAGCAGACAGTCCCCAGCTGATCACTGATGAAGGTGGCAGAAATACTGCTAGGCAGGGACCAGCAGAGGGCCAACAGAATGTGGATGATGACTCGGACGACAGTGAAGTTTCAGATCTGTATGAGGAAGAAGAGGCTGACGAGGAAGACGACGAGGAAGAGGACGGAATAAGCGATGGTATGACTGATTTCTCTTAAGGCTAATGCACCCACACGTATTGGGTCAAATCAGGTTAAAGATATCTATATTGCACATTTTAAAGCAACCAGTGTGCTGTATATGATATAAGAGAGATGACAAAAAAATGTGCAAAGGCAAAACAAGATTTTAAAAAAATCATTAAATGTAAAATACTCAACAAGACAAATAAGACAAGAATTTGTAAGGCTAAAACCACTAGGAGCAACCAAAGGCCATTCAAAAACATGCACATTTTCAGATTTTTCCAAAAAATGTCAACAGAAGAGGAGGATTTAATGTAAAGGGAAAAGCTACTCTGAGTTTTAGAGCTACTACTGCAAAGGCATGATCTCTTTTGCCAACCAGCCGATTGTGGATCCGTTTAACTGTCTGAGGGTCTAAGAGGCCAAGATGTAGAGTAATGGCAGAGAATTTTTGAAATTTACCAAGTTGTCAACCCATGCTTGGCTTCATAAAGACATAAAAGAACCTTAGAATCAAGGTTTTTGTGAGTGTATGAAAGGTGCAGCACAAGTAAGGTCTGTCCGGGAAATTTGCCAAATATAAGCAGTACATAGACATTTTTCTTATTGTCAACAAATCTTATGAAAACATTCGAAACTGACAATGAAATGAAAAGAATCAAGTGTGCACTCAAAGCTAGATATAGCTTATTCCCTTTATCAAAGAACTCCGTTTGTGTCCTAAAACTCTGGAAAGCGCATAAAGTGACACATGTAAATGATAAAACCTGAGCGGTGTAGTCCTGATTAATCATTATTTTTAGTGTCGATTAACCTGATTGGTTAGGTGAATAGGTCAAAAATGCCAGTCAGTGTTTCCCAAAGTTGTCAAACGTCTTGTTTTGTCCACAGAATATTCAGTTTATTGTCATAGCAACAACCAAATAAAATTGGCAAAAGTTTTCTTTTTGTTAAGAAACTGCTCAGACTGATCAAATGATTATCAAAATACTTGGATTTTAATTTACTAGTTGACAACTAATTGATAAATTTGTGCAGTTCTGCTATAAAGAATATTTTGGTCCTTGCTGAAGTCATTTTTGCCATGAGCTGTTGCAGTGTCCAACTGTTTTGGGACATTTTAGCTTCAAATGAAAGTAAATATTTGTGACTTCTTTGCGTGAACCCTCACCTGCCCAAATATTTGTCAAGTGAAAATGCCGCTGTTGTATTTTGAACAGCATAAGCCTGATTATATGTCATCTGGCAGCGCAAAGCCTCACAATTCAAGACTATTTCTACTCAGTACAACAGCAGCAATTCCAAAAGCAGTAGTAGCTAACTTTCCAATAAGATTTCATACACAGTTTAATGTTTTTTTTCTTATTTTCTGCCGTCTATAGGGGCACATATTTGATGAATCACTAGCTGCCCGCTAAGGATGATATCAGCACTTTACTGGCATCGGCATGATAAAGGCTATAAAATGAACATATTGGCAGATAGATAACACCTGTCAGGTTTAAAATTAACAAGTTTGTTTGAAAATGTTACATAGAAATGAAAATGGTGCATTTTACATAGAAATGTTCTTCTTTTTCCTCAGTGAATGTGTACATTTTAAAAACATTCTGCATTTGCTTACACCCGCCATTAATTCCCTGACAAGAGAGACCCAGTGCCCTCTGAAACTAGGTGGAAAAAATGTGTACAGGTATTGGCAAATGGACAAAATAAATGTAAAAAAAAAATCTATATTATGTTTTATTTTGTGAAAAAAAGATTTTATCATGCAGTAGGAACAAATTGGTGAAGAGCTAAGTGCCTCTCTTACGGAAGGGAAATTAACAACTATCAAAACATGAACTCGCACACTTTTGTGTCTGATATTTTCATGGGTTTTCTTATATTCTAAAACCCCATATATGATTTCCTTCCTGCTGAGTGTGCATCTTTATTCCTGATCTGCTCTCATCCGTTATTTCCTTCTCTTTCCCCCAGAGTCGGGTCATTCAGGTGATTACCGCTGCAGCATCTGCCATCTCCAGCTGCCCTCCCAATTCAAGCTCCAAGACCACATGAACCTGCACACAGGAGCGCGTCCGTACTGCTGTGCGGAATGTGGCAAGCGCTTCTGCCAGATCTATAACTACCGCGTCCACCTGCGCACTCACGCCCTGGTCAAAGTGGATCGTCCCCAGTGTCGCATCTGCCTGGTGAGCTTCCCCGCGCAGGTGGATCTGAACAGACACCTGTCCAGAACTCACCTCGAGGACGAGTTTTACGAGTGCGACCTGTGCAAACGCGTGTTTACCTCGCTGAAGGCGTGCGAAAACCACGTGCAGCTCCACAAATGCATGCTGAATGTCGTGTGCGACGTGTGCGGCCGCAATTTCTCCTCCCCAAAATCCCTGGCGCGCCACCGGAAGAAAAGCTGCCATCGCAATTATAAATGCACGGACTGCCCCAAGACCTTCACCAAGAAGAACGCCCTCCTCAAACACAGCTTCTCCCATCTGGGTTTGCTGCCGTACACCTGCATTCGATGCCGCCGCCACTTCCGCCTGGCGAAGCTGTACCGCCAACACAAGTGCGAACCCGAACGCATTCACTGCGTGGCGTGTCTGAGGGAGTTCCTCAGTCAGGAGGACTTCCAGCAGCACAAAAAGGACACGGGCTGCTGGGGCAACCAGGACAGGAACGTGACAACGGATGAGATCAGGTGTTTGGAGTGCGGACAGAGATTCGACACTTCGGAGGAGCTGAAGAAACACGCCGGGGCTCACCAGAGGGTGCTCAAGTGCGCCGAATGTGGGAAGGGGTTCCGCTCGGCGCTGCTGTTAATGTCCCACATGGGCGGTCACGCTGGCAAGTCGCCCTGCCTTTGTCAGAGCTGTGGATTCGGCTTCCCCCACCAGCAGAACTACGACAGCCACCTTAAAACCTGCGGACAAACACTTCCATCTCAGGTGAGTGACGTACGAGCTTCACCTCCACTGCCTTTGATTGCATTTCAAATAATACTTCACTCTGTTGTGCAGATTTCCCACCTTCCAGGCAGTTGAATGTTTCAGTTCAGCACCAGCGTTTATTTGAGAGTCAAATCGCAGTGGTATGAAAATGAGTCGGGCTATGTAATCCATCCATGAGCTTGAAGGTAGCTTTGTCTGCTGTTAAATTGATGTCATGTGTGGACAAGTGCAGGCACTTTGGTTATGGATTTTAAATGCTTTGGGAAACCCCAACATGGAAGAGCTTCTGGAGAATTATTTTGTTTAATACAAGGAAGTGAAAATTTCAGTTTTTTTTTTTTTTTTTTTTTTTGAGTGACCGATTTCACATGCAAATCAGTATTCCGGTTTTAAGAAAACTGGTTATTTTTATCCCTATATTCAGTATCCAGGTTTCTGTGTGCAGGTGTGACTTGATTTCTTAACACCTCCGTCATTCATTTCTGTGCAAAATGATGAGAAACCACATGCAGTGCTGACCATTAAAGCATACGTTTCATCCTGCGGTCAGCACTTTGCAAAAGCCTGTCAGAGGTGCAGTGAAAAGAAAGAAAAAACACTTCACATCAGATTGAGCCTTTGGTACTTGGTACATCATTCACACACGTTCTCCAATCAGATGAATCTCCAGCTAAACATCAGCAACATTCACATAAATTAGAGCAAATTTGATGCCGACTGCAAGGTTATCCAGCACTAAGGGAAAAAGTTTGAGTGCAATGTTTATGTTTGTTGATTTTTAGAAGAAAATGTTTTAAAAGGAGCTTTAGAGAAAAACTAAATTTCAGTTTTCTTTCCTTATAGTGCTTAAAATTAACTTTCTATGTACAGTTTGATCAGTCAGTTGCACAAAATTGTTTAAAGAAAAACTGTGAAATTGACAAACTATTTAACGTAACATACAAACGAATATACTTGAGCATTTGTTTATATCACTGGTCATTTTGCCATTGTGATATTGAGCAATGTGATTCTTCATCAGATTTTCCTCAAATTTATTCACATTCTGCAGTGATTGTGAATGCAGTCAGTTTTTGGTCTTATGCTGGTTTTGATTTTTGAAGATGTTTTCAACAACACGAGAAACCTGGTTATTCATGTGCCTGCAGGGACCCGTCTGAGTCAGCTTTTCGGTCATCTGTGTGTAGGTGTGTCTGGATTTTCTCTATGTGCTGTTTCAACAAAAAAAAATGCTCGGGAACATAAATGGCATACCACAGTATCCAGGGTTTCTGTCAAGCTGGCACATCCAGGTTTCTGAAACTAGGATCTGGTGTTTACATGCTCAGTGTACAACCAGGATGCTCATGCACAGATAAACACACTCAGTATCCCAGTTTCTTTTGGAGTGCTCCTGCTGACATTGATTTTCCGACAAAATAGCTCAGAAAACAAGGAAAGGTTGAACTGAGATGTAAATTATATATTAAGTAATGCAGTTTGGAAAATATGCTGATCCATTTTCTTTGATGCTGCTGAGCTTAAGAGGTGCTGTTAGGTGGATTACGTTCTGCTTTTGGACAGAGCTAGATTAGCTGTTTCCCCCGTTTCTATTTGCTGCTGGATAAAGCTTCATATTTATCGTACAAATCAGGTAGAGTGAACATATTTCCCTGAACTTTCATTATTTTTGTATCATAGTATGTCACACTCTGGTTTTTCATAGCTCATCCAATAACTGAGACGTTTTCATTGTGTTTCCATTTCTAGAGTGCTCCCAAGAAACGTCAGACCTCGAAGAGCTCTTTGCCCGACACGAAAAAGCCCGGTGCAAAACCAGACTCGTCGACTGCAGCAGCCACAGTCGCTGCGCCTGTTTTTGTTTCAGCCAATCCTGCTGCACCAGTTCAGGACTGCAGCAGCCCAGGACTTGTGACGGCGGGCGTGTCTGCTGGCTCCGCTCCATCAGACGGGGTTTGGAAGCTAACTCTCAACGAACAGCCGCCTCCCGGAGTCGAACTCGTCGTGTTTGTTCCTGTCTGTCCAACTCAAACCAATGGGCTTCCACTCCCGTCTGCAATCCCTCAGACTCTACCAGTCACAGCTATGCAAGCCCTGCCTCAAGCGTCCTCCCCACTCCTTCCAGGTAACCTCGCCGTGAGCGCTGCTCTCGGAGCCCCCCTGGATCTCGTAACTGGGATTAAACAGGAACCAGAAGCACCTCTGGACTTGTCTAAGAAGCGCAGCTCATCGGAGTCCGCGCCAACCAACATTCCTCTTCCTCCTGTAAAAGGTGAGCCGGAAGAGAGTGAAATTTCAGGGCAGATTAATGGTACTGAAAGACATGAATTTAAGAAACGCACAACAAAGACCGAGGAGAAGATGGCACCATCTGGACCAGTGATGGGTATAAAAAGTGAGCTTCTTGGTCTTGATTTGTGCTTATCCAGAACCAGACAACCCGCAGACAGCAAGCCGGATGAAGAAGTTAAGATGGAAGTTGGCATTTCAAACCCTCCCTGTGCTGATATGGAGACTTGAAACACATTGAGGGAGGAATAATACTCACATTCCCTACTCTGCAAAGAAGCACACTCCATTTTACTCCATCTATAGCCACTTACACCAAATATGGAGGTGATGTTATACAGTCAGAATTATATACTAATGAATGTCGTATACATTTCTGTCTAATTAGTACATCGACCAGCATATGGTTTTAGAATAAGGCAGGATTTTTCCTACAACTGCTTTTGTCACTAGTATGAATAGACTCTTGAACTGTCTACAGTTACTGTAATTTTTGTTTTGGTGTACGAGTTTTTTTTTTCATTCATCTGTAAAGAAAACATTCCAAGCTTTTGTTTGAGGCATTTTAAAAAAATAAATGCATTCTTGGTAAGGCTTTGTGGATTGGGCCCACGCCTATGCAATTATGTGCAGGGTTTCTCTCAGCATTTTAAAAAAAAAGTTGCATTTGACTTTATTTCTTTGTGGAGAAACAGAATCTTTTGGTTTCCTTCATGCGTAATAATTGAATGAAAACACAAGATTTCTTAGTCTTCAACTGGATACTTAGTTTTTTTTTCCTTTTTTGTTTTCGAAGCCTGACCTTTAGTACTGTTAAATGGATTCATTAGGATGCTACTGATCAATAATAAGACATTTTGTCACTTTGTGATTTGCATTTGCTGAATATGTACATTCTGCAGGAATATTTTGATGTTTTTCTAAAGGCAAATAAAAGATTTGTCCTTAATGCAAGATCCTTCAGCAACTTGTTGACCTCAGTTTCTTCTTCTTCTTTTCCTTTCGGCTTTTCCCTTCAGGGGTTGCCACAGCGAATCAATTGCCTCCATCTAACCCTGTCTGTCATACATTTGATTCGCATGTTTGATTTGGCCAAAGTTTTACATCGGATGCCCTTCCTGACACAACCGTCTGTATTTATCTGGGCTTGGAACCGGCACAATAGGACACTGGCTTGTGTCCCCTTGCGGCTACATTACTTGTTGACCTCAGTTTATTTAAATTAATAGCCTACAGTACTGACTCGTTTCTGTTTATGTACATGTAGGGCATATTAGGCTGATCACTTGCTTCTTGATGTTGATGTGTTTGAAACTGGAAAAATGAACAGTATGACAATCAGTGACTTAGGTGAAAGTCGCCTGGGGTTAAGCTTAGGCACTTTCATGAATACTATTGCAGACCACATACACCTCTAGATGGCATGACAATGAACCCATTGTTTAGGAAGATAAAATTTCCAAGATCTCAATCTGATCAAGCAAATGCGGGATGTACTTGAAGGGCAAGTCTGATCAATGGAGGCGTAAAGAATCTGCTGCTTGGTGCCTGATACTTTCAGTCCATATCTCTGCATTTAAGAACTACTTTAGTCTTTTTCTGTCAAGCAAAAATAGACATTTAATCAGCCAGGTTTTACTGAGATTTTCCAACGTCTGGCCACTGCACAGAAAATCCTTGAAGAAATCTCCTTTTGTCCAATAGCACAGGGATTTGGACACTGTTGCAGTTTAAGTAGAGGTGAAGTAGCCCTCCTTTCATTATTAGTGAAAAATATCAGGGAAAGAAAACAACTTCAAGGTTTAAAAACGGTCACAAGTTTGCTCCCATGTGGCAGAATTTTGGTAAAATGTAGCTTGTTTAGTCATTTATAATACTTTGATGCTTATGTACAGCACCTTGGTCAACTGTGGTTGTTTTAAAGGTGCTTTATAAATAAATTTGATTTGATTTGATTTCTCTGTGCACCACCAAAGTGAGCTGTTGGGACAGCAGAACTTTCCCAGATCTAAACAAACATATTTACTGATAGGTCCCAAATTATTCACACAAATACCATTTTTTTATTGCCCATTGTCATTTGATTGAAAATTTTTCTTCTGGCTGGAAATGACGTAAAATAGTTATCAAAGTTGGTTAAAAAAGATATTAGAGATTGAAGCTAATGATAACTTTAATGATTTTTGCTGATGTATTTTTTTTGTTTGCCTCTCAGCATCAGCATGAGATGTTGCTGCTAAAACCAGTTCAGGTTTTTGGTGATGATCAGCGTCAGTGATTTCAAATATGGCATTTTAGTTAAAAAAAAAAATCACATCAAATAATACTAATTTAAAAAATCGTCAGTATTACGTCAAAGAAAATGTCTTCCCATCCTTTGTCACCTATTTATGCTAATTCCAGCCATAGTGAACCTAGTTATCAAATAAAAATCCACTATAAATATTATAAAAATGTATAAATGTAATTATTTGACGAACAGGTGCAAATTACTTGATTTTAAATCATGATGCGATGCTTTTTAAAAAAGAACTCCAACTGAACTTGAAAGGTCGTCTGCAGTTGAAGTGAAAACAGCGGGTGAAAGGAGAACTACAATTCATGTCACATGACCAGAAACCCGGAAAAACAAAGTCAGGTGACCGGAAATTGTAACTGGGCTACATGGAACCGAGGTGTAGTGATGTAACAAACGTGTGCATTTATTTATTTATTTCATTTAACGTGTTTCTCTGATTGTTTTGTGATTAAAACTGAGATATTAAAGTCCTCGTTGTGCCGCTGAGTCGTCGGTAGTTTGAGCTCATGGACAAAGACAAGTGTAGCGACGTTGTGAGTAAACGAGCCTGGTGTTTTCTGATTTACCTGAACTGTAAGGTTGTGTGTGTTGATTCTGAGGAGAGTTTTGGTAACTAGCTCTTCAGTGTGTTGACCTACAGCCTCTCTGTGCCTCCCTCAGCCCGCTCAGTGCTCCTGGATGGATATGCACCAGTTCATCGGTGACCTTATCACATCTGGAAACTCCTCCAAGAACCAGCCAGATGTGCTGAACGCAACTGCGTGGGGTGTGGCGGCTGCAGCTGCTGGTTCTCTGGGCTTCAAAGCTGCTCCTCTGGAACCTCTTCAGCCACTTCGACCGGCCCAGGACAAGACAGAACCCAGGAGACAGATCCAGCCTGGGCCTTCACAGAGGAAAGGAGAGTCCAGAGACCGGAGAGAAGGTGAGAGATCAGCAGATGCTCAGAAATGTTTAGATTTTACCTGATAAATGCACCTTTTTCAGGTTAGTTTAGAGCAACTTGCAGTGTCCACATAGGTGACTTGAGGGAAAAGTTAAAAATATATATTTTTATTGATGTTCAGGAATTACATGACTTCAATAAGTGTAATAGGTAACACAAATAAAAAATGTTTTTAAGATGAGACTCAGCTTTATTAATCCCAAAGTATTGCTCAGAAAGACAAAATAACAAGAAACGCAGCACCTAGTAGAAAATCAATAAGATATAAGTATGGTACTTGACTGAAAATATAATCAACCAATACAAGACGAGAATACTAAGCTAATTAGTAATGCTGGCTGTGACACTGAGGTAAGAAGCAATATTACTTTTCCTTTATTTGTGGGTTGTTTCTTCTCAGATCATCAATTTTTCAATCACCTTCTGCTTGAGAGTTGTTGTTTTTTTTACATAAACTATAGATATTTATAATGGAATATGTGAAATTTTAGATCAGTCAACAAACTGTCCAAGTTAAATTGCTTTTCAACCAATTTTCTGCACATTTGAGGCTGTTTGGATAAAAGAGGATAAAAGCCTGTTTTTCTCATCATGTCGCTGATTTCGAATCTGCGATATCGGACAATTAGAATTTTTTTCTGTTTTGATTTCTTATTTCTGTGACATGCAGCTACATGTTGTTCAGAAAATATGACTAGTTGACTAATTGTTTTGCTAGTATGTGCTCAAAGATGGGACTTTGCATGAAAACTTCAGTCCCCCCCCCCATCATTCATAATCTGATTTGATTTACTCTTTGATTGGCATGATGATTTTTTTTAAATTAAATTATTTGTTTTTATTTTCAATACTTCCTGTGATATTGTCATTCAAACGGCCTTAAATTTCAGTGCGTGCGTTATTTACATCTCGGAAAGTTAAACATCCACATTTTATGCTATAAAGATTTCAGGCAAATCGGAGATAATCGAGCAGAAATTGCTCTAAAAATGAGATGATTTGAGATTGAATGACACTCTAGTGTATACTTGGTTGTTTCCTAATGTTCATTCTGTTGTGTAACGACATTACACATGTTGAAAATATTGGATAGAATTTAGAAAAATGTCACCGCTGCTTTTAGATTTTTCTTCAGTATAAGATGTAAGACTCTGTTCTCTATGCAGAGTAAAGCCATCCCACTGTCTTCCACATTAATATCGCAGAGAATGCAGGTGAGACAGATCAGTGGTTCTCTGTGTGGCTTGGAAATAGTCTTGTTGTAGTGATTTACACAAATTTCTATCAATATTTATAGGTGTACCTTGGAAACACTTGTTTTCATAAATTTAGTTTAACAGCAGTTTGGGTCACTGATCCTTTAAAAAGTCCAGGAGAGTAGATGTAGATGCTGCTGAGGGGAGAAAGTTCACTCAAAGTCCTAGAACAAATACTCCTAGGAAATAATATTAACCAGAGCAATTCTGCGCCTGGATGTGATGACAGAACTCTTCAATTTACTTCACTGAAACTATATAAAATATAATCTTCTGGGTTTTTTCTTTTAAAGTAGGTGCATTTATCCTCTGCTTTCTTCTTTCATAAAGCTTTATTATCATAGCAGTTCTGTATTTATGTATGAGCACAGTAATATAAAAGCAATCCTCTGCTACTTTTAGAGTCTTTGTGCTGAGCTGTTCTGAAGGGGAAAAATTTTTTTAGATCCAGGAATATAGCCGAGAGGTTCAGGTTTTAACAATGCAACTGGCTTATCTACAAACTTGTAAATAACCTACAACAAAAAATGGTTTCTTATATAGAAATAAATAATATTTTCCACTGCTTTGTAGAAACTCCTCCATAATAATTATAATAATAATCAGCTGACTGTGTGGTCAAAAGGAAATGTGGTTTAAGCCGAGTGTTATCTGGTCTAGCTACACCAGCTTGCAATGAAACACTAAAATGTTGTTTCATGATTAGAAAAGGTCATTTTCTAAATGGAAAACAGGTGTATCCACTATGATGTCAATGCTGCTGATATCCAGCTGTAAAACACAAGAGAAAAACTTAGTAAAGAGATTGGACTTTTATGAAAAGTAAAATAAAATCCCAAAAGTTTTGATCAACTATCAGAAATTTTTAGGGTTTTAACACAAGATTAGAGTCACTGATGAATATATTTAGGCCTATTTTTTTTTTTAAAAATCTTTATTTTGTAAAAAAAACAAAAAAAATTAAGATCCATAGTTATTCATGGCACATTCAGGGCTAAAGCCTCGGACTTCCAGGCCAATAAATGGATTATTTGCACCATTTTTGTGCAAAAATATTTTACTGTTGCCATCTTTTTATTCAGGTCGAGATGTGCATCATGCCTGCACCTGCCCCGGCTGCCCTTACTTCGGCTCCCCTCCTCCTTTTGAGACTTTAACACCCAGACAATCTTTGTCTACGCCGGCGCACTCTGAGGCAGTCTGCCACCCTAAAGATCTCAGCAGCACTGCTCCGGTGAGCCTCGGTATGTGTTTACCCGACACCACCGTACCAAGCAGCAGCAGCGCCGCGTCCCAGCTGGAAACCAGGCCGCCCAATCGACCACAGAGCGATGACGCAGACAGAAGGACTCAGAGCCGAGATCAGAACTCTGACGCTCCCGCCTCCAGAGCGTCTTCAGGCTCCGTGTCCCACTTCTCCATGTTTCCTTGCTTGTGCTGCCACCGCGGCCTGCAGACCTGCAGCCAGCTGCTGAGCCACCAGGAAGGATCCGACTCCCCGTTTTCTCACACCCACGCCCATCATCATTTCCACCACCACCACTGCCCGCTAACGTCGTGTTTGCCGTGTCCTCAGCTCGCCCACTCCTCACAGCTCTCTGCTCCTTTTCCCTGCTTGTCCTGCCAGTGCTCCTTTCCCACCTGCAGCCAGGTCTGCCACCACCAGCACAGACAAACCCAGCAGCCCGAGGAGAGAGGCAGGACGGTCGCCACGCTGCAGTCGCTGCATCCCTGCATGCACTGCTCCGCCTCTTTTTCCAGACCGTCTCAGCTGCTGCAGCACCAGCGCTCCGAGCACGCACACAAGCCCTCCGGCTTCCTCTGCACCGAGTGCGGCAGGGCTTTTAACTCTCACAGCAACCTCCGCATACACCTCAACGTGCACACCGGCGCCCGGCCCTACACCTGCTCCGACTGTGGGAAGAGCTTCAGCCAGTCAGGAGCTCTGAAGATCCACCGGCGGATTCACACGGGCGAAAGGCCGTACTCCTGTGGCTTCTGCGGTAGAGGGTTTCCCCATCTGGCCGGAGTCCGGGCCCACCAGAGGACCCACACAGGAGAGAAACCCTATCGCTGTAACCAGTGTGGGAAGTGTTTCACCCAGTCAGGCGCTCTAAAGATCCACACCAGAATCCACACAGGAGAGAGGCCCTTTGTCTGCAGCATCTGTGGGAAAGGCTTTTCCAACCGCTCCGGGATTCGCTTCCACTACCGCACAGTTCACGGGCTAGCTCCTGAACACGGCGGGGAGGGAGCAGCTGGAGGTGTGTATCGAGGACCCGCAGGTCGGGGTTGTCCGCCTGGGCGCCCCAGGACTTTACCTCCCACCACAATCGGGTTAAACTCTCCCAACAGTCCTGACGACGACTCAAACGCAGCTCCACACTCTGAAGATTCTTCAGAGTTGATTGCCACTCATCCCGGCTCTACCTTGTTTGAGCGGAAATCTCAGTCTGAGGGAGCAGCCGGGAACAGAGACGGGCTGCTGTACGCTTGTGAAGACTGTGGGCTGCGTTTTAAAGACGCCCCGTCCAGGAACAGACACCAGACTCTGGTTCACTACTCCCACGAGGGGAGAGAAGAGGAGGAGGAAGAGGAGGAGGAGCAGAGGAGCAGAGGAAAGAGTTCAGCACAAATGAGAGAGTCCGGGATCACAGTGAATGAAGGTGAATAATGTCACTGGTAGAGCTGAACATCCAGACTGCAGCCAATACATGTAGATTATACCATATATGTGGAATATATTCATTAGCTAAGCACTAGTCATCACCAAACTTCTTTTTGAGCTACAATATAGCCTCAAATGAGGTTTCTCAACACCTATATAGGTTTCAAAGATAGAATTTGCACAGTTGTCAAACAGAAACACAAACCTGCCTGTTGTGACAACACGATTGACCAGTGTGACGGGTTTTTTGATCTGTGGTTTCCTGTTTGTGCAATTTGTTACTGCTACGCGTACAAGCTTTGTCTGACAATGACCTCAAACCACTTGTTCCAATTACACGCCAAACCAACTGGTATTTCTGTTAATATATCTGTTTTATTGTGCCTTATTCAGCAGTGGAAGAGGCATTCCTCTTGTTGCATTGTGACACCACAGAGGATTTTCATGAATTTTTAGAGGCTTTTTAAAGTAACATTTTCTTATAGAATCAAGGACTTACCCTTATTATACAAAATGCCTTGTAGTAAAAAAAACACAGTTTTCTAACTTAAATACAAATCTGCTGTTTTTTCAGTGTGTGAACAGCAATGCTATGTAAGCTTATTTAGTAATTTAATCAATTTTAAATCTATATTTCCCATACAGAAATCAAATTATCCAGTGGGATTTGCATAGTGTAGAATCCTATGTAAAGCTGGTTATCCTCACTCAAGTTTCTGAGTGTTTCTCACCTGGAGGGAAAGTTGCTGTACAGTGTCAAAGGCCTAACAAGTACTGGAACCTGTCAAAATGAAACTCTTTCTCTGGGGTTTGTATATTATGTTTCTTGTTCAAGGACACTTGTTGAATCACGGCGTTGTACATCCATGAGGACAGTCCATCTTAATCACAACGACACCTTGCCTGTTGTGCCTCTTAAATATACTGCAGTCCTTTTCCTCTATTTCTTTTTTCCTCAACATGTTTGTATTTTTACTATGTGTGTTATAAATTTGGTGATTATTACCTGAACATTTAGAACCAGCAGTCAATTCATTACACAATCCTTAACTGTTAGAAGTCTGAAGCTCATGAGAGCCACCTAGTGGTTAAATGTAATCATAACAGCACTCTTTGTTACAGTGTACCTTTTATAGTGCTTCTTAGTTTTTTGTTGTTTTCTTTACAAAAGTGTTCAAATCATACATTGTGAATACAATGTTTTGTGAGGACAAGTAACATACTCCATCCACTTCCTTGCATTAACCTGTTAAATAGACTGAAGCATACATTTCTGTATGTGTTTTCAGAAAGTGCAGCTCGTGATTAAACATTTCATGAATAAACAGTATCTGTGAGACACCACAGAACCTGTTTTCTTTGTGCATCACCAGAAAATAAATCTGTACTGTGACATACTTCCTGGAAGGAAATATTTGTGTCCATATGGCTCTCTGAGCAGGGCACCCTCACGTGGGTCCAAAGTGACTCCTTAACTTTGTGTGCATCACTTGCTGGAAACATTAATGTACTCTGCACAGCACTGTCCGGATTAGTGTCCACTTGAGAGCACTCCAAATGCTTCCTCTGGTTCTGTCACACAGCCTTTTTTTCCTACAAGTCTGAGCTCGCTGTGTTCACAAAGGCTCTTCATATGTGTGCTTCTGTAGTAAAGAGTCAGATGACTTTGGCTCTGCATAGATTGCACTGACTGGTCGCGGGCCACTGGCATGAAGAGCAGGAGTGCAGTAGCCATTGAACAGCATCCTGTGTGAAGGGCAGTCATACTGACTGTGGCTTGGTGTCGTTCTGGCACCAGTTGAAGGTCCATGTGTGTTAGTGTGAGAGATCCCTGACAGAGTTGTGAGGCTGGACTCTGAAGGCTGATCACCAAACGGGGTGGCGTACTCGGGCTCTGGAGGAAGTGGCTCTGCATACTCTGGAAGGTTTCCAGGAGTGTCGTAATGGCTGCAGGTGAAGGGGGTGGTGTAGCCCTCATCTGACGAAGGTCTAAATGTTGACCCAACCTTCTGTCCAATAGCTGAAAGAGCAGGTTCGGCATAATCTGGAAAGTAGAAAAAAGGGAAACATTAATCGACGCCAATATCAGATTGTAATTCTTTTCATTTGACATGCAGCAAACACTGGAACACTGTAGGGGCCTAAAGTCTACACTAAAACCTGTTCAAATACAAGGCATTCCTGCAAAAGAGAGCTTAGTTTTAACGAGTTCCTTTAGTAAATCCACGTTTTGTCATCCCAAGTCTGTGAAGGTCTGCATGAGCCCTCTGTGAAAATTTGTGATCACCTAAACAAGTGCAGAGATTCTAGATTTGCCAGGAAACAAATGGGGCTTCAATCAATTTTCTGTTTTGAGGTGAAGTCGAACAAAAGATTCTCATCAGCCACACTGTTATAATTCTTTCAAAAAGCTGCAACGGAGGTAGTCGCTGTTGGACTGTGGAGGTGTGTTACGATCACTGGTGATAGTGTACCATCTCGCTTCTGTAGTGGACCTTTGAAGTCACTGTGTGAGGAGATGCCTGTGTAGACCCAGCTGTGGCTGGTTTGGAGCTGAAGACCTGAAATCCAGCCTCTGTTCTCCCCACCTCCAATCATGTCTGACTGGGCTTCCACCCTGTTCCCTCCACCTTCATCTAACCAAATGCAACCATTATCACACCGGAGAGTATAAATCCTCAACCAAGCGCTCAGTCAGGGTGGTGGGGATTTAAGGTGAGCAGTTTGAGCTGTTTTATTTGTGTATATAAATTGTAACTTTGGCTAGCTGCTGTCAGCTTAGTGAAGAAGTTACTGGTCTGTGTGAATTGCGGTTTTGAGAGGCAGCTGTCAACCCAGAGGAGCGGTTACTTGTGTATGTGTAACTTGTAGCTTCTGTTGGCAGCTGCTAACTTAGTGTGGAAGTGAAGACTGTAGCTTCAGCTAGCAGCTGTTTAACCTGGTGTAGGAGTTACTCGTGTTTTTTGAGGCACTTGTTTTAGCTTCTTATCTCAGTTGTGGGTGTTGCTATTGTCTGAGTTTGGCTAAGGAGTTGTTTTGTTTCTGCTTAGCTAGCTCTTGTAACTCCGTTAACCTGTTTTCTACAGCATCATCCACCAGCCCTGTTTTTTTTGTCATCTTGCTTAGTTAATTTCACCACTAAGCAATAAATTGCTTTTACTCTCACCAATAACACCTATTTTTATTTATTTTTTGTTACACCTGGCTGACCCTTGAGGCTGGGTCCTAACAAGGTGTTTTGATTTCAACATGCTTTCCATTGACTGTGCCACTAATTCCTCCAGTCAGCCCACTGTGCACCAGACACCTATGGCATAATCGCACTGATGCAGTCCTTCAGGCCAGTCTAGAACTACCTGTAAAACGTGCAAAGTCCCAGTTAACCTCTCAGACACATCCACAGGAACCTGTGTTCAATATGAGGAGCAATGTGATTGTAGCAGACTGTCTCGTACCTATTGTAGTATGAAGAGAACCACGTGTGTGTCTGCCGTCCACTTTCAGAGCCTCCATCGGTCATGCAGAAATCATGAATTGACCTTTCAAAGTCCTAACCGGTCAGTTAATGCCTAACGAGTGAATCGAGTTCGGAGACAAATGGTTGAACTTCACTTTGTTTTTTAAGTTCAAGAAGTAAAAAGAAACATGAAGAGTCTGGGGTTGCAGATAATTCTTTTCACTTTCCAAATACAAAACATATATTTTGCCCGGAGGTGCTCAAACCTTCTCATCAATCTAGAACTCAGGTTGAGCTTGTATTTATTTTGCCGCAGTATATTTGAGAACAGGCATGTCTGTAGTTTATTGTGTTTCCGTTCTATATCTGTAAGACTCATACAGATTGAGCTCATATGCAGAGGAAAAATCTGACGTTTTCAGAACTTCAAAACATACTGGAGGATCCCTGTTAATATTCTACTAAAGGTAATGACTAAATGTGTATGAAACTGGCAGTTGTCCCACACAGCAGCATCTTTCAATAACGGGAAACACTCTCAACTGCTTATTTGCATCTTACACAGCAGTTTCTGGGAAATGCTTTGTTTCTGCTAAATAGCAGTCTCATACCAGGCCAATGTAGAGCCCCTGCGTGAGCTGCCTGGCCACCAACAATGTCTCCTCTAATCACAGGGACGGGGGCTGACAGTGCAGCGCTTAGATCCAACCAGACTCTACTTCTTGCCCCCAGAAGAGGCTGTGGTGTGGGAGGCCTTGCTCAAGAGCCCACGGGGAACCTCAGAGCCAGAGCTATTTTAATTAGACGGGCTGTAGTGAGGGCTTTGATTGTCTTAGCATTGACCCTCTGTCCTGTTCATCACTGGACCTCTTAGTGAAGGGCCCCCTTGCTGGGGGAGGCAGAGATGGGACTGGTAGAGGGGGGGGGAGCAGGCTGAGCGCCCTTTATCGAGCTCCAATTAAAGGGTCTCTTTCAGTGAGGCTCCGTGGACCAAAGAAAGGAATGTTTATACTGCGACTGGGTGATGGGCTGAGCCAGGGGGAAGAATGGACGGCCTGCCGGGAGAGCTGTTTGCCTGTCAGGCCTGGCAGGAGCTGCTCAAACTGACCACTGAAGCCAGAGACTGCTAGAGCGGGAAACATGGAGGAGGGAAACACTCGAGATGACCAGGAAGCTCTAAATTATGGTACTTGCAGAAAAAATAAGAAGCTGCAACAGTGTCCTGATTAAAACATGGAAACAAATCCTCAAATATCTATAATTCTTACCGTTAAGAGGAGGGTTGGGTAGAGCATCGTGGATATTTCGCTCCAAAGGGTAGGAGATGAGCTCAGATTGTGGACAGGGGAGACTCTTTGCCTTGAAACCTTGAGAACCTACATGACAGAAAAACATACAGTCAGTCTTTTTTAACAAGATTTGAAAAGTGCAGGGAAATTTAAAGGCTGCTTGACTTACTTGTGGGTAAGGAGTACTTCATTTGTGAATCTTTTTTCCTATATGGAGAAAACGGTTAAGATAAAGGTTTTAGTCCCAAAGAAAAATCTTGTACCAGATATTGCTCAGAAAAACCAAAATGATTTAAGAAATAGAGCGACTATTAAGGTATTTTACATGCTATACATGGGTGCTGTAAAGCATGCAATTGGTAAATTTATTGAAAGGAAAAACAGTAGGCGGCTATTTTAATAATGCAATTATCTATTTTCACATAAACAAAAAACACCTTAAACAAAAGGAACTGCTTTTTTTCTTTCTTTTGTATCATGTAATTGGAAAATGTTTGCGTTTTAAACTTCTGTTAGAGCAAAACAATATATAGTTGAAGAAAACTAAATATATTTGATCCGTCATCTAACCCTGTCTGCTGATCTGTACCAATCCGGACCTCCCCAAGATGTGAAAACGAACCACGAACAAACAAACAAAAAGTCTTAGTACCATTTTTAGGTTTTATCGATGTTCCTGCTTTTAAGTTGTTGTTTTTTTTCTTCAATCCGTTGCTGTGGTTACAGAGATGTGAAGACGGTTGGAAAATGGCCAACTCGTTCTACTCTTTCAAACACTCTTCGTGTTTAAGAAACGGCTTCAGATAAAAGCTGCGAAACTTTTTTCTGTTCGGCTCGCTGGCTTCACTTCTTCCATTCTTTGGGCACATAAACGTAGCGGTGGAACGTGGGGATTATGAAACGAAGTTTAATTTCGGTCGGCGCTGAGCAGAAGGACCAGGCCAAACTTCAGCTTCCCTTCTTTGAAATCAGCTCTAACCTTTGACTTGCAGCCTGAGAACTGTGCTGAGATGAGCATTTATCCTAATTTTTTTGACAATTCAGACAAAACTGTTGATTCTTCATAATAAATAACCAGTAGGTGTCTCAGAAAAAATAATAACAGTTAGTTGTGACCTTGCGTGTGCACCAAAATGACTTGGCATGAATAAAATAATAGCGTTTTATGTGCGACGCCATTGTAAATCTATTTCAGTTAAAGTTCAGCAGTGTTAATATACAGTACCTTCGCTTCCACCAGACTCCAGCCAGCAAACAACTCCCGCACATTAGCAGCCCCAGGACCACTCCTATGGCCACGATCATTGGCTGACTGGAGCCTGCAAGAGTGCAAGTGTCTGTCTAAGTAACTAGTCGAACACGTGTGAGGAAGGAATGCGGTTAATTGCAATGTACACAACGCTGAATGCGAGATTAAAGGACGTATGGCACTGGTTTTCCTGATGAGACAAGCATCCTTCCTCAAATAGCCTGGTGGAAATTTTCACACAGAGAAATTCTATAGCGATGCAAGTACATACTTAGTGTTGTTTCCATTATCACCGGGCCTTCTGTGGGGGTGGGAGGGGAGCTCGGGCGCGGTGTATCCACGCCAACTTTGATGGATGGAGATTCTGTCGAAAAATGTCACTTTAGAAACCCTCAGCTGCTCATCAAATCGTGTCACCAGATGAGGTTTATTCTGGAAATACTGGAAATCTAAACAGCTAATGTGTACCTGCGGGTGGGCGTGACCTCGGTGTGAACTTTGCAGTGGGGCAGCCCACAACTTGTAACTGAGCTGAGGCTCTTCCATGCCAGCTCAGAGGCTGTAGCCGAACAAATCGGGCCACCGCAGGAGGAAACAAGCTGTTGAGCACCCTGAGGTGGCCATCGGTGTAGGCCTGAAACACCTAGGAGCCATAAAGACCAAGTTACTTACACACAGAGAGCACCGAGGCCTTTATAAAATCATAACTACAACTCTAATGATTCCCCGAGTTACTGTATGAGCTCAGGCAGCTGGTGCTTCAATAACCATCGACTGAATGATAATGTACACTGCAACACTTGCCTTTTTTTCTTTGCTCAGAGCACCTTTGTAAAGCTTCCAGTTCTTTCTGTCCTTGCTGAAAAACAGAATGTAGGATTCTATGTAGTACTGATTTGATCCTGTTGTTATTATTCCTGTAAAAAAAAAAAGACAGAAAAGTGATATTTTTAGATCAAAATGTTTTCAAATGATACAGCAACACACCGCAGGCATGAAAATGATGTGCTCTGTTGGAATTGTGGTAAAAAATCCATCGTTTCGTGTTTACAGTAAGAAAGAATAGAAAACAAAGTTAAATCTATGCTTAAACATTCTAAACCACAAAACTTGATTTAAAAGTCGTGTCTTTTTAGTAAGAAATGCTGGACTTTCAACTTTCTGACAGTCCTTGAACTACCTATGTTTGACACACAGTTTGGTTGTGAAAATTAATCAAACATGAGCTCAAAATTGTGATATTTTAACCTAATGACTTTATTCTGTGTCCCACTTTAACAGCTGGCACTAGATTGTGCTGAAAACAAAAAATTCTACAGTCCTTAGAGCAACAACTGGCTCAGCTGTGACCAACAGTCATGTGACAAAAAAAAATTGATAACACAGAAAACAGGAGACAATTATGGAAACAAATTGGAGATAGAAATATGGAGTGCAAAATGGACATTCTTAGTAAAGTATGTAATAATGCAGCATGGCTCAAAAACAGCAAGTTGTTGGAAGATCCCTTCAGCAGCGTGAAATATTGTTCTAGTGTTGATGCACAGAGAATATGAGAATAATGGCATATCAATGGCAAAGAAAAGGGACTTTTATTTTTCCTATTTAGTGATACATGGCATTATAACTGTGTGATATTGCACAGTAGATATTTTTGAGTTGTCTCTACTAACCGATGCGGGTTCAAAGGGTTAAACGGGTTCATTAAAGTATATTCAAATGTTGTACATAAAGATATTTTACATGCAAATACTACATTCATATTTGCATTTTTACCTGTGACAGTGCTTCTATCGCTCAGCTCCATCTCCACCCATGGATTTGGATCGCTGCTGCCTGCTGCCCAGAGTAGGAACTCATGGCTGGTGTCCATGTTGCTGGAGGACCAGAACATTCTGTGCTCTTCGCTGTTTTTATCCCAGAAAGATGAGGCATTTAAACCAGAAACAGCCAGGATGTTGTTACATTCTGTTCAGGGTTAGAGAGAAAGGATCCGCTCATGAAGAGATCCATTATGCAACCCAGAGTGTTTAATAAACAGCTGATTACAAATCATGTATATTTCCCGGCCAACTATTGTTTGTATACTCATGGATTTTTTTTTTGTCCCCTGCTGAAAGGCAGACATACTTAAATCTGTCTTGAAGGTTTCTAAAATTGAAAACACTGCAGCAGGAATGTAAATAATGTGCTACTTGAAGCAATTTGGCTAAAACCTGCAATAACACTGTGCATGGCCGCTGAAAAGGTTGTAACATGTAGTTGTAAATGTCATGTCGGGCTCATACCTTGGCTGAAAAGCAGCTTCTTTTCCGATAACGATCCCCTGTCAAAAGAGGATCATTGAAAGGTCAGTGCTCGTACACATTCGAAATAAATCATTGTGGAGCCGACTGGTGACTGTCAGACATTACTGTAATCTATCACACACATTTTTGAGAGGATTCCATTGGCAAAGGTGGATTCATAGAGCGTAAGGCTTCTCCCACGATTCACAGTGACGCGACCTCCCAAACTATCAGATGTAGCTCCGGCGTGGACTGCAGACTTGCACAGGACTGAGGTCTGTGGCAGACGGGGGATATGGAGCATTTTCAGACATGAATTTGATCAAACAATTCTAATAGAACTCGCCTAAAATCAAACTTGGGGCACTTACATCTCTGTAACCCTGCTCAGAGCTCCCCCACACGTCCCCAGTGACATTCTTACACCCAGCAGGGCAGTACACGCTGAGAAACAGCAGAATAACATGTGAGAAACACTTGCAGTTCTCCCCCAGTTCTATTATGGGATGGTGTAGAGGTAAACTGCTCACCTCAAATGCTGCGAGCTAAAATGAGATCCTCGTTGTAAACAAGAAATGAGATCTGGGGAAAAAAAGACAGATGTTGGACTTAGCACTCGAAAGAATGAATCTGCACTTGTGTAAATGTGGACTCTTAACAGCATGGAGTGGGACCCTGTGTCTCAGGCTTGCATAACGGCCCCCAAACAAACACCGATTCTGTGTGAGACAGTCTAGCATGCTGTAAGGGTGCTATATTAGGGGATGAGCGGTCATCGCTGTTGATGTGACTAAGCCCTTTGTTACTGCCCCTCTGTCACAGTTCACGAGTACAGCGAGTGGCCCTCGTGTGATTACAGCTAACAGACAGTGGTTTGTATGTCTGAACACAGGCTTAGCTCCGGTCCAGACACTGCCGGATTTCATAAACAGCTCAGTAGAAAACAGGAAACTATGATACATACTGTACAGCCCAGATTACCTCATGCGCAGAAAAGGAGACGATCTCTAAGTATAGAGTAGTATTCAGAGTAAACAAGTCTGCATGGCTGTTAAAATCATACATGAGGGGAACCTTAAACTTCCCGTGATTGAATCTAAACTATCAGGAAACTTGACATTTCGAGTGTAAGCCATAAATGAATGTATGCACACATGTTCGATTACATATTTGCTGTTGTATTGGCAGAAAAAAAACGACTTAGGAACAGCTAAACCAGAAACAGCAGAGAGACCTTATAGTCATAAACATCCAATATGGTGGTGGGCTTGAAGTGGTTAACAGGCTGATGAGGAGGGGTGTGTGTGTGTGTGTGTGTGTGTGTGTGTGTGTGTGTGTGTGTGTGTGTGTGTGTGTGTGTGTGTGTGTGTGTGTGTGTGTGTGTGTGTGTGTGTGTGTGTGTGTGTGTGTGTGTGTGAAATCAAGCCACCCCAATTGACAGACTGAAGCCTGAGGCCTCCCTCCATTCAGCCCCCGAGAAGAAGTCTCACTCCTGTTTTCTGAGCAAACATGCCAGAGCAAAGATGGCGATGGAGGATGAATGCCAATAAGCAGTGACTCACACGCTCGCGCACACATCAACACACAAGCGCACGTAAGCGGGGATAAATATTCACAGAGAGGCCGGCGTTAAAATGACACCAGTGTAAACTTGTAAAAGAGCAAACACAACTACAACCCTGGCATTTGTAAAGCTAAGGTATGTGCTTTTCATGCCCAGTAACAGTAGTAAACACGATAGTAATAGCTAATGCGACCTCAGATGTTGGTAATAAACTGAATCTAGCTGCCCGACCCAGTTGCAAACCAGCACGATTTAAATCAGAGCAGCGTACCTGGATTCTGGTCTGTGGTGTATGAAAGTAGAAACCCTCGTCCAGAACGATGTGGGCCCGACTTAAATATTACTGTCGCTTCATTACTTTTAAGCATCACGTTCTTCTGTGCCGCATCAAGCTTCCCGCAAACCGTACCTGTGAACATGAACACATCTGTCATCACACACTGAGCGCTGCTTTTGTGATTCAGGAATGCATTTATTGCCAGTCCTTAATCACGTACATGAATGATATAAGTCAGTCTCACACTGCTTATGCTTGACTGTATAGCAATGCGTCACATGGAAAATCTACATGTAAGGACAGCTACACTGAATAGAACAGAGAACACGATCAAATTATGAGCCAGGCTCTGTGGAATCCGATAATAAACGCAACAGGCAGCCTAGCAGAATATTTTTACCTCCTGAATCTCGTTGGGTTTGGTGTGTTGTCAAATTTTCATGCCCTCAAGACACGACTTGATGCAGCTCGTTGCAAAATGTACACTTGTCTGTCTGTCTGTCTGTCTGTTGCGCAGCTGGCTTTGCCTCTTCTGTCAGCGTGTCATTCGAATGGCATGCCCGGTGTGTATTCAATAATCGTGCTTTTGAAGAACGTCAGTAACAGTGTGAAACGTAAAAAGTAATCAGCCATCACTCTGAAAAGCATTTGAAGTGAACTAACCCAGGCTGTGCTCTCCGTTTTTGTCTGTGATCACCATAGAGCCATTGCTGCAGCCTGGACTGGTCTCGATGTCGAAATCTCCAAACAGCAGTCGGAGCGTCCGACCCTCCGGCACTCGAAGCCTCCACTTGCACCAGGTGTTGCTGGGGTAGGTGCCTGGGTAGTTCTGAGAGGATAAAGTGCCCGACTCGGTTCCCAGCAACGTGTGTCCACAGCCATTACCTGACATGAAACAAGTACAGTGAGAAGGACAGGCAGGTGGTGAAGTCAACATTAAATGCTAGGACAGATTTAGAGAAGATTCAGGTTGCTTAAGAAATTCCTTCAAAAAACACCAGAGCTGCAACTCATGATTATTTTATTACAATTAATCTTGTAGGCTATTTTCTTAACTAATAAATGATGTGAAGTTGGAACATTCCCATTGACTGTTTTGTCTAACCAGCAATTCAAATAGCTGACTAAAGAATCATTCACATTTGGCAAGCTTGAATCTGAGCATTTATGCCTTGTTATCATCTGTTTATTTGCTAACTGATTAAAAGTTTCCAAAGACAGTTTAGCGATTACAGATACAAATCACAAAGCCTGAAAACAGGAACATAAGAGGCCTGGCTATTAAAGATATCAGACAAATGATGCAATTCAATTTTATTCAGTTCAAGCAGATTGAAATCCTGAAGGACTGTTTATTCTTGCCCACTGATCAGTGCTTACTATGTGGTTCAGGCATGCATGCTTTTGTTTAACTGACGTAACCTCAGCCTCACTATTTAATCGCCACACCTCATACCTTTTTGCATTACGTCTGATCCAGGGTTTACACTGTGCAAACAGTTTTAGAATTTTATGCCATCCTCCTCATGTGGTAATGCTCCCTCACGTGTTTTTAATCAGTGGCACAACTTAAAAAATATCGTAAATCAAATCACAATATATGCCAGGAAAAAAATTACGCAGTTACACAATTTCCTGAAATTCCTCAGCTTCATCATGCAGGTGCTGGCTAACAAGGTTATTCCTTATGGAGCTGGTAGATATCAAAATGTGTTACAACTTATCAGCTTCACTTCGGAAACAGCTTTGAGAAGAGTGGAATTAACAGCTCGCTTTTAGGAAAACCAAAACCACTCAACCGCAGACAGTTTTATCATCAATTCTCTTCATTAAATACACAGAATATTAAAGGCTTTGTTGATACACTATTTCAAGACAGATGAGTCACAAGTCTAATCCAAACATGCACAGCAGACCGGGGCATGTTTATACTCTAATGATCATAACCGTGAGATGACACAACTTCCAGTGAGAGCATCTCCAAAAACTACAACCCGCGGCCTCAGATATGTTGCAAAAGACACTCAATCAATAAATATAAAGTCTGTGATTTCAACTGTAAAACCCGGGATGTTTTTCTTAAGGTGAAGCGAAAAAATGGATCAAAACGTTGTGGTTTTTTTAAGTTCTGAATTTTTAAAAAAAAAGTGTTTTTTGAATGTTGATTCACTACATCCTCTGACCTGCAGCCGCTGTGACTAACACTTGAAGGGAAAACACAAATATTTAAATGGTCGAACATCCCCGTGGGTCACAGAAAATAAATGAGTCAATTCCCACAGCGGTTACACAGAGATTAGTGGTGTGGGGGCGGCAGCTTCTACCCCAAAAATGTCAAGTGAAGTGGTGATGTGTTCCCAGAATGGTCAAAACTTGAAGGAAGCACAAGGGTCAGTCTGATTGCTAAACATCAGTCCCTGTCCTTGTCTTCCATATAAGGATTCTGGATACGTGTTGAGGGAAAACCACAGGATAACCCTCCACTCACCCTGTGTCACACATCCTGCATCACACCAGCCATTCCTTTACTTCCTAACAGCCCTTCAGCTCCTAATACCGTAAAACGTTGACTGTTATTGCCCCTCCTCAGGTCCCCAAAGGATTCCCTGGAAATGCCACAGCAACATACTGTAACCGTGGGCAACAGAGCATGGATCTGTCACCTTCCGGTGGGAGGCCACAGAGGCAGCAAAGCCGGGGAAGTTCTGGGTGGCCGGTAATTGTCCCCCTGCTCACTGAACTCTTTCACCTACAGTCTGTCTCCGGGCCGGTAAGCTTTGAGTCTCAGACTGAAACGGATATATGCTCAGCTTGTTATGACCAGTTCAGAAAATTTAGAAGGTGAAAACAGGGATTGAAACCGGGTTGCAGGGTAGCAGACAGTCGATCAGAAGCACACCAGCAACACTGTTTTTCCACTTGAGGCTTTGCTGCAGGTCCTTACAGGTCCACACGAGCAGACAGGATGTTCACCGGTACTAACTGTCACTACATTGCTTTATGCCGTCTTGTGTGTCAATCACAGCATTAAAGCACACAGGCTGAAACATTTCCCCTCTTAAACTTTGGCCCCACCAAAGCTTGGATTTGAAGTTTCCCAAGCAAAAAAAGTGATTCAGATTAAATAATTTACTCTGGACTTAATCATCTTCCGATGTGAGGAAACCAAAGCCCCAGAGACAGACAAAAACAACAAAAGAAGATTTGTGGTACGGCTGACTGTTAGCGTCATAGTCTGCAGGGAAGTAACGTGTTATTCTGTTTGTCTGTGTGTACATATGGTCAGCGTGATTCATACTGGGCTTTTGAAAAAAACCTGTGGGAAAGGTAAGCTGATAGCTGGGATCTGTGGGTAAACATGGACAAGGAGAGGGTATGTAAAGAATGCTACCATGACATCACATGGTCGACCTTTGCACCTACTTCAATTTGAAATACTGTACTTGTACAAGGAGCCTAAACACATGTAGTGCAGTATATGTGTCTTGTGAAATATACAGAAAGAGTAAACTTGACCCTTAAACATGTGAAAACTCTAATGACAGGTCTAGGATATGGCGACATGCTGTATCGTTAATAGGGTCTAATATGAAATAAATTAAGCAGTAGTTAGCAGTAGGACTACACAATATATCATTCAACATTTCAATGTGTGCGTACGCAATAGTTGCGAAGTTCAACGTGAAGTAAGGAAAATTAACTCATCATGATTTAACTTTACTTTCCGCTTGATACAAAAAGTAAACTTCTGATTCTGATTTTCAATAACTGATCTACAAGACAGTTATGTCAGGCATCATTTTTTTTCCAATTTAGAAGTGAAGATATGACTGAAAAAAGAAACACAACATCGAGTGTAAAACATTTCGTCTACAAAAAGCATGACGTTGAATTCAAAACTTCAGCCTTACTTTCTTACGCAGTTATTCAAAAGTTACAATGATAAAGCGATTGGTTGTCAGCTATCAAAACAACTATTTCAATGATCAACTTCAGTTGTTTTTTATGAATAACGTACATATATGTGAGTAAACTGGAAATTATCTTGGGTTTTAGGAAACACAATTGACATTTTCCACATTTTATGTTTTATAGACTGAACAATAAACTGACTGAATGAGATCAAATCTGCAATAAAGATAATAGTTACTTGTTATTTTAGAGTATATGTAATCTATTATTTTATTATCCGGGATTAATTAATGATCTATAATCTATGATTTCTGAAAAGGTTACAGTCAAGTAATTTAAATTTGAAGGCACAGATGTTGTCACATTAACACATTTTAGATTGCTCAAATGTGGACTGTTCACCGGAGTGTTATCTCTGATCACTGGGAACTGATTAAAATAGGCTTTGTAAAAGCTCTTAGAGGAAATAGCTGCAGAAAAAAAATCTTTCAGTCTTAGACAAGCAACTCACAAACTCTCAAGTAATTCATTAAGAAAAAAAAGTCATAATTTAGTGATTCAAGCATCCACAATGTGATTATTTTCTGCATTCTTTACTCTTGTATGACAGTAAACTGAATATCTTGGAGATGAGGGCAAAACAAGGCATTTGGGGTTGTTTTATTATGCTTTGGCTGACAATGATTGACATTTTTCACCATTTTCTTAAAATGATTAATCGGTCTGGGTGATGACTGACTGCTTCCAACTTCTTAAATGTTAATATTTTCTGGTTATTTTATGTCAGTATACTGTATGTCTTTGGGTTGTGGACAGAGCAAGACTTGTCATCTCGGGCTTTGGGAAACACTGATTGACATTTTTCACCATTATCTGATCTTTTATAGGACAAACAATTAATGGATTAATCAAGACAATGATTAACTGACAGTGAGAATTATCATTATTATCATTAGCTGAAGCCCTTGCTTGTGTATTTTTTGGACTGTTGAGAAAACAAGACATTTAAGAATGTAGTCTTGAGCTTTGGGAAACACTCACAATATTGTTCCCTATTTTCTGACATGTTATAGAGCAACTAATGAATCGATTATAAATTATTGACAGATTGATGAAAATAATCACTGGTAGCAACCCTTGCATATATGCATACATCTTTGGGTTTGTGGTATAAAGCAGGACATTTGGGAATGACTTCTTGGCCTTTGGGCAACACTGTTCACCACTTTATAGACTATAAAACTCATTGATAAATCAAGAAATTAATTAAAAGAATAGAGAAAATAATCCTTAGTTACAGTCTTAGTAAACATATGTATAAATCTTTGGGTTTGTGGGCAAAACAAGATATTTGAAGTTGAATCTTGGGCTTTGGGAAACACGAATTGACATTGTGCACCAGTTTACAGAAACCAGCAAGATTAATCAACAACGAAAATAACTGATAGTTAGCCAGATTGTATGATAATGACCATTGTAAGTAGAACAAACATGTTTTTAAATGTTATCCACGGGTGCTTGTCTTTTGCAAATACTTTTTAACTTAGTGTCGGTGAGAAAACATGTACTTAATATGTTATAGCAGCTGGACAGCAGTAAGCTAGCAAGACATTTGACATCAAGCCTCCTTATCGGTCCTTATCTCATCTAAAGCGTCAACAAAACGGGCGTCTTTCTTACCCTCCTGGCCGTATACACATCCGAAACAGACGCTAAAAATGATCCAGAAACCGGCGAGGGTGGGCTTCACGGTATTCCCGATGTTTGGGCTCGTAAGGAGCATGATTTAAGGTAAGGTGCATGCCTCGATGGCTCGAGGTTCTGGCTTCAATAAAAAAAGTTCCAGCAAGAAGTACTGGATATTTACTATTGGCCACGAGGCGTAGAATCCACTGCCTATTGGCTCTGCGGGCTGTCAATCAAGAAGCGACGCGCATTCCATTCCCATATAGGGGGGCGGGCTGATCTGTAGGTGAGCGCCGAGGTGGAATCAATATTTACTTTTATTTTTGAAAGGTTGCAAAACTGAACCGAGCTGCAAGTGGATTATTTGCCAAATTTAACGTGACAAAAATTGAAAATGCTGTTTTTTTAGAATATTTTTGGAGTATCTTGTTTGCGTGCCACTTATTGAGAGTCCTTCATTGCTTTTCCTCAAAGTAACCCTGCCATCTTCTGGTGACATACACGCAACAAGAAAAACAGAGCGGTTGCACCGCCTCAATGCATGACAAAGTAACACTAAACAGCCACATAAATAACATTTCAGTAAATAACATGCGCTGTGAGGCTGAAACCAATCATGATGGAAGAGTGTATTCTGAAATGATGCGTTTTTCCTCGGTTTTTCCATGAGGTGGGAAGACATATTTGCGAGGTTTTGCCACCGAGCCGCGTAAGAGCAGTTTGACCGATTTACACATCGCGTGCGAACCGACCGCTTCTCGTGACAGCGGGACAGATGCTTCTCAGGCAAATGCTGCCTTCACTGCAGGAAGGGCAGCGGGGCGGCACGGCGCATGCTCGGCCGCCGCTCCGACAAACCGGAGGATGAAATATCTGCTGCTGTGAAACGGTGAGTGAATAAAAAACCGTGGCAATATCTTGTGTAAAGTTTGCAGAGAAAGGGAGGATTTTTGGGGGGGTTCGGAACCGGAGCGCGCTGCCGTTCCGCTGTGGTCCCGGGTGTGCGTGCTGGCGCTCCAGCAGACGTCAGTTTGAGTGGGTGAAGGAGGGTGAGAAGGCACGCAAGTGTGCGAGTTGGACATCCAGCAAGGGCTACTTAAATTTAACTTTATATCACTTCGTCGTGCTCATCAGTGCATTGTCAAACTGTCTGATTAGTTTCCCTGCTGTGGAATATCCAGACAAGCGGTTTGTAGATTCATTTGTTAGAGGCTTCATCTGCTGCCTGTGTGAGACTGAAAAAATATGGATAATTATTCACTGTTTTGTCGCTGTTTGCCCACAAGGCATTTCCTTATTTAACCCAGTAAAGTGGACAGACTTTTCACATTTGACCCAGAACTCACTCTAATTCTACAAATTTCGCTGTTATTAGCAATTATTTTCACTGTTGAATATTCTGTCTATCATTTTCTCAAAAAAACAAACAAACATTCAGTTTACTCTTAAAGGAGATTTAAAATACAGAAAATGTTCACTTTTAAGATGCTGGAATGAGATTTTTTTTTTTACTTAGAACTTCATCTGCTGCTTGTTTAAGATAGAAAGAATGTTACAGACAGAATCAGACTAGAATAATCGCTGTGACAAATTATTATTGATTGATTGATTGATTAAACCTTTGTTAATCCCACAGCTTGGGAAATTACCATTGTACAGCAGCAATAGCAATAATAGCAATTATTTAGTGTTCTGTAGCTGTTTAACCACCAGGCATTTACTTTTCCTTTTTTTACCCAGTCAAGTGGACAGACCCTTCACATTTGACCCAGTTCTCGTTAAAATAATAATTTCTCTGTAACCTTGTAAAATTGCCTTATAGACCACCTATAAATATACTAGTGCTGCCACTAATTATTAATTTTATTGCTGATTAATGTGTCCATCATTTAATTGATTGTTCGATTAGTTGTGTCTTGTTTTGTCCACAGCCTGAAGATATTCTGTTTACTGTCAAGGGATTTAAAAACTCTGAAAATATTCACTTTTAAAAATCTGGAAGCACATAATATAGTCTTTTTTTTCCCTTGAAGATTCTTCTGCTGCTTGCTTGAGACTAAAATAATGTTACAGGACAGATTCAGACCAGAATCATTGCTGTGACAAACCCAATCCCCAGGGAGCATTAGCAAGCAAATGGACAGTTTATTCACACTTGACTCAGTGTCTGTAGTAATAATAATAATGATAATAATAGTAATTAAACAGTACCCTTTTCCAAAATTGCAGCATTGACTGCAAATATACCAGGGCAACAAACTATTATTTTCTGCCAGTCATTTTCTCGACTAATGGGTTAGTGGTTTGGTCTCTAAAAATGGTCAAAAATGTACATCAGTGTTTCACCAAAGTTCAAAATGACGTCCTGGAATCTCTTTTTTTGTCCCCAACCCAAACATTTTCAATTTAATGTCATACTAACTGGAATCAGAAAATATACTCAGTTTTTGTTTAATAAAATACTAACAAGCTGCTTGGGTAAGACTGAAAGGATAGTATGAGTAGAATTGGAGTAGTATAATTGCTGTGACAAATTATTATTGGTTATTCTGTAACTGTTCACCCAGGAGGCATTTGCTTTTCCTTTTTTAAAACCCACTTCCCAGTGACCACCAATTACAGGCATGTAGACAGTTTATTCATAATTGACCCATTTAAAATGTGTGCTGTGTGTTCGTCAACATCTATGATAGTGCCTATGAAGATAGTATTAATTTTATTGTAACCTTTTCAGAAATTGCAGCATATGTCCACAACCTAAATATATTCAGTTTATTATCATAGAGGAAGAAAGAAACCAAAAAATACTCATATTTACAAAGCTGGAATTGGAGAATTTAGATGTTTTTTCTTTAAAAATGTTCAGACCAATTCATCATCGGCAAATAATTCACACTTAACATAATCGTTGAAAACCAACTTTTCATTTGCTTAATTGTTGTAGCTCTAATGCTAGCCAGGGCTATGTGACATTAGAAACCTCGACATTACTATATTTAATTTTTCTGTGATATGGGAAAAATTCAGTAATTTACCCAGATTGACTTAAATGTGTTGCTGATTTAACTGGTACTCACGCTAGTTGTGTAGTGGATACATTTGGAAGACACTGCTGACAAAATACCTTTCTGTAGCTGAAATAGTTCCATACGCTGAGGATGTGTTTCTTTTTGTATTCAAATCTTCCTTTTATTATCTTCTAAAAATGCTCATACCAATCAATTGACTGCCTATTTATTGTCAATTCATCAAATAGTGGACAACTAATTGATTAGCTTTCATATCTGCCTTACATAAAAGCAGACACAAAGATTCAACAGTCCTTGGAGACTGATGTCAACTGGAATTTGATGAATAAAATTGATAACCATACTCCTACAAAATGCATTTGTTTACAGCACTAATATGATTTGAGTTGAAAATGTCACTTTGCATGAGTATCCATCCATCCATTCATTTTCTTCCGCTTATTCGGGGCCGGGTTGCGGAGGCAGCAGGCGAAGCAGGTCGTTCCAGACGTCCCTCCCCCCAGCAACGCTTTCCAGCTCTTCCTGGGAGAGCCCGAGGCGTTCCCAGGCCAGACGAGATATATAATCCCTCCAGCGAGTTCTGGGTCTGCCCCGGGGTCTCCTCCCAGACGGACGTGCTCGGAAAACCTCCAAAGGAAGTCTCCCTGGAAGCATTGAATCAGATGGCCAAACCACCTCAACTGGCTCCTTTCGATGCGAAGGAGCAGCGGCTCTACTCCAAGCTCCCTCCGGATGTCTGAGCTCCTCGCCCTATCTCTAAGGCTGAGCCCAGCCACCCTTCGGAGGAAGCTCATTTCGGCTGCTTGTATCCGCTATCTTGTTATTTCGGTCACTACCCAAAGCTCATGACCATAGGTGAGGGTTGGCGCGTAGATGGACTGGTAAATTGAGAGCTTCGCTTTATGGCTCAGCTCCCTCTTCACGACGACGGTTCGGTACAACGCCCACATTACTGCTGACGCTGCACCAATCCGCCTGTCCATCTCTCGCTCCATTTTCCCATCACTTGTGAACAAGATCCCGAGATACTTAAACTTCTTCGCTTGGGGAAGCAACCCCCCTCCCCCCCCCAACCCGGAGGGAGCAATCCACCGGTTTCCGGCAGAGAACCATGGCCTCGGACTTGGAAATGCTGATCTGCATCTCTGCCGCTTCACACTTGGCTGCAAACCGCTCCAGTGGATGCTGGAGGTCACGGTCTGAGGACGCCAACAAAACCACATCATCCGCAAAACGCAGAGATGCAATCCTGAGGGTCCCAAACCGAAAACCCTCCCCACCACGACTGCGCCTCGAAATCTTGTCCATGAAAACCACAAACAGGATTGGAGACAAGGGGCAGCCCTGACGGAGTCCAACACCCACTAGAAATGTGTCTGACTTAGTGCCGAGTATGCGGACACAGCTCTCACTTTGGTCGTACAGGGACTTTGAATGAGTAAAAAAACATCAATGACAGAATGGTTTTAGCTAAAACTGTGATTTTTTTTAATCTTCATGTAGGACATTTCTGTGCATCCTTAAACAGCAACATAGGAAGCTTACAAGGATTATGTCATTTTAAGCTCAGTATGGACTCATTTCTGGCAGTTGCATGTCAGGAAAGACAGTCGGGGGAGGCTTTCGTCGACTTGTCTGTGCATTAAATACCATGACCGTGTGTGTGTGTGTGTGTGTGTGTGTGTGTGTGTGTGTGTGTGTGTGTGTGTGTGTGTGTGTGTGTGTGTGTGATGTGGATGTAAACATGCGTGCTTGGGCTTTTCTGCGTGCAGCTCTGCAGGGAGGGGTGATGGCGGGTGCTGAGGTCACTGTGTCTTCAAGGGAACTGATGGCGGTGAAGGAAGAGGAGGGGGAGTGCAGTGGCAACAACCATAAGACTCAAGTAATCCTGCACCTGCAGCCCATTCTGCACGGGTAATGTGGCTTATATAATTAAAGCACCTAGCAGAGGTTTTGTATTTGTTGTTTGATGCAAAAAAGAGTCACATGTAAACACATTTGTATTGATATTCAGATCGACTCCCTGCATGATAATGTCATTTTCCTCCTTTCTTGCATATTCTTCTAGCATACAGTAGACAAATCATATGACATCAGTCTACATTAGTGTGGTTTAAATTCAGCTTAATGCAGGCTTATTTCATGGAACGTAACATTAAGCAATGTGGAGGAAAATTGTCATAAAGGGTACACATCCAGCAGATATGAACAGTTGTCAGTGTATAAGTGAGAATCTGTCGCCCTCTGCAGGGTAAATGATGACACTGCTGACACTGGAACTACAGTCCTGGCCATAGAGGCTCATCATGGTAAGTGACACGGTGACATTTCCACTCACTGCTCAGTTTAACAACTATATAGATTCAACATATAAAACCAGCAACTTGTGTTATGTGTACTTCAAGCTGCACTGTTATTTAGACCTCTGAACCCCAAGCAGTTTCTGGACATTTCTTTTGCTCCTGTTACATTTTTACTTACTGTGACCTCATTTTGACTGCAATTTAAAGTCCTGCACCTCTATGGAAATAGAACAACCATGAATAGAAGCAGAGAGAGCTGAAGCATGTCTTTTATCCAGTATAACACAATTACAATGCCATAAAAAACGAGGAAAAAAAAAACACCTTTGAATTTATATTGTTTATTTGACAAAAATGGCAAAAATGAAAGCAACATACACAATATTTTTTCCAAGTGCCCACAGGTGTTATGAATCTTGGAAAAAGAAGTTGGCTCTACATACTATAGATATGTGACTATTTTGACTTTTAATCTGTTTCCATACATGTCTACTACTTTCTCTGTGTAAACGCTGCCTGCAGTTCAGTTGAAAAGTCCCTAAGCTTTTGTAATCTGACTGTTTTTCATTAACTGAAGAGTGCAAAAAATATTTTTTACAGAATTTGGTGAGAAGAATCTGTTTATTTTTGGCAAATTTCTAAGTGAAAAAAAGTGATTTTGATAAAATATAACAATGTCAAGCTTAAATTTTCCTATGGCTCCACATGTGACACTTTATAAAAAGTTTGAGGACCACTGGAAATTTGAAAATCTGAGGATTTTTGATTTTTTTTTTTTTTTTACAGTTTTGGGGTCTGATAACTGACATAATTTAGGGGATTTTTAAATGATAACATGCAATTCATACCTGACAATAAGTTTTTTTTTTTTTTATTCAGATGGTTAACAGTTACAAACAGAGATAATGTACGGTGCAATCATGCATTTTGTTGTCCCATGATTCCTACTTTCATCAGCACCTGGAAAGACATTCTTGTCTTTGCACACTGCGGTGTCACTGCAGAGGTTATGCTTTTGTTCTGTCCTGTTTAGATGACAGTAAAGCGGAAGGAGAGGAGGTTGAGTATGGCTACCCCATCACTTGTGGAGACAGCAGGGCGGTGCTGCTCTTCAAGAAGTTTGTGTGCCCTGGAATCAACATCCGATGTGTCAAAGTAAGTTGATAAGTCAAAGGGGGAGTAAATTATTGATGCGTTATTGCAGTACAGTTACTTTATAAGTCAAGATACATGATCATCTTCCAATTTTCTCTGCCCCTTCTGCCTTATTACTTTCTCTTTGCATTTATAAGACCTCATAAACATAAATTCCGCTGTCTTCCTTTTTACAGTTCAATGACCAGCTCATCAGTCCGAAGCAGTTTGTGCACTTGGCAGGAAAAGCCACTCTGAAGGACTGGAAACGGGCCATCAGACTGGGAGGGGTTATGCTCAGGTAGGCTTAGGGAGCTTGTTTCTATCTGCTAGCTGTAAACCTGAGAGGCCTGTTAAGGTGACTTTACTCTTTTGCATTGGGGTTAAACTGTCAGACTTTAAAACACCTCAGTAAATAACATGCCACTCAGTTATATAATCTGCAACTGTGTGTAGTCTGTCGGCGTCTGCCAGTACATTCCAGAGGTAGTCTGTAAGCAGCATTATTATGGTAGCAGGATCAAATAGCATGCAAGCAAGCTGCTGCTGAGTGATACTTCTCACCTCTTTATCGTGTTTGCACTTGTTGTTGGTGTTACTGTGAGGGAATATGCAAACCCCACCAGGCAGTATCTGTTCTTTTCATCTTTCTTCCTCCAGAGGCCAGATCAATGGGCTTTGTGTCAAACAAACCAGCGGGAAGCTATCCACAGTGTTCAGCAAATTCAGCCCTAATATCCCTCAATAGCTGTGTGGCAAAAAATATTTTCTGCTGCTTCTCCCCATGCAGGAAAATGATGGACTCCGGCCAGATAGATTTCTACCAGCACGACACTGTATGCAGCAACACCTGCCGCAGCACTAAATTTGATGTGCTGATCAACAGCACACGGCTTCCTCCAGGGACCTCAGTGCAGCCGAGCCTGTCGTGTCTGGCTCTTGACCCTGCTGGAGGACAGGTGCCTCCCTTGACAGGTAGATTTCAGTTGGCATTTACAGTTTTCTGTTTTTTTCCCTGCCTCCCACATATGCTTGAGCTGCTGTTGTTTCAGGCAGGCTAGACAAGCGAAAAACTTAAGAAGTCACTTGGATGTCACTCGTTTGCTAAAATAAAACAGTTGACTCCTTACAAGGGTTTGAGGGCTTTCAGGAACATAATGAATACAGATAAAATAATAATTATAGTAATAACTTTATTTATATAGCACAGATTTAAGACTGGGTTTCTGTTAATTTGACCAGGAAAATCACAGTGAATGCATGGAGATAGGGGTGTAATGATACAGATTTCATGAAGTGCTTTGCAGACAGAATAAAAAAAGGAAAGCATGCTCAGGAAGACCATTAAACAACAGAAAAAAAAATAGACCAGAGAAGTAGAGAAATGGCGTTAAAACAGGGGAAAATACTTGGAAAAGCATTAATACAAGAATGGATACAAAGAAAATAATAGAAGCATGAAACATATTGTATCAAATTAAAGAAAAAGAACAAGCAGAGTAGAAGAAATAAAATGTAAAACCATAGAAACAAAGGTAAGAATAGTATTTATAATGATGAGAGCAAATAAATGAAGAAGTGCAAGAGAATAAAATACATGAATAGAATAGATGACAAAGACAAGTCCTTAAAATGAATTTTTAAGAAATGTTTTAAAACAAGGCACTGAACATTTCAATTAGAATTGCAGCCACTGAAAGTATCTTCAGTAAAGCCCCAACCACTGCACAGAACTTACAAAATCTAGAGAGAAACACTTTTCAGTTGCGTTCCATCTGCCTATTCACATTCAGTGCTAATATGGCATGTTTTTTTCTTTTGTATCCGCTGGATGTGGATGTTTTGTGCCCGTTTCAGGAGATGCACACAATGCAGCAGATGTAGAGGAGCCTTTGGAGGAGAAGTTCAGTGCAACAACAGAGTGGAGCGCCGGTCCGCTGCGACTTCTGAAGCCCACAACAGCCAATGGACATTCTGCCAAGAGAAAGAGGGCTGACACGCCTGGTAAATATAAAAGCACGTACAGTATATACATAGGTGTTGGTCTCCGAGGGGAAACAAGGGATACATCTTCCTCAATGCTTAGAACACAAACATGAAAGAAGCAAAATCCTCTATGTTGTTACTAATCAGCACAACAATGCCTCAGACAGGGGCAGGTGTTTTCACTTCAGCACTTAGTTTTTTTTTCCGTTGCTCCCAAAATATGAATTATGAGCTCAGTCAACCGAAGAATCTGTTCTGTAAAACGTAATTAAATCCGTATATATTTCATTATGTTCTGAATTGTCACCTTGTGCCTGATTTTTGTGTTTTCCTTTCCATAAATAAATGCATTTCACTATAAATTAATTCAGAGAAGGCACAAAATTTCCTAAGGGTGGAACCACAGACTCCTAATATTAAAATGAAACCTACACGCATGAGTATATGGGTGCCTGCTGAATAGCTCAAACAGGATAAGGATGCTTGGGTATGGAGCAAAACATGCAGAAATGCCTCTGGTGAAAGGACATCCTAAAGGACAAGCTGAATCCTGAGTCCTTTTTTTGCTTCAGCCTTTTTTTTAGCATTCATTGCGTAATGTGGTACACAAGTAATTGTCATCCTGCAGCAAAATTTATGCATAATCAGCCTTTGTTATGAAAGTGGCAAAAATGATAGCATCTACCGGCACACTGTACTACACAACAGCGAACTATTCAGCTGTGAGACACCTCATGGGTACAGTATTGAGAAACTTTGCAATCTAGTGTGAGATTACAATCAGATTTTGTAGTCTAAAACAGAACTGAACACTACGTAACATTATTTTTTAGCTGACAAGTGTAGCTACTCTTATGAACAATCATAAATATATTGAAATATAACACATAATACAGGCCCCAAGTTGATACTGGTCACTGAAGCTAAATTTTGTACAACTGACAGTGTGCTACTTGCACGATCTAGCCCTGAAAACCAGACTAGTAGCCTTCAGAGTTGAAACAGGGGTTATCAATGAAAATATGCCTTTCTGTGACGCCTCAGTGTAAAGGACGGTTTATGACATCAACCTCTGCGAACAGCATCCAAGAAAAACACCGTAGCTTGCTGTTCACTACAAAGCTGCAAGATTAAACTTGACTAAAAGATATGAAACGAAGCCTACAGATTACTGGGAGCACATTTTTAGATCAGATGAGACCAAGATAGATATGTTCAGCTTAGATGAGTTCCAGCATGTTTGGTGAGAACCTGACCAGGAAAACCACAGTGAATGCGTAGTCCTGACAGTGAAGCACAGAGGTGGGTGTGTGGTAATATAGAGCTGCATGAGTGCAAAATGTATTAAGGAGATGACATTTGTAGATGGCAATGCGAATGCCTGCGGATATATCCAAATACTGGCACACAAAATGACTCCCAGTCTACAGAAACTTGGCAGAGGAGAAATTTTACAGCATGATAACGATCTAAAGCACAAGAAAAAAGTGAAACCTATGACCTGGCCAAGTATGACGTCTGATATGAATCTACCTTTGGGGTATTTTGAATAGAAAGACGGAGCAAATAAAACCCTTCAGCTGAGAAAAGACTCTCAAGAATGGCAGAGTATCTCTCCAGAAATTTGTGCAACATTAGTATCCTTCATGCTCAGGAAAATCGAATCTGTCATCAAAAAGAAGCGGACACGTGAAGTATTAAAAAAGACTTGAACCTCAGTGTTGAAAACGGAATCCTTTTGTTGCATTCAATTCCTGTGTTGGGCCCTGTATTTTTAACAACTTTTCAAAACTGTTAGTTTATAATTTTACACAACAGCAAGTACCCTACTGTTCAACTTATAAGTGGTGCAATTACTGAAGATGTTACAGCTTTAGAATCATTTGGCATTTAAGTGTTACCTTTTGTTGTATACTGGCATCAATATATAATTGCAGGACGTTTTGTAGCATAGTTGACAAGGTATCATAGTTGACATTTTTGCCGTTTTCGGGCCTAAAATCGATACTTCTTTTGTTCTAACCCAACATCACATGGCATTTTTAGACAAAGATTATTTTAAATATTATATATACAGTTGAGTAAAATTGAAAGTTATTTATAAAGATATTGTAGCAAACCTGTTGACGTGATAAATCCACACTTGACTCACACACTACTACTAAGCCTTGGAGTCTTTTCTTCAGGAGGAAATGACATCATGTGGAGCAGGTCATGTGATCTGGAATTAGCACACTTCCTTAAGAGGTTTTTTTTGTAGTGGGTAACTTAGTTGAAAGTAATTATGCGGACACGGATACAATTTGTACTTTCCACATATAATTTGATATGTTGCAAAAAAATAAATATCTGTCATGGTTATCTCAACTTAATAAAAAGAGCACAAAACAATTTTTGAATAGCTAATTTTATTATTGTTTAGCTAATTAGAAGGCGGTTATTCTTAAATTTGGACGGTTATTTACTTGACATTGTAGTGATATCCTGTCATTTTTTTGTTAATAAGTGATTGTTTCCATAATAAATAATTATGGAATTTGTGAAGACATGATCACAATGATCATAAAAATGCTTTTTTTTTTTTTTTTAAGAAATGTATGCAAGATATATCCCATGGATTTCAGAAGTCCCCCAATTATATATTGCCCCACTGTATGTTTTATCGTGCTATAAACTCTGGCATTGTGGAAAGCTCATTTACCCTTCTCATCAATCTTTTTGTCATCTGCCAAAGGGCAACACTCTGGTGGTAAATTGGCAAAGTACTGACTTAATAAGTTTAAAAGATACGTTGTTATAAGAGGAGGAGGCACAGGTTCAGCCCACTGACCTTCAGTCGCCAAGAGGCTGTGCATTTATTTGAAGCCCTTGCACTTCAAAGGATTTACACGAGTTATCCTGCAGTCCTTCAGTCCTTTGTGTCACGCCTCCTGCTGCCACAACTATTTGACCCCCCTGATATAGCGAGCCAATGAGCCTCTGAATCTGCAGTTGTGCGATGTTCTGCCTTTTCCTGCAGACTGTCCTTAAAAAGCTGCTGACCACAGGCAGCCACAGAGTCATGTCCCTTTATATTACCACCGACGGCATCTGACATTTCTAAGTGTGGCTTTTTCTCGCCTTGATTTAAGGGTTTTTAAAGGTGACCTGATTAGGCATTGTTCCAGGTCGACCACGGTAGGTAAAATAGCCTGTGGGGAGGTGGGGATCTTGCGAATGGCAAATTGCAATGCGTCACTGCACATGCAGAATTGCTTGTCACAGGGCTTAAAACAAATTGACAATTCTCAGGAAGCGTACTCAGGCTATAGCTGTACTCCTCCATCTACAGAAAAGCACCGCTTCCCAGTAGTGTATACACTGCCGACACGGAGGAATAAATTAATTCAGTTTGAGATCGCTGTAAATGGGATTTGGAATATTTTCACGAGGCGTATTGCATTTATCTAGACAGACATTCACACAAACATGAATGTGCACGCATTTCTTGTAAGATTAGATATCAAGCACCTCTGACATTTTCTCACTCTAATACGCCCAACTTCTGTTTTGCTCATAGATCCACAGTAATTTTTCATTTTCCCTCGAATCTGCCCTCTTTTCTCTCTTCCTAGAGCACCTCTTTTCTAACCCATTTTCCTACTCTTTCCCTCTCTGTCACCCATTTAACATCCTCTCTCCAAGTGCAGCACTTCTCCCATTTCTTTTATCTCCTTATATCCTCTTTTTTTGATTGTTTCTCCAACCTTGACATCTCCTCTGTTTCCCTTCTTCACTTTATTACTCTTTCAATGCTCTCTTCAAATCTTACCCGCAGACATTTGCCTGCCTCCCTACCCCTTCTTATTTATCCCACATTTCTTATTTATTTTGTAGGGCCTTCTCTCCATTGTGTCTGGCCTTTTTTGTTGTTGTTTTTTTTAGACCATCCAACTGCACTGCACAGACATGAGTGCATACAATCACACTCATCACCTCTATAACGTTGCCTTTACAACTTTTTCTTATTTCTCTGTGATGCTTTAGGATTTCTAACGCCGCTAATAAAATGAAAAACAGACTCGTGCACAGAATTCTGCACATATTATAATAATGTTCAAACTGTTGACCTTCTCTAGACGAAGTATTGAGTCTGTGGAAGGGTGTGGCGGACTCTGGGCTGATGGGAGAGGTCCTGTCTAGTCTCCAGACTGAATTATTAACCACTTTTAAAGGAGTGGAGCTTCGCAGTGAGCGAGCCAACCTGCAGGAAACAGGTACGTTCCCACTGGGACATGTCCAATCACTGGAAAGAATTGAATTTTATCAGTCAAGTTATGCATTTAAAAAAAGAAAGATTTCTAATAAAGGCCCCACCAGCTAGATCTGGTTTGAAATTCTGAAGTTGATTTCTAAAACAGCAGAATTTGTTGCAGACGAATTAATAAAGACGAGTATTAATCATTCAAACCTTGTAGCTGACTTTTTATTATTTTCTTTTGTTAGATGCCGTCATCCTTAATTCCTTGTGTGAGATGTTTGGGCTTTTAGACTCAGTGAAGCAAACTCTGGACCTGAGGCGAAGCCGGAATGAGGAGAATAAAATCCACAGCAGTGTTTATGGTGAGAAAGCTGTCAAAGTCAACGTACAGTTTTCACAGTGATGCCCCAGTGGATTGTATTAACTCATATCTTGTTTTTGTGTAGTGTTGGATGAGATCTTGGAGGAGCAGAGGAAGAAGAGTTGCGATAAAAGCACAATTTACAAAACGTCATCATTAAAACACCTTCGCCCTCAACGTCAAAGCCAGTCAAACAGCCAGAACTTGCTGTCTTCCGTCAAAACAAGCTCAGTGATCCAGCCTCTCTCTGTTCCCGGCCTATCTGCTGCATCTTACGCTCAGCTCACAATAAACCCTCAGCTATTTACCCACTTTTCTGCTCTCACCGGCCAACATCATCGAGCCGGAGCCGGCAGGACGGACAGGGACGGCCACGGTGCCACGCTGGAGAGGGAGTACGAGATCAGTGAGGCAGGAAACCAGGAGAAGGTTCACCGGCTGGGACAGACGGGCAGCGAGAAGAAAGACACCTCAGGGATCCACAAAGAGCCTGGACAGAGAGAGACTGTGAAGTTTCGGGAAGACTCGGGAATTAGAAGCGACGCGGCAGAGGAGACAGAAGGCTTGCATGACATTGAAAAGGTGATTATAGGGAGGAAGGCATCAAAGAAACATAAAAGTAAGTGAGCCAGACGACCCCAGAGGGATTCGGCGGGACTAATTGAGAGAATGTGCCTGAGACTAAAAGGAGACGCACGGTGGGGAAACAATTAAAAAATAATATTACTTTGTCAAACTGTACTTTTCTCTCGTATTCTCAGAGACTCTGATCAGCTGCAACATTAAAATCACCTGCGTAGCGTGGTGTTCAACCATGTTGTGCAGCCAAAACAATGCTAACCCACGGACAGATGAAGTCCACAGACATCTGAGGGTGTCCTGTGGAATCAGGCACCTAGATGTGATCCTTAAAGTGCTGGGAGGTGAGGTGGTGCCTCTGTGGACTGGACTTTATTTTACATCCAGCAGATGCTCAACCAGTTTAAAATCTGGTGAACAACTTGAGCTCTTTGTCATGTTCCTCAGAGGATTCTTGAATGTGGCAAGGAGCATTATGCTGCTGAGAGTAGTAGATTAGCAGCTCATTTTCACTTGGCTCTGTTGAACTGGACAATGGACACTGGGCCCATCAACAAAAAGAGTTGAAAAAGTGCCAGATCCTAATAATGCTCTCATCAATTGTATCTCAGAGTCTATAATTTAGCAAGTGAATCTGCCAACTGCATCACCAGTGACAGTTGCACAAAGTAGGCATTCTCTCCCTCAGTGTTTGGTTAGTTGGTAAGTGTCAAAGTAACATCTACGTGAATGTCAGGATTCAAAGTTTCCCACAGCATCACACTCTCTCTGCCCTCTTGTCCTTCACAAAATTCATCCTGTTGCCATCTTTCCCCCAGGTACATGACACACCTGGCTGTCCACATGATTGAAACGTGATTCCTTAGATTAGTATTCCATTGCTTTGTTCAATTCCAATGCTCACACGCCCTTTGTAGGCTCCTTTACCAGTGAACAGCGGGATCAGCTAACTAAGCAACCCCATATACAGCACACCGCAGCACACTTTCTATCTCAGCCAGCATGAAGGTTTTGAGAAACTGGTGCTGCAGCAGCTTTTCTGTGAGATTGGACCACACAGGGTGCCCATGTTCCTCTCGCCAGTTTACCGCTTGTCCTTCGTTGAACCACATTTGGTACCACTTTATACTGTGAACACCCCACAAGGCTTGCCGGTTTGGAAACCCTGTCATCTAACCACCACAAAATGGCCCTTGTCTTTACGCTGGCCTTTTTTTCTATTTTTCCTGCTTCCACCACATCGGCTTCAAGAACTGACTCCCCCTTGCTGCCTATATCCTCTCAATCAAGAGATGCAGCGGTAACATGATAATCAGTAGCTTTAATGTTGTCGCTGATCAGTGTATACTATATGCAGGGGTTAGTGGAGCTGTGGTCGTCGTGGTTCGTGGAGTGGTGTAGCAGGCGCAGATTTGCTCTTGCACTGAGGTTTTAAATAACAAAAAGACCATTTTAAACAAGGCTTTTCTAACATTCTTCCAACTCAAAAGACAGTAGAGCTGAAATGGCTGACTGCCAGAAAGTCAGACTGTGCTAATTATTTTTAATCACTGATTAAATGTGCAACTAATTTTGAAGCAAAAATGCCAAAAAGTCCTGGTCCCAGCATATCAACTGTGAATAGATTCTGTTTTTTTAGACTGACCTTGACATACAGTATTTTACAATATGGAGAAGTCGCTTTGGGCTCTGGGGTAATTGCACTAGGCATTTATTTTTTCTATTTTGTGATATTTTATAGACCAGAAACATTTAATCCATCTATCCATTTTCTATACACCGCTTAATCTTCATTAGGGTCATGGTGGGCTGGAGTCTTTCCCAGTTGACTTAGGGCTACATATAGAGACAAACAATCACACTCACGCTCACACCAACGAACAGTTTAGAGTTTCCAATTAACCTCAGCATGTTTTTGGATTCTGGGAGGAAGCCGCAGTACCCAGAAAAAAACCCTTGCATGCACAGGGAGAACATGCCAACTCCATGCAGAAAGATCCCGGGAATGCCGGTGATCTTGTAGCTGCAAGGCAAAGTGCTAACCACCAAGCCACTGTGCAGCCCAGAAACATTCAATCGAGACAATAATTTGCATTTCAGTTGAAAATAACCACTAAATGTAGCCTCAAGAGCTCTCTTTTGTTTTTGGACATAGTATTAGAACCCTGCGTAGTTGTGACACAACTGTTTAAATGTTTTTAAATTCCAGGAATTAAGATTACTGTAGCTATAATATCTGATTCCATCTTAAAGTATTTGATGAAAATATTTTGTTTTGCCTATAAGTAGGTGACAGTGTTTTCAAGAATTCGTGAATATTTTTTCGTAATATTTGTAATTTAAGATACTTGTTTTGTGAGTTAAATTTGTGTTTTGAATTTGACAAGATTTAGATTTTGTGATATTTTTTTTTCCCACTCAGGCTTGTATTTAGGCCTTTGACCTAATGATGCCTAAGATCTATGCACTAGACACTCACTGCCCAAAGAATACATTATTCTCAATGAAAACTATTTTTCAAGTACTTACTGTGATGGTGGCGTGCTGTTGCTTTATACAGGGTACTGTGTACTAATGTGTGCCGCAAATACAGAATCTTGTTTATCTGCTTATCGTCCCCTGGCTATAGAAACAAATATAAAGGGGAACAATATGTTATACACATAAAAGTGTGGCTTATAAAGGGCACTAAAGGTCCAAAATGACCTTATAAGATAAAGAACACATTTCAAATAAAAGCTGTTATGTTTGACATTTTAAAAGAATCAGTGTTTACACTTGTGTGCAGTAGATAATTTCATTCTACAACTTATTGATTCTTTTTTTATTTCAGGTTGTTGATGAGAGTTGCAAAATGCTGGTACAGTAAACAGTGGTACGTGCATTATCGCCTAAATGTCAAATGATTCACATTTCTGTCACTAGAGTATTTCCTCTGATAAACAAAAACAAAGCCAAAAAAAAACTTTTTCAAAGACTGTATTGAAGGTACAGAAGCTGAATGCAAAAGTGAATACACTTCTGATCACTGACATACATGCTAGACAGCCAATGGCAACTGAAACAAACCTGAGGACAGATGATTTACAACCAGCCCAACTGCATCAACATTGTTAAAAATTAGCTGTGAACACGAGAGCCTTCTCAGATTTGGACCTATGGATTGTGTCAATTGACATTTCATTCATGCATCATGGCTCCACATGGCAAATATTTACCAGAGGAAGTGAAAAGTCTGAGTGTGAGACTTCACGAAGATAGAAAAGAAGAGAAGCAGATCAGTGACCAAGTTAAAATCTGTTGAAGTACAGTTGCAGCAGTGACAAGTTGGTATCAAACGAGCCACAGTTCCACTAATCACAGCCGTAGTGGTTGTCCTCCTAAAATGACGCCACAGAAAAGGGCTGTTTAAGTGCTTTAGATTTGATACAATATCAATGGAAATAGGAGTTTCTGTTACAGCTCAAGCAGTGTGAGGGACACTTCCTACCATCAGCCTCTATGGACGGTTTGAAAAGAAAATATCCTTGATTGCTATTTGGAAAAAAAACCCTCCAAGATAATGCTTAAAAACATGAAAAGAAGCCTAACGAATATTGGAAGCACATTTTTTGTCCGATTTAGGTCAAGATCAGTTTGTTTGAAACGGTGCAGGACAACCACAATGCATGCAGAATCCTTTCAGTGAAGCACAGAGGTAGGAGTGTGATGATATTGAGGTACATGAGGAGATGACATTTATATGAATTCCTGTGGGCATACTACAACACTGGCTGATAAGATGACTCCCAGTCTGCAGATACTTGGCAGAAGAAGAATATTACAGCATGATAACCATCCAAAACACACTGCCAAAAATCACAAAAGAGTTCCTCAAAAGAAAAATACAACCTGGCCAAGTATGTCTCCTGACTTGAATCCAATAGAACACCGTTGGGGTATTTCAAATAGAAACCGAGACCAACACAGCTCCTCCAGCAAAGAGCAGCTGAGAAAATGTCTCCGAAGAATGGCAGAACATCGCTCAAGAAATCTGGTGTCATGTAAAGGCAGATGGAGTCTGTCAATAAAAATAAAGATGGACACATGAAATAGTGGAAAAAAAGAATAAGATTTAATTCCCAGTACTAAGTGTTGTTGCATTAGGCTCCTACTTGGGGGAATCATTTGACATTTAGGTGATATTGCACAAGAGTGTCCTGACTTTTCAAAATACAGACAGGAGGAAGGCCCACTGTCGGCTGATTTTGTTTGAATTATTTTTTTCTGATATTAATGTAGGCTGTTTCATTCTTCTCATCACCTTTCTTATGAGCCCCATTGCAGTCCTTGTTACCTCAGTTACCTTCACAGAACAGAAGTTCAGCCCCAAAAATCAGCCCTCGGAGGAGAAAACTGCAGCACTGTTGGGTCACCTTACAACTACGTTTGACTTCCAATCCCTGATATCAATCATTTCCTATTTGATAGCCAGTGGAGAACATCTTTTGTGATACCACTGCTTGACGTGTTTGACCGAGCTTTAGAGTTTCAGCTCGACAGATAAAAGTCTAGCAGTTTTCTTCCCTGTGTGAGTCCCAGTTTGTGTACTTTCTGAGCACTGCTGCTGCATGCCGGGGCCGGCTGATCGACAGTGATGGTTTGCTTTTGACAACTTCTCTCAGAACTATGATGATATGTTATTATAAATTCATGCACAACGCCGTCTGTGCAGATGTAGTTGTTTGCGAGGGGGCTGTGAGTGGCAGCTTGTAAAACATCTGATAAAAATGGCTTTTACCATGGCGCACCTGTCCTGTTGTTGTGTTTGGACAGTATTTTTGCAACACCCTATCAGGGTTACTTGCAAATTAAACTATCACAACCGATTGTGGCCAAAATACTCCCTTAGTTTAAACAAATTGCTACTCTGGGCATTGAATACCAGGACGCAGAGTGTCTGCCATGCATCAAGCAGGTGCAATTACAGGTGTTAGCTTGACATACGTTGTGCTCCTTTGGTGAAATTAAGTAATTTGCTGAGCAATGAATCGTTCATCTGTCATCCGGCGGCTAACAACATTAGTCTGCAGTGTGCACTCATGTTGGAAGCCTTAGATGCGCCTATTTGGCTGCCTTTAATTTAATCCACAGCTTTAATGTTCACACGCAAACAACAAAATGAATGATGAATAGCCTGCATAATGGCATCTTGATCCAATTGGGAGTCCTGGAGCCACGGCTAAGTGTGCCAGCCTTGCCGTGTTTCGAAGCAGGAGCGGCTGCGACATCAGCATTTGTGCAAGATGTTTGTACTTGAAAGGTGAACATCAAAACACGCGCAAAGCTATAATCAAATAGCAGCAGACACCTCGCATCATGGTGAGAGTGTTGAGTGATTCATAATCAAATAGACAACTCTAATGCTATTACACGTTTTACAAGACGAGGACAGGCCAGACAAGCTGGAAAATATGTGGCGCTGGCTTTTCAAGTCCTATTTTATGTAGTTAATACATCAGTGCTGTGTGTTTGCATTTAACTTTGACACAAAAAATCCAAGAGTGATTTCTGCTATCCGGCTCTTCGGGTGTTGTATCTGACAAACATGAACAGCTGTGGGGCAGAGGAGAAAAATGTAAATTCATCAAATGCAAATTCAATGCACACAACATGACAGACTATTTAATTTATGGAGAAATATGCTTTGCACCTGTCACTGAAGGTGTGAGTGCAGGCCTGCTTCCCTGTCTGTCCTGTGTGAATATATGACTAAGCTCGAGTGTAAAACAACAGCTAACAGGACAGAGACAATATGTTTTTCTCAGTACGGGTTGTGCACGTATAGATTAATTAGACCTCGATACATTTTTGACATGAGAATGATTTAGCACGTTTAATGCAGAAGTTAACGTATTCTATGTTTTCTCCGCAGGCTTAAATAACGACTATTTCTCAGCCTGTAGGTGCTGTTTTCAGGCTCCTGTACCTGTGGCGCTGGATGCAGGGGAATCACTGTTGGTAGCCGCTGGGCAGTATAGATTAAGTGACTTTTCATTAGTTAATTAAATGGGTGCAAGCGTCTCACAATCTGAATGCATCCTGTTGTTTGGCCTTTAGAGCTGCGTGCCCAAACCCAAATCTTTGCCTGTAATGTGAACCTGATTCTGATATTTCACGTAAAATCCAGTCACAAACAGAGAGGTAAACCCAAAATTATTCATACCCATTGCAAGTTTTGATATAAATCCAGACTATAGAGCATTCTAATAAACTATAAACTGAGAAAAGATAATGTAGTAGTTCTCCAGTTGGTCACAAGTCAGTTTCAAGTCATAGTTAAAACCAAGGAGCTTAGTGAGGACCTCTGGTTATACACTGTGGCTGCTGACAAGGCAAGGAAAAGCTCTGAAGTGTTTTCAAGTGCCACTGGCCACAGTGCAAAGCAGAATCAAAAAGCACAAGGAGTTCCACACTCTGAAAAATCTCAAGCACATGGTAGGAAGCCAGAAATGACACCTGTGCTGACAGGAATATTAGTGCAAAAGGTCAAGAAGAATCCAAAGAGCAGCACAAAGACCGTCCCGATGAATCCAAGCAGTTCTGGTTGCAACTTGTCAGTCAGACACTCTGGCAGGCCAAGAACAACACTTGTCTTCATGAATCCGACCAAGGAGGACACCACTTCTCCAGGACAGACACATAATAGCTCACCTGGACAAAGACGAAAAAGTGCTTTTCATCAGTTGAATGCCTTTACCTTCAAAGACCTGCAAAATGGCAGAAAGGAAAGAAAATCCCAGTGAAGACATGCAGAAAGAGTGTTAGACTGATGTGGACATCAAGGAAGGACATGCCATTAATTACATTTTTGGGCGTGGCTTTTTAAATGTAAAAATAATTAAAATTGATCACATCTCGAAGACATTGTCTTTTGTCACTTATGTCATATCCGGCCAGAAGAATTATTTTGGTTCCATGCAAATTCACTATAAATCTAGCTTTGTTATGGGTATTAATAATGTTAGGCTTAACTGAACAACTATTGAGCGCACACACACATAAAACTCACTTGGACAAAGAAAAAAGGATTTTTGTCAGCAGTTGTGTGGTCCGATGAGACAAGAAAGGGACGTGTCTTTCATTTGGCAAAAGAAGAGGAGAAGCATTCAACCCCAAGGATCAGCAGGAGGAATGTGATTTTTTTTATTTTTTTGGTGCTGTTTTTTTTCCGCCAGTGGGCCAGACAAGCTTGTCAAAGTAAATGGCATCATGAGAAAAGAGGACAACATTAAGATTCTGGAGGAAATATCAGGCGGCTAGGAGAAAAATTTCAAACGAGACGATGATCTGAAACATGCAGCCAAAGTGATGGAGAAATGGTTTAAACAATATTAGTATTTTGGAGCAGCCCAGCCAGAATCCCATCCAGAATTTGTGGAGGAAACAGGAGACCAGAGTGATGGCAAGAAGGTCTTTACCTTCAAAGACCTGCAGATTGTCACAAAGAAGAATGAAAATCCCAGTGAAGACATGCAGAAAGACGGTCAGACTGATGTGGATGCAAATAAAGGACTTACCATTCATTGTTCATAATTTTGAACACACCATTTTTTCGTAAAAATAGTTAAAAAGCATCATCAACATCTCGAAAACATCTTTTGTCTCTTATTTATGTCATTTCCAGTCAAAAGAAGCCAGTTGATCCAATGTAAATTCACTATAAATCTAAATTTCCTATAGGTATTAATAATTTTGGGCTTAACTGAGCAACTATTAAAAGCACACACACACACAGATTGGGGTTTTACTTGGCCAACGCTTGATTACCACAGTGTCTCTGTCGGATTTGGCCACTTGGAGGCGCCCGGCTCATACCTTGAACCTGTGAAGAAGTGGAGGCTGGGAAAGGAAAGTGGGCTTGAGAAGGAAAATCTCTCTCCTGAACTGTTTACCCTGACGTCAGTTTGCAGAACTAGCTCTGCCCTGTCTCCCTCAGTGTCTCCGAAACTCCTCTCAGTCACATATTGTGGGGAATAGATGGGCTCCGCTCTGCCACTTGCGCGCCCGGATCTCACGGAGTGAATGAAATGCTTCCTTCTGCACATTTAAAGTGGACTAAAACATCTACACGATGAACACCTGCGCCTTTCTGTTGATTTGTCTGTTCAGATCTACGCCGATGGCATCGAGGGGCCAACAGGTAAGAGTCGTATTCCACCTCTGTCTCCTAAACGCAGTTGGGAAGTTTTTACATGTGGATCAAACTCCACTGAAAGCAAAAGCGGAGCGAGTCTGGGAGAAGGTGCCAACTTTGTGCCTGTGTTCCCTAACACGTTGCTGCGTTAATCTGCGGCTTTCTGCCCCTTTGCCACGACTTACCTATGGGACAGTATTAGCCCTCCCAGTGAGGAATATAAACATTTTTATCTTAATAAGTTGGATGAAGTTTCTATTTTACTGTGCGTAAAAACAATCTTGGTTATTTTGGCTGACTGCGCTTTGGTGCTCTGTGGGGAAAAGCTCCCATTTCCCCAAACACAATCCTCCCTACGCTGCTTCTGCCTTGTGTTTAGCGCCTCTAAAGCATCCAGGTAACCTAAAAGGTGTTAAATCCAGAGTTAGAAACAACAAAAAATCCCCCAAAGAGCCACGAAGGCGCATAATTTCGCCAATTTAATCAATATTTGTGCGCCAACATCCCCTAAATCTATGATGACATCCAGACAGTAGAACCTGGAGCTTCTCCTGTTCAGGCGTTGGGTTCCATTGCTTACTGTAGACTCCTTGAAAGTTTGCAATCTGATGGGATTTATGACATTGAAGCAGCTATTGATTATTGAAACCACATTTGCACTGTGGGGAAGTTGTTAGATCCAAGCCTCAAAAGCTGCTGGATTTTCCTCCTGTGTGATGAGCTGCCTCTGGTCCTCTGGGCTGAAAACTCACTCAGTCAGCTGTAAATCTTCCAAGATGTGAAAAAATATTCAATTCACATGGCTGTTAGAGAAGTACAAAGTCCTCTTTTTTTCCGTTTTGTGGATTGCAACACGGTTAGATTCAGTGTTTTTTTTTTAAGACAGAAAGATATATATAAAAAATACAATTTTTGACTTTCAAGTAGGATAAATAAATCTTTCCCAAAATGAAACTCAGCTGCATATCAGAGAGGTGGAGGTAAAGAGAGAGAGGGGGAGACAAAGCGGTATAAATAAATCTTTAATGTGTATCTGACACAGACCTTTTCACGTTCATTCAAATTCATGTTTTCAAAATCAGCTTTAATTCGTCGAATTTTGTTAGTCATTTATGCCATCTAATTACAGAGCTGGGATGCTTTTGTCTGAAGGCTGAAGTGACTCGGGCCTGTTTGAATTTCTGTCACACACACAAAGAACTGTGGGGGCATAAAAGCAGAGTAATAAGGAAGTAATACTGATAACATTCCCACTGCGGGCTGCTTTAACGCTGTGCATGCGACACGGTGCTAGTCACATGCTGAAGCAAGATATTTCTTTTAGATTCTTGCCAATATTTGTGTTTCTTCCTGACACTGCTACTGTTTCATGAGAGGTGGGAAAAGCTATGCTCACTTGTATGTGCAACAAGGGGAAAAAAAAAAACAACAAAAAAAAGACCCAAACCCGTGCAAGCAGAATGTGTATTGTCAAGAGCTGAATGGAGCACATCATTAAGAGGAATGGGCTGAGACATATGAAGGATTAAATCACACACACAGGTAATTAAAAGAGCTGAATGGAACAGCAACGCTCCAGCACACAGCGCTGTGTGAGAGTATCTGTCAACAGGAATTTACATGCTGTCGGTTTTTTAGTTTGTTAACTGGAGTGTTGCAAGCCTCAGCATCTGCGCTTAGACCTTCCTATTAGTGGTTAATAGTTAAAACGCTGCCAGTTTCTGTGGCTTCCTCCTCTCCTGATCCCCCTACTGGCCCTTCATGCTTCTCCGCCTGCCTACATACTGAAGTAGGAGAAACCAAGGAGGCATAAATGCAGCCTTGACTCCCACAATCCTCAGAGTGCCTCTTTTGATTAATACCGCCTTTATCACTATGATTGGTTGAGGACCACACCTTAACCTTACAATTAAAGACTCTCCTGTGGGGATTTCTCGCCCTTTTCACCCTGATCTAATCCATATTTTTTCCATAACTCTTTCTTGCTCATGCGGCGGTCAGTCCAGGCTGTCGGGGAGGAATTATTACCTTTTGTGAGATATGGAGACTCTGCTGGTCTGCTTGATAAAAGGGAGAAAACATTGCATTTGCATTCTCAGGCACAAAGAGATTATGAAAGCGAAAGTCCAGTTGTGTCGCTACCATGCTGTGTGTGTGCTTTTTTTTTTTTTTTTTCATTGTGTAAAGCCCGATCTGACACTTTCACTCCTCTGTTGTCTCTTATGGGAATGGAATAGATGCTCGCTTACCATCTGTTTCCTCTATTAGCAGTGAATGTTGTCAACTGAGTGGTGTAATTATCCCTCGTCTCATGACTCATTTCCCGGTTTGATCTAAAGTTAAGGCAGAATATCCTTTTTGCTTATTTCAGTGAATAAGATAACACTTGGGCTGAGATGAAAAGGACTACGAAGACCAGACTGTCTCAGTTGAAGCGTGGCGTGGAATGAATAATGCTTCAGGGCTTTCGGGTTTACACTGCATAAACACCAGCAGCAATACTGGGAAACGTGATATGGAACCATCGAGCAAACTGCAGCGATAATCATCATTTTTCAAGCAAATATGCCAAACATCAGAGGTTCGACCTTCATGAATGTAAAGATTTTGTGGTTTTCTGTGCTATACGTGATAGTAAACTGAATACGTTTGTTATGGTCAAGGTTAACCCTGTGAACTCCGTGCAGTTTTACTTACTGTAGGCTCATTCTACGCTGTAATTTAAAGTCCTGCACCTCTAAGGAAACAGCACAACCATGGCTAGACGTAGAGAGGACTTGGGAAGTGTTTCCCTCAATATTATGTGATTAAAATGGCATAAATCATAAAAAGAAAGGAAAAGATGTTTCATTAAATGGATAAAAGAGCTTGAAATGAACATGTAAAATATTTTTTCAAGTGTTACCATTACTGGAAAAACAGGTAGTGACTCTACATACTATAGATATTTTACTATTTACATGTTTTCTTCTCTTGCTTCTCCTGTCTGCTCGGTTAAAGCACAGCCTGCAGTTCAATCTAGTTGATGCCAAAAAAGGCCTGAATTTTTGTCACGGGATTGTTTTTCACAGTGGAGTCACTAATGGCTTCACGGTTGCGACAAGGAGCATAGAATTATTATTTTTATTTTTTTTTTTACAGTTTTGGCTTTTTTTTAAAACAAGAAATGTAGAATACAGTGACAGCAGTGAATACAGCTTCTAAGCTTAGATTTGGTTGTTTCCTAACAGGAGAGCATGTCACTCGTGATTCGTTCAAGGTCAGTCGGAAACATAAAAATCTAACAATTCTTTCTATTTTTGCAGTTTCTGGCTCTGATAAATGGTGACATTTTAGCTATTTGAACAAAAGATAACTTGCATTTCAAGCCCACTGTTCAGAGGGTTAAAGGGCACAAATATATCGGAGGGCAACCCTCATAGAAAGGCACTAACAGATACACTGACTCTGATACATGCTGTAAGAAGACATAAGGAAAACAATGAAGAGATTAAACTGGATATAGTGGATGCAGCACTTTAAAGAGGACAAATCTATTTATTGTAGGACTGAAATTGTTAATATTAAATGTACTTAATATTTGGGTAAAAGAATCATCCTCACGCCATTTAAATATGCACCAGTTTTCTTTATTGCTAAACGTTATTGTTTTTACATTATTCATCTCACGGCATCTATTCGTATCTGTTGCATATTGGTTCTTGAGAGTCCATTAGATGTGCCCTCTATAATAAGCATCCAGCGGAAAGAGGAAAATAAGAGGCGGAGATGAATTTGTGCATTACTGCTTTTGCAAAAGAAGAAGAAGAAAAAAAGCCCAAAGAAGTTAGCTACATGTTGATAATGTTGCCTCGACGGCGCTGCAAATCCACCAAGAAGTGGAAGTGCTCCCTGCAGGAACCAGGCCACCATCTGTGGTTGGAGTGTGAGGGGCAGCAGGGATTGGGCCAGAATCAGACTCCTGAAAAGACTGGTTGATTTCCATCTTTGTGGGAATCGGTAATTCCAAGAGCAGATGGAAAACTTTGCAACAAGGAGGGAAGGGATTGGAGGCGAGGAAAGAATTTCAGAGAGACGAGCTGAGAATGACAGAGGGATTCATTCAGATGGATGTTTTGCTCTCAGCCGACGCCACAGCAGGACTTTTGCTGAGCTTGCCGGCCATTCTGCCCTCAGAACTCGTGTTGGCGTGTGTGTGTGTGTGTGTGTGTGTGTGTGTGTGTGTGTGTGTGTGTGTGTGTGTGTGTGTGTGTGTGTGTGTGTGTGTGTGTGTGTGTGTGTGTGTGTGTGTGTGTGTGTGTGTGTGTGTGTGTGTGTGTGTGTGTGTGTGTGTGTGATTCAACGCTGTGTTTATGTGAGGAGTCGTCTGTTCTGCTGCTCCGTCTCCTCTGTCTCTGATCTATTGTAACGTGGGGCAATGTGGAGGAGAGCCAGGCCCCGATTGGCTTACTCATCTCATAAGACTGGGAGATGAAACGTATCCATCTACTCCATGTGTTCAAGGAGCGCTGCTTCATGCCAAGTGCCGCGATTGGGGCTCCTCGTCAGTGGAAGCCTGCGTCCGTCGAGAAGCCTCCTCTGTCTGGATCTGCTCTCATTTCTTATCTTCCCTGTGATGCAGCACATCTAAGTTTGTGCTGTGCTGAGTGTGCAGAGATTTCTTCATGCGAGACTGCAGCTCACGCACATCTTGTGATTGTTGTGCTTAATTAGTCCCGCTAAGCGTTTTGCTGTTCTCCTTTTCATTATCACATGTTACTGCCTCTAACTCAGCTTAACTTTTTTTTTTTTTTTTTTTGTGGCCTACTGAGGCGGAGGATTGTTTTGCTCTTTAGAAAGGTCAAATCCTGGTTGGGAGTCGTGTTTTGTAAGACAGGTCGTGCTCTTTAAGAAACAGGTCAAAAGCAGGATTGTGGATTGTGTCTAGTGTGTGTGTGTGTGTGTGTGTGTGTGTGTGTGTGTGTGTGTGTGTCTCCCTCCTCTGCCATTTCGCCTGAACCCTTCTTTGTGATCTCCCTTAGATCAAGTCTGGCCAGGCTCCGACAAAGGCCTCTGAAAGGAACCCCTCAGAGGAGAACCGGGCGGTTTGGAGATAATTATACATGATAGGGTCTTTTATTGTGAGTGTGTTATTAACAGACCAAAAAGTGAGAAATATAAGAAAAAACTAATTTCCTTCTTTAGAAAAGTGTTAAATGGCCATGAAACATAAGGCAATGAGACACTTGAGAAATTAGCATGTTAACAGCTCACCGATGCATGTTTCTGTTGAAAAAGATTCAATCACTTTGAACATTTGGCGAAGAAGTCAGTCATTTCCAACATTTTTTAAGTGTAATAAAAGCAACTCTTCTATAAGGGATGTGCAGACCACTCAGTATTTTAATTTGAAAGTCGCAGGCTGAAGGTTGGAGAGTGAGTCTGTGTTTTAGATTCTTGTGTACATGTGTTCAGCACCTCCGTGTTTTGCCCGTTGGAGCAGGAAATCTCACGCCGAAGCCCTCGCCACGCAGGAAGGTCCCACGGCGCCGGGTGACTCAGCCCGGCCTGACACTTACGCTAGCAGGGACTTGAGCTGCCGCCACTATGAGGTCTTCAGGGTTATTGTGACACCTTCCAGCAGCCTGGAAGAGATGCCAAGACTTGAGAGATTTACAGTCAGTGGCCTACCTTGGCCTGCCTTGGCCTGTCTCTTCCTTTTTCCACTCTGCGGCAACAACCCGAGCGCAGGATCCTCGGCTCCCTCAGCCAGGTGTTATTAATGTGGTATTGATCTTTCAAACTCTGGGAAGTCCATTTTACTTAAATTTGATCAAAGTGTCATCCCGCCTGTGGCCTGCGAGTTTGATGTAGGAGTGGGGAGTTAGCCAGCTGGCCAGCCAGGACTTGCATGACGTAAGTGCAGACAGAGAAGTTTGGTGTGCAGCAGAGGAATGCTGGTAGCATTATGTTGTGTGGAGAGTAAGTAGACGGGGAGAAAGTCCTCTTAAACATCAAAGAGTGAGCCTCATTTCCATACGAAGGCCGAAGACTGTATATTCAAAGTAAATATCTGCTTGATCTCGTGTTCTCAAACGACACAGCTATTATCTTCATTATCGCTTAAAGCATATGTTTATTTGAATAATGGACATGGAAATTCATCACGGAACACAGATGGACCATTGTTTATAGCCTGGATATGAAAAGAGGATGACTGCGTAGCTCGAGCACACGCGCAGATGTGTAATTATCCAACAAAGAAATAAGCAGGGATCTGTGTTTTCTACCTCGAGCTAGTGAGTTTCCAGAAAAGTGGGTCTGCAAGACTGATGCTGCGAGTGCTGCTCCTTATCCCCCTGCCCAGAGGAAAGAAAGCCTCCTGAGCAGTTTATATTTAGCCCGCTGGCCGTGTTTCAGTTCTTTACCTTTCTCTGTGTCAACAAACTCACCGCCAGATTCCTCGGGCCCTCTGTTGTGGTGTATACTGTATGTGGTGCAACGCAGGTTTGCTCGAGTCAAAGTTGAGGATCAGGCCAGGATTGCTGTGTCGAGGTCTGACCTACTGTTCAGGTGCCGGTGCAGCCCTCTGCATAAGAATCCCCCAGTGAAATCTGAGCCCCCTGACGCTGCTCTAAAAGTCAAAACATTCTCTTTGGGATATTTTTCTTCTTCCCGGTGTAATTGATGCAGGCGTCTGTCGTCTTTGTTTCGTGATCTCAAAGAAAAAAGTGGTATTTCTAGTTTGTCCAGTCCCTTTGGGTAAAGAAATATCCTGACGGAGACCGGGCCATGAACCTGAACACTCATCACCCTGATGTATCTCACACTTATTAGACTGACAGTCTTTCACATAAACTTTATTAGGACAGTGGAAATTGAAGAGCATTAAAGTGTAACAGAGCATGGATAATGTGTGCTGTGCTGATTTAAAAGAGCACAGTATTTGAGGCTCGCCTAGCGTGAAATCAAAACCTAAAAGTGAGGTCTTTTAAAGAATCTGCGCAGCTGTATAGCTCTGCGTTTACATTACCTGTTTGCTGTTGAATTGAAGGCATTTTGTCTCTTGTTCCCTGCGGCACAGTCTCATGGCACCGTGGTGACACTCAGCTGTGACAGCGGCTGCTGCTGGTGGGTTATGGGTTGGTCATGGCAGCTGTGGTGGCACAGGTGCCAGCTGGCAGTAAATCAGTCAGCGGACTGATTTCAGACCTGTTGAGTACAGATAACATATATGAAGTACTTGGTTTAACCCTCTGACCCCAAACACCCACTGATGACATTGAAATGCATGTTGTCTTTAGAGAAATTGCCAAACTCACATCATTTATCAGAGAAAAAAAGCTGAAAAAAGGAAATAAAAGCATCATATTTTCAGCTTTCTTATGATCCTTGAACTACTCATCTGTAAAGTGTGAAACTGAAAGGAAGCTTGAAATCGTGATATTTCATCTTGTTTAAAATTATGGCAAAAATATACAGTTTGTTCTAACCAAATCTGCAAAATAAAAAAAAAATCTCCCCTTTTCTGTCCAACGGTGAAGCTGTGAGTTACTCTTCTGTGACCATTGATCGTGTAAAGAAAATTCAGGGACTTTTTTGAACTGCAGTTTGTGTTCATACTGAGCAGATAGGAGAGAAGTATGGGGAAAGAAAATGAAATGTGTAAGTTAGAAAGTATATATGCTTAGTACGTAGAGTCATTTTTTCTCCACAACACCTGTAGGCACAAAAATATTGTACTTGTGAATTCATTTCCCCCCCAATTTTAGTAAAACAAGTAATCCAAGAATTTCCACATTCATTCTTTTTTATGGGATTGTAACTTAAACATGCGGCACAGAAGACAATTTTGAGTTCTTTCTACTTCTAGTTATGGGTGTTCTGTTTCCATAGAGGTGCAAAACTTAATGTGACAGTAAAAAATGAACCCACTGTGACCAAAAAACACCCAGAAAGTTCTTGGGATTTGGAAGGTTCAAGTATTATCAGCAAGAAGGTGATATTGTCTGTCCTTGTGTGCCTGTGTGTTTTTTAATTGGATCAAATGGACACGGTTTCCAAGGAGTTCATCTATAATTTTCTAAGCCTCTGAAATCTTGAAATGAAAAGTGGAGTCGTATGGTTTCTACCACAGCGATGTGAACATTGCATGCAGTTTCATCACCGTTCTATGCGGGGAAAGTTACACACCAGTCCTCCAGTTTTATTGGGAAAAGAAAAAAACATGGTGTAATTTTCTTATTATTGCAGAATGCATGCAGTCTTCAATCTAGTCTGGATAGCAGGTGCTTTGTATCAATATCTGATTTGAAAACCAGCGGCTCTATGGAGTGTTTCAGTGTGCTGTGATATACGTGGCGCATATGCTGGCTTCTGACCGCCGAATGGGTTGAAAAGCTTTTGTCAAGTGATGTTAGTGAAGAGAGTTTGGGAACTCAGTCGGCCTTTGACGCTTTTGTTCTGATTCAGGTGCTGAAGTGAGCCAGAACAAAAGCAGAGCCTATTGATTTCTCAAACACTGCCTGTCACAGTCAGCCTATTGTCTTCTTCCTCTTGAAACTCTCCTTTCGATCCTACATGACCTCCCATCACAGTCCTCCTCACTTTGACATGCCGCTATTTCAGCAGTTGCTCTGGGGATCCTGAGTACCTTTTTTTCCCATGAAAAAAACATCTCTTTCCTCACTTACGCCTAATACACTTTGTATAGATGTAAGACATTTCAGGGGCAAGCAGTTCAGGGTGTGCACCTCTTTACCTGTATGTGCACATTCAAGTATTAATTAACGTCTGATTCATAGAAAACAGCGTATATTATTCATTTGTTTGGGTTAGATGGTGCCTGAAGGCGCAAAGATTAATCAGTGTTTTCTTCCCAGTGTATTTAGACGGTGTGCAAGTAATTTCTCCAAGGATAAAGAGAGACGAGAGATAACTCCTGACTGAGAAAGTATGTGCACTTGATCCTCACATCGCTGTGCATGTGTGGCTCAGAAAGAGCTAATGCCAGTGCACGGCTTTGATGTTTGGGTGTGTTTATACAGGCCCAGAAGAGCGATCCTCTTCTCACCTGAAGTCTTGACAAACATACCCTTAGGGCTCTCTGGACCTCCACAGTCCTCCAGGGCCCTCCAGGGTTCTCTTGGGTGAGTGAGCGCTGCTGGTGTGCCGGAGAGACAGCTCATCAGACGATTTCAAAGGCCGCGGTTTATTCTCGGGCTGGACTCGGCCCACCGACTGAGAGGAGGCTAGATGGGAGGTGATCGGCCCAAGAGAAGAGGGGCTTATGGGTTGAAGTGGGAGATGATGGAGCCTTTTTCCATATCATTCTGTATGCTTGATATCCATGAGGGTACTTACTGGCCTCACCAGAAAGCATCAATGGAGAAAAATGTCTTTGCAACAACACAATCTCCTTTAACTTCAATGCAATTGTTCCTCTGAAGTTCAAGCTTTGCTATGCCTTTGTGGAAGGAGGTGACGTTTTGAGACTCCAGATGCTCCTCATTAGCATGCACAAGTTCATCAACACCCCGAAAATGGAGACCGTGCAAGAAGAGGGTGAAGATTCAGTCAGAAGGTGGCAGATCGGGTAAGTAAGGTTAATGGAGCAACAGTTCAAAGCCACATTTAGCTGCTTCTACCACCTGATGCTGTGTGGACGGACGCATTGTCCTGGAGCAACAGCAGCCAGCTCCAAGCTTTGATCTCCATTATTCTTTGATTGTTTTAAACATACGAGTGTTTGTGGGCAGCAATACGAGACTTTATATTCTACAGTTATGCCCCACTACTGGTATGCAGCCCTTGAACTTTTTGAAGTACCCTCATACAGAATTGCTTGTCTCTCCATCAGTGGAAAAGGGTTGTCTTATCTGTTGCCCCAATTTTTTGGGATATTTTCCATGTGAAGCAGCTACAGATGAAATCTGACCTTTTTAAAAAATGTCTTCGATGGACGATTCTTAAAAATGCATTGGAAAAGTGGGGCTTTTCAAAAATGCTGACACCACCGCTGTGATGTGATGCGATCTGCTGTAAAGCTGCCGGCTCCAGAGGGGCCCGTGCATGACCAGTGGAGAAAATTTCAGTGCTGCTTTCTGTTGTTTTTGGCATTTTGATGTGAATGGCAGAGAAGGGCCTGGAAAAGGCTAATATGGATGGAAAAGCTTTTATGCCATTTTCAGATAGCACGGCGGACCCGCTGCAGCCAAAGGCAGAGCACACATTTGCGTGTCTCGCATTAGTACAAAGCCAGAAATATGCAAGAATGTCCAGGGAGCCCACGGGGTGTCGTTAACAAAGAGCTTAATTCAAAACCACAAACAGAAGATTGTAATTATTGTCTGGCCCTTCTGTGTGTGTGTATGTGTGTGGGTGTTTGTATGCACACTGGCGAGTGGCCTGGTGTGTGTTTTGTATATGTGGAAAGCCAGATTGGTGATTGTTCCCACCTGATTATATGTAAATATTTGCTAAACTCCTTTGGCCATTTTGAACTTCCATAAATCACAGCCATGTGGCTTATTATGGGAGCTTTTGTTTGCTTCATTCTTCCGAGGTGTGAAAATGCTAATGAAAAAAATTTGCATACCATTCTTAGGACATAACTCTTCTCATGATAAATGCATTGCACTGCAAAGATCAGAAAGTCAGGCTTTGTCTTTGGTGGGGAAATGGGCTTCAGAGGCGGTTTTGTGTTTAGAGAGTAGCTGGAGTACACAGTGTGAGAGACCTCGGAGCAGGTCGGCCTTGGCCTTTGTCTGTCCGGACAGCCAGGGTAATTAAGAATCAGCTTAGTCCGGGATTATGGCTGGAAGCAGGCTGATCACAGGGGACAGGAGAAAAAGCATTAGCAGAATGGTGGTTAATATGGGTATTACTCTGCTTAGCAGTGCTATCATGTGACAGTGAAACAACTGACAATGGAACCCTGTTGATGCTGAGATCCCTTGCTTTGCGCTAATAGGCTTTACTGCAGACAGCTTTGTTTACCCACAGCGTGCAGCTCTCTACCTTTGCTGCTTTTTCTTCCTCCTTCATGCTTTCAAACTTTTTAAAAATTTGCCTCAACCTAATTAGAAAATGGTAATATTTTGCAGTGCGCCTCCCCGGGGTATTTTAGCAGCGTTCAGTCGTATTTGCCTTTTGCCGGCACCTCCGAAATGAAACATGCATGATTGTTGGTCTCTCTCGTAAATGCACGCTCACGAACGTGCTGTTTTTGAGATATTTTTTGCGGAATGTAATTAATGTTCTCATTAGCTGGAGCTGTAAGGCAGGACTAGAAGCCTGATACCCTCGGGTCCTCGCCCTCCTGTACTTTAGGAAACATGGTTGCTGAAATGGATAGCCCGTGTTTGGCATGTGAAACAAAGAGGGGGGAGATAGCTGCTTTCTTGTTCATCCTGCCTTTTATTGTTTTGTGCGTGCAGAGGTAACCCGATGCTTGTAGCCTGTACACCACCTCCATAAGTGAGTCCATTTGTTGCCCTTTACAAAGGATATGGAGCCAGGCCAGTGTGAATAATAACAATGTTGGAAGAAGATTTATCCAAACACAGAAAGGTTACATCAAATGAACCACCTAATTTATCGCATTACTCTTATTTACAATGAACTTTGCCGGTATCAGCTGCTCGTGCATTAGAAAACACTGCTCGAGGTGCATAGCTGGCAGAATTATCGGTGCATGACATGACACAACAATGCTTTGTTTTGACCTTATTGAGAGGGAGCAGGGAATTGTTTTCCACAGTCTTTAAGAGCTAATCCCATCAGAGGGACTGCGCAGCATGGAGGGCTAACTCAGTCACGTCTGAGGTAGTGCTGCCAGAAACAAGAAGCAGACAGGAATGTGTTTGTCTGGCTGGCGTGGCTTTATTCACTCTGACTGGAAAAGCGAAGGAGGAAAACTCTTCCCAGGCAACTTGACTTTTAATATGAGCCAGAATAAAGAGCAAGTGTCTGATTCTATGTGCCGCTAAGGGGAGGAGACACGTTTTTCTTGGGATTCGGTGGCGGTTCGGGGAGATGCAATGGTGGACTGTCATTATGGCAGATGAATTAACTAGGTTTTACCTCTCAGGGGGGAGTTTCTCACTTCACTGGTTTGTCTTTTGGCTTGGTTAGGCACATGTGCTCCTGGGGAACGGGCTCATTCAGCGCTGAGGCCATGGAACTGAGGATTTATCCCAGTCCAGTGAGTCCCTGTGGCGCCTCCAGCTCCTGTTGAAGGATTTAAGATTGGTCCGTCCATCCGTCTGCCATAAAGATTAAGAAGACAGATTTTTCTTCAGCTGCAATAAAAGTCTGTGTGTCTGGTTGATACATTCTGGTAGAACTTAATAATAGGAGAAGTTAGGGTGAAAGGTGAGGTTGAGAGGAAGGTTTTATTGAAAAGAAAACGTGTTTCATAAGAGGGTGACAGAAAGTTGTGCTTTTTTTTCCCAGCTACTGCAAGAAACGGAGCTAGAAATCTCTGTAATAGTTTCTGAAATCCCTCATTACAAAGGATTTAGAAGCTGTAACAAATAGCTTTGTGACGGTTAAGGAACTGTTTACTGTGTAGAAAAATCCTTTTAACTCGTTACTGTGGCTAAAGAGTTTTTAATTTTAGTTCTAAAGAAAGAGAAAGACAAAGCTGCAGCTGCTTACCATGCAGACTCTCTCAGTGCATTTACTTACCAACTTACAGCAATCACCACTTTACAACTCCTCATGGTGGCACTGAGAGAGCTAATTAATTGAACTGACAAACTGTTAAAATCGAATTATATTAATAATACACTCACAATTAAACACTACAAAGCAGTGAATTATTGCTTTTTGACTCTTTAGGGGTATGTTTTAATAGTTTTTAAAAATCAATTACATGTTATCATGATCAATCATCGATTATGATTTTGCAATAAACTGCAGAATGGCAGTACTGTGACACCACTGTTGTCATGCAGTTCCCATCCTTAGATACCTGGCTAAACATAAAGCTAATGGGTTGGATCAATTAATTCATTAGGTGTCAACTATTTTGATATTCTTTTCATAATCAGTTAAATTAAAGGTGGAAATTCTCTGATTTCCTTGACTTACATGTGAATATTTTCTGGTCTCTGTCCTTATCTATGACTGCAAACTAAATATATTAGTGTTGTAGACAAAACAGTACATTTGAGGATGTCATCTTTGGTTTTTGGAGACACTGGTTAACATTTTTCCACCATTTTCTGACATTTTACAGACCGAAAAACTGATCAAATAGTTGAGAAAATAATCAACAGATTAACTGACATCGAGAATGCTTGTTAGTTACAGCATAGTTAGGGCTAAAAACTACAAAAACTATCAAAATGCAGATTTAGCTCAGTATCTAAGCTCATTTAAGTTAGTCTACTTCAACAGTTGATGCAGCTGATTTGCAGTAATCAGCCGACATCTGCTTGTTTTTCTGGGAGGCTTTTATTGTGAAGCAGCTGCAGAAAGTGTTGAGTCTGAATTACCGGAAGACATGCATGGAAAGCATCTGCTTTGTCACAGCTGTTGTCTGCAGTTTTTTTTCCTCTAGTCATTGTGATTCATTGTTCCTGCTTTTTTAGGGATGTTTCAGTCATTAAATTTATTATTGGTCTTTTTATTTAGTGGAGAAATTGCTAGTCGAGCCTTGATCCTGTGGAAAAGAAAGTCAAAGGAACACTTTTTTCCCCCGTTTTAAGAGATTCAGCTGTTTCCTGTGCCTATGATAACATGCGGTATACAACGTTTTCTGTAAAACTGTCAAAACTAGCCCTGAAACAGTCTCTAACAATCTCCCATGTGGACCTGGTCCTCTGATGCTTGTTATAAACTGAACATGAAGTACAGCGAGATCTCACTGAGCTTTTCTAGAAGATGCCATCCGCAGATCAGTCACATCCTTCACCCTGCCAAGGTGCTTTTCTCTCCTTAATTTCTCTCCATTGCTCATCATTCCACTCTGCATGTTTCACCCGGCTCTCCGTTTCCTCTCCATCTTTGTCCTTGTCCTCTTCAGCCTTAGGGCTTCTCTGGGAATCTACAGTACGCTCAGTGTTTCTGGGAAAGGATTCAGTATTCAAGGAAGGGTGTTGCGTGGAGCTCAAAGCAGACCTGTCTTTGTGAGTGTGTCTGCCTGCCTCCCCAGGCACTCATTAAGCCGGTGTGTGAAGGTGTGTGTTTCCGGAGGCTGTTGGGAGAAACAGGCGCGTATGTGGAGGTTAAAAGGCCCCCGACAGAGACATAATTTCTCATCCTGGGGTGATGGAAGAAGGTAACTTCATTAGCCAGTTCCCGCTATTCAGATTAATTCGATTATACTAACCAAGTCTTGATGGTGACAGCGGTGCAGTGTACAAATGTCACGCTTGGAACAAAAAATCAGTTGTGGAGGAGCAGTGCATGTGTGGGCGGGTGTGTGCAGAGGAGGAGGGTCAGTCAATACACCTGGGACTTCTGGTTGGTCTGTAATTTGCAAAGTGACTCGTCTTCAGGTAATGAGCAGGTACGAGTCTAAAAACCTCCTTTCTGTAATTTGCTTGATTGAAGTCACACTTAGAGTAATGCACGCCTCTACCTGTGCCTCTGCAGCTCTTTCAGTTTTGTTGTGTCTCATATCCGAGCCTCGCTTTTCCGCAGCATGTCTTAGCCCAAACATTCGCGGCCATGCATAGTCACACATTTGCCCTTTCGTGACTCAGAGGGCAGACGACATTAACCTCTCTTAACCCGGATTGATTCGCGGCACCTCTTGACTTAACTCTCCGCATTAGGTGATGGAAATGGCGTTGCTTTCCAGATACATCAGCGTCCTCCTGAGGTGCAATAAAAATAGCCAGATAAGTGCGCCTCTCTCTCTCAGGAGGCAGTTCATTGAAATAATCACTCGCCATATCTTCATGGCCATTTCTGCACTCCTGTCCCTTCCTGTTCCCCGAGACTTTATTGGCCAGAAAATAGAGAAATTTTTTCCCTCCCTCAGGCATGTTAGATTACAACTGTCTAAGCCTTCTACACGAAGCTGTGTGCTTCAGATTAAACACTTTAAATCTCTTGAGGGAGTTGCCGTGAAGGCCACTTTCATGAATTGTCTTGCCTCTTATCCTGTAATGCATTGTAATAGCTTTGTGTCTGCACTCACCTGTTGAAATATTACATTCTTTTACTCTCTTTCCGAACATCTGCAAATACTGTATTCTCCTCAACGGCGCTGCTATAATATAACATTCATAAGCAAGGTTTTACTGCCAGTCCAGACTAAAAGTACTCCTAAACCTTCTGTCAGACTCCCAGTGAGGCTATATTTTCTGACCTACAAATGCTTCAAAAAAAAAAAAAAAAAACCCACACACATATGCTGAGGCTTGTCAGCTCCCCAGTCGTGTACCCTGGTCAAGGTGAAGAGTGCGAGGCGGGCAGGTGAAGCTGGGACATGCAGACACATGGAGATGAGAGGAGGGAACGAGGGGATGGATCTCACATGTCCTCCATCCGACAGCCGCCCTGTTGTTGTCAGTCTCGAGCTGACAGGCCAGATTCAGCGGGATTCTGCCGAGCTGCCACTTTGATAAAATGTTTTCAGGAAATGGGGGAGCTGACTGCCATGTCTGGATTGAGAGAGACAAAACACGGCACCTATGGAAATTCAATCGTCCTGGGAAACATCGGCGGAGAAGCCTTTTTCCTCAGCAAACAGATTCCGATGCTGCGGGAGTAAACGAGCACGCGGACACATATCTGTTTACAAGCGCAGATTATAATTTGAGGGAAAATTACAGCTTTGGAATTCCTCCAGTCGTCTCCATTATCGTGACGCTGTGTGTGGCACGGCTTTAGAGCGGAGCCACCAGGAACCAGACAAAGGCAGTCGCTCAGGTGGATCATTAGTGGTTTTAACAACATGAAAGCTCATAATACACCATGTTATGTTATTATCTCAGCCGACACTGTGCTCGCGCTGTTATGGCCTGCAGCAGGGTGGAGAGCTTCCTGTCGCAGGTCCCCGTTTTCGGTGCCACCTTTTGCATGCATCAGCTGGGTGGAGAAATGCTGCCCTCTTTCCTTGGCCTTTGATAAAATCATCCACGCTCCCCCCGTAGGAAATTGAGCTGGGATTGCTCACGTGATCGGGTTTGGCTCTTGCTGCTGCCTGCAGAGAGGGTCGCATTAGCCGAGCAGGGCAGGGCAGGGTGGCTTTTTACAGGCCTTTCTGCTTGTCAGGTTGCTGACCTCTCTGCAGAAATATGTGATATTAGTGTCGGGTATCATGATGTGAGACAAGAGAGTCTGTTATAGTGTTTCTACTGAGGCGGGCACAGTATCTTTTTAATATCTCTGATTGTACTGGACCCTTTTACACTCTAAAAGCAGTAATTAAAATTTAGATTCTCACAACTTAATTAAATGCGTGGTTGCTGCAAGAAGAAAAAAAAATTCAATTTACTGATTTAGATAAACCCACTATCTTGAAAATATTAAGAATGTTGATGATTCCATCAACCTAATATTGTGCTTATGTGAACTTAAATGTTCCCGTTCATTAATTTAACACTAAACTGAAGTCGGACTAACTTGATGAAATTGGCTTTAAACTTAATTTTTCTTCACAATGACTTCAAAATTTAGTACTTTTCACATCTCATTACGAAATTAAAAGTAGTAAAAGTTGTAGTGAAAGTAATTTATAGTACCCAGCGCGTCTGCACAAATTCAGATGATTAAGACAAAGAGCATTTGGAATATCATTTCTAATACAAATAAATTCTACTAAAGCACAGAATTTGGGGAAATTCTCGGTATGATGTCGCCATTAGGTCTTGCATTTATCAGTCCATTAAACCTGAACTTGGAGCAACTTGATTTTTTAAAAAAGCTGTCAACTTTAAAACTTGTGTTCAGAAATATGTTAAGTGCATGACATGAAAAATATCCTTTTAAATATAATGCGGGAAAACTATTTTGATCAACTGAGAAGCTTGCATTTAAGCTACCAATTATTTATTAGGTGGTAATTCAAGCTAACTTTTATGGAGCGAAAGTTGTATCATGACTTGTCAGATATTTTATCAGTGTAAAATGATGAGTTGATGCACTGGTTCGTTGCTTGACAGAAAATTAATAGACCGTTTTAATATAGGATTAGTTATTTAAATAACGTATCAGTCGGAAAAAGGCCAAGATTTGCTACAGTGCCTTCTGCAATGTTAGAACATTTTAGTGACATTTTATAGACAATTGATTATTTAAATATTTATCATATAAGACCCACTCTGGTAAAGTCACCTTGTTAACACGTCTGCATTGTGTTTAATAAGCAGACTCAGACTCAAAAACATGGATTCAGATCTTGTCAGCTTCGGGGTGGGGCCTTTTGTGTTGTTATTGTTTCTCCTGTTTCCAGTTTGGACATGTCTTGTCGAATTAATCCAATATTACAACATGCCATTGTGTCGTGTAGAGTAGCTTTACAGGGTTTTAGCAGAGTTGAAGGTGAGCTGGTGTGCTTGAGCTGCAACAGTTAGCAGAGTGGTGGGTGGAGAAAGAGACGGGCACTTCATAAATCCACTTATTTTAGAAAAAGCAACAGTGTAGAGGTACAACTATGGATTTTGAGGCAGGAAAGGATTATTTTCATTGGAAAAACACTATTTAATATGTATTTTTGATTCACAAAGATCGGTTTTCAGGGGCTTACATCAATGACTGAAGAGTTACTTTAAATGAGGAAACAGTCAGAGAGAATATGATTTGCTTTTTTTTAATATTTCTGTATTGAGAAAAGCATAGCTCTAACTGTGATTTATTTATTCATTTGTTATTTATTTTTGTGCAATTTACAGTCTGAGGCACACACCTACAAGGTGGATTTGTCTGATTATTGGATCCAATAGTTGTTATGTTTATGTTTTTTCACATTTTTTAAAAAAACGGTTCCCTATTAAGTTAATTAATTCAAACATGTGCTGCTGTACATATCTGTAGTCACCACTTTGTAGTTTGAATAATGTCTTATTTCATTAGTATTATAATCATCAGCACTGAAGGATAAATGTCTAAAAGTTTTAATCAGATTCATTAATGTGAAACAAGCACAAATGCAACCAAATAAATATTCCTTAAAGCCCACTGAAAAGCATTTTGGTAATTCATGATTTTCTTCATTATGAAAATAATTAGTTGATTCCTTGTATTTATTCGCTGGATTAGCCTGGATTTGCATCTGGTTGAATTTCACATTAATTACTGTCTATATGATACTCTATGTGTGTATCTGTGCGTATTGTGAACAGTGATTGAGTATTTTCCCCGTATGTTCCACCGCTGTGGGACACACTAGTGCATAATAACCACAGGGAGGAACATCTAAACACATGCCAGCTCACACTTACACTATGTTCAGATAAGCACACACTCTCCTCCTGCCTTTTCTCTGTCTTTTACACACACAATGCGGTGTAAAGGAAGCTGTTATCTTAGCAACGGTGTAGCACACATCATTTGTGCTCCAGCAGAGCGCCGTGCTTCGGTTTGTGCCTGAAGGAGCAGGATTAGTATGAAGATATCGTGGAGCGTTTCCTTCAGTATCTGCCAGAGGTTTTTCCCATCTGCACCGCTCAACCCATCACTCGGCCTCACAGCTTCTTTTCAACCCTCCTCTTGCTCCGGCGTGCTCAGCAAAAAGTCATTCTTACCTTGAGGAGGAGTGAGCACAGGACGGGTGAGAAGGAGGAGGAAATGCTATTATGGCTCTGGCTCCGTCTGTCGTACTTTTCTTTTCACTCGGAGCTCCATTCACGTCTCCATCCACCTGATCCATTCATTTGACATCATTCTACCCCTATACACACACACACACACACACACACACACACACACACACACACACACACACACCCTGAGGCTCCATGTTCACAGGGGGCCTCTATTTACATGGCCGCCTTCCTTTTCTCACATTATTTTCAGATGTGCTATGGCATGTTCTTGGCAGCGCCGGGAATTTTGCATGTCTTTAGTGCCCACGGCGCTTGAAAATGTTTTATTTCTCACAGAATACCAGCGCCACGACGACTTTGCAGGAGTCTAGCAGCAGTAGCTTGGACCATCGCTTTTCATATGTGTGTGTTTAGTGCTGCTGGAGCTGAAAGAGAAGTGCTTGGTAGGCACAAGCGTATCTTCCAGATCTCTCTCTTGTCTCGCTTTGCTTCTCCTACAGTCTCGTCCTTTTTACTTCTCCTGCTGCCTGTCTTTCTCTGTCTCCCCCTCCTGCATCTCCACCTCCTCTATGTGGGATCCGTCTTGTGTTAAAACTCAAATCAACACCAGCAGCAAGACCGGGCAGCTCTGGTGTCGTCCCTCAGCGAGGCAACACGGCAGCGTGAGATTGACAGGCAGCTCTGCCACACACGTGTTCAGCTTCACTGCACTGGTGTGTGTTTTTACGCGTGTGTTTGTCATTTGCTGGATAGAGGGATGGGAGTTAGAAAGAGAAGGGAACAGAGACCAGGGGAACCAGCTTTGCTTTTGTTGAGTTTACATAATTAATGTTTTGTTAAACAGAACTGTGTCTACACACAGTATCAGCTCTGATCACAAATGCAAATATTGTCAAGAGGATAAGCGTGGAAAACTCTCAAAATGCTCCACAATGGACTGAACGAAGCTCCCATATACATTCATTACTCTGGTGGTGGTAAGTAATTAAATTCCAGGTAATGAAAAGCTGGAAATGACTTTTCTTCTCGGAGCCATTCAGATGCTTCTGAATCCCTGTGTCAATTTATTACCAGCTGTAAGGATGTGTCGTGACTGCGCCGGGACCGGTTTTACTGTTGGATCGGTTTGCTCTCCACTCTCTGCCCCCGCCTTGTGATAAACCTGTTTGTTAAAGGGCTTTACGGGCAAATTTAATGTGACTTAACTTGATCATCAACATTTGGGACAGTATAAATAAAATTTGAGCGTGTCTGCTCGTGTGGAGTTTGCTTTTGAGCGGGGCTTACAGTTGTTTGTCATTCAGAGGCACAAGGGCTCCAGAGAAACCGCCGTCATTAGCCTCCCGCCCCTGGGACCGTATAGCTTTCCGGGACCTGCTCCGTCAGCACCAAACAGGACATTTATCACGCACCCCACCTCGCTGCTGCCAACCCACCCAGCATGGAGGCGGGCTCATGTCTCTATATATGTATCGTATGCAAACACAGGAAGACAAACAGTGATGCACTGATAATGCATATGTGTATTACGAAGGTGTATAAAAACAATGACAGGACACATGAGCAACGATTCCTGTTTGGACTTGTTCATCAACAGCACACTGTAAAAAATAAATAAATAAAAAATCTGTAATAAAAGAATGTAGTCACCATTTTGTAACAAGTTTTAGCTGTAGTTTTAAAAAATACATTTTCGAGATTTTCTTACATTTGTTAAATTACAAATAATAATTAATAAAGTCAAAAAAATATAAAAATGCATTTTTACTTATTAAATTCGCAAAATAATATTATTTTACAGATATTTTCCATTATTTGAAAGAAAAAATATGTATATTTATGTACATATTTTTAAAATTATTTTACAGATGTTTCATATTTTTTTGAATTGCAGAAAATAACCATTAAAATCACAGAAAAAAGTACTAATTTACATATTGATGTCTACATCAAAAAGATTTGAACAGAGTCAACATGTAAATTAATGCTTTTTCTGTTGTTTCATTAGTTATTTTCTGCAATTTAACATAACATGAAATATCTATAAAAATGATATGCAATTTTTTTCTTTCAAATAATGGAAAATATCTGTAAAATATTAATATTTATGATAACTTAAATAGGTAAAAAAAACACACTTTTTACATTTCTGTGACTTTGCTGTACATAAACGGTTTAACCATAAAAATTCACTGTTCTTCTGTTTTATTGAAGTCAACAAAAATAATCATTTGAAAAAAAGAAGAGACATTTTAAAGAATTTTCCCTGTTTTGTTAAATTAGAGATGAAAAAAGTCTCAATTTAAATGTTAACTGTAAATAATGTCCTTGTCAAAAAAATCTGTATCCTTAGAAAACATTAGTCATTCTTGTGCAACTTTTACAACAAAGTCCACCTTTTTAATTTTCATTTTACTGTATCTAAATCAATCGATGAATAATTATTTTATAGATTGTTCCCATTACTTTCTCAATTATTTATGAATTTTTGTGAATGTTAAAATATCCCACTGCTCTTTAGCGTATTTTCTGGCACCTTTGCTGCCAGCTTCTCACATTTTGCTTTTTACATAATTGTTTTTCATAGAGTATACATACAAATGAACACAAATGAGCGGCAGTGTAGTGGATGCATCAAGGGATTGTCAGGCAGAGCTTAATGAACTTGTTTGTGCTTATATACAGACAGAAATGCAGAAAAAAACATGATGGTACCTCTAGTGAAGCACATTTCTGAACCCACCCAAGAATACTAAATCTGTTTTGTAAACGCAACACTAAATGTGCTCCGATGAGCCCCGAAAATCCCGCGTAGTCTGGAGTCTCACAGTAACAGAATTACTGCCAGGATAGCAGAGAGGGAGGGATGTAAACAAAAACCAGGATAGCGTCTTCTACATACAGTTAGCAGTTGAATATGTCGGCTGTTGATAAGTCCTTTCACTGTAATGTGACCAAGGTGGCACCACCTGTTGTTAATAGTGGCTGCAGGTCATCCTCGTCTTTCCTTTCCAATCTCGGATCCATTCCTGAAGGCCATCAAATGTAATGATGGGGTCCGGAATAATACCTGAAACGAAGTCTCTGTGAAACTCACAGCAATCCACTTACAGAAGGCCCTTCATTCACCAGGCTGTTAGCTCGTCCGTCTTACACTGACCATGTCAGATGTGGCTATATTCCCTCCTTTTTATCCCCCGCTGGCCGTAGGCACGGAGGGGGATATTGGCGTGGGCATGTCCGTCCGTCCGTCCGTCCGTCCGTCCGTACGTACGTACGTCCACATTTCATTTCCGGAGCATATCTCAGAAACTACTTGAGGGATTTCATTCATATTGCACCCAGGCCATCTCTATATAGTATAGATGTGCCTTTTGGGGTGCATGACCTTGACCTGATTTTCAAGGTCATAGTGAGGCACTTCAAATATTTTTTTGTTTCCGGATCATATCTCAGAAACTAGTTGAGGGATTTCACTCATATTGCGCACACTAAGCCTGTTGGTAATGTAGATGTGCCTTTTGGGGTGCATGACCTTGACCTGACTTTCAAGGTCATTGTGAGGCACTTCAAATATTTTTTGATTCTGGTTCTGGAGCATATGTCAGAAACTACCTGAAGTATTTCATGCATATTGCACCCACACCACCTGTGCATAATATAGATCTGCCTTTTGGGTGTTTGACCTTGACCTGATTTGTAGTGAAGATGTATCATTTTGTAGGTGTATTGTCCAGTATATATTATTATTTCTTGCACTTAGAGGCACTATATATAAGGCAGGGGATGTTTTAAGCGGAACGTGTTTATTTTGCTTACTCTTCATCCCTTGTGCTCGTCTGATTTCTGTGCAGATAGTCATTGTTTTTGTTCAGGTCACATTTCAACAGAAACAGTGTGGGGAAAAAAAGTGGCAAAAATATGTTGAACAGGGCAGAAATCCCCCAAAAAGCATGTCCAGAAAAGGCACAACTCAAAAAAGATCTAAAAAAGCAACCTGCAATAGGCTGCAAAAACAGTTCCGCCCATGTAGTTCTGAGATTAGAATTCAAAAATAAAAAATGGAATAGCAATATCTACAAAAATAATAAGAAAACACGGAACAGTAATATTATTAGCTTAATTTGCTGTCATATTTCTGGCATCCTGGTGACATAAGTCGAAATATCCTGTTTTCTTTTTGCTCTGTTTGGGTACTAGATGGAAATATCTGCATCAGAAACTACAAAAACACTTAAGAAAATGCAAAAGCAAAACAGAAAAGACAACATTTCCAAAAGTACAACAGCATTCTGTAAAAAAAAAAACACAACATTTTACAAAGAAACAAAAAACAAGTGTCGGTGTGTTTTGTCTTTTGTAGTGCTTTTATAAAACATTGCATTTTTGGAAATGTTCTTCTGTTTTGTCTACTACTCTTGTGTTTGTACTTCAGGGCCATCATGGCTAATTAAGGAGAAATGAAGACGAGTAAATACTGGGTTTAGATTCAGCAGGTAACCAGAAACACGAGTCTGAATGAATGCTAATACTGTTTTTTTAATGTGTTGAATGTGTAAATACTTTCCAACAAATATATACTATATATATTTATATATATACGCAGCACAATTTTGTTCAAATGTACACCAAGTAATGAATGGCAATGAAGTATCTATTCTATTCTATTCTATTCTATTCTATTCTATTCTATTCTATTCTATTCTATTCTATACCTGGAACTCTACTTGCTAACTATAGTTTTTTTCTAGCATTTGCCAGTTTATAAGCCTGATGGACTCTGTGCTACTCGTGTCAGCCGCTGCAGCTATGAAATGTAAATAAAATAAGCACCAAGGCCACAACTGTTTACCAAGCAGCACTGTAAATTAATCTCATTATCCAGTCTGTGCACACACACACACGCCAGTTCTTTATTTATTTATCCATTTACTTACTGTGACTTCAATACAAATTTAAAGCTGCAGGAAAAAAAAACATTTGGGGAAGAAATTATTGACAGTTGAATGACAAGCTGTCGCCTACGTTTTCCCCCGAATTAGACGTATACGGCGGCGTGTGCGCGCACAGATGCGCTCGCAGGTGAAGCACATTGCCGCCCGACTCGCTGACATGTGACTGCAATTCAGCCTCAGAGCTCCGTAAGTCATCTCCATAATGCACGGCATGGAACTGCGCAGCGGCAGTTAACGTTACTGAATCACTTTGATGAATAACTGCAGATGAAATGGCTTTAATGTGGCCCTGACTTATTGTTGGTGCCTCGTGATAACCCTCCAGGAAGCACTATACGGGCTACAGTTCCACTCGGAGCCAGCATATTAATAATCCGTCTGGAAGCAATTTCAGCATTTTGTCTTCATTAACACATTTAAGGGTATATGTTCATAAAGTAGCACTTAGCATTAAATCAGTTTAATCGGTATTTATGGAGAGGGTATTTTAGTAGCCTCGATTTGCCCATCCTTCAACGCAGAGCTGACTGAAAAGGGGTCATTTCAATACAAAAAAACCCAAACATTGGAGGATTTGCTGCTCTTTTACGGCTTGTGCGAATGAAACAAGACATCTGAAGGCGTCACCTTGGACACGTGGAAGTTTAATCGCTGGAGACAATCGTGGTCGCCCTGTTTCAGTGTATCGGCTGCTGAAGTGGGAGCGTTCTGTATTCAGTCAATGGAAGCGGATGAGAGTGTGACTCAAATGGCCTGTTATAACAATTGATTTTCCATTTTGTAAAACATTGGAGTGTCTCTAATTGTATTTTCGGTTATTACGAATCCCCCTCCAAGCAAATCTGTACGAACACGTCCGTGCAGTCATGACTTGTTCTGATGATTCCTCCAGGTGTTTAAACTGTCACGGTTGCTGTATGTCAGCGGCTCGCCATTAGCTAGAGGGCATAAAAAGGATTGTGTGATCGATACTTTAACCCCGCTGCAGTTTGTATCTCTCTCTCTCTCTCTCACGTTCCTTCCTTCTCCGAGTGTATTTCTATGATTGGCTGCTCGTGTGAAGTCAATAACACATTTGTTAGAAACAGGCCGGGCCCCACACAAGAGGGACCACTCCGGGTTCATCATCGGCTTATTAGACATACGTTTGTCTCCTATCGACCTGTTCGGCCTGCCGCGTGATCCACAACGCTCTCCTCCCCCTCTCCATCCTCTCTCAGTTTTTTATCTCCCGACCGTCCCCGCTGACAGCTCGCTGTTCATACATAAAAGTGGCGCGGCGACTGACAGCAAATTTGTCTTGCTGAGGTTTTGGGCTGTAATTGTGCCTAGAGATATGATGACCCAGTTTGAGGCAATGAAGAGATAACGGAAGGCTGGGAATCCATTTCACGGGGAGCAAGACAATATATGCAAAATGCTGATACATAACAAAAAAATCAGTCGTTTAGAGGAATCTTTTGACATGGTAGACTTGGATTAATTTAGTATGCAAATAAGTGTACAAAAAGTTTGGCCTGCTAATTGTTCTTTCTACAGCTCAGTTGTCATTGGCAGTAGCGGTAGGTCACTCCCACCAATAAATCTTAATGTCTTTGACTCCAGTCGTGACTCTTCACTCTCTCAGACACTTGATGGGCACAGTGTCGAAGCCCCTAAAAGCTAAATAGGCTTGTAAATACACGTCGCTAAGCTTTATGCGTTATCTATTTATATTTTTCTTTGCAGCTGTGAGGATTTTAAAAGATGCAGCGCTGCCAGAAAGGATGGGTTGCTCTTGATTTCTTTTCTCTTTAAAGCTTAGAGGACTGGCAAAAAAAAAAAAAAAAAAAAAATACTGAAAGTTATTGTCAAAAATAATACACAATAAAACAACCGTTCAAGTTATTTGGAAGAGCTATTTGGAAGATGTTTTTTTTTGTTTTTTTTTGGCTGTTTATTCACAAGTGATGGGTCCATTAGTGGCCAAATTGGCAGACTGTCACTTAAATGCTAAGATTTTTTTCTCTCTTAAGATGGTTCACATAAATGAACAGAGAAACAAGTTAATGTAGGGAGAAGCGTCAGAAATAATGCTCCAAATGTGACTGTTTCTTTTTTTTTTAGTATTATTTTATTTTCAAGCATGACTAAATTGCTGTTAAGTTCCACAGTAATTTCTCCGGGGCTTGACAATTTTGATCGCTATTCCAAAAATTACAGACAAGAGAAGAACAGACAAGCCCTTCAGTGCTAATTGCCTCCGGAGAAAGCGCCTTCTTAGTGGAGTTGTTATTACTGTAGCTCTGCAGGGCCTGTGATGGGCTTCGGGTCTCAGGTGAATTGCTGCAGCAGCGCTTTGTTGTCAACATCAGACAGGGTTTACCTGCCGCCTATCTGAGACACGCAGACTGCTAGTTAGGGTTAGTGGTGCCTTCACGGCCCCCCAGTCTTCTTCATTGCCCGACTGAGCCTGCAAATATTGTTAATCGTCTCTGATAATGGGTAGGAACGAGAAGGAGGCAAAATACAAACCAATCAAAAGTGGAAAGTGTCAAATGGGTGTACATAAATTTCCATTTGTGAGGAATTCTGCCTCGCTCTCACAGATTCTTTTCGCTGTGCATGACGACTGCCAAGTGCCAGTGTTTATAGCGAGCTGAGAACTGCCACGGGCAAGATGGTAGCTGTTATTTATGTTCAAAGACCTCGCCTGTGATTGAAAAGGCACCCCGCTCTTTGATTTACCACTGTGTATCAATCAATCAATCATGAGTGTGTGTGTATGAGCTTCTCTGAGGCCGCTGTGCCGCGTCGTTTTTACAACACTCACATCACTAGAGTTCATAGTCGCATAAGGGGAAGGTGGAGGAGCTGCTTTACGGTGGGAAACACCTCAGTCTGCTGCTTAAAAAAAGAAAAATTCAGCATGTGATTGGGCACTAATGAGACATGAATATTGCTTGTGATTGGGAAAAATAAGACATCAGAGCTTGGTTTGTTTGACTTTTTTTTTTTACTCGTGTAAAGCAAATCCTGCTGTGCATTCCTGCGGTGTGATTCTCTCTCCTAAAAATCTTATTACTCACCGCTTTAAGTACCTTGTTATTTTTATTTTTTTATGTTCCCGTCTATTTGTAGACAGACAGGAGGCACTCGCGCTGGCAAGAGCAAAGGTGCAACCAAAAGCAAAGTTAAATAGGTCAAGAGAAAATAGCTCTTTTGCACTTATAAATAGTTGTAATATATTTGAATTCCTACAGCTCCACTGCTTACAGTCTTTGGTGCAGAGGGTTGCAATTTAAAGACTTTAAATTAATTGGATAAAGTATCTTGTTCCAGCAAATCATAGACTGTTTTTTTTTTGGCTCATTTAGCACCTTAATTTACATTTCTCTTTTATAAAAAAAAACAGAATGTTTTCGAGTATTGTAAAAGCTCTGAATGATTAGTATGCTAAAAGGGTGACCTTGTGGCATCTTTTTGCATCATATTGGGTTGTTTTGTGCACTTTTTTTCAAAGTATCATGTTTTCCTCCTCTACATTTTGCTCCCACGCCGTTGGACACCATTGTGGTTGGACTGCTGTGCTGATGGGCAAGTCTGCGCTCGCCCAAGACTGATAAACATCCCCTCTCGAGACCCAAACATCCGTGTTTTGGGTGTTGTGTTTGATCGTGATTATGAAACAGTTGGCAATTTTCTTTTATGAAGGTGCGATGTTAACAATAATGTGAAGTGAAGTTTTGGACAGGCTGTTTATTGGACACGGTAAAGACGGGGGTGTTTTAGAAAGGACTGATTTTGTCGATTAACTCCCAGCAGGAACATCAAACGGGAAACGAGAGTGTAACCTTCCTGAAGAAAAAGATTCAAAGCAGTGACCAAACTGATTACCCTTGTGTTCACCTTGTCATCTGATAGCTCTGTAAAAAAGCAGAGACGGAGAGGCGGAAAAGCCAGTAATCTCTGACGAAAGACTGATACTTTTTATGCAGATTAGATGCAGAGTATTTTTAACCATGCAAACTCTGGTGGATAACAAATTGTTTGTTTTGGAGCTTTGACAGTTTGTTTGAATATGTAAATATTACAGAAGGAACAGGGAGGAAAGGAGAGAGGGGAGGCAGGCAGAGATAACGCTGCTCATTTGCAATCAAGCCTTGAGATTAGGTGGTTGGTACTTGTTGGTAACGCTGCGATAGCCTGAGTTTAGAGCTTTGAGGAAAGTGACCGATAATATTAAGCTGGATTTATGGGTCTGCATTAAGGGGTTAAAGAGCCCCTTTGGTAAAAATGTAGTTTCTTTCCTTAATATGTACATTTGATGTCATATACATGCTGGAGGACACATCACGAGTGAAATAAGTAGTTGGCACCATGGATGAGCATTTCCGCCTTGAAGCTGCAGTCTACTAATGACACTTTTAAACTATGCTTTGAAAGTAGCAAATCTCAGGAAGCAATTCTGCTGGCTTTCAAGGTGGGCCTTTTTAACATAATTCTTAAAAATTGGTTTTGCAAATGCATGGCTGAATTACTATAATATTACAGCTTGATGAATTGGAGTGTAGAGTGGTTTTACAGTCCTTGAGCAGAGTTGTAGGTTAGCTGGTGTGCTCGAGTTGCAGTAAGTGTGGAGGGGTAGATTGGGAGAGAGATCTGCACATTTTAGAGGAGGCAGCAGTGTAGCGATACATCAAAGGCGAGTCTTGGACTTCTCACCTTTGCAAATTTCATCACTTCCAAATATGCGAGACTCTGCATGGACCCCTCTATGGACTCCAAAGACAAGTCATGCATCCATACTCAAGGCAAACACCTGAGGAGACGCAGTGGCATCTACTGAGTTAATTTTACATAAATGATTAATCAATTATAGATTGAAAAGGCTGCTGACTACTGGTTAAGGAAATTGTTCTGAATTTGCCTCTCTAAGACAAACATAGTGACTGTGATCACCTGTTGGTTTGTGCATTTAAAAGAGTCTGTCATTTGGTCTTCACCATCTCGGTCTTTTGAAACCCGATGCAATGAACAAGAGTGGAGCGAGACCTCGAGGACACTGCACATGATTATATAGTTGCAACTTGTCAATCACAAGCTAGCCACACCCCAAAGCTGATCCTGCTTGTTTGTTTTTCTCTAAATTGGACCATAATTTACAAATATACATATTCAAAAATCTTGAAATTAGAGATTTATACCATAAACTCATTAGAGTTTGCCGAGGTAACAAATTCAGAGAAAGCTGGGTAATTTTCTCAAAGACTTATATTCAATCAGATTTATTTTTGTTATCAGAGGACTCGTCTACTGCTGGATGTATTGGAATCTCCCAAGTAGACTCCAAGTGGACTAGAAAGTCGTGTAATAACAGCTGCACATCCATGCTGTCCACAGAGCCTTTCCACAAGGGAGTATAATCAAAAGCAGGAAGGGATTGTTTTCAGGCAAAAAGCATCCAAATATGTGCCTTTGATACAGAGGTGATTTTTTAGGGTATTAATCAGTGATCGGAGAAGGACTTTAAGGCATAGCTACAAAGGCTACAATTTTAGTCGTTGAGGCCATTAAATGATGTTCATCTCCTCAAAACTGTGACTGTCCGGGACATGAAGGCTGTCGAAATACCATATGGAGACTGTAATTGGCCAATTTGTGCTACTTGTGGGTTCTGTTACACGTTTTTGATGCTGGTGGGGATTTTTTGACAGTGAAGACAACTAATGAAAGAATTGAGGTTTTTCCCTTTACAAAACCACACAGATAGAAGCGTATGAATTGCCAACAGTTGTTCTCTATTGCAAAGTAAATAAAGAAAAGGTAAACGGTGAGTAGGGAGAATAGAATTAAAGCATGATGAGATCTTTTCATGTATGATATATTCTTTTGACAGTGCTGTAATTGGGTGACTATGAATCAAAACCTACAGCGCAGTTATTTACGGAAGAATTGCTGTGAACCCAGGTTTAGATAGTGGATATTGGCTGAAATGATTTCTCATGCAAACTGCTTTAGAGACAGTGAGGAACCAGGACATTTAGATGCAGCTTGATTCTCCCAATACACCAATATCAATACCCCTGGACAGGATAATTGGCAGAAAATAGAAAGATGAATGGCTTGAGCTTGTAATGACCCACCAACAGGCCGCTACATGTTAGGGGTTAATAGTGGATGAATGCAATGCTTGATTAGTTGTGGATGGACCATTCGTGGCCCGCTCCAATTAATTTGCTGCTGAGGTTATGCACATCCACCCTGTATATCCTCCCCTCACACCCCTTTTCTGCCCCTCGTGTTCATGGTCTAAAATCAGCCTAATTTTGGAGGTGACCTGCTGCTCCTGAGATTAAGTTATGTATCATTCTCCTAATCCTTGCTGACAAGTGTGTGTTAGTGGTGAAGCCAACTTCTGCAGCATGTCATCCACTAACAGATGGCATAAATCATTCTCTTAAACGCTGCATTAAGTATTAATCATTCTCAGTGCTGTCACTGTCACACTGCTCGGTGGGCCGCAGGCATGCAAAGTGTGATTAATGAAGGTGGAGATTTAAGGAGCCACTGTTTGAGCCTCCACCCCCTTTACCTAGCATCCCCCATTGGCTGCAGCAGGACTGATGGGGCACCTGCACTTCCACAGCAACGACCTCTGAGAATCAAAGGGGATAGTTCGCGCTTCGGTGTGGCTAAACCCAGCCGTCTCATCTGGGAAGGAAAGGGCATTAAATGTGCTATTTTTCAGGACTGCCGCTATTTTACTAGTTATGTTGATTTTAAAGTCTGCTTGCTTTTGTCTCTGACTCTAAGACAAAGCATCTAAAAAAGAATCCAAAAAAGCGGAAGCAATATCGTGTTATGCTTATTACTTATTAGATTTCACATAATAATATTGAAAGAGACTCTCTTCCTCTGTTCCATTCTTGTATTAAATATAATCACTGCAATATCCACCCAGAGCATTTCGTAGAACTGTCTTATTGAAATGAGTTTCCATCGGTTTTGTAAGCAAAACGCAGCACGAAAGAACATTATAAAGCACATTTCTGGATTACAATAATACACTTAGTAACTGAAGAGTATATGACGGCTTTTTTCAAGTTATCTACCCATTTATCCATCTATTTATGCATAAAAATAGTACATCATGCTCTCAAATATGAATCAAATGTGTGATTTACGTTGTGACAAATTAACTTTTTTCACCATCTCAACTTGGCAAGGCAATTCAGGGCATTAAGTTTTTTTTTGTTTTGTTTTTTTTGTTTTTGGCTTCCTTCAGCAAACTTGCCAATGTGACAGTTCACAGTATCCAGATCAACAACATGTGCTATAAATGATCCTGCTGAAAGAGTGAAAATGAGCGATTACAAACTTGCTCAGGTTAAATCCTTGCAGAGAAAAGCGTGACGTGGAGGTGGGGAGACGTGAACATGCAAAGAGCTGATCTTATGTAGAATTCTGTTGAGATTGTGTGATCACTCTGTGGTACAGTAATGCCCTCCTGCTGTTTTATGGCTCCTCCTGACATCCCTCATACTTGACATTGACATTGACTGAGATATTTTCTTTTTTTGGTTCCAAGTTCTGTCATATGTTATTTCATTACTTTTCCCTTTTGTTTTTATGTTTTCGCTGGGTATCAAAGCCATAATCTTGGTATTGTGACAACACTAGGTGAGAACATTGTTAACAAAGTAGAGTGTGAGCCACGCTGCTGGACAGGATATGCAATGGCACTTTTTCAAAATGATCCTAAGCATCTTTTCCTGCATTCTATTCTGTTAAGAACACGTCAGATGCTGAAACTAATGTATCGATGATAGATATCCGATCTCAAACCAACAGATGTCTCAGTTTTGCTCTACATTTTTGGTGTTGCTTTCTCAGTATATCTGCTTTTATTCTGAAATGTCATCGACTTTTTTCTCCAAACATGTCAACTAATGTGGCTGGTTTGTGTAAATGCGTGCCCCTTCATTTTAACCCATCCAGACTCTTCTCCTATTGTTGCCCGACTGATACAACATCAGTCGTATCAGCACTGACGACATATGTTTAGATTAACACTTATGGCCGTGGTATGACCTGGTGTCACAGTTCACAAAAGGAGGAAGCAGGTTTGAATGGATGGGTTAACAAAGTTCATGCTGCTTGTTATGCTTTCCTGCTGACCAGTCAGTTACACAAGATCTCAAACTAGAATTAGTTTAATGTGTTTGAAGCAAATTTCCAGTCACCACTGAAAGTATAATGCCATCGAATTCTAGTGTTTGTTGGTGCGGTTCTACACTCTTCTTGCGGAGGCAGAGTTTTCTTCTTCTTTCGTAATGTTCCTAGTCCCTGAAGTGGCCTTCCAGCTGTGTGCATTGGCAGTGCTGGCTTCCAGATTAACACTCTCCTCCCTTGCTCCCCACATTCTTTTGCCACCATTGCCCCTCGGTGCCTCGGCTCCTGCGCCTCTTTCCAGCGCTCTTAATCTGACGTTGATGCAAAGTGAAGGACCACTGGCGCTCCTCTGACATCCCTACTCAGCCCCTTCCGTGTCTGGTCTCCAATCTTCTGCTTTTGCATTCCATTTGCTTAGCTTGAGGGTTTGAGCTTCCCTCCACCCCCTCGTCCCTCATCTCCACTCCTGCTGCTGCTGCTGCTGGATGCTGGACTTGGAGCTGCAGTTGATGTGGTTTGGTGAGTCGTGTGAAGTGGGATACAATGCATAATTATGTTGTCAGAAAGCATCATGATGGAAACGTCTCAGTTCCTGGATGTCACGATGGGATCTTCACACTTTGCATCCTTCTGTGTGCGCTGTTATTAAAATGGAGGCTCACTCTGTCTGTGATGGCAGCGAGAGGGATCCAGTTGGTGCATGTTTTCATCAATCTGAGGAGTTGTCTCCTCCAAAAAAAGATCTCGTTAGTGGGATTCCGACAAGAAGCTTTTGCTCTCATAACGACTCCAGCGAGTGTATTTTTAGTGATGTCCTCTAGCTGCATGCTGTTAGGCTCCTATAAATCTCCAGCTACTGGGTTCATGCACAGGTTCATCCTCAAGCCTTGTATACATGATGAAGCAAATTAATGGGATGTTAAGCCATGCTCTACGGAAGCAATTTAGCAATTAACCTTGATAACTCTCAAAGAGTAATTGGACTTTTTTCTAGGAGTGTTGGTTCTGATCATTAGGCCATAAAGAAATATAGCATTTTTTGAAGTTATTTAGTTTGTCTGAGATCGAATGTCAGCGGAACTGAACTGCAACCATGGACTGTAAATATAGATGGATGAAGCACCATATGTGGTGTCCTGACAGTCTCTGACTCCAGCTCAGTCCTGGCTTAACCATCCCTGCATGCCAAATCGCATACTTTTCCTTTTTCCTTTCAGCATGTATTACAAACTGCCCTTACAAAGTTTGTACTGCCCCATGAAGGATGCATACAATTGGGACAAACTACTTTGTCGCATTATTGCCCCCTAAGCTTTACTCATGTAGCGGTCGCAGTCCGCCGTGTGAAATGAGCTGTTGGTGAGCTCCTGGCGGCTCAAGCTTGTTACCACGCTGAGACACCGTGACGTCTGTGACGTAACTTTCACTACACAGAGGGCTGTGGGTCAAAATGGACAAAAAAGTGTGCTGGCTTGCAAGCTGCAAAATGAGAGTGGATGTAGTAGGACTTGTTGGTATTGTTGACATCCTGCACTAGATGTTTCAAACAGTGGGACATACTAAATCGTTTTATGGCATACTGGATTAGATGGTTATGTGAGTGTTGGAATGCTTGTCATAAGTTAAGATAAAAAGAGTGGCTGCACCCACGTGTTTTTCTAAGTGTTATGCATAAATCTAATCCTTACCATTATTTAAATGGATGACTTGCATAAAATTTCAGCACCTGTACAGTTGTCATTAGTGAGAAAATTATCTATAGAGACCAAAACAGTTTTTGTACTAAGGTATAAACATGTTTATGCTGCTGTAAAGTTGGCCATTTTAACATAGCCATGTGTGAGGATTGACACAATTTTGAAGCCAGCCTCAAGTGGTCATTTGAGGAACTGCATTTTTGGCACTTCTGTTCCAGCTTCATTTTTCAGTCCCGATGTTGCTGCTTGGTTGCAACTCGATGACAGAATGATGTATGGTACATTGATGTGCTTTTAATAACAACTAATTACATCCCTATACACACACGCAATCTGAAACAATAGGGAATAGAGATTTGTGTGAGCACTGGACATAAACAATTAACACGCACACCATGAACGATTCCCACGTTTGTAAAAGTTACATGTTTCATCGACACCTGCATTCAGTGTGAAATTGCAGTTTTATAGAACTTGCCAGACTTAACAATAGCAGTCCAATTTCGGCATAATTAGATTTTATAATTAGGAGATGAATGGATCCTTCTGAACATCTTCCTGAGCAGAAGCGAGACAGACTCGTGCTGAGAAATTGTGAAGAGCACCAGCAGGGACTCTCCCCCTATGGAAGACAATTGGATGGTGGAAGCAGGATATTATAAAAAGGAGGCTCATAAAAAAGCCGCTCAGCCCCCCACTCCACTCTAATGCCAGGTGTCCCTCGGTATTTTCTCTTTTAATCTTCTCAGTGAGAGGTCTCAAACTACTTGATCCCTGATTAAGACCCTAGACTTATTTTACTTTGGCTGAGTAATGAGGCTATAAAAGTCCCAGTGTGGAGGCTAGTATGAAAACGGCTCCTTGGATGCTGTCTGTATCTTGTTAGGTTTGAAAAATGCCCGAGAACTCATCCCTTAAAGTATAGATTCTAATTATACAGCGTAGTGCACAAATTACACGACTACACTTAAAGGCAAATTAAAGCATTAGACACCTGAGTATTACAGAGTGACAATGTTTCTGTGCACTTTGCAATTCATTTCCTTTTGCAAGACCTTTTCTAAAGATAAGTCTGCACTATTATGTAAGATATTATACACAAAAGTGTAGCACTTTTAAAAGGGTAAAAAAAAAAAAAAAACCTGAAGTAGACACCTCATGAAAGGACCGGATTATTTTCTGACCTTTTACTAAATTGCATTGGTCTTTGAAAGCAGCTAAAACCTTTCACAACGTGCCACCAAGAAAATGTATTAGAGGTGCATTTGTGTCTTGTGGAAAAGTGTTCCTCTCTTAAGCCGTGATGTGGCAAAGGGAGTTCTTATTAATCACAGAAACACCGTTGGCCTTTGAAAATGTACATTTTGGGAACAAAATGGCATATTTTGCTCTGCTAATTGTTTGCCTGACGAGACACAGAATAAAAAAATTATCATATTTCATTATGTGGAAATATAGCAAAACACAGAAGATGTAAAACAAGTGTAATTCAAAATGATTGGCTTTGGTAGATAAGTGGCCGAGCAGTCACTCACATAATTCTGTGATTTGGAGGATGCTACATATTTGATGGGCATTTCATTTTGTGTTTCATGTCTCTGGCTGTCGACACTCAAAAGAGAATTCTGAGCACTTAGAGAACTGGGTTATCTTGGGCGAATTTAGGAAGCAAAATGAAAAATAGATCCATACAGATAAATTGCTAAGTACAGATGTATCTCACATGCATAGCTGGTGCTTCATCACTGAATGTTAAGTGGAAACTTCTGTTGCAAATGATGTGAATCCGGCGCTGATAAAACATCCAGTCTTGTCTTGGTGCTGAAGCCAAATTGCTCTACAGATGTACCCCTCCCAGTCTTTTCCGCTCAGTTCTCAGTTAGTCAGAGCTCACAGCCATCTGTGGCTACAAAACCTCCAGTTTCCTCCGTATGGGTCACCACAATCTCTTTCCTTTGGTGTGTCTTGCTGTAATGGGTTGCGGTGCCTGTGTACTTGTTTGTCTGTTTCTTTTTGCACTGGAACTGAGCGACCGTGCTGTACCAAAACAATTACCGCCAACACTGTTGCGTGGCAGTAATAAAGTATCTGTATCTGTGCAACTGTGGCTGAATACGTGAGGGGGAGATGGAAGTAGCCTGTGGGGTCTCCTATCAGTGAGGCTGACCGACCGGGGCAAAATTGAGATACAGCAGGATGCAGAAACATCCAAAGGCTCTCCATGCTGTTGCTCTGGCTTTGTTAATGCAGACTGTAACCCTGAACATTACCACAGATAATAAGGGAGTTTGCTGTCGGCATGGAATATCTAAGAAATGTTTGTTGCCGCGTTGCTAATAATACGCATCATGGCGCTTGTGTGCATGACAACAGGTTCATGTTTTATGAAAGGAGGCTTTTGGGAGGTTATGCAGTTTGACAGACAAAAGATGTTTCAGTGCTGTGTTGTATATTGTCTGTTGTGTGCGCTGAATAAAACAGAAACGAGGAATATCGATCAATGACAAACTGCAAACAGTGTCCTTCCTTTCCATTCAAGAGTCATGCACGATGTTAGACCACTTAAGCTCTAACATTCAGTTTAAGAAGAAAAATGTTTTTGAAGAATGTGGATGTGCACTCAGAGCCCACATTAGTGTGCACGGCCCTTATTCCTTTGGCCAGCAGCCATATATAACAAATGAACCCCTCGCTCGCCATCCTCCAGCGCCAACCCTGCACATATGCCCCTAGAATGTCCTTATTCTGCAGATTTCTTAGACTTTTTCTTGGATCTCAGAAGTTGTCTTCAGCAGCAGAATTGGACTACATTGCAATGAAACGGTGTGCAAAGGGACCAGTGCATTGCAGGGGCCTCAAAGGGACCTTTTTTCTGTGTTTGTAGAGTGCAAATTTAATGTTGTGCAGAAAGACCTGACAAATATGCAGAGTTCCCACCTGTAGATCTGACTATTTAAAGTCGGGATGGGTTTTTCAATGCCGTGTACGTACATTTAAATACTGTCTAGTAGAATAAATAATGGAAGTAGCCAAGTCATCGAATCATTTCATCTCCAGCCTCTTGTGTCACCACTTCAAAGCCAGACAGCTGCTGCCGTCATTCAGAGTCAGTGGTAGACGCTCCCACTTTCACAGTCCAATAAAGAGTGTAAAAACACAGATGCCTGCTACACACAGCCCTGCTTGCTGTCAGTGTGCTGGAAGCATGGCCTCAGATTTTGTGCAGCATTTACTGTGTTGCGGCGCATTGTGTTGTCCTCTTTAATGTCTGTGCACACATGAGGAACTCATCACGGCTCACACAGAGCACAGTGATTGAAGCTACGGAGGGATGCCTGGAATTGCTTTTTCTTCTTGCTGAAGGCTCATTCAGAACTTCGCGGGACAAGAGAAAGAACAGTCGATCAGCAGAGAGACCGAGCGGCGTCATCGCTGCCCTTTTTGTATGACTCAGTGGAAAATTTACCTCCGAGATTGCGGCCGCTCTGAAGCCGCAGAGTTGCTTCCTGGGGTGAGCTTGAGCCCATTCTTCAACCCTCACCTTCCTCACAATGGACCAATAGTTTAATTAGCTTTCTAGCAGTGACTCTTGGCAGCCTGCCTTGTCTCTGTTCCCCACAGGACTTCTCACCTCAAATACTGTCCCCTACTGGTTGGCCGAGATCCAATAGACAGCCTCGCTCCCTGTGATCTTTCTCACTTTCACCCGCTAGCTCACACTGTAGCACTTTTTTTAAACACATTTTAACACTTTTTTTTTATTTGCAGCATGTTAACCCTCTGAACCTCAAGCAGTTTTTGGCCAGTATTTTTGCTCTCATCACATTTTTTTGCTTGCTATAGGTAATCTTTAACTGCTATATCAAGTCCTAAGCCTCTATGGAAACTACAAAATCATGGCTACAAGTAGAGCCCAGATAGCAAACTATGGGTGAATCAGTGTTGAATCTATGTTGAGACCTAACGTCGAAATTATACAGAAAGCGCAAGGTTGATAAAATGTTGAGTCAACGTTTGCTTACATAGATTACATGTTTGCAAACATAGATTCAACATTAATTAAACATTGACCTGTCAAACATTTTAATTAAACCAAAATACAATGTAGATTCAATGGTATCTTTTAAACACAAACTTCAATGTTGACAAAATGTTGTTGAATCAACGTTGATCCAACCATCAGTCTTCAACCGTAACCACAATTCAACCTTCTTAACCCTAATTCAACATTGATTTAACATCTTTTGCTATCTGGGTAAAGTGTGATTTATGGTTGAAAAGCAAACGTTGACTCAACATTTTATCAACCTTGCGCTTTCTGTATAATTTCAACGTTTGGTCTCAACATCGATTCAACATTGATTCACCCATAGTTTGCTATCTGGGAGAGAACTCAGAATTGTCTTCTGTGCAGTTATATATGGAGTCCTGTATCAAAATCTGTTCGCCGAACACTTTTCCAAATGCCCTCAAGTGTTAGAAATATGGGGAAAATATAGTGACTAGGTGGCATATATGCAATGTACTACATCCATTTTTATTTACTTTCATACTGTATCCTACTTACTCTTTACAAACACAGCCTGCAGTTCATCCTAGAGTCCCCCAATGGTTTTCACACATCACAGTAAAAGTTTCTTGGTTGCACAAACTAACACATAATTTATTCATTTTACTTTCATAGAATCTACTTAGACATGTTTCAGGTCAAATATTTAAATGAGAAGATAAATACAATGAAGAGATTTTGATTAAATATAACGACTCAATTCTTAGTTTTGGTTTAGTTTTCCAGTTGTGTGTTTTAATGAGTGATAAAATGTTTAAAAAGCCAATGATTCTTTCTGTTTTTACAGCTTTTGGGTCTGATAAATGGTATAATTTTGCAGATTTGAAAAAAATAGCATGCTTTTATAATCTGCTAATGGCTTTTAGGGTTCAGAATGTTAATACAAGACAAACATTGCAATTTCATTTTGATGCAGTTATGTTTGATGTTATAACCTTAAAATAAATAGCATTTGGTTGATTGAAGTCCATTTTCTTTATGGTAAGGCACTGAGATATTTTCATTTTCTCTACAATTCCAGGTGTGATCTGTCTGTATTCATGAGTTTTGGGTCTGATGTCTATGACTTCCGACTGCAGGGGACAGAATGAAAATGTAGATTTGTTCCAAATGGTGTTTTCCACTGAGAGAGCTTTGAGTCTGTCTTCAAAGTGCTGTGACTGAAGCATGGCTAATCATTTTAAACAAGGCTTTTTGTTCCTGCCGTCTTCACTTGGCCTAACATGGCTGGAACGCGGTCTTGTCCTCATCTCATCGCTAACGCACCCAGCCAGCTAACTCTTTGCGCCCCAAACCTCTCCTGCTCTGCTTTCTCCTGTCACATGGCGTCGACAGCTCTGTCAGAATCCCACTGATTAGTCCCCAAGAGAGCGCTCATACACGCTTCTTTATTTTGTTTGAAAATACACAGTGTGACATAAAAACAACCCCAGCTTCGGCTTCATTCGTCTGTTTCTCTCATCACGTATCTGGAAGTCATCGTGCCCTCCCCCCAAAAGAGACACTGACGAATGTGGAACATGAGCTGCTAGGTGGCTAATGGTGACGTTAGCCCTCATTTTTACACATTCCACGTCTTCTTCGAGGCCCAGCTGAACTAACAACGTCTGGATCTTTCAGACATAAACAGTACACGGCAGGAGTTCCAGCTGAAGGCAGGTTAGGTAACATGAACACTCAACACAACCCTCCTAGACTTAATGTGTTTGATCGCTTCTTTGCTTCCACTAGTATTAAGTATTAGAAGAGAGGCTTTGGAAGGCAGCAAGAAGGTTTATTCACTATCTCTTTTGGCCATCTCTGTCTGGATTGAGTGTGAAAGCACATCCTCGTGTGCGATCGCTGGATGTCTTTTCCCATTTCTCTCCACGTCCGTCTTTGCGTGAGTGACGGCCTGTCTGCCTCGTGTCTCCGCTGCAGCGTACATCACACATATAAATGAATGCCTACAGACCAGAGGCACTCGTGCAGACTCTCTGGCGTGCATATATGAGCTCGCACCGGACCGGCCACTTGGCTCCAGCCGCGATGAGATTGATGCAAAACACCACATGAATGGGCAGGTGGCAGCTGCACCAGGAAGCCGGTCCACAGCAGGCCAAAGGAGCATGTGCTCGTCTGAGCTGCCCGGATATGAAGAGAAGATCAGGTGGGCATTGACGGCTGGCTGGGTGGTAGCCCGGAAAGGGTTCGCAGAGCAGGTGGAGGCTGGAAGGAGAGGAGGAAGCTGTTAAAAGGTGAAACAGCATGTGTCTTTAGTCGAGTTTGACTTTTCGCCCCCAGCCAAAGCATTTGGTTGTTGGGGTTTTCTTTTGTTTCCAGTGCTGTGCTTGTTGACATTGTTGTCATTCAGATTGGCATTGCTGTTCAGACGGTTCCCCATAGGATGGTTAGCTGAGTGCACAGAGCCATCTGGAGTATCAGGTTGTCTATTTTTACAGGAATTAAAGCAGCTCACTCAAATTATGCATACCCAAGCCAAATTTTGATTTGTGGTGAGTTTTTTTTCCCCCCCAAACGGTTTCTTCTGGCTGAAAATTGCCCTAATTAAATGACAAAAAAAATGATAAGACACTGTGTTAGAATAGTATTGATTGATAATTAATGTTCTTAATAGTTTCACTAAAAATTCCATGTCCAAAAATGATTCATATTGTTGCAGATATTTCCAAAAAAAGCATCTTCTGCACCATTGAAAATGTCCCCACTGTACATAGTAATATCTACTATGTACAGTGTTCTAATAAACTATAAACTGGGAACAGCTGATGCAGGAGTTCTTAAGTCAGCTACTAGTCATTGGCAAGCCATAGCTTAAACCAAAGAGCTTAGTGTGCTGACAGTGCTGTATTTTATGGCTGCTCACAAGACAGGAAAAGACGATAACGCCGTATTCAAGTGTTGTAAAGTGCTGGTGGTCACAGTGCAACAATAATCAAAAAGTATAGAGACTTTCACACTTTCAAAGCATGCAGTAAGAGGCCAAAAGTCACCCCTTCACTGGTATAAAGTATAGTATGAGAGGTCAAGAGAGTCTAAGGATCAGTACCAAGACCATCCTAATGAATCTGAGCAATTTCTGGGTGCAACTTCTCAATAAGACACTCCAGCAGATACGGAACAAAACTGATCTCAATTAACGCAGGACTCTGTTTCTCCAAGACAAGCACACAAAAGCTCATCTGGACAACAAAGAAAGCTTTTGGTCATCAGTTCTGGGGTCACATGGGATGAAAATTGAGTTGTTTAGACACAGGGATATGGCTTTTATTGGGAGACGGAGAAGAGAAGCACTCAACCATAAGAATGCCGTCTTCACAGTCAAACATGGTGGTGGGCATGTGATGCTTTGGGGCTATTTTTAGCCGATGGGCTGGACGACATTGTCAAAATAAACAGCATCATGAGAAAACAGGAGGACATTAAGATTATGGAGAAAAATATCAGGCAGTCTGCAGCGAAACTTGGCCTAGAGCAGCGTTAGATCTTCTAACAAGACAATGATGTGAAACATGTAGCTAAAATGGTGAAGAAATTGTTAACAGAAAACGGTATCAGCTTGTTGGAGTGAAGCAGTCAGAATCCCGTCAAGAGTCTGTGGAGGAATTGAAGACAGGAGTGATAACAAGGAAGCCTTCATCCTCAAAGAGCTGGAGATCTTCACAAAAGAGGAGTGACTGTTAGAAAATGTAAGAACTGATTCCTTGATGTGGTGGCAAATAGAGGTTTTGCCAGTGACAGTTTCTCAGGAAGAGCATGAATACCAGTAATGAATGTCTTAGTGTCTTTTGTCACTTACATGTGTCAAACTTTGGCATGGGTGTGAATGTTTTTGGACTGTAGTGAAGAAAGAAATTAATATTTTGTTACATTTGACTTATTGTTATTTTGTGTCACATCTATAAAAGGTGATGCATGTCACTGTGGGATTGTTAGTATTGGATCATTGCTGTTGGAGCAAAAATGATAAAATGGAGACGATGCATTGCATAGTCAAAAGGAAAAGATTTTGGACTTAAACCACTACAGTCAAAACTTTGTTTTTTCACCTTGTGCCTCAGTGGGAACAGACAATTCATCATATATATGCATTAGTGCTTGGTGAGTATAGATTTTCATGCACCTGCTTTTTACCATTAAGACCTGTGCCAGGGACCGACTCCCCTCACACTGCTTTTGCATTTGCTCTGCAAATTAGTCGCACAGCTCACTCACATCCCTCTCCCCGTACAAATACTTAGCTTCTTTTTTAAGTAGATTTAAATGACTTCTTAGCTCCCCCTCTGTGCACCAGTGGCACAGGTGGCAATACCCATCTTTGCTTATAATCCCTTAAAATGTCAGACAGAAATGGGAGGATGGCTGCAGAGTCACTCACCAGACTCATTTAAATACCATTCAGCCAATAACAAACGGAAGGAGTTTGTAGTATAATTAATTAGCTGCATTTTTTAGACTCAACAAACAACACTTAGTTGGAATTTTGTTACATTTTTCATGCAGATTTTTTTTCTTTCGTAACTGTGATAGATTCACAGTGGTGGTTGCTCTGTCAGTTATTAGATGAGCTTAGCTACGGTTTAAGACAGTTCTTGTTAAACCTTTCACAGATTAAGGTTAAATGTTGGATTTGAAGTGGGCAGATCTCAGTTTAAAGCAGTTAATGTTGTTCGCTTCTGTGCACTAATCAAATGTAAATCAAAGGTGAGATCTCTCAGATGAGTAAACTAGATCAATTACCAAACCGCTGAACTGTTTCGCCTCAGGAAAACGTTTTACAAGTCTTTCCATCTCTGCCAACAAGTCATGCTGTTGGAGCTACAAACTGCAAATTTGTCTCACCAAGGCGTCACATAAAGGTACATTTTCCAAAGAATGGAAGATTACTGATATCTTTGTCTTTTTGCTGCGTGATGTGCAGATTCCTGGCGAGTTCTCAAAGTTTAGATCTTCTTTCCTTTTGTTTTGAAGTAAAATTTTGAATAGTTTGACTGTGTTTGAGTTTTCCTGTAATTTCAGAAAGGATCCCCAGGCAGTGAAAAGACTTGGCTTTTATAAAACATTAGAGCTCTTTTAACATCTGTAGCAGAAAAGGATTTTGCCCTGGAATAAAGGGTAAAATTATCTGTCCTTTGTCTCTTTTTCATTGATGTCAAATGTAGAAAGGAAGGAAAGAAAGAGCACACGTCTTATGCTAAATGCACAACAGACAAGAACAATGGATTGAGGAACACTAAGACGAAAAGAAAAGGCATCGTGAACTGAAATGCTTCTCTCCTGCTCCCCTCCCTTCATGCGATCCTATATGTGGGTTAGTGGAATTGAAAGGCTGCAGGTTGTGGAGACAGCAATTGGCTGCCTTTGTGTTAGCGGAATTGACAGGCAGCGGAGCGGTGAAGCTGCTACGGGGTATGTGGTTTCGCAGAGCTGATAGACACCAGCTTTCTTTTTTTTTTTCTCAGCGAGTCGAGATGCTGCAGGCGGTTTGAGGAGGACACACAGTCAAATGGTCTTAGCTTAGCTGTCCGGGGTTGCACGCAATTGACGGAGGTCAGTGGAAGTGGGTGTACTTTATGTTTGTGTGGGAGATTGTATGTCTACTCAAAATAAGTGTGGGCATTGAATTCAGTCGCTGCTCTGATGACCTGTGCGTGAACCCTCGGTCGTCCTAGAGCTCTTCGGCACTGCGGGCGGTTTGATAGACATCACACAGGAATGACGCATCTCTGAACCCGGAAGTGGTTTTCTGACTATGGCTGCTCAACCAAGGAACAAATCAAATATTTACTTTAGCTATTCTGTTCTTACAATAACAGATGGAACGGATGAACAGGTGGAGAGTTTCAAGTCTGCATTGTTCAGCACTTCAATTATGCACGTATTCTGCTTCTAGGCCCGTCTCCTAACAATTACATTACTACACAACTAAACTACTTTCCCAATTGCATTATGAGGCAAGCATATTTTCTGCTGGATTAAGTTTGTTTGTGGTGAACCACGAATACATTTCAACTATCATGTCTGTGCCATTTAGTTAGTTGAATTATTGTTTCTCCTTTTCAGCCAACTGACTGCAAGAGAAAACAAAACTTTAGTCTGAAGCTGTCATTAGGCTACTTCACGGATGTGTAGTTCTTATAGTACCACTTTTCTAATCTGCAGGAATCTCAAGGGTCTGCATGGACTCTTGCCATCTTGAGGAGATGATGAAATGTACATCATGTGGACCCTTTCTGACCTTTGTATACTCAAAAAGTTTAACAGTGGCCTAAAGTCTTGATTATACTCCAGTGTGAACACGAATAGGAACAGCTGTGGACACCTGTAGACATGTAGTTGTTGCTGTCTTCTTGTCCACGGGAATCTCTTTGGTCTGCATGGACTCTTGCCGAATTGAGGAGAGGATGAAATGTACATCTTGTGTATCCTCAAAGTGTAACAATGCCCTAAGGTCTTGATTACATTCTATTGTGATCATGCCAAGGAAAGCTGCAGACACCTACTGATGTGTTGTTGTTATTTTACTACACGGAACAATCTGTGCAAACACACGACTGCCGAGCATGCACACGATTGCCCTTGTAGAGACTTGTGGAGAAGACATAATTTAAGTCATGTGGACCTTTGCATACTCACAGATGCAGGAACTCCACCTGCATTCTTATGCAGACTTTGTGACTCTCTCAAACCGAAAGCTGCTCTTACTCAGTCACAGTCTTATCTGTCGCTGAGAAAATGCATTTCTTTCAAAATGTAAATGAGAATGCAACTTATTTGTAGAGGAACATTATTTTTGGGAGACAGGGTTGACCTGAGGACTTGTAGGTGGTTGCACACCTTACAGTATGAACAAATCAATGTGTATTTTGTTTGATCCATCATAATCCCCTCTGAAGCACATTTGAATTGCACCATGCAGAGATTGCATTATGATTCATAATGCTAAAACGGATTATGAATCATTATGATTGGGTCATGTGGTATTACTATATAAATTAAAGGCATCAATTATCTCATAAGTGAGGTGTGTCAGAGGTTAATATTTATCTCCTTGTATGAAATCCAGTTTTTTTTCCACAGCAAGGATCAGGCTCCATGAGGCTGCAATATCCATTATGTTCACGTGTTTTACTGTAGCTTATTTACCAGAAATAGAATAAGATTTGGAATGACATCAGAAACACTTGCTACATATTGACACTGATGGCACTGACTCAAATATAGCTAAAAAAAAAAATTGGCAAGTAAATAAAAATGTGTTTACTGTTTGCCAATCATCTTCAAACCCAAAATAAACAGGCCAGAGGAGAATTACAGAAAAAGAAAACGTGACAAGTCGTGCTGGGAAATAGTTTGGGAAAAAGACAGACACTTCCAAAATAAAATACTCAACGGGTGATTGGATGAACCATCTGTCTGTCAACTCATACCTGGAATAAAACATGTTGGCTCCTCATGGGATGCTGACTGATCTGACTATCTGTGGATCGGCCACAGGCGCAAAGCTTGAAGCCTGGTAAGATGAATTCTTGTGATCTTGTGAGAATCCAGCTACCCTGCAAGGTAACACCAAAAAAGCTATAAGATTTCCTTTAACATATTCACATACAGTACTAGGGCTGCACAGTGGGGTACTGGTTAGCACTTTCGCCTTGCAGCAAGAAGGTCCCCAATTCAAATCCCGGAGTGGGTCTGGGATCTGTCTGCATGGAGTTTGCATGTTCTCCCTGTGTGTGCATGGGTTTTCTCCGGCTTCCTCCCACAGTCCAAAAATATGCTGTTAATTGATAACTCTAAATTGCCTGTAGGTGTGAATGTGAGTGTGATTGTCTGTCTGTATATGTAGCCCTGTGACAGACTGGCGACCTGTCCAGGGTGTCCCCTGCCTTCGCCCGAGTCAGCTGGGATAGGCTCCAGCACCCCCCCACGACCCTAGTGAGGATAAAGCGGTGTATAGAGAATGGATGGATATTCATATACTAGTAGCAGAAAAGCTACTCCCAGTTTCATTCATGTGTTGGTTGTTTCTTGAATAATCAGTTATTCTTTAGTCTGTCAAATTTTGTAAAATGGTAAAAAAAAAAAAAAAAGACATATAAGTAATTACATCTCCAAACTACCACAAATATTTTCATTATTCATGAGTGTTTTTGTGATTAACTAAGTCAGGTATGTCAAAAATGTCAGAAAATGGTGAAAAATGTCTGTCAAGTACAGTACAGTTTAGAAATTCTAGGTCTTTTAGATGTTTCAATTGTTCTCTATCCTCAGCAGCATCAGAGAAGCGTCTGATTGTCCCATATTTGTACCGCTGCAGGGCAACAAGCCCAAACCAGAGTCAAGAACAAGCAGTGCTTTGTATTGTGCTAACTTATCCTTTCCCACATCCTTTTTCCTCCTGTGACCCAAAAATCATCCGCTGACAGCAATTTCGGAGGATCTTCCAATTACCTAATGCACCTCATGGAGAGAGGAGGCTTCTAGAGGAGCTTAGGGCAAAGAAACACTTGTGTATCCTACGCTGAAGTCTTTTATCCAGTAGTGGTGGGCAGATGCTGCACCTTCATGGTGCTGACTTGATCTGACAGGTGATACAGCTGTGCAGCACGTCATGAGTAACCTGGGTAACTTTGACTGCTTCGCTCTTGCTTCATGTTAGCGTAATGAAAAACACCAAAGCATTGTGGTCTGACCATATAGAGTCCTGATCTCCTCACCGTGGAATTACTTGGATTACTTAGAGACTCACAAACAGCCAAATCCACTAAAGAACTGTGGCAAATTCTCCAAGATACTTTTTATTAATCATTATGTCTAAAAAAACACACACCAGTGAATAGTACAAAATGTGAGTTCTAATTTCCCCCAGACTAAACCGAAGCCTGCAAATGTTCTATTTTGTCTGACTGATAATCCACAAATTCTAAGACTTATTTTATTATCGTGTGCAACAAAGAAAGAAAAAGAATCCTCATATTTGAGACGCTAGAACAGCAGTATTAAACAGCCCTTCAGTTTCTTTTAATTCATGGATTAATAGTTTCAGTTCTATCACTGCAAAATACAATAGTTTATTTTCTGTTTAATTCTTCAAATTCTAGCCTTAAACCAAAAATAATTAAGTGTACAGTCAGTGATATAAACCAACCAAGAAGCACAAACACATTTCTGCTCACGTTTGCAGGAACTAGTAATTGTTTGGTATTTATATTACAATTCAGTTTATTATCACATTTGTTGTTGATCACTTTTATCACATCAAGAATTAACAAACACTAGTCAATTAAAGGGGGTTCTATGTTGAGTTTTATCAAAACGAGCAGGATTCAGCTGATGGGTTATTGCCAGTTGCTGTTACAAGCTGAGTCCCCTCTGCTGTGGTTTCTTTACATTCTGACATCGGCTGAAAGCGACACGTGTCTTGCGGTCCTAAACCATGTTGAGGACCTCCTTCACAGCACCAGCAGTTATTGTTTTCCTGCTTTCATCCCACATTTGCACATTAGCTCCTTTATGAAGTCTCCAGCATCTCTCAAATCGAAAGCCGCATTCACGAAACTGGAGCCTAAAACGAAACAGATGCTGAAGCGTGAGCCATCAGACATGAGAGACTTTCCATTCTGCTAATTAAACTGATTTATTTTATGGGCCTTTAGATTTTGCTTCGCTGTCGAGATCCACTTTCTTCCCACATTTTACCTTCTGCTGAGGTGAACATGTGGGAAACTGCAGTCTTACCTGAGAAAACACATCAACTCAAAATAGACGGTCGTGAAAAAAAATCTGCATGATAATTAAAATCAACATTTTATCTTCAGTGTGTAGTGAGATTTCTTCTACCCCCTACATAAACCCGCAGGAACTGTGAAGTGGAATAATTGATGCTTTCTTGTTTTCTCTGAAAAGGAGAAACAGGAGACAATGAGCTCAAGATGCTTTTGTCTCCATGTCCTTGTTTTTTCTTGTTGTCCTCAGAATAGCATGGAAAAAGCTGATGCCGGAAGAATAATATTTTTTGACTCTTATTCTACTGACATGCGAGATACTTTTATCATCAACCCACCATCAAGGATGAAAAATTGTCCCAGTCTTTTACAGTGAAGGCGAAATTAATTTCAAGATGAATTGCAGCTGACTGGTATCTTAGGATTCAGCGCAAATACAGCTGTAGGAAGCCTTTGTGCTATTGTTCATCCTCAGAAGATGAAAAGGGAAAATGCTCTTGACTTGTGTTACTTTGGTTCATCTTGAGTCTACAGGGACCGTATGGAAATTATCAGAGGAGAGGAGGAGGGAGGAGTGTAGGATGTTTTAACTTTATCACAGCCCCGAGTTAGACTTTGTTTTATCAAAATGATGAATTTTGTGTTTACTGCAGGTCTTAAAGGAGCATTTTGTAATAAGAAGACAGCTGTGCTTCTGTATCAGAGGTTCATTCTACTCAAATATGACTAATATGTCAGCTTTGAGAGAAGAAATGAAACAGTTCTTTGTTATAAACGATTGATTGTAATGTCCTTTTTGCTATTGTGCATATTCATGGAAAACAGAACTTGAGTTTTGCAGTCATTAAATGCATTGAACGATGTTCATCCGGTTGATGCAATTACCAACAAGGAAGCAAAATATTATTTGAAACTCTTCTCTGAATCAGTATATTATATTTTTTAGATACCTTTCTAACAAAAAGTTGAATTAAGTGGTGGTATTAGGTCTCTTGAATTACTTTTTACAGACTAGCCACCATTTTTCAGTCTATTTAGATATACCAGCTCAGTTTTTTTGTACAGTTTTAGCTATAAAGGGCAAGGTAAGTTGCTCCCAATCAGTAGTGTCATATCACTTTAAGCTGCTGTATCTGTAAGTAAATGGGAGTTTCTGAGGAAAAGATTATTAATGCAGTGAGGGTCTTGCTTTTTGAAAACCATAAGGTTCAACCCCTCCCCATCTCCACCTCAGTAATTTCCGTAAAGTCTCTTATTTCCTCCTCCTCCTCCAGATGCTCTCTGGATATGCAACATATTTCAGTGAAGTCTACCCTGAAGCTCAGCACCTCTGCGGCACTTCTTCACGATCTCCATCCCCACCTTTTTTTCTTTTTTCTTTTTTTTTCCTTTTCCAATCCGCTCCCCCCGTCCCTGTCTGTGTGACCGGGCCCATCCAGCCACCAGGGTTGAGTTATTAATGCCCACGGAGCCGGAAAGATGATTTCATTGCGTATTCAGGTGTGGGGATGGATGGCTTTCAGAGGCAGCCAGGGGAGTGCTGGGGAGGAGAGCCTCTGTAGAGAATAAATATACCTGTCCCCTGCTGATGCATAGGGCCACACTCGCTGCAATGCAAATCAGCCACTCTCCTCCCCCTAACTGCTTCTAGTATTACTCACTCTTTCCCACCTGGATCCCCCACCAGGCAGACACACTCACCCCAGATTCAGATTTTCTGTGTGTGGAGTGGAAGTAGCTCTCAGGTGTGGGCTCTCTTCCCAGCCATGGTTTGCTTCCCCATTTGTTGACGGCGATACGACAAGCATCCATGCCTCATTATCAGACTGCATTTCCCGGCTGACTTGACAGGTTCTGGCATTCATTACCCGTCCCGACTGCTAGATAATTAAGGGCAGAGGTTGGCGTTGACATTAAGGCGAAGCATGTGAATGCTTTCTCGGGGCACACGCCATCCTACTTTTTTTTTTGTTAAAAAAACGAGAGACTGGACCTAAGTGCTTTTGAAATTGGATGTGACTGTCTGTGACTTTTCTGTTGATTTTGATCAGACAGTAAGAACCAGGGTTTTATTTTCAGGGCCGTACGAATAAACAGCCGCGTGTGCTCATCACTCTTGTCAACAATTTGTCTGATTTTTTTTTTTTTTTTTACGTCGACAGGATATTAAACTAGCCATGTGCAATGCCAGACACAGAATGGTAGCTAGAAATCTCAAGAAATACAAGGATAATTGCATTTTTTTTCAAAACTTGGGTCGTATTTTTCTTTTTTTCCCCACACAAAGTTGTGTTCAAAGAATAGTTTCTTGCAGAGGGTTACGTGAGCAGATCAATACCACTCTTATATTCGTCAGTGACATTAAAGATTACAGGCAAAACCAGGTTATCTTTCTCTGACTGAAATAATGACTGAATAAAAAACCCAGACTGTCTCCATCTTAAGGCAACACATTCTGTCACTTCTAAATCAAACACACAACATGGCATATCTGTTTTTTTTTTTTCTATCTGTACAAAATCCAAAGGGTAAAAAAAGACAAGTTTGTATGTCAGACTTTTTCTTGACTTGCATCTTGGTACTTCCTGGAGTTCTCAGTTTTGTATGATTTTCAGGGTAAATACAGCCATGCTAGCTGTTTTTCTGTGTATTTATGTTGAGTTATAAGCTAAATGATTGCAGCATAGCCTGATATTTAATGCACAAGTGACATCAATCTTCTCATCTAATTTAAAAAAGTGAAGATTTCTCAAAATATCAAATAAGTTGTATCACCATTATACCTTTTTAAAGGCCCCCCCCTGGTGAAAATCACATTTTTTTTTAGCTTGTCAACATGTACATATGGGGTTATTTGTATGTTAGAAGACACATCGGGAGCAAAATAAGCAGCCAATGCCATGGTTGAGTGTTAAAAGTAAGACTTTTGGGATTTCCTATGTTCCCAGTTTGAAGGCGAGCTGGTGTGCTTGAGGTGCATGGAGAGAGAAACATAGACTTCATAGATCCCCACATGGTGGAGTAATGGTGTAGAGTTATATCGCCGCCATTTTAAGGCAGAAAGTGTTCATTTTCATGCAAAAAATATGTAGTTCGGACACACAGAGATGCATTTTTAGGAGTTAATTTAATGACCTGAGAGGGATTTTGGATGTTTAATCAGTTATCTTAGTTTTGTGCTGACAGCATGGCTAGTTCGCACTGTGGGTGTGTATTAAAACTCCTACTTCTAATACAGCAACACGCACACGCTGCGATGGAGCCTGCTTACATGGAAATTCATGTGAATTTATGTATGAAACTTGTGTATGTAAAACAAATAGGTGTAACTAGCCCAAGAGAGACGGCTCAAAGACTTTAAAAATTTTAAGAAAGTACACATAGTCCAAAGCTGCCGTCTGGGTGTTTTTTGCAGCGTATGCAGGTCTAATGTGAGCTGTATGTGGCTCGGTACACTGAAGCCCATCAGGTTGAAAATAGCCACAAAGATCCTTTAGAGGCTGGTGCTTTTAGTTCAATCACCGATTGGCCTATTTAGACTAAATAACATTACCTTACTTATAGTGTTGCCCCATTCACGGTCTCATAAAGGACTCTGCTGACAATAGTCCATTTGCAAGCTACTTCACCAGTTTCTAAAGTGCGCACAGAGCACATTATGGCACATTTTGTTTATATTCCTTTATGTCTACTGCATTTGCTTTTCCACTTATTTAGCACCGCGCCCACTCTCCGAGATCTCCCTTTTCCACTTTTTTCTGCGGATCCTTTTCTTTTTGCCGTGGCATCGGCGAATGTTGCGCATCAATGAACAGGACGGATTCATGGCAGTACTGGATTTTTTCTGTGGTCTCTTCATTAATGTGATAACCATCTTCCAAGCGGTTTTCACATATGTGGATTAAGGCTCGTCTTGGAAAATTCAACAGAGATGTGTACTAAAAAAAAGCATTTAGTCTGGGATTAGGCTTAGTTCATGTCTGCGAAACTGAGCCTTTGTTCGTCATGTGTGTCATTCATCAAAAAATTCAGATTTTATATATGGATGTAGGGGATTTTATTGACGTGTGCAGCTGATATTTTACCATTTTTCATGTCAGGATGGCTATGATCATGCCAAAGAGCAAAGATATTTATTGTTTTATGCTGCCAATGAGCTTTGGATGAAAATCGTCTTCATGTGCATAATGAAAATCCTACAAATTACATCATTTGCACTCGAGCTTTCCTACATACAGCTTTTAACTACCTCCGTGAGCGGCCGACGTGGCAATTTGGTGCTCAAACAAGTACTGCTAATTTACAACCTGTACAAACACTGCCCTGTGGTGTTGGGCTCCGCTGTTTCATTCTGCTCTGCTCGCTGCACTGAATCTTTCAGGAGCCGCTGAAAAGATTAACCGCAGCGTTTCAGATCAAAGGACTGCGTTCTTGTTTTTAAAAGCATGTCATTCTCTTTTCTTTGAAATCCGAGGAAAGAGAAAGTGTGCATTTTAAGATTGTGCGCTTTGACGGCCGTCCACGATTCAGTGAGGTGGTCCTGAAATATCTGCAAACTGTTAGTGGCAGCGTGGGGCAGGGCTCAGCCTCCAACTCCCATTTCTGTTTTGCTGCTTTTTTTTCCTGATTATTTGAGTGAAAAGTTGTAGGAGTTGTTGCACCTTAAATAAACCTAGGCCAGCGTCCTAATGCTTAAAAGGTATGCAAATAAAGGGAAGAAGCAGAAACTGACAATATGCACTGTGCACAGCCGACACTCTAATTAGATCAGGCAGGGGATTATAGCAGTAAATAGAGAAACAGATCTAATATGAAGAGCTACATGTGACACTAGCAACTGATATGAGCAGACAGAGACTCCCGGTCATGATTAACTGCACATATAAAACCAGGGAACATTTTTACGTATCCCCCACGAATGTAGCGGCAAATTGGAGCGTCTGGTAAACAAGTTGCCACCTTCTTTTATGTCCTTATGAAATCAAAGAGGAGTTACTGCAGCCATGCTCTGACAGACCGTGGCTTCTCACTTCCACAGTGTAAATCTGAAGTTATTTTGGTTTGCTATAAAGTCAAAGAGGTTGCACGATGTATTGATTTATTTGGTGTTCTGTGGAGATCCAGAGTAAACTCACAGTAAATACTGAGATTAGTGTTAAAGAAAAACCAGGAAGTGCAAAAAAAAAATCTCTTTCACTTGAGCCTGTAAATCGACAACACGGGCATCATCATCATCACACCCTTCCGTCTCGTTTCCTCTCCGGGATTCCTCCTAACAGTGAAGGGCAGCACAGCAGACTGATTTATTGCTGCTCAACATGTTTTCGGCTGGTGTTCAATCCTGAAAACTGGAGCTTTCTGACCCGAAACAATTAACTCTCCAGACACCAAAACCTGCCGCTGGGTTTGAAAGGCATGTTCTTTTCAAGATGCTGCTAAAATTACCATTCATCAGAAACTGTAAAAAGAAAGAGAACCGTCAGACTTTTACCTTTTATACTAGCCTTGAGGGAATCATCTGTGATGTGCTGTCCTGTTGGGAAAATTAAGCTAATTTGAGCTCAGAATCATGATATTTCATCAAAATCACTTTAAAAGTCTTGTTCAAAAAAGGGACAAAAATTAAGCAAATTTTGCACAAGATGCTGTCAAAACCAAAATATTCTGCGTTTCTTGGTGTAAAGCAGTAGTGACTCAGCTGAGACCGACAGTCACAGGACAAAAATTCAAGACTTTTCTGATGAACTGACGTCAAAACAGACAGAAGCCAAGTATGTAAATAAATAAAAGGAAATAGTAATACCAATAACATATGGAGCCACCATTTTTTCTCCAGTACTAGTAACGGCTTCAGACACTTGAAAAAATGTTGAACCTGTTGATTTTTCATTTTCATTATTGTAAAATAACTAATCAAAGAAACCCTTAGCTCTGGTTGTTTTTCCTTTTCTGTATGAGTTGTCGGAATTATCACTGTGTCACACTGCACAAAAGATGTTTCCTAGTTTTCTCTCCTTCTAGTCATGTTCGTGCTGTTTCATAGAGGTGCATACGGTGGCCGACAGGTGCAAACGCGCTGCAAACCAAAAACTCACAAACACATAAAACACATGCAAGAAAAAAATGCTGCAAGAGAAACATGCTGCAATCACAGAAACGACGCAGAAGCAGACTTGCAAAATCACAAAACAAATGCAAACGAAAAATGCTGCAAATATATAAAAACGCACACAAACCCCCAAAACAACCGCAAGAGAAAAACGCTGCAAATTCAATCCGGAACGGAAGTGCACCAGGTCACTTCTAGCACGTAGCGTAATTATGCTGCTCTTCGATAACATTGTAAAATATGCCAGCCATGTTAGCCAAGTAAAACATAAAAGAAAACGTATCTTTTCTCTATGAAAGAAATTGCACAGCTTCTTTTTCTTCCTCTTCTTCTTCTCCTTCTTCTTCTTCTTCTTCGTGTCTGCTGCATTTCCGTTATGGATTAAATTTGCAGCGTTTTTCTCTTGCGGTTGTTCTGGGGGTTTGTGTGTGTTTTTATATATTTGCAGCATTTTTCGTTTGCATCTGTTTTGTGATTTTGTAAGTCTTTGCTTCTGCGTCGTTTCTGTGATTGCAGCATGTTTCTCTTGCAGCATTTTTTTCTTGCATGTGTTTTATGTGCTGTGCTAGTTTTTGGTTTTGGATCATTTCTGTGTTTGCAGCGCGTTTGCACCTGTCAGCCACCGTAGGGTGCAGGACCTTATATTGCAGTCAAAAATGAGCCTACTGTGAGTAAAAATGCAACAGAGCAAAAAAAACTGCTTGGAGTTCAGAGGGTTAATTGATTAATTGACCAACTAAAACAATTTTCACCAACTATTTTTGTAATCCGTTAATTAGTTTGAGTATTTTTAAACAAGAAAAGGTCCAAATATTGCCTTCAAAAATCCTGCTTCCTTGTGACAGTAAATTGAACATGTTTGGGTTGTGAACAAAACATGACATTTGCAGACTTTATCTTGGCCTTTTGGAAACATTCATCAACAATCTTCAACAAATTTTGTGATATTTGACGGAACAAATAATTACTTAATTATTCGAGACCGTCATCAAAAATGCAAATAATCATTAGTTGCTGGACTGGGCTGATATGATTAGTTTGTTCTTCTATTTTGCAGGGTGTCCAAAAATAGCACACCTAAAATATAGCAGAATGCATGGAACCATAGCTAAAAGTCGATAATGAATATGCAAATATTTTAAACAAAAGTTGCACGCAGCTTCACAGAGATGAACCAGAAATAAGACACTTCAAGGCTGCCATGAAGCCAATAAAATCCACATAAAAATGGCACAAAAAGCAGTCACATGTGATAAAAACTCCACTAAATAAGCCAAAATAAACAAGACATGCTGGTAATAAAACTGTAACATTAATAGCAATAAAAAATGTCTTGGAAAAAGAGAAGTTTTAAGGAGATGTTGCTGATTCTGCAGGCCCTACATCCTCAGGCCGGGAGCTCCAGCGCTGACAGCATCTGTAGATCAGACATTGTGATACAAACAGCAAACCTCAGCAGGATCATAAACTTTTTGTGTGGATCTGCAATACTTTATTCTGTTAACCTGTATCACAGCCAGGAAGCGTTTATCCTAAAGCAAAGTGGCGACATTTGATTTATATGCTTAGATTAATGGTAAAACTGTTGTGAAATTGCTATGTATATATACATGCATGTGTCAGCCAGTGTGACTTCACCTCAGCGACAAAACCTTGGCGGTGTCTGACTTTGCTCTGGTCATTGCACTAAATTATGCTGTAATTATTCAGGTAAAAAATGACCGCTGACACCTCACACACCCATTGGTCCTGTGGAGCAGCAGAGGAGGGAGTGTGTTTGTCATGATAGATGAGCTGGATCTCTCCCAGCGGGTTGTGAGGAGATGACATTCCCGCGCAGCGCTGGCCTCGGATCCCGGCTTCCTTCTTCTGGATGATGAGACTTTTGTGGGGAGGAGTCTGCAGGCTTCATTTACTGAAGCAGCGGGGAATAATATAGTGCCAGCGTTTGGATGTGTCAGGTCCCATATCTCTGGCTGTTCTATTAGAAATAGACCCCAGCGCGGGACAATTAACCCCTGGCCTCAGCAGCAGATCTGTGCAGTAACAGCCCAGCACGGGGCAATAAATCAAACCTAGAGGGAGAAACAGGCGCTCCCTCCCCTCCCTGGTTGGCTGGCTACTATCACCCAATAGACCGAGCGCCCGCGATGGTAGATGTGCTCCGGTGTTATCGTGTAATCACTGGAGGTGCCAGTGATGTAATGGCTTGGCTGTATGCAAGGGCACCCTGAGTGAGTGTTTGTGCTGCAGTTCAGCGCCTTGGATCAACTGCAACCTGTTAAACCGAGAGAGCAAGAACACGGTTCCTCTTGGAGGCCGAGTTGAGCCTGAGTTTGTTGGCTGATGTCAGCGCGAAGTCCAATATGGCTACAAGAGTGGCTTTATGTGTTTAGGGATGTTGTTTTTTCTTTCTTTTCAAGTATAGTTGGAGGTTTTTTATGTCTTTGATAGAAAATTTTCAGTGAGTTGCTGGCAGGAAATGAGGGGGAAAGTGAAGGAGAAGGGCAAGGCTGTCATAGTTGTGTTTTTTAATCAGACATTTATTTATCTGAATTTGTGATTCACTGTAACCCTATGAACCCTGAGTTTTGGTTGATTTTACTCCTCAATCTTGGTTCATTTTTTGTTTGCTGCAGTATAAAGTTCTACTCCTATATGGAAACAGAACAACCATTGCTAGAAGGTGGAAAACTTGTATTTTGTGCAGTATAAGGAAGTTATATCATAAATTTAAAAAAAAGAAAAATTGAGACCTACTGTACGTTTCTTATTTTACAAAAATTGAACAAAAACAAAATCAGTAAGATATTTTTCTACTTGTATATCTGCTCTGTGCATACACAACCTGCAGTTCGGCCGAACACTTCCTGACTCTTGATTGCAGCTGAGTCACTCATAGCATCACAGTTTTGCCACAAAGTGCAGAATTTTATGTTTTTACTGAATCTGGTTAGTACAGATCATTAATTTTTTTTTAGCATTTTTTTTAAAATGAGACTTGTTGAATGGAGGGATTTTGATTAAAATAATTGATGATTTTAAGTGTGAATTTGGTTAAGTTTACTAAAAGCAATAGCACATCACACAAGATTAGTTCAAGGACTGTTTAAAAGTTGTTTCTGTTATTACTTTATTTTGCTGTGATAAGTGGTGTAAAAAAATAAAAGACTTGAGGTCAGAGGATTCATTGTATTTTATTTAAAGAGATGATTTAATGATTGAAAAGCTCCACATATTTATTTTTCAACAGCATATTCTTTAGACTTAGAATAAAATCTTTAGTATTTTATTAATTCACCAGTTCCACCTAGACCCAGGTGTTGGTGTCCGAAAACTACAAATCCTTCAAATGCTTTGCCTGTAACACACCAAACTGATCCAACAGCCACAGTAACCTGTTAATGACTTTAAGCTGCAGCTATCTGATGCCTCAGTAGTAAAAATGAGAATTCTGAATCCTCAGTACAGTGAGGCAGGCTGTGTTTTTGTCTGCAGCCTGTCATATTGAGACCATTTGTTTAATGGCAGATTAGAGAAAAGAATGAGCGGCGATAAAGCTGCAGACCACAGGGGTCACCTTCAGGACCTGCTCGTGGTTATTCCTATCATTAGCATGCCACGTCTCGTGCTGTCCTGCTCCAATTATTACTGACACAGGCTCTGGTCTTATGACTGAGCTGTTCAAACTGCCCACTGTTAGACTGTAATTCTCACACCGATGGACTAATGTGAAATATGGCAACAGATGCAGAGAGCAACGGCTGAAGCACATTATTCAGGACCCAAGGGCCATTAAAGCCATGGCTATTAAATATAATTCGAAAAAATTAGCTTTTTGGCGCACGCAATAGCAGGTTGTGAGGTATTATAATAATCACTGCATTCCCCAGAGTGTCTGCTTTCCCCAAATGTTATTACTATTTGTGTATGCCTTTGCGAATAGGCTTTAGGATATGGAGGCTTGTTTGCGAATGCTTTATGGAAGGGGTAATTCTGCTCAGATGCAGGGGCAATTATTGTTCTGGGTTTTTTTTTGTGTGAGTCTGAAGTAATTATGGGTTGAGTCGATGACATATGATATTGAACCGGCGTCCAGTCGGCATTAGGACTGCAACTAGCCATTATTTCCTTTGTCGATTAATATTTACATTATTTTCTCAATCAATCAATTAGTTATTGGGTATATAACATGTTGGAAAATGGTGAAAAATGTCTTTCACTGTTTTCCAAATCCCAATATGACAAATGTCTTTTTTTTGTCCACAAAGATATTCAGTTTGCTATCATAGAGGAGCAAAAAAAGAAAAAACAAGAAATCACTCTCATTTCAGAAGCTGCAATCAGAGAATATAGACTTTTTTTTCTTTTACAACTGCTGGAACTGCTTAGTCGATGATCAAAATAGCTGCCACTTACTTTTGTCATTGACAAGTAATCGATTGATCATTGCAGCTGTAGTCTGTCAGCATGATAGTAACAGTTTCTGCTAGTATCAGATCATTACTGATGCTGTTTAAAGCCCTTTTATGTTCTTGTTTGCTGAGAATGTTACTGCAGATGGTTGTTTGTGCAGCTTCTCTGCAGTTAAATCATTGCAAGATTGTTGTTTGGTCACCTTGTGGCAATGCAGTGCAAGTCGTTTTACATTCCCATTAAAGCATCTTCGCAATTGTGGAAAGTGTGGAAAATCTGTTGGCCACAATTTGCCATCAGTATTCACTTTAGGGTTTATTGTGTTAATCCATAACGCCACAGTTGTTGCTGCAGCTGCAGTCCAGATTTTCATACCGACGCTGAGCCACATCAGACCTGTGGTCACATAAACGGCAACCTGAGGTCACGTTTTCGGTCTGAAGGGGCAGAAAGGTGGTCAGTGTGGCTTCAGTGCACATTTTGTTGTGGCTGGCAGCTGAAATCGGTGTCTGGTTGAAGTGCACATTAAATGTGGAAGGAAGATCTCTCAATTCCGTGACTGTTCTTCCAGTTTTTGTAAAAGGAAGAAGTCTGGAGAGAAACTGAAAAAACAGGTCACGGATCAAAAATTATCATAACAGCAGGACTCTGGTTTATGTTGGCTGTGGAGCTGAAACAATAACTCTGTACTCTCCGGTTAAATGGGGCTATTCTCTAGTTTTCTTCTTTGAGAGTCAGAGGAACATTGGGTTTGGACTGCTGCTCAAACAAAATGAACAATCCTGAGAAAACAATTAACATGTTTAGATAGGGCTGGGCGATAAATCGAATTAATTTGATTAATTCGCCTTTTTAAAACCTGACGATTTGAAAATTTGCCAAATCGTAAAATTGAGGCGAGCTTAAATATATAACAATACAGATTCTTCTTCGGCCTTTCACGACTTGTGCCCTGGCATTAGCTTCCGCCTTTCATCTCCTTCCGCCAAAACACTTACACCGCCGTCATGGCGGACAGAACAGCAGACGAAGAGTTGGTCGCGAGAAAAGGGCCTCATGTTACATCGATTATATGGAAGTGGTTCGGCTTTGACAAGACTGACACAGAGCAAACTACAGTCATGTGCAAGGTCTGCAAAAGTACTGTGAAAACGAAGAGTAGCAGCACAACTAACCTCTTTCAGCACCTCCGGCAGAGGCATCCTAAAGAATGAGAAGAGTGCTCGCAGCTACGGGAGTGCGGCATGGCTAGCACTAGCCATAGCAAACAGACCGCAAAGACACAACAAAAATCAATTAAAATCGTAATCGTCCAAGATGACTAAAAAAATCGAGATTTTATTTTTTGGCCATATCGCCCAGCCCTTTGTTTAGATATAGAAGATAGTTATTAGTTGCAATCCTAGTTGAGTTTTGTATCATTCCCTTCTTTAATTTCTTTCGGTCCAGCCTCAAAAACTACCTCCCTATACAACTAAACTGCATTCTCAACCACATTTTGAGTAGAATGTGTCTTTGATATTTATTTTATTGCTCTGCTGTGTCTCCTTTTCAGTCAACCAAGCATATATATTAGATGGCACGGAACTTGTCACCCTGGTAACCTAGGAAATGGAAAGAAAGCTTCAAATGTGTTGTGAAAAGGTCGTATTTTAATTTAAACCATGATAATTCCTTCACTTTAAGAGTCAAACAGATGCATGCACGCTGTTTAACTTGCAGTTATACGCACAACATTTTGACTCTGGACCTTAAGCAGCAAGTCTGCACAGAAACGCTGCGCGAATCACTGCATTTTTGCAATTTAGCCAGTTTGCTGGAGTCTGTTGCTCGTCCCTCTCCTGGGCTCATGCAACAGATGTGCAAAGAGTTTCTTTTTTCTAACCCTAACCATGCAGTTTTAGTGCCTGAACTAAACCAAGCTTCTGGTTAGTAGTTTTTGTGGTGAAAAGGTAAACTAAAGCGTGACATGTTCCTTAAATGTAGCCATGCAGTTTTGCTTCCTTAATCAAACAGTGAGTGAAAACAATAGTGGATAATGACCTGACATGGGACACAAAGCCTCTGTCCTTCCTTCCTACCTCCTTATTTGGACTTTACTGCAATGTCACAGTCTAAAAAACACATTTCTGTCAAAATAAAATTACATTTCTTTCAAAATGTAAATAAGAATATAGTCTACTTGTTTAGGAATGTCATTTTTGGGAGACAAGGTTGCTCTGTACCATCCTTTGAGGCAAATCTGCCTTCTTATGCTGTAAACCGAGGATTTTGCATCTGTCATTAATGACCGTTGCTTTATTTTTCTCCTTTTCTTAGCTGCCGGCTGCACGTTCGAAGAGGATTCAGACCCTAATCTGTGTGACTTCACCCAGGGCGAGGAGGATGACTTCGACTGGCTGTTGTTTCGGACGTACAATCCCTCTGCCAGCTCTGACCTTCTGAAGGGTGAGTACAATTCTGTACCTGGCTGCCTTTTTCCTTTAACACCACAGCCATTTTAGTCTGTCTATTAGTATGCTTTGGTTGATCAGGAGCTTAGCTTGCAATAAATCTTCCACTGAAACACAGCGAGTGAGAGTTCACGGGGCACAGGACCAGAAGCTATTTTTGAGCCACTTCAGCAGCTGCTGTTTGCTCCTGGCTCTTTTTAAATTGTCTTTAAGTGTGAGAAGCGCACCGACTTCTGTTGGTATCTATGTGAGCAGCATATCAGAAAAGTAACACTGTGTGCAAATCAGCCTTTCTACATGTCCAGTGTCCATTATGCATCAGCTTTAATGAAGCACTCACCCAGTTTTGTCTGCTGCCTGCTAACCCTTAGGATAATTTTATGATAACCAGCCTCACAGGACTAATGGAAACCAGCATTTTCCTGCCATCATCCTCTCTACTGGTGGTTGCCAGAGGGAAATGGCATGCATAGTTTATAAGGCGCTCCTCCATCTCTGCATTAACAAATACCTACAGGGATCTGACAAAGAGAAGAGTTCTGTTTCAGCTTCTCAGCAGAAATATCAGCGCGGCTGCAGTCGGCTCTCTCTGCTAAAATACTTCTGCTGTGGAAACTTGCAGTATAATTAAGGAATTGACCTCCCTCGGGTATAACCAATCAATCAGCCTATGATATGGTAACGAGAATTCAACAAATCCATGACAAAAAACATGCCTTTAAGTGCTCGTTCTACGAGATGGAAAGAGAGCGAGGCCTTGCGTGCTCAACAGTGGCAACAGTTTTACAAGCGTGGAAGACAGGATTGACAACATTTGACAGCAGAAGAAGCAGTTAATGTGGTAGACACAAAGAGAAATAAGCCACGAGGAGCAGATGGAAAGATGACAAGACGGGATACAATCAGATACGTTGCATCATCTGAAAGGAAATGAATGCAGGCCTCAGGGATCATTCTGTCCGCTTGGAAACTATCGACTCAAGTAGCCTTTGAAAACATCCTGCAGGGGTAAATTAAAAGCACGTGCTGTTGATTTGCAGCACTGAAATTCCCTCCTTGACCGCGGGTGGTTATCCAAATACAATTCTGAACTTGATAAATCCCACATTTACTCCCACAACCACACCCCGCTCACCTCTGCATCATCGGCATTCGAGTGAGAATGTGCCCGCAGCCACCAGCCAGATCCACGGCAGGCGATGAGATAATTAATACTTTTCCCTTTGGGTTTAATTAAAACTTACTGCCATGGCATTCATAGCAGGCCAGAGCTTTGAGCAGAAAACACACTAGGACAGGTGGAATGAGGCAGGTAACTGTAACCTGCGCATGACGAGACGATGCGAGAGGCTCTGAGCACCGATCGATCGCTTCTGAGGACCAGGGGACAAATTGAGTTTAATTTATTACCTCCTCATTCTTCAGGCGCGCACCAGAAGCAGCGTGTTAGTCATGTTCTTCATCTGATTGTTGTCACTGTATACTGACAGCGGTGGTCTTTTGCGAGAGACAGGTTGACATTTACGCCGTGTTATTTAAGGTAGGTAACCTTACCGCGCAGGAAGTCCCCCCCTCCCCTCCCCCCTTTCTCTCTGACTTAATCCCTCTGTGTTGACTTCTAACCATGTATCACATCCGGCGGCCAAGGTGGGGGGATAACAAGAGTTTATGAGATAAGGCTATTTACATTGGACCAGTATTAACTTTGTGGGGCTGAGAAATTGGTGTCGAGGGAAGATTAGTAAACACAGCTGAGATAGCAGCAGCTTGTGGCTCCCAGGAGAAATTAGAGACTACCGCTCCCATGAAAGAGAAAATAGTCTTGGAAAAGGAAGAAGAAAAAAAAAGCGAAGATAGAATGCAGTGAGATCTTAATACGAATGGGCCATTTTTATCACACCCTGCTTTATTTTGAATTAGACTGGAGATGTGTGGTTGATATCGATAATCCTCGCCTCCCTCGCTGTTTTAATGAACGAGGCAGGCGTGCAGGACGATGACCTTGTAAAGAGGAATGTGTTTGCATGTCAAACGTGCCTCATTTTCTGAAAGGCAGATTCATTAGCTTGAAAAGTTATGGGTCGGCCGTAATATCCATTATGGTGTGGCAGTGTCGCCTTAAGCTAAAAATCCATTAAATATGGTTAAAACAGCTAATGGTGATGTATCTTGCTTTCTTTACTCACCTTTTTGGTGGAAGTGAACTGTTCGATCCCTCGGCTCGCCCTAAGGCATCCATAAGAGAGATATCGAACCCCAAGGCAAAAACTATCTATATTAACACATCTGGCAACTCAGAGTAACATATCCCTTACCTGTCAAAGTCACATTACTGCCCCCATTTGACCAAAGAGTTAAGGATACAAGGACATGTCTGAAAAACTGTGAAGAGTAGCTTAACCCTTTACGCTTCAGTGCGTCGGCGGTACACTTACTAATTTGCATAGGAATTTCAAGAATGTCCGACGGCTGCAAACCCGATTATACAAACACTATACGCCGATGGAAAGCTTAGATTCTCATGAATCCGCCGGTATAAACCACTTTCAGATGCGATTACCACAGCGGGTGAGAAAAACACATTTGTCCGACAAAAACAAATATTCATCCATCCGTTCTCTATACACGGCTTCAACGCACACAGCGCGACTCACTTTTCCGGGTTCATTATTACACACAGAAAAAAGATTCCACCAAAAAACGGCCATAATCCAACCTTTTACATCCAGACAACACAAGCCAGTAAACTATTTTGTCCAAAACATGTCCTGAAGTTGGTATAAAATCCCCGAATCGGTCGTTTTCAAGGAAATGCACCTCGCGATGTGCGTCCAATATTCCCTGTATTTTTTGTCATTTTTTTAATTTAAAAATAGAATATTAGCGATTTTTTTGTACTGAAAACGGCTGGAATTGACTGAAGCTTAAAGGGTTAAAATTTTAATCAGCAACACAGAGTGACCCGTTTCTGTATTTACTTTTTTGCAACTGTTGTTTAATTTGAAGCAAAGAGTTGCACAAGAAGACTAAAGAGTCCAGATCACCAAGTGGGGACAGTTTACTGAGAAATTGGTCATTGCAAAGTGCTGTCCAGCAGAAAGTGGAAATATAGCTAAAGAAGTGAAATTAAATCCTCTGCTTCTCTACTTAAAACACTTCCTCGACTCCAGGAATGTACTTGTGGTAAAAAGAGGCTATGGAAAGCATGAGATGCAATAAGCAAAGTAAAATGCTGCAAATAATTTACACAATAAATAGCAGATGTCGTGATCTACCTTAACTAGTATTTCACTTAGCATTTGCAATGGAAAAATATTAATCAAAATCTATTTTTTTTCTGTGGGCCTTGCAGCAAGAAGATCCCCAGTTCAAATCCCAGCCTGAGCCTAGAATCTTTCTGCATGGAGTTTGCATGTTCTCCCTGTGCATGCGTGGGTTTTCTCCGGGCACTCCGGCTTCCTCCCACAGTCCAAAAATATGCTGAGGTTAATTGATTACTCTAAATTGCCCGTAGGTGTGAATGTGAGTGTGATTGTCTGGTGTCCCCTGCCTTAGCCCGAGTCAAATGGGATAGGCTCCCGCACCCCCCACGACCCTAGTGAGGATAAAGCGGTTGCCTGGAAAATCCAGACTGACTTTATTTATGTATTAATATAAATACAAATAAAGGCAGTCTGGCATTGTGATGATACGAGACGATTTCAAAAAGGAGGGGCTAACGAATGCAGCTTGAATGAGAAAGAACCAATCAGTGTAGCACGGATGTGACGCACAAACAAATTGACCTTGAAGTCCATGTAGCCCAAACAACAATGGCATACAGCCGAAAAAGCATCGCGGTGAATGATTACTGCTGTTTTTGTCCCAAAAATCTGCGAATACATGGGTACTCAAGTACAACACTTATTTTTGAAAAGGCTACGCAACAAAAGACTCCTTCCGAACGATTAGTGGTGTTAGGAATAATTTTAAATCGGAGCCAAACCAAGTCGGTGCATATGTGAAAAAGTTGCTTAAATTTACTCACACGTTTGGAACGGGATTTTCCTCTGTACAAACAATGGCAAGAAGCCGAAAGTAACGAGCCATCCACTGCCTCCTCATCGTCGGAAACATCAAGTGAAAAGAGGTAACGACTAACGCCATCCAAAACGCCAAGAGACCACAAAAAGATTCGCTTTGGCCCCCCTCCTCCTCCTCCGGTATCATCTTTATGGGTAATCCAGGCGCTGAAGATGACGCAGCATTAACTCCCGCCTCCCGTGCTATGATTGGTCGTACCAAACTGTACCGGGAGAGAAACGCGATTCAATTCGCCCAATGCCAAACTGACTCTCCTGTATCTCCTAAAATGGAGATAGGAGATTACATGGAGATTCAGTTTGGATTTTCCAAGCTAATAAAGCGGTGTATAGAGAATGGACAGTTTTTTCTGTGTTTTCCATGTCAAAACGTGGCACCTGCAGTGTAACTTGACCCCCAATAATTTGTCCAGAGATGTGCATTGCTAACTCCTCCTCAAGTCTGTCCAGGCAATTTCTCTGATTATGCTCAAATACGTATCTGTATCTCCAGTAGCTGCTCAGTATTCTGAAACTAGAAAGCTACTGCAATACCCTGCCTTTATAATGATACTGTTACCCATTTGATTAGAGTGTGTGTTTGCATTGCTGGTCTTCCACTCTCTGCAGGCGTAATGGGCATGCCATCCACTTTTTTACTCTCTCATAAACACACTGCAGCTTTCATGGTAACAAACCCAAAAGGCAAAAAGTGCCAAAAACAAGGGCTCTTGCCGACACCATGGATTGTCTACAAAGTGGACACACAAAGCAAAATATGGCATCAGGGTGAGAACACGGACACCACAACATTGTCTGTGAAACATTTATACCGACCAAAGCGATGAAGCCAACATGTACAACAAGGCAAAGCATCTCACCGACAGAAAAGACGACTTTTTCAAAAGATGTAATGAGCATCAGGTTAGAGAATGTTGATGGATAATAGAGTTATGTCATGCCTTCAAGTATAACTCAAATGAATGTGATTTATTTTGTGACAGACTAATTAAGGACAATGCTAACTGTTAAATTAGCCACTATTGTCAACATCTCCACTTGCAAATGCAGTGTTCCCATTGTAACTTTAACTCATGTTGCTACGAGCTGCATGAAATCAGTCGTCCGCACATATGCAGATCAGCAACCCCAGTTATAAACCATCAAATGAATTCCTGCAGAAAGAGTGAAGGTGACAAATCAAAATGTCCACTAAAGTACCGCTGCCACTTATCTCTGCAAGGATTGAACCTTTCATGAGTGTGTCATGTGAAGGTTGAGAGATACAAACGTGCAAAGAGCTGATTATAATGAAGAGTTCCCGCTCAGTTGCGACTGGATATTAAAATTGAAGAACACACAATGCTGCAATGAGTCAGTCCAGTTTTTTAGGGGTTCTTTTAACATCCTCCACTGCCTTGCATTGACATTGACACAGTAGTTTTAGTTTTTAATTAAGAAAAACGGCAGCTAATTTGAAATTCCATGCTCTGTCATCTGTTGTTCCATTGCCTTTCCTGATGCTTTATGTTTTTGCTGTGGTATCGGTGTCTGTATATTTATACAGACAGAATACCAGCACTAATTTCACATCAGCGTCCAGCCAGCTGCACACTGTTGTCTTTGTTGTAGATGATGACCTCAAATCTCTTGTGGAAATTTACTCGATTATGAGCACCTTTGTAGCCAGGAAAGACTTTAATAAACTCTCAAAAAGCAAAAAGATGTCTAAAACGGGTGCACTTCCCATTCAAGTTCAATGACTGATATGTGAGAGACTGAATCATTCCTATTTTAACCCTGGGCTCAGTGAAGAGGTTGCAGTTGGAGCGCCACTGAGCACATAAACCTTGCTCTTTGCTGTCCACCACAGTGGCTGTACAAACTACATATTTCAGATGTGCAGTTTTCAGGGCTTTAGCTTCCAGCTGAGAATACTAAAACTCTCAGACAGCACTGAAACAGAGTGTTGAGAAATGCTACTGCTTTTTTTCTCATCATGTGTTACATGCTAATCTTGCAAATCCCTTGCTTGCCCTATCTTTTTTTCTTTTTAATAAACATCTTCTGCCCAACTGCACAGTGAAGGTCCAACTCTTCCATGCATTTCTCAGTCTAGAGCCAATTGAGTTTTTTTATCTGCTACTCACCCAGAAGACTCTTACACAAATCCCTATAGACGCTCTCAATAGACCGTACTGTTGAATGGGACCTTAGGTCGACAAAAGGTTAAGGCCTACATAAAGCATGGCTTTAAGCGTTGTCGAAGGGTCACAGTCTGGTCAGCTGGCACACACTGTAGCAGCAGACTCATTGTATTGACCTCAGCAGAGCTAATTCATACAGTTAAACACACATACAGTCCTCCATCTGGTTTTCCAGCCTCCTCTATCAGGCAGCTTTGGAGGACAGTCTTAATATGTGTCACCTCTCACCCCTGCTTGGCCTCAGACACACAACCGCAGACGGGCTGCACATAATTGCACGTGTGATTGACGGTGGCCTGGGTTTCGTCGCTGTGAAAGGACGAGGCAGAGTGAGGAGACGGCTGCATCTGTTGCAGGAGAGGTGGTGTTATCAGAGCCATCCTCACTGGTTTAACTCTCTATGACACAGCCCTCCTACCCCTTTCCCTTCTGGCAGCCTCCATTCACCACGTATCGATCTCCCGAACATATGCACCGATCAGACGCAGCATTTAAACCACTGACAGGCGGAGCGAATGACATTGATCGTCTCGTTACAATGCAGAGTTCTGCTGGGAAATGTTGGATCCTAATTTGTGTGGATGTCACTTTTGACACGTACCACCCACCTAAACATTGTTTAGCACGCACTCCCACGTGGTAAGAACAGACTGTGACAGCAGCTGAGAAGGACAGTGTGCTCACAAAAGGACTTGAGAAACACGACCAAGAGCCTCAAAACTGCCCAGATGAAAAAAAAATTGCACATCCATGTTGTGTGTAAGTCCAAATTCTAAGCTGTTTTGGTAGCAGGAGGTCGACCTACACGATATTAGACAGCTGGTTTGAAGCTACATTCCTTGTTGCTAATATATGCTTCATAAAATGTCAGTACAAGCTGCTTTACCCTGGTGGTCATTTCACAGCTTTAAAGGTGTTAAGCTTAGCACGATGATGTAATGTTTATGAGTTTAACAGAGTCTCTGACCACTTTGTTCCAAATGACAGAGTGTTGATTCAGCTTCCACAGTAACAGTCTGGGAACAGCATGTAGTGGCGGCAGAATGCAGAGAGAATAAAAGCTGAGATTTCGTGTATGTTGTGGCAACTCGTGGATTTCATGTTCATTAGCTACAGCTCAGTTAACTTCCCTTGGACAGTTGTCGTATTAACCAGGGAAATCAGACGCCAGGGGATTAAAATTTCATTTGATGCTTTTTTAAATAAGTGATTATGTTGTTAATTATGTAAAAAACTGTGCAGCTCTTGCAGTTTTGGTATTAAAATGATGAAGGCATATCTAATGTCTGATGGATCTGTTTTTTTTTTTAAAAGCTGAACCTGCCCCTGCATATTTGGAAAGAGAGCCGTTTCTCTCAAAAATGTTGAAGTATTTTTCTCCTGTTCATGTTTTTTGGGAGCGAGGAAAAAAAGAAGACTGAGAACCTGAGCAAATATATGGAGCTTGAAGTCATGGTTGACTAAATCTTAATAAAATGTCGTGTAATGGCCAAAGCAAGGTATCACTTTTACAGAAAAAGCTCAGCTCCAAGGCTGAAACTGTGCGATGATGAATGAAATTAGAGATGAGATAAAGTGGTCTGTTGTTTATTTTCAGTGATGGTAATGCATCTTTTGCTCATGAGGAGAGGAGGAACCTTTTAACATCTTCTTCCTCGAGAGCTATATTTATCGTTTGGCTTGGGTTACAGAGGACACTGGCTCCCTTGAAGAGAGAGTTGTGTCCGGTCATGTGGTTTAAAACTCTGCAGGGGTTTCATCCCAGCCAAACGTTCCACCAGCTGATTTCCCCTAATTAACACACCTTCAGTCAGAGAGGAGGAACTAATTAGTGAAATCAGCTGTAGTGTTTGGTGGGAATGAAAACCTGCAGAGTTCCTCAGCTCAGACGGGACACTTCTGACTCTATGGGATAATTGCTTCTGACTCATTACCTCAAGGCAAAGAAGATCATATTTATTGATCACTGATGTGTTATATAAAAGTCTGAAAGCCCAGTCTCCTTTTAAATTCCCGTCACCACCACAGAGGCTTTTAAAATATCACAAATTAATTGAATTGTTATTCAGGAAAGCACACATCGGCTCCCGTTATACCTTCTCAACAAGGTAAAGAGGAATCATTAATGTGAATGATAGAGACATATTTGGCAGCCACTGAAGCCTGTAGTCTAGCCTATACTCTGCAACCAATGTGTTTTTTTTGTTCTCTCACCCACACAGACACCCAGGTGATAGGTAGGTATGGTAATGCAGCCCCCTTTGGCTGTAGATTCCGTCTAATTAGTGTCGCTTTGGAGGGACAGCTAGAGGGCTTTTATGTGTAAGGTTGCAGGTTTAACAACATAATTGCGGCTCAGGAAGCTCACTCGGGATCGCAGCCAAATAGAACCACCTTAACTCGGGTGAGATGAAGTGGCTGGTCACTCGAAGCAGTAACAGTTCAGCTCGTGAAAAAGGCCACGTGGGTGACGACCGCAGTGAAGCCGCAGCGTCTTTGCTGCATAAATTGGAAATTCGGATTTTGCTCACATATAATGGCCATGTTTGACAGACTAGAGTAGAAAAAGGGTTTCAATTGTAGCTCCTTTGTGTAACAGTTTCAATAAAAGGCAGTCTTAAGAAGTGAGGACATCCGGGAAAAGGCATGAAGTCGAAAGGAACTGGGTGAGGTGGTTTGGACATCTGATTAGGGTGCCTCCAGGGCGCCTTACACAGTTCTTACATGCCAGCCCGATCTCACGAGGATTCGTGAAACTGTCATGTAAATTTTTGTTTCGGCTTCGTGCGCACCAACACGATTTCGTCATGTTTTTCGTGCCGCTCACCGCGAAATGCGCACCAATGTATTTTAAACGGCGGACTTTTCGTGCCACTCAGAACGTATTTCAAAAGAATGTGTATATTATATTTTTAATGTAAAACCGTGGCGAATCCAACGCTATATTTTGCATGACATCGTCCCTAAACATAACCCTAACCATAACCATAACCTAACCATAACCCAACCATAAGCCGGTGGTACACTTACCAATTTGCATAGGAATTTCAAGAATGTCCGGCGGCCGGCGGCCGCAAACGCAATCACACAAGCAGTATACGCCGATGGACAGCTTAGATCGTCATGAATCCGCCGGTATAAACCACTTTCAGATATGATTACCACAGCGAAAAACATTTCGTGGTGAGCGGCACGAAAAACATGACGAAATTGTGTTGGTGCGCACGAAACCGAAACTAAAACTTACGTGACAGTTTCACGAATCCCCGTGAGACCGGGTTGTACATGCATGACAACTTGCCTTTGTGTTCTGTAGTGCTGTATTATGATGTTTTAACAGGTGAGCTGATGTGCTTGAGCTGCAACTATTGAGAAGGCCAGGTGTAGCTGGAAGCAGAGACTTCATAGATCTGCACCTGATAGAGGGAGCAATAGTTTCGAGTTACATCTAAGACATTTTAGTGCTGGAATGCACTATGTAAATGAAAAAAAAAACAACTAAATATGTATCTTTGATACAGACAGATGAGATTTACGGGGTTCAATGAAGACTAGAAAGGGACTCTAAAGATAAGATTTTGATATGCTTGCAAAATGATTTTTTTTTACTTCAACAAGGTGCCTTAAACAGTCTTTAATAAAATAAATATATGAAACTTAAAGTCCAGATAAATGTCTCTTGAGATTCAATCACATTTTCAAGATACATTCATAACTAAATTGTCACTGTTGAAGAGCAGCTCAGAGTGTTTAAGTCTAATATTAATTTGCAAACTTAGTATAAGCTTAGTGCAGAGCTGTGGCCAAAAGGATACTTGAAAAACTGAATTTTCTATCACTTAATCCAACTTAGGCTCTCTGTTGCTGCCTTTGTACGCAAATGATGAACAGAGTAAAAGCATCTTTGTGAAACAAATGCGACCACTTGAATTAAGTTGAAAGGCATTTCTAGTCTGGGCCGCCGTCTTTGAACATGTTCTTTAAATATTTGAAGTTTTCTTTCTTCGTCTGATATCCTCCCCTTTTCTGCTAATCACACATTCTCTCTTTGGTGATCTGGAGATTGCAATAAGCTTTGTATGTGTGCCTGGTGTGGATAGTTTCACAGTGTGTATCTCTGTGCACTCCCCCAGTCCTCTGTGCCCATACTTTGCTCCAACTCTCGCTAAATCTTCACAGATCACAGGCCCGAGCACGCTGTTTGAAACCAGAACACATAGCTTCCAAGCATTTCCGAAGATTTTGCTTGTATGCGGGCGTGAATTTAGCTTACATGAATTGCAAATGGAAGCGAAAATAGTGAGAGAAATGACAGTTCCTCATTCACACCCGTAACAACACATATTAATGCATCAGCTTCAATGGAGGAAGAGGAGCGTCTCTGATCTTTTGTGAGAACTTGAACACGGGCGGATGAGATGTCAGAATAAGATGTATGCAGATTTGTTACTTTGACAACATTTTATTAATTTAAAAAGTTCACATTTTTGACAGCTCTCATGGTATTTTGCTCAAAGAAAACCTCTGAGGGATCGAGCTGTCTTCTCTTACTTTTCATTCAATCATTTTCTCTGTTTCTCTGTTGGGTCATGAACTAAACAGCGTTGCTTGAATTTTTGTATGGATTGATTCTAAATACATTTTGACATCATTTTACCAAAGAAAATCAGAAATCTTTGTGACCAGAGAGGACCTTATTTCCTCTGTGAGCCTGACTCAGGCGAAGGCAGGGGACACCCTGGACAGGTCGCCAGTCTGTCGCAGGGCTACAGATACAGACAAACAATCACATTCACAACTACGGGCAATTTAGAGTAATCAATTAAGCTCAGCATATTTTTGGACTGTGGGAGGAAGCCGGAGTGCCTGGAGAAAACCCACGCATGCACAGGGAGAACATGCAAACTCCATGCAGAAAGATCCCAGGCCCAGGATTTGAACCGGGGGTCTTCTTGCTGTAAGGCGAAAGTGCTAACCACTACTCTACTGTGCAGCCCTAATTGCAACATGTTGTTGAGTAATTATAATATGTTGCATTCTGTTGGGTAGCATTTTTTTTACTTATTTGACCATCAGTTAACCTCTAAATCATTAATGTCCAAGCCAAATTTTAAATTAACACAGATTTTTTATTTCATCAGTGGGTTTCGTCTCGCTGGAAATGACATAAACAAATGACAAAAGACATTTTGTTAAAGAAGTTAAACATAAAATTTAACTATTTGTATGCATTTATGCATCGAAACACCAGGTGTCAATAATTAATTATTGTTCTCCACATCAAACAGTTCTTAGAATTACCCACAGTCTTTCTGCATGCCTTCACTTGGCTTTTGTTTCACTCCTCTTTATGATGATCTTCAGCTCAAGGCTTCTACTCTGGTCTTCAGCTCCTCCACAGATTCTGGATGGATTCACATTTGCTCTGGCTGGGGTACTCCAACATGTTTATATCGTTTTCTGTTCACCTCATTTCTGCTCACCCACATTTCTCCACCACCTTTACTGGATGTTTTACATCATTGTCTTGTTTAAAGGTCCAATATGGCCCAAGGACTCGTTTTTCAACAGACTGTCTGATATTTTCCTCCACAATCTTAATGCCGTCTTCTTTTCTCATGATGCTGTTTACTTTGACAAGGTTTTCTTGTCCACCAGCTGAAAAACACTCCAAAAGCATCATATTTCCACCACGCTTAACTGTAGGAATGGGGTTCTTGCGTTTTCTTGTTCCTCCTTTCTTTTGCAAAACAAAAGTGGTGGCATTGTGTCCAAGTAACCTCATTTTCATCTTATCTGACCACAAAACTGATGACCGAAAGCTTTCTTCTTTGTCCAGTTGAGCTTTTCTGTGTCTGTCTGGGAGAAGTGGAGTCTTTCTTGGTTGGCGTCCATGGAGTCCAGCCTTGCTCAATGTCTGCTCGAGTGTTTGATTAGAAAACTGACCGCTTTCATCAGGATGTTCTTGGTACTGATCCTTGGATTCTTCTTGACCTCTTGCTCTATCCTTTTTGCCAACACAGGTGCCACTTTTTTGACTTCCTGCTTTGCACTTTGAGATTTTTCACAGCGTGAAACTCTTTCTACTTTTTGATTCTGCTTTCCACTTTTTCCAGAGGCACTTTAAAACTTTTGGACCTTTACACATCTTGTGAGCAGCCACAAAGCATAGCTCTGTGTCCGTGATGGACCTTTGATCAGCTGTTCTTAATTGATAGTGTATTAGAATGCTCCAGAACATGGTAGAAAATACTAGGACTGTTTAAGGACTGTTTAGAATGGACTAGAATACATTTTCTCAACAACAAAAAAGTGCCACTTTCAAGGGACATAAATAATTCCGGATGTGGGATTTTTTTTTTTAGCAAACATGTAAAAATATCTCAAGGAAACTGTCTTACTGTCTTTTGTCACTTGCCACCTAATGTCATTTCCAGTCAGTAGGACACTACTGGTCACTATAAATCAAAATTTTGGCATAGGTATGAATAGCTTTGACCTAGATACCTTTAGACTTACTTTGAACTGATTTTGTGTGGCATTGTTTCCTCATAAATACGCTGAAACATGGACTTGTAGGTCATAACACAGGTACATTTGCATGCAGCTCTGCAGTTAAAGGTCAGCCGCAGGGCGCTTATCAGTAAATAAATGTTTAACAAACAAAAATCATAAGACTTCCCAGTTAATAAGTTAAGCTTTATATGTAGCAGGATAGACAGTCGCCAGGGCTGCGTGCACTCCAATTACATGCATAATGAATGATTTTGCAGTGCACAGTTTACATCTAATGACAACATTCAGCGGCAAAGCAGGATGTTGTGTGGCATTTGGTCGGACTAATGAGAAGAGTCCTGAAGTAATGGTCTAACATTTTTGACTTTGATGCCAGTCTGACACTGAGATCCAGAAAACAAATTCCTTTTTTGGCCACATTAATGATGCATAAGCAGGTAGTTTTAGTAGGAATGGGAATGAACTGTTTTCATGGACGTATTCTCAATGACTATTAAACACGTAATTCAAGATTTTGCTGGAATGCCCAATATCAGTATTATTTTTTGAAAGTTTGTTTTGGTACTAAAAATAATGCATCAGGTTTAGAGTCATGTACAGACAGTGACAAAGCTTAACAGTGCATTTATTTAGCACAGCTTTTTCTCCAGCTGATTGGCAGCAGTGAGGCTTCAGGCTTCGTGTTCACACCTGACTTTGCTGTGAATGATAACATGGTGGCAACTACAAAGTGGTGCAGAAAAAGAAAAGAGAATAAGTCATGGGAAAGGAGTGCAAACCATATCAGCTACAAAAAAAAATGTTAAGGGAGTACCGGTCTATGTGCAGCAGAGGCTTTATCAGCAGACTGGGATAACTGAGTGTGGGCCTCGACTGAAAATTTCTACTGAGAGCTACGATAATGTTATGATAATGTCAAAGTGCAGCAACTATTTAATGAAAAAAGTAAGCTCAAAGTTTGAGTCATCCTGTTTTTTAAAAAAAATTCTTGACAAAAGCACGACCTTATAACACTAAACTCATTTCTCTCTGCGATGGGAACGTTGCACCTCTCCGACTTGCTGACTTGCTATTTAAATGGAATTATACTCCGGCGTCTGCTTTATTTTCTTTGTTAGCTTGACTGCCTTTCTGAAGGGAAATAAAATATTGTAGTGATCTCCTGTGGGAGCGTGAAGCCACCACCGTCTGCTTATAAATGCGCTGCCCTGCCTTCCTCTGGGACCCGTCGTTCGTACTTCAGAGGTCCCCCTGGGAAAACTGGCTGCAACTCTCAGGGTTCACACAAAGCAGATTCTGCAGCACGGCAGCACTTACAAAGCAGCACATAACCGTGCACCCTTCTTGCACTTTAAATTTCACAGCCATAAATAATTCTGTCGTTGTTTCATGCCGTTTGTTAAATCCTCTTTAAATGTGGCTGTCTGTTCCGTATTTACATCGCCTGTCATTTTGACTGAATAGGTGATGGATGTATCATTTAGGACTCAAACAGCTGCGCGAGCTTTAAGTATCCGAGCTGTAATCGGGGGTGAAAAGATAATGGCAAAGATGAACATCCTTGCAAATGGCATGAGCGGAATCTGTATGCAACCATTGATCCACCGTTGTGAGACTTAATGATTTCAGTGTATTTTCTCTGAGGACATAGTGGGTGGCGATCCAGTTGCCAGGAGAGGTTCTGAGTGTGGGTTTTCTTCACCATTTGTTGGAATAACATTGATTTGAGATGTAAGAATCATCTTGAGTCGGCATCTGGTTGAAGACTCATGAAGCGCCAAGAGGGTCCTTTGGAGTAGAAAGAAGTGGGGACAAAGCATTTTGATCCTCTTCCTCATGTTCCCTCTCACTGTCTCATTCATTCTGGCCATTCTCCTTCACATACTTCCTCTCAGGTGCAATTTAATTCAGCACTGTTACCATAATAACTCTTGTCGTGCACAACACTCTGTCAGTAATTGATATGTAGGCACTGCTTCTGGGTGGAGCCATTTGCATTAAATCGTGTTAACTGATATGATAATGAATGTGAAAGGCCTGATGCAAGCAGAATGACTAACTGGAGATGGATGGCTATTTGAATTATACACAATAAGTAATATATTATATCAGGTCTCAGGGGTCCAGAGCTCTCCCTGAATTTGTTGCCTGTCTTTTACTCAGATCAGCCGGAGCTGCCTGGATATAAATAGCCTGTATCAGATTTGGTATCTCCTTCTACATCTTCCTCACATCCTTAATGATATTTGATGTGGAGGGAAATAGGCATATAAAGAAATAGATGGTGAAATTGAGACCAAATGAAACTCCCAACACAGAGATGTGTTAGAAAGGTAATATTTTAGGTCTTGTTAGAACAGTAACATCTGAAAATGATCTGACAGATTCTCTGCCGTCTCCATTTTTTATGCGCCGGTCTCTTTAGTATGCCGTCCATCTCTGTGCTTTTAACCAGACTGTTGATAATTAACTTCTCAAGCTTCACCAAACTTTATTATTCCTTATTAACACATATGAGGCGTGTTACCACTCTGATAAGTTATGAAAGACTTTGATGAAGGGACACCACAGTCGAATAAAACAAAGATGAATTAGCTGCAGGGATGTCAGTGGCTTTTAAATTCAAATAGATTTTTTTTCCGTCAAAACACCGTCAAGCCTAAATGAGTCAAAGAATGTATTATCATCCTGTTATAAGTATCCCAGCAGTTGATTTATTACTTTTTACAATGGTTATAGTTCAAGGAGGGAATGTTAGAAGTTGACATGCTAAAAATTTTCAGACTTTCTGGTGAAAACAAAAGTTTTTGCTTTGATAAAATGTCCATATGGTGTTTTTAAACAATATATATGCAAGTGAAATAAGCAGTCAACACCATGGTATTATTATTACAGATTTAGACTTCTGATGCTTCACACAAAGCAATACGAAGAAGCAAACAAAGTTGACATTAGGCCGGTGTACAAAAGACAAACTAAAGTGAAGCCTGTAAGTAGTCTACTCAAAAAGCCACGAGAGGAAAATGTTTAAAGTAGACCTGCAACTAGATATAGCATTTTTAAATATTCAAACTTCCAACAGCTAAAGACACACTATCTGAAAATGTTCTCTTGTGCACTCAGCTTACCAGAAGCTAGGATTTTGCCAAATTAGTATCAGTTAAACCTAACTTGCAAATTGATTAGCCACAACTAAAGTTTTAATTTCTCAGAATGATGTTACAAAGCTTTTTGTTGGTTGAGGATGAACGATGGTTGAACATCAATTGCTACGTGTGGCTCACTCCAAAAGACACTTAATTCATAATTTACAACAGCCTGCAGTAAATGCTCATTCTTGTGTTTGTCTCTAAAAAGAGGATCAGATTTTACAGTGTGTAACTGTATTTTGAGAAAACGGTACATTACTGTTAGAATTTGACTGTATTTTTACAGTAATTTGTTACAGTGTAGGGGATCTGTGACACCACTTATCTGGTACTTACAACGCAGGCTTGAGATCCCTCCCAGAATGCTTTGCCACCATTGGTTGGACCCAACCAGTCACTTAGAGATGAAGAAGCCTCAGGAACGAGAGGTGAAACTTTTCAAGAACCAAAAAGAGAGGTCCGCTTGCATTCCACTGAAGCACTCCAGACTTAAAGAATCAATCTTCTGCAGGGTACGACTTTTGGTAGGATTAGTCTTTTTCAGAAAAGGCTTCCAATGCATCCAACTATTGTGTAGTGCTTCTTTTCACAGTGTTTGAGCAGAGTTAAAGGTGAACTAGTGGGGGGACTTTATAGATTTCCGCATTCTAGGCAATAAAGCTAAGTTGTATCTAAGCTATTTTAAGGAATAAAGAGAATATTTTCATCTAAAGAAAACTTCTAAATATGCAAATTTGGTCCACACAGATGAGTTTTCAAGGTTTATTTTAATAGATTTAATAATAAAACCCCACAATGAAGCAAACCTTTGAGTACTGGCTTACATAAGCAGTGTCTGTCTTTGTAGTTAGTGAATTCTTTAAATTCTTCAGTCCCTTACACTCATCCATGCAAGCAAAGCAGCCAACACAGTCTGGTGTGCAGATTTTAAATCTGGGAAAAAGTAAGCACTGGTATCGGATTGGGACTCAGCGGTGACAGGTACCCCGAGTTAAAGAATGGAGAGGAAAAGTTAGTTTGGCACATCTATAATCTAAAGTCTCACATGCTCTCTTTTGTGCCGTGTTGCACCTTCATTCAGGTGACACAAATCAGGACAAATGTCTTTTCACAGTCAGAAACCGTTAAAGTATTTTTTAAAAGGGTGCCAGCTGAAAATTGTAGAAAACAATACGGCAGATTGTTTCCTATTTGAAATAACTGCAGACATAAGCGGTTATATTTCGTATATGTACAGTATAAATGGGATTAATTTTCTATTCTGTAAAGATATTAATATATGCATTTTACTCCTAAAAGGCCCATCCACTTAACATAATGTCCACTATGCAAAAAAGCTACCACGAGGCAATGGAGCGAGTAATCGACCATGGATTCGTGGATGATTTGGTGTCCAGTTTCATCACGTAACTAAGTTGATAAATGGTCCAATCTCTCAAATTCCCAATGTTCTGCTGTAAGTCACAGTCTGCTAGCACTTTTTCTTCTTTAAAAATTGTGATTTAGCGAAAACCATCTCTTTAACTTAATTGAAACGAAAAGAAAATGTTCTTCATCGCGGCGATAATTCAACCCGTTATGACATATTCTGACAGGCTATTCTTGGGATGTGGACCCTACTTTTCATCTTCACCCTCTCCTCCAAAAGGCAGAGCTTGAAGAATTAGACGAGGACGGGTTTGGCTTACATCTGGATTCTTCTCTGTCATTGGAGAGTGGGGGATGATAATAAGTCTGAGAAGATTATGTGCGTGAGAAACAAAGGAGCCCCTCTAACACTGGATGTGCTGCGGATAGAATATTTTTTCTGCTCCGACTGTAAATGTCAGGCTAGACGGCAAGTTCGGGAATGAAGAGGATAAAGGTTACAACAGCCTCAGAAATGAGAAATATTCGTTTTGAGGAGTGCCTTGTGTGTTTTTATGGCATCTGTACGATTACTGATTTCGATTCCTTTTTCTCACAGTCATTACAGTTTTTACTGCCTCCATCAAAACTGTTCAGTACCTCCCACCTTCAGAAATACTGGCTGCAATTATGGAGCGTGAATGGCACAAAGCAGCGGCTGTGTATTGCGATCATGATCAAAAATGTGGCTGCGGATGCTTGTGCAGGCCACAGCTTGAAGTCTCGCAATTGTTCTGGGGAGAGAGAAAAAAACAACTGGAGAATATTTGCAGCATGACAAAAAACATCAGAGGAGCCTGGGACGCAGTTCAATTGTGGCAACGTGGTCCCCGCTTTCTTTGTAATCGCAGTGAAGAGCATGTCCCTCCGAGGAACACTCCCAGGTTATTACAGCTAATGACTGCTGGGGGTTCTCCACTAGGAGCTGTCTGACGGCATTTGCTCAAATATTAATATCAGACGTTGGCAATGAGGGCGATGGCGTGCGCAGCAAATTGGTACCACACAACACACACATGAATAAACTTGGCAAAAACATACAACATCATGCGTGGATACAGTACGCTCCCGTATGTTCTTCATACATTTGTCCATGTAGGGAAACATGAAGCGGCTGTGTTTGGCCAATCAGCTGCTTTACGCCCTCAGTTTATTTGAGTTTGGAGGCGATGTCATAAAGTGAAATCTGGAAGCTCTGCATCAGTTTTATTGTGACAGTACAATTATGAAGTTCCAGCTCCCACTGCTTTGTGGGCTGCTTCCTTGTCACCTTGCTAAGGGCCATGCTCTCTAAAGGGAGCAATAGAAAAGGCCATAATCATAACTTCAGTGGAAACTCATATTCTTTTATACGCTTTGCTTGTAATGTTTTTCATTGCAGAGAAAACAGGGAATTTTAAAATCCAACTTGTGGGAAATATAATGTTTCAAAGTCTTCCTAGCAGCTCCTCTCGCCGTCTGATGTGTTCCCTTTGAGGTGGCGGGGACAATCTGTGATGCGCAGCTGGATGCAACTTACACGACTGCAAAACGCACCCTCAAACAGCTGCGGGATTTGCACATCGCTTAACCTAATTTATTTGGGGCCTCACTGGGAGGAGAGGAGTCGTCCCAGCCCAAGATCACATGGACCTATTTTTACTCACAAGCACAAGTAGTTATGTTTCCTTCCCTTGTGAGGACGTTGCATTCACTTACATTCATTTCCTGAAGACTTTTTCCTGGCTCTAGCCATCACTACTGGTCACAGAACCTTTACTGTAACCCTTACCCTACCATGTGTACTAAATTTTAATGACTTATGTAATTGTTTTAAAGCAAGTCCCCACAATGTCACCGTTTAAATAGATGTCCCCACAACACGAGTAATAGAAGTACACACACACACACGCACAGACTCCCACATTTTCCTGTCTGTCCTCAAACTGCACATTTTCACCTGTATCTCTGCTGTTCCACCGCTTATCTCTCACTCATTTGCTCACATTCTGCTCCCTTTTTTTTCCCCAAAAAAAATATGCCATCTCCCTCTAACGCTTTGAGTTTTATTTCACACCCAGACGTAGCATGATATCGAGAATGAGATGACATTGCAGTTCTGTTCCCGAGCTCTGGTTGGTGCATTATAAATGTTGCAACAGACTCGGAGAGCTCGGCTAAGATCTCGGCTTCCAATTCTCTGGAGAGGCAAGCTGTCGGTGGCGGGGCGGGAGCAGCCAAGCACCAGCTACCTACCTCCAACCTGTGCCCATCGCCGAAGGCAGGCATGCCTCCGGGTGTGAAGGAATCTTTTTTTATTTTTACATTTTTTCCCTCCCCCCCCTTCCTAGTATGTCAGTCTCAAGACACTCCAGCTACAGTACCCTACTAGTTGAACTTCGCATGCAGTCAAACAATCCCTCGCTTTTTGCTTTGGAGAGTTACTGTCTCCCTTCATAGTCCTGTCCTCTCTCACCCCGTGTCAACAAAAAGTTCTTAAAAAAACAACACAGAGTCAAACTGCAGCATACAGCCAACCAATTAGAGCCTAATCTAATGATGCACAACAATTTCCGCAATGCACTGGCCTATCTTTTTTTAATTGAATTAGGGAGAGGAGCAAAATAAAGCAGATATTCCCTCCACATTTCTTGGAGCTTGATTACAGAAAGCACAGACTGTTAAAAATTCCAGCGGCTGGGTCAGAGTCGTGCTATCTCCCTCTATGATTAGAGGGCCAGATAACCAAGATTTATTAGCCAAACATCCCGACAATTAATTAGGAAGCAGTGCTGGACTAATCCTGTTTCCATGGGCTTTAGCGGGTCGAACCTCCTTATTCTACCAAGAGCAGCAGAAGAACACTTCAAAGACGAAGGCGAATGGGGAAAAGCTCAAATCAGTTCCCATATATAAGCGAGCATGTTGGTACAGTATAATTGAGTGTCTGTCGCATGCATTTATGAGTGTGTGTGTCTGTGTATATAGAGTGCGTGTCTAATAATACCCTGCAGGAGGTGTTATTAATGTATATATGTGTACGTGGATGGACACATGGGTCGGGAGGTTTGTTTACAGAGGCAGAGAGCAGCTATAAATCCTCTCTGTGACGTCTTAAGCGTAAAGGTTTAGCCCCAGACGCAGTTCAAAGGCTCGTCTGCAAATGCTGCTGGCTCTCATGCTCCTCCTTTTTCTTTTTTCCTTCTTCTTTCTCCCTTCCCCGTGGCTCCGCTCGGCTTCTTCTCGTGAAGACCTGGTGCCCTGGGAGGCTCGGCAGGTCACAGCACCACACAGCAAACGTACAGTCTGCTCTCTTTGTTGTGTGCACGCTTGGCATTTGGTCTCATAAGACCGCGGGGTCTTTAAACGAGATGCACACCAGCAAGCAGATGGCTGCGAAAGCTTTGTTTTGGCTATTAGTAAGCCGTCTACTTTGGGAATGGTGCTATTTTTTGATTACAAAGTTGAGGAAAAGCCCAGCTGAATTTAGGCAAAGGATCACAGTGTGTGGAGAGATTACGGGGGAATTTCAGAATCTGTGGTCAAAAGGATGATGGAGGAGCTGTTTTAACGAGGGGTATTCATCAGGGCTGCGATGTTGTAGAGCCATTACTCATTACGCAGTGAGAGGAAGGAAAATGATACCTGAGCATATGGTACGAAACCTTCGAGGAAATGTCATTATGACCCACAAATCACAGGCATGTGAGCTAAATCTCTCTGCCTCCTCTCTCTAAAAACTTATCTACTTGACATTAGTGGTCATATTCTAATTTTTTTTTTTGCCTTTCACAGAGAATCCTTCTCTTTCCACTCACTCTTTAAATATAAATAATCCAAAGTTAAAGTTAGACTCTACCTCGCTGCAGTGAATTAATTATACATTATGAATAAACACTTCATCTGCGCTGCTCTCGTATGACATTTTATATTTTAATTTCATCCTCCACACGTCTTGCACAACCCCTGGAAGTTTGAAGATTAGATTTACATGCATGAAAAGATGTTATAACAATAATAAATATGTCATGACATGACATTTTGCAACATTATGCGCATATTGCCACATGTTTGGATCTCGAGGATGACAGCTTTTCTCTCATACACTCAGTCCTGAAAAACGTCTTTGCGAGAAAAATTCACAGACCAGCTTAGAAAATGTGGACAGACTAAACATCCAGCCCCCAGGTGTGAGCAGGGGTGACATTCTGAAAGCAAAGATGCACATATGTCCATGCATGTCTCTAAAATAGCACATGCATGGTCAGCAAAGCTCAGTAGCATAAATAGAGGTCAAAAACCCTCTTTGAGGATCTCTGCCCATGCACCTGTTCAAACCTGTGAAACTAAGGTCCTCATGGTTAAACAAAGTTACTTCTGAGGACTGTACTTCTTGGCTTTGTGCACCGTAGAGCCAGCCGGTGGATCCTTGGGTCTCTGTCCATCTGGCTCTATTGTTGATTGCAGACAGACTGGCTGATGAGCGCAGCCTGGATGTCGAGGCAGAAATAGGGCCCCGAGCTCGCAGGAGCTCCCTTAGGCCGGGGCTTGGCAGGGCTTTTCAGAGCTGCTCCATCGCAAACCCTCTGAAAGCGAGCACAGCAGTCTCTACGGCTGCCTAATGGCCATGCTGCTGCTCTTCAGCGTTTGGCAGTTGACAGTTTCTGATCCTTTTTAAGCAAGAGGTGGAGATAAAAGCCCTGGCAGGCAACGAGGTGAAGTCGACTCTGAGTTGTCCGGTGAAATTTAAAAACTAGGAGAGCTTGGGAGGAAAAAAAGGTTTAGTCTGCTGTGTTTTATTGATTATTTTAAAGTGAGCTTTGTAAAAAAAAAATAAATAAAAAATGCTACAGCTGCTCTGGCATTCTGTAAATTTATGACTTTGCAAACTTTGCGTGCATAAAATTCCCCCGTGGCGTTCTGACAACAAACAACGGATCAACAGAATACTGACAGTGCAGGGGAAGAGAAGGGAAACATACTCTGGTAGAGAAGTTATGCAGGTCATCAGAACACAGATTAAGTAAATAACTTTTTTTTAAAACCTCTGCATCATCAAATATATATTCAGCCTAGATCCAATCTGAGAGGCTGATACTGTGCTGGAGGTCAGACATTTCAGCACTGAACCTTGTCTGGCCCATTATCTGGTCACCTCGAGGTAAACAGACAGCAGAGAATAAGACTGCAAAACAGAATTTAATTTTTGGAGAGGAATGCAAAACAAAAACGGGAATGAAAACAGTGGAGCAACATTACAACGTCACATGCAGTGAAGGGAAGAGAAAGTCATGAGGAATATTGAGTCTAAGCTTGTTTTCTCTGTGTCTGCTTTAATCAATTGTATTTAGTGTGCATAGTTGCGTACCCAAGGCGGAGTGCCGAAAACAAAAGCTCAGAAAGTGCGTGCATGTGCTGCCCTGCTGCATTTCTGTCCTTTTTCGTTCTAATTTTTTTTCCTGAAGGTTTTGTTCTCCTCTCCTAGCGTTGTTGTCAGGACAAGGATGTCGCGCCGCAGACAGGCACCACAAAGAGGGCCAGAAAAAAAAAAATCCCTCTGCCCTCAGCCAGCAGAGGCAGCAATCGATGGGAGGTTAAACAAAAACAGAAGAAGAAAAGCGCGCTTTCTGCCAAGCTTTGGAAAACAACTTTCATGGATTTAAAAAAACAAAAAGCGTGTCTCAAGGATACAGATGTGTTTTCAGTGAATAGTGATGGCTAACAGATGCCGTTTAGATGAAGGTGTCATCATTACGAAAGACGACTGTAAAACCAAAAATGAAATAAAACCTCATGCTTGGGTTGTATGTCCATGAATTCGGTGTCTATTGTTTTAGTCATGATTGTTGCAATTAGTCACAGTTTCCATAATATACTGTTATGCTGCCACACAAACATCTTAACACACAGCAGGTGTTTGTTTTCTGACAACAGGCAACTGACAGCTACAGTCGCTGTGCAGTGCTTATGGCACTTTGTTGCTGTCATTAATTTGCATAAACCATCTTGAGAATACCACCATATGAATATTGAGTTCCTCATTCTTCGCATAGGAAGGGGCATTTTTTCTAACTGGCGCTCCGTAGCTGGTGGTAACTGCCAGCGCTGTGGCTTTGATGGTTAGCGCTGCCATTTAAGAGTGAGAAGTGGAATTGGAGCATTTCTGCATGTGGTTTGGATGTTCTTTCAATATTTGCATAGGTTTCATCCCAAACCCATAGACATGTGTCAAACATGAGGACTTACGGTTAGAGGTCAAACGAATTAGCAAGATGTTCACATGGGGATTAATAAAATGTAAGTTAACCCTCTGAATCCCAAGCAGTTTCTCAGAGTTTTTTACTACTTTCACATTTCTGTTCACTCTAGGCTCATTATTCACTTTGAAATTTTGCTCCTCAATGGAAACAGCACAACCACAGCCCGAGGTATAGAGAACTTAAAAATGTCTTTTGTGCAGTATGACATAGTTAGAATGCCATACTTTTAAAAAGAAAACAAATGCAAAGTTAAAATTATTTCATGGCTTATTTTACAAAAATTGAGAATACCTTGAATCAACTTTTTCCAAGAGTCCATAGATGTGACCAGTACTGGAAAGAATGTGACTCTACATGGTCCTCATTTTATGACTTATATTTTTATCTTTTTTTCCCCATTGTTGTCTTCTATCTGCTTTATTCTTCTTCTATCTGCATTATTGTTGGCTACCACTGAGTCAGTCATGACTTCTTGGTTGCAAAGGAAGAGCAGATTCTTTTTTAGTTGTTTTTATTTTTTCAGAATGTTTTTAATGCAAACCTTTGATTTTTACATGTTAAATTAATGATGAGGAATGATTAGATTTTGATAAAATATCACAATTCTACGCTTAGATTTGGTTCATTTTCATAATGGAACTGCACATCATGTAAGATTAGTTCGAGGACTGTAAGAAAATTGAAAATCCTGTGATTCTTTCTATTATTACAGTGTCTGGCCCTGATAAATGGTATACATTTGCAGATTTTTTTTTTATAAACGCTAACTCGTCTTTCAAACCAAAAAGTAGATTTCAGTGTTCCGATATTTAATAACTACTAATGTCTGCTTTGCATTTAGGTGAATCGGCACAGACACGAGTACAATCTAACCATACACAGTGTTCCAGTATAGCTGTGGAATACTGAAAACTTTCGTTAAATATCTTTCCCTAACAATGAATCATCCAAACACAATCCAAACCAAAAATCTCACTCACCCAGCGGTATCTACCCATGCACATATTTGCTCAGATTTGGAGACGTATGAATCTAATAAATCTGCCTCCGCCTCACTCTTCATACCTCTTGGTGCCTGGCAAAGAGCCAATCTGAGTTTGAAATGTTGTAGTTTTCCTAGTTGAATAAAACAAAACTTTTTCAGCGAGCATCCTAGAGTGTTGCGAGTCCTTGGGAGGCAGAAATCACAGTTACAGTTTGCACTGGACGTTGTAGGAGGAGTGATGTATGTGGGTGTTGCACACTAACTGCCTTCACCCCCGTACATTAGAGGTGATAAGAAATTCTGCTGAGGAGCTCGCAGCACTGAAAAATAAGTTTAAAAAGATTAAAAGCAATTTGTATTTCCCGATATAGTGTCCTTGAGGCTGTTTCCCACAACTCACATGTGAGCAGTTTTGCTTCTTTCTTTACTTCTCCAGTAGAGATTGGTCCTCACTTCTGCAGTGGATTATCAAGAGTAACTTTGCCAATCAGCTGATTGGAGAGGCTGCATGTGATGGACACTTGAGGAAGAATCCTTGAGCAATTGACCTTTTGGACAGCAGACACTTTTATAAAAGTATAGATGTGACGAATATCAGTAACAATCGCTCGTCTCTATTCAGGAGTCACAGTACGTCTTGACATGTATTTTAATTTCATGCACAGTTTTCAATTTGCATTATGTGAAAACTGAAAAATAAAGCAAAAGTTGAGAAAAGTATTTCAAAAGATGTACAACAGAGGGTTGTAGGAACTGGTTCAACGAATAAATCATGATATACATGAAACAAAAAGAGTTGAAGGCAGTATGCACTACACTTGCTTGGTCTCCTTTGTAGTGCAGGGAATCAAATCCCCCAGACATCCAGCTTATTGAAAGAAAAGTCAATCCCTGCACACTTGTATCACCCCTGTATTGATTTATTAAAAAGTCAGACACAAAGAGAAAGGTCCCTGTGACTGAGACGCAGATTTTTTCACTAAATCAATGCAGAGGTGATACATGTCAGGTGAAAGTGACACTTAAACATTAGATAAGTGTGCACTGACAAGGAGCAATACATGAAAAAAATGCCTTCTTTTATGTTTGCTTTATAGTTTTTATAGGTTGATGTTTGACTGGTTCTCTTTTCATGTCATCCCATTGTTTTCCTCTGCAGTGGGTATTCAACACTTGGCCGGAGATTTAGGGTCACTGGAAACCCACTTCAGTTCAATTTAATTTAAGGAGAAATACAACAAATCCAAATTATTTCCTTTGAGAAGCTCTGTTGTGACAGTGGAAGGGAAAAAAGCACTCCCGTTTAACAGGAAGAATCTTCTGACAGAACCAGGCTCAGGGAGGGCAGACATCTGCCTCGACCATTTGGGGTGAGGGTAAGGAAGATTCAGGATTGGACACAGAAATCAGACAATGCACAAGAGAACAATGAACACTGAGGGGGTTGGTGAGGCCGGTAGCAGGAGATCAGGTGCTCAGTGCATCATGGGAAAGCAATCAGCAGTGTAGGCCATAACAGCTTAGTCTGATTCTCCGGATGTAGCCCGCCATTGGTGACTCATTTTAAGCCACTTTGTTCTTTTCTTCAGCTATCTGCATGCCACCATTTTCAAAACTCCATTCTCTACAGGAAACACCAACAACAACCTCCAGGCTAGCAACCTACCACACCGAAAAGTTTTGCAAAAAATTTAAATTGTGCATTTATTTATTTATTTATTTTCTGTTATCAATTTTAGCAACAGTTCTCATCTCCCTGCATGCAATTGTTTGACCCAAACAATGCCGCTATCCCTATTTAGAGGGAACACCTTAGCTGCATCTTTTGCTTAGCCCCGCCCACCACAACTGTGATTGGTTTTATGAAATGCAAACAAGTCTGAGCATGACAGCAGGAGAGCAGACCACAGTGCTCAACAGAGCAGACTGGCAAAGGGAGAATACTGTACTAGCAACTTAGCACACTGAATATTTCAAGTTTTGGTGAGGATTTGGATCATGCATTAAGGCACCTGTGCTATTTTAGTCTTGTTTTTTTTTTATACTGTGCTAGTCTCCCTCCTGCAAATATTCTTCTGAAGCATTTCCTCCTGTCACTAATGATTGTGAGGTGCAGCCAGACCATTATGCTCGAAAGAATGGGATGACTGAGTGAGACTAATAGCAGCTTAACTAAGGGATGGTTCAGCCTCACCTGAGCCAGCTTTGTCAAAAAGGAAGGTTTTGAGCCTAATATTAAAAGTAGAGAGGGTTACAACCTCTCTCTTCCAACCTGACGAAATTAAGCGGTAATCTAGAATTCGGTTATCTGTAATGCCACCGTGCTTTTCCCTTTGTGACCTAAATGGCACAGTCCTACCTGCACCTGATTGTACAATACATGCACTTTTAACTCCTTGCTTGATATCCCGGTATCATTCATGTGTCCTGTTCTTAATAGCATTGTCTTAATTGTTCACATATGTGGAAATTCCGTGCAGCATTTTTTGGTAGAGGCCAAGGTCAGAGCTACAGTAGCTGTCACGATGATGAGTGCTTCTTGCCGAGATAGAACGTCTGCCCACCAAACAGGGGGGATTGACAGTTAATCACAAGCACATTACACCTCTGGGATGGGTGGAACTGCAGCCTCCTGCCTTTGGCTCCATCCTGCCTGTCATTATGATGACTCTGCGGCCTATCAGTGTCTGCCTCAGATTTATCTATCTGGCACTAGACTGTGGCCTCGTCTTGGGCTGAGCCTGGCACCTGTCCATCCATCAGCCTCTAAAGTCCTCCTGTGACGCAGTGGACACAATCTCCCCTGCCGTACAGCGCACGCCGCCACATGGCAATGCTATTGTTCACACCGCTCATTCAGTCGGTGCAGCTAAATAAATGCTGCACAATGTCAGCGGACGCGAGCTGCTGCAATACAAATCTGCAGAGCCAGAGAGACACTTTGTCATTGTTGAAGCACTGTAAACGTGCTAACATCCACCGGGGGAAAAGCTGGCAGAGTTTATTGGGACGTAAGTGTTTTGGGAGGGATGGTGTGGGTGGACAACTTTGCTGATGGCGCTAGTGAAGGCTCTTTTAAACAGGCTGAGTAATTACTAAAAAGCATGCTGAAGGCCATTTAAGCTGCATCTGTTGACATCGCTGTGACACGAATTTCAAGATTAGGTGTATATGTGTGCGAGGGAGCTGTGCTTGTGAGCGGGTATTGAGAGGGTGGTGGAAAGAGAAAATGAGCAGATTGTATATGAGATTGTTTTGCTTGAATGGCTTGTTAGGCTGATTTATCACTGTTGACTCTAATATCTTGGGATATAGTGCGCCTGGAGCCATACAATTAAATCACTACGATGTTGACTTTGACTGGAGCTTTAGAAACAACCAAAACAAACACACAAGTACATGTAGTATGGCAGTTGTGCTTTTTTTTTGTATAAATAATTATCAGAAGGTGCCGGGGAAGACTTTGAAGCATGCGAGCATTTGCCAACTGTCACTCATTTTCTCTCGTGACTAGCTCATTAGCTTTGCACCAAGACAGACAACCAAACCGTGGTGTGCATTATTATGCGGCGACACCCTTCGTCCCTGGAAGCCTCAGATTTTACCGCAGGGGCATGTCGCCATGCTGACATGTTAATGGGATCAATCATTGATAACAAGGAGCTAATGAAAATCTAATCAAAAAATTAGCCTGTCGCTGGATTGTCTTTTCCTTCCCTCAGTATCAGAGAAACAATGCTGCTCTGCCTCTCCTCTGTGTCCGCTGGGGAAAAAACTTCTTCCTCGGGTGTGATTAGCTGCTGACCGCGGTGCCATCCAGGAAAAAAATAGTACAGTAATGCTCTTTTATTCATTTATTTATTCACGCATTCATTTCCACCACCTGTTTAATCTCTTTAGTGCTTTGAGGGCTGGAAATTATGCCAGATTATATCAGGGAAAAAAAAAGAAGAGAGAAAACACTTTGAACAGGTTGTCTCTCCGCTGCAGCGGTGTTAAATTTAGCTTTCGAGTTAGAAGGGGCATACAGGAAAAGAATTAATGGAGCTCCATTAATTCGTTCTATTTTATCTTCCTCTTGGGGTGTCGAGAGGCAGGACAAAGAGTAGGTAGGTCAAGGCTGAGGCCAAGATAATGTTTTAAACATTCCAGCAGAGAAGGTCAGACGGCTGTGTACACAGAGCATTAAATCCACACTAATTCGGAAATATTCAGTTTAGCATATAGTTGCACCGTCATGATCGGGGACAATGAGTTTTTCCTCTCTCCATCCAAGCGGCGTTGCTCAGGGGAACCACTAACTGGGATGAAGCCCTCAAGGCCTCGTTTGCTGCAGTGAAACTGAACAGGCAGGCTGTACAGAGGAACATGTGAATGCCCCGTAGGCGGTAAATGTAGGACAGCGAGGCAGAGCCGTACGTGCATTGTCTCGAGCTGTAATGTTAAACAGTTACACCTGAGAAGCATGTGAGCATATGTTTAGCAGTTAATCTACATAGCATATAATTAGATACTATGTAAACGATCATTTATTATTGTGTCTACAAACATTTCGGCATTCATGTTCTTTTTTTCATCCTTTTTCAAGAATAGACTAGCAGAAGATAGCGGCAGTACGAGTTTGTATCCATGATGCCTTTAAGAAAAAAAATCCAATTCTAACCTCCTAAACTCCAAACAGTTTCTGGGTGTGTTTTTCTCCTATCACATTTTTCTTCACTGTGGGCTCATTTTTCACTGCAACATAAAGTCCTGCACCTCTATGGAAACAGCAGGAGAGAGAACTCAGAAATATCTCCTACGCAGTATGACAAAGATATAATGCATAAATTGTAAATAAATAAAAAAGAAAATGAAAAAAAGAGACAGCACAAATTGTATCTTTTTGATAATTTCTTTAAGAAAGCTTGCAAAAACCTGGACTTCACACAAGCAACATTTTTCCAAGTATCCAGTGGTGTTGCTTATACTGGCTCAAAATATTATAGATATTTAACTACTTACATGTTTCATTTGCCTCCTGTCTGCTCTGAATAAGCACAGCCTGCAGTTCAGCTGAATAATTTCTGAGTTTTTGTCACGCGACTGTTAGTTTGAGCTGACTCACACATGGCGTCTCGGCTGCAATGAGGAGTGCAGATTTTTTGCTTGCACATAATCGGTTTATTTCACGAAATTAATTATGTCAGATTTTTTAAATTATGCATGCAAATAAAGATTACATTTCTCGATTTTAGCTTAAATTTGGATAATTATCCTGTTGGAACTGCACGTCACACATGATTAGTTCAAGGTTTGTTGAAAGGAGGAAAATCCACAGATTACTTCTGTTTTTACAGTTTCTAGCTGTTATAAATGCTGTAATTTTGATGGGTTTTTTTCAAATACACCCAACCTTGCAAACCTCCCATTTGATTAAGATTCAGAGGTTCAATGCAAGGTCAAGTAGCCCCTGACTTTGCCTGGGTACAAATATATAAAGGCTCACAGTATATCTGTCAATATATCTAAGCAATTCAATTTCTACATGTAATATTTCACTTCCCTAATGGTTCCTCCATTAGGTACCTCATCCACTGATGATGATGGATGGTGATGTAAAAAGGTGCCACACTTATCAATTTTGTATTTTCCTGTTATGAAAGTTCCTTAATTGTGCTGTAGGGAGGAAGTGTGTCTTTCAGATCCGCGTGATGTGCTCGCAGAGGGTGATGGCTGGCTGATAAAGTGCTGCTGAGTGCAAAGGAGTACGCTTTATGGATTTCTGCAACACCCCAGAGCTGCAAACTGAGCAGGATGACAAGAAAGCCCCAGCTCCTGTCTCCACATGTTCAGACTCTGTGTTGTCTCCGCTTCTTGGCTTCCGCTTTGCTCTGCAGGGAGAAACTGACCGGTCTGCCACTCCACAGCTGCAGACTCCAAAATGTGAACCATGATGCACCCATTTCACATGTAGAGGAAGACAGGAAGTGCAATGGGAAGAAGAAATGTAGTTGCAGGCGATTGCTGTCCTGCAAAGCACAGCTGGAATGAACAAAAATATCCCATTGTGACTCCACTCTCAGTGTGTTGTTGCTGCTTCTTGCTGGTCTGGAGGTTCCTATGACGTGTTCATTGAATAGAACAGCAGTGCCGGCTTGCTCTTTGGCTAACCTGCTGATGGTGATGCATGGCTCATTGGTGAGATACTTTTTTTTTTGGCAGACAAAATTAATCAGGGCCACTCGGTTATCTCATTTGCCGGTCTGTGGTTGAAGGTTGTAACCCGACCACATGGTTGATTGCCCCCCCCTGACCAACCTTTGGAGCCCCAGGAGGTGATCTTATCCACTGAGCACACGTTGCAACAACAAGCTGTACCTGCTGCTGGAAACACAGACAGAAAATGCGGTAGTTAAACTTTCCGAAACTGATGAAACCGCTGTGCTTGATGGACTTCCTGTGCTGCTCCTCACTCACTCAGCAAACTTGCAGTTCCACTTAATTGGTGTCTAAATGCTCACTCTTTTAGCGGATCTGATGAATTTTCACAGCCCAGAATGTAATAATAAGACAACTTTGCAATTATTATATTAATTTGCATTTGTTGCAGTTAAAGCCGAACTAATCTCGTTTAATGAGTTCCTAATTTGAGTCTTGTGGGTCAAAATTTGGATCAGTGTGTGAAGCAGTTTTCTCTTGTTTTGTTCAGGACTACAGTGAACGCCACCTCTGTCTGCCTCTGGCTGTGGTTGAGATGGACAGCCGATGTTTTTTTTGTTTGTTTTTTTCTAATCCAGAGTGTTGCTAAGGCACGAAATAAGCGGTTCCCATATTACTTATAGAACACTCTGTCCTTATTAGGGCTTGCATATGATTTAGCCCGCAGCATGGATGATCGGCCATGCAGTGCTGAGAATATGCAGGGCTGCAGTGGGCGATTTCACTGATTAGCACACTTTAAAGCATTGAGGAAGAACTAATCAGTGAACCCACTTATGTGTGGTATGCCTTTGTGGTTCAAGTGCTCGTCGGTAGTTCCTACATAAGAGTTTCAGCACTTTCTGTCTTAAAATGTCAAAAATATTATTCTTAACAGTGTCCAGCTCCATTAAAGGTTCACTTTCTCCATGAGGCAGTTTCTGTGTGAGGTGAAGATGAAGCCCCACAGTGTTGCTCCGTCTCTAATTGCATTTATGAAGCTGTGCTGTGTGCTTACTGTCCGAATTTGATGTTTTTATGTGTGCACATTCATCTAAACATCATCTTCTTCTCACAATCCCTTAATGCATCCATTATCCATCCATTATCTATACACTGCTCAATCCTCTGGAGCCCATCCCAGCCGACCCAGGGTGAAGGCGGGGTACAGCCTGGACAGGTTGTCAGTCTGTCGTAGGGCTACATATTAGTTGGCAACTGTTTAATTAATTGGCAACTGTTTTGATAGTGGATTGATCAGTTTTGGAGATTTTTCTAAGTAAAAAAAAATATTTTAGCTGGTTTCATTTTGCTCCTCTATGACAGTAAACTGAATATCTTTAGGATCTGGACAAAACAAGGCATTTGTCACCGTAGATATGAGGAAACACTGATTGTTCTTTTACCAGTTGTTTGATATTATAGTGCAACGTTGTAGCTGTCACATGTTTTTCAGTGTCACGAGTCTAAAATCTTCTCTAAAGAATAAACTGAAGGTCTTTTAGTGTCAATAATGAACAGTAAATAAGTGAAAGAAGGAGTTTTTTGGAATAGAGCCCAAAGTAATGTGCACTTTATGGATGTTGAATGAGATGATGGCAGTTACCATCGTTGCACACACCTGTTGCTTCTGCTTCCTCCTCTTCTGTGCAGCCACCAGCAGATTTTTATTGGAGTTCTAACGCATTGAGACAAACCAATGTTCAAGAAGTGTACATCTTCCTTCCGTCCTTATTTTTTTTCTCCTTCTGCGTCCACTCGATTGTTTTTCTCTCGGGGGCAAATCCGGCAGTTGATCCTGAACTGCCTGGAGGACAATTCAAAAGGTCATTGCGAGCCGCTGCTCTCCTTGAAGACACAACACTTGCTGACGTGGCCTTATCTCTCTCCGATGCTGGAAGGCACTTTGACAATAGCGCTTGTATTTCTATTATTTTCACTGCGCCTTATATTCTTCATTTCTACCCCAGCACCAGGCTGTCCCCAGAGGGGTGTGGGTAATGGTCTGCTGGCTCTCGACTGGAGACGATAAAGACCTGCACAGAAACCAGTTACAGCTCCTGCTCAGAATGAGGGGGACAAGATAAAGTTAAGAGCAGAAAAAGAATACGAGTTGTTAACAGTGTAGATAAAGCAAAAGCACTGGAAAAAGGTTAAGAGCGCCCCGCGGCACTATATAGCCTAATTCAATACTTTCCTTCCTGTCACCTTTTGGTCAGTTTTTTTGCATTTTAAATGAGGGCTGTGAAGAACAGTGAAGTCATAAAAACAAGGACATGGAGCTGAGAAAGCTTTAAAGTCCTCCAAATAGGATAGAATGTGCAGAGAGGAGAAATGTGATGAAGTGAAAGCTGCTCCATTATTAGCATTTAGAAACGAGTGACAGAGGAGATGTCATGTGAAGTTGATCTCTGGTCAATGAAAAAATACTACAGCTAGAAAGAGAGACGGGGGGGGGGGGTTGTTTAAAAAAATGTCAATACTGAACACTACTTTGAATATCGTGTGGGATGAGAGAGGCTACTTGATGGATGACGGCGATGATAATGAAAAAGGATTTGAATGAGAGAGAATGAGGTGGAGCTGTGAATGATGGTGTGGAGGGAGGAGGGGAAGGTGGAGGTGAAAATGAGATTAGGTTGTGCACTTCAGGCAGCGTGTCAGCGGCGGGAATGGAAAACCTGCCAGTCCTTCATGCCCTGATGCAAAGCTGGTAGGCTGCTCTATTGATCCGACTGCAATGGAGAAGGTTCCTACGCAGCCAACAGTCATGTTTTCACTTGTCTAACATTGTGTGTATGTGTGTGTCAGAGACAGAGCAGGTATGTGATCTGCTGCAGTAAATGTCAAATTTTAATTCAGGAAAAAATGTACATCCTGTTTTAATTAGATTTGCGTGAGGTTGTGTGGTTGCGTAACACCTACAGATTGAATGCAGTGAATGGTTGCTGTTTTTGTCCTTCCTGTACGCGAAACTCCTCCCACAAACACAGATTATCCAGTCATAGTTTGGTGTTTCTCTAGTTTTCTTGCCATTTCTCAGTTTGTATGATTCATTTCCCTGCTTTTTAGTCCATCCTACAAGAAATGTGAGCAGAAGAGGTGATGCAGAGGAAAAGGCGTGAGGGCAGAGAAGTCAATACAACAATCGATTAAAGAAAACTTTCGATTTTAAAACGGTGTTTAAATATGACCGTGTGGCACAGCTGCATCATCTGTCCATTGTTTTGTTCTAGCTGTATTTCATGATCTCTGTCACATAAGAAGAGCATTTTTCATGATTTCATGGTATTTTACAGTGGATAATTGCTTTTAATTCGATTCATAATGCGACAAAACTGGTATGGACTTCATACATTTTTAGTTTGCCTCATCTAACACAGATACATACTCAGTTTATGTTTTTGTACATATATGTATAGAGGAGGAGTGATGAAGTGTATATATAAGCCCTCAATCATACACATATGTTCGGGTTAAGTGGTTGTATAAACACTGTTAGTAGTCCTGCCTCCTCTGTGGTTTGTGCCTTCCAGCTGTGTGTCATACATTTCCTATTTCACGATGCTACGTCACTTTTCTCGAGATGCATTTTAGGAATTGAGACATCCTTTAAGACGCTGCTCTACAGCCCTGTCACCCAAAAATGACATTCCCATACAACTCAGCCGCATTCTGAATTACGCTTTGAGGGATTTTCCACTGGATTATACGTGTTTGTAGCGATCACAAAAATGTTTCAAATGAAAATAGCTTTGCCATTTATTTGCTTTACAGTTGCTCATTTTCCTGGTATCCCAGAGAACACAGAAAAACCTTCAAACATGTTATGAAAGAAATGTATTTTTACCCAAATCATGATTATTTCTTTAATCTAGCCAAGCAGTTTCGGCGCCTAAGCATAACCGAATGAGTGGAAATGTAAGTTAAATCAAAGAATAACGCTCCTTTACTGAGCCCTGGTCTCCTGGGTGACCAGCTCCTGTTGCTGCCTTTTGTTTCCATCCCTTATCCTGCTCGTGTTTACTTTGTGGCTCCATTAAAACAGAAGCCTTTCCTACTAAGTCTCGGATGAAAAAATAAGTTTCTTTCAAAATGTAAATGGGGATGCAGCGTCATTGTTCAGGAACATGTTTTCTGATTTGCCGTTTCTGCCCCCACAGTCATTCGTGTGCTCCATCTTTATGTCATGCCTGTTTCTTTATGTCACGGGTGCCGATATGACTTCTGCAACGGATGTGCTGAGAATAAACCTGTGGATTCACACTCAGAGCTTCTCCGACCACTCTCCTCTCTCCTTGAGATGCATTTTAGGAAATGAGACATCCTTCAAGATGCTACACAAAGATCAATTCCCAGGTCACAGGCGGGAGGATGGAGGAGATGAGGTGACTCAAAATACAGAAATGAGAAGAGGCAAATGTATTAAAGTGGTGTGTTAGAGGCTGTTGGTGCAAAACCTAGCATTTTGAGAGTTTTGATGGTGCCGTATTTTCAGAGAACAAAATAACAACATCGTTAAACATGTGAAGAATGTTTTAAATGGGGAATTAATTTACACCTAAAAAAAACACATCATCCTGTTTTAACATTAAAACACTTATGCAAGCTGAAGGGTTACATTTATGATATCCTTTTATTGTTATTTTCAAAATACACTAACAAAACTGTAAAAAAATAAGAATTAAAAATGTAACAGAAAATAACAATCTTATCACAAACAACAACAAACAAAACACAAAATTTCCATCATCAAAATACGGTTCTTAGGATTGATTTCACATAATGTGTATTATTATTATTATTATTATTATTTTGGCTTTTTAGTGTTTTATGAAGCATATTTACAAATCTAAAATCAATGAAATCACCTGTAAACATCTTTGAATAATATAGATTATACTGAATAGTGAAACGTGGCATTATTAGGTTTATTATGCAATTTCATGTAAAAAATAAATCTTGTAAGAAATTGGTCAAAATACTGTTGTTAATGTAGAAATTTGGTCTCAAATTGCAAGAATCCACTGTTAATTTGGGATTATATCAATTCATTTAATTTAATTTTTAAATAATATGTCAACCTATAAAATAATGGATTAACTGGAAAATTGTCCAACTACAGTTAATAAGCGAATACTTGATGTTTAACGAAATAAAATACATTTTAGATTATACCAAGTATAATATGTATGCAGTATATCTATTTATTCATTTATCTTACAGTGTAGTTATTTTGACACCTCACTAAATATACAATTATCTTTAACTGTCTTTATCTTTATTTCCAGGACTTCTGCAGAGAGCATTAGAACCAAACATTGACTCAATTTACTAACTAGCTCCAGCCAATAAAACTTGTTGTCATTTCAGAGGGAAAAATTGATGGTTTCCGTCTTAAAATGTGAAATGGCTTTCGTCCATTTTGGCTCCAAGGACATCTAGTTTTGTGAATTACTGCTGTAATCATTTTCAGTGGTAAATCTGCCATTGCTATCAGCGTGGACTGAACAGAAAGGCTTGACAAATGTAGCAACAATAACTTCAAGGCCGCCGGGTCAAACGGTCAGTTATCTGTTCTGCTGTGAAATCAGAAAAAGATAGTAAAATTCAAATAATTATTCTTATTGAACAATATGCTTAAAAAATATACATGAATTTTGTGCAGGGATTTGGGAATAGTAGACTTCAAGATGTAAAAGAAGACAACTGAAACATCAAATGAGGAGGCTGTTGTGCAGTATACCTCTTGCATGTGAACAGGGATCTTGGTATTGATGATGAAAGATGAGACACAAATAATATGTTCCTGCTGTAGGTTCAGAAAAAAACGCTGTTGTGTTGCTTTTCTTTTTGAGCATAAGGTCAGCCTGAGCCTCTCAGTAGGAGCGCTGTCATTGTGTGTCATTGCTGTAAGTCGATTAAGTCTGTGTGATGTCTTATTATTGCTTTGTCCCTGAATGAGATCCTCCATTAGGAATGGAACTTGTCCATCCTCTCACCGGGTTTCCTTTTATCAGAGCCTCCATCTAGGCTGTTTACATACCTCCAGGCCTGCCTCGAATTATCCATCAGGTCACACAGGCACAAAACAACAAAGAATCACAGAACAACTTGATTTGTCATTTACTTTTTCTGCAGTGATGGGTAATAAACACATTAACATGCGATGTAAGTGACGAAGCATTTATGGCTGTGATTGTAGTGTCCTGTACTGAGAGCTCTTATTGCTCCGTGAACAATTTTACCACATAATGAGGTAGTTTTGCATTTGTGAGCCGTTTTTTTTTTTCTCCTCAGAGTGGGTCCAAACATCGGGGAAAATGACAGCGCTAATGTGGCTTTCAGGCCAGTGGCCACAGCTCCACTCTCTTTCATTCAGTTTAGAGCTTTATTACTCTGCCAAGGAACACGGTGGAGTTATGTGATGATCCGCGTACGTTTGTCTGTCTGGTTGTCTGTCTGTCTGTCCGTTCACAACATTCCTCGAAAACGGATTAATTGATTTGGATGAAATATTCAGAGAAGGTCAGAGATGACACAAGGACCAAGTGATTAGATTTTGGCAGTGATGTGACTTACAGTCTGGATCTATGGATTTGTCAAAGATTTCTGTATCATTGTGCAAAAGCATCATCGCATCACTGTAACTCTGACAACAAGTGAACACTATATCAGCTGCCTGCTGATGATCAGATGATTGTGATCCTACTACAAATCTACTGCTGCGGACTTATCAGGACTTATCCATCGGTATTGATACAAGGAACAATTGATTCAATTGTTGGGGTGTTTCTGAGCCCCATCAATTCCCACCGCCTGCTACATATTTAGGTCGCGTGATTCGGTGTCCGTACATAACGTATGCATGCATAAGCAGAAAGTCATTTTGTTTGTGGGTACATCTGTATTAAATGGCCACATTCTACGTTGCCGGTGGTTTCTGATCATCAATAACTAATACAGAAATACTGCACAGGGGAGTGAACAGCCTTAAGTACTGCGCTCTCTGCGTGCTTTTCTTGTTTATTTATTTACTCCCACTTTTGCGCTGAATAATATTGCAGACTGCAGCAAATAAACAGACAGTTGGGGGACGTCGGACCCTCGGAGATTGAGTGTAGAAGTCCCACATGACCTCCTCAGAAGAGGGTGCAGGACAAACTCACGTGGTGACGAGCATCGAGGCTGAGAGCTCAGAGCTGGCAGGGGCTCTGACGAACAGTAATGGCCCAGAAAGCAGCATCAAGGACACATCTCCAACCCTAACGCAGCCATTGATCCCATTATATTCAGACCTTTGGACCCTCTATTTTCTTGTGTAGCTGAGATTACTTGGACTCTGGCCTTGGGTGACAGAAGAACAACGCTCTGTTGAGTGTTTCATACAGCCTTCACAGGAAGTAAACAAAGAAAAACACATTTTAGCACTCTCCTCTGTGTTCATGCTGTTTTATTTTGATAATCTTCCATGTTAGCATCTCTGAATCTTCTCCCTTTTTTCCCCCTCATTTGTGACCTCGGCTAATCTGTCAGCACTGCATAAACCCAAACAGCAGCCTCTGTTTATTGTCCACCTTTTCCTCCTGCCACAGATAGTGTCATCCAACGGCCCTGTGACCAGGTTGTAGTCCGGCAGCACTCCATATGAATTATGATGTGCTGGATCAGTCCTAATCTTGTTATGGATGTTCTTTTGCCCTTGGGAGGAACATCAATGCACGGGTGGAACTTTATCAGATTTTATGGTGCTTTGGAGTATAATTCATGAAAGGTGCTGTCTTGCGAGTGTAGGTGGGGTGCATGCATGGTATCACTAAACACTGCACTTCAGTCTGAATGGTTTTATTTACTTTCCGGCTTTTAGCTTTGAATAAAAAATGGAAACAGAGGAGGAAGCACATGAAAACAGATGAAAGCGGATCTGATAAAATTTGGGGAATTATCAGATGAAAGTCACTTTTTAAGAGGGACTTAAAAGATGGTGCTGATGTGGCTGCAGCCTAATCAGGAAATAAAGATCTCTGAGGCTCATAAGTCACTGACATGTCTACAATATAATGTAGATGGTCGATTAGGAAAAAAGAAATCTGCACATTACTTCTAGAGTAACTAAATGGACCACAGTGAACTAAATGCACTCTACCCGCTCAACATACTAGCCTAAAGGAATTGCAATAACAAAAACTTAGTATCTGTTTCATCTTTTTAACCTGTTATTTTCTACTGGAACAGACTTGGAGCAGAGCAGCGTTCATTTGCGCATGTTGGTGTGATTTCTGAATATAGATCAACTTTTGATCCCGGCACGAGGAATATTTAGGAATGTAGCACAGACAGTTAGCCTGCTGTTTTTGGAGGATCTGGCATGTTGGCTGCTGTGCTGCGATATGCAAACTGCTGTCTGCAAAGTTTGCAATCATATTTTTGGGCATCAGTTTGAACAAAATGCAGCCACGACGTCTTTGATAGTTTAAGCAGATAAATTGGAGCTGGAGCAAACCTTCAGTAAAGGTTGAAATTATTTGTAGCAGTCACCATTTTTCGTTATTATTATCATTATTATTATTATTGTTTTTATTAATCCTGGGAGGCTGATGACGCAGCGCTTTTCTGCTTATAAAAGAAGAACCAGCGATTGTCGGACTGATGAGAATTTGGTGAGATTAGATCATATCTACCAACTAATCGACCACAAGATCTGGAAACTCCAGCCCTGCCACTTAAGCATGAAAATAGTTCCAAAGTCGCCATGCAAATCTAGATCCACTCTAAAACTTACAGTATAAAGAGTGATGAACAGGAGGAACATTTTCCAAGCTTTCTGAAAAGCCAGACATGAAGAGGCAATTTGCTTTGGGCTAAAATGTAAATAAATTCGAGAACATGTGTGACATTTCCTGGATCTGTGACATGCATTTGCTCTTCACGTGACTTTATATTTCAATAAAAAGTCAAGTCACCATTATTGATAGAGCGCATTTACAGACATTGTGACAAATGCTTTCCAGTAACAAAGTGTCTGACTGACGCTACAGATTTGCAGATAAATGGACAAGTTGTGCTCCAAGTGAAGTAGTCTCTGAAATATTCAATCAATCATAGATAGTACACACTACTGCCCTCAGGCTGGCGTTATAGAGAGCCTGTTTGAAAGACTAGGAGACTCCAGATCTCTTTTATCCGTTGCCCTATTGATATTCTTAATAGAAATCAGCATTCAGGCTGCATCTTTGCTTTGCTCTATTTTGGCACATTTGCACACTTGCATATTTGTACTTGATATGGATTTCCATTTTCCTGCATTAGTTAGTTATTTATTGTTGTTGTTGTTGCCGTTGATGTCGCTGTCCCTTTTTTTATATGCAAGCTCTTGCTGCAAAACAAATTTCCCCCTGGAGGGACAATATAGATAACCTTCAACCCTGATTTTGTATGTGGGGAAGTTTAAATAATGACCATTAGAGAAGACCAACTGAAGAAAATGTGAAATAAAAAAGACTGGTAAACCATATCAAAAATGGATATTAAAGCAAAAAAAAAAAAACAGAGGAAAAAATAAGCATCTAGAATCAGTTTTTTAATCACAGGAGGGAATGTTATTTTCTCCCAAACAATATCTCACATCCAGTTTGAGATTTGTTAAAGTTACTAATGAGATGACTTAATTAAGAAACGAGTTTAGAAGGTTTAATAAAGCGGAATGTTGTGTAAATATGTCTTGGAAGCGAGATGATATTAAAAGCTTCCCTCATTTTGCACTTTGTGTTCTAGTTGACATTTAAAAGCTTGTTAAATTTGAATAGTTGTACCAAACTTGAGCTGGAATCCTCATTTTGCAGTAACACCTCTTCATAATGCTGGCAGCTGAGCTGAATGCAATCTGACAAAGACGTGCAAAGTATTTGTACTGTTACAACAGGAGGAACATGTCAGAATAATACAAAGTGCAGTCCTTTCAGTTTCTAAAAGATCTGTTACATAAGAGAGTAATTATACATATGGTAGAATGGAGTGTCACGAAATGGACAGCTGAAAGGATTCCAGGTAGGAGAGCGAAAAGACTGGCAGAACTCAATAAACAACCCAGTGCTTAGGTGCTGATGACATCCTGAAGGTTACAGCCTGAGTGCACAATCACATAGTTGATGATAATAAAGGCTGACAACTTCTTGTTGACGAGTACTTTCCAGATAAATTCAAGGGTTACTTTGAGTGGCAGAACAGTGTCATTACTTTGTGTGTCCACGACAGCCACGCTCACTCTGACCTCTCGCAGATAATGACTACAACAACTTCCTCCTCTGCTCAGCGTCTTCTGCAGATGTGATTCACTGCCCCCACCTCAAGGTTAATACTAACCTGTTCTCTCTCCAATGTTGGGCCACTTCACAGACGATCCACTGATCCAGACAAGGTTCTGTTATCAGAAATCTATGTTTGTGCCAACATGTCGGTTATTGAGAGGAAATTGAATGTTTTTTACGTGTCCGTGTGTCATTCCCGTCCTTTCACACGGCGCTGTAATCGTGTTGTGCCTCCATTTTAGCCCAGGAATGGAAGAGAAGTTGAGGTGTACAGAGAGTGCCAGAGCTGAAAGATTGTTTCCTCACACCATCATCTGCAATAAATACACTTTTCTGTTGAGGTACACAGAGGTCTCTTGTCCCCTGTAATCCTTCATTGTGTCCATTTAAATGAAATTATTCCAGAGAATATGCATATCTTATTCTAAGGCTTTCTTTTGTTATTGTATTGCCAATTTCTTTTTTTTAAATTGGAAACACTTGTTGGTAAAGTTTGCCAGAGGGGTAAAAAAAAAATTCTGTCTATGATATTGACCAAACTGCAGCACAGATGTAGCCTAGCCGCGCTAGACAACCCACGGCAACGAATTTAATTCTCTGCCAGGGTGGGTCTAGTTACCCTCCATAAGGCTCGAGGCTGGATTCTCCTAAAACTGGCCGGACGAATCACCATGAAGTGTAGAGTCAGAAGGCGGGCGTAACTAAGTGACGACAGAGGCGTGACGATTCTGACAGAAACAACCGGCGCACAATAAACGGTTATCTTTCGACTCGGCTTTGGCCACAGCCCTTAAAGATTTGAAGCTAAAATTCAACTTGAAAGATAAACAAAGGACGGCACTGAAGTGTTTCATTGAGAAGAAAGACATATTTGGACTTATGTTGACGGGATATGGCAAATCCTTAATATACCAGTTAACTCCGCTGGTTGGGAAGCTAATGGGACTTAGCCACAATCCGCCGGTGCTCTAGGAACTACGTCAGCCTATTCGTTGATTCGTGATTGGTTGTATACCTACCCAATTGCTGCAGAGTGATTTGAAAGACAACCTTTTAGCCCGCCTCCCTCCCTGTCGAGCGGCCCTAGACCCTTGTGCCTTCAGAATTCAGAACATGGGTCTAGCGCGGTTAGGCTAGCAGAGATGTGCTTAAGGACAGAATTTAGAATTCTTTCTTTTCTACATGTCTGTTAAGGCTGCCTAAAAAACATATTCTGGCACCTGGGACACAGAAAAAGCTACTGTAAAATAACAAAAAATGAACTTATTAATGTGGGCAGTCTAAGGCACACCTGTGCACTAATCATGGTGTCTAATCAGCATCTTGATATGGCACACCTGTGAGGTGGGATGGATTATCTCAGCAAAGGAGAAGTGCTCACCATCACAGATTTAGACAGATTTGTGAACAATATTTGAGAGAAATGGTGATATTGTGAATGTGGAAAAAGTTTTAGATCTTTGAGTTTATCTCATAAAAAATGGGAGCAAAAACAAAAGTGTTGCGTTTATATTTTTGTTGAGTGTAATAAGCAGATAGCTGATGTTTGCAATGCTAAAGTAAATTTTAGACCAATGTGAGTTTTTACACATAGTTTTACATATAAATCCAGTATATTTCATATATTTCAATGTAAATTTACAATGTGTTTTTGTAAATTAAAAAAGCAAAAACAATCTGGAATATCTGTTTTTAAAAAAATGTTAAATTAAATTACAGTGTTCTTGCTTTTACACTGCTGTAGATGGACTGTTCTGTTACTTTATTTTCAACACTTTTGTTGCCAAAGTTAGCAAGGGTACACAGCAGAAAAGAAATCCTTGGCTGACGGTTAAATTGACATAATTAAAGCACACACATGCTTAAGAAAAGAAAAAGAAATTGTATGTGTTTGTTATGGCAGCACAGTATAGAAGATATAGCTCTTAGCAACCGCAAGGTATAGTTTGTGTCCAAAGCAGAGCAGCCTGGTCAGCAGCCTTCATCATGTTCACCACATTGTAAATGGTTGTATTTATATAGCGCTTTACATGATGTGTCACATTTACCCATTCACACACTGATGGCAGAAGCTGCCATGCAAGGCGCTAACCACGACCCACCAGGAGCAATTAGGGGTTAGGTGTCTTGCTCAGGGACACTTCAACATGAGCTCGACGGGCCGAGGATCGAACCGGCAACCTTCCAGTTACAAGACGGCCACTCTACCCACTGAGCCATGCCGCCCATTGTCTGTTTGTTAAATAGAATAGTTCCTTATCGAGGTCCCAAGCAGCTTCTCACCTAGCTGTGATATCCTCACTTGTATGATCATCCAGGAAAAAGTAAGCATTTGGAAGTCCTGATTAATGAAGAGGACGGTCTCATTCATGTTGCACAAGTTGCAGCTGCATAACATTTCACTTACGAGAGTTCCGTTTCAACTTGCAGGTCTGTGATGGCAACTTCATAGAAATAGACCTGTGATGGTGTTACATATATCAAAGAAGCGGATCACGCTTATGAAACCTTTATCAGCAGCTGTGTTAATTGTTATGTCTGTTACATGGTAAAAGAATTATCACAATGGGAATTTCTCTTTTTAGATGGCGTAACAGTGGCAAAGATGTTTTTTTTTTTCATTCTGTTTTTGCTTTGGATGGCATTTAGATTCTACTTTGCGCTCAGCATGCAGAGCTTTGTGACACTGATTTAAATGGTCAACAAATTAGTTGTGTTGCCTCCTGTAGGGGCAACAATTTGCAAGACACTTCTCACAGAGAAGCTGTTTTTGGTCCTTTGTGGAGAGAGAAATATCTCCATACAACTCATGTCAACATTCTTTTCCATTTTACCGTTGTCCATCGCTCGTTTCACTGTGCACATATGAAGCCTGCATGTGAACAAAATGTATTTTTTAGATAAAATGTAAATGATGTTCTCTCAGCAAATGGTAAGAAAACACAACCAGTTTTTCTTCAATCAAGCAGCACAAAAGTTGAAGCATGATGTTCTAATTCAAAATAGTCCAAAATAGTATTCACGGCTTCTGTTATTAAATGGGTTTTTCTTGCCCTTTTCACCCTCAGATACACACATTTCCTTTAGAACAACATTATTGGCTTCACAGAGGCAAGACATTGAATATTTGCCAAATTTCATGAACTAATAACATACATAATGCTCATATTGAGTGGATTATCTTACAGTATATCAGAATTACCGCTCAGACTCTGTCCAGAGCCACCATTTAATTTATCACAATGTTTAATTTATGGACATTCATCTTCCTGCATAATGTTTCGCTCACATGCAGCTCCTTATTAAATCTTTGACTTCACCTATCTTCGATTTGAATCTCAAAGCCGGTTAAAGGGCAGCTGAGCGAACGCTTGGCGTGTCCTCACATGACATTATCGTTACTTGCAGAGTCAACGGAAAGCTGTTAATAATGTCTATATATAAAACAGGAGGCACACATATCCAGGATGTAACCGGCAGCGAGGACAGTGCGGCTGCAGCACCTCGGCCCTTTGCTATTATTTTATGGGTCCCTCGTGGGCCTGGAGGGTGCAGGAGAGGAGGCGGGTTGTGAAAGGTCTAATTAAGCAAAGCGAAATGAGAGTGCAGAGATAGCAAGACCGGGACAAGACACAAATCAGGGGCTGTTGACAGTGAGCTGCAGAGCAATGGGGCTTTGCAGCAAAGGCCACAGTCTATAGCTTCCAGGTAATGACCGGCCATACTTCTCAGTTTAACTTTCTTTATGGCTCGGGGTTAAGGGTCGTGAATCTCAATCTCATTATGTAAAACATCAGCGGGTGAATGTAGACATTCTGTCTTATTTGCACTTAAAGAGCCAATTAGTGTTTTCTCAGTGGCTGGGTCGTGCTGGGGAAGAAGCAGATGACTCTATCAGGTGTCTTGTTTGGCGCTTAGTCAGCAGAGAAAAAGACTAAAGCTGAGGAGGTCTCTACTCAGAGCATTACAGCCCTTTTCAGATATAAAAGACATAATATTGCTGCTTCATTAGTCTGTTAAAGAGACAGAATTCTGCCTCTCAGACGTGGATTACTTTTACGCTGAAGTTCGTCACGGCTTCATTCAAAACAAACTCACTACGGTGGTGGAGAGAGTCACAGCATGTGCACAGTATTCATGCTTCAGCTAATGCATAATACATAATAATGCACCAATAAACCAAAGACTAAATCTAACAGCCGAGTTTATTTGAGTCCCCTCATCACTGAAACCCCTGTCGATGTGTGACGATAATCTAAGTGCTACTTTACCAGCAGTAAAATAAAAATATCCCGACAACTATGATGGCGCTGAAAAAAACAATTCACCTACAGCTTCTAAACTGTCACCTGTCTGAGATGAAGAAAAACTCACAGTGTGACCTGCCTTTAGATGCCAACCCAAACTTATCCTGTCTCCATGTAGAGGATAATATATAATTGCAACTATTTAATGAAGTTGTCAGCATTGTTGTTTCGTTATATCACGTATGCAAATGTGCACTATTATCCTGCTTTGAGGAAGCTAATATGGATTCTGCTGCTGTTTGAGGCTGCAGATATTTAATAAACTCAGAGAAAAAACTCCTACAAACAGCTGGAACAAACTAGACTTCAGCTACTGTTAATATCTTGTGAAAAAAGCAAAAAAACTGATTATAATGACTTTCAGTGAGTATCATTATCCTAAGCTGGTATTCTCTGTTTTTATTGCAGTAAATATTTATGTTTGCGCACATCTCAGTTTACAATAAACGAGAGATTGTAGGACAAAGTGACAGGTGAGACGATCTTTTCGCTCTTGTTAATTATTTTTATTTTAGATTATTTTTGGTGCTGATATGTGGTTAAGGTTATTTATTGCACCCACTTGAAGTACTGTTGCTTGTGCATGTCTGTCTGGGTGCCGTTCAGACTTGTGCACTGTTGCAAGTGATGCTGAAATGTTACTAAGTCTGGCCTAGTGGAATAGCTTTCACAACTTTCATGCAGAAGTCACCATGGCGCTCGCTCAGACATGAAGCCGAGGTGTTCAGGTGCCGATCAACAGAAGTGAACGTACGTCTAATAGGGCCTCTAAGTTGTTGCACTGAGTTGCTAGGAAGGTGCTAAGGCATCAGGGAGTGCAGTTCTGTTGTCAGGGAGCCTTCCCAGTTTAGAGGTGCAGACTGTGTGGGATGTAAAGAATTCTTTCTCTGTCTGGCAATTCACCGTTCACATGCTATTACATCTGAGTGGAGAATAAATGTCTTCAGGACACCTGGCGCCAAGGCTGCGACTGTCTGGTCTCCTGGGTTCATTTCTGACTGAGAACAGAAAGACCTTGGAGTACAAAGACAACAGGCTTGATTTTGTGAGTACACAGGAAGGTCTCCCAACATTGTTGTGCTAATCACGTTAGCGGGCACAGACTCAAGGCAGGACAGATGCTAGGCAAAGGGCAATGGGGTTATGTTATCCTGATTAGAGGAGGCTTTGGGGGGGGAGTTTTGTGAATCTCGTTTTCTACCTTGGCGTCACCTTGCAGAGGGAAACCTGCCATGGGTTCTCTTTTTTTCCTCGCTTAGCCTGCCGTTTTTTTTTCTTCCTCTCCTTCGTCTTGTCTGTCTCCAGTATTCACAAGAACTTGTGCCTTAGCCAGAACCGATTGTGTCCCTGCATTCAACATTTCTCTTCCTTTTATCAACCGCCTACACGCCGAGCAGTAAGTTGTTGGATAATGCTTTCATTTTTCTCCTTACTGATTCACCCCGCTAAAAGTGGTTTAAAAACAGATTTGTTCCTTTGTGACATGTTTGCCTTGGTTCGTATCAGTCTGCTTAAGAAAAATCCCTTAGTGCCTCATTTACAAGCCTCTACCGGTTATACAAATCAGCCAAACAAATCTATGCTGCAGACATATTCACAGTATAAACGCTAATCTACACTCTTTTATGTTTATTCTGGCTACTTAAAATGATACAACTGGAGATTTTTGCATAATGTATTATTCCAGTTTTTTATTTTTTTCAGAGAATTCATCATAGTTTATTGTATTTTTTAACAAATAGTTTACATTTGCCTTTATAGTACATATTTTGCAACTTATTACACATTTAATAACTCTCTGTTTCCTTTAATGTATCTTATTTTTAAAGAAAACAACACAGCAATCAAATTCCTAAAATACATGAATGAAAAACACTGTCCAGAAAGTTATTATTGCCTCAGGAACCAAAGGCACAGCAGTGTCTGTTTGGCTCCCTTCATTTTCCAGCTCAGAATGATGCAACACCGCAGGCATTTCAGTGACTTGTTAACTTTTTTTTTTTAGGGAGCATGCTTCACTGCCGCAACTTGTAAATTATGTTTGTTTTTGACCCATCTTAGACGGGTGGTATACAGAGATTTAAAACAAATAAAATATAACAGTGTTTTCAGGCCCTAACCAGCCGTTACGGGCAAGTTGATATATAGATAGCCTGGCTTAGACACAAAGTGACCCTGAATTTTAAAACTTATGATATCTGGCATTCAGAAGAGGAACAAGAAGGCTTTCTCAGCATCGGAGGATGGTAATTGACAGCTGAAGTGAGAAACTATGATAAAGTTTGAATATTACAAATAACTTTGGCTAAAGGATCTGGGAAAATATCTAAATGTGATTTTTCTGACAGATGTTGAGATTTGATTCACAGTATGAGTCAACGTTCAGTCGAATATTCACTTTGTAATAGATTTAAAACGTGAATGAGCATTAACACATGAGATCTCATCAAAAGTATGAACGCTACACAGGAATGGAAATTAATTTTGTAAAACCTTTGACTTGACAGTTTAAACTGTGGACCAGATGTGTTGCAAAACGTGCGGCTAAAAAATAATGAGACTCCATTGGAGCATTCATGCCCGAACTATTTCTTATACGCAGATCAGTGATCAATGGGCAACACAAGCAAAACTTTGCCATTTTCAGTCTGCTCCAGTTAAAGAAAATGGAAATACTTAAGGCTATTCACATCATTTAATAGCCACATTTTGTATCTGTTGCGCCTCAGACTTTGCGATTTGCTTCAAATTGCGGTTTTGATTTGAAATCGACTACTTCTTCACAACTAAAACAAATGGTGCATTTTTTTTTCAGGGTCCTACATGTTGGTGAACTCTTCCCAGCATGCTGTGGGTCACCGCGCTCAGATGCTCCTGCAGACGTTGAGTGAAAACGACACCCACTGCGTCCAGTTCAGCTACTTCCTGTACAGTCGCGACGGCCACAGCCCCGGGGCTCTACGGGCCTATGTTCGAGTCAACGGCGGTCCGCTCGGCAGCCCGGTGTGGAACACATCAGGGTCTCACGGCAAACAGTGGCACCAGGTTGATCTGGCTGTCAGCACCTTCTGGCCCAATGAATACCAGGTACCAATTCCTTGCTGTCTTTCTGTGGTTTTAGCTCCTCATTATACTTGTGGTCTTGTGACTTCTAATTGTGTGATGTGTGAATGAAACCAGATGCTCAATGCTCCTCTGTTGACAGTCGAATTCCTCAGCTTCAGAGGATTTCTTTCCATGGTGACGATATGCAGACCCGTTGACCGACTTCTTGCTCAGCTGAAAAATGCTACACAGTGCGGCTCTGTTGATCACCACTCATTTTAGCCTCGGGGTGAATCTGGTGTTAATTACTTGCATTTGCAATTTAATTAGCACTGATTCCCTTGTGGATGTAGCCGATGTTAGCGCTCTAGGCGCCTAACTAGAGCTCACTTGGGAAATGCCTGGTGGAGATTTCACCCGCTGAGACTTACACACAGCTAACTATTTCCACAGCACATCATTATGTATTTACAATAGACAGACACTGACTGACTGGTGTGTTCTGTGGGCGCCTGATGTGTCGTGGTCTGCAGATGGCACAGTCAGGTGAGCATGAGGGTTATCCATCTATTAATCCAATTTCTTCTTTCTGCAAACTCTGCGGAGCTGTCAAAAAGCAATTAAGTTGAGTAGTGTGCATTTTATCAAGAACTGTCAATCCCCCTCAACTTAATTAAATTCAATTCAGTGCTGCAAGATATGACCTTCACTATGTAAATAATAGTCTTGGGGCTAGATGCAGCATGACACTTATCTACCAGCATCATATGATCCTGGAATATGGTAAACAATCATAGGTCAACAGGAGCAAACATACAGCATATGCACAGTACTCACACTCTCACACATGTTTTTCTCCTAATAGAAAGAAATATTGCAATCTAGGCATGCACTACTCCTCTGCATTATAATATTCTAACACCTTGTCACAGTCACTGGTACACTGTGGGAGCCTCGTGGGATTTGTTTTTAAAGGTAAGCTTGACATTTTGTAAGACATTTTCGGAAATATCCTTTTTCACTTTCCAGCTGAGGGTTAGATGAGAGGATTCGTACCGCTTTCAGATCTGCATCCTAAATATGTAGCTAGCACCAGGACACAGTTTAATTTTGCACGAACAAAGTGGCTCTCTCCAAGTTAAAGATCTCCAAAGCTCATAGCAGTAATTTTCATATACATGTAGTTTGTTTTATGTGTGTTTGAAAGTGTAAAGAAGGTTTTTAATGGGGCGGATAAGGGCTGTGATGTATGTTGCCCTGGCCTCTTGATTTTTAAGATAAAATGAGATATGCCTTTATTAATCCCACAGCGGGGAATTTTGCAGTGTTGCAGCAGCAGAGGGAACAGTGCAAAAATGTAGGGCCATCAGTTGAAAAAATATAAAATAAACAAGTAATATACATTGGTACTGAATTCTTCCATTTGTGGAAATTCATATTTTGATTTTGATTCCACTGAATGTATGTAGAACGTTTTGACACTGCATTTTTTTCTTGTATAGGCTATGTAGAAAAATATTTAAATTGCACAGAGACTTTATAAATGTACAATATATTTCGAGGTTTGAATGCCTTACTGTTGCACAAATGAGAGCGGAATAGATAATTAATTCTAGGCCTAAACAAGAAAATGACAATGTGCAGAATAAAAACTGTAGACCGTAAATAAGAGATGCAGATTGCCTCCAAGTCTAAAAGGTGAACTCATCGTGGGAGAGCGTTAAACCTGCATTCTTTCTAACATCCAGCAGGGGACGACTCCTCTACTTAAAAAAAGCTATAGAACGATATGAGAAAACTGTCCTACTTATATCTCGATTTGTGACCTCAGTTGACGTTTTTTCAATGATTTTATGGTCTTACTAGCTAGTTTTAAGCCTTCTTTAATACAATGTGATGCTCATTTTGTAAATTATGGTCCCATTTGCAGTAAAGTAGTGCTTAGGATATGTTTACCTTGCGGTTGACAGTTGCTACCATATCGAGATCTACAGTTTCTTTGTTTCATCTGGTTTCAAAAGATCAAGATATTGATGAACAATTTACAAATTCCAGGTTTCAAAATGATAGACTACTACCAATGGGTGATATCACTGTGGTTATGTCCATCTTTTGTATGCAGTCATTGTAAAAATCCAACACAAGTCTCTTACTAATGTGTTGGAGCACCACCTGCTGCCAAAACAGCTTTAGTGTGCTTTGATTCTCCAAGTCACTGATTTCTGTTGGAAGGATGGGACACCATTTTTACAGAAGATATCCCCTTATTTGGTGTTTTGATGATGGTGGTGGAGAGTACATGTCACCCAGAGGTGCTCAAGTGGGCTGCATCTGGTGGCTCTGAAGGCAAAGCCTGTGATTTACAATGTTCACACACACATCAAACCATTCAGTGGCCTTTTGCGCAGTGTGTGTTACGGCCACACTTTGTTCAACCCAGTGATCTGCAATATGTATGGAGAACACCACACCCATGATCAAACATATCAAATGGAAGGATTTTGCTCTCAAATAATGCCAAAAACTGTGGGAGTCTGAACTCCTGGCCAAAATGAACAAATGAATGGAGGGAGATCCACATGCGGAGCTTTCCCGAACAGAAAGTGCACCAAAACTAAAACAACAACATAAAAAAATAAAATGAAAACCGAAGTACCAGAAATTCATTCTCAAAAGAAAGCGAGAAAAACAAGAGAAAACAGGTAGCGGGCTGAGGCTGCAGCAGGAGGGCTGAGAGAGAGAGAGACTCCTTCTCTTCCAGCCTCCTTTAAATAGGCTGTTGCCAAAACCACCCACAAATCACTGGGAACCGGAGCACCTGAGAGAAGAGAGGAGGAAAATCACAAGAGAGGAAGCGTGTCAACATGGAAAAGACTACACCGATCAGCATAGAAATGTTTCATGATTGGGTAAAGATGATCAGTCAAAGCAACTACGTATTAAATTGCAGTGACTCGTTCCTCTGAAGGGACAAATGGACCCAAACTATGCCAGTAAAATACTCCCCATAGCATACCAGAACCACTGGATCAAGAGTTTCTCCTTTAATTCCACACTTGTGTCTCCCAAAATGTTGAAATTCCCTTTAAATGCAAACTAGATACTCCTTCTGCGACCTGGTTCAAATTAGGTCTTTACAGTCTTGATGCACATGTAAAATCAACCAAAGTAGCATGCTTATGCTCTTTTCACAGATATCTTTACAAGAAAACCACCATGTGGGAAACCCATTAAGTTACAAATCAGTATACAAGAGAACTGCGAGTTCTACTAATCATGCCGGTGCCAGTCACACCTTTTCATGAGCATTGCTGCTCATAAACAGACTGGGAAGGATTCCTGCCAGTGAAGCTGCTCATCAGTTCAGTTTTACAACAAATAATAAGGTCCTCACTGTTGAATTCTTCTCTTTTGATGCTATTTTCACTGTGAATCGTTACTTTTGCAATGGCCTTATTAAATATATTAGATATCGGTTGCTGTTATGCCAAATGTTTAACAATCTGAGGGCCTGAATACGGTCGAGTGTCTCGCTAAAAAGCGCTTGGATTCACTGAGAGCTGCAGCCTCTCTTTTATAAAACCGACTCACAAGCCATTATTTCACCCAATCGCAACATCAGGACGGATAAGTCATAAATACAGTAATAACATGTTTTATCCTGCCTCCCTTTTTCTTGTCAAGTGCTGTTGAATTTGCCTTGTGCACTTCCACCGTCCTCCCCTCCCCTTCTCTCCTCTCTCTCTTTGTGGAGTTTTGTACTTTCCCATCTCGCAGTCTTGTAAGCATCCCAATAAACAGCGATGGCTCATAGGTGAGTCAGAACTGTGCCGCGGCTGCCAATGAGCGGCTCCGAGAAGGAGGTTTATAATGGGCTTATAAGGAGGAGGAGGAGGAGAAGATGGCTCTGAAGACAGGACAAACAGTACAGGAGAAGAAGATGGGGCTAACGCTTAAATTAGTATTGACAGTACAGCCTTTTAATAGAACAGCTTAAACTGCTAATGGCCTAGCTTTTATCTCATGTTGGGGGAAAACACAGTGTTCAAATTGATTGGATTAAATTTGCTAATATTGGGGATTTGCTCGCCGTGTATTGGCACCATTAGCGAAAATGTATCCTGTTGCAACATGTAAGGACTTAAAGCGACGCGTTTTCTCCCTTTCCCTCCTGCTCTCATGTTACATTTCACTTTAACTCGGCTGACATCGAGCTGCTTCCGAGCACAAAGGAAGCGAAGCAAACGGCCCCCACAAAGTCACATATACCGCGGCTTACATTGCTAATCCCCCGGCAGTCAAAAAACCTCATCACAGTGGAATGACAGTGGGTCTTGTCTTGCAACACGCCACTGCTCTCTGTTGCTCACACAAAACAGAAGGGAGGTATGAGGCCGGATGTTTTCTTCAAATAGTGTCTCAGTGTTGGCCATCCTCTGCTGTTAACCAGCAACTGTGCAATGGAGGCAAAAAAGGAAAAGAGCGGAAATCTGTTCCAGCTTGGTTTGCCTCAGCACCAGCTCTTTTAGCATTCACCCGACATTTTTAGCTCCAAAGCACGTTAGCTGCAGCCCGTGTGGCTTTAAATACTGAATGGCTTCGGTTATATCAGCTCCATGGCAAGTCTAATACAATCACTTTGGTTTTTAAGTGATAGGCAAGGAGATTTAACCTGCCATTAAAGCAGCAAAAAGCACTCTTTTGAAGCAGAGGTGGAGAATGGGCGCTTCTTATCATTGTCTCAGAGTAAAATAAATCCCGGGAGAATACATTTTCGGAGACAGTTCTCAAATCCGCAGGTTTTTTTTCCACCTTATTAGATTTCAGGACATATTAGAGCACCAGGTTCCTTGCCTACAGCGGCGGGATACAAAATGTCAGTGTAGCCTTTTGCACTGCAGATACAGATGTGAGATTACAGTCAAGGTCGCTCGTGTCATGATTTTGGGTGTAATGAAATACCTGGTTTGTGGCACACACACACGCACAATTGTTGTTTACGCCTTGAAAATGTCATTGTGGAATGTAATTAGAAATATAAAATCTCTGATAATCACCAAAACTAAGGGGATTAATGTGCTGAAAACGCATATCAGCCATATTTGTTCACCAGTCTGATGATTTGAGACATTATTTTCTTGATTACTTACAGAGTAAATGCAGGACTTTGGTGTTTTCCTCCAACATGTCCATGCTGAGGTTTATTTTGTTATAAATCATAACTTCAGGTATATTCTCTGATCACGCTGCCCTTTATAATAATGTCAGAGGCGACAAGAATTACACAAACATCGCCTCCTCCTATCGCGGCGGTGAAATTGGGAGTTCAATGGGTTTTTGGGACGGAAATGTGAAGGAATAAGATCACCTTGAGACGTCTCGATTGAAGATGTCGTGTGTGTGTGTGTCTGTGTCTGTGTCTGGCGTACATTGCCGTATTTTTCTCTGCTTCTTATTGGTAGAAGTGTTTGCAGTACCTGGAGAACCTTGTTATCAAATATTAAAGATGTTATCCAGCCCTCCAAGACTGCCAACTACAGCCGGAGACATGTCCCTCCTCCCCGCCTTCGATACCGTCTCATCACTTTCTTCTCACTTTTCCTTCCAAATGTCAGACTCTTCCTTCAGAGTTTCTTTTCTTCTGACTTGTATTTTCCACATGTTGATTTTGTGTATATTATTAATTCCCTCCTGCAAGTCGTCCTACCTGCTGCAGGATTCTTTCTTTCATAAGCCGATCTTTACATGTCATGTCAAATGTGCATCCAGAGAGCGAGCTCCTAATCATTGCTTCTGTCGTAGTTTTCATGAAAGGGATAAAAAAAACATGCATTAGTGGCGAGAAAGCTAGTGTGAAGCTTCAGCAGTCTGAGTAGTGAAATGGAGTGAATATCTTTGACCCGATGCACAAATGGTCAACGTAAATGTGTTACTCCTTAAGCTTTATGTACAGACACTCATAGGTGATGACATTAGATTGCATCAGCTTTTATTTACATCTATATAAACACACCGCTGCAAGAGGTACACTCATCTTTTGCTTGTGTCAAGATGGTGCCTGGTGGACTTTGCATTTGTTTCCCATTAGGGCTGCGGTGATTAATCGATTAGTTGTGTACTGTTAGATTAATCGCCAACTATTTTGATAATTGGTTAATCAATGTGAGCAGTTTTTTTTATGAAAAAAAAGTGTAGATTCTCTGATTCCAGCTTCTTAAAATTGAATATTATCTGGTGTATTTGTTCTGTAACTGAAGCAAACAGAATATCTGTGGACAAAACAAGACATTTGAGGACGTCAGCTTGGGCTTTAGGAAATACCGATGGACCCATTTCACCATTTTCTGGCATTTAACGGACCAGAAATAATCCTTGAAGTGCTGTTTTACATTAGAAACACTAAAGTAAGCAACTTCTGGCCACAAATGTCATGTTTACTAAAACTGTTGTCTAAAAATTGCAAATGCTCACTTTGAAAATAATGAAGACACCTGTCAAATACTAATTAGATTTATATTTGGAATTCTTACCATTAATGTAACATGCGATTGTCAGTTAATAATACTGACTTTATTTATGTGGCACTTTAATGCTAAGATTTGCAAAGCGCTTTGACAGACAATGCTAAAGCTCGATACTCAGAGAACAACAGAGCAGTAAAGCCAAAGAAAGCAAAGCAAAATTAAGATAAAGTTGAAACAAGATGATAAAAGATGCAAAAATGCAAACCATACAATTTTTTTTTTTTTAAATCACTGGTTTTGTGAGTCTTATCCTCTCAGCTACATCGTTTAAAGGCTGAGGGGTCCTGATGGCAAAAACCTGGTCACCTTCAGATTAAACGTCAGCAACAGGACCCAAAAAGACTGGAGCTCATATCCTGTGTAAGACCGTTTTAATTAGACTTAAGTTAGAGATTAAGTGTAGGAAAATATCACACATTCACAATATTAACTACTTGTTAGAAGCTAGTCTACATTTGGGCACCAAAATCATGTGATTTAGTTTAGAAAAACAGCACAATTTGGGTTAAAATATGACCCTTTTACAAGACATTTGAAGCTTTTCCTTCATTTTCAGTCTTACCGAGGTCATAACGTCCACCTTATTTAACTAGAAACTAGAAGCTAGAAAATAAATGGCAAGAAATATTGTTTAAAAAGTATGTAAGCATAATCCAGGAGGAAATTTCCTTCAAAACATAATTGAGAATGCAGTTTAGCTGTATTAGAATGTCATTTTTGAGAGACAAGACTTGAGGCCGATTTGGGATCAGACCGAGACGTGCTTTAAAAGTGATCAGTAAAGTCTTCATTTCTATAATAAATGGAGTCAATGGAGAGAGGCCAGGGAGGGGGTGATGGCATGTTGCCTGCTGAAACCAGGAAGAAAGATGGTTAGAAAATCAAAATGCACTTTATCTGAACACCAGTGTAGTTGTGTGCAAAAATTCCAGACCTACACATTATGTGGCCACAAACTTAGAGATGAAATATTCTCTTGTCATAATCCCGCAAGGACACAATGTCTCAGAAAACAGAAAGATCACAAAAAAGACAAAAACAAATAAAAACAAAATGCCATCTGGTCTCACATCAGTTTCAACTGAACACTAGAATGCTATTTGAATTTTTAGAGGTCTTTAAGGACACTAAAATGGAAATTACCTTTCCTCAACATGTCGAGTCTTCCTTAAAATCAGTGCAAAATAAGACATATTTCCAATGTATCGACTAGATTTGCTCATTTTGTACACATTTAGCCTGTTAACCTCATAAACCAGACTGACCCACTTCATAAGTTTTCCCATGATGTCATCTTGTTTACTTATCAGACTAATTTCTTTAAAGGGGGAACAAGTTATCATGAGGGAGGGACATCAAAGGCTTGCTAAATGAGAATCCCAGCTTTGTCAGATAAAATCTCCTATTTTCCCCGCCGTAGCCTGCTGAGAGTCCTCCGAGCTGAGCCCATGGCTATGAAAAAGGGTTTTGTGAAATACTGCGGAGAGCGAACTGAGATCCCTGACACTATATTCTCAGACACTGACTGTTATCCCCTTGGCATTTTCCACCTGAACGGATTTACTTGAGCACACGACCTTTTGTCTGTGAATTTTTAAGGAGTTATTTATCTAATCTTTGACTGCGTGTAATGGCGAGTGAAAGCCCTGTGTGTGTCTAATGGTGTCTCCTGACTGCAGAAATGTAAAAGCCGGTTTCCAGGGCCGAATAAATCGCCTCGTGATTTGTATACATTACAACTGCCTCTAAAAGCCAATATTACAGGGTAATGTAATATGTTCTCGTAATGTGCATTTTATACCAGCCGTAAATCACTGCGCGTCACACTTTTATTTTTTCTATCCCTGAGTTTTATCTTGTGAAAGTAAAGTAACAACTCATTAGAATAAAGTACAGGCATATGGGAAGCTTCATTGGGAAAGTGGCTTTCAATAAAAATCAGGGAAGGCTGTTTATTGAAACAAATGCTCCGAATGTCTCCCTCTTAATAACCTCCTTTCCTAATGGCTAAGAAGACTGTGGATTAACTAGCAATCAATCTCCTCCGCGCTTTAGCTGAGCAGAGAGTAAAAACACCTACAATTAGACTTTCAAGACATTTTTTCTCTTCCTTGTACACCATTAGGGCTAATCAGTGTTTTTGGCTAATTTTGATGTTGGTCTAATGGCACGGCCGTGTGTGCTTACACAGCTAATTCACTTCAACATACTGGAGGATATTGTGCTTTTAATCATTGCTGCTAATTTTAAGCTCTTTAGGAGGAAGGCGAAGAAGCAAGTGGAAACGATGGACAGCAAAAGAAATAAAAAAGACGATGAAAAATTGAAAGATGGAAATAATGAAATAAGAGAAGCGGATCCTGCACCGGCTTTTAGGAAGATAGATGACCTAAAAGTGGGCGGAAAAGTGGAAATGATGAAAGCGGGGCATGTTAATATCACTTTTTGAAAGCGGTGGTGCGTCTTCCTGCTCAGGTTCCAGCAGCGTCTGGGAACAAACAGGAAAATTGACTCTGGCAGAAGGAGATTAGCCTCAGTGTTCCTCCCCGAGTAGAGCAGCCGGCCATAGACAGAGCAGGGTCACTCTCCAACTCTGGGAGACTCAGCAGCCGAGACCTTTCCTCCTGCTCTCCCTCTCCCTCTCACCTCTCCACTCCACCCTCTCCTTCTGTTAGCTTCAAGCCTTCCCTCTCCACATGCCTGGCTTTTTGCCGTCTCATTCTGTCTGGAGTTTCTTAAGCTGACCCCAGTCTCCTCACATCCCATCACGATCTGTCTGTAAAGGTGCCTTTAGAGGTCATGCATGGCCGGGATTGTTGTCGCACCAGTTGATGTCTTCCTTTCTAAGTCCATGGAGGTGGGCTCGCTCCGTCCTGCTGACTACAGAAGGTTGAAATTTGGGCCAGAGGTTGTGAAGATGTTGTTGTGACTCATAAATTAGGTGTTCAAACACAACAGGATTGTGGCGGCGAAGATAACCTGGGGTTCCACTGTTGTGTGTCAGAAAGTTTTGAAGAGGAGATTTGAAGAAAACAATGAATCTCCCTTAGAGTGAGGTTTCTGTGAAGTATTGTTTTGGTATTAGCTCAAAAACATGGTACATTAGAATATACTGGTATCAAAATTTGCAAGGGATATTTACTAGCTTATGTCTAGTGCTTTGAACCACATATCAAGGCATCCATCCATCCATCCATCCATCCATCCATCCATCCATCCATCCATCTTCTACTCATTGGGGTCGGGTAGTGGATAGCAGTGGGCTGTGCAGGCCATTTCAGACATTCTCTCCCTAACAACATTTCCAGTTCCTCATGGTTAATTCTAAGGTGTTCCTAGGCCAGATGAGATAGGTGTAATCCCTATACAGGTTCTGCATCTACCTCAGAGTCTCTTCACAGTTTGGTGTGCTCAGAAAACCTTCAAAGTAAGGTGCTTTGGAGGCATCCAGATCAGACGTTCAACCCCCTCTGCTGGCTCTTTTCTCCTTTACAAGCCTCCTCCTGATGTCCAGGTTCACCACTGTGTCTCTAAGGCCGATCAAAGCCACCCTGTGAAGGAAACTAATTTTGGCTGCTTGTGTCTCCAACCTCATTCTTTCAACTATTATCCTGAACTCACGGCTATAGGTAAGGGCTTGAACGTAAACAGACTCAACTCCCTCTTACCAGGACAATGCTTGCATTACGAAATACATCTGTCCGTCTCATGCTCCATTTTAGCATTTTTCTTGAGCAAGATACTGAGATATTTAAATGTCTTCTCTTGGGGCAGCAACTCAACCTTAAAACCAGAGGAACCAATGCACTTTAAATAAAGGTCCAAGGAAACCAACAGAACTACCTCATCTGCGTAAAGCAGAGACTGAGATTTCCAAACTGAGATTCCCAAGGAGTCAAGACTTCCCTTAGCACATAAAATATTCAAAACTCCATTCACAATGTCTCAAAAAGTATCTTGATCTCCATTCGAAGTCCACTTTTTAGTTTTCTCGTTTACCCAAATCTATGCTCAGCAGATGGAATTTGAAAAAATAATAATAAAAAATGCCTTGATATCTGCATGAGATCACAAATTATGGATAGCTTTAGGGATTTTTTTTTTATCAAACTACTGTCTCCATCATCGAGAAGAAACTTTTAATGTTCCACAAAAAAACAAGTCTAGTTTTCTTATTGGTACTGAAGCTCATGTACTCTATCATATTGGTGCCCATATAGGAATAAACTCCCTAGTGTAATAGCTACACAACACAGAACCAGTTTTAATGCTGCTATCTGACCTTGAGAGGAATTAAGCTCCAATCTTGCACAATGTGTTTCAACTACGTATAAAGACAGACATCAGACACACACATTTAAAGTAGCTTTCAGGATATAATGTAGTTTTGCAGGCGAGACCCAGTGATAGGAAGCATGTTGTAATCATTTGGCCAGCGGATTATGAGAAACAATAACTCAAAGCTGGCCTTTGATCAAACATGTGGATGGAAGACTGTCCTTGGTGCTGCGAAAACAAGCATCACCCCAGCGTCTCATAACTCTCTCACTATTACTGAGGATGGTGATTTGATATTGATTAGGTTTCATGAGAGCCCACCGCTCGTCCAGCTTATTGTTCCATAGGACGCTGTGGAAGTTTGTCCTCCCTCGAGTCTCGTGGCCCTGTGCAAGCTGTATTATCTGCTGTTATGGCTTCACAGCAGCCTGCGCCCTGAATGTAGAATGGGGCTCATGACTCAGGCACCACATTGTGTGCTCTCTGATAAAGCAGTGATCTCTCACGGCCCCGAGGACTGAAATTTATCTCTCTATTTTTATGTTTCTGTCTTCCTGTTATTTCTCTCATTGTCTTGTTTTCTTTTTTTTTGTTGTTTGGGGGTGAGCAGATGTGCAACTATGTGGTGATGGGTTTGTTTGTAATTAATGCGTCTGTCAGCAAAGGGAACAAGAGCAATGGAGTTCGCGCTGCCCTCAATGTTCTTTGGAAAATTGCTCTTATACTTAAGCTTCGAGGGGTTAGCCTAGTCACAAGTATATGCTTTAGCTGCTCTGATAATGAATCTGTCCATCATTATTCATGTTCACTTTTGCAGGTGCTGATTGAGGCGACAGTTTCCAGGGAGCGGCGAGGATACATCGCCATAGATGACATCATGGTGCTCAACTATCCCTGCTGTAAGTGCCACTTCTGACAATGGATTGCAGTTCCAGAAGGTGCTACAGGGAAGAGGGATTGAATCATTTTTTTGGGTGGTGAAATGTATTTTAAAGCAGCATGAAACATAAATAGGAGGAGGAGAAGAGTAATGGCTGATTGACCTTTTATATTAGCACTGCAGTTTGGCTTGAGGCGTCCCGGTGACAACAGCGGCACTATTAAAACACTGCGGCACCCAAATGCCAACGCTCCCTTACACCTGAAAACACACCTGTCGTTTTGCCTCCAGTGTGGTTTGACAGCCAAATTTATTTGTTAATCACAGGGCTGCGCAATGTATCATGTCAGCGCTGGCAGTGCCAAGTGTAAGGAAAATGAAATTGAACACACGCTGCAACTTTTTATTACAAAGAAAACCAGCACGACTCATTTTTCATGACTAATCTGGAAGAGAAGTCTGTCTGATAGAGCATAATTTAGTTTGATTTAAGAATTTGTGGATAAACTGAGTGTTGTTTTTTTTTAAACTTTTTTGACAATACAGTGTTTGTTAACGTGCATGGTCCTCATGTGCACAGCAAAAATTGGCGAGAAGCAGGAGAAAAATACTTTGAAGGAAGATTTGGTTGCAAGAAGAAAATACAATGTCAGTTGCATGGAAATATTCCAGCTACAGAAAGGATGATGTTGAGCTATAACAGGCCGCTTAAGAAAACACTACTAATTTGCTTGACCGTTTAAATCAGCACCACAAAGCTTCATGTGACAAGTGCAAAGAAAGGTTGAAATGCTATCCAAAGAGAAAAACTGTTTTGGCTGCCTTTGCCAGTGGTGCACCATGTGGGAAAGGTTCCAAATCAGCTTTTTTTATTTAGTTATTCTTTATTTTCCATGCAGATACACTCTCCAGCAAAGTCATCGCAATCATTCCACAATGATTCATTCTTTCCAAATCAAGTTATTCGAGTCATCTGGTGTAAATTCCTGTATTTTTTTCATATCACTGAAAAGCTAGCCCTAGTTAATCAGTATAATCTTTAATTCACCCGCTGAAGGCTTTTACATTTTCATGCTCTCCGGCTTTACTGGAAGTGCAGTGCAGCCACTTTGTACAGAAGGGCTTTTCCCATCAAACACTACACTTTTGAAGCTTTATGAAAATGCCTTCTCTTCAGGCAGGGTTTTTCATAACGAATGGCTCCCTGCAGCGGAGGGCTTTTTTTTTGTGTGTGTGTCAGTGGTGGAAAAAAGGCGAGGGTAGGAGTTCAGTGTGTTGTCAGCCCCTGAGGACCTTGTGTAAAACATATTCACTAAGACCCTTGAGCTTAATACCTGGACCAAGTCTCTCACTGTCACTTCCGCACTCCCTGTGTAGCACACTGTTGAACACAAAGGCTCTTGTCAGCTCATAGCACATTTAACACCCGTAGTCCTCGCTGCTTCAAAGTGACTTATGCAACTGACACAAGCTTGAGGGATATTTTTCTTTCTCTCATGGGGATCTCTCTTATCTCCTTTGTTATAGTTTGACATCCTCCCATTGTTTTCACAAGAGAATTGTGATTGTAGTTGAGACAAACTTCTCATAGATGTCATGTAACTGAGGATGCCACCACTGAATTAATTAAACGAACACTGGCTGTGAGTGAGGTTTGTACCCCGACTGTATACCACCCAGTCAGCCACCTTGCTGCTCCAAGACGCAGCAGATGGCATCTTCTGAATGCTCCCACTGTGGCCATTAAATAATTAAGACTCTCATCAAGACCTGCCTTATGATGTGGCACATGGCCAGCGTTCATGACTTGGCAGGGACGAGAGCTGGGAAAGAAAAAGAAGTGGTGAAAAGTCAAACTTAAGCGTTGTGCAGTGAAAAAAAAAAAAAAAAACAACTCTCAACAATTTCCTCTTTGTGAATTCTGGTTAAAGCATGGTTGACATTTCTCTTGTATTCTCCTGAGTCTTAGACTTTGACTCTGAAACCAGTGTTGCAGTCCAATGAAATATTTATCGTGCCAAAGAGACCTGAGGATAAGATCTGACACATTTAGCTGTATAACACCACAGTACTTGCCAACTGTAGGGCCTGTTCTTTTCCATTCACACTCGTTTTGGTGTTTGTTTACTGTATGTTTGGCTCATGGGCATGAATTATGAATTAACCTTAGGAAGGAGAGTCACTCAAAGGGAACATGGCCACATGTTGGTTACAAACGGAATCACTCTCTCTTTTACTTACTGTACACAAACAAGATCAAGAAATTGCCGTCTCCGTCCCTGAGCAGCGTCGTGCAAAACCAAGCAAGACATGAGTGAGACCCAAACATTTGCATCTCCCTGATGCTTCAGCTTCACAGTTGCTCTGCCATCTCTTCCTGTCAATCACTCCGAGCGACACGTCGACTCGTCCTTCCTCGTTTCTCAGAGATGGCAGGCAGCGCTGCCGGCATTTACCCAGTGATTTGGCTCTGCAGGGGTTTGGTTCTCGCTGCCCTATTGTTAATCACGGCATTGGGTGAGAGGGCTACTCCTACACACTGACTCATTGGCAGCTCCGCACGGCATACTGGGACATTATTAGTCAAAATGTGGAGGGTTGATGCTTACTCTGTGGCTTTTCTTCCACAGTTTCACTCCCACATTCTGCTCGTCTATAGATTGCCTCTGATCTGATGTTGTTTGTTAGGAGGTTATTTTGGCACTGGACACTGAGTGATCCTTTTGGCACATTTGCATTCGCATCTCAATAGGGCTATAAATTTCAATCCCATTGTTTATTTCAACACCGCGTTTTATTTTAATGCCATGATGACAATGCAGAAATATACCAATACCAAATATGAAACAAACCATCTTCTGCTGTCAATAAAAATACACCACAGCAAGTAGAATCTATTAAAACGAACAATTATCTATGTTTTTCCTTTCCCTGCTCTTAATTACTCTTTTTATTTCATTGTTTTGTTCCTCTTGCAGCTGCAGCTTTTCCAAGTGCTCTGAACAAATTACAATTGATGGAAAATTTGAAGAAAAATAATGAAGAATTGTAATAATTATACACTGATGCAACCTTATAATAAACTTTTATTCATTAACTTTAAAGATAATAACGCACTGGATTGAATTGAAATTGTTGAAAAAAATAATGTCAATCTGTGTGCTGTAAAAAATCAGTCGCTAATTTATGCTTTTGGTGACTGTTGGCAATATCCAGTTAATTACAAGCCACCACTTGACAGAGCCAGCTGTTGTCTCAAAAAAAAAATTGCTTGAATGCTTGTTTATGTAGTTGAAAAAGAAAACCTTGATAAGAAAAAATAAAAGTGTGCTATTCTGCAGCTGAATGGCATTGTGAATGCTTGCAAGGTAATGGAGTCTTTTGATCTCACAATGTTTTCTGTCTCTGTCTGTCTCTTTAGATAAGGCGCCGCACTTCTCCAGGCTGGGAGATGAGGAGGTCAATGCCGGGCAAAATGCCACTTTCCAGTGTGTTGCTGCTGGAAGGGCATCAGAGGCTGAGAAGTTCCTGTTGGAGGTCAGTGGTTTAATGGTGGAGCTTATAGCTGAAGGAATTTGAGTGTCTCACATGGATGTCCTCGACTTTGTTGTGTTCTACCTTCAATGCAGTCAGTAGTATGGAAAAAAAGACTTTTGCACTTTTCACATCGACTGACTGAATCTTCTACGATGCAGAGGTACAGCTGGTCACTGACAGATTACGAGGCGTGATTGAACAGATCCAGGACTGTTGGCATGTAGCAGGTGTGAGCGGTATCCGTCATAAAGCCTGACTCCCTGGACATGCGCTACATGAGTTTTTGCGATCACTGCCAAGCGCGCATTTGTGATTTCACCATGGATTTCAGACTTGAGTAGACATCACATTCTGCGTCAGTCAACAGCCTGGATGAGCGTGTCAGACGTCAAATGTTGTCTCTGGTGATGAGCGGTGAATCTGTGGCTACAACCCAAAGAAGAAACACTGATTTTCGCAGTGGAAAAGGCTCCTGTCACTAACATTGGAGAAGTTGCATCAGGTTAGGAGAATTTCACGAGAATCCTCGTCTTTGCCTTTGACATTTACATGGTTGTGCATCGTGAATTCATCCCACGGGGTCTGGCGGTCAACAAAGAGCTGTACTGTGACATCCTGAGGGAGAAAATTTGATGCAAATGAACTGAACTGTGGCATGTTTAAATTGTGCTATGCTCCCACCCACACCGCATTTGGATTGATTAGGCACTTCTTGTTTTTTTTTTTTGTCACAACACAACCGTTACTCGCCACTCACCCTAATTGCAAATTTTGGCTTCCTGCAACTTATTCTTGTTCTCCAAAATGAAATTCAGCTTTAAGTGTCATCATTTGACACAGTGGAGTAGATACAGCATGCGTCGCAGATGGTGCTTGGACTTCCAGGGAGCGTTCCAAGCGTCGCAAGAGCACTGGGAGCAGTGCATCGCTACACAAGGAGACTACTGTTGAAGGGGAATGTGGCCAAATTCAACTCAGTTTTCCTCTTTATAAACACAGACATAAAACTTTTTGATTGCACCTCGTATGAGACAAAAGGCCGCTGGGCACAGACATGTAAAAGGCTCCACACTCCTCCTACAAAGGAGAAAACCAGCCAGACTGAAAAAGACACAAACAACTACTAACACTGTCGTCACTTCCAATGAGAAGCTTTCCAGTCACTTCAATAAGTGGTCAAAGTATAGCTTTGGCATGCCCAATTAGTGATTCATCCATACTTGAGGTAAATCATTAGGTTTAAGATTTCATTCCAAATCCTAATTAAGTGCAGTTTACTACTTACATAATTGCATTTTAAGTGGAGGCTGTTACCTTAAATAACCAGTGCAGCAAGGTTGTCTCTGTTTGTGAATCATTCTATGTCCCAGACACGTTTGTGCTGAAATAAAGCCGGTGCACAGAGGTTGAGCGCTGTGAGGGCTGCAAAGGCCTTGAAGCCTCTTCACTTTGAAAGGTTGTATTGCTTATAGGATGATAATGCCCTTTGCTTTCTTTGCTGAACGTATTCAAAGCATGCGCTGCGTTTTAGATATCTGGTCTTTTCATCTAGAATGACTTGCTCTGTGAAGGCTTGGGTGAGTCGTTACCTCTGATGGGAGTTTTAAAATCCATCTCTTCATGTGGCCCGATTAAAGAACCAAACGTCATTGTGCTGTAGGGCTTCGTCTTTTATTTTCATCTCCCGCTGCAATTACCGTGGGGCCACACATTCAGTGCTTTTGCCAACATCTTACCACCCACTGAAGCAAGTGTTAATCATGGTTGACCTAGGCAGTTTCACTGCATTGTTTGAAAGTGGAAGACGTGTGATTTAGGTAATTGAAGCATCCTCATTCACACCTCTCTGAATGCTTTATCAAACCTCCCATTTTAGCACAACCCAAGGATGAAGACAAATGCTTTGGGTAATTAGCTGGCATAGCCGTACACGTGGCTGCCATAATGAGATCTTGAGGCCAGTGGAATGCCTTTCTCCCCTTCCTCCCCTCTACCTTCAGTGGTCCTCTTCACCATCTTCCTGTCTGCTTTGTCTGCGCTGTTTTCTCCACATGAACTCAAAATTCACTGTTGTTTTCTGTTTATGTGCCTTTTCGTGTTGATTGTGTCTGCCGTAGCAGCTGCACCACCGTCTTGGCTGCACACGCCTGCCAGATTTACAGATCGTTTTGTCACTTCCTCACCAATTAGCTACAGCCAGATTGTTTATGTAACATGAAGGGATCACGTGCTCATTTCAGTTATCCCGATTTCTCCTGCTTTCTTCTATACTGCACAAGCAAGGTGGCAAAAGGGAAGGAACAAAAGATGCTTAACTGTATGATTAAGATGTTTTTTTTCTTTTCCTGTGGTCACTAGATTTGCTGCTTGCTTAACCCCAATCAGTGGTTGTGTGTTTACGTGTTTGTTTGCGAAGGTTTGATCCGAGGTTTGTGTGGTCTGTGGTTTTTTTAAGGCCCCAAATTAGAAGAACAACAGAAGCCCAGATGGCCCAGCGTAACCCAGAGGTCTCCTTGTTAATCTTAGCATGCTGATATGTTTTGGATTCTGTTAGAACTGACAGATCAAAAGCAGGAGTATCACAATTCATGTCCACCGTTTCACACAAAGCGAATGGCCGGAAAACATGAGAAAAAATGTCAGATCCAATGTGTTTTGTTGATACAGTGTGGACTTGACAGATGCTAGTGGTTTTAATGGTGTGGAACAATGTGAGAAATGCCTCTCACGGTGCAACAGCAAGGTGCATCATGCAACATTCATTCAAATCTCCATCTCTCCACCAGTTTTTCTCCCTTTTTTTCCCCCCGTCACTACTTTTCTGTTTTCTCACTTTCTGCCCCAACTCACTTTTGTTTCCGTTCTGTTTTCTGCCTTGACGTCCTCTGTTTCACGCTAAAACGAGCAGCTATTTCCGCTGTCTTTTTAGATTTATACCAAAGCACGGACTCTTCACGCTGCTATTCATCTATTAGCTTATAAACTGATTAAACCTTGATGCATTAGAGCCCATCTGTCTCTCAATTCGTAATGCTAAGCAGTTAAATGTTTTGGTTCAATAACACTGCACGCCGAGGACAACTGAGGTTGTGGATGGGCTCCATTAGGGGAGGACACTCGTGACATGTATTACCCCCATAATCACTATTATTTTAACAAGATTTCATTTGTTTTTATTAAAGCATGTCTGATTGTCATATTGCGTGATTAAATCAGTTATATGGTCCTGCAGTTCTAATTAAATTGTACACAGTTGGACAATCCTCCTTTTTAATCACACAGCTCTAATTTAAACTGACCCAGATAGCAATAATTTAAGTGTGTATTGTTAATTTATTAGTGTAGTGTCCCAGCAGTTCACGGGGCTGTAGGTCTGTTCAAGGGCGGATAGACTAGAAAAGAAAACAAAGGAAACAAAGAGAAAGCCGTATCTTTGAACCCATTTTGGCCTTAATATTAGACAAATATTCTGATCATACAATCATGTGCTAAAACATTAATCACAGACAACCAATCTGGACCTTTTTTGTGTAATTTTGCCTATAAACAGGTTTATCTGCACTCTTTCAATGTCTTTTAACAAACAAATATTGATCAATTGATATGTTTTTCTAGTGCTTGTATTGATACACACTCTTATCTTTCAAATAGATTAATAATCAATACTTGGAACTATAAACATTTGCATTAAAAATTAAGATCTTGGTGTCAGAATTTTGAAAAATACTAACACTAACACAAAACTTTGGTCAAAATGGTTTTGTTTATATATGTGTCCATTTGTTTATGGAATGTTTTTCAGTGCTGATTGGCTGTTAGTCATGACATACAACCAATCAGATTGTGCTCTAAGTGGGAATTTGCTTGAGACCACAAAGCAATGTCTTGTATTCCAGCTATTTTATTCTTTCAATACTTGGTTAAAAACATATATATTAACGGAAACTTACATCAAAAAATACTGAATATCAGGTCTGACAAGGCTCAGAATCAGCCAGTCCTTAAAATAAACAATAATTTGACAGAATCTGTTTTTCAAGGCGTGTGGTTTAAAGCTCCTCCATAACTTAAAGAGAGACTCCGCAAATTTTACCACCGAAGGTCAGTTTGTGGTCGAGAGGAGTTTCTGCTCAGCATGTGAAAGCAGTTGTCTTCTGCTGTCCTTCAGGCCGGCAGTACAAGCTGTAGAGTTTGAATGATGCGGGCGTTTGGCACGCAGGCGGCGAGGCCGTAATGAAGAGACTTTATCAAGTCGGATTACGGGACATGAGAGATCTTGTGTTTTGACAACTTGACTCATAGTAGGGAGTAACAGTCGGGTTGTCTCAGCCTCTAATTCATATCTGACTGCTGCAAATCTCCCAAATTTATGAAAAGCCAACGATTGGGAAATGAAACACAGGGTTGACAAATATGTTTTTTTTTTTTCATGGACGACACCTTTTATTAGTAATTAAGGAGATTGATATCTGATATTTGAAACCTATATGCATTCTAGGTGTCAAAACTGAGAATAACTGCAGCATTAAACATGGTTGAAACACCTCTACTAATTCATGTTTAACATCAACTAACAGTTTAACATCGTGCTAAGCCGAGGATGCAGTAAGAGTGCCCCTGCAAAAGAGTGTCAATTTTGGTGGAGAATTTGCATACAGGGAGTCAAGCACTGCCATTTAAATGGCTAATTCACCTAACAAGTCAAGCAGGCCTGCCGTTTTCAGTGTGTAGGTGACAGTTCAAAGGTTCTTGCTGTCATTATGCAGAAGAATGGGGGTTTTGAAGATGGTAACATGTAGGGCAGAAATGAGCCACAGTCAATGTGGGGTGAATGGAATGAGTCTTGTATTTGTTATAATTATCAATAATTATGGATAGGTCAGACTTCTCCTCCAACCCAAGTTCTACCTTCATCTTCTCAAGCTTGCCCCTCTTCACTACCCCACCAGCACTTTAACAGTAAACCTGAGAACAATAACAAACCGTAACAATACCCCATATTCTTAAATCATTTAATAGTGCACAGCTCAGCAGTCATCCTGATGGACCAGGTAGCAGTTGGGTAGATTCTTCATCAGGCGGTTGGTGAGGGTGGTTTTCGCTCCATCGGTGACGCCGCCGATGCTGATGATGTACTTCATGTTCTCGGATTGGTCATAGCTCAGAAAAAGGGTAAAAAAATGTCAACAAAAACCGGGTCAAGAGCGATCGAACGTGGAAGAAAGCTAAAAAGCTAAAACCAAAAAAGATTTACATTCATGATGCAGGAATCGGGCAGTTTTTTCACTTTTTATCTTAGTTTAGTCAGAAAGATAATTGATAATGTGTTGGAAAACACATTTTCTTTGTGCATTAATCTGTTGATTGTTTTCTCCAGTAATTCATTTCTTGTTTGGGTTTATAAAATGTCAAACCCAAATATATTCAGTTTACTGTCATAAAAACCAAAAAAGATTTACACACGTGGACAAAATTGTTGGTACCCCTCAGTTAAAGAAGGAAAAACCCACAATTCTCACTGAAATCACTTGAAACTCACAAAAGTAACAATAAATAAAATTTATTGAAAATTAAATAATCAAAAACAGCCATTACTTTTGAATTGTTGATTAACATAATTATTTTAAAAAACAAACTAATGAAACAGGCCTGGACAAAAATGATGGTACCTCTATAAAAGATTGAAAACTATTTGACCAGAGTGACATGATTAACTCAGGTGTGTCATTTAATTGACATCACAGGTGTTTCCAAACTCATAATCAGTCAGTCTGCCTATTTAAAGGGAGACAAGTAGTCACCCTGCTGTTTGGTGAAAAGGTGTGTACCACACTGAACATGGACAACAGAAAGCGAAGGAGAGAATTGTCCCAGGACATCCGAAAAAAAATGATAGACAAACATCTTAAAGGTAAAGGCTATAAGACCATCTCTAAACAGCTTGAAGTTCCTGTGACAACAGTGGCTCATATTATTCAGAAGTTCAAGACCCACGGGACAGTAGCCAACCTCCCTGGACGTGGCCGCAAGAGGAAAATTGATGACAAATTGAAGAGACGGATCGTTGGAATTGTATCCAAAGAGCCCAGAGCAACCTCCAAAGAAATTAAAGGTGAACTCCAAGGCCAAGGTACATCAGTGTCAGATCGCACCATTCGTCATTGTTTGAACCAAAGTGGACTTCATGGGAGACGACCAAGGAGGACACCACTGCTGAAAAAAACTCATAAAAAAGCCAGACTGGAATTTGCAAAAATGCATGTTGACAAGCCACAAAGCTTCTGGGAGAATGTCCTTTGGACAGATGAGACCAAACTGGAGCTTTTGTTAAGGCACATCAACTCTATGTTCATAGACTCAAAAACCAAGCATACGAAGAAAAGAACACTGTCCCTACGGTGAAACATGGAGGAGGCTCAGTAATGTTTTGGGGCTGCTTTGCTGCATCTGGCACAGGGTGTCTTGAAAGTGTGCAAGGTACGATGAAATCTGAAGACTATCAAGGCATTCTGGAGAGAAATGTGCTGCCTAGTGTCAGAAAGCTTGGTCTCAGTCGCAGGTCATGGGTCTTCCAACAGGACAACGATCCAAAACACAGCCAAAAACACCCAAGAATGGCTGAGAGAAAAGCGTTGGACTATTCTAAAGTGGTCTTCTATGAGCCCAGATCTGAATCCCATTGAACATATGTGGAAGGAGCTGAAACATGCCATTTGGAGAAGACACCCATCAAACCTGAGACAACTGGAGCTGTTTGCTCATGAGGAGTGGGCCAAAATACCTGTTGACAGCTGCAGAACGCTCATTGACAAATACAGAAATTGTTTAATTGCAGTGATTGCCTCAAAAGGTTGTGCAACAAAATATTAAGTTATGGGTACCATCATTTTTGTCCAGCCCTGTTTCATTAGTTTGTTTTTTTAAATAATTATGTTAATCAACAATTCAAAAGTGATGGCTGATTTTGATTATTTAATTTTCAATAAATTTTTATTTATTGTTACTTTTGTGAGTTTCAAGTGATTTCAGTGAGAATTGTGGGTTTTTCCTTCTTTAACTGAGGGGTACCAACAATTTTGTCCACGTGTGTACATTCATGATGCAGGAATCAGGCAGTTTTTTCACTTTTTATCTTAGTTTAGTCAGAAAGACAGTTGATAATGTATGAATTGTTGCAGCTTGTGAGCCATAGAAGGTTTTCATCTTTGGGACCGAGTGTCAGAAAACATTTAGAAACCAACATCAACAAAACACTCAAAGATTTTAACATTAAAGGGAAATTCATCTTTTACATGACAATGTCTAATTAAAGGACATTTATTTCCAATGTAAATGTGTGATATTCATCCTCTGGAGCTTCTCTTCACATCGTCTTCCACCTGGACTGGTTTGATCGGGAGCATGTGCAACAAACATCTGAAAAACTGCACTTTAACATCAATGAATGACACTGAAGTTTAATCTCTACATAAATGAGACTGAGTCTGGATGTGCTGCTCTGTCATTAACTCCTAAGTTTAGGGAAAGTTCAAACAAAAGAGGACAGCTCAGATAAGACTTGAGAATGAGCTTATTTTGAACAAACATCTCAGACTTTCTGAGCTTCAGCACCTCTAGCAAGATATTTGAACAACAAGCAACTCAAGAGATCAAGAAGTTGGCGAGAGTTAGCTTTAGCTGAGCCAAAGAACGTGGGACACTAACCTAGCAAACATTTCAGACATTTCTCTGTGAATTATGAGAAATAATTGACTATTTAATGACAGAGCAACACATCTGAACTCAGTCTCATTAAAACAGACTCTAATTCAGTGTCATCCATCCATATTAAAGTGCAGTTACCCAAAATGTTTGTTGCATGAGCTCCAACAAAACCTGTCCAGGTAGAAGGACACTTTGACAAACAGGAAGTGGAAGATTCCAAGCAGATTTATAGAAGGGGGAACCGGACTGTACTAAGTGTGGTCGAGTATAGAGGGGTGTTTTGTGGGTTTTTAAGGCTGATAATGATTATTAGTGAGACATTTGGAGGAGATATTCATTTGCAGTGAATGAAAGTATTTAAAATCTTGGAGTTGATGGCATTTTTTTTTCATACCAAAGGCTGTACTATGACGTTTTCTAAGAGACATACTATGCTACTCTGTTTTTATTTGATTTTATTTAGCCTTTATTTATACAGGTAGTCTCATTGAGACACTCTCATTCTCAAGAGAGACCTGTCCTTAAATAAGATAACAAGACAACACTGAAGAACTGACAAACAACACTAAGGGACCTATACTATATAACAATATGATATAACACTGAGTTCCAGACAAACAGGGTCATGACACAACACAACATAGACATTAAAATGGATGTGCAAAGTGCTGAGCAATGAAATTAAAATGTAAAAACACTAAGAACAAGAACAAGTTCTAAAAGATGATTTTTCCATAGTGTTTAAAAGACGTTTGAAGTTCTCCAGGGGACTCAAATGGGACAGCTTCAGACTCTGCTGAAGTGAGTTCCTTGGGCCGCTGCACTCCTCCTCTGTTGTTTTCTGGATTGTTTTCAGCTTCATGCCTTCGTCCACCCGGCCTCCGTTGACTCGTCCCATCTGCCGTCTCTGGAGCTGAAGCTGGACTGGGACAGACCAAAGTACAGTCCAATCATGATGCCAGTTGCCTCTCAAAAGGCTCCTTCATCTGGCAGCACTTCTTCTGAGGGAAGCTGAGCTTCAGCAGAAGTTTGGAGATGTGTTCCAGTGATTGGTGGATGTGTGGGGAGATACAGAGGGAACTTTGAATTGTTCAGAAAGGAAAACAGGGAACCCATTGGTAGTTTTAGTTTAGGGTGCTACTGCGGTGTGTTCTTGGGTTTTAAGAGGTGAACGGGAAGAGGTTTTTTTCCGTATTGATTATCTTTTATTTTGTTCCTGGTTGGAATGCCCATCAATGTCAATATGAAGTTTACTTTTAGTTCTGTTTATTTTTATTTTACTAACACTCATTTGCTTTTAAGCCCCTCACATGTTGTGTTGTTGTAAACTTACTCTTTCAAATAAATACTCATCTGACCCTCTGGAAACCAGTGTTTGGACTGTCTTTGTGTTGCTCCTCACCTATTTCAGACAGCCGGTGTATGCTGTTGCCATGCTGCTGTTACAAATAATTTCCTTTTAAGGATCAAAAAGTATATCTTATATTTTCTTATCTTATTGACCAATCATAGTGTAATGGGTAAGTCTTTGCTCTAGATCACAAATTGACGGTTACAGATAGAGACAAATGCATCATAACTCAAACATTAATTTATTTAATTGGGAATTGGTTAAAAAAAATCACCAGAAAAATTGCTAAATATTAGATCCGATTAGCCCTGCTGATAATCAGTCAAACCCTAAATATAGAACCCCTTTAAGATCCATCATGTGTCTACTGCACAAGACATCATCATCACGTGTGTGAGTCTGTGTTTGTGTGCCGCTCTTGCACTGGAGGAAATGACAAATACTTAAGTGTAAAAGAGGAGTATATGATGACCCGTCCTGGTTTCTCTGACCCAATCCTTTCCTGTTTTCCAGAGACACAATGGGGACATTTTAACAATGGCGTCGGTCAAGCACCTGAGTCATCGACGCTTCGTGGTGTCATTCCAGCTAGACAGCGTGCAGCGAGCTGATCAAGACCTTTATCGCTGCGTCACACAGTCCCCCAGAGGCTCCGGGGTCTCAAACTTTGCCGAACTCGTTGTCAAAGGTAAACGCTCTCTTTTCTTTATCTCTTATTGTTTTCCTTTTGCTCTCACTCTCCCTCCTGCCTCTGTCATCCTGACAATCAGTTTTCCCGCTGTTTTTATGATAGCGTATGATTTTCTGCTTTTCTTGGTCACAGCTGATTACAGCGTGAGATTCAAGGGTGAATTAAAAAAGAAACCAATACCCAGAGGGTGTCACTATGTGCACGAACGAAAAAATCACAGACACCTATTTGTAATGTATTTCTGCAAAATTCTGTCATCAGGGATGGCGTGATACTTGACTCACATGACTGGTGCATACACTCTCTCTGCCATGTGTTGTTTTCTGAGCTGTCAAACAGACTGCCATATTGAGTTCTTCAGCTCTATGTCAAAAAGCTGTTCACTTGACTTGGACTCCTGCAGCTCCTGTCATATCATGTACCGCAGATAGTGACCTCACTCCCATTACTCACTCCAACCCCACAGCCTGACACCACTCTGACAGCACAGTAATGACATGCCTGTGGAATGGTTTGATGGCATAACAAACTCCAGCCCTTAGCAAAGCGAAGATGAGAAGGGGAAATAAGGATGTGGAAGATTCTCAATCCCTTTGTCCTCTACTGTAGGCAGCCTGAGACTGATGCAAGGGCAAAGCAAAGTTAGAACAAGTGCAAAAGGAGTTTTTTTTAGCTGTGTTAGCAGCAAGGTTCTGTGGATGTTTGGCTGGACGATCGATTTGTTGGTTTGGTCCACCACAGACTTAAAATATCTCACCAACTGATGGCTGTCATGAAATTTTATCCCCCCGATAAGGAGTCCTGCTGATTTTACACACCTAACTTTTCCTTCAGCACCACCATGAGGTTCACCTTTGCGATTATTTTTGATTTGATACAGACATTCACGTTCACCTCAGGATGAATAACTTTTGTGTTTTCTGTCTGAAAAAGTTGGAGGTTAAAAAAGTTTTGAGAACATGAAGATTCTTACTACTGCCATTCCTCTATCCTCTCTTAACTACCCTTCCAGCTTTACAAGCCAGTCACAGTTTATTAAGCATCTACATTGACGAGCCAATAGTCATCAAGCCAAAAATTTGTAGGATCTTGTCCCCTTGCTGCCCGCTGCTTGCGGCGTGAGCAATTCAGAATGAGCAGCTTCCTCGCAGTCTACCAGGTTTATTTACTTTCTGCAGATGTTTCTTCAAGCTTCAACATGTCTTAGATGATTTCACTCCAACAAACAAGGACGGGAAGTGGTTCTGTGTTTGCATGCCACCTGTTGTGCTTCACCTAAAATTTACATCTGTTTGCTTCTCTCCTGCTCTCTGTGCTCACATCTTATGTATTTTAATACAGCCGAGCTCCCAATAATGCTGTTCTCACTTGGGTATTTTTTGTTTGTGTTGCCAGACAAACAGATCAAGAATGAAATAGTGAATGAAACTCAGCCCTTTAACATTATATATGAACTAACTAGCGCTCACTTCGGAGCCAAGCTGCTGCTCTGCACCGCTAATCTACGGATTTTATAACGACAACATCGTCATGAGTTTAAAACAATGGTGGGAGTGGAAATGTTTTTTGTTTAAAATCATCTCTCAGAAAAAAAAAGAAATGATAGAAGGTACTGGTCTCATATTTCTTTATTTGGTAGGGACAGTGCACATTAATGAACCCCTATTTATACAGTAATGGACATAGATATGCCAGATTATAGCAACAATGCTAATTTACATCCGTAGTCCCTAGGTAAAAAGAGTGTGTCAGCTGCTGTGTGGTCAACTATTTTAAACTGTGCTGTCTATCACAGATGCATAGGGCCCTCCTGAAGGGGCGTGGAAAACAGCACGCAAGCTGCATTTAAAGGTCCCATACAGTGGAAATCCATTTTTATTGTGATTTGTGGTTGTTGTAGATATGGAGGTGTAAAATCCAAGCTGTTCAAATCTGAAGACATTTAGTTCTGCCGTTCTTCAAGTTCTTCTCCAACTTGTTTGCCTCTCAGCTTAAAGCTCGTGTCCGGAGTTTCCGTTTGTTTTCAATTTATGTATCATTGTTTAACAAAGCTTAAATGTGTTAGTCTAGTTCGATACTATAATATAATGTTAGTATGACGCGATATGAAAATTTCTTCATGAGCTCCGCCTTCCTCTCATAGACCCCCATGTTATTCCAAAAAGCGCCGGTCGCTGCCGACCAATCAAGTTCGAGCTTCGGCTTTGTCATGCTGTCAATCAACGGTAACGTGCACAGCAAGCAAGCCCATGCAGAGGTGAGCGACGCGAGCTACGCACTACGCAACCACGCGCACATTTGTTTTGCTTGTGGAGGAGAGAGCATCAGGGATCAGCAACTTCCAGAAAAGTTACCAATCCCACGGCTTGTCAGGCCAAGAGACTGCAGGACGTTTTTTGGCTCGGGGTGCTCGCGTCGCTCCCCGACCACGGCCTCCATAGCCCGCCTGACGGCTTCGTTTAGATGCCCGATCTCTGGAAGAAGATGTTGGGGCGTCTGGGACATACTCTTCGTCAGAGGAGTCATGCAATTCTGAACTCTAGATAGAAATAAATAAACAATGTAACACATATACACGCGTAAATGCACTAAGTTTGATAAACAATGTCATCGAGAGGGATACACGAGTGTAACCACATATTGAAACTTTACTCGTTCGTCCTAGCAGATTCATGTTATTTTGGTATTAGGACAAGTTAGACTCAATACAGAATTCTAACGTAATTCCTTTATTATTTACTGAATGTACTAAATGTAGAGGAGTGGAAAACAGCAAAACAGGCAAGATGCTGCAGCACTCCGGGCACTCCTGTCAGGTACTGCGCGCGTGCACAAATAAAGGGGCGAAATCAGAGGGAGGGTGGGACCATCAGTGTTTTGGTAGACGCTGCGATTCAAACTCCGGACACGAGCTTTAACAAGCAAGTAGGAACTCAATCCGGTGCTGCCTCACACCTAACTAACCAATAGTCATCCAGCTCAAATAGTGAGCACAGACACAGACAGCATGTTCTTTCTGAAGCAGACAGAAACAGCAGCAGGTCACTGATTTTCAGAGTGAAACGGCACATTTAGAACAGGGCTAAAACTAGAGATAATACAGTCGTTTTAAATGAACAATTTTTGCAGTATTTTGAGCTTAAATTGAATAAAAATGAAAGGGAAAAACTCAAAGAGACACCGCGAGGACATGTGTGGTTAATTTGCTGAAAAGGGTCACAATGTGGGACCTTTAAAGCTACAAACGCTGAAACAGCCAATTTAGAACCAGGCTAAGTATTGTGAGTTGACACATTTGGGGGACATGTGGGATGTTCATTATTTTGCTGAAAAGAGGCATAATGTGGGGCCTTTAAATTTTCCTCTAATGCCATCATATGGCCAAAAATTGACCAGACTGAATGTATGCAAAATAATGGCATCTCCATCAGCCTAAGCTTTATTTGGTGGTAATTAGAAAATGTTTGGATGCTAAACTTCGATGGTGAGCATGGAAAATATTATACCTGCTTAGCGTCACCACATTAGGACTGTCATCTTGAGGATGTTGGCTTGAAAATGTTGGTAGTTTTGCTTTAAAGCAATGCTATGCCTAAGTTTGGCCTCATAGAGCTGCTCACCTGACTTTAGACTCAAACTTGTTCTGTTTTGACATGAAATAAATCCCTTTGATTAATGTGGAAGCATGGGCTCATTTTAGTATTGTTACAGACTGATTGCTACTGTACAAAATGGAGCCTTTCTGTCCAACTGTTATGAAACCTTCTAACCAGCAGCTGCCAGTAAACCAGGAGCCAGTGAATGTGCTGATAGAAGGCCATGAAATCCCATTTAATGTGCTCACACTCACAGCAAATAACCACCATTGTGTCTGTGTGGTTGTTGTTGTCCGTACATTTTTATTTTTTTTATAATCGGGACAAAGATGTTGTTTCTGGCCAAGCTGCACCATGAGCAGATGACATGGCTGGCTCTAAGTTGTGTTCAAGTCAACTGGCTGTAACTTTTCTAAATTAAACAGAAAGCAGTACCGAGAGCAGTGTTTAGTTTGAGAATAGGTTTTTGTACCAAAGGAAAAAACAGACAACTATTAATGTACTGAGAGTGATTCAAACAAAAGAAATTAACAGATAAAATGTATTTAGCAGAACTGCAATCAAGCGAAACGAAACAAGCGAGTTGTTTTGAACTGACTCCCACTGGCTGCTTGCCTGTGTCCTAAATTTGCCCCTTTATTACCTCCGCCAGGAGGTTATGTAATCATCGGAGTTTGTTTGTCTGTTTGTCTGTTAACAGCATAACTCAAAAAGTAATGGACGGATTTTCACCAAATTTTTACAGAATGTCCGGAAGAGCAAAAGTAACAATCGATTAGATTTTGGAGGTAATCCGGATCACCGTCTGGATCCAGGATTTTTTTAAGGACTCTGTACAATTGAGAGATGGCCGCATTATGAGGCTGCATCGGTCTCTCTCAATTGTACAGAGTCCTTCAAAAAATCCTGGATCCGGATCACCTCCAAAATCTAATCGATTGTTACTTTTGCTCTTCCGGACATTCTGTAAAAAATTGGTGAAAATCCATCCATTACTTTTTGAGTTATGCTGTTAACAGACAAGCAGACAGACAGACAGACAGACAGACAAACAGATGGCCTGGCGGAGGTCTGCGCTCTCCGAGTGCTTTTCTAGTTATGAGTGTAGTCATTGGCAGGCCAAGGATGAGCTGCTGCAGGCTACGGAAAGCAGCCCCGAGTTAAGGTGAGGTTCTGGTAATGTTGATATCCCACAGAGAAGGAAGGCCATAAAAGACTGAGGAGCCTCTGCAGGAATGAGGAATTAGTCACAGCCACAGATCTGAGTGTGATCTTTTCTCATGCTTTGTCCTCGTTTCTTTTTGCATTCCCATCCCTCGCTCACACTGTTGCCCGTGTAATTGTTCAGTGGCTTGGATCTGCCAGTAAGTGACATTTGACCGGTGGGCTCTGGGATTTATTCTTGGTTTGGCAATCTTTACCGACAGTGATGCAGAGACTCCTCTTTCATCACGGTGACCAGCTGTAGAGAAAAAGGCATACGACACTTAATCCCTCGGTTACAGAGATCATCACATTCACTGTATTGCATGCACAGCTGTTTTTCCACTCTCCACTTTAGTAAAATTTATGCAAGCCTCTGAATGCCTGGTTAATAGGTATGACTAATCTGCTATTTGAACACAGTTTGACCTGCTCACATCCTGCAGTCTCCAGAGACTCATTTCAGACCCAGTGAGCTTTAAAATAGTAAGAAATCTGTTTGCATACAATTGATTAATAAAGTGAATACCCACAACTTTACCTCCCTAAATTGTTGCATTCTCCACAGCAACCACACTCTCCAATACAAACATGTGCTAGAACAGAATAAACCCTCACCACTTTTCATTTCTTTCCGACAGTACCGCCATCCCCCATCGCGCCGCCCCAGCTGCTGCGTGCCGGCTCCACTTACCTGATCATCCAGCTCAACACCAACTCTATCCTGGGAGATGGCCCCATTATCAGGAAGGAGATTGAGTACCGCGCCAGCCAGTCTCCGTGGTCAGAGGTGCACGGAGTCAACATGGTCACCTACAAGCTGTGGCACCTGGATCCGGACACGGAGTACCACATCAGCGTGCTGCTGACTCGACCTGGAGAGGGAGGAACCGGCCCTCCTGGTCCTCCTCTGGTGAGCAGGACCAAGTGTGCAGGTGAGCTTCGAGGCCTTAAAATGTTTTTGTGGCTCCATTGGGTAATTAAAAACAGTTAGACAGGTTATTGTTTCAACGTGCACATGATTACTGGGGCTGATATTTGGCATTTTTCCGATTATTGGTACCAGTAAATTCTTGACTATTATTGATGAATTAAATGCCCTACTCCAGGAGTGATGTGGCCACTTCTCTTTGTCTGTAGTCACTCTGTGGTCTCAAGTGTCTATCTCAAGTAGACACTGTATAAAGTCAACAAAACACAAACCATTGCGAGAAACTAGGAAATTAGCTCCTCTCACCGTGGATAAGGCTTTGCTAACGGCTACCAGCTTTGTTAGAGGGCAGCCACAGAAACAGTCTGGAAAGCAATAATTAATAATGCTTTAAGATATGGACCTTAGTGGACAATAAAACTGACAGAACAGTTAAATATTAAGAAAATAGATAAGAACAGCAGAGGTAATTAAAGGAGACAAACTAATTAATCTCAGTCGATCTCATATAAACAGAGGAGGTTGTCCTAATTTAATCACTCTTATTTCAATTTAACATATCTAGTTACAGTCGCCGTTATTAATGAAGAAGCCCACTTATTAATGACAGATTCCTTGGTACCACACGCTGTTAAAATATTACTTATATTGCTTCCAAATAGCAGTTATCGGTCTATCTGCACTACCAATAATTGGCATCTGACCTGAAAAACCTTCATCAGTTGATCCCTATTTCTTACTTTTCTTTAAGATATTAAATTTTAAGGATTTGTAGAGGCTTGGAGAGCTGAATGTGTTTCACAAGGAAAAAAACAGAACAAAACAAACTGACATGATTTAGTTTAGCTCCAAACATTACAGCTGTTGCTGCTGCAAACTGCCATATGCTGTTCAGTGTTGCACGCCTGAAAACACCCACCCAGCTTTCATCCATATTGTATAGTATTTTTTTTTCTTAAAGGTGCCCTCTAGTGTTTCCTTGTAAACAAACAAAAGTGATGTTTACATCCACCGTTAGTTTTCAAAATGCATTGTGTGCATCCTTGAGTTTTGACATTCCTTGAGTTTCAGTCCTGTTTTGTTTATATCCGTCTTTATCACAAGACGCCTTCTTCTTTCTTGCCACTGCCGATGTTCTGCTGGGTTTCAATGGTGTTAGCACTACTTGAGGTCTGTACTGCGAAGTAGGAATTAACATAGGTTTAACTCTGAAATTTCAGGGCAATGATGGCGGTTCTTTTTATCTGGATGCATTGCTATGCTAACTCATCCTGCCCACCTAAATCTGCTCTGGATCAGGTTATGTTCAAAATAACTGATAAACGTGTGTAAAAACACAACCTATTGACTGGTCATATGCCTTTCTGTGCATCCAGTGGAGCTCTGTGCATAGATTATGAAAGTCCACTTAAAGGAAGACAAGATGGGGATCATCGAAACCTTTTTCTTCCCCAAATAAGCGTTGATGTCTAAGACATATATTAAAACAGAAATGTAGAGAAAGATGTAGAGTTGAAGGGACTCTAGTCTTCCTCTTTTTCATTTTTTTTTATCCTGTCGACAGCAAGAAATTTAAAGTGGTTTAATTTTTCTACCATACAGCGATACAATCCTAAAACAGGAACAGATAAGGCGCTAAGTCTTTGTACTAGTTGCCCTCATAAAATTTGCATTATGCCCACTTACCGGTTTGAAAGATGTTTTTATATTTGTTCTTTATTTGCTCTGAGGACCGTTTAACACCAGCAGGTTTTCAGCTGAAAGAATAAGGCTAAAACTGTCTTATAAGAATAGAATAGATCTAAGCAACACATTGGTTTACTATTGTAGTCAGATCTACTTGTGCCTTAATGAAGGGGCAGTGATACTGATAAGTCTGTTTCCAGCTTTCCTGCCTGCCTTTGGTTGCAGCAGCTGTGTGTGTGTGTGTGTGTGTGTGTGTGTGGGGGGGGGGGTTGTATTTCCTGTTTTGGCATTCTAGTTTGATCTTCTAGTGAGAAATATGCAGCTGTGGACGTGTCCATGTTTGCAATTGATCATGTGGAGCCAACACCGCTCCTTTCATGTGAGCCCACTCATCCTGGGTCGACTTAACTAGTTGACAACCAGCTTCCTGGGACTGCTTGTCGAGTTGTTAGTCTTAGTGAAGCCAGATAATGAAAATACTTACTCACTATGCTGGACTTGCTTTGTAGTATAGGCTCCTGTTGTTCTGTTAACTAGCATCACCCCACTAGTACGACTGTGCACCTTTGCCTACTAAAAGAGTCCACAGGGAGCAATCGCAACAATATATTATTGTCTGCTTTGCACCAGTTGTAGCTCTAAATCTTGTAGAATGCTGCCATGTTTGGACAGATAAGAGTCTAGTCAGCTGTGTCCTGTTTGGAATTCTGCAGGAAAATGAGATAGCTTTTTTGGACTGAGCACAGATGCTGCTCTGAAAGGACCTGTTATACAACATGCAGTGTTTAGCTGAATTACAGAGTGCAGTGTTTAGGTGAGGCACACAGAGTCAAGCATAATGGAGGCGAGTGTGGTAAACAGAAACCATGAGCACGATGCAGCCGGGCCCTCACTCCAAACTGTTCACATTCACCATCGCAGCTGTGTTGCATCAGTTTCTAAACTTTGAACGCTCATATGTTTAATCTAGGTTCAGATAACACCTATAAGTATGACTTAATGCACATAATAAAGCAATTCTAATAAAGATCCTCAGCTCATTGTACTGATGCACAGCAGCCTTACAATGTAAGTTAAAGCAGACATGCATTATGAGGCTGCATCGGTCGCGATAATCTCGTAAAATTCAATCAGAGAGGAGCTGATAGACAAGTTCAGACTCAGTCGCTGCATAAATTTATCTCATGAGAAAAGGCACATTTGTTATCACTGGCGTTCTCTGAACTCTGGAGCTGAGGAGACAGAAAAGGGAGACTTTATTTGCTGCCAGCATGGCAATATTGGTTTGACGGTTATTTAAGAGATAACAGCTGGCTGACTGCAGTAGCTAGCCTAAAGCAGGCCTTCTTTGGTATCTTACTGAAGAAGACAGGATTTGAAACATTTTTTGGGCAAGTGTTGTAAATGGAAATAATTTGTAGGTGAAAGCTTTCCTTGAGTCGTCTATAAAATATCAGAAAATACTGAAAAGACTGATTATAAATTCTATGTCAGTCATTTAAGGTCATCCCAAGTTCAGTGTACTATTTCACATGACGAAAATAAACAAGTAATCCCAGGTAGTTTGTGGGCGTTTTTTTTGCTCATGTCACATTTTTCCTCACTGTAGGCTCATTTTTCAGTGCAATATAAAATCCTGCACCTCTGTGGAAACAACACAACTATGACTAGAAGGAGAGAGAACTCAAATATGTCTTTTGTGCAGTGTGACACAGTTGTAATGCCACAAATCTTCAAAAAAATTTTTTGAAGAATGTCTTTATTTCCTTCTAAAAACTGTAGTTTTTTTAAATGAATCAATAGGTACAGCATCTTTCCAATTGCTTACAAGTGTTATCAATACTGGAAGAAAAATGGTGTCTCCACATGCTATAACTTTACATTTACAACCTCGACAAACAAGGCATTTATCACATTTTCCTCTTCCTTATTAGCCTCGCCGCGCTAGACAACCCACGGCAACGAATTTAATTCCCTGCCAGGGTGGGTCTATTTACCCTCCATAAGGCTCGAGGCTGGATTCTCCTAAAACTGACCGGACCAATCACCATGAAGTGTGGAGTCAGAAGGCGGGCGTAACGAAGTGACGACAGAGGCGCGACGATTCTGACTGAAACAACCGGCGCACAATAAACAGTTATCTTTCGACTCGGCTTTGGCCACAGCCCTTAAAGATTTGAAGCTAAAATTCAACTTGAAAGATAAACAAAGGACGGCACTGAAGTGTTTCATTGAGAAGAAAGACGTATTTGGACTTATGCCTACGGGATATGGCAAATCCTTAATATACCAGTTGGCTCCGCTGGTTGGGAAGCTAATGGGACTTAGCCTCAATCCGCCGGCGCTCTAGGAACTACGTCAGCCTATTCGTTGCGCTGATTGGTTGTATACCTACCCAATTGCTGCAGAGTGATTTGAAAGACAACCTTTTAGCCCGCCTCCCTCCCTGTCGAGCGGCTCTAGACCCTTGTGCCTTCAGAACATGGGTCTAGCGTGGCTAGGCTACTTCCTTATACCATTTTGAAGCCATGCTGCTTTTATTTTTTTGTATAGCATGTATTATTTTTTCTGTCAAGCTCTCTCATTTCTTTAAATACTTGTTTACTGTCTGCTCTTAGTAAACAGTCTGCAGCCAAAAAGTCACAGATTTTTTGTCTTGTGACTGCAGGCTGCAATGCAGTCATTCATGGCTTTTCAGTTGCATCGAGGAGCACAGATTTTTTTGTTCTTCACAGGATCTGATTTGGGGAAATGGTTTATTTTTGGAATAAAAAAAACTAGATTATGTGCAAGAAAGTGGTTGTGATGAAATGTCATGATTTTAAGCTTAGATTTGAGCAATTTTTATAATGTCACAGATGGATAGTTTAAGGAGTTGAAAATCTAACAGTTGTACCTCTGATTAGTGGTGGAATTTTCATGATTTTTTTTAAGACTAAAATTTTGATTTCATAGGGTTAACTACATAATTGCAATTTGCAATTAATGAATTACCAACATTTTTTGACTGATAATTTTCCAATTCCCAAACTAATAGCTAACATTTAAAAAAGAAGATCATTCAGGTTAAGGTTCTCCTCATATCAGGCTTTTTATTTTTTTTGTTCAGCATTTTGTTCTCCCTGCTCACATCTCTGCACCTCTGCCATTTGTCACAGTGCAGACACAGAACACCCAGGGAGAAGAGAAGCATACCGGGGAGCCACACCCATGGTTATTTTTAAATATATAGAGCATACAGACTACTGTGTTGATGCAAATCCATCCACACACACATACAAAAGATTCCGGCAGTCATTACTACTGCCTGAATCTGCAATGTGTGCATCACAGTCATGCACAAATGAAATGGAGAGCTTTGTGTTACCCAAAGGCAGTCTGTGGATTCGTGTCTTCCATGGTCATCACTCTTCTCTATGCCCAACGGTCTCCCCCTGCCACACACCATCCCTCACATATCTTCCTACCCTGCTCCACTAGAGCCTCCCTGGCCTCCTCTCCAATGACATATTAAAGCTACTCTCCTCTCCCAACAGCCAAAGACACCCCTCATTCATCAGGCACCATGAGTGAACTCACAGCACTCTTCCCCGAGTCCCTGCACACCGCTCCCCAACCCGGGAGACACTGAAATTCACAATAAAAAAGTTTTTAAAAAAAAGAAAAAAAGTTGATGGCAAGTAGGAGTGCTGTGGGAGGATGTGTGTGTGCTGGAGAGGGTAGTTTTTCAAAGTGAGAGAGGTAAAAATGAGAGCCAACGTGCGAGAGGTGAAGCGAGAGAGGATTCACAACGTACGGAAATTGCTTTCACAGTTGCTGGTATCGGTGTTTGTGAAAGTCACTAAACTCAGCCTTTAATGATGTATTTACATTTCAACCACAGTGACATTAGCTTGTTCAACCATGTGTGGGATAAGTAATACTGCTGTGTTTGCTGAGCTGGTAAACAGGGCATTTAGATGCAGCACTAGTTCAATACAGAGGGAGTGTAGGTGAAATTAATTTTGACTGTCAGTGTGTCTTGTATTTGCACTTAGGTAGCTGCAAAGCTCTGTGTTCCTGATAGCCGAAATGTTTTCTTTGTAGTGCATCTGTATCTGACTGTTCTTTAGACATTTGTCAATGTAAACCTCCACCTGGGGTAACTCACCTTCTTGACCCTCCAGGAGACTCCTGGTTCCCAGAGCTCCCCTGACCCTTCCTCCAAACCATCTGGACTACACTACTCCCACTGACCCCACTTTTCACAGCTGAAATCCTCATCATCCCCCCTCTAGCTGCTGGCCTGATTAGGTGTAAGCCCCAAGAAAATAGATGGTCGGGTTGTTGTGGTGATTTTCGGGGAGGTGGTAATTATCTGGCGAACAGAAGGGATATTTGGAGCCTCTTTGTATTTAGGAGGAAAGTGAAAATCCTCTCCAGGAGCGGTGTCTCGCCACCGTGACTAATCTCGCTCTTCCGTGGTCGTAGCGCAAATTTCCCCTCCTTCCCAAACATGTTGGCTAGCCGACTCCACCGTGCACATACACATCCTGGTGGAGGCGAGCTGTCCTGGTGCGGGTGCTGTAAAACTAATGGCCGTGAATGTGAACACGCTCTCCGCCTGGCTCTGATGGCCATCCAGGTGTGCTTGATGAGCCATTGCTGTGATTATCAGCACGGTGCATTAGCACAGCTTGAAGCCCCTCAAGTAAATCGCAGAGGAGAGGCGAACATTTGTACTGCAGGTGGTCCCCAAACTATGTTAATGGGCCTCCACCTGCTGCTGGGTCACTGAACCTTCTGGAAAGCTCCAGCCCATGATGCTCTTGCGCTGCTAAAAGGAGCCAACACTGGAGCCCGACTAAAATTAGCCACGTTAGGAACACAAGTACTCTGCCTTTCTTGGCATCTCGTTCATCATGTCTTCCATCCGGAGCCAGAATTTCCTATATGTGCCCATTTGGGATGTTTTGGATTTATGCTGCTTTGGTTATGGGCGCATGTCCGTTTAAATTTGGTTTTCCCATCTGACGCAGATCCCCTTCACGTAATCGAAGGCAGCTCTGCTGTCCCATGTCACGGTTTTAGGGGAGATAATAAACCAGAACCTGTCACATCCACTTTAACTTCTAATCTCCAGGGATCAACATGGTGCTCTGGGCTTTTGGCCACGTTGGGACGGCTGCAGTTTTCATGCCACAGGGTGCCAGAGAGTGGGTGCCCGTGGCATACAGACAAATTAGACGAGGCAAGGGGCCGGGCCTGGCACAAATGTCCACTTTGAGAAAACCCATAATGAGCACACTGTGGCCTCTTTGGTGCTGCTTTCATCAACTCAGCAGTTAAATGCCTCTCTTTATTTAGCTCTCACACTTTGGAGACTATCAACTGCACCATTAAGACAATCCTCAGTCACAGTGAACAATGGAACATTAACATTTCTTACTTTGCGATTACTGTGCCCACCCATTTATCTGCTGTCACATTAGTCTGGCTGGGGTTCAGATCAATGCTCTGGTCATATTTCTATCTGGTGTGAGATGCTAGACGGCAAATTAAAAGAGAAAGCTGGGGACTGCAGAGGCCTTCAGCATAGATTGGAAGTGTCATAAAATTTCAAGTGCTGGGAACAGAGTGTGTGTGTGTGTTGATGTAAAATGGATAAAAAAGGAAGAAGAGATAAATAGATAAAAGACTGATGTGGACATTGAGTTAAATAATAGTTTCATACAACCAGTGTGTGTGCATAGTGTGTGATTGTGTGTCCTTGCACAGGCCACCTTTCAAACACAGTTTCTTAGATAATTCTTGTTTTAATGCATTATCCCCTGCTCAGTGATGCATTAGCTGCTTTATTTAAGTTCCCTGCACTAATCTGTGCTGTGGTGAGAATCCCTCTGAGTGTGCGAGTCAGTGAGCAAATGAAGACCTTGGCCGGCAACCTCAAACTCCACTGATCTCTCCCTGTACCCCATATCTCTGCTGTCATTCCCTGCCTCCCTGGCCCATTACTCAACATGCCCTATTAAAAGAATAAGCCATACAATACATTATGTAGCATATTGCTTGACAAAAAGGCATTGATTGTGTTAATAATGGCGCCTGATAAATGCCTCCATTGATACAGAGGATGTCCTTGGCTTAACTTGGCCTGTGTTCAGTTTCGGACGTCCTCCTGAAACACTGGCCGGTCTGTGCCTCGGTGGATAGAGGCCCTCTGTATCTTTCAGTGAGCCACTAGATTTAATGGGGATATCAAAGACAGAGATGTTGTTCTTTCAGGATGAGTCAGTGAAAGTCAGGGTTAACCCAGCATTGACCAGAATTAACTTGGTGCCTTCTAAAAATATGCGTCAGGCCACTGCGATGACCCAGCAGTAAAACTGACCAGCGGAAGTGAATGTCCTTGCATAGCGCTGGCATTTTTGTGTGCGGATCAAACCTCGAGGCAGCAAAAGTCTAACTACTGGATAGTCAATTTGCTCTGTGACATGGAGGAGGGGACTGGTGGGAGCGTGACAGCAACCCGCAGCCTGTCCGATTAATTAGCGCAATTGGCATGAGTTCCTGCTCTGCCGCCGGGGACGGGGGTGTGTTGTGCTGGCAGCAAACTGTTGTGGTGGGGCAATATGGCGGCACATAGGAGAGGAAGGGCTGAAAAACTGCCAGCATAGTCCTGGGACGCTAGTAGCACTGTCACTGGCAGGGTTTACTGTCTAAAATGAGATATTTTACAATCCAGCAAAGTTACCTGTGTTTTTATTTTCTAAAATTCAATATTGTGCCTTTAGGAGGTTCCTGATTCTTCTTTCTTGCGTTTTTCTTCCCTTCCCAGAGCCCATGCGTGCATTGCGAGGCCTCCTAGCGACAGATATCCAGTCCCGGCAGTTGTCCCTGCAGTGGGAGAATTTGGCGTTCAACCTGACACGCTGCCACACCTACTCAGTGTCCCTGTGCTACCGCTACACCATGGCGGGAGGAGGCGGAGGCCACAACACCACCGTGCGCGAGTGCCTGGCGGTGGAACACAATGCCTCACGCTTCACGCTGCGTGATCTGCCACCCTACCATGGCATCCATGTCCGTCTGTCACTGGCAAACCCAGAGGGGAAGAAGGAGGGCAGAGAGGTCACCTTTCAGACTGAGGAGGACAGTAAGTTCTGGGAGGAGGGGACAGAAAAGGATAGCAGTAAAGCACAGCACAGGAAAATCAAAAGTGTCATTGCAAAATGGTAACATTTGGGGAAACTGTCACCAAAATAGTTGCTAGTCGGATACAACTTGCAAATGTTAATGTTTTAAATACGACATTCCTGGGATAAATCATTTTCTGTTCTGTTAAGGACATAATTTTCAGTTTTTGAAACCATTTTTAACTAAACTCCATATATTGATTTCAGAGGATGTAGTAATCAACACCTTTCTAAAGCAGTTTCAACAAAAATGTAACAGTGTTAACCTTGTTAAAAGTGCGATTTATTTGAGGACTGTTACATTAGACAGCCCCAATAAATGTGTAAAAGTGTACCTGCTAATGTGAACCCTCTGAACCTCAAGCAAGGCGATTCTTTGCTCCTGTCACCGTTTTTTTAATGGGTTGTCACATAATATAAAGTCCTGCATCTCTATGGAAACAGCACAGCCATGGCTGGAAGCAGAGAGTACTCAAATATGTTTTCTGGACATTATAACAAAGTTACAATGCCATAACCAATTAGAAAATGAACAAATAAACAGCAAAAACAACCGCTGAACTTTGATAATTTTTATCATATATTTTTTTGATTATTCATAAAAATGGAAAAACCTGGAATCACCACATGCGAAGTACCCAAAACTTGTTATGAGTATGCAGAAAAATGGTGACTCTAAATACCACAGATATTTTATTACTTACGTTTTTAATTAGTTTCATGGTTGCCTCCTGTCTGCTCTGTGTATACACTGCCTGCACTTCAACCAAATAGTGCATGATTTTGTCACGGGACTGTTGGTCACAACTGAGTCAGAAATTCAGAATTTTTAGATGAGACAGTACAAGAAAGGGAGTTTTCATGAAATATCACTACGGTTAATTTTACCAACAAAACTGTGCATCACACACGATTAGATAAAGCAATTAAAAATCTTGAAATTCTTCACTCTTTTACAGTTCCTGGCTTTGATAAATGGTGTAATTTTGACAGTTTTATTACAGATAAACAACTTTCAAACCCACCAGCTGGTTTTTGGAGTTCATGAGGTTAAAGCAGCTAATAAACTACTCATTGAGTGTATTTACACACCATTGGAATTAGTTAAAGGATGATTTTGTTTTTGCTTTTTATCAAATTTTATTTCAAACATTGAATATCACATTATGTATTATGTTAATGGTCACAACAATGCATAATGTCCAATAAATTGTGACAGTACATTTGAAAGTGTTAGTTATATTTTACAATTAAAAAGCTTAAACTTGTAAAGTTACACTCAACAAAAATATAAACGTAACACTCTTGTTTTTGCTCCCATTTTTTATGAGATAAACTCAAAGATCTAAAACTTTTTCCACATACACAATATCACCATTTCTCTCAAATATTGTTCACAAATCTGTCTTAAATTAAATCTGTGATGGTGAGCACTTCTCCTTTGCTGAGATAATCCATCCCACCTCACAGGTGTGCCATATCAAGATGCTGATTAGACACCATGATTAGTGCACAGGTGTGCCTTAGACTGCCCACAATAAAAGGACACTCTGAAAGGTGCAGTATGGCCAGCATACTCACCGGACATGCCACCAATTGAGCTAGCCTAGCCGCGTTAGACCCATGTTCTGAAGGCCCAAGGGTCTAGGACCGCTTAACAGGGAGGGAGGCGGGCTAAAAGGTTGTCTTTCAAATCACTCTGAAGCAATTGGGTAGGTATACAACCAATCAGTGCAACGAATAGGCTGACGTAGTTCCTAGAGCGCCGGCGGATTGTGGCTAAGTCCCATTAGCTTCCCAACCAGCAGAGCCAACTGGTATATTAAGGATTTGCCATATCCCGTCGGCATAAGTCCAAATATGTCTTTCTTCTCAATGAAACACTTAAGTGCCGTCCTTTGTTTATCTTTCAAGTTGAATTTTAGCTTCAAATCTTTAAGGGCTGTGGCCAAAGCCGAGTCGAAAGATAACTGTTTATTGTGCGCCGGTTGTTTCTGTCAGAATCGTCACGCCTCTGTCGTCACTTAGTTACGCCCGCCTTCTGACTCTACACTTCATGGTGATTGGTCCGGCCAGTTTTAGGAGAATCCAGCCTCGAGCCTTATGGAGGGTAACTAGACCCACCCTGGCAGAGAATTAAATTCGTTGCCGTGGGTTGTCTAGCGCGGCTAGGCTACCATTGAGCATGTTTGGGATGCTCTGGATCGGCGTATACGACAGCGTGTACCAGTTCCCGCCAATATCCAGCAACTTCGCACAGCCATTGAAGAGGAGTGGACCCCCCCCAATAAAACAAAACTACACCTTTCAGAGTGGCCTTTTATTGTGGGCAGTCTAAGGCACTCCTGTGCACTAATCATGGTGTCTAATCAGCATCTTGATATGGCACACCTGTGAGGTGGGATGGATTATCTCAGCAAAGGAGAAGTGCTCACTACCACAGATTTAGACAGATTTGTGAACAATATTTGAGAGAAATGGTGATATTGTGTATGTGGAAAAAGTTTTAGATCTTTGAGTTCATCTCATAAAAAATGGGAGCAAAAAAAAAGTGTTACGTTTATATTTTTGTTGAGTGTATATTTGTGTTGCCAGTTTCTTAATTGCACTATATAAAAAACAGTGGCTTGCCTTAACATTGTTTTTTTTTATGCAAAAAGGACCAAATGACATCCAGCTTCATGTGAATTCTACCTTCTCAGCCTGTTCTTCACAGAGACTCAGGTGTCATTTGTTCAGTTTCAGTCTGTTCTTAGCTCTTGGTCTTGTAAATGTGACGTGTGAAATGTACCAGAATATCTCAAACTGTTTAAATGTTCTCACAATAAATGTCAGAGCAGACACTATCCAGAACAAGACGTCCCATTACCAGACATTTATTGTCAGATTATCCTGTATATGCTATGATTTTGAGGCTTTTAGGTTTTTGCGAACATAAATCCGCTGTAACATTAGTGGATAAAATACACGAATCCATACATCAATCAGGTTTTGTTAGTATTATACACACTCCTGCCGGCGCCTCTGTCTTTCGTGAAGAAAGGATGACCATCTGACCGAGGCTGAATCAGCATTACAAAAGCTCCTTTTCATTTTCAAATGAAAATAACATAAAAGAGAAAACATTATATCTGAGACTCGGGCAATCCTGAGATAGGATTTTGTGCTTGTTTCTTATCTCCTATTATTCCTTTGTGCCGCAGCACGTCGTCAGCATGGCGGCTGAGGGGGAGAAATCAATTCTGCCATGAAAAATCTACACAAACAAGATTTTTCAGAAAGAGATATATAGAATAAAAGACATAAAAGATCAATAGAGAGCCAGAGAACAAGTGAAATGTTTTTTTTTTGCTTTGATAAAGACGAATATATGTATATATACATACAGTATACACCAATTATAAACATTTTTTTTTCCCCCAAAAGCCTTGATAAGCAACTTTGTCCTCCATACTAACTCAATTGAAAAATAACAGTCGACTCAGCTGTTTGGCTCTTGCTTTAGCCCCGGGCCTGAATCTCACATAACAGTCTTCCTCTGTACTGTGCTCACACAGACCGCGGGGATGTGGACTGAAACTGAATGGCTCAAAAAACAGTTGAATGTTGGGGCATTCACAGTCACATTTGCCAGCGAGCAACTGGCACGTTCATCAATACATTTAAACTCTGATTGAAGATAGATATAAAATTATAATGTTATTTTTCTCATATTTTCTGCCTCCTGCCTGTGTTGTGGTTACATAATTTATGCAGCTCATAAATGAACTGCAGCCTTATCTGATGCTCTCTGGCTGCTGCTCTCTGGCTGCGGAGCATTGTTCTGGGCCGCTGTGACATTCCGCTCTGTGATGTTGACGGTAGACGCTCATTGTGGGATTAGCACTTCAATTTCCCTGACAAATGTTTGTTCTGACAATTTCTCATAGTACCCGGAGGCATTGCGCCGGAGTCGCTCACCTTCACCCCGCTGGATGACATGATCTTCCTGAAGTGGGAGGAGCCTATCGAGCCCAACGGCCTTATTACACAATATGAGGTGAGACAATGAATTTCTCTGTTGCCTACAATGCTAGCTTGACCTACATATTGGGACAAGCAAATTAATAGATGCACATAAATGTTGTGTTTGACTTTTAGCTTGGACAATGCTGGAATGTAAACTATCCAAATCCAATGCCAAGCAAGACAGAGCCTCTAAATAAACCTGTAATCTCAAAACCAATTGGGAAGTTTGAAGGGTTTCTTTACAATGAATCACAAAAATGGCACCCTTATCAGTGACAGAATCTATTCAAACAGAAAAAAACATCAACATTTTCAACTTTCCCATGGTCTTTGAACTGATCATGTGTACAACATGACAGTTACATCAGGAAAATTAACAAATTCTAAGCTTAAAATTGTGATATTGCATCACAGTCCTTTTTCCTTTGTGCCATAAGTTAAATATTTGCACTAGATCCTGTAAAAAAATATAACTTCTCTGCTCCTTGGTGCAACTGAGAAGCTGTGAGTGACTAACAGTTACGTGACACAAATGCAGACACTTTTTTCAGATGAGCTGTCGGCTGTGTTTACACGGAGCAGGGAAGAGATGACGAGAGGGATTGAGAGCTAAATAAAACACACTTTATCAATAAAAGAAGTGCAGTATATCTCAGAAACAGTGTGCAATGGAGCAAGTTGTTCGCGAGTTGTTGGAGGATACATTCAGCATGGTGAAAAATCTTGATGTCGAGAATAGTGTGAAAAAGTAGAGGCAATAAAAAGTAAAGTATGAAATGTAGTCTGTAGAACCACATGTATTACAGTATTGGAAACATGTGGGCACTTGATTGCTGTTTGTTTTTAATTTTTAAAAACATGAACTCAAAGAAACTTGTACAACTTTGTATACAAGAAACGTTTCTGAGTACTCTGTACTTCTAGCCATGATTGTGCTGTTTCCATAGAGATGCATCATTTTTATTGCAGTGAAAAAATGAGCACACTGTGAGTGAAAATATGACAGGAACAAATACAACACCAAAAATTGTTCTGTGGTAAAAAAAGTCAAATGAAGCAGCATCAAAGGCTGACTGCCGCACAGTTGGGGAACACTTCACAACGGATGTTCTATCTTAAACCTTTCTTTGCGTAACCTGTCTTTCCTCACGATGTATTTAGCTAATACCATTGTTTGCCCTGCGGGGATGCCCAAGCACTCAATTAGGTTGCGACTGTAGGAAGCTACCTAGTCAGCCGGTAATTAGCTTTGTAGTTAGTGCAAATAAACACACAAACATTCCATTGGCTCCCGTGTTTATGGCTTTGGAGGACCTGAAATAAAAACCTTGAAAAGATCCTTCAAACTTTTATTTTCTGTAGCACACCCACTCAAAAACACAGTTAAAGGCACTCTCTTGTCATTGATAAACCCTTTAAAACTCTGTATCAAAATTGCGTATTTACAAGTTTGTATTTCTTCCTGAAAATAATCCATTCCCACTGTTTCTAGGTGAATATGCTCAGACATGGCATTGATTGCTTCATTTACTCAAAATGTCTTCTAGCATATAAAAAACACCATATGGATATGTTAATATGTTTAAAAAACATTTTCAACTGAAAGCGTCTTTTAAACAAAAAGCCATGACAGATGAGAAGCCTACTAAGGCATGGAAAAGTTGAAATTCAAACATTCGCAGAGCTATAACTGCTGGGACAAATGAATGAATGATCACCAGAGGTGATATGTACAGTAAAACCTGGATGTGGATCACACACATGTTCAGATGAATGCAGCATGGCCCACACAAGCATCCTGATAAAAGGAGCTTGACACCCTGCAGTCACCTCTGACAGAATCTTCTTCTGAGATTCTGAGTGACAATGAACTCTAGCAGCTGTCCAAGGCGGCAGCTCTCCAGAATGTGCAATGCCGCAAGAGTGCAAGGGGAAACATTCAGCTACAAATTCAAATTAAAGCAGAGCGTTTAACACTAATTTTTGTCATTATCCTTCTGGTAGATTGTAACACATTCATCTTTTATGTAATGCATCTTTAGTGTGGCATACAGCAAGGGAAAATGTGTCCTTACAACAATTAACATCCTTACCACCTCTGTGGTTGGGCTTTGACCTTTACATGAAAGTATTAATGGTTACCATAAGGGTTATCCATGTAAGACAGCCAATAAGATGGGAACTTTCCATTGTGGTTCTGCAGGTGATCAAGATACTCTCCAAAATCGTCAACTAAATGTGGATATGATGGATTGTTCAATGTTTCTTGGAGTGTTTGTTGTCTCGCATTCTCACACAGCTCTTCCATAGACAATGAAATGTTGTTTAGATGGACTTTCTTGTTGCTTCCAGTGTCCTGATTCCAAGAAAGAAAGCCTTTCCATACAAGGCAGAACAAAGCTTCATACAGCAGTTTGTGTAGTTGGATGGCCCAGTTGGAGTTTGTCCTTCCATAATACTATCAACCGATCCCTCTGCAATCATGCCTGCTTCAATACACAAGTCTTGCAAACTTGCATCTCGGAATCGTTTGGCAATTACTCCCAGCAGCGTACATATGGTGTGGAAGCTTCCCATCCTTGGAATGATATTTGGAAACCTCTCTTTGTGTTTCCACAAAATGTCAGTGGATTTTGTGTAGAAGGCTTGGTCAAAAACTACCACTATATGTGGCAGTTGCAGCATGTTCCTAATCTTCAGACTTTGTGTCACCATCTCCTGAACTGTTGATAAGGCATTGATTGTTGGAAGATATCCCAGAGTGTCTTGGATAACTTCTTTCTCATCTCTTGTCTGAATATTGCAGCCAGTCCATCCATCTACAGTTTGTCTGGAGGAACAATGTACGCGAGCTACCAACCAGAGCAGGTTGTTTTGCTTGAACATTTCTCAGTACTTTCTCCCACAAACATGTGGCGTTGGGACAGGGCCAGTGTGTTCTCCTCCTCTGTAAACTGGAGTAAACACCTCTCCTGGTTCAATAGTCATCTCATGTTTTTTTTTTGGATGACATTTGTGGGTTTGGGCTCAGGCATTGAGCCATACACCTTTGGTTGCACAATTATCCTGTTTACCCTGTGTGATGTTCCATCCCCAGACAGTGTCTCTTCAATGCGATCAATGTTGTCCCATGCCACTGTTGTTGGAACATGAAGCCGGATGTTCGGTGGCAATGGAACAGTTTTAGCTGAAGTGTTCAGTCAGTTTGATGATTTTTCACAGGTTTTCAGTTGGATTTAGACCTGGTGATTGAGCAGGCCGAGGCATGGTTCCAATGTTCTGGTTCTCCATCCAGGGCTTTCCTGACCTTGCCATGTGGTAAGGAGCATTGTCTTGTTGGAAAATCCAGAGACAGGAAAAAGTTTTCCAGCTGATGGAAGAAGACTGTTTTCAAGAGTAGCCCCAAACGTGACCTGGTTCATTGGCCCTGTTCCACCCAGACTGAAACAACCCCAGATGGTCACTGATCCACCCCCATGTTTTACTGTAGGGTAGACAGTCTGGTTTGTAGCTTCTCCAGGCTTCCTCCTAATCAGTAAGTTAGCTGGAATGTTTTTTCTTGGTGTAACGAACGGCTGTCTTGAGGATCTTCAGTTTTTTTGCTACCTGTCTCTCACTTATGCCAAATTCCAGAAGGACCAAGATTACTGCCGTTGTGGCTTCACATAATTCTTCTGTTTTAGGTGTTATATGAGAGCTGACAACTTGTGAGTTGTGCTGAATGTCAGCTGCATTTTTTTGTCGTGTTCATTGTATTCTTCAAGTTATATACCTTTATTGGTACCAGGCATTAAAATTAAAAAGAAATTGGAGAAAACAAGGGTGGTCTGATCATTTATTCCATGACTGTATATGTACAGTATAGACACTGTATAGATGGCACAATTGATGAATTTACTTATGACCTGTGATGGGGCTTTCTGAGTAAACAAGTAGCACCCATTAAGACCCAGTGTTGCATTTTTGAACCATTGAAAGAAATCCCTAAAAATCAAATGGATTATACTTTTTTTTTTTTTTTTTAAATATATTTGAGTTGTCTATCACTAAACATCTTTAGGATGAAGAAAAAAATACCACAGGTCCTAATACTTACTTGGAAAATTGTTGAAATTGTTCCTAAAGAGAGAGCTGGGGGGTCAGTTGAAGACATGTTGTTTGAACTTAGAAGGTGGTACATCTTACAGTATTAATATTTTCCTGCCAGAAATGTTGCAGTTTTGCGGTTCAGATTGTGGGGTGCTGGGATATGTAGTGTTTGTCTACATTCAGGAAGAAATAGGTACAGCTAGACAGCCTTAAAAAAATGTTGCAGTTTTCCAACTGTGGGCCTCAGAGGGTTAAAGGATATGTGCAAAACCATGGTTATGGCGAAAAATCATAAATAAGTGATGAAGCTGCCAGTGTGGAAAAACTGTCCCATCTTAATGTACTTAAATAATCTCAATGTACATTTTAGTACCACTTAGGTTTGGTCACCTGAGATGGTACCAGTATTTGTCTGGTCTATCTGTAATGTTAACACATAGGAAAGCACACAGCGTGCCCACGGTCATAGCAACAGTATATACTCAGCCAGTTCATGGGAAAAACAGCTTATTACAGGCATATTAAAACAATAAAAATATTAGAATTATGTAAATTTTTAAAATTTAGATAGCATCAAGTTCTGTTTTGAACACTAAGGGCCATTCCAAAATGTACTCTGGAGCATTTCTGGAGATGTTCAAGACATTCTTCCCAAACTAAAGCAAGGGATAGGCTGGCAAATGGCTGGCCCTTTAGTTCTAATGGGACACAGTCTGCGAAAACTGGCGACTTGCAAAAAATACATTAAGCTGCCACTTTGAGAGGTCTATCATACCAAATTGATATATGCATGGGTAGCACAATAAAATGGTATAGGTGGCAATTTGACCCCCTGAGTGGTACCGACCAACCTATCTGGCTCATGGACTAACATGGATGTCGTCAGGGCGGGACTCAGCGCCTGTGACATCTCATCCACCCGTTACTGATTGCCAGGTACAGGTGTTTGAGGACGACAGTAAAGATGTATTCTGATGAGCGATTCTTGATATAATAACCATAATAATAACCCTGAAACTATGATAATATTTTTTGCAAAAATTTGATCTGGCTTCCCAACGTTTGGCCTGGATTGTGTACACGTTCAGCCGGCAGATTTCGGCAGCTAGCGGGGTCGCCAGATCTGCCGGGCCCGGCTGTGACCCCCCAGGGAGTCGATCCCCCCGGCAGGCACGCCGCGGCCCCCAGCGTCCTGTGGCCGGGGGGTGGGGGGGGCTGTTTGCCTGTAGTGGGAAAACAAAATATATGTAAATATAAGTAAACGGAGTGCGGAGTGCTTTGAATTCCATTATCCAACACGCTGTCCGGCTGTTATTAACGAGGCCCGTGAAAAAGAAGTGATCGCTGGATGTGATAAAGATGAAATGTAATTTTACAATCCACTCACTAGGACAGTAGACAAGAGTAATTCAACCAAAAGAAATGAAAGCTCTACGCAGGTGAGAAGGCAGTGAGGTGAGAAGACCCTCCCAGTTTAGACACCAGCTCTGTATCTTCTGGAGGCTGGAATACATCTGCAATGATTACAGAGCTATTGACACAGGTGGCAAAGCGCTAATGCTTGTTAATACTAACAACATACATGAACTGTATGCTTTGGCGAGTAGATGAAAAGGAGTCTACTGCTGGGTGAGCGCATTTATCAGGTTATTTGCATTACACGTGTGGTTGAATTGGTATTAACTCCTGGTCTAATGCGCATAATGCATAATCATATACACAGTTAAGCCCAACATTGTTCATACCCATGCCAAGAGTTGGATTTAAAGTGAAATTTTGTTTGACCAAGAGTTTTCTTCTGGCTGGAAATGATATAAACACATGACAAAAGATGGAAGGATGTTGTATTAAAGATGTTACTGAAAAAGTTGTATATATTTTTTTACTATAAATTTACAGATTTGTGCATATCCTATCATATCATCAATGGTTAAGCCTTTATTTGCCACCAGATCAGTCAGTCAGTTTCTTCTAGTCACTAACAGTCTTTCTGCGTGTCTCCACTGGGATTTTGTTCCTCTTTATAATGATCTCCAGATCTTTGAGGTTGAAGGTTTCCTCTCCATCACTCTGGTCTTCAATTCCTCCACAGATTCTGTATGGACTCCGATTTAGACTCTGGCTGGGCTGACTGCCTGATGTCTTCCTCCACAGTCTTAATGTTCTCTTCTTTTCTCATGAAACTGTTTACACTTTGACAAGGTGGTCGATCCCTCAGCTGAAAAATACTCCGAAAGCATCTCTTTCTCACCAAGATGCTCAACCGTGTGGATGCTTTTCTTGTCATTGAATGCTTCTCCTTTCTGTTGCTAAATGAAAGCCACATCTTCGTGTCCAAACAACTCAGTTTTCATCGTATTTGACCACAGGACTGATAACCAAACTCTTTTCTTAGTGCAGCTAAATGTTTTTGTATGTCTGTCTTGGAGAAGTGGAGTTCAGCACTCATGAACCCAGTCTTGTTCCTAGTCTGCTGGAGTTTCTGTCTTGAGAGATTGCTACCAAAGTTGCAAAGATTCATCAGGATTTTGGTGCTGATGCTTGGATTCTTCTTGGCCTCTACCATTCTTGCCTGTCTAGGGATCACTTTCGGCTTCCTACCGCACTCTTCGAGATTTTTATCACTGTGGAACTCCTTGTACTTTTTGATCACAATTTGCACTGTGGCCACTGGCACTTGAAAACACTTGATATGGCTTTTAAGCCTTTCCCTGGCTTGTTGCACAGTTCTCTCTCAGTGATGGACTCTAATAGCAGCTTACTCAGCTCTTTGGCTTTAACCATGACTTGCAATTGTCTGTTAACTGACTAGAGAACTACTGCATCAGTTGTTCTCAGTTTATAGCTTATTAGAAGGCTTTAAAGCATAATGGAAATTAGCTGGACCATTTGGAGTGGGACAGAAGCTGAATTTTCTGAAGCAAATGGTATGAATATCTTTGGATGTGACATTTTTTAACACCTAACATCTAATTTCCAGCAAGAAGAAACCTATTAGTCAAATTAAAAAAAAATAAAAAATCGGTGTGAATCCAAATTTGGCATGTTGTAGTCAGAAATAATGAATTCCATTTTTTGAGGAAAAGGTGTAATTGGAGTATTCTGGGTTTTCAGCAGTTGCATTTAAAGTGTGTTGTTTAGGGCAGTTTGTAAATGGCTTTTAAACTGCCAACCCACTAACATTCAAACAGCGTATAGCCACCATGCCCATATCCACTTTGCACTCAGTATTTGTTCCAGCACAAGATGATCTCCAACAACACGACAAAATGTGCCTGTTATGTGGGTATTATTGTGCCGAGTGCAAAAAAAAATACTTCCCTCTCTATTTGGTGAGCCATTTTCAGTATCACTGCGACAGCAATGATAAACATACAGTATGTGCTTAATCACCAAACCACTCTATTTTTTGCAGCCAAATCCTTTAGCACATGGTTCACTGTGCCTATATTAACCAAAATAGCAGCGATGGTTAGATACGCTCTCTGGTTTGGGCTTAACAGTGGTCTTGTCCCCTTGAAATACAATCTGGCACCGCTATTCAATAATTCCCATGCATCTGTTGTGCTGTAGGGCTTCCATTTAGCTAGATAATGATTTTCTATTTACTGTATACCCCGTTTCTGTGGTGAGTCATCAGCAGGGCCTGTCTACCTATCCTCAAGTCTTCTTCCCTTGGCCTCTCCTCTCCTGCAATGTTGCCTCAAGGATATTATTAAATAGGATTTTTTGGTTTGACATATGAAGTGGAGACTGCGCAGGATTTTTTACTCTATAGTGTGTTGAGCTCCCTCAACTGACAGAGAAAGCTTTATACAGAGCTGTAGAAATCCTCTTCATTTTTCTCAGATTAAACCATTGACCACTCTGCCTGAGTCTATCGACCGCAATGCTGTCCTGCAAGCCCTCCTCGTTGCTCTGTGCAGCGTCTGGCATCTTTTATGTCTGCCTTTGTGGCGGAAACACAGCGGCCCGTCTGTGTTTAGTCACCGGATAGCTCATAATTCTATCTTCACACTAAGGAGGCATGAGCAGGCATTAAGCTCTTCTTATGATAATCAGCAAAGCCTTTGGTTTGGCTTGAGTGGCATCTTCAGTGTGTGTGGCATGCATGCAATACATGCACATGAGCTGATACAGAACGTAGTGTGTGCTCTTTTCCTCCACAGAAGTGGATCTCTTCCAGCTCTAATGTATATCCTAATATGCTCACCCTTGTCTGATTGCAGTAAGGTCATCTCATTTAGCTCTCCACTATTTCAAAGAGTAGAAGTGGAAATTCTCATGAGGTACCGACAAGGCAAATTACCTCTTGTGGAAAAACTTTATAAAAGGTTTCACTTTTAAAGGACACTCAAGCGAAGCAATTTCTGAACGTTAATAAGAGTTAATTGAACCCATAAACACTTAACGGCATTGATTTAAACACTTGAATATAGTTTTTACTGTGTGGTGTCCCCACTCTGTGGCCTTTTAGAAAGTATTACACGGAAAATCATTTACCACTCACAATACTTCTCTGAAAGACTCTGTGCCTTTGACTCAACTGTGCCAGTACCAATTAAGTCATATTCCACTCCAACTACAAACCAACATGAGCAATTAGCACACTGAATTTGAGAAGCAAATTAATTTCTGAGTCACATGAGTTGTATCAGTCAAGTAATTAGATTACAACTTATGACAGATCTGCTTGTGCACCGATCAAAACTCCAAAATTAACTGGAATTCGTTGCACAAAATCTGTGCTAATACTACTGTTTTTCTTTCTCACCTGACAACAGATCAGTTACCAGAGTATCGAGTCATCTGATCCGGGCATCAACGTCCCAGGACCCAGAAGAACAGTGTCTAAGCTCAAGAATGAGACGTACCACATGTTCTCCAACCTCCACCCCGGGACGACTTACCTGATCTCTGTGCGAGCGAGAACGGCAAAGGGCTTCGGCCAAACCGCCCTCACGGAAATCACCACTAACATCTCAGGTACGACCTCCGCCGACTGAGTGGGTTACGGTGTCGCGTGAAAGTAGCCGTAAAATAGAAACATTGTGACAAGCATCCTTCCCATGTCGAGGTTGCCTTCTGTGTGCCATCAGTGCTTATCACTAATGCAGCATGCAGGTACAACACTGAGACTTCACCCACAGTGTGCTATAATTAGGATGCAGGTTTTCTCTCTTTTGACCTCGGTATCTTCTCCTCTTGCTGTGACAAAACTGCTGCTCCCAGAGTGTAAGAGCTATTTTCCATCGGCTTTTTTTTTAAACTAGTGGCGCGCTGTCATCTCACAGTCCTCGAGACATAAATTAACTCATAGGAGGCAGAGGAACACCACAGAGGGGACACTGCTGTGTGTTATGTATAAAGAAAAGATGCAGTGCATTCCTGGGACCGGAATGTCACTTCTGAGAGTCTCAGAGCTTATTACTGGTGATAGAAATCCAGCCTTTCGTGCTTCTATTTCCTTTTAATGATGCATTTGTGCTTGTTAAGGGATGGGATTACACCTCTTAGGAACACACAACGCGGCCACTCCCACCCGGTCTCGCTCACACGTTTACTCCCCCTCTCCCCTCTGCTGCCCTTATTTCTTTACAAAGAAGTCCGGTTTGTTTAATTATAGATCTAGTGCACAATCACAGCTTACTGGCAGTGTGTCAGACAGGATTCTGGCACAAAGCCAGACCGCAGATAGAGTCCAAAAGTCTTTTCAGATCATCCTCAGCCTCCTCCACTGGCCCACGGTGCAGAACATTCACTTACACTGAGCGTCTCTCAAATCTGCACTGACAGCCAGCAAACACTGAACACCTTCAGCAGCTACTACTGTCAGCATCTTCAAGCAACACCCACCGCAGAGTTTCCTTCCCTCTTTTTAGTTTGACAGAAACCTTTAATGTCGACAAATGCTCATCCACTTCGCCTTAATGCCTCACCTTAATTGATGTCAGCTCCCTTTCTGCTGCCGTATTAGCAAACTACTTTTTAATATAATAATTATTGATTCCTCATGAATAGTTTGCTCTCCTTCCTCTCACTAATTGGCTCCTGATATTAAAGAGAAATGTGCTGCCACATCTCCAGGGAGGAGCACGACTTTAGCCAAATCCTTCCAAATGAGAAACCCGTTCAATTTAGCCTCACTCCCATGACTTTTAATTGGACTTGTAGCCACGACAACGAGAAGAGACATTCAAACAATATACTGAGTATGAGAATATTGAGTTTGGGGCATATTAGCACTGTTGGCCCTTTATGCTGAGGAAGGACTGGCTTTCTGCTAAAATTAAACTGTCTGTTTCATGTGACATTTTAGGGCTCAGCATGTTTACGTATGTGGAAGGAAAAAAGAGGCAGAGTCAGTGTTTGAACTGAGCTAATGTCGCCTAAATGAGCACCGGCTAAGGCGAGGTTCGTGCTTGTGTGTATGCGTACATGTGCTTTAATTGCTTCTGACAACTGTGTTTTTGTGTACACAGCTCCTACGTTTGATTACGGAGACATGCCGTCCCCCCTGAGCGAGACGGAGAGCACAATTACCGTCCTGCTGCGACCCGCCCAAGGCAGAGGAGCACCTGTGAGGTGAGGACGCCGTCTCAAATGTTCGAGGGTTCTTCACCAGCCTCACCAGTAAACAGCACAGGAGAAAGATTGTTTATGCATTATTTTTATACACAGTCTCCTTTAGTTTCAATGCACTTGGTCCAATGATGTTGAAGCTTTGCCGTCCCTTCGCGGAAAGGGGTTACGTCCAAATACTCCTCAAAAGCATGCGTGAAGTCTTCATCACTCTGAAAATGGCAACCACACAAGTGAGATTTCAGTTTGGGAAAGAAATAAAAAAAATCAGATAGTGCAGGTTGGGTGAGTAAGTTTCAAAGCCACATTTGGTTACTTGTGCCACCTATGCTGTTTGGACAGTTATTTTACAGACATGAGAAAGGTTCAAAGAATTATTATTCCAAAAAAAAACAACATAAGCTTTCTAAACCATAAACGTGCAACAGATTTAAAGTGGCAAACATGGGATAGAAACACAAAGCTAAAGATGAAAATGATCTGTCTGCCTCATATGAAGGTAAAGTAGCTGTAGGGAAGTAATTTGTCACTTTATATGTTGTTTTTTGTAATGCTTTAGCAAGCTAAATTTGTATTGATAACGAACCTTTACAAGTGTTTTAGATTAATTTTATCAATTGTGGATGACGCTTGGCTAGCTGTTTGATTGCTTTAAACACATGGGTTTTTGTGGGCACAGTTATAAGGCATTATAGTAGAGTTGCGTCTGAAAATAGGAGTTACACCTCTTGTTTCTGGGTTTGGCTGAGAAGTACCCTCGTACATCCCTCGTGCATATTGTATATTTTATACACCCAGACATGGGTAAATAAAGGTGCACATCCTCTCTGCATCCAGCACGTACCAGGTGGTGGTCGAGGAGGAAACTGGCAAGAAAGTGAAGCGGGAGCTGGGGCTTCAGGAGTGTTTCCCTTTGCCCATGTCTCACGGCGAGGCCCAGGCCCGAGGCACGCCGCATTACTACACCGCCGAGCTGCCACCCAGCAGCCTGCCAGAGGCCAGTCCCTTCACCGTGGGCGACAATCACACTTACAACGGCTACTGGAACAGTCCTCTGGACCCCCGCAAGAGCTACCTCGTCTACTTCCAGGCTATGAGCAACTTCCGAGGGGTGAGTGACTGTTACACTCCCACCCGTGGTGCTGCAGATCTGGCAGCACTTCGTCGTGTAGCTGCAGGCATTACTATTCAGAGTAATTCTGAGCTCGGTGATGAGTGGTGTTAATGAGTATCTGTATTTACAGTTCTAATGCTGTAGCTGATGCTGTAGGACAGTTGGCATTGTCTGGGCTCACAACCCTTGAAAGAGTATTTATGCAGTGAAGGAGGTTGTTGGATGAAAACAATCTGAGCTGGCACTGTAGCTACTTGAAAATTATGAATGTTTATATCCCAGCGCTTTGATTCTTTGCAAACAAAGAATTTCTGGAACAGGAATTACTTGCATGCTTTACTTACAGCTAGCAAAGCAGTGATTAGCTGGAATTACTCAGAGTAAACAATGTACTTCACTTCGCTCCACTTGTCTTTTATTTTCTCTCATTTTGTTATTCTGTCACAGTCCTTTATTGTCTGTCTGCTCCTCTCTTTCTTTATGCACATAATCAGTTGCTTATCTGGTTGACCAAGGTAACACAGACTGAAAGCCTTTCAATGTCTGCGTTTGTATCCACATTGCAAATCTTGGTTGTAGGCCTTGTTAATTGAGAAACGGTACGTTACTCCACTCTGCTGTGTTTCCTTTCATTTCCTCGTTCTTGAGCAGACAAAGACCTCCAGTCGTACCCAGAGGATGCCACATTACCTTTCCAAATTCCATTACAGGAAGAGCTGCTACCTGGGTGAGGCAATTACTTAAGGATAATTGGGCACAGGTGCAGATGATCAGAGGTAGAAAGCTGCTGCTTTAGTATCTGCAGACTGTGGCAATGAGGCTGAGAAATGTTGCCGTAGGTAGCACAGCCTTTTGCGATCATCGGTTTGGAATAAATACACGCAAGCTGGGTCACCGTCAGTCACTTCTGTCAGTTGCTGACTCTTTCCCCCCCCTGTATTTTGCTTTAGTGTGTCATAAAGTCCCATACACAAGAGCTGGGTGGCTCATCCACACCACTAGCATCTTTTTCCAACCCAGTGGACAAACACACGGAGGGAGTGCAGTGTGAGCACTTCACACGACCAGGCTACTAAGAATGGGATTAGATAGGGGAGGCCTGGCTTTACCGGCGGATGGGATTAGGTTTTGTTTTGCCTGGCAGGGGGCCAGCATCCATGACCCACAATGAGGGGAGTACAGTGCCAAATCACACAGCCAACACTGTCCCCAGTCTCTTCAAACACTACTGCCTTCGCCTGGAAATAGACTGTAGTAGCACTGAGTGTTAAAATCTGGGCATCAGTCTGTGTTTGTCGGTCTTTGATGGGGAGGGAGCTCTGTGTCCTCCTTTTAAGCACAAGATCTCATCTTTTAACTAAAAATGTCAGCTAAAAAGCATGTGATTTAGCTAAAGTTCAGTTAAGTTCAAGAGCAGCATGTTGCTTGGCATATAACTCACACACGTCACAGCAGGCAACAAAAAGCATGTCACAGCAGGGCTATGACAACACGAGGATCACAGCAGCAACAGGAAAAAAGTGTTAATTCCAAATTGTCAAATAAATTTGAGAACACGTTAAAATTGCCTAATGCACCACCAATTATACATCATGACACCTTTGCCTGTTAATGATATTATGAACATTTCACAGTTGTCATTTTTCACTTTGCACAGTCGACGGTGGTCACATCCAAGTGTTAATGAAACTGTCGATTAACGCCACAAAACAGATGCTCGTGTTTGACTCGCGCCGCCTGTACAGACCAGGAATGTTTCAGCAAATGTTTTGTGCTATTTCGCGTCGAATCCTCTGTGTGCAATTATGCAGCGTGGGCCTTTTTACATTTGAACTCTGTGCTCACACCGTCACAAAATTGTGGGCCAAGAGAGAGAATTTTAGCATTCTAAATTTGACTTTGTACAGAGGCATAAAGGCATTCAGCATATGCATGTACTGAGGGGTATTTTTGTAGTGGTTTTTGTATTCAGAAGAGGGAAGCATAATTACCTTATGGCCACTCATTTTTAGGCAGAAGAAAGAAAATCCCATACCTGGCAGTGAAAGCTGCTCTCTCCTAAGAATGCGACACGAGAAAAGTCACACATTTGCCTGGATGAAAGAGTTGCTGATAAAGTTGTCGTGTTTGGCAATCATTTAAGGTGTTTGCGCCTTTAACGCTTTATGAAAATGCAAACAGAATTGTCAGCCTCCTTATTTTGTCGTTTAATTGCGCACCTCATTAAATCAGGCTCTGTGTGGTCTGTTTAAGTTTGTGTTTGCAGAGGGACAACATTGCACCTAATCCCTCTACAACAGTGGCAGTGTCAGGAAGAGTTTGAACAGTATATGGGACCCCCGATATTTGACATTTACCCATGCTAATTATCTGGAGAGTGGCTGTCAAGCCTTTGTAATTGCTTTGATTGATCATCTAAGGAGCTACTGATAGCCTGAGCATCCAGACTGTAGCTTTGCAGGCCGCAGCATTTACATTTAGAACATCTACACTTAGATCTCCCAGTTTAACACACACAAACACTGTAAAACCTTGAGTGCACGCCGCAGAGCCCCCATATTCCATTTTGGCATTTGTGTATTGTATTTGGAGTTGCCAGGAACCACCAGCCCCTCTGGCGTGACTGGCACCACACGGAAAGGCATGTGATGTGTCTTTCACAATCTGGAGTTTGCCAATTAACTCTTCTGCTGAGCTGGTAACACAATAATTTGGATGTGCAGAACGCGCTTCCATCCATCACAACAGCCTGCGTCATGTGCTGCAAATAGATGTAAATGCATCTGTCTTAATTTGTCAAAGCTTGTAATGATTGAATGATTTCAAATGCTTTCTCCATAAAGGAGGTTGGATCGGATGAATCAGCTTTTTTTTGACAGAAAATGTTTTATGTAATTGAGTCAGTCCCTGGAAAGCTCAAAGTCACCAGTCAGCATTTCTACGGACACATACAGTAGAATTGAACCTGGGCTGCACTTTTAGATAATTTGATTAATGATTTTTAATTAAAACAAATGGAAAATCTGTAGCATTTGAAATAAATTCTATTATGCTGTACAGAAATGCACCAAGACCAGCATGGTTTACCCTGCCTGAAGTCCAGTGTCAACTGGGATAAAGTCCAACCCACTGTGACCCTCTGCAGGATAATGTTGTTATAGTTAATGGGTGGATGGAAGCGCATCAATAAAAATGAAGTCACACAGATATTACTTCTCAGTTTAAAGTGCAGCTTTATCTTAAAATGCACACTTCAGAAAATAGAGCAGCCTTTGCTTTGAATGGCTAATATACACCAACCCGCTACAACATTAAAACCACAGACAGATAAAGTGAAAGACAGTGAGTGTTTTGTTAGAATGACATCTGCCAAAGAGGTGAGATGTATCACACAGCAAGTGGACAGTCGGTTCTTGAGGTTGATGTGTTGGAAGAAGGAAAAATGGAGGATCTGAGTGACTCTGACAAACTGTAACGGCCAGATGACTGGGTCAGAGCAGCTCTACAACAACAAGTCTTAAGAGGTATTAAGCTTCAGTGTACCGCCGGCGGTACACCTACTAATTTGCATAGGAATTTCAAGAATGTCCGACGGCTGTAAACACGATTATACAAACACTATACGCCGATGGAAAGCTTAGATTCTCATGAATCCACCGGTATAAACCACTTTCAGATGCGATTACCACAGCGGGTGAGAAAAACACATTTGTCCGACAAAAACGAATATTCATCCATCCGTTCTCTATACACGGCCTCAACGCACACAGCGCGACTCACATTTCCGGGTTTATTATTACACACAAAAAAAAAGATTCCACAAAAAACGGCCATAATCCAACCTTTTACATCCAGATGACACAAGCCAGTAAACTATTTTATCCAAAACATGTCCTGAAGTCGGTATAAATTCCCCGAATCGGTCATTTTCAAGGAAATGCACCTCACGATGCCCGTCCAATATTCCCAGTATTTTTCGTAATTTTTTTTTATTTAAAAATAGAATATTAGTGATTTTTTGTACTGAAAACGGCTGGAATTGACTGAAGCTTAAAGGGTTAACTACCATCAGGGTCATGGGTGTCCAAGGTTCAATAATGCACGTAGGAATTAAAGGCTGATCCATGTGGTCTGATCCTGCAGAAGAGCTAAGTAAACTGCTGATGCTGCTATGACAGAAGGGTGCCACATGTCCATAGCTAGACCACTGAGTAATGGAAGAAGGTGTCTTGATTTAGCGAATCACATTTTCTTATACATCATGTGGATGGACGAGGGTGTTTTGTTGTTTAACTGGGGATGAGATGGCAGTAGGATGCACAAAATGAAGAGGCAGTGTGATGCTCTGGGCGATATTCTGCTGGAAAAGCCTTCAGTCCTGGCATTAATGTGGATAGTATTTTTAAACATACGCCTATCAACCACACCATTATGACCACTGACAAGTAAAGTGAATAACATCTTCTTATAATGCTCTGTTCTACTGGGAAACTTGGAGTCCTGACATTCATGCGGATGTTTGACATGTACCACCCACCTAAAGATTGCAGGTCAAGCAACCCCCCAAACCTCCCACCCCATGGCAAGAGCAGTCCTTGATATCAGTTGCCACCCTCAGCAGGACAGTGCACCCCGACAGTGCAAAAACTGCTCAGGAATGGCCCGGGCAACATGACAGAGCCTCAGGTGTTCACCTGGGTTCACCTGGGTTCACCTGGATTCCCATGATCCAAATCTTATTAAGCATCCAGAAGATGTGCCAGGATAAGCCTGATCGAGGTAGGTCCTAACATGCAACCCACAGGACCTACATCCTCAGAGGTCCTGTGTCCATGCCCCACTGGATCAGAGGAATTTTAGCAGCACAAAGGGGACCAACGCAATATTAGGAAGATGGTCATAATGTTTTGGCTGATCGGTGTGCCAACCACCTAATACATATTGCAGATGCCTTCATTCATTCATGGCAGTGGTAATCCTTGGTGGCAGTGGCGTCTTTCTGCACATCAATGCTGCCTGCCGCACTGTAAACATTGTTCAGGAATGGACTGAGCAACATGTCGAGCAGTTTAGAGTGGTGTGGGTTGGTCTAAAAATGCCACAGATGCCCATCTGACCGAGCATCTGTGGGATGTGCTGACAAGAAAGATCCACAGAGCCTCTCCTTTACAACTTGGACTTCCCCAAAAGGAATTGTGGACTGATTTGACCTTGTTTCACCTCCCGACAATCGCGTGCAAAATCTGGTCAAAAATGAGGTTAAACCATTGTTAAGCCCCGATTATTTGGTATTGTGAGGGTTTTACAAATCCACTCTCAAACCTCCCAAACATCAGGGTCAGCCCAATTAATATCAAACATGTTTGATGCTTACAAGTTAAGAACAGGATGGGTCTGATTATTACAGAGGTGCCCAGAGCAGTGGGCACTGTTGCAGACATCAAAACTAAAATTTCACTTCCAGTTCTCACTGAAAAATAAACATACTGTGTTGACCGCGTATCCCCAACGATCCAGACGTTTTCAGCTTTCTGCTTTAGTTTAGTTCTACATGCATAAGGGCAAGTTGCTGCTCCACTGGCTCCATGTTGTTTCATCATATTAGATAATAATGATATTCTGTAGGATGTGATGATCCTTCATTTTTAATTCTTGCACTGAGAGCATGTCTGAGATTAGAAAGGAGAACATCTGTGAAGCTTCTCTTTATGTGAATGATGCAACCTGATATAAAAATCTGTTAGGATTTTTTAAACTCCTGTAGTATCAGCTCAGCCTTACAGGACTTAAAGGATCTGCTGCTCACGTCTTGCCTGATACCACAGGACAACTTTGGAGGTGTTGTAGAGTTCATGCCTCCAGAAGGATTTCTACAATATTATTATTAAACTGGTGGTTTTAATGTTGTGTCTGATCGCTGTTTTTAACTGTATTCCTGTGCATTGACATACCGGTTCTCCCGACACTTTAATAGTGCAGACAATATAAAACGAACGCATTTTCCTCAAGGCTTTTACAGTGTTCGCTGTTGTACTATAAATAAAATGTATTTTCTGACAACCTTGGAATTCATATGCAGCTACATGCATTTCTTCTGCCTTTCACTGAATGTGTGACTCGTGTTGGGGAAGCGACAGTGTGTCTAACAGGCAACATGATTGTCTGTTTGTCGTCATGTTTATTTCTGTATTTTCAGATCAGACTGTCAACTTAAAAACTTGTTTAAGTGTCTGTCCGCTTGAAATGGATTTTCAATTTAAAAAACCAATTTCTCCGGAGTTTGAGGAAAGTGCTTTTTTTGCTGATTTCCAAATAGGCAAATTTGCATAATTGTCCCATAATGCCTGAATTAGCATCTGTAAATCTTAATTTGATAATACATCTCCTCCATGAGGTGGCAGGATGGAATTGGATTACAGTCCTGGATCTCATTAGTGCTGTTTGACAAAGGTCCTTTTCATAACACTGAGATGTCATCAGATGAAATTTGAATAAAATTAATTCTTTTTCATAGTGGTGCACTGGTCTGAAACCCTGCTCTTAATTATGCTCTCTCCCTTTCAACTTTCATCTTTTCTCCTTCAGCAAGAATCTCTAATCTCCTTCTCACACACTTCACCACAGCTCTCAGATTTTAGATTTTTTTTTTCTCTCATGCCATCAGTATGACTCTTAACTCGGAGGTAATTTGTCCTTTTACTCTGAGTCGTTTTTTTCCCTTTTAGTTTATCTTTGTCTTTGCAATAAAGAGAATTATACATTCTTTGGAGAAGAACAGAGCAACCCACTCATGTTTAGTAATTTGAATTTTCAATTAGATGGTAGAAACAATAACGCTTGAAGATCTGGAAATGCTTATCTGAGGAATAACTACTATGTTTGAGCATTCATTTGTGTGCTTTTATCTCTGTGTGTAATCATATTTTCAGCGTGATATATTTATACGTGTATATGTAAACTAGTGCATATATGTGTCTCGGCTCGGTTTTTCATGCCATCCTCTTTTCTGCTATCACATTTCTTTTATGCGAAATGCAAAGCGGCGGTTTCGTCTCTGATGTCTGTGTTTTCTTTCTCTTTCAGGAATCCAGAATAAACTGCATCCGCATTGCTCGCAAAGGTAATTCAACATGAATATTTCTCCACCTGCACAGGCAGTGACCTTGAATATATTTCACTGCCTCATTTCTGAACACTTCCCAGCGCTGGGAACTTTCTCATTAGATAAGAAAGATCTGAAATTAAAAGTGTGGCCGCGATGTTTCACTTTCCTCTGCACTGTACCACTGTTCACATCGTCTCTGTCTGGTATAAAGGTGGAGATCTGGACAAATTTTCTCTGACTGTCCTGGTTGTTTAGCAGTGGGCCTCAGAGAAAAGGGCAACAAGCAGGGAAGGATTAGAGGTCAGGCTTTCATTCTGTTTGTTTGGGGGCTGACGCTGGGACACACTATATCAAAGACAGACTCTTTGTTCTCATCAGCAGCCCACCAGACAGCTACATCTGAGGGCTTTGACCTCAGCGTCGTCCAGAAGGGTCCTCCAGATCAAAACTTCCAGATGGAGCTAGCTTGGCCTATCAGTATGAGAAAACCCTGCCCTCCCCCTCCTCGGCTGTGCCTCAGCTTTTGGATTCAAAGGGACATGAAAAGGGCAGAGAAATTGACTCTAAGTCCGGATGGCAGGAGAGCCTCCTCTGCCGTAGTACACTGTCAGATCATGGTGAATAAAAGCCGTGTATTTATAGTTATCATAGCGCCGCAACAGTAAGCGGAGCCTTGCAAGTAAATTGACTTGGCGGGGTGTCTTTTTTTGGTGAAGGCCTCTTTTTGTGAGTGAATAATGAAAGAGATGAGGCTCTCCTCAAGCAGAAAGCCAAAAGGCAAGGCCAGCCATTTCAGCTTCTCACTCCATCTGCCCCACACAGCCCGGTTGGGCATTGATTAATTACACTTTCTCACAGCAATGGACTTTACACAGCGCTTACCTCCTTGCTTTGGCGCAAAGCAAAAGAAAGAAATGCACAATGGAGCTCCAATAGTTACATCAAGATAAGAAATATGAAAGCCCGCTTTTAACAATGAAATAAAAACAGAGTAAATGGAAGGGAAAAGAGGGGTTAAATTCCCCAGCCAGCCTTGCATCAACACCTCACGCGGGGTGATGTAACTAGGTGGGGGAGAAATTGATAGGGAAAAAAATTTGAGGTGATTTTCAATTTCAAGGTGCGACAGGTCAGAGGTTTTTTGTTGCTGTTTGTGATCTCCATGATCCCTGTACCATTAACATAGCCTCTGCATCATCGGGTCCTAAGCCGTTATTATCATGCAGCCCATCACAGGCAAAGTGGAGGCAAATGATTCTGGCTCGGATAACAAAGCTGGAGATTACATTTCAACTTCCAGGTGACAGTTTAATTAAGGATCCCCTGGCAGGCTCAACACAACAATAGACTTCCATTTCTCCTCTAAGTGCCAATTTCCACCATTGGGCAGCTGGCAGGTGCATGGATTCATGTGGAAATCTATTTTATGCTCGTGTTTGGCTTAATAGAAATTTCGAGGCTAAATGTGGCAAAACCGCCTTATCTGTCCAAAACGTCAGAAAACTGAAATGGATTTCTCACCTCCTCATCTACATTTTTTAAATCCAGTATAGAGTATGAAGTATTTCACCTGAATGTAATCGTAAATGAAGTTGCGGCGTAAAATAAACAGCGAGTTTGTGACTGAGGCTGCTTTTTTTTTTTTCTTTTTCTTGAATGGACCACCTCTCGACAGGGTGGAATTTTTCTCACAGACACAAAGGCGTCTTTGGATGACAGTGTGTCCCTGTGTGTGAATAGAAACCACCAAAAAATCATCTTTGATTCACTGTCTGACTAAAACCTCTCCTACCACTACTGCAAACTAAAGCATACCTGTCAGATGTGATGCCTATAAACAGCACACTCAGAGAAGTGACATTTTTACAACATGTTATATACAGATAGCAGCACAAAATCAGCGTCCACAGCAGTTTCAGAAGGAACAGTTCCATTTTTAATGTCAAGCCAGTGACTAATTCCTTCATTCAGATATGCCAGACACTCATCATTGATTAAAAACCCTGCCAAATAATGACATTATATTGTACTACTTTCATCTTCATTTGGCACGAGGCTTCTAAAGCAGCCATAAAGTGCCTATGGGCTGCAGATAGTTGGGCTCAAACATGGCTGTGTTTTCATTTTCCCTGCCCTAGATCTGATTTTTTTTTCCCCCAGCAGGCTACAAGATAGAACTCTATCCCCAGGCCTGCTCTGACTTTCTCTTCGCTCTCCAGATAGTTTGTGCTGTTCCAATAGGCTCAGAAGGGCTGGTTTCAGGGCTGTCAAAGCCTGGAGGACAGGCTGGCACGTAGGGAAAAAAAAAAAAAAAAGAACTAGATCAGTGGGCCCCTAGAACAAGACAAAGAAAGGCCCTCTGCTCAACACCATTTACATAAGTATGAAGCTTTATGTCAGAGAAATGAATAACCTGCTATTATGGTAACGACCTTTCCAGTAGCTCACAGACACCAGGGCACCTTGAGATTATACTGTAGCGTTGTGTGGATGATTCCGATTTGGAAAAAATGTAATACTTCATCCATTATTGATTAGACAGGCACCTCACAGGTTTGCTGTACGTACCACAGCATAAAGATGTGTAATTTCAATGAGAAGGTGTCACTTTTTTTATAGCAATGTCCCTATGCAACTTTAAAGACCAACAACAGATTGAAGAACAATGCCTTTTTTTGTATGCGGCTAATGAATCTTAGCAAATGAGCTTCTCCGCCACATTTGCAACTCTTGTGAAAATTATCTTCCCATGCACTAATTCACTGTTAATATTCCCAGAAACGAAATGTCAGTTGTAGTAATAGTAAAAGTCCTGAGCAGCTGAAAATCTCTCTTGTTTGTCATGTGCAAGTTGCCATTATGCATCACTGTGGATCGCAGGTTTATTGCTTTGGACAACATGGACAATTGCTGTCTCCCTCGCTTGAGGGATCTCCTCTTTTATTTGCATGTCTCCCTTCATTTTTGCCACTTATTTGAAATAGAATTGGATCAGAGGATCTCCTCAGAGTAGTTAGTGTGATGGGATAACTTTGTGTATTTTCATGAAAGAGTGTTCATGAATGATAACGACTTCAAAGCTGTGAGTTTCCCACTCCTATCATCAGGCTTTTAGGCTCTCTGTTATGAATGTTTTTTTTCTGTGCCTTTATTCCTTTAACCCTCCTAACCCCAAGTAGTTCCAAGGGATTTTTTGTTTGCTCTTGTCACATTTTCACTTATTTTCCTCTGCAATATGAAGTCCTGCACCTTTATGGAAACAGCACAACCTTTGAAAAATGTCTTCCATACAGTATAACAAAGTTAAAGTGCCATAAATCATCAATAAAAAGAGAAAATCAAAATTTGGATAATGTATTTCACAATAATTGAAAAAAACTGGAATGAACACGCACAATTTTCCAGGTTTCCACCGGTGTTATCAATACTGGGAAAAGAAATGGTGTCTCTACATACAACAGATATTTCATTACTTGCATTTTTAATTTGCTTCCATACTTGTCTCCTCTCTTCTCAGTATACACAGCCTTGAAATTTAGCTAAGAAGTCTTTGGATTTTTGTTAAAGCTGTAGCACCGAAGCATGCTGTTCACAGAATCAGGTTTAGATGGTTTCTATTTTGCTGATTTATATATTTAGAAGGAAGTGATTTTGATGAAATATACCAGTTTTGAGCTCAGATTAGGTTAAGTCTCCCAGTGAAACAAGCAACAGTTTTCTAAGTTTCCACAGGTGATGCTAACACTGGAAAAAGAAATGGTGGCTTTCCAAATACATTTTTCTTTTGTTAACATTTTTAATTTGCTTTCATACCGTTTACTTGTCTTCTGGCTTCTCTTTATAAACAGAACTGTTGGTCAATTCTACAGAATGTTGTTCAGACATTTCGTGAATTAAACATTTAGAATAAAATGATTTTGATTAAATATCCCGATTTTCAACTTAGATTTGGTTAAGTGTCAAATGAGTAGTTCAAGGACCATCAAAAAGTTCTTGTTCTTCCTTTTTTTTACAGTCTCTGACTCTGATAAATGCTGTAATTTGGGCAGATAACATGCTTTCCAGACCCAGCAGCGGTTTTGCAGCTCAAAATGTTAAGTACAGTATTTGCATTATGCCTCTTCTAATGCGACTGTGTTCTGTGTTGTTGTTTCCAGCGGCCTGCAAAGATCACCGCAAAGCTCTGGAGGTGTCCCAGCACTCTGAGGAGATGGGGCTGATTCTCGGCGTGTGCGCTGGAGGTCTGGTAGTGCTCATCCTCCTGCTGGGCGCCGTCATCATCATCATTAAGAAAGGGTAAACAGCTCCTGATAACCGCTCGCTACAAAACATGCCTCATTATGCACAATCACACCGCGTCTCCCACATTGCGTTTTTTTTTCCCGCCCCTTTATGTTGTGTTCGGAACAGTTCAGTGATCAGTTTTTATACTTGCTGAACTTTTCGAAAAGGTCACGCTTGTTTGGGGGAAGATGCCGGACCAACAGCCAGTGCTGCATTGTTTTCCTTCCCTTATGGCGCACCAGAGGGACCAAACAACTCTCATCTGCGGTGCCTATCTGAGTGTGAAGTATTTAATTAAAGGCGGATGCAATTCAATTAGACACTTAATTACACACACCAAGCTCAGGCCTGACCCTTAAATGAGATGCTAATTGGGAGGGAAAAGGTGTGCTTTTAGAGATTATTAGCCAATGATCCCACAGGTTTGCAGAAAATCATCAGCACCTATGGCTCTGCAGTTATTTAATCCTCCCTGTGTTAAAGTCTCAAATTGAGCTTAACCTGCCTCACTTAAGTAAGACATATTGAAATCTAAAGAAGCTGATGTGCCAAATGGGGAGTTAGTCAGAGTTCCACCGATCATTATTTAAATTGCTGATGCAGCGTTCAGGGTAATATTGAATCATGTTGATTGTGAAAGTCACCACGGCTCGGCACATTAGCCCGGGTTTCCTCTCCTAAGCCACCGTGAATTTCGCTCTTGGAGAATTGATTGCCAAATTTGCTGTGACAGGAAGCCACATGGTCTAGTCCTTGAAGTGTAACACTGAGACATATTCGATTGAAAGAAACGCACATTTTTCTGCCTCGCTGTGGTTTGGTCTGTCAGCACCTGCTTGATACGCTCGCATGTGTTATATGGCCGCCTGCACAGCCCAGCTCATGAGAGGATGGGTCTCATTTTCACTGTAATCAATGCATTCTGCCCTCAGCTGACATTGCTTTCATCTCACATCTCTTCTTTTTCTTGATTTTTTTTTTCTTCTTCTCCTGCACTCTTGCCAGAAGGGACTACTACTCTTATTATCCGTAAGTGACTCCACCTGTTTGCTTTTCCATCGTTGTTGATCCATCATACACATGCTTGTGCTCTGGCTGTCAGTCATGAATTGTAGAGGAAAAACAATAAGGCACTTTTCTCTCTGAATCTATTATTTCTCATCCTTTTTTTCTCTTTACTAAACATGATTTCATATTTTCTCCTTTTATTTCTCTCTGTTCCAATCTCACCTGCGCGTCAATTATCCATTAACAGGAAACCGGTGAACATGAACAAGACGCCCATTACCTACCGACAAGAGAAGAGCCACATGGGCTCCATGGAGCGCAGTTTCACAGATCAGAGCACCCTACAGGAGGATGAAAGAATGGCGCTTTCCTTCATGGATGCACATACTTGTGGCACACGAAGTAAGACAAAAAGTACTATGACTACTAACACATGTACAGTACAGTGTCCACACGGTTAGCATAGCCGCACAACGACGCCCACCATCCTTTACTTTGTTATCCTGCCGGCCGTCGCTCATCCACTCCATAAATGTTTCAATCAGTTTCAGAGATAGTCATCATCCCGTGTGAAAAATATTCCTCAGTAAGACTTACTGTCAGCTATTCACTGCCTGCAGCTGTTGCACAAAGAATCTCACAAGATTGCCAGAAAGAGGCAGAAGTGAAGAAGCATATTAAAATATATATAAAGATAAGAGAAGATAAATTTTATTAATCCCTCACCAGGGAACTTTACATTACACCAGCTAAATACAGATGAGGCATCGGAGAAGCAGGGCAAGATTATAAAAGTACAATAAGGCTAAAAAATAAAAAATATAATAAAGGTTACATACTAGACATTGTGAATTTACATATGGATGTGCACAGATATACCTGGTGAATATACATATTTTATATATACACATATGGCTTTATGAATTTACATATGAATAATTACATGAATGACATGATAAATGTACATATGGAATAGAGATCTACTGATATGGCAAGATGGATGATGTGCCCAGCATTTCTCTTATTGTAGTCAAAATATTATTAATAGAAAAGACCCGTGTACAGATGATGTTAATGCAGATGAAGTAGTGTAAAAGTACAGTGTTATATTGAATACATGGTTTGTAATCCTGGATTTATAATAATGCACATGTCACAATGCAGGAAAGGCAAAGGTGTTGACTCTAAAGTTGGTATTGATTCTGATCTGTTTGACGCATTATCTGAAATGGAACATATGAGGATAGCTATAGTGAGACAAATGATACGAAAATCCCTGTAGCATAGGCCGTGCTGTATGTGTTAATATTTGCATGCAAAGTGCCAGTGTGTGATGCTAACATAGGTAACATAAATGGGGTCATCACACATTATCATGCAAATGCTGCAAAAGTCGGGTAATGTTTTATATCTTTACCATAAATTCTTCAAATTCTCACTAAAGCCTGCAAATGTGTGGTTCAGGTGACGCTCGTAGTTCGGTGAATGAGGCCAGCAGCCTGCTGGGAGGCTCCCCGAGGCACCAGTGTGGACGGAAAGGCTCGCCCTACCACACCGGACAGCTGCACCCAGCCGTCCGAGTGGCCGACCTCCTGCAGCACATCAACCAGATGAAGACCGCCGAGGGCTACGGCTTCAAACAGGAATACGAGGTGAGAAGCGCCGTTGCACTCTTTCCTTCCACCCTGACATTAGCAGACAGCACAGACAGCTCTTACTCTTCCACTCTGATGACATGAAATGAACAGCGTCATAAGTATTGCTGCTCGTGCACTCGTTTGGAGTGCTGCGGACAATTACACAAGAGAGCTGTATAGCTCTAAGAAAAAGTGCACAACGTCTGCATTCACACCGTGATTGTTTCTCAAATAACCAGTTTTCATTGTAAATTCAGCAGCATGTAAATGTAATTGGTCCATTCGCTCCTAACATGCAGCAACTGAGAGAACCAAAGGCAAAGACACTGAACTCCAGCATTATACATAATTCAACATAGCAATTTGAAGCTTTTTCACCTTTTATTTTAGTTTTCCTTGTTCTGTAATTCATATTTTTATTGAATTTTCAAAGAGAGAGAAAAGGTGTGCATTACTTACAAAATTGTGATGGTGTGTGATTTTCCTGTGGAATATTCAGGTGATCCGAGATATGATTCTCTGAAACTACACAGGTTGAAAATATTGCAATTTTTCTAATTTGTATTTCTAAGATTCACTTGACAATTTCTGTCTGCATAAAGCTTAAAATTGCCATCTTTATTCAGATATTCAATGTGCATAAGCCCCTGTTACCAAAATAGATTTAGTTTTTCTTACAGATTGCAAATATTGTACCATAGTGAAGCTTCTGTACTTCATATGACAACTTAGAGTTAAGGTCATTTCACATAGGCCAAATTTAGATTTATAGTGAATTTTTATTGTATACTATTTTTTTCTAATTGGAAACAGAGGATTTAGAGGTTTGTTTATTTATCTTTCAAAACTAAAAAATGCCATGTTATGTCCAAAATTAGTCATTTCAAAATTTTTGGAAAAAATGCAGCTTCTATACCATTCCAGGTGGTCCTGATAATTTGTAACGTGTTCTAGAAAACTTTAATATACCAGAAATTTAGAAATTCTGTAGTCACATTTGAGTCAGTGGCTAAAATCAGAGGGCACAGTGAGCTTGCTATTCTAATCCATTGTGCATTGTGGCTGCTGAGATGTGGAAAGGCTATAAAGTCATTCTCGAGCATTTTCAAGTGCCTGTGCAAAGCAGAGTCAAGAAGTACAAGATGTTCCACACTGAAAAATCTCAAATGGTAGGAAGACAAAAGTGACGTCTTCACTGGTAAGAACGGTAGCGAGAGAGGCCAAGAAGAATCCAAGGATCACCACTGAGGACATCCTGATGAACCTGAGGAATTCTGGTAGCAACATCTCCAGACAGACATTGTCTGCATTGATGCTGGTGTCATGGACCAAGAAAGACTCCACTTTCCCTAAACAGACACACAAAAGCTCACACGGAGAAAGACAAAAGTTTTCGGTTGCCAGTATGGTCGAGATGACATGAAATTAGAGCTTTTGGACTCTGAAATGTGGCGTTCGTTTGTCGAAAGATAGGAGAAGCGTTAAGCCCCAAGAACATCATCCCCTTGTTGGTGAGGTGTTTTTCAATGAACCAGACAACCCTGTTAAATGAAAAAGCATCATGAGAAAAGGAAAAGCTTCTGGAGGAAATCATCAGGCACTCTGCACAAAATCCTGAGTAGCATTGGAGTTTCCAGTGAGAGGATGATGTGAAACATGCAAAAACCAAAGTGGACAAGAAATAATTATCAGAAAACAATATCAGCACATGTCTATCTGTCTGCTCTCTTTTCCATCCAATGTTTGTCAATTTAGCCATTCCAAATGATAGACTATAGAATCTAGAGTGGTAGATGGAGTCCTTCTTCTTCTCAGATGCACATTGTTTGCGTAATCTATCCTTGGGTTATTTTCCTTTCCATTAAGGCTGCTAAACTATGTCATTATAAATCTTATAAATCTTTCCTCCACTATATGTAACCTATTTGAGGTTACATATAGTGGAGTGACGTTTCAGAATCTTAGTTCTCATGGTCTTATGGTGAAATAAATGTTTCCTGCATTTTCTATAGTGTTGTGCCATCTGTGAAAAGAATACTCAAACAGTTGTGACAGAAGTACTTTCGATGTGTAGAGCATCGTAGAAGTACCACTGACATTGAGTCAAAGAAACTCAAACATCAAGCAGCTCTGCCTACTTTTCTCAACGATGTGCCAAGGTAACTGTCTTCATTGAAACTGGAGGCTGTGGTATGTGACTAACGCGTATATTTGTTGTTGCCTATACAATGCATAACTCGACTATTGTGTTTAACTGAAGAACTGTAGTTAAAACATCCATACATCCTCGACCGCTAAACTGTATTTTCATTATCGCTTTGAAAAAAATGGAATTCAATGTAGAGGCAAACATATCTTCTCACAGAAAGAGCTGTGATGTACTAGGAAAGACTTGCAGTTTGAAAGAGCCTCAGAACCCGAGGCATAATTCAGACCTTTTACTTTCAGTATTTACTTGCAGTTTGATAACCACATGGTTAGATTTAGAAAAATACCATGTTTTGGTTGACACTTTCAAAGTGATAACTACATGTTAGACACTTTGTTGAACTGAGGCACCAAAATTACCTGGTTAGGCGTTGGAAAACATGACAATTTTGGTCAAAATACAACCATTTAATATTATGTTTGAAGCTTTTCTTCTGTTTTCTGGGTTCCAAAGTTAAGGAGTCCCAATTCATCCAATATGTGGTTTGTTGGCTGAAAAGGAGCAACTGCAAAGCAATAAAGCAGCTAGAAAAGATGAGTTGTTTAGAAATCTATTTGTATTAAGTTCAATGTAAATGCAGTTTAGTTGTATAAGAATGTAATTTGTGTAAGACAGAGCTGATATGCATCCATCCAAACCATTTTAAAGTAACTTATCTGGGTTAAAGTCACAGTAGAAAGCTTCCCCTGAGGATTGTCCAGGTGCTTCCACAGCAGCCGGAGGGTATCACCTCTTGGACATGTCCTAGTTCTACCCCAAAGCCTCCCTGAGTAGGACTGGTTGACCTTAATTGGCAGCACCGTTAGCGCTGCAGGCCTTGCTCAAAGATATTGAGAGAGTCTGAGTTTGTATTCTAAGAAGGAGCCCACAGTGGCAGAAACTAACAGCAAACCCCACATATACAAAACCTTCAATATTCAGGTCGTTATTTCTTGTCTTATCCAGATGATGTTATGATCTGTCTAAATTGAGACTGTTTGATTTTCTCTGTTGGATGGTAGCCAGCAGTAAAAAGGTTGCTATGCAGTTATTACATGTTGCGGATAACTGCTAGCTTCAAGAGGCCATGTTAGTTAGGAAGGTTCCTGTGAGTGGTGTGGGAGGCCATCAATCTGACATCGCCGTCCTCACCACCTACTGAAATTAATTACCAGGGTTGAGAAGGCATCTGGATCACACCAATGTTGTGCACATGAATAAATCATCCTCATTTGGGCCCAGAGAAGACCTCTGTCGTGACGGCAGGCCTGATGAGGTTAAATGCTTCCAGCTCTACCTCGTGAGTCTCCTGTCCGTTGCTCACAGATTGTAGCCAAGAGAGGAAGGGGCAGTCTGGGAAGGGAAGAAAGATGAAAAGCCACAGAGGGACAAATGTGCGAGAAGAAAGCTCTTGGCTCCTATTCCCTCTAACCTCCGTATAACCATTCCCAGTAGCAATGTTTATCTCCCTCTGCAATATACGCTGCAATGTAAATGCACCATAATTTGCAGAAGTCGTCGTCACACAGTGCCGCAAATCATTTCTTTGGCAGATCGCTGCTTGGTTTGGCTTATTTTCTTTTTTGCACTGTAGAGGTTTAGTCCTTGGCTGAACGGTGAGCACAGACATGCTTCTTATGCTGAACGCTGCTCCTGCTGTCGCTGCAGCCTCTCTCTGGCGGTGGCTATCTCTAGTCGTGTGATTCAGGCTGCATAATGAAGGTCCCAGATCTCTGAATACCTCTCCCCGGTGGAACGATTGCAGCTGAGGGTTGAGCTCACACCCTGGGGAAAAGTCCATCTCTGTCACCCGTGGCCTGTGGCATTCATGAAAAAGAGAAAACATCTTTTGTCTGTGGTTCATGGTTTCCCCCTCTGGAACTCTGCTTGTAGACTCATTAAACTGTCCCTCACGGGCAAAACACACTCCACTCTAAAAATCAATACACACCTCTTTGGGTGTGTGCGTGTTTTTTCTTTTGCCCCTCTGTGGTACGAGTATGTGTTTTGATGGAGTGTCTCTCTCTATTATGAAGGAAAATGATGAGGAGTATCATATTACATTCCCTTGGCAGGTATAGCTTTTTATTTCCCTGAGGACTACATGTGTTCTGTAAAAACATTGATCAAGAATTTACAGTGAGTTGTAAAGGGACTTATATGTGCGGCAGCCGCTGTCATATTCCCAGCGCAGAAAATTACGAGTAAACAACGGCGGAGCTTTACTGGAGAACTGAAAACTTTCATTATACCACTTTGCACCTTGAGGCTGAGGTTAGCAGGGATGATGGACTCATTGAAACACTGATTCAAAGTTTAGCGGCCGTAGGGGCTTACTGAATTACTGAGCTTATTTTGAAGAACACCAGCTACCTCATGTGGCATTTTTGGTAGCATCTGTCCGGCTTGTTTTTTCTCTTTTTTTGCTAGGAATATTGTGTTCTAAAAGTTATTTTGTAAATCTGTGATTGGATTTTGACTGAATGTTGACTGGGTATTATCTATCTCATCACCGAAAAATTCCTAACTCATAGGCATCCTACTTATTTTGATGGGGGGGGGGGGGGGGGGGGGGTGACAGGTTAGAGTGAGGTAGAATAACTGAGAGAAACCGAGGACAGCACCTTACTGAGGGGAACTAATAATGCACATAATGAGATCTTGTCAGATGTTGATAGAACATAATGATGTTACATTTTTAAAAAAGTAATTTTGAAGTGGAATGCTGTCAGTGGTTCACAACTGAACCTGTGTCATAATCTCATTTTACTCATTTTATATGATCCTCTTAACCAACCCACCCCACTGATCCTTGCCAGTGAAGGTTTCTAATCAATCCTCCACTGCTCTGTGTTGTTTTTCTTCAGCATACTGCCATTTTCTTGCAGTTTTTCTTCCCATGTGGTTGCCCTCTTTTGCTTCTGTCTCGAAGGTCGAGCTGAGTAGTAGTGGGAGACAAACAGAGAGGGGTCCAGTGTCCAAAATATACAGGAGGGAGGAGAAAAAACAAGGAGGAAGAGGTGGACAAGGAGAGAAGTGATGAAGAGAAATAGAAGAGGGTAACGAGATTCAGGGAGGAAGACAGACTCGCAAAGGGAGTGCATGAAAAGAGGAGGAAGAAGTGAGGAGGAGGGTGTAATCCCAGGCAGGATTTTGCTGGTTCTTGGCTCTCTGCGGGGGAAAACTGTGTTGTAATCCTCTGCTCAGCATGCAGACTTGGGCAGAGTTTCACCAAATTCCTCTAGTGGCTGAGAACCGCTGGGGGTGTTCTGGTATGGATGTATATATCTATATATATATATTTGTGTGTGTGTGTGTGTGTGTGTGTGTGTGTGTTTTGTTCGTACATCTGAAGGGTCTTTCTGCAGGCTTAATTTGGCCCCAAGGTGAATAAAGACGACTTGCGAGAGTAAACGCCTGATAGTGCGTCCATGCAGACAGGCGGGATGAGGAGATGTGCTATAATTCGGCTGAGCAGACATCTAGGAAGCAGGTGGTAGACAGATCCTCTGCCTTCAGCTCAGCCCACTGTGCTTGGTATATACACACATTTAGTCAGCGTTTGATGTCATATTGTGGCAATTTCAGTTCACAGGTCGTTTTATTAGGTACACCTGTGAAATCTCATGAAATCCAATACAACAGTTCCATTATTAATTCTGCTGTGACTCAGTTTGTACATTTCCAGATTTTTATTGACATTGTTTGTTGACAATTGTTTGTTGCTAATATTTTGTCCATGCTATTTACATACATGAAGGGGGACAGATTGTTAGAAATGCCTTTAATCCTCTGAAGCACCAGCGTGTTTAGAAGGAGTTTTATGTTTCAAAAAAATCACCAAGTTTACGTCATGTGAAAGAGCCAGAAAATTAGATTAAAAAAACATGAGAATCCTGAAATATTCGACTTCTCCGCAGCTCTTGAGCTACTCGTCTGTGATGTGCCATTTTGTCATACAACCTAGCAAAAATCTAAGGTTGAAAATGTGATATTTCATCAGATTCACTTTATTCTGTTCATAATAAAAGACTATTAAGAACATTCTGTTCTTTAGCAACACTAAATTCCGCACTCTTCACTGAAATAATAAAGCGATTAGTGACTCAGCTGCTACAGTTATGCAACAAAAATCCAGACTTTTTAGCTGGAGTGGGCTAAAATAAAGGCTGTAATAGTAAAATATCCATAGTTACATTTCTAACTTTATTAAACTGCACAAAAGACATTTTTCAGATCTCTCTATTCTCTACTCCCCGTTGTCCTGCAGGGCGTTATATTGCAGTGAAAATGTGAAATAAACAGACTTTATTTAGGGTTCAGAGGGTTAATTATAATGCAGTCCAATACACCATCACCACCCACTGTCACCTCAACAATTAACATGAGGTGGATTTATCACCTTTTGGACAACGTCAACAATAACTGAAAATGTATAATCCTCTTAAAAGCAGCATTACTGGCTGAGGTGTGCATTAGATCAGCATTAATGTTTTTCTCATGTGAGAATATTTAGCTGTTTTTTCCTCCTTGTTTTATACTTACATAGCAATTAGGCTTAAAATGATAATGGTGGCACAAGTCACTAACTGAAATATTTGTCATTTTTGTAACAATGTGAAGCGAGAACCTTGTAAAAGAGGTTTTATACTCTTAATGGCCATCGTGTTTCGCTGAACAACTGATTGTGATATCAGTCAAACGTTGAGTTCTGGTAGCATCCGCCTGCATCTGTATCTTGAGGGAATACCTCACAGTGAATGTGCTGGGTTTGAACAGGGCTTTTTTTTTCTCTTTTGTTCTACTCTATAGTGTAGTTAGTTAACGATGTGCCTCTTTCATTGGATGCGACACTTGATTAGACTGTAGGGAGCAAGACTAGCAGGAGCAGAAAACCCTGAGAGAGCATCACCAGGGAAGACACGAAGCATCTCCTATCTATGTCTGTGAGTTGAAGACTTCAGGCAGTCAGTAACAAGGAACGAATTAGGATGATTTAATTTCTCTTTGTGTGTTTTTGTTAAATTACTTTGGGGACTATGTCTTAAAAGGTCTTTTTTACATATTATACAAAACAAAAAATCACTCAAATTAAAGATCCCATGTGGTGAAAATCCATTTTTCTTTTGTTGTTTGTGGTTGTTATAAACTTGGAGGTGTAAACTAATGGCTGTTTAGAAACTAAGACTTTTAACTCTGTCATTCTTCAACTAGATAACTCTGACTGTCAATCACAGACGCAGACAGTGTTTTCTTACTGAAGGGGGCGGGAACAGCAGCACCGCGTTGGTTTTTAAAGGCAAAACAGCTTTTTTAGAACACAATAAAAATATTAATTCGCTGAAAAACTGGAGCATTTTGTCATAAAACCTAATGAGACTGATTAATTTGCGAAACAGTACGATACGAAATGGTGCAATAAAGCTTCTTGAATTTTCACTTTCGGATGTTCTTCAAAACTAAGACATGGTGCTGAAATCCATTATTTTATTTCAGAATAGACTTAAAGCCCAAAAACATGTAACTTCCCAAATGCTTACAATCAGGACTGTATGTAACTATCATTACAAAATTGATGCTATATCATATTGTATGTCAGAAAAAGGATTTTGCATGTCGAATGTGGTACGCCAAAATTACCAGGATGTTCTACTACATCTGGTTGGATTTTGCAGTATGGAAGCTGGCATGCTTTTCTCTGCATTCTGAGTCACGGTGTTTCGCTCGAGTATAACCAAGCGAGTGCAAGCAGTTGACGGCTCATTTTGCACTACAGTTTACGACGATCAAAGTTTAAGGAGCATTGTTTTGACAAAGTAGTGTCTCCTAATTGTATGCAGTGCATACTTTGTGAAGGCAGCTGTAGTACGCACTTAAAAGAAAGAGCATGCAATTTGGAGCACAACCTTTCTAACTCTCACTGTCACAGATTTATCACTTGATACTCTCACTGACACACTGAATTTAAACCCAGTTATACATTTTAAGTGCCGAGGGGCTTTAACAAGAATAGCTGCATGTGAGGTCAGTGACTCATGAGGGCTCTGGAAGCAGACAAGCACTACATGCCGCTGTTTTCTTTAATTACACATCATGCACGAAGCACCAACTCTCTCTGGTGGATACAGCAGCTTTTGATCTAAGCCTCGGAGCCCTGATGACGGCTCTTAGCTCGCTAAACACAAATCCTAATTTTCCTTTTTCATTCAGATAAACAAAAGAAAATATGTGCTGATTGTTTCCTGAGATGTGTGAATGGTTCATACAGAGAGACCATGTGCCTGTAATCTGCAACAAGTGCCTCTTTATCTCTGTAGAGCTTCTTTGATGGCTGGGACTGCACAAAGAAGAAGGACAAAACCAAAGGAAGGCATGACACCTTGCTGGGATGTAAGTAATCACGAATCATTTAATCCTGAACACGTAAGGCGTTCTGACAGCTTTGTATTTCATCATCGCCTTTGCTCTTTTCATTTTTATCCGTCTCAGATGACCGCCACAGAGTGAAGCTCCACCCTCTCCTGGGAGACCCCAACTCAGACTACATTAATGCAAACTACATCGACGTGAGTCTAATCCTGTTTTTTCTGCCTGTGTTCAATACGGGACACAAATAGCTTCTGCTGAGTCTCTCACGCCCTGCAAAGCCACAGTCCATCTCCCTCATTCCTGTAAGCCCACCAGTCTGCTGCCCCACTTTCACCTGGAAATCTTCATCCAATCAGACACCCTTTCCCGGCAGTGTTTTGCCAGATGCCACGGTTGTCAATTGCACCGGATCCCTGACCCAGACTCCCTCTGCTATCACTGTTATTAAAACAGAGCGGAATAAATGCATTTAATGCCTTTGCAGAGGAGATGAACCTTTGTGTAAGATGCAACAAATCCGCCTAAATTAAATAGACATCATTGCTGTTATTCAATCTCTGGATGGGCCAGACGGAGATGATCCTTTCCCACCGTTCACCTGAACTGTCACACACATGCAGTAACATTCTCACTGCTCATACAAAATACATGTATATGTTGCTAATGTGTCTCACACTATCTCATCCATGCGTGTTCTCATTCATAAGACCTAGTGGAGGCCGCTCAGAAGGAGAAGTTTCCAATGAAAGCGTTCAGTCAAGATTATAGAAAAAACGTATTCTACAAACAGAAACCTGTATTTCCATTCTCTGTGAATTATCCGTCACAGTCCTTAGTTGTTATTCTCTATTCATCCGAGTAATGTCAAGGGAAGTCTGGCAATCTAGTGTGATTTCTTTATCTCACAAGGTTTATTTTGCACGCCCCTCGTTGGGACTACTGTAAAGTAAATATGCCACTCTGCTGGAAGCTGAGGCGATGTATTCCTACTTTTGTTTGAGCTTGATAAGAGGCTGGAAGATCCGGTCTCCGTCAAAGAAGGACCTTTTTTGAAAAACAGCTGCCGTGTTTTATTCCGTGAAAGAAAACAACTAGGTACACATGTTGATTTAGGGTGCATTCCTCCTTTTTGGCCAAATTGTATCATCAAAATGCTTGACACTGCTGAGCTTTTTTTCCCTCTCTTCTGTTTCTCTGTAGAGAAAGGGCAGCGGTGAGATGCTTTTAGAGAGTTCATTACAAAGAGAGGGCATTAAAAACCTGGCCTGCTGTTAGGCTGTAGTGATTGGGAGGGTCTCCATTAGCGTTTAGGGCACTGAGGTGCAGGCATTAGAGGGAAAATACCACTCAGCAGCCACTACAGTGTCAGTGTCAGTGATGTTACTCCCTGACAAGGATGACCTGGCAAGCTGAATTGTAACTACTTAGCCACGGCGGAGCATATTTTGGGCAGCCTGTGATTATTTCAGCGGAGGTTAAATGTAAAAGTTTTTCTTCCCTCTGAAACGTTGTTGCACTCTCACAAAGTGCAACCTCTCTGATTCCTCTTTTCATGTCATTTAATGCCTGGTTATTTGCTTTTGTTGTGGTGTGTGTTGCTTGAAGAGGTGCAGAACTTTGCATATGTCAACAGCCTGCTGCACTTATAGTAAATGGCAAGCAGTGCGGTGCGTCATAGCTGCTGCTGATTTACATTTTGTTTGCATCGGGGAGCATCGGGGTCTTTCTGACAGGTGTAGCAAGGACACACAATCAAAAACATAGACACAGTAGTAATATCTTACTCTGTGTCTGATATTATAGGCGCTAAAAAAAATCTGTTTTCTACATCAGGGTCAAACTGTTAATTGTGAATTTCTCCTTGATCAATGTGGTCACGGTTTTGGCTGTGTTATATGAGGGATTTTTGGGTTGTAGTATTAGTCTTGGTTGGTGGTGGTGATGTTGACGTTGGTCGTGTTTAGGGGGAAAAGGGTCATGTAATGTGGCATTTGAACATTTGAATCTGAAGGCACATGCAAATTTGTTGTGATTGATTTGTATTGTGCCTGAGTATGATTTTATTCCCGGCTGACTCCCCTGCTGGCCACCGTTTAACATTAATGTACTAGAGTACATACTATATGCCTATCCTAATAAGGTGAACTGGACTTCCTCACTTTAAGGAAATTTGCAGGAACAGTGCATTAGCCAAAAAGGTGTGCAGCTTTTGGATTAGCTTTGTGCAGGTCACTGTCCAGGTACATTACTCTGGCCCTGCCCAGCGGTTCCTGCTCAAGCCAAACACTGATGATAAACTCACTTTTGGAGGCATTAGAAAAGTTTGTAAATATGAAGCCTTAAAACCTTTTTTTTTTTTTTTTTTTTTTAACAAATGCAGTAGGTATATTATAATGGTGTCTATTGGGATTTCTTTTTCTTGGAATACCACAAGAGACCATTGGGATAAAAGGGTTATATGGCTGAGTGGTGGCGCTGTTTCCAACCTGTTTTATGCATCGACAGGCTTAAGACCACAAGTTTGAAAATGAAAAGAGCATAGAGTTACAAATCTCTGCTTGAGGCTCGTGGCTTGAGGCTACATCAGTAGAATCTAACATAACACACCCCATTCTCTGAGCCGACCGTCAGCGATCGAGATACATTGTGGGTAATGTAGGATTTGACAAGGGAGAGGAATGCGTGGAATCAGAAAGACAATATCTCGGCTTCTGCTGCATCATATTTGATCCCCCATTTTTAGCTCTGCATCACGAGTCTGACAATGTCATAAGAGCGTAATTTAGAATTGCTAGAGGAGCCTTTTAAGATTAGAAACAAACGTTTCGGGTGCTTTTAAGTGTAACTACTTACTTTGCTCTAAAAATTGCTTGTCACACTTTGTTTCTCAGTTCATAAACAAGCACAGATTATGTAGTGCATCCTTCCAAGAGTGTTGTGATGCAACATGCAATGAAAAGGCTTTTGGCATCATTTTAAAACAGTGAGCTAGCCTCATTTTCTGATTAGCAGTGTAATGTATGTGTGAGACTCTGTAAACAGATGCAAATTAAACAGTAAAGAAAACGAGAATTCATTTTTCTTACCAAAAAGCAATGGCCTTAGGTCTGAAATTCACACAAAGTGAGCGCACTAACACATAAGGCTCAGTGCTGCACACACACAGACCTCCCACCTGTCTGCAACGATAACTCCTAAAGCTTCTTTCATTAACTAGCCTATATGTCTTCTTTTTCTACTTCCCACCCCACTTCCTCGACCTTGGACCCTGTAGATTCGGATTAACAGGGAAGTAAGTACTTAACTGCTCGTTCTTCTGCCTGCCATCGCTCTATTTTTCCTCTTTCCCCCTTCCTGTCTCCTCCCACTACCCTCTTCTCTTTTCACTGTCCTCTATCCACAAATGCTCAAAGGTCAGAGTATTTTCAGGTCTGTGCACATTTGACAAAACAGAACTAAAAAAAAGAAAAAAGAAACAAGCCCTTTTAGCTAATGATTTTAAACGAACACAAGGAGATGTGTCCTCTCCGGATAGAGGACCCTGCTGTCTATGTTAGTTCTCATAAGTGGCCAAGAATCAGGAAGTTTAGTTGCTATGGCAACCGTTCTTAAGTGGAGGAGTGGTGGCATTCATGCTGATAGAATTTGGCCAGGGCATGAGGAATTGTGGATAGCAGGCCTCACAGCACTGGTCATCCATCTCCATTCCAAACATGTCCACGTTTATCTGACTGGATGCAATTCAGTTTAGCAATCCATCAGCAACGTGGACGGACTCGACATATTCGGAAGATGCCCTCTGCAAAAAGAGATAGAAAAAAAAAAAAACTCTTATCAACATGGATTGCTGCATGATTTGATGAGAGCCGGTGGGCTTGGGAGTTTGTTCAGATCATTCCAGACCTGCCTTCGCCGCTCTACAGCCATGTTAGTCATGTAATTGCGGCATCAATTATCCTTCCAGCTGCTCTTCTCAACAAACAGTGAACCACAACATCCATTTGGTTTCCTGGGCGATGTTTTCATAGAGTCTCAGGGAACAGGTGTCTCCTTTACTCAGGCAGGTTTACTAAGCTGTACTTACTCTTTAAGGACGACTTCCTTTGAACAGTTTGCTCATCCTGGAAGTGCTTCAAAGTCCCTCAGGTGGTCTTTGTCGTGTTTATCCCCCTCAAGGCTGTAGAGGTGACATCTCACATTCGGTCACATTCATATTCACCCCATACTACCATATGAAATTGTCTGTCATCTGTATCAAAGGTTTCCTCAGCCTTTGATATGAAGGTTTTCAGAATACTTTGCTGTACATAGTATCTGATATTGCTCTTCAAGGCTGCTTATGTACATGCATTTATGCGAAACCTGTGCAAGACGTCAGACCACTTGTTTGGCTTGACTTTCCCATTTTCTGAAAAAAAAATAAGTGTGCTTTTGGTTTGTTATATCATCTCCTCAGATTTAGTAGTTATTGCATTTTCAGTGAAAATTGATTTTTGTCTTATGAGATTCTGAGAGAGAGGGTGATGGATAAATAAATCGGACACCTGAAATTAAAAAGCGTGCACCTTTAGTTTCTTTATCATATCTTTATTAAACTGTCACAGGGATTCAGCTATTGTTCGCTCAGCTCACCTGATATGCTGTACGAATCCATCAGCTCAGCATTCTGTATTTACCATGTGTTGCCTCGACTGCTCCAAACTGTCTGTGGAATCGCTGACAGCTAAGACATGGTCTGGACTCGAATTATACAGGATGCACGTTCATAGAATTTACAAGAATGGGTCAGTAGGAGAGCAGAATAGAGGGGAGGGAGGGGAGGAAGAGGGTGAGACAGAGAGACACCCTCCCCATACAGCTGTGCCTGAGGCGCAGATGGCTTACTCAGCATGTCATCCCTCTTCTCTCTTTCAGGGCTACCATCGATCCAACCACTTCATCGCCACTCAGGGTGAGTATCCCAGCAAGGCTATAGTGTGTATTAGTGTGTGTGTGGACTCTGTATGGTGAGCACCTTTTGTCACGGTATAATAAATTGAAGATGATTCAACCAATGAGCCTACTCATGCACGGTCCCTTGCCAACAAACCGTCTCCTCTCCCGAACCCAACGGTGACTGCTTGACTATCAACCCTCGAATCCTTGTGTTCGCGATGTGAATGTATTAATCATGAGAAGAGCCTGAATAATTAAACGCATTAATTGTAGCTTCTCAATCTCTGTGACATGTGGAGCGATGTGTTCATTGTCACAGAGAGAACCTTTAGTTCAGTCTCCGTTGCCCCAACACAAAGTCGCATCTGATGGACAGTTGGGCTCCACATGTGTGATTGTTTAAAAAGTCCTTTTTCGAAACCCTATGGAGGGTGCTATTCCAGGGAGCTTCCAATGCAGAGTCACTCAGGGTCTCCTCGTCTGCTTATCTTGCAGTCACACCACCTCTCCCCTCCTGTTACAGGCACATGAAACTTGCATGAAAAAGAAAAGAAAAAGATGTCAGCTGCTACTGTTTTTTTGTCTTTCTGAGTATTTCTTTTTCCCGACGTGATTCTCGTTTTAAAGCCGCATCTCGCCTCCTAAACGTCTCTTCCTCAGATGACAGTGAGTGACTGGTGATCCCTCGAGCTTTCATCACCAGCTACCGCCGTTGTTTTGTCACCCATCGCCCGTTCTCTTCTGCCTGCCTGGAATTCCCAATACCTTTATTGATGGCACAATCTTAAGAGATCAGTACCCTTCCATCTGAGGAAGGGCACTTGGGTCGCAATCATACAAGATTTCACAACGGCAAAAGCTCCCTTATTGCAATGGCAGGCTTTGATGCTGACGTTTTTGTCTCATTCTCTGTTATTTCCTCCCTCTTCCCACCAGGACCCAAGCAGGAGACTCTGTATGATTTTTGGAGGATGGTGTGGCAGGAAAATTGTTTCAGCATCGTCATGATCACTAAGCTGGTAGAGGTTGGCAGGGTAAGTAATGTGCACTCTCCCCCTCCTGTCACCACCCAGTGTTCAGAAAAACACCACATTCATCATAAGGGAACATTCTGGTGACTGTATGAAAGGCTTTCATGTCTTTGATAAGCGTAGGTCTCTCAGGACCTTGCTGTGCATGCAAACCACAGCATTAAAGCTGTTTTATTTCAGCTGTGATGCCTTTTATTTGTGTGAAATCACAAACTTAACTGTTAAAGGAGCAATTAAACAATTAGATCTGCAACAGTTAATCATTGTTAAATATTAAATTGACAGCCAACTGTTTTGTTGTTCAATTAATAAATTTATGTTGTTTCTAAGAGAAAAAAACAAACAAAAAAATTGTCTGATTCCAGCTGCTTAACAATTGCATTTTTTCTGGTGTCTTTATTTCTCTGTGACAGTAAACTTAGTATCTTTCGTTGTGGGAAAAACGAGACATTTGAGAGGTCATCAAGGGCTTTTGGAAACACTGACTGACATTTTTTTTTTTCCATTTTCTGACTTGAACCGATCACCAATAAAAATAATTGTTAGTTTTAGGTCTGTGAACAATTACAGAAATACTCTATACAGTAGCATCCGTGCCACTCTCATGGTCGTGTGCAATAGCTACCACTAGCAGGTGGTTAGCCTAACTTCAGAAACCGCCATCTCTGTAATAATAAAGGTTATAAAATCTACTGAGCAGCAGCCCATTTTGTACACTTCGTGTATGTTAAATAGCTGCTTTAGATAGCTGCTTTAGAAGCGCTGATCAGGGGACTTTGGTACCTTATTAAGACTGAACCAGACTACTTGTGTTCCCCTGTATGTTTATGCTAAGCTAGGCTAGCCATATGCCATTAGTAGATTCACATTTAGCGTACAGACATGAAACTAGGCCAAAGCACATGTGCCAAAAAACTGCAGTTCCCCAAATGTCCACTTGAGGCTGCTCCTAAAGGCAGTCAATCCCCGTAGGCCCAAATGTTACAATGTCCAACTTCACAGTAAAAAGAAACATATTTACAGCCTCATACAAAAACAGCTCTGGTCTCTAAACCTAATTTCCACATTCATGACAACAGTACAGTCCTGAATTTTTTTTTTTACAAAACTCACACATTTAAATTGTATTCAGATGTAAAACTATGTATTATAAAGGTCATCGCCACTTGAAATTACAGGTAGGTGCTGTTACAGGACAGTCAATGGCCTGCCTCAACTCCACTTGTGCTCCACCTCTTTGCTCATTTTTTGATCACCTGGGAGTTGGGAAGAGTTCCAAGATGGCAGAAGCTGAAGCCACAACATTGGGCTTCAAAACTACTCACACAAATGGTTCCTCCATCCTTTTATACAGTCTGTACAGACACGAGTATATAAGGATAGTTTCCAGCATGTCTAACAAAAGCTGGGCAATATTACCCTGTTGTAAACAACTGTCATATTTAAGACAGTCACAATTAATTTAGCCTTTGTTTTTTAAAAAACACATGCTCAAAATCGATCTCAAAGTTCACGTTCATTAATTATTTGAACTGCATGGTGAATAGAAACTCATGAATTTTCCAACCCACTTGACATTTATCTAACATTCAATAGTATTTAACATACAGTTGCTTAGAGCAATTATTGTTTTGTTCTTTCCCCAGCAAAGCCCATTTTCCATACCTCTGCTGTCCTAAATGTATCAAACTGTGTGTCTGTGATTAGACCCCTGTTAAGCATTTGCTGAAGTGAAAAACAAAACAACAGGATTCTGTCATGACCTTGTCGCTTAATAACTTATAATATTTCTGGCCTTTTCATCTCCCAGCAATGGCGTTTACAAATTTGAATAGATTTTGCATACAGAGCAAAACTCTATGATGGACTGCTGCGTCTGAAAACATTTTTTGCCTTTTTCTTCGACGTGTGCTCGCATTGTTGCTGTATTTGCATATAGCTTCCTTCTGTTCTGTATTGTGTTGATCGAGGCCAAAGATACTCTCAGGAGCAACAGCAACAGCTTCCCTTTATTCTGCAGAACCTTTTCCTCATCTACACCTGCAACTGCTGCTATTTGTCAAACATGGGGCTGATTCTGATAACTAGTAGTCAGCGTGGGTGTGGATGTCAGCATAGATTGTGAACACATGTTTGCTGGCAGTGACTGGTTGTTACTGCCTTCTGAGGGAATGCAATTAATTTTGTTTAACATGTGTCTAACTACTCCTTTAACTTTCTGTATTTAACATTTTAGTGGGAATAACTGAACATCAGGAGTCATCTGAAGTTTGTGTTAGATCTGTTTTCATTCACTGTTGTTGAATTTTCATGGAATGCATTCATTTTAAAGCATTGCTGAATGGATTATCCTTTATTTGCGTCTTTTAACAATTTCATGAAATTGCAGTGCTGTGTTCTAGAAATGTATGTTGACATTATAATGATCATGCAGTCTATGTAGTGTGCAATACCTTTGTTGCATATAAACATATTCTTGACCGCTGGACTGCTTGTCGCTGCACATACGCTATCCTCTACTGCAGCAGTATTATTTTCCACTTCACATAAATGCAGGTACCTACTGTAAGTATTCCGTCCTTTTCCAGTCGAGGCAGGAGAAACATATTACCTCAGTGGATGGTTAAAATGACACAATTTTTCTAGCAGTAGCCCTTCATCCAATTTGGTTCTCCATCCTAGCAATCCTGGGAGCAGTCAACAAATGAGAAGTGGTCTGTGTGGCTGAATCCAAATAACACCTCCATTAAATAAAAAAAATTACTTCCATTGTGCCCGCTGTTGGTAAAAAAGATTGCTGCCCTCCTGTTCATTATGCTGCCCGCCATTATGTGATTATTGTGCTTTTCTTCTCTATGCCCTCCAAGATAAAATATCTGCAGATGAACAGCTTGTTTTTGTTCTTGTGCAGGATTTGTAGTGCAACCTCTACATACTTTTTTTTTTATCTTATTAAAATTCCTCCCAGGATGTCTCTGTTCTAGTTAAACCCAGAAATTAAGTGCCTAATATTTTTATTATCATCACTTAATTTTAAATTATGATCACACAGGTAGTATTTATCTTCTTTGCTTCCACTGAATTGTTAAATTAACCCAGAGAGCTATCTTATTATGCATGCGCTTTGAATTTAGAGCTTGGACTTTAAATATGAAATCCTAGAAATCCAAAACTGGTGTAAGAAAGACCTTAAACAAACTTGTAGATTTATCCAGCAAACCCTACTTTAAGCCTACTGTCCACTACTTTCTGCATGTTCATAAACAAAGATGGCAGAGCCTCTGACATCTTATGGGAAATACAGGAGGTTTATGTTGTAGCTGGGTAGCTGGACTTGGTGTTACCATCATTTACTTGAGTTTACACTGATTTTATCAAAGTGAGTACAGTGGAGAATGGACGTTTTGGTGTTTAGCACTAAGTCCCAGATGGAAATTACAAAAGCATGGCTTGTGCATGAACCAAACTTGGTTATTCCCTCCACCTACAAGTACAAAACCGATGTAAGGGGAGTGATTTCATGCACTGCAGAGCATAATTTATTAACTAGAAAAGCACTCAGAGAGTGCAGAACTCCGCCAAGGATAGAGAGGAAAACAGGAAACCCATGCAGTAAAGGATCATGAGCTGGAATCAAACCTATGTCTCTGACACAGTTCTGTTTACGAATCATCTTCTTAACCAGTTGAGCTATCTGGACACCTTGTTCCAGTTTGTTGGACGACATACTAACCTATGATGTTTTTGTCATATTTTGGACCACATACTAAAACATACTAAAAAATTCAAAGTGATCCAGAATCCAGGATCCTTTCTGGATTGCCACCAAAATTAAATCAGCTCTTCCTCTTACCATAGTCTACATCCCCTCAAAATTTCATGTGAATCTGCCCAGGTGTTTTTGAGTTATCTTGCTAACAGACAGACAGACAGACAGACAGACACACAAACGCCGGGCGTCACATAACCTCCTTGGCGGAGGTAATTAGCATGTTGAAGTAGACTATGAATAAACACAACAACAGAACTCAAAGGATGATACTGTGGATTGAATGTTCTTCTTTTGTGTTCTAAATAGAGATTCAACCCTAACAATTCTCCCCCAAGCAGACTGATGAATGTCACACCTTCTGCAGCTTTGCAGTTGTGAATTTCTGGAGTAACTGTGTTGCGTTGCTGTTTAAAAACAGGTGAAATGCTGTAAATACTGGCCCGATGACAGCGAAATGTACGGTGACATCAAGATCACTCTGCTCAAGACAGAGACTCTCGCTGAATACACAGTTCGCACCTTCGCCTTGGAAAGGGTGAGTTTATCTCAAATTTGCATTTCACCTTCACATGTTTGCGTATCTTTTCTTTTCTTTGCATTCGCTGTTATTTGTCACAATGCTCTCAGTTTGTCACTGCATATTCTGCTTTCCTGTGATTCACTGACAAGTTAGCATGTTACCTGGTTAAGCAAGAATTAAAATTAGCACTAGAACCTTAATAGAAAGGATTAGACACTTGACAGGACTTACTGCTGATAGACGCGAGGTCCACATGTTAAATTGAGAGGAATTAACACCAGCAGCTCTGTGAATGCCCCTGCCGTCTTTCCAACATAGCTGTTACAGTGTTGTTCCCCTGATGGCCTCCATCCTGTCAGTCTCTGGGGGGATCTCTCATTGGAAGGGCTCAGAGAAGCGCTGGAGTGACAGTGGCACAAACACAGCATTATCATCGCACTGTCACATTTGCTCTCCATGGGCACACACTGCTGCTTATTCAAATCGGCATGAATTTGGAAACTGGTGACAGCTTGTTTTTCATAGCTCCCCTCCCTTTCTTTTTTTGGATTTCTGTCTTCAACAAATCTTTGCTTTGCGTCGCTTTACTTTGTCATCTGTGCGCAGAGGAAGAAATTGCTGTGCGACTTCAGCAGCCTCCCAGTAGAGGAGAAACCTCCAGCCCTCCCTGAGCTCCCCAGAGCCTCAGTAATTCCTTTTCTGCACGTCTGTCACACTGCAGCTGCTGCTAACATGTGATGCCCAGAGGCCTAACTGTCCTAGAAGACCTAACACCCCACGTAAATAATGCCCTGGTTGTCCTCACACTGAACCAAGAAAAAATTTGTCACATCTGTCGCAGAGGGAAGAATGTGTGGGAATGCATGGGAGCACATCTTCTGCGAGATCAGGGCCGGTGGTCTGCCAGGATTAGGGTAGTGGCCATTATGTAGGATTTTTTTTTTTTTTTTTTTACATGTAATGCTAAAGTGCACAGTGTTTCTTTTGGCAGAGAGGATATTCAACCAAGCACGAGGTGCGTCAGTTCCACTTCACATCCTGGCCTGAACATGGGGTGCCCTACCATGCTACTGGACTGCTGGCTTTTATACGAAGAGTGAAAGCCTCGACTCCTCCTGACGCTGGCCCTGTGGTGGTCCACTGCAGGTAGCGAAATGCTTAGCGAGTGCTGCTTTTATTTAATCACTTATTAAACTAAAGCAGTAACTTTATGTCATGGCATGAATTTTTCACAGCGTGTGTAAATATGTATTATATGATAGGATGGTAATAGATGGCAATGCATTTTGGGAGACTTTAAATACAGTGTTCCAAGTGTTACCTTTGTGTGTCTGTCAGAGGCTGCTGTTAGTATTGCTATCTCAGCTACTTGTAGCAAAATCCCAATAAATTCAAGCCCTTTTCCAACATGCATTCCTTTTTGATAACCTGATGGCATTTGAACACATTGGCACCTTGCTCACTTTTACCGTAAAAGCTGTGATTTTACTAAATCAGACCCCTTTTGATAAATCTGAACTGCTTACCATTGGTTTAACAGATAGGCATGCACAAGAGGTTGTGTTAAGCTATTGTGAGAAGGATTTTCCCACATTTCAGTGTCAATATTGGTCCAAAAACATCACAGAGAGTGCCCCAAAGTTATAAAAAAACTTTCTTATTCACTTTGCTGTGAAATTTCACTTCTTTCAAAAACTGAATGTTCATAAAATAAAACTTCACTGCGATGAAAAACAGAGAGTAACAGCTCAGATTAATGAGACTCATTAATAATAAATGTAATCGAGGTTTTGAAAAGATATAAACAGGAGCTGAAGTTCAGATTGTTGCTTCCAGCTGTTTGTAGGAGTCTTTCCTCTGAGTTTATTCGATACCTGCAGCAGCAGGATCCATTTGAGGGTCTCCAAAGCGAGAGAGTCGGGTACATTTACAACTGAAGTATAATTATAAATTGTCCCCCGACGAGGAGAAAGGATCGATCAGGACCTGAAGGCATTTCACACTGTGTACTTGTCTTCACCTCAGACAGGTTTATAAGCTGCAGTAAAATCATTTGTTATACTGCAGGTTTAAATGAAGTGCTTTGTTTGTTAGTGTAGGATTATGCATTATGTCACTTAACGTTCTGTCATCACTTTAACGGACTGATGGAGCAGCAATGTTTCATTTTCGGAGCTCCTCAGCTCAGCCCTATAGCTGTTGTGCTAGTTTGGCTAACATTTCTATGTACATTGTGGTTTGTCCTTCATGCCTCTAAAATAATTTCCTGTAGCGTTAATATTTTTACTTAGTAGCAGACATTCTGTACTCTGACACAATGGTAACAGCATTTTTACTAACTTGAAATAGCAGCTATCTAAAGCTTTAAGACTGTGCATGATTCCTCGTAAAAATGGGCTTCTTGTTGCAGCGCTGGAGCAGGTCGTACCGGCTGCTACATCGTGCTGGACGTCATGTTGGACATGGCTGAGTGCGAAGGTGTGGTGGACATCTACAACTGTGTCAAAACGCTCTGCTCTCGACGCATCAACATGATCCAGACAGAGGTCAGGAAACCTCTTCACCAAGTCACTTGTGTCACATTTTACATAGACATTATTGTCTGCTTTTGTAACCCGAAGATGTCAATTTGCCTTTTAACAAACATGGACTTGACAGTGATAGAGATAAAAACACAGGAACAGCGAGAAAAAGGGACAATGACAGCACAGATAAAAAGTGCTAGTTTGAAAAGAAAGAGCTTTTCTTGTTCGCATCACTCATTTACCATAACCTCTCTCTGCTCAACATCTTCAGAAGAATCAGGTTTTTAAACATTTGTTTTCCCCTCCTGTTGTTTGGAAATTCAAAGAGAGAGAGAGGTGTATTACCATACTCCCACTCTGGGACTTATGTAAAGGTCATTGCAATACTTTTAGAGAAAAGACTCGCATTGTCTGTCTTGTGTGCTGCGTAGGCACGTGCTGTTCTTTAGATGTGCAGATCATTTGCATATTCACCCCTTATTATGTAAATCCAATATTGACTTAGCTGTTTATTACATTTGTAGTTATTTGCAGGGGTGCGCTAATTAAATGCACACTGCATGTGTTTGTTTACTCAGAAATATTTATTTATTCTCCAGCCGCCTTGATACAACGCTAACATTAAAGCACATGTTTAATTCAGAACAAGGCAGGTTATGAAAAATCGTTACTATCCTTCATGTGTTTTGATTATTTGTTTCCGCATACACATGTTCCTGTCTCAACTAGCCTTTTTCTGCACCGTTTGTTAAGCTGTTTGCAAACTTAAGACGCATTCCGGTGTGTTCTGTGTAAACCGCATATGCACGTACGTAGCCGTGATTCATGTTACCTGCTGTCCTTTCAGGAGCAGTATATCTTCATCCATGACGCCATTCTGGAGGCCTGTCTTTGTGGAGAGACGGCCATCTTGGTGAACGAGTTTGCGGTCACTTACAAGGAGATGCTGCGAGTGGACTCCCAGAGTAACTCCTCTCAGCTGCGGGAGGAGTTTCAAGTGAGTATTTTGCTGGATAATCAATCATATTGACAATTTGCTGTGTGCAATTGCGAGAATTTTTTTCTTTTCTGTTGTTGTATTCTGTATATTTGCTCAAATAGGTTAAGTCTTATTGGTATTCTGACACTAGAGATGAGACCGGGGCTTCTGTAGACTTTGGTTTGCATCTGGACCAAATAGCAAGTCTACACCTTCTGCTATAAATACAAAATTTTCATGAAGTCAGACATTTTCTGCTTTGAACTGAATTCTCTATTGATCAATAGCTTGTTTGAGAAACTGAATAGATAATGTAGCAGGAGATGAGTGTGCTTATTTCCTTATTGTTGACATTGTTGTCATAGCGATGCTAACGGCCAGACAGTGTTCTGCCTGTTGTTGCCGCCAATTTCTGGCATTATACATTTCTCAAGAATTTCCTGTCGGCTCCTAATTCACAGGTCGAGATGACGTCTCATTTCCTGCAGTATACAATTTCTGTACCTACTGTAAATATAAGAATGAGTCAGAAATAAATGTGGACTATAACTGTATGAACCATGTCTGCTTTGGCTTCGTGGTGGTTCAGTAACAAGACTTGTGAGGTTTGTTCTGTAATATATACATAACAGAGTTCAAGGGTTGAACTGATTCAAACTGATTGCAGGTGAACAGTGACGTTTCTCCCACGAGCCACGAATGTATTTTGACAATTGAGAACTTGAATGTAGCCTGTGTTGCTTAAAAGTTGTCAGTGGGTTGATTCTCTAGCTGTTTGTAGATTTATTGCACAAAACTTTGCAAAAAAAAATAGAATCAATCTAATCCAAGCACAGTCTGCAGTTAAGTTGGAAAGTCCCTGAATTTTTGTCACATAGCTGTTGGTTGCATTTTGTTTTTGTTGCCAGCCTATTTTTTCTTATGATCATATGCCTTTCTCTGTACAGCGGCATGCCCTGTTCTTTTCTTTTCTTTTCTTTACAACAATAGTAATAAAAATTAGCAGAAACATAGCATAAGATTCAAAGTCTCTCTGTGGAAACAGCACAAACATGGTTAGAGGTAGAAACAATTAAAAATGCTACATTTGTAATGTCGTAAATTGACAAAACAAGTATAGGATCTGTTTGTTTATTTTTTACAAGCATTTTAAAAAAAAACATCAACATGAAATTATCTGATCTTATCTGTGTAAACAGTGCCTGCAGTTCAACCAAAAAGCGACAGAGTTTTTGTTAGGTGACGGTATGTTACAGCTCAGACACTCCTGGCTTCTCAGTTGCACTGATGAGCCGAGATTTTATTTTATTTTTTTTAATAGAATCTGGTGTGAATGTTTATTTTTGGTGATTTTTAAAAAAAAAATGTATCAAGTGATTTTTCATGAAATTTTCTGATTTTAAGATTTTTAGAGTCAGGTGATTTTACCAGCAGAACAGTGCTCACACCGGATTTGTTCAAGGACCAACAGAAAAATGAAAATCCCGCTGTGTCTGACTCTGATAAACGCTGTAATTCAGGGCATTTGGTCAAAAGATGCCTTTCAAAGCTGCTTGCAGGTTTTGGTGGTTTCGGGGTTAAGTGTTATTTTGTTATCGCCAATAGTTCCAGACCTCCGACCTTCAATAGAAGGATCTTTGACTAATAACTGCGAGAACCTCTGCACTGGACAATAACTCCATCTCCTCTTTCCTTGAAAATGTGGGTGTATTTTATAGCGCAAGCATTTTCAAATCAACAGAGAGTGCAGGAAGAAGCAGGCTAATAGATGTGCGCATGTGAGTGTGTGGAATATATGCATGTACTGCATAAATGTGTGTGCATTTGTGCAGCGTGATGTTAGTTTTAATTCTAATTCTGTGTGGCTGTCATTGAAGTTCCCCTCCCGGTTTATAGGAATGCGCTCTCAGAACATTTTATTAGATGTTGATTAGGAGCGAGCCGAGCCAGCTGTGTTCCCGCACGCTTTACCTGCCTCATCCATCTCCCTGTGCTGCAGTGCTCCGCCAGCAGCCACACCGATTCCAAGTTTAGCATTTCAAAGTGATACAGGGAAAGGCTCACGCATACTCCTTTAATTTTACACCGTTTTATCCTTATATAATGTCCACATTGCAGGAGCGGTGATTGATGTATTGTTTGGGATCAGGGAACGCTACAGTAGGTGGTGCAACACTCTGATTACAAACTCTGCCGTAAAGGAAAATGTCCCGTTCGTCGCTTTGATCTGTGTAAACTTATCTGTCTGACATTGATGTTGAAAGCCGCTGCACCACCCAATGAGCTCTGCGTTTGTTTTTTCACTCTGTCATCCTGCAGACGGCAAACAGCCAACCGGTAGTACTGAGATCAGCAAGTCACAGATCTATTATTGATACTGTGTGTTAACGATCCAAATATTTTTTCACCACGTCTAATGTAATTACGACTAAATGAACAGAGAGTCCATCATAGAAAATTGGTATGCGATATTTCCTTTTGAGTCTTTTTTTTTTAAAGTTCATTACATTCAGCCTTATTATGCATTGGCCCAATTTGTCCTTTCATTCTGTTAAGTCAGTTTGTCAACGGAATATTTCAGAGTATTAAAGATGCTTTCAATTAAGATTATTGGATTTTTGACATCCCAGTACTCCCTCCTTCTCCTGTCTCACTCCCTTCTCTTCCGTCCTGCTCTTCTTCCCCAACATCTCCTGGCTCCTCACACGTTCCATCTTTCAAACGCTCTCTCAAATTTCCACTCTATCCTCACCGCGCTCTAACCTCACCTCTTTTACATTTCCATTTGCAGACGCTGAACTCCGTGACTCCCCATCTGGATGTGGAAGAGTGCAGCATTGCTCTGCTGCCCAGAAACCGGGAGAAGAACCGCAGCATGGACGTTCTGCCGCCCGATCGCGCCCTGGCCTTCCTGGTTACAACCGAAGGGGAGAGCAACAATTACATCAACGCCGCTCTCGCCGACAGCTTCCACCGGCAGGCTGCGTTTATTGTGACCCCTCACCCTCTGCCGGGCACCACGGCCGATTTTTGGAGGCTGGTGTTCGACTACGGCTGCACGGCAGTGGTCATGCTCAACCAGCTCAACCAGTCAAACTCTGCCTGGGTGAGGTCAAAACGTGATACACTGTTTTATTGCCATTGATTTGTTGACACTACAGTGGAAAAAATAGAGGCAAAAATGTTGGAGTTCACACAGACGCACACACAGGAGCCACTGTTTGCTGTGTAAGTTTTATATTCTCAGTCTGGAGGTTGTGTGAACTTTACTTGAGACTTTTCCTGACATACTCTGCCTTCAATGTTTCTGTATCTCACTGTGCTTGGGATTAGTTCCTTCATGCCATTTTGTCGAGCTTTGATCCCTGACCACATTGATCTCAAGGCATGACTAGATAACACCCGCCCCAGTTTTTCCTTTCCCTCCTCAAAGATACATCTCTAAAGAATAGACTTGCATTACCCTCCAGCCACATCGCGGGGTTTCTTTTTGTTGCCGGCCCACTTTTTCTCATGAGCATATGCCTTTTCTCTGTGCTGCAGTATCCTCTATTCTTTTTTTCTTTTTTTTGCAACAACAGCAGTGACAATTAGTGGAAACATAACACAAGATTCAAGGTCAGGATTCACACAATATAACACTAAAAATTAATAAGGAGAACAATGCTACAAATTCATCTCTACGATTAGATTGTAAAGAGCCCCTGTCGGAAGCTATTCAGTGTGATTGAAGCTGGTAAATAAGGACTTAAAAGTGCTACCTGGTAATTATCAGCCATACTGAAGAAGCCTTTAAAAGTCATCAGTAGATTCTTGAGTATATTCTAAGCAGCAAAGTGTCATCATTATGTGGATTTTTTTTGTCTCTGTTCCACCATTTTCTCATTAAGACAGAAGAAAGAGATCATTACAGTAATCAAGCACAGATGAAGTGAAAGCGTGTAAAATAGGCTTGGGTGCCATTAAAGGAAAAAAATGATTTTCTTCTCCAAGATATTTCTCAGGTGGCAGAAACTGGAGCTTACAGCGGCCCAGACCAAGGCTGTGCTCAAATATAACATCCAAATTTGTAGCAAAAGGGACAACATGCTCTGTTAAAGAGCCAAAATCTGGCACAACTCGACTACAGACGTGTTCAGACATCTTCATTTTGCTGGAGTTAAGCTGAAGGAGATTGGCCAACATCCAGCCTTTAATGGCAGATAAACAGTTGTGCAGAGAAAACAATGTTGCTGAATAATTCAGTCTGTGGAACAGGTACAACTGGGCATCATCGGTGTGGCCATGAAGCGAAATAAGAAATGTCTTTTCCATCCAATAAATGTAGCCCGAGGAAGAGATAAAGAGAAAATAAGATTGGTGCTAAAATGATTTCTGAACGGATACCACACAGGAGCCCAACCTGCAAGGTTCAAATACCACTGACAGACACAAGAACATTTCCAGCAGACAAAAAAAAGAGGAAAAAATCAAGGACAGCTCAGGAGATAGTAAAAAAGAATACTTTAATCCATTGTGTCAAATGCTGCACTAATTCCAGGTATCTCCAGCAAGCAGCTAGGTAACATCAGCTTTCATCAGTTTATTAATTATCTTACAAGGGCAGTTTGAAATACTTATGTATAATCTCATATTACCTTGTATTTTCCTGTATAATTAATATGTTTATGAATAAGTAGCAAATTGCAAAGATTACTTGCAAAAAGCCAAAAGCATTGAAGATAATAGCTTACACAGAGTCCAGCTTCTGCTTTTTTAAAAGTGTAAATGCAAGATTTACAAGCTTTTTAGGCAAACTTTAAAGATTCATCATGTGAAATATGTATTACATTTGTATCACAGCCTTGGAAGGCAGGTGCTTAGTCTTAATTAATTTGGTCCAAGCTCTGCCTTTGAATATTGTAAAATCAGCCCGTGAGTGTTTTGTATTGTTTTCAAAGACGCTGGTGAAGACATAATTTAGTGTATGACAAGTGTTCTGTGAGGATATTCTGTTTCAGGGAAAGAGTTTCTCTCAGATGCCTTAAATATAATTAAATCACAAAATAGATTTTATAAATATGTGAATATCTGCTGCTACATCCTTGACAGAAACACTTAAACCTTGTGATATGCAGCATTTAGTCACCTGTTCGATCTGTTCTTGTTTTATTCCAAATACTGTTATCATTCTGCCTTGTGCAATATGTGAGTCTTGAAAGGCATTTTTCAAACATTCATAAATGATCTTAATGTTTAATCTTTGGCGATACTGTGCTCAAGAAAGGTAGCAGCTTACTTCTTCTGTATTGGCTGCTCTGTGTGCTGTTTTCTAAGACCCTGTGTAGTCTGGCAGTAAAAGACAAAAAAAAAAAAAAGAAATTGTGGGTACTCTGGTTCAATCCCACTTTTCATCCACTCCCCTTTAAATGTTTTCATCTCGTTTCTTCCAGAGCAAGGCAGACCTTTTGGGTCTTGCCTGAAAATTGAGTTATAGCCACTTTAAGTTGTCCGCTGCAAGATCTTGTTATGAACTCAGTTATAGAGTTCATTCGTGGCACTGGAGCGCTCTGTCTCCCTCTTGTTGCAATCTCTCAGAGCACATTACATCTCACACTTCCCATGCTGCTTCTCTTCCCTTATTAACACCAGCGTGGCTCCGTAATACCTCCAGCTCTATGCAGGCCCACGCTGACACCACTTTTGTCATTACTGCAGAACCACCTGCATACGTAGTAACACCCTTCAACACTCACAGTTGTCTTTTCTTTGGTGAGTCAGAGTTTTAAAAGCAAAGGATGATTTGAATTTTTTTTTTTTTCAGGTGTTATTAAAGTGTTTTCTCTCGTTTTCTTGTGTTTTCTGTGTAGCCATGTGTTCAGTACTGGCCGGAGCCTGGTTTACAGCAGTATGGACCCATGGAAGTGGAGTTCCTGTCCATGTCAGCAGATGAAGACGTCATTACTCGCCTGTTTCGGGTCAAGAATGTCACAAGGGTGAGTCATTTCAACACCAGAAGAGCCTGCACAGGACGCGTTGTTCCACTCTGTGGTATTTCAAAAATGACTAGAAACCTAATTAGAAATGCATTAGCTGTGATCCTCACTCGGTGCTCAGATGTGGCATTTTACCTCCAGTACATTTAGAGCTGTCGCCTGTAATGTGCGTCTAAAAATATGACGCAAGTCCTCAAAGTCAAAGTGCTACAGGCCACGCACCTGAAACCTTAACAACTGACTTTCCTGTGCAAACTGGAGCCGATTGCTTCACTTGATGCTGGATTTCTGCGCAGCCTGTGCTTCCGCGTCGTCACCGCTTTGTTATGCACACACAGCAGCACTTCTCCAGTCCCTGCCTCAAGGGATGGAGGGGTTCGTCAAGTAAATACGCTCTAAAATATTGCCTGTAAATTTGTACTGAGTGCAATGGCAGATGAGTTTAAAAAAAACAATGTATTCATCGACTATATTATAAATACTACAAAGGACATTGTTGTGATATTCAGCAGTCCAGAAAATTGAACCAGAGCCACCAGCTTTTCCATCAGACGTTCTCATAAGCGTGATAATTATTCGAAGAAAATTCTTTCTATGGAAAACATGCAAGAGAAGCCCATTGACATGCATGTAATAAAGGTCAGTCTCTCCCTTTTTCAATTTCTTCTTGTCATTACCGAGATAGGTGTCTTCCCTTGCTTCGGTGCCTGCTAGCATACTAACGAGGAAACTTTCATCATCATGATGTCGGCCATATTTTTGGTTCAGTGTACACTTTCCGGCTTCGAGCTACGTTTTCTTTTGATTTGTTCACGAACCGCGCCGTACATTCTCAAAGGTACAGAATTAGGCATAGCTCTTGAAACAGGTTAGATGAAGGCAGAAACAGTAGAGAAAATCTCCAAACATCTTTTAATAGATCATTTTTACACATTTTTGAGTGCTGAGTTGCAGGCATGCACGCAAGTTTTCCGCTCAGGAATTTGCATCAGCGCTTGCATGCATTCCGCTCAGCCTCACTGTCAACCAATTACGGAAGAAATCTGCATGCAAGGCGTTTTCTCCTCCGCCACTATAAGCAGCGCGACAAGCACTGCCCAGAACCTCCCGTCTTGATTGGCATCCTTACCTCCTGTGTCGACTGCCCCTGTCATTCCCCATCTCTACCTGTGGCACCTTTTTTCTACTCAGTGCACATCACAGTCAAGGAGAGGGCAACTTAACACAGCATGGGAAGAATCAAATCACACAGAAATCACACACGCCTCTCCCTCTCCCAGCCCCTCTCTCAGTGCATTAGTGTGTACATTTCCTACGCTTGACAATGATATACAAGGGTAGGGAGTAAAAGTCACAGGAAGTGCACCGTAAGCATATGTATGTGTGGGTATGAGAGTGGTACAAAAAAAAAGTACATTGTGTAAATCCCACCTCCGCTGAGGCAATTCCTCCATGCATCGTTGGTGTCTTTGCCAGCCCAATTTGCATGACTTACAGTTCTCCACTGGTCCTTAAGTATTAGGTGAGATTCTACAGGACAAGGTTATGAACACACAGGGACCTGTTTCACACACAGCTCGGGCCCCACTTACACCTACAAACCCATATATCTCAAAGTCAGCCTGCTGAGTGAGCACAGCCGAGAGTGCCAGGGGAGCTCTCAAAAACGGGTGTTAACTGGCACACACAGAAGTACTGAAACAACCAGAAAATTTAATACAACGCACAAATATACACCAACACAGCGCAGCATACTCAGACATGTGCTTTATGTTTTTGTGTCGCACCCGACAGCTCCAAGAGGGCCAGCTGGTGGTGTGTCAGTTCCAGTTCCTGCGCTGGTCTGCGTATCGCGACGTTCCCGACTCCAAGAAGGCTTTCCTCAACCTGCTGGCTCAAGTGCACAAGTGGCAACGGGAGTGTGGAGAAGGACGCACTGTTGTGCACTGCCTGTGAGTAGTCACTCAGAAGCATGCATCATGTGTTGTAAATTAAAAGAAAAAGAGGGGGGGAAAGGAGACAAGGCAGAAATACATTCAATCTCTTTCTGAAAAGGTCTCAGACAGCAAATTGCTGCTGCTGAAGACTGACATTTAAAAGTGCATTTAAAACCAAAAGGCTTATTCACAGAGGGGAGTATCACAAAAATGTCTGTAAAAACACGGCAATTCATGAGCAAATCACTTTGATGGGAGACAGTGTCGCGCCTCGTCTCTGTGGTTTTATGTGCGATTTGGTGCGACGAGATGCGGCCCGATTTATCACAGCATTATTTTGAAAATGTAGAAAAATCAAATTGTGGGGTAATGTGCTGTGCCGGGGTGTAGAGCACTCTGTGGTGGCGTTGTGTGCTCCTCTGTTGTCCTGAGCCCCCGGAGTGTACACACCCTGCTGATGAATATGAATGGGCCGTCCAGCTCATTGCCAACCCGTCACACGTTCATCCCCACCGCCCCCATCCAATAGCACATCAGTCAGTGCTGTCACAGAGTGTTACCCACGACAACCAGGAAAGAGATTATGGAGATCAAATCAATTATTGCTTAATACAGAATGCGATGGTTCTCACTACACTAAATCCAGGACTGCCAGAGCACTGACGACGATTGATTACCTTAATATTGCTTGTGTACGCTGCAGAGTCGTCCACGCCCCTCCTTCACTGCGTTTGTCTCAGGAGAGAGGAAGTGGATTGTCCTCCAGTAGCTTATTGATATTGCCTTTCATTTATGATGACCAGGACAGTATTTTACAAGGTTCCCACACGGTGCTGTTATTTCTCTCCTTTTTTGGTTACTTCAGGTGTTTCTCTTATCGCTATTTTCATGGCTTCTAAATATTCTGTTTGTATAGTGTGTCCATGATGTATGCCCCGTATCAAATGGCTGTTTTCTATGAGGTAATATCAACACAAGAACAGGATTCTCAGATTACATATATTGTCCTTAGACTCTACTATTGTCTTCCAGAAGTCAGTTAAACATATTTGGAGGCTTGTTCCAACTGGAGGAGAAATACACTTCTATATATTGACACTGCTTATTACTCCGCCAAGCAACGCAACGGAGTTCTGTGACGATCGGCGTACGTTTGTCTGTGAATCCGTCTGTCTGTCTGTCCATCTGTCAGTGTGCAATATTACTCAAAAATGGACGAACGGATTTGGATCAAATTTTTAGGGGAAATCAGAAATGACACAAGGACCACCTCATTAAATTTTCGCAGTGATGCGGCTTATAGTCTGGATCCACGGCTTTGTTAAGGATTTGCGTTGTGAGGTATAGCTGCCAGCAAGGCATCACTGTAACCATGACAACCAGTGAACACTGCATCAGTTACCTGCTGATGATCACATGATTGCAATCCTACTACATACTGACCATGATTTATCAGTTGGAAATCATACAAGGAATAAGTGGTTAAACTGTGGGTGTGTTTCTGAATCCCATCAATTTCTGATGCCTGCTACATATTTAGGTCACGCAATGTCGCAAACCCCAGCCAGACAATGGTAAAGCTCCTGATGTTTCACAAAGCCTTTATTTAAGTTTACCCATCAGCCTTATATTGATGTATATTCACCTTTCTGTCCTTCACTCCATTCACATTTTTTTCGACGTAGTATACTATGACGTTTTTTTTGGACAAAATTCAAGATGATTTTTTTTTCAAAGAAAAGTGCTCTGTAGTGTTTTTCACAGCCTACTATACATTACTTCATCACATGGCATGGTTTTACAACATGTTGAAAGCATCGTAATTTTTTTGACCCAGTATACTATGGCGGGGCTTTTTGGACAAAATTCATGATGATTTTTCTTTTTCAAAGAAAACTGCTCTGTAGTGTTTTTCACGGCCTACTATACATTACTTCATCATATGGCATGTTTTTATTACATGTTGAAAAAAAATCACATTTTTTTCAACATAGTATATACTATGGCTTTTTTTTGGGACAGAGTTTATGATGATTGTTTTTTTTGCCATTTTATTGTGATAGTCACAGTGAAGAGTGACAGGAAATGGGGAGAAGAGTAGGGGGAAGACATGCAGCAAAGGGCCGCAGACAGGAATTGAACCCGGGCCGTTGTGGCAGAGACCAGCCCTTGTATATAGGTCACCTGCTTAACCAGATGAGCTATACGGGTGCCAGCTTTTTTTTTGACAATGAAAACTGCTCTGTAGTGTTTTTAACGGAATATTTTGCATTATTTCATCATATAGCATGTTTTTACAACATGTTGAAAAAAATCACGTTTTTCGACATAGTATACTATGGCGGTTTTTTTGGACAAAATTCAACATGATTTTTTTTTCAAAGAAAAGTGCTCTGTAGTGTTTTTCACAGCCTACTATACATTACTTCATCATATGGCATGTTTTTACGAAATGTTGAAAAAAAACTTTTTTTTGTCATAGTGTACTATGGCGTTTTTTTGGACACAATTTATGATGATTTTTTTTCTTCACAGGAGACTGCTCTGTAGTGTTTTTCACTGCCTACTTTGCGTTATTTCATCATATGGGATGTTTTTATTACATGTTGAAAAAAACATTTTTTTCAACATCGTACACTATGGCGTTTTTTTTGGACAAAATTCATGATGATTTTTTTTCTTCACAGGAGACTGCTCTGTAGTGTTTTTCATGGCCTACTTTACATTATTTCATCATATGGCATGTTTTTACGACATGTTGAAAAAATCACATTTTTTTACGATGTAGTATACTATGGCGTACTTTTGGACAAAATTCATGATGATTTTTCTTTTCAAAGAAAACTGCTCTGTAGTGTTTTTCACTTCCTACTTTGAATTATTTCATCATATGGGATGTTTTTATTACATGTTGAAAAAAACATTTTTTTCAACATCGTATACTATGGCGTTTTTTTTGGACAAAATTCATGGTGATTGTTTTTCTTGCGATAGTCACAGTGAAGAGTGACAGGAAATGGAGAGAAGACATGCAGCAAAGGGCCGCAGACAGGAATCGAACCCAGGCTGCTGCGTCAGAGACCGGCCCCTGTATATAGGTCGCCTGCTTAACCCAATGAACTATACGGGTGCCAGCTTTTTTTTGACAAAGAAAACTGCTCTGTAGTGTTTTTCACTGCCTACTTTGCATTATTTCATCATATGGCATGTTTTTACAACATGTTGAAAAAAATCACATTTTTTTTCGACATAGTATACTATGGCGTTTTTTCGGGACAAAATTCATGAAGATTTTTTTTTCACAGGAGACTGCTCTGTAGTGTTTTTCACGGCCTACTATACATTACTTCATCATATGGCATGTTTTTACAACATGTTGAAAACATCACATTTTTTTTCGACAGTATGCTATGGCGTTTTTTTGGGACAAAATTTATGGTGATTTTTTTTCTTCACAGGACACTGCTCTGTAGTGTTTATAATGGCCTTCTTTACATTATTTCATCATATGGCATGTTTTTACGACATGTTGAAAAAATCGCTTTTTTTACGATGTAGTATACTGTGGCATATTTTTGGACAAAGTTCATGATGATTGTTTTTTTTCCCTTTTCTTGTGATAGTCACAGTGAAGAGTGACAGGAAATAGGGAGAAGACATGCAGCAAAAGGCCGCAGACAGGAATCGAACCCAGGCCGTTGCGTTGGAAACCAGCCCCTGTGCATAGGTCGCCTGCTTTACCCGATGAGCTATACAGGCGCCAGCTTTTTTTTGACAAAGAAAACTGCTCTGTAGTGTTTTTCATGGCCTACTTTGCATTATTTCATCATATGGCATGTTTTTACAACATGTTGAAAAAATCGTATTTTTTTTCGACATATTATACTATGGCGTTTTTTGGACAAAATTCAAGATGATTTTTTTTTCAAAGAAAAGTGCTCTGTAGTGTTTTTCACAGCCTACTATACATTACTTCATCACATGGCATGGTTTTACAACATGTTGAAAGCATCGTAATTTTTTTGACCTAGTATACTATGGCGGGGCTTTTTGGACAAAATTCATGATGATTTTTCTTTTTCAAAGAAAACTGCTCTGTAGTGTTTTTCACGGCCTACTATACATTACTTCATCATATGGCATGTTTTTATTACATGTTGAAAAAAAATCACATTTTTTTCAACATAGTATATACTATGGCTTTTTTTTGGGACAGAGTTTATGATGATTGTTTTTTTTGCCATTTTATTGTGATAGTCACAGTGAAGAGTGACAGGAAATGGGGAGAAGAGTAGGGGGAAGACATGCAGCAAAGGGCCGCAGACAGGAATTGAACCCGGGCCGTTGTGGCAGAGACCAGCCCTTGTATATAGGTCACCTGCTTAACCAGATGAGCTATACGGGTGCCAGCTTTTTTTTGACAATGAAAACTGCTCTGTAGTGTTTTTAACGGAATATTTTGCATTATTTCATCATATAGCATGTTTTTACAACATGTTGAAAAAAATCACGTTTTTCGACATAGTATACTATGGCGGTTTTTTTGGACAAAATTCAACATGATTTTTTTTCAAAGAAAACTGCTCTGTAGTGTTTTTCACTGCCTACTTTGAATTATTTCATCATATGGAATGTTTTTATTACATGTTGAAAAAAACATTTTTTTCAACATCGAATACTATGGCGTTTTTTTTTGGACAAAATTCATGGTGATTGTTTTTCTTGCGATAGTCACAGTGAAGAGTGACAGGAAATGGAGAGAAGACATGCAGCAAAGGGCCGCAGACAGGAATCGAACCCAGGCTGCTGCGTCGGAGACCGGCCCCTGTATATAGGTCGCCTGCTTAACCCAATGAACTATACGGGTGCCAGCTTTTTTTTGACAAAGAAAACTGCTCTGTAGTGTTTTTCACTGCCTACTTTGCATTATTTCATCATATGGCATGTTTTTACAACATGTTGAAAAAAATCACATTTTTTTTCGACATAGTATACTATGGCGTTTTTTCGGGACAAAATTCATGAAGATTTTTTTTCACAGGAGACTGCTCTGTAGTGTTTTTCACGGCCTACTATACATTACTTCATCATATGGCATGTTTTTACAACATGTTGAAAACATCACATTTTTTTTCGACAGTATACTATGGCATTTTTTTGGGACAAAATTTATGGTGATTTTTTTCTTCACAGGAGACTGCTCTGTAGTGTTTTTAATGGCCTTCTTTACATTATTTCATCATATGGCATGTTTTTACGACATGTTGAAAAAATCGCTTTTTTTTACGATGTAGTATACTGTGGCATATTTTTGGACAAAGTTCATGATGACTGTTTTTTTTCCCTTTTCTTGTGATAGTCACAGTGAAGAGTGACAGGAAATAGGGAGAAGACATGCAGCAAAAGGCCGCAGACAGGAATTGAACCCAGGCCGTTGCGTTGGAAACCAGCCCCTGTGCATAGGTCGCCTGCTTTACCCGATGAGCTATACAGGCGTCAGCTTTTTTTTGACAAAGAAAACTGCTCTGTAGTGTTTTTCACGGCCTACTTTGCATTATTTCATCATATGGCATGTTTTTATTACATGTTGAAAAAAATCACGTTTTTCGACATAGTATACTATGGCGGTTTTTTTGGACAAAATTCAAGATGATTTTTTTTTCAAAGAAAAGTGCTCTGTAGTGTTTTTCACAGCCTACTATACATTACTTCATCACATGGCATGGTTTTACAACATGTTGAAAGCATCGTAATTTTTTTGACCTAGTATACTATGGCGGGGCTTTTTGGACAAAATTCATGATGATTTTTCTTTTTCAAAGAAAACTGCTCTGTAGTGTTTTTCACGGCCTACTTTGCATTATTTCATCATATGGCATGTTTTTATTACATGTTGAAAAAAATCACGTTTTTCGACATAGTATACTATGGCGGTTTTTTTGGACAAAATTCAACATGATTTTTTTTTCAAAGAAAAGTGCTCTGTAGTGTTTTTCACAGCCTACTATACATTACTTCATCATATGGCATGTTTTTACGAAATGTTGAAAAAAAACTTTTTTTTGTCATAGTGTACTATGGCGTTTTTTTTGGACACAATTTATGATGATTTTTTTTCTTCACAGGAGACTGCTCTGTAGTGTTTTTCACTGCCTACTTTGCGTTATTTCATCATATGGGATGTTTTTATTACATGTTGAAAAAAACATTTTTTTCAACATCGTACACTATGGCGTTTTTTTTGGACAAAATTCATGATGATTTTTTTTCTTCACAGGAGACTGCTCTGTAGTGTTTTTCATGGCCTACTTTACATTATTTCATCATATGGCATGTTTTTACGACATGTTGAAAAAATCACATTTTTTTACGATGTAGTATACTATGGCGTACTTTTGGACAAAATTCATGATGATTTTTCTTTTCAAAGAAAACTGCTCTGTAGTGTTTTTCACTTCCTACTTTGAATTATTTCATCATATGGGATGTTTTTATTACATGTTGAAAAAAACATTTTTTTCAACATCGTATACTATGGCGTTTTTTTTGGACAAAATTCATGGTGATTGTTTTTCTTGCGATAGTCACAGTGAAGAGTGACAGGAAATGGAGAGAAGACATGCAGCAAAGGGCCGCAGACAGGAATCGAACCCAGGCTGCTGCGTCAGAGACCGGCCCCTGTATATAGGTCGCCTGCTTAACCCGATGAGCTATACGGGTGCCAGCTTTTTTTTGACAAAGAAAACTGCTCTGTAGTGTTTTTCACTGCCTACTTTGCATTATTTCATCATATGGCATGTTTTTACAACATGTTGAAAAAAATCACATTTTTTTCGACATAGTATACTATGGCGTTTTTTCGGGACAAAATTCATGAAGATTTTTTTTTCACAGGAGACTGCTCTGTAGTGTTTTTCACGGCCTACTATACATTACTTCATCATATGGCATGTTTTTACAACATGTTGAAAACATCACATTTTTTTTCGACAGTATGCTATGGCGTTTTTTTGGGACAAAATTTATGGTGATTTTTTTTCTTCACAGGACACTGCTCTGTAGTGTTTATAATGGCCTTCTTTACATTATTTCATCATATGGCATGTTTTTACGACATGTTGAAAAAATCGCTTTTTTTACGATGTAGTATACTGTGGCATATTTTTGGACAAAGTTCATGATGATTGTTTTTTTTCCCTTTTCTTGTGATAGTCACAGTGAAGAGTGACAGGAAATAGGGAGAAGAGTAGGGGGAAGACATGCAGCAAAAGGCCGCAGACAGGAATCGAACCCAGGCCGTTGCGTTGGAAACCAGCCCCTGTGCATAGGTCGCCTGCTTTACCCGATGAGCTATACAGGCGCCAGCTTTTTTTTGACAAAGAAAACTGCTCTGTAGTGTTTTTCATGGCCTACTTTGCATTATTTCATCATATGGCATGTTTTTACAACATGTTGAAAAAATCGTATTTTTTTTCGACATATTATACTATGGCGTTTTTTGGACAAAATTCAAGATGATTTTTTTTTCAAAGAAAAGTGCTCTGTAGTGTTTTTCACAGCCTACTATACATTACTTCATCACATGGCATGGTTTTACAACATGTTGAAAGCATCGTAATTTTTTTGACCTAGTATACTATGGCGGGGCTTTTTGGACAAAATTCATGATGATTTTTCTTTTTCAAAGAAAACTGCTCTGTAGTGTTTTTCACGGCCTACTATACATTACTTCATCATATGGCATGTTTTTATTACATGTTGAAAAAAAATCACATTTTTTTCAACATAGTATATACTATGGCTTTTTTTGGGACAGAGTTTATGATGATTGTTTCTTTGCCATTTTATTGTGATAGTCACAGTGAAGAGTGACAGGAAATGGGGAGAAGAGTAGGGGGAAGACATGCAGCAAAGGGCCGCAGACAGGAATTGAACCCGGGCCGTTGTGGCAGAGACCAGCCCTTGTATATAGGTCACCTGCTTAACCAGATGAGCTATACGGGTGCCAGCTTTTTTTTGACAAAGAAAACTGCTCTGTAGTGTTTTTAACGGAATATTTTGCATTATTTCATCATATAGCATGTTTTTACAACATGTTGAAAAAAATCACGTTTTTCGACATAGTATACTATGGCGGTTTTTTTGGACAAAATTCAACATGATTTTTTTTCAAAGAAAACTGCCCTGTAGTGTTTTTCACTGCCGACTTTGCATTATTTCATCATATGGAATGTTTTTATTACATGTTGAAAAAACATTTTTTTCAACATCGAATACTATGGCGTTTTTTTTGGACAAAATTCATGGTGATTGTTTTTCTTGCGATAGTCACAGTGAAGAGTGACAGGAAATGGAGAGAAGACATGCAGCAAAGGGCCGCAGACAGGAATCGAACCCAGGCTGCTGCGTCGGAGACCGGCCCCTGTATATAGGTCGCCTGCTTAACCCAATGAGCTATACGGGCGCCAGCTTTTTTTTGACAAAGAAAACTGCTCTGTAGTGTTTTTCACTGCCTACTTTGCATTATTTCATCATATGGCATGTTTTTACAACATGTTGAAAAAATCACATTTTTTTCGACATAGTATGCTATGGCGTTTTTTCGGGACAAAATTCATGAGGATTTTTTTTCACAGGAGACTGCTCTGTAGTGTTTTTCACGGCCTACGATACATTACTTCATCATATGGCATGTTTTTACAACATGTTGAAAAAAAATCACATTTTTTTCAACATAGTATATACTATGGCTTTTTTTTGGGACAGAGTTTATGATGATTGTTTTTTTTGCCATTTTATTGTGATAGTCACAGTGAAGAGTGACAGGAAATGGGGAGAAGAGTAGGGGGAAGACATGCAGCAAAGGGCCGCAGACAGGAATTGAACCCGGGCCGTTGTGGCAGAGACCAGCCCTTGTATATAGGTCGCCTGCTTTACCCGATGAGCTATACAGGCACCAGCTTTGGTTGACAAAGAAAACTGCTCTGTAGTGTTTTTCACGGCCTACTTTGCATTATTTCATCATATGGCATGTTTTTACAACATGTTGAAAAAATCGTACTTTTTTTCGACATAGTATATACTATGGCGTTTTTTTGGGGACAAAATTTAAGATGATTTTTTTTTTTTCAAAGAAAAGTGCTCTGTAGTGTTTTTCACAGCCTACTATACATTACTTCATCGTATGGCATGGTTTTACAACATATTGAAAGCATCATAATTTTTTTTGACCTAGTATACTATGGCGTTTTTTTTGGACAAAATTCAACATGATTTTTCTTTTCAAAGAAAAGTGCTCTGTCGTGTTTTTCACGGCCTACTTTGCATTATTTCATCATATGGCATGTTTTTACAACATGTTGAAAAAATCGTATTTTTTTTCGACATAGTATATACTATGGCGTTTTTTTGGGGACAAAATTTAAGATGATTTTTTTTTTTTCAAAGAAAAGTGCTCTGTCATGTTTTTCACGGCCTACTTTGCATTATTTCATCATATGGGATGTTTTTATTACATGTTGAAAAAAATCACGTTTTTCGACATAGTATACTATGGCGTTTTTTTTTGGACAAAATTCAAGATGATTTTTTTTCAAAGAAAAGTGCTCTGTAGTATTTTTCACTGACTACTTTGCATTATTTCATCATATGGGATGGTTTTATAACATGTTGAAAAAACTCACATTTTTTTTCGACATCGTATACTATGGCGGTTTTTTTTTGGACAAAATTCATATTTTTTTTCTTCACAGGAGACTGCTCTGTAGTGTTTTTAATGGCCTACTTTACATTATTTCATCATATGGCATGTTTTTACGACATGTTGAAAAAATCGCATTTTTTTTCGACATGGCGTTTTTATTTTCATATGTCTACCAAAATATGACAAAAATGTCGTAGTTTTGTGTGTCATCCAAAAGTTGGAAAAAATGTCACAGTTTAGTATGGTGTCCAAAATATGACAAATATGTCTTAGTAAACTATGACATATTTGCATAACATTTTGGATGACATACTAAAGTATGTCATCCAAAATGTGGAAAAAACGTCAGTTTCGTCTGTTGTCCAATATATGACAAAAATGTCAGTTTCGTATGTCATCCAAAATGTGGAAGAAAAGTTGTAGTTTAGTAGTCATCGCATATTTCACAAAAATGTCATAGTTTAGTGTGTCATCCAAAATATGGGGAAAAAAACATCATGTCATTAAAACTTCATATTTTAGTATGTCATCGTAAATATGACAGAACTGTCATAGTTTCGTATGTTGTGCAAAATGTGGAAAAAAGTCATAGTTTAGTATGTCGTTGAAAATAAGACAAAATAATAGAATAGATTTTTATTGTCACTGTTTCAGAAAACAATGAAAATTGATTTTGTACTCTCCAAATAGCAGCATTGAAAATAAACTGTACAACACACCCTTTAAAATGTATACAACATAATTCAATAAAACTAACAAAAGGCCCCAAAAAACGACTTAGAAAGAAATGTCATAGTTTAGTATGTCGTCAAATTCATGACAAAATAGAAGAACAGAATAGATCTTTATTGTCACTGTTACAGAAAACAATGAAAATTGGCTTTGTACTCTCAGAATAGCAACATTAAAAATAAACCTTATAACACACCCTGTAAAATATATACAAGATAATTCATTAAAACCAACAAAAGGGCCCAAAAAACAACTTAGAAACTTAGTTTAGTATGTCATCCAAATTGTGTAAAAAAAAAACGTCATAGTTTAGTATGTCATCAAAATTATGACAAAATAGAAAAGATCTTTATTCTCACTGTTACAGAACACAATGAAAATCTGTTTAGTACTCTCCGAATAGCAGCATTAAAAATAAACTATATAACACACCCTTTAAAATATATACAACAAAAAAGTAAATATACAGTATGGAAATGGTTTGTGGCTAGATACCTGCTCCACACATGGTTATTGCACATAATATGAATTGCACTTACATAAATATTGCACTTGTAAGTATGCGATATTGTCATTCGGGGGAGGGAGCAGACATTTGGCAGCATGAAAATAATAGCTGTTTTTGAGTCTGTTGGTTTTGACTCTAAGTGTCCCGTTGCGTCTACCTGAGGGGAGGGGGGAGAAAAGAGAGTGTCCTGGGTGTGAGGGGTCTCTGGTAATTCCCCTGGCTTTCCTCTGAAGTCTGTTGGTGTAAACGTCTCTGAGGGGAGGTAGTGTGGTCCCAATCACCTGTTCCGTTGCTCTCACCACCCGTTGCAGGTCCTTCCTGTCCTCTGCAGTGCAGCAGGTGAACCACACTGTACAACAGTAGGTCAGGAGGCACTCAATGGTGGAGTGGTAGAAGTTTAAGAGCAGCTTTTGAGGGAGATGAGCCTGGCGCAGCTTCCTGAGGAAATATAGTCTCTGTTGGGCCCTCCCCACCTGGTGTGAGATGTGGGTGGACCATGTGAAATCCGCTGAGATGCGGACCCCGAGGAACCTGGAGCTCTCCACCCTCTCTACCTCCTCTCCATCGATGTAGACGGCGGAGTGCTCAGTTCGCTTTGATCTCCTAAAGTCCAAGACCATCTCCTTGGCCTTTCTGGATGTTATGATGACACCATCGCCAGATGCTGGACCTCCTCCCTGTAGGCTGATTCATCGTTGTCTCTGATCAGTCCTATGATGGTGGGGACATCAGCAAACTTGACAATGGTGTTGCTGGAGAGAACAGGAGAGCAGTCATATGTGAATAGAAGAGGAAAAGTCATCGTTTAGTATATCATCCAAAATGTAACAAAACGTCATAGTTTAGTATGTCATCCAAAATATCACTAAAACATCATAGTTTAGTATGTCGTCGAAAATATGACAAAAATATCATAGTTTACTGTGTCATCCAAAATGTGGAAAAAACATCATAGTTTAGTATGTTGTCCAAAATGTAACAAAACGTCATAGTTTAGTATGTCGTCCAAAATATCACCAAAAAAATCATAGTTGACTATTTCGTCCTCAATGTGGAAAAAACATCACAGTTTAGTATGTCGCACAAAATATCACCAAAATGTCATAGTTTAGTATGTTGTCCAAAATATCACAAAAACGTCATAGTTTAGTTTGTCGTACAAAATGTGGAAAAAAATGTGATAGTTTAGTATGTCATCCAAAATATGACAACAGAGGAGGAGTGTAGCGGCTCAGGGTCAAAACAGAGTAGCATAGTATGCCTCTGAGAAAACATCATAGTATAGCCTTTGGCATGAAAAAACATCATCATATACATCATACATTGTACAAATAACAAGTCAAAGGAAAGAGATATGCATAGTAAAATTGTAGTAATTGTGGACTGACTGATTTACTGATTATCAGTATTTTATTTTTTACTGATTCACGGTTATAAATAAATTTATCAGTGGTGCTACTTTGGCTCTGAACCTTTATCTACCTGTGGTCGCTCTGTCTTCCTGAGTGATTTGATTGCTTAAACGTCACGGATAAAACTCCTTTAACTTAACATCTGTAAACAAAACAAAAAAGTATCAACAAACTTTTCTGTTAGAGTTTGTGTTCTTCTAAGTTTAACTCCAAGATTTTAAATACTTTCATTCACTGCAAATGGATGTCTCCTCCAAATGTCTCACTAATAATCATTATCAGCCTTAAAAACCCACAAACACCCCTCTATACTGGACCACACTTAGTACAGTCCGGTTCCCCCTTCTATAAATCTGCTTGGAATCTTCCACTTCCTGTTTGTCAAAGTGTCCTTCTACCTGGACAGGTTTTGTTGGAGCTCATGCAACAAACATTTTGGGTAACTGCGCTTTAATATGGATGGATGACACTGAATTAGAGTCTGTTTTAATGAGACTGAGTTCAGATGTGTCGCTCTGTCATTAAATAGTCAATTATTTCTCATAATTCACAGAGAAATGTCTGAAATGTTTGCTAGGTTAGTGTCCCACGTTCTTTGGCTCAGCTAAAGCTAACTCTCGCCAACTTCTTGATCTCTTGAGTTGCTTGTTGTTCAAATATCTTGCTAGAGGTGCTGAAGCTCAGAAAGCCTGAGATGTTTGTTCAAAATAAGCTCATTTTCAAATCTTGTCTGAGCTGTCCTCTTTTGTTTGAACTTTCCCTAAACTTAGGAGTTAATGACAGAGCAGCACATCCAGACTCAGTCTCATTTATGTAGAGATTAAACTTCAGTGTCATTCATTGATGTTAAAGTGCAGTTTTTCAGATGTTTGTTGCACATGCTCCTGATCAAACCAGTCCAGGTGGAAGACGATGTGAAGAGAAGCTCCAGAGGATGAATATCACACATTTACGTTGGAAATAAATGTCCTTTAATTAGACGCTGTCATGCAAAAGTTGAATTTCCCTTTAATGATGTTCAAATCTTTGAGTGTTTTGTTGATGTTGGTTTCTAAAAGTTTTTTGACACTCGGTCCCAAAGATGAAAACCTTCTACGGCTCACAAGCTGCAACAATTCATACATTATCAACTATCTTTCTGACTAAACTAAGATAAAAAGTGAAAAACTGCCTGATTCCTGCATCATGAATGTAAATCTTTTTGGTTTTTATGACAGTAAACTGAATATATTTGAGTTTGACGTTTTATAAACCAAAACAAGAAATGAATTACTGGAGAAAACAATGAACAGATTAATGGAAAAATAAAATGTGTTTTCCAACATATATGTCTGAATTCTTCCAACATTACAAGACACATAGAATTTTAATTCAATTTTATTTATATAACACCAATTACAGGTGAAATTGTCTCAAGATGCTTTATTTTTCTAGTTTTTTGTCATATTTAAAATGTGACAAAGTAAGAAATTTAAACCTCTTGACTAATCCAGTTATTTGTTTTTTAAGAGACTAATCGACAATTAAAATAACTTTCTCCACTAAGACTAATAAACATGAGGTCAAATAGAAGGAACAGTTTTAAATCCTGCAGTCCCACGAAGACAAGAATAAAGTTTCTCAACAAAAACTAAATCTGCTGCTGGATTCCATTAAATTCCTAATAAATGATAATAAAGTGTGATACTAAAGGTTCATGGTACTAAAAATCTCAAAGATATCAAGTTAAACATCTGGATGGAGGTTGATAAAAGTTGACCTTCCTTCATTTCTCTGGAGCCGACTCCATGGATTTTAGAGATGGTGGTTAAAGACCTGCTCTTCTAGTCGCTGTTAAAAGTCACTCCATCCTCGCCTACTCCAACACCTCTTCATGACAAGTTCCTCTGCCTCTGACCTAGTGGAAACTCCAGAAACTCAGGAAACCCGTCGAGATTCAGATTTTCGAAAAACTTGTCGGGCGGGGGAAGGTGTGATGGGCAGTGGGGGAGTAGAGGGGGGCAGTGGGGGAGGTAGCGGGGTAGAGGGGGGAGGCTGCCACCCACCTCCCCGCAAGAGCACCGAGGCCTAGGACTCTATTGAAACCCTAGGGTTTATTTATTTCTCACTGTAGTCTTCTATAAAGTCTTTTTCCTCATGTCAGGATGTGGTGAGACTCTTTCTCAGTGGCTGCAGACCTCCCTCATTGTGCATCTCCAGAGAAGAAAAAGAAAAACTGGTCACTGCTTCAGCATCACAAACGCTTTCCAGCATTCAGAATGTTTTAGGAATTAATTCATCATGTTGTGAACTTTGAAGGAGCAGAAACTTTACAGCTGCCAAAGATATGAGCTCCAATTCTGATTGTTTTAGGAAATGAAGTTCATCAAATGAACACTTGATTTTTGCTGATAACTCATTAAATTACTGAAGCAATCCAACATAAAAACCTGTAAACTCTCAGGCAGCTTTTGTTGAAGTTTATCTAAAATTCTATCATCAAGTTCTAGAACCAGGACTCTGTAGAAGTTCCTTCAAACAGATACTTGTGTGTTTCTATTGAAGGCCTCAGGTTTGAACGTACAGCAGAGGATTAGAAAGGAGTGATTTTAATATTTAAATCAGTCCAGTAAATGTTTGGAGTAAAAATGATTTAAATTTTGATTTAGATAGATTTGTGTCAAATAATATTGTACAGTCTCACTTAAATATATCCAAATGAGTTCAGTGTATTTACATTTTATAGAATATTTTATTTCTTAATCTCAATACTGTAGAGTCTGACCCTAAATATTATAATGATGTAAATTTAAATAATAAATAATATTGTAGTGCAGAGTCATAAACTTTAATCAGCTAAACTCACATAATAAATATCACTGCACAATCTTAACCTGAACATTCATATTACTGAGGTAAATTTACATAAATCAGGATATTCTAGAGTCTTAACTGGAATATTTCTAACATGAATCTTTCTGTACTGTGATGATAAACAACAATAACCCGACTTTCGAATAATATATATTGTCTGTGATTGTGAGACTATACCTGCAGCAGGTGTGGGAATAAATAAAAATAGAATCGGTTCATTTCCACATTATTATCCCTTATTAATCCCATGAGGGGAAATTCAGAAAAAAAGTGGTCTTGAACCTGTTACCTTCCACTTAATATTCTCTCTTCTTACCCCCTGAGCTACTCGCTCAGATTATTCTGCACATTTATTTATTCTTAATATCTCAGACTGAAAGGCAGCTGTCAGTAAACACAAACTCATCTGCTGGACTGCATCCCATAATGAAACATGGACTGAATTTAACACTCATGTATCCATGGCAACGCTAAAGTTTCTGCTTCTTACTAAAGTTCACAACACAAGTAAAGATTTTAATGTAAAACTTCAGGGATGACTGCTGACCAGAAGTATTCTGATACTTCATGATCAACATCAGGACAGATGTTACAACTCCAGCTGTTCCATTAGACTGCAGTTATTCACAGAGAAATTAAAACATCACATTCCTCATAAAAACTAGATGGGACTTTTATTAAATGAAATGTTGTTGAATAAACAGTGTAATTAAATGAGGTCTGGATCTGCTGTTGATTCAGAGCTGAATGTCAGAATGAACTGAGCTGGAAAAGCTTTTGTCCGTAACGTTCTCATGTTTTATAGACTTTTTAAAGACATTTAATGCAACTTTGGGCTCTTCTTATTGCATGAAGTGTTAAATTATGCAATAGGGCCCCGCAAGCCATGACGGTTCTTTGTTATAATAATTTTCTCACTATTCATCAAAGACACTTCAAATCAACTTTAGTCATGCAGCTTGGCCCAATGCAATTCTGACTTATATTTTTCCGACAATCTCCTGCCCTTTATATTATTGACTTCCACCCAGACTGTTAAAACTTAGACAAAATTTATTAGCTCTTCTTAATCTTTCTTTTATTGCGGAACGTGGGGTAAAAAATACAAATATTTCCCCTCGTTTGTTAAATTCACATTTCTGAAGATTTACATCTCCTTGTATTGTGTTCTGCATTCCCTCACAATATTATTTCATCACATATGGAAATTTTACCTATTATTTATTGATTTATTGTGAGCACAGCAGGGGCTCCTGCACAAATCTGTGCAAATGCAGTAAACAGATAAACAGAGGTGCTGCTGAGACTAATCGAGACAGACTGCAGCCGTTGTCATGACGGTAGCCGTGGAATGGCATGGCCTGTCACTGTGATTGTGTCTGTAGCCATGACTGTGCTTTGGTTGTCATGCTTATGACGGTGACACATTAGTCTGTAATGCATCTAACGCTGATTACATGCAGCAGTTGAGTGTGTCCAGTGAATTGACATGCTCGTGCTTACCGAGCATTGTATGGAAGTCCTGGGGAGTATTGTAATGTAAAGTGTGACATAGTGATGCTTTCTTTTCTAGTGTTAACAGAAGCAGTAGAGGAGTGTTGTCAAAATTCTGGCTTTGATGCGATACCTGCCGAAATACATCAGTGCACACACTGAAAACACACTACTGTTCAAAAATTTGGGAGTCACTTAGAAATGCGCTCATTTTTGAAAGAAAAGCAGTATTTTTCAGTGAAGATAACATTAATCAGAAATACAGTCTAGACATTGCTAATGTGGTAAATGACTATTGTAGCTGGAAACAGCTGGTTTTTAATAGAATATCTACTTGGGGTACCAAAGAACATTTCCAGCAACCATCACTCCTGTGTTCTAATGCTACATTGTGTTAGCTAATGGTATTGAAAGGCTAATTGATGATTAGAAAACCATTGTGCAATTATGTTGGCACATGAAGAAAAGTGTGAGTTTTAATGAAAAACATGAAATTTTCTTGGTGTCCCCAAACTTTTGAACGATAGTGTACATCGTGACAAAAACCTGAAACATCACAAACAGAAGAATAGATGACGCAACATAGAACTTAAGGTTTGTTGTGTTTTTATTAATTTTAAAAAATCTGAAATTGAAAAATTATTCAAAAAACTGAAAACATTTCAACAATGTCAATGCAAAGCAGTGGAGGAACTCCTGCCTCACCTCTTCACACATTCATGTTTCTCCAGTTTCACATGCCACATATAATAGAGGCTAAATCTTTGCAGAAAAAAAGACTGAGCAGGACTTCAGGACACATTTTAATTTCCCACTTTCACTCTTTCGGCAGGAACTGAGCTGATCACTTACAACTGGTGTTGTTGATATATACAGTATATACTTGCCAACGCCTCATTTTCAGCATCATTAGTTAACATTACCAGTGCCTTCATGACATTGCATATCGAGATGTTTGCCACGCTGGTAAAGTAGCTAAACAAATAAATCCTAGCCCATTCCCTAGCCTGTCACTCTTTGAATCCTTTGAACAAGTTGGCAAGGTGTTCACTCCCTCAGTTAGAAAAGGTAAAGCCTCTTTCACACTCAGACATTGTGTTGTTCATGGGCTCGCCTTGAATGTTGTCTGTAAGCGAAATAATGTCATCTTCTGCTTTGAGCAACAATCCTTGGACTCTCATTTTGTCACCATGAAAGCTTACGAGAGCAAAAAGAAGCCTTTGGCACCCCCACTAAGCCTGCAGGGGTTGGAAGTAGAGCTGCACACACACTGTCTTGCTGTTGCACAGTAAGAACCTCAAAGGAAAAATGGCATCTCTTTACACACTGTCAAGCACCGATACTAATAAAGTGAGGTATAGTATTGTTTTTAACTGAAGTGTATTGCGATCTAGTATTGGTATATTGTGCAACATTAGCAAAGGGTAGTTTCAATATACAGCTGAACCCATGCATGGCACCATAAATTCAACTACAAATGCAGCCAAAGTCCACAGGCACAGCTTGGCCCAGCACAGCCAAGCAGGGAAGCTGTGCTCACAGACAGTGGCAGTGTTCTGCTGCAGCTTTGCCTTTTGAAAAGGAGGACTGAGCATCGGGTTCAAGTGTTGCATCATTTCTGCTTTGTGCGTTACCTACAGAGCATTTCTCTAAACTGGCAGTGTATCGTAATCGGACAGGACCAGCACACCAAGTGTTCATATTGATCAAGGGGGAAAGCAAAAAATATTGTGAAGGAATGTAGAATTTCAAAGGTAAGCGTGAAGGAATGCAAAGAAAACAGTTTGATGCAGAAAATGTCCAGCAGCCCCTAATATGATTCGGATGTATACATGGTTTACACTTTTTTTTTAAATGACTATGTGCTTTTTAAAGGGAAACAGAGACTTAGCACTGTCAACTCACAGCTTGAAGATCCTCAGTTCGTGTCCTGGTCTTGGAACTTTCTGTGGGGAGTTTGCATGTTCTCCCTGTGCATGCGTGAGTTTTCACCGGGTTCATCGGCTTCCTCCCACAGTCCTAAAACATGCAGCGGTTAATTGGAGATTCTAAATTGTCCTAAGGTGTGAATGTGAGTGTGATTATTTGTCTCTATGGGCATCCTGTCCAGAGTGTCCCCTGCCTTCGGCCTAAAGCTATGCGTCCACTGGATCCATTTTTGCCACATGTAAACACGCCGCACCTGAAAATCGCTTGGTGGGCAGTCACTAGTGGGCCACTAGGTGGTCACATGACAGCACTTTCAGCTTGAGTCCAGCAGATGTGTTGGACCAGCATGGTGGCTGGGACACAAACCGTGTCTTTTATTGCGAAAACACTTCACCGATAAATATTTCTGAAAGCATTCAAGGCAAGAAATAACTTCTCCAGTTGCTGAATCGGTCTTTGTTTTAGTTCAGCAATGGCTAGTTTAGACGTTTGACAAAAGTTTCACGATGTGTCGGACCTCTGCACCCCGCATCGAATTTGAATAAAGTAGAAGTCAAGTATACTTTATCCAGATGAGCTCCAGGGAGACACACCGGGTCACAGCTTTAAACACACTGCAAGACAACCAGCATGCAACGTGCTGTGTTTCACATAGACAATGAATAGGATGCGGAAAAATGGACAAATTCCAGCTGGGATAAGCTCCAGCACCACATGACCTTAATTAGGATTAAGCAGTGTATAGATAATGGATGGATTGATGTTGTTTTTAAAGCCACATATTCTCCTCCACAGCAATGGTGGTGGTCGTAGTGGGACCTTCTGTGCCTGCAACATCCTCCTCGAGATGATCCAGTATCAGAACATGGTGGACATCTTCTATGCTGTCAAAACTCTACGCAACTGCAAACCCAACATGGTGGAGTCTCTGGTAAGAAAGTCTCTAAATACAACAATGAAGCATTGTCTGTCTGTATTATGGAATGGAATGAATAAACCTGCAATTATTCACCTGTTTTCACTTTCTAAATCAACAATATTGGGTTTTTCTTCAGGACCAGTATCGATTTTGCTATGACCTTGTCCTGGAGTACTTGGACTGCTTTGAGGGCAGATAGCAACTAAAAGTTTACCACAACAGCAGGATCCCGAGCGCTGGAGATTCGATTTAAGGCCACCCAGCAACCCTCATCTCCTTTGATGTTTGGACCTGTGGACTTGGCTTTGAAAGAACTGCAAAGGAAGGAGAGGACAGGGGAGAAGAAAAAAAAAGAAAAACATGGTCAAGGTTCTAACTTTTCACCTTTAATGTACAGCTGTGATTTCCTCCTTGTTGGTGACGTTTATCGCTTTTGATATTTTTTTGTGTTTTTCTTGTTCCCCTTTGCCTCTTGGACTGAATCTTTGTGCTGAGGGTTTCTGTAGCAGCAAAAAAAAAAAAAAAAAAAACAATATTCTAAGCTACAAAACGGACCCTGAAGGGAGGGTCACCTCGGCTGCGTTTCATCGTTTCATTCAAACAGTGAGGAGGCTGGATGTAGAATTCCAGAGTTTCAGCAGCGTTCTCAAAACGTGGAAGCGTTTTTCTACCCTCTTAAGAGCTACATACGACAGCAGTCCACTGTGGTTGTGGCATGACTTATCTACCATACCATAAACTGCCTTATTCTCAGACGATAGAACAAATTTATTCAAAATCGCTGAATAAATCCAAAAGGTCGTCATACTGGTGTACAAAACAAGCGACGGGAGATTTTAAGAGACCTACAGCATTAGGATAGACCAGCCCGGTATCCAACAGTATTGATGCAGAAACTGTACAGTAGTGCAATGTGTTGTATTTTGCCATAATGTTTGTGCTGGATTACCATGTGTGCTATCGGTGGGCGTTTCCAGGGATCACAGCAGCGGGCCTGGTGCCACCACGGGTGATTCCTGTCTCATTACTGTCACGGTGCCAATCCCACTGACTGACTTGAATCCTTTACTTTGTTCTACTGCTTCATCTTGATATATGCCTACAAACATAAAAGTATGTACTGCATCAGCTAATGTTCTTTGCTCCAAAGTGATTGTTTGTATTTTCTACCCAGCGGGAAAGAAAAAAGGAGCAAAGTGGGAGGGGGAAGCTGTTAGAAGCGTACTGAGATGCCATAGTGTTGGTGTGAAAAATGATGTTCCATTAATGCTGTGGTGAAGTGTCTAAACCAGTGCTGCGTCACAGATTTCACTCTGTGACTCTTTTACTCCTTTGTTGTCTGAGGCATTTTGGTTGTACTGTAAACTGTTGAATCAAGTCGGTTTTGAGTTTTAGCGCTACCCTTTCAGGTAGGGGGGCTCATTTTGACAATTTTGACATGAAGTTAGTTGTTGTTCCTAGTGGTGTAAAATAAATAAATATATATAAATGAAAAAGGGGCATTAAGATTGTGAGGAGGGAAAAATTGCTTTAGCTCACTGCTGGACATACTGATGTTTTCACATTTCACTTTTTCTTTTTTTAAGCAAAAATGGTAAATTTGAAGGAAGAAATAGGAAGAAACAGTAGGCCAGAGATCCTGCTGTTTAGAATCCACAGACTTTGACAAACAAAATCCGCTATTTTTCAGCCACTGGCCAATGCCTGGAGATCACTGGAACTCTTTATGCCTGAATCAATAGAAGGAACTATGTCAGGCTGGAATGTGAGATACACATAATGATCTGAGTCACCTTTGAAACACCCCCATCACACAGAATGGAAGCAATTTTCTTTGTATTTTTTTCAACAGTTTGTTCCAGAACCACAAAAAATATCTCTTCTCCACTTCATCGTTACCCTTAAAAAATATGTTATGCTCCACCATATCTGCTGAAACTCCTTTAAATGCAGTTTTTCAAGGAGGGTTTTAAAGGTATCACTCCAGGACCTGCCCTAATAAATAAGGAGAGACACCTTGAAGCCCACACAAGCTGAGAAATGGCAGCTAGATGAACTCTGCTGCTGATTTGCAGCTCACAGTCTGATTCAGGTGGGAGCGCCAGAATATGAGGTATCTAGCAGCGTACCGACATTACCAGGCTCTCGCAGATTCAGCTTGTGTTTGATGAGGATGTAGAATGAGGTAGCTACAGCGTAGTCAGTGATCTGACAAAGGTTAGCCGGAGGAAGTGCCTGGAAACACGAGGGTGGAAGGAATGTGTACATACAGATGTATATTATGTTATGTGAATACTATGTGAATAATATACTATATGTTTGCCCAGAGTAAAGTCGTACAGTAAGTAACACTACATAACCGCAAAGCTGAATGTGCTGTAAATGACCATTATGTGAGTTTTTTGAAAGAACTTTTAACAACAGAGTGTGAACCGAGTCTCCTGGTATGGAAGGCCATTTCTGCCAAAGTGGTGGAAAAAAAAACAGATCCTGCGACTCATTAAAATGAAAAACTTCTCAAAATAAAGACTTTGTATCTCAAAAAAAATGAGAAACTTTCTCAAAATAATGACTTGCTATCTAAAAATAATAACATAGTATTTAAAACAGGAAAACTTTTGCTAAATTTTAACTAAGTATCTTAAAAAAGAGAAACTTTTTACAAAATAATGACTTAGCATTTCAAAAATAATGGCATTTTCGAAACATTCTCAAAGGTTGCAGAGGCCTGTGTTTTCTTACATGTGCCAAAGCAACAGAAGCAAGTGGGTGCGATGAATCAATACCACCACTGATAACTACGAGATAGGCTCAAAAATCACAAAATTTAAATGAGTTTGGAGGAATCACATAATATCAAATTAAGCTTCTGGACTCTTGGAAGGTTGCAAAAGCTTAAAGCTCAAACATTATCCATCCATGAACAACAGCTATGGATGCATGGGAATGACAAGAGCATTAGCGGTTACATAGCTGGCCTTATAAGAGAAATTATATTCGTAAATTATCTAGATTACTGCAGTTAATTCCATAGATGCTGCAAACAAAAGCAATAAATGTCTAAAACTAGGGTTAGATGCTAAAAATACCGTTGTTGTAGTGATATAGAGCATTCTGCACAATAGTGAGGATGAAAAAGGTACAGAGTTTATTACTTTGGTGATAGAGGTGATAGAGGTACGGACCCGTACCCGTAGCCTGTGGACTACGGATACGGCACTTGCCATTTGCCAATCAGATACGCGAGATCTGCTCACGTGACTCCCGGTAGATGCTAGCTGTACGGACCCGTAGCATCGATACGACAGGTACGGACCCTAAACCTGACCCTAACACTAACCCTAACCTTTGCTTACCTTTCAACAGTTTGCAGTGGTTAGCAGCTTCTTGACTCGCGAGACTCGCATACGGGTCCGTATCTGTCTGGCAAATGGAAAGTGCCGTACCCGTAGCCTGTGGGCTACGGATACGGACCCGTATCCGTAGACACTACCTATCACTTTAGGTCCAAGTATTCACAATCAAGGGACAAAACCTTGGTGTGCACCACGTGAAATGAAATGTGATGATTTTTGAGATTCCATATTGGTTAAACAATATCTGAAGTGGTCTTAGGTGATGATATCCATTGGTGATTACTCATTATTTGAGATAGCAAGCTATTATTTTGAAATACTAAGTCTTTCTGGGATAGTTTCTCATTTTCTACATACGTCATTATTTTGAGAGATTTTTAGTATTATTTTCAGAAGTACTTCATTATTTTTGAGATCTCTCATGACTTTGTAATACAAAGTCAATAGTCTGAGAATATTTGTCATTATTTCGAGTTTTTCATTGAGATGACTTACAGGATCTTTTTTTTTAATCATTGTCAGAAATGAGCTTCCATACATGAGTGTTCTTCAAAGCAGTCTGAGTTAAACAGGTCATCAAAGCATGTATGAATCCATTGTACGCTTTGCATTTCATTTAATTAATTTCAAAATATCCTGATCCACATGATTTATTTCATCCAGTGTATTATCCAGCAGCCACGACTGTGTGAGAGCATTGTACTTTTACCATTCCAAAGCTTTTTATTATGACTGCTACTGCCAACACAGGACCATTGATTTCACTTGTTTCTTTCTGTATGAACCAACGGTACATGACTACTGTGTTTTTGACCATTGTATTTGTGGGGACAAAGGTGTGTATTTAATGAGAGACGAAGAAAACAGATGTATATCGCGGTCAGGAAGAGGTTTCTTCTGAAGGATAACAACGATTAACAATAAAAGAACAAGGGGGAAAAACGTGTTGTTGTCAACCTATCTTTGGATTTTCTGTCAAAACTGCATACATAGCCGAAAGATTCTGTGTGATTTTTACGATTGGTTTGTCAGCAGAAGCAGAGCACTGACAGCTGCACATAGACTGACTGTCTGTAAGCCTCTGACCCACCTGCGGTTTCCCATACGGATGTGGTCTTTTTGCAGTTCCCGTCGCCTTGAACCACACTGACCATTTGATCCTACCTCTCTTTCTACACCCTCACCTTATTTCTTCCCCTTTTCCCTTTCATCATACCCTCTCCCCCACCCTCAACTCCTCTTTCATTACTTTCATTTCTGCCTCTCATCCTTCTCCATCTCTCTCTCTGCTGCTTTGCCCAGAGTAAGGTGACTCCAGACCACAGACTTCCTCTTTCACCCAAGGCTACGCTGAATAATGCAGCAGTCCTGCAAACTGATCCACTGTTTAGCAGGGGGACAAGTCGGATTAATTAGAGGACAAGACCCCCATTGTTGGGCTGAAGACAGTGTAGACTATATGAATTTTCCTGTTAGATTGCTGTGGGTTCGATTAGCCTGCAAAAACAAACTGTGTGTTGTTAAAAGCGAGGGTTCTTTGAATGAGATTTTTCATTTGTCATGTCAGTGAGATGGAGCAGAAATGCCTTATGGTCTTAATGTGACATAGATAAGGGGCTTTTTTTAATAGAGGCAGGTCATTTACAGAACCCTATTTAATATCTGCAAGATTTTCTCAATTTCCCTTTGCACCTGCAGAAAGCTATTACAACTTGAAATCCCCTTTTCCATCCTTTACTACTCATATTTGACCGATGGTTTAAATTAGCAGGTAATTGGAATCTTATCATTTAATTCTGACGGTGTAATGACTGCCATGGTCAAGGTAACTTATCACTCAGCCAATATCCAACAGGGCTTTTTTACTTTTTGTCTTTTCTCTCCGGGCCTCCTGTCTTATATCCCTTCACTGACAGACTGGATGGATGTCGGCCTCTTCCCTGGTCTCCCTGGCGAGTCTCTCTAGATACACTCTGATGTGGTGTTTCTGTAAAACGGCAGTGAGGTCCGACAGCTCGCAGTGTCAGCTCAAGTAGAGGAGGAGGGTGATATGTAGCCGATAGCACTGATTCCTCACTTTTGTGTTCTGGTATATATCCATCACTATTACTTATCTAGTACTTTTGGTGAGCTGGGGTTTCATGATTAAGATATTTGGATGCATTATAGATTCCTATACTTTGAAATGAGCTTAGTTTCTTAGATTTTTTGGGCAGCTTTTTGCAGAAGTAGCCCACTGAATACATGCATCAAAGGTTGGGAATCACTCCTATTATTTGTCTATTTTTGGCTGCATCTGGCTTCTTAGGAAAAAAATATATTCCTAGATTGTCTGGATGCACCATATTTGCACAAATTGTGTGGTATTTGCATATTCTTTTGCACATTATTTTCCATATTTTTCTTAAATACATGCAAACTATCGATCTGTCTGTTTGTCTTGAGATACTAACAATTAAAAAAAATTCAATTTCTTTTAGATCATGAGTCAGTATTTTGAGAATGGTTTTTCATCATTTGTGGGCTTCATGCACCAAATGTTTGGAATCTCTCCTCTAAAATGTGCGCTGACTTGTTGCCAAATATCTACAGACACATGATACAGGTTTTAGCATTGGCAGGTTGTTGTTCTTGAGTGGTGTGTCTTACAAAAACTTTAAATGATTCTCCTTTTGTGCCAAATGCTTTGCTAATAGATGCAGATAAAATCCAATATTCTCTGGGAGAATATGGTCACAAAAGATCTTGCGGGTGACCTTGCCTGGGCCTCAGTCGATATGTTTGAAAGAGAATATGCATAATCTTTAGAATGGCATGAAAAAATGTTGCAGGCTTTTAAAACAGATCTTGTGTACATCTGTGGGGATGTATTATATGATTCCTTAATACCTATACAGGCGTGTAAACAGACTGCTGTTCACTGAAATTCTTCTCTGTCTGCAGTTTTTTTTTTTCCTTCTATAAAACTCGCAAGGTGAAAAGCAGCACATACACACTGTACTCGTATTATCTTGTCGAACCATCCTGGTGGTGCTCAGCTTCTGCTGGATAGTGCAGCAGACAAGACAGGTGGCTCCAGCTTTGTGCTCAGCAGAGCGAGGACAGAGAGGAGCTGGCCAGATGGCTCTGTCCACCATGTTTCCTCACTGGTTCCATTTCCACAGTCAGCCTGACCGGAGTCCTTATCTCAGCAGTGTTCTCTCAGTCCAGTGAAAGTCATGGTTCACATGAGCGAAGGGGAAAAGAGGGGAGATTCTGATGGTTCCAGCCGGGATCACTCAGGCAAACAAGGAGCCCGAGACAGATAACCCGAATCAGAGGACACTCGTACGATTCAGCTGTCCAGTTCCTCTTTATCACGCTCACCTTTTCCTGTTAGGCACAACATTGTAGTTTGCTACCACCTTTAACTCCCGATGTTCTGACCTGTATCATTGGTGGGGGTTGAATTAAAGCAGAGAAGTTAAAAAAAAAAAGTCGCAGAAGTTGTAGTATAGAAATATTAGTTTTACCCCCAGATTTGTCTCTGTCGCCCTCTCCTGATAACAAGACAACCTCAGGTGAAGCAGGGGCTGAAGTTATTTTGCTCCAAGGATAATCTCTCGTTGTTAGTACACATATAGAGATGTTGAGCCTTGAGGGTTCTGAGGGAGAAGCTTGTAAATGATCTTATGTCAACATGAGCCATTTCTAGGTTGTGGCAATAAAGCTTCTCCGAGCTGCCATAAATTTGAGAGATGAGCTTATCAAAAGGTCAGCTCTTTGAGGGACTGGCTTAGCAACTGGATTTATCCTTCGGTTTATTTAGAGCAGAAAAATGGGGCCACAGGCGACGACGGGCATCAATCACACTTCATTGTGATCCTTGACAAACTTCGAAAAGAGCAGAAGCCTTTTTGATTTCTTTTATAGGTAGTTAATGTGCTGTAGTCAATCAAATTTATTTTTTTTGCAACTTATTCAGACACACAGAAGTTACTGTACATATATCTTTACCAGCATCAAACAGAATAGTAAAAGACACTTGTAAATTCTGTTAGCCTGTCTTGTAAGTACAGTGTAGTTAGAGTAGGCCTGTCCCTTTGTATTTGTTAGTGTTTTCTGTCTGTTTTCTAGGTTTTCACTCTGTTTGCCCTTCTTCGTCTGCCTCTCTTGTCCCTCCTCCCTCTTGCCATTTCCCCCTCTCCTCTCCTCGAGCAGTTGTTGAAATAGATGCAGCTATGAGGACAGTTGTGCAACTGATAGTACTACATTAACCTCGGGGAGAACACAGTCGCTCGAATGCTCTCTCATCTCTCTTCCACACCAGACAGCCCCGAGTGCAGGACGCTGTAACCCCAGTCCTGCCTCTCGACATCCCTGGAGCTCTGTGTCCTCCCACTGCATGCAGCCGCATAGCTGCAACCTATCTTCCCTCTGCCATGGCTGAGTAATGCCACGCTGGTTGAAAAAAAAAAACAACAAAAAAAACACTGTTGTCTGCATCCTCAATGAAAACATGGCCCATGACACTACTCCTTCTCAACACTTTGTCTTTCACACCTATGTAGTGTCATTGACAATGTCCTCGTTTCATTTAGCTCCTCAGCCTGTGGAGAATAGTCACACTCTCCCACGCTGCCTGCAATCACTCTTATTTGTTTTATTGAGGCCAGTGTTTGATGTGCATTGCACTTGGGGAGGGGAAAAGACAAACGCAACCAAACATTGAGTGGGAATATGTTTCCGTGAATTCTGCTCTGCTCCTGCTGTCGACTGTTTTGCAAAGATGAAGTGCATATGGCAATGAAAGGGCCAAATGAAAAGGCTGCGGCAGATGAATTGTGGAATGGCTGACAACATGGTAGAGTTCTCATGAGTGTTTGGAGACTGTTTATTCGTGTGTGTTTTTTTTTAAACAATGGGCTAAACATTTACCCTGTGAATTTGCAGGCATTTGGTTTATGACAATGACAAGTTATATGACAATCGGTGTACGTTTGTCCATCGGATTTTCTGTGCACAACGTTACTCAAAAATTGATTAATGGATTTGGATGAAATTTTCAGGGAATGTCAGAAATGACAGAAGGACCACCTAATTGGATTTATCAAAGGTTTCTGTATCATTGTCAGATAGCAGCACAGCTTCACTTTAACTATAACAACATGTGAATGCTACATCAGCTGCCTGCTGAGCACCACATGATTGCGATCCCACTACAAATCCACCACTGCAGACCTGTCTGTCGGAAATTATACAATGACTGAGCAGCCTTGGCAGAGTACCGTGCTCTCTGAGTGCTTTTCTTGTGTTCAGATTGTTGTATTTTTGACTGAAATATTCTGCTCATAATTTATAACATCTTTAGCTAACTGACTCACTCAACAATCAATTAGAACTTAAAAAAGGTAGGTAATGACTCATTTTAGGCAACTCAAACATCTACTTGAAAATAGTAACCTGATGTTCAGTTGAATGAATTTGTTATTTCTAACAACAACATATAAACAATAATAATCAGAAAAACCATAACAGTAATATATTTACATATGTAACCCCTTCCTGGAGCTGGAAGTTTATTATTAGACTACATTACTATTTTAACGTTAATGAACAGGATCCTGAGTGCTTAGTAGTCAATGTTGAATTGGCTAAATCCCCTTGTTTAAGAATATGTTAGTACAACTGGCAAAATTCTACAAAGAACAATAATAGCACGGTGCCTCCACTGTGGAACTACTTAAAATCTATGAGCTGCAATAGTATTTACCCAGAAAACAAATAATAAATGTCTAGAATATTAATGAAGTCAAATAATAAGAAATTACGCAGGTCAATCAAATAACTTATATATAACAGGAAAGACAACTCTCTTTAAGACTTAGAGAAAAAAAGCTCCTCTTACTCACAACTCCAAGATGCAAAGCAGGTCTGAAGAGTTGACGGCGAAGATGAGGCAGTCAGCAGCAGCAGCAGCAAAGATGCAACAGTGTCCTCCCTGTATCCACAAGTTCAGCGGCGGGGTCCCTCCTCACAGCGGTAGCAACAGGCTAATTAGCATGCACGGTCCTCCAGCTAAGTCCTCGGCTCTCTCGATCCTCCTCAGTGAAACTGGCGGCTGGTGTTTATAAGTAACTGTCTCTGATATCAATACGTGCTTAAATGTCCACGCCTAGACTTTTTCAAGCTACTAACAAAACAATAACCGCGGCTAGCCAAGCTGCACTTCACTTTGAACTTCGGTAGCGTGAGTTGCTAAACTGCAAGTTTCACGAGACAGAAATCTGCTAAATACTAGTTGTGCCAATACTTCACAAGTATGCAGGTCTACAACTTTAATCACCTCGACATTAAACTTGGTTTTCTCTGCTTGTCATCTGCTGTTCTCTTCAACCGCATGTGTACTCTTCTCTCCCTCTTTCTCCAACCTAGCTCCGACGTCGCGCCGTTTTTTCCTCTTCCTGTTTTTCCCGTTTGCCAACAAAATGAGTCCTGATTGGCTAAGAGTGCAGCTTTACCGAAAACCCTATTGGCTTACAATACATCACTCAAATACCCTGAAAATACATTAGCTGAGTAAACAGAACATTATACAGGAAAACAATCATGGACAACGTAGTTCTTACTATTACACTCTTACATATTGTAAAACACGTCTTATAACTATCTGCATTTTGCAGGTTGTTACACATAGCATCAAGGGGATATACAAACTACACATTTGAATATGGGGATAAAATCAAGTGGACAAGAGCCCAAATATGTAAAACATCAACATTTTTAAAAACATATTGCAAAGAAGTAAAAGCCAAGCAGACCAATATAGTAAAGTATATGAAGAATTCAATAAAATAACCACAGTAAAACCAATTAAGAGAAGGCCTTAGAATAAAAGAACTTTGTCATGAATGTTTTAAAAGGAGATACTGACAGTCTGAGATCCTCCAGCAAAGGCCTAATCAAATCTGGGCACAAGAAAATCTGCATATTGAGGCATCATAACTCCAGACAAATTCAGATTTTATGAATTTCTTCTGCCTGACAGCATTTCATCTCAACTTTTGGCCACGTTTGACACCTACATAAGAACTGGCAGGAACTTTTAGGAACAGTCTGAAAGTCGCTACATAGCATCTCATAGAGACATCAAGTACTGAGGGAGTTAAAAGATCCCAAATTTAAGTTGTTGTGTCGAGGTGTAAGGCTTCAAAAGCAACCAGTAACATCTTAAAATGAATCCAACCAGTGAAGTCCAGCAAGGACTGGAGATATGTAGTCACTTCTGCTGGAAGTTAAAAACTTGATCTATGAATGCTTCTGTAACTGATACAAGAGTAAATTAAGTTATCAAATGTGGAGCTGATAAAGTCTGATAAAGTAAAGAACAGATGTGACAAGACTGCATGACCTTTGGGACTTTTATTTTGTTAAGAAATACATTCACTCAACTATTGCAGAGAAGAGTAACACCATGTCTAGGTTCAGTCAATGGTCTTTTTTTAAACTTGAAGACAGAAAATAGGGAACACCTTGCCCAACTTTGCTTAACGAAATCTTCCTACCAGAACTTTAATTAATTAACTAACTAATTGAAATTGATATCTCCCATTTATTTCCTGGAGTCTGCTGTTGGCCTCACAACCTCACAGCGATGGCAAGACTTCAGGAAGTCCCTGCCACACAAACCGTCTCCATGCTGAATGAGAGATGAGACGGTTATTCATCTTCTCATCTAACTCACCAAGAAAAGCAAATTTCCCCAAATGTGAAACTAATATTATAAGCAACTGCCTGTCTTTCTTTTTAATATTGGCATGATGCATTTAATGCTCATTTAATAGGATTTGACAAACTGCTGCCCTCCCCCTGCAGGTCAGTGAGACAGTGAGACCGACTGACCAAATTGGCCTCTGGGTTTTAAGAGTCTTGTCTCTTTCCGAGAGAGAGCAACTGTCAGTGTCATGTTCTGGTCTTTCACAACCTTCAAACCTAATTAGAGGGAGGAAAGAACTATTTCTCTTCATCGCTCTCCTCGGCTCCTCCGTTTAGTACTTTTCCTGAACCACGCAGCACCGGGGATTATGCTGTCGTGTCATGTAAGCCGAACCCTCGGATCTACACGCATGCAGATATGAACTCTTTAATATTTCATTGCACAGGTCGGCCCGCTCGTCTGTACCTGAAGAATACCTCGGTGCAAAGCAAAAAAAAAAAAAAAAACGAAGCATCTTTGGAGACTGCTGTCAGACCGGATAACAGCAGAATAATTCATGGATGTGTTTTTACTTACATTTGACTGTCTCGCTGCCGTTTTTGTTTCCCCTTCCCTGCCTCTTATCAATTTCACTCCTGCACTTGCAATTTCCCTTCTTGTCTTTCTTTTTTTTTAAGTCTCCTCACCTTTCTCTCCAGCCATCTGCATCTCTTCCCCTTTGAGAGAATGTCCTCTCTTTCCCGTCATCACATCACCTTTCCTTTTTAGCCCTCTTGTGGTTTTTTTTTTCTTGCTACCTTTCACCTGTTCTGTGTCAGGTAGGATTGGTGAAGGTGCGAGCCTCTGACAGCTGCTCGAGCGTTGTGGAGTGGGAGTTCCGCCTCCCCCTCGTCAGCTGTCTCCTCTGCTGTGTGACCAGGGTGACGGGGTCATGACATGCATTGCGGAGACTTTGTATTTGATGTTGTCGTGTCACTCAAAAGAATGAAGAAAACGGCATTCCTCCACATTCCCCTTTACATGCTGCTGCAGCTCTACACCTGTCACAGCATCTCTATAGACATCAGCTACAAAGCGGAACACTCCAATTTGGCATCCACAATACAGTGCAAATCAGTCATATTGGCAGCGCAATAAATATTTGTTTGAAGAGCCACTGCTTTTGCTTTTCAGTGTGATTGTGGAGTGCAGGCATGCAGAGAGAAAAACGTCAGAGGAAAGTCACGCTATCCTAGGTGTGAATAATAACCAGACTTAGCCTCTATGCTTAAGCATTGTTATTTAAAGACTGAGTTCACTGATGCTCTGTGGCATCCCTAACTCCATGTTTGATGCTAATCTGCTGGAATGAGTGGAAAAACATTGAACCATGTTGCATATTACATTGGGCTTGACATGTGTCTCTAAAGTGGCAAAAACTGGCTGTAATTACCATGAATGGCCAAATGCAATGCTTGCATTATGGATGGCGGAATAGCTTGTTACGTGACCTTCTTATCATTGCTCCCCGATGGCTGGAACTCTTCTTCTCTTGTCTTCTGACAGCAAATCTAAGGAAAATGTTAGATCTTTACTTCAGCGGTAGAAGGACATGAGTTGTGGCAGCACTGTGCTTCCAGAGCAACATGTGAGAGGGAGAAGATGTGAACATGTCCGTGGATTTATTTATTAGTGCTTCGTTATTGATGGCCGCCTCACTTTCTCTTTTGCTCATGTGAGTGGGCAGCAATGACGTTCACCAATGGGCTTCAGTTGCACATTAGATGCACACAAACGAGCAGGATTCATTCGACACAAACACATCGAATCGTGTTACACAACAGAAGCAGCGGTGCAGGATGATGCTCTCCGTCTTTCACGCACATGAATGCCTGTCCGCGGTCCCACTGTGGCCAAACTCTGACAGGTTGAAAGTTTCTGACATATTCACTGGTCTAGGCTAGCCAGGGCTCAGGATGCTGATTGGTTGCCCCAAACCTGCTTTTACCTTGTCGAAGATATTGGCAACATTGTCGACCGGATGGGTTTTCAGAACGTGGAGCGACTCAGTGATATAAAAAATATCGAGTGGAATAACAAGTTGTGTGAGAGTCTCTGTCTGATGATGCCTCATGTCCTCGTAGATATGCACCATTAGGGGTGAGACAACGGGGGCTCCCGTCTGAACTCGAAGGAACAAATGTTAACACCGAGACTTTTGGGCCATTAAGAGAAGCTATTTGTCACATTGAATTCAAATGAGGTTAATCTGTATTTTCTTTTCAACTAATGCGTATAGCTTCTAATGATTTGTGTTTGTGGCATGGAGTACATCAATGAAATATTCATCTAATACGTTTATAATGATGTTGATGACAGTGACTGTGGTTAAAATGTTGTAAGTCTGTTGCTCCAGATAAAACCGGCTGTGAGGTTGGAGTACGATTGATTTCACCTAAATGGGACTCTGCATGGACTCTCTCCGAGGCTGAGGTGTAAATGGAGTAGAACACCTTGTATCAAACTGAAAAAGTGAAATCTTCTTGTCTTCCTAATTTTCTAACTCAGAAAAAAAACGACTCCCTAATTAGCTGTGCAACTTGACACCAGCACACAGACAAACCCTCTGCGGCTCTCACACATCCATCACCAAAAGGTTTTATCGGGCAGAAGAGACAGTAACACATCCATAAAACTTTCTGTGCATGCACATATAGGCCTCCTGCACAGTGTTCACCTAATGGAGTACAAGAAAAGACATAAAATATGTGAAGAATTAGAATTTTCTGTTGACGCAACAGTTTTACAGGACCAGAGCTGACTTTTAGTTATTCCTCACCACCTGTTTTTTTTTTCCTTGTTCTAAATAGTTCAGCGTTTTCTCACCTGCCTCTGAGCTTTCATGGTTCTGGCTCTGGGGCTTTGTGAAAGCTGCTGCTTAGAGATTGTTTGCAGCCGCAGACACTTCCAGCTCAGTTCCAGGGGAAAGGAAAAGCAATTCCATGCTTGGGCCACAGTGAATCCGTCTCTGTCAGTTCCGCTTCTTGATGCCCTCAAATCACATTCCCCCACCCATCCACTCTCCCATCAGCCTTTGCTGTTCTGTGATCAGGGAGTAAGAGTGCATCAGCCTAGAAGTGAAATGAGGATGCGCTTTACATGCTCCCTTACCATACCATCCTCCTTGATGTCACTCACTTCTGTTCCCTGGCACTTGCAATTTCCCGCTCTGCAATAAAACTCCATACTTCACGCAGGAGTAGTCACAGCCACGGTTATAATATACCTTCTCCTCTGTCTATCAGGGTACGTGAGGCTAGTTGTCATTCCATGATAAATACACTTTATTCAAACTGCTATTATTGCCTCAAATGCAGATTTCTTCTCTAATAAAGTGCAAGCAGGCTAATATTTCACATGCAAAGCAATTTCATGTGTTGTTTCATGCTGCGATGACAAATGTCTCCTAAAACCCAAATGATTTCCATGTATGCCTCTGTCTGAGACATGAACAGTTTTTGAGGCTTTCGCCAAGATTCTGTTTTTCCAAACTATTAATACTTACTGTGGCACTTTACATAACAGATTATGTATGATTAGCACTTTCCTTTCAAGTACTTTATGAGTTTGGTGAGGTCAACATTTAGATCTTTTCTCTGTAAGCGTGCAAGCCACAGAGCGCTCTGAGCTGCTGTCATTTTACATGCCTTGCAATTATTCATGCCAGTGCGTTGATCAGAAGAAGCCTGTATATGTGACCTCTTACAACACTGCGGGTCAGTACCTGCAAGCTTATTTGATCCTGCTATCACTTGCTGACACTCTAATTAAAGCATCTTAACTACCCATAACTGATTGTTGGCATTGTGCGGCACATCTTTAATTGTGTGCAGGCAGACAGTTGAACTTGTCATCTCGAAGTTTTACATCCCACTCATTTTAGCCCCAAACTTGTGCATTTTATCATCACTTTCTTTGCCTGGTGACTCGATTTGTTGCTTTGCCTTTGTAGAAAACAGTGACACATAATTTTTTAAAGTGATGAAGGCACACAGAATGATTGATGGCAGCATATTGGATGGGAAAATAACGTTCTGGGCCGTTAATTTTACCAAGTCAAGGAAGCAGCCTCAGACTGTCAACACAGGAAATGAGTAGGATTTATCTCTGGCCTAGTGTCTGGGTAGCTCTCTTGCACTGGATGCATTTATAGAGACCACAGTGTAGAACACATTGCACAAGCTTGAAGACAAATACACTCATTGAAAGATGACATTATTGATTTTGTAAAAGTATTGATAGAGTAGCAAATATAAACAAATAAAATGCACCAAAGTCATGTTAAGGTCATTTTTACATCTTGTGCCAAGGCAATAGAAGACAGCAGGAGGCGATTTCAAGTCGATGTTGTCAGTACCCCCTCTTTGTGGAAGCCATGTTTTGTCAACAAAAAGAAGTGATCATGCTGTGCAATACCGACGGCAAAGCTTTTGCAATGACAGAATACCCATGCAGATGTAAACTGAGTATTTCAGATGCAGAGCTTTGCTGCAGGAAGTGGTCAATGCTATAGCACAAGCCCAATACTAATGTGTAAATAGGCATATGAAGCAGACAACTGGATATATGACTGTATGCAGCGGTAATATTCCTGTCACGGCTTGCTACACACAGGTGGTGTCAACCATGGCAACAGTCAGCATATTTGGATATCCATCCTGAGAAACTGAGAGACTGATAAGGCATAGTGGGATTACAAGGACACAGTTTTTTCATTCCCACTCACATGTCGTCCATCTCCAGCAAATAAATGATGTCTGCAGTTGTATTTTCTGACACAGAACAAGTAAAATTCTTTATCATGCGGTCTACAATGTAGGAGATAAAAGTCACAGTAAATACAAGAAAAGGGGTTTTGTGGCTTGTTTGACTCTAGACATATGTTGCCATGTTTGGTCAGAATTTAAGATGTGCAACAGGATAAATCTGTATCATCACCTTCACACTGAGTAGGATTGGTTTTGGGTGCGTGTCAGTGTGAACCAGTGACTGTGATTCAGGTGCTAATTGAAGACAGGTTTGTTAATTTACAGTGTTAATAAAAAAAGTATTCTTCCTCCTTAAAAGTTTTCTCCTTTTATTGTTTTTCAGCATTAAATCACGACCAATTAAATGTGGCTTTCAGATTATTACAAAGTAATGTGAATTCATTAAAAATGCTTAAGTGAACACAGGTGCAGCCAACGGTTGCTGGAAGTCCCACAATTAGTGAATTGGAGATCATCAGAGTGTGGTGAATGTTTTTCAAGTAATTCTAGTATGAAGACAACTATATCTGAAAAGTCAAGTCACTGGTGAATCAGTTCTCCTTTCATAACTACACCATGAAGAGAAAAACAATGCTCACAGTGACTCAAGAAAAGGTTATTGCAAAGCAAAAGCTAGCAGACAGATACAAGAAAATTTCAAAGATAGCAAATATCCGTTGGAGTACACTTAAATCAATCATTAAGAAGTGGATGGAATATGACATTTGTATAAATCTGCCCAGAGCAGGTCTTCCTTAAAGCTGAGTAACTGGTGCAAAAATAAAACTAGTGAGGGAGGCCGCCAAGACACCTATGACTCCTCCGAGGTTTAGCAGGTGAGATAGGAGACACTGCATAAAATTGTTGAGTGTTCTTTACCGGACGAAGCTTCGTGAAAGAGTGGCAAAAAAAAAGCCACTGTTTAAAAAAAACTGATATTAAATCTCAACTAGAGTTTACCAGAAGGCATGTGAGTGACTCTGAAGTCAACTGAAAGAAGGTTCTTTGGTCTGATGAGAACAAAACATTCTCTTTTGTTTTGATCATTACATTAGATGCTATGTTTGGCAGACCAAACATTATCACAAACGCACCATCCCCATTGTGAAGCGTGGTGGTGGCAGCATCATGATGTAGGGATGTCTCTCAGCAGCAGGCCCAGGAAGGCATGCAAAAGTAGAGGGTGAAATGAATACAGCAACATGTGGGAAAATCCTGGAGGACAACCTGATGCAGACTGCAAGAGAACTGCATTGGAAGAAGATTTGTTTTCCAGCAAGACAATGACCCGAAGCAAAAGTCAGAACTTCACAGAAACTGTTCAAAGACAGAAAAGTGAATGTGGTGGAATGTCTGAGTTGCTCAAATCTTAATCCAATTGAGAATTTGTGGCTGGCCTTGAAAAGGTCTGTTCACTCACAATACTTGTACAACCCAACAGAGCTTAAGCAGTTTTACAAAGAAGAATAGGGTAAAATTGCAGTGCTTGGATGTGCATCTACACATACTCATCGCTTTAACTGCATCAAAGGGACCATCTTTTAAACAATGACTTGAAGGGGGTGAATTTGCTTATGCATTTATTTTACCTTTTATATTTTTAATTAATTTACTTTACTTTGTAGAAATCTGCTTTCATTTTGATATGAAAGAGCATGTTTTTGCCAATTCTTGTTAAAGAACAAAAGGCAAATTAAATTAAACTGACATGCTTCTGTGCTGAATAGCAATAACAGGGGGGAACCTTCCAAGAGGTTTGAACTCTTTTTATAGACACTGTATAACACATGCAGCAAATGCTGTTGACTCTCATTCTTCTGTGCTTCTCTGCATGCAGGTATGGCATCCATGTCAGACTGAAGTTAATATCTGAATAGGGCTGTCATTGTTCTGTTTTTTTGGAGTCTGCTCCAGGCGCTATGGTTTTAAGGCAGAGTCGGGCTTTTAAAGGTTGAACTGTGTTGCCAGCCTAGTCCACGGTGATGACTGCTATCAAGTGACATTTAAAATAGTCAACAGACTGTAAAGAAGCAACCAACCTCCGGCACCACTGACCCTTAGCCTCGGACTGCTCTCCTCTCTAGCGAATAGAAAATTGACTGCTTCCCCTCCCCGGCCTTTTTGTTTATCGAGGAATTAGAGTATCTACAACCCGAGACATCCTACCTTGATTTTATTATGTTTATATGAAATAAATCAAGTTTTAAACCTTTTTTGCCCTTTGCTTACACTGTCTGTTTGCTAGATTCCTCCTCCAAACAGTGTGTGTCCATTCATGTTATTTGGCAAATTTAAGTTCCATCTCTCAAGAGCAACAATGGGCATCATATTTTCCTTCTTTTTTAGGTTGCCTTTAGTTCCGTTGTAAAATAGTTTCCTATAGTAATTACCAAACTGCTTCGAGCTACAGGTTATATAAACAAAAAAAAACATATCCACTGGTCCTGAAAGCCCCTGTATTTGTGCTCTGCTGGATACAAAGAAATTTATATTCCAGGAACCAAGATGCCAGTGCAGATTGTAAAACTTTGGTTGCTTACTGTTGGGAGGCATATGCACCAGCAATGTGTCAAGTTGTCCAAGTTTATTAGAAACATAGTCAAGCAGGGTTATGTTATGTTACGCCAAATTATAATTCAGGCACACTCTGCATTAAAAGTACCATATGTCCACTAAACTACTGCATACTTTTGTGAGTACAGTTAGTACTAGTTCAGTTAGTAAAGATGCTGAGTGTTATCCCAGGACATGAAACTGTAACACAATAGCAATCCTAAATTATGCATACCCATACCAAATTTCGGTCGCGAAATATAAAACAGAAAACTAAATCAACATTTTAGAACAGCCCAGCCAGAGTCCAGACCTGAATCCCATCAAGAATCGGTGGATGAAAGTGAATACCAGAGTGACAGTGAAAAAGCCTTAACCTTAAAAACAAGGGGATCATCACTAAATCCAAGTGGAGACATGCGAGAAGACTGTTAGTGATTATAGGAAGTGTTTGGTTTCTGTGGAGGCAAATAAAGACCGTCACCATTTACTGAGAAACCATAATTTTGGACACTTAAAACGTACCTTTAATATACCTAATAAAATGTCTTACCATCCTTTGTCACTTGACACTTTTTTTTTTTTTGGCCAAAAGAAGCCTTTTAGTCAAATTAAAGAATCTCTATAAATCAAAATGTTGCATAGCTATGAATAATTAGGGGTTTAACTGTATATATGCAGTCATCAAGTACATATCTAAGGCTCCTTTTGTAGGGTTCTCATTTCAAAGAAAGTCAGGTAAAAACGCTAAAAGGTCTGCTGTAGATTTCAACCAAGTGACAAAGCTAATGCTGCCTTAATTTGCTACAGCTGCTTGAGGGAATTAACATCATTTGGAAGCATCGATCGTCATTGGCTAGAAATGAAAAACCTGCATTTGTCAGTCCGAAATCAGGTGGCCACTGTATAAAAAATAATACCAATTTCAGGTTCAGGTTAGTTTATTTGTAACCTGAACCAATTTTCAGAGGTGAATGTACTTCTGTCATCATGGTAAACTGGGTTTGTACCACACACAGATGGAGAGCTTGATAGACATGTCAACATTCTTCTAAGGTCTTTAAGTTGCACAGTGCTTTGCTATGCAATTATTAGGTGGTATATCGTCGCTTTGAAAGCTTTTCTTTCTTTTCAGATGTGACTGGGTTGCAGAAGAGCAGAACAGAACTGACACACATATTTTCCTCTTGACACCTCTGTCTCCTCTCACATAAGTCACTGTCAATGACCCCTGAGTCAGGAGAGAGGTGTGGAGGAATCATACACCCTCTCACAGAGCTGCCGATAAATCTCCCTGTGAGGTGTGACAGCACTACTGTCTCCTCAGGGTGAAATCCTGGTGGCCACAATTCTTCAAGATGTTGATGGTGTTTTTTTTTGTTTTTTTTTACAAGACCTTATGTTGCTTCTGTATACAGATTCAGATGCACTGCCGGGTTTATACACTCTGGACTTTTATCAGTCCTATATTAAATGCTAAACTTTAGTTCCAGATGTGCTCACACATGTCATAAGTATTCACTTGTATTTGCACAGGCATGTCCAGATTCGATGTCAGGCTGTCAAGCCGTGGGAAAACCATCTGTCACATGCATATATTGTACACTGTGGGGATTTGTCATTTCCACTCCAAAGCAAATTGGGACATGCAGATGCAACAGCATTTACGGGTGAAAATTAAAATATGAGAGGACAGAAATTCATGAAAGTCATTATTCTTAATTATTGGCCTTCTATTGACAAAAAGAAAATCCATCCATCCATTCTCTATACACTGCTTTATCCTCACTAGGGTCACGGGGGGTGCTGGAGCCTACAAAAAGAAAATCCAAAATGTTTAATAATTTGCAATGATATACTAATGAAAAGAAATATTTTGGAAAGTAAATAGATGCTAATTTAAAACTCGGTTACTAATTCTACTTCAAAATTGTGATGATTGTAGCTTAAATTTATGAAAAACTACAAAGAAATAGCAAATCAAGATACCTTTGTTAATTTATTTGGTACTAGCATCAAAACATCTGAGTTATTTCCAAACTGTTAAAAAATATAATAGCAAAAAAAATGGCAACAATTTCCAACCATTGATAGCAACTGGGAACTAGATAAACTATAGTGATGGAGTTGTTTTTCAGTACCATATGACTTAAAGATAAATCACAGTGTTGAACACTGAACATGAGGAGGGAAGAGTGTTTTGCTAAGACTTAGCGAGGAAGCAAATAGTTTACATCAGTAATTGTTCAAATCTGGGTGCCTAGAATGGTTTAAAGTTTGTATCTAACGTTATGTTCTGTAGACAATCAAAGCAAGTGTACACAAATAGTTACTGCACAGCCCCATCACAGGGCTGAGCAGTCCGAAGATTGCTACTGATACTCAAAAATGCATCAATGTTGTATCAAAGCGTCAGTGATATCATGTAGAGAATGTATTATGTGTTGAAGCTCACCTCTGGATACGGCTATTATTAACTAGCATGATCTCTGCCACTCAATAACTGCAGCAGATGAGGAATGCTGCCACGTCTGCTTGAATTATGAGCATATGTTGAAGGCCAAAGAGCGCTGTTGCTGTCATGATACATACAGGTGCACCGCCTGGTTGCTTTATTCAGAACATCTCTGGTTTGATCCATTCACTATTAACACCCTGTCAATCGCGCAGACTCCTCATTTCAGAGAAAAATATAAAGACATGGCCTGGGTTGCTGCTTGTAGTTCGAGGGCTTGAACTCAATCTGCACTGCAGAAAAGCAGCACCTCCTCACAGAGCATGATAGAAAGACATTGTGGAGTCCTGGCACAGTAGATTGCTACACAGTTACACTGTTATCCCCAGGGGAGAAGGGTGAATAACAGGAAACTCTGGCTATTATTACTACCTTGTTTGTAATTTCAGACTAGACATGACAGGAGAGTGGCAAGTAAGGACATCCATTGTACCCTCAGAAGAAAAGTGTTGTACATACCCTTTCAGAGTGCTTTGACAGTACAACACAGCTTCCTATGTAGAGCAAACGAACTCTGTTCAAAGCAAAAGGAAGCGAGTGATACTTAGCATATACACCTAGTTTAATTTAGTTTGGGTAACACAGCAACAACACTACTACAGAAACAGCCAATAAATATGTATGCTTGCAGGGTCTATGAAAATCTCTGCAGGTCTCTGGAAGAGCTGATGAGACCACAGTGCCAATGGAGGCAAATAACAGAGGCAGCTAATGAAATCGCGGGTCCAACAGGACTGTCTAGTGAGGAGGTTGTAGCATGATGCAACATGCTGTAACCACGTGAGTTTGGATTGGAGCTTTTTCTTACATAATAGTCCATCTTTCAATTAGCTATGCCCGCTTTAGCCCGTGGTCACATGGGAAGAGTTTATCCCAGATGACATTGGATGAGACAGGTTGCCAGTCTCTCACAGGTCTAACACAAAGAGACAGACAGCCATGCATGTTCATACAACTACAGCCAGTTAAGACTCACCAAGTCACCTACTGGTGGGCTACTGGTGTCACTCAAGCCATCTGTCCTCATAGAAGGAAATAATTATTAAGGAGGATGGAAGAATTAAAGCCAAAAAACAAACAAATTACACGAAGAATGCAGGTTCAGGCACTAATAGCAGGTTCAAAACTTAAAAGGCCTTTAGTTCAGAGGGGAAGCAGCATTAAAAACACACCAATTCTTGTTGGGCTGTGCCTTCTTCTGAGTGTGAAGACACAAAAACAAACACACTTCAGGTAAGTTTTTACTTGATTTATGTTGGAACACATCTCTCACTAGGACAATAACTGATAAAAAAGAAGGGAAGCCAAAGAAAATAAAAACAGGCTTCCAAGCCAGCAGGCCTTTATCGGCAGAGACAACAAGTGTCTCAGGTGTCCCAGTAAGCCTTGCCAGTGAGCCAGCATGCAAAAGAAAACATTATTTATGCCTACGAGCTCCAGTAGAAAATAACTGGACTTCAGTCGTGCACATGCATCTAAAAGATAAAGGACATTCCTTTGAGGACAACAATGTTCATATCCTGAAAAGAGATGACAGATGGGTTGAGACAGGAGTGAAGAAAGCCATGTATGTTAAACTAGAGACGCCATTTCTTCAGCGTCACTTATCAGGGACTTATAATGTGGTCTTGAGAACCACCACTAACACGGCGCAGTTTTACAGCCATTCACACCTCCAGGCATATGAGTGTTGTGTGCTTAACAGAAAATTAGCCATGTGAGTTGGATGCGACAATTTATACCTCTGACTCCAGAAAGGGTAGTTAGAGCTGAAGACAGACGGAACGTCTTCAAGAACCCAAAAGAGAAGTCTAGTTATCTTCTACTAAACCTCTTAGAATCACCAGAACTTGGATGACTGAGATCTTCACAGATGACATTAATTACTGTTATTAATTACATCTGTATCATTCCCTCTCTAACATGCTGTAAAAAAGCCTTTAATTGGTTGAGTCTGTGTTTTACTAGTCTTTGCTTGACATGTATTTATCACCATGACATGATACATGGTGCGATACTAAAAACTGAACACAGTTTAAAATGTGTAATGATTCTTGCCTGATTAGAGCAACTTTTGTAGAATTTTGGTCCCAATAATGAAGGCTCAAATGATTTTAATGAACTCAGTCAGAGGCACTTAGCGCCGCACGCTGCTACGTGCCTCTGACGGGGGAGCTTTTAGCTTTACCCAAGGATCATCTCTCAGCACGACTGGTAAATGCTCTTTTGTGGGTTTTTTTTTTTTTCAGAAATCTGAAGGGAAATCAACATTAATACTTTCACTTCAGCTCAACTACCCAGATAATCTATTATTTTGATCACACAGATTTAATTGCCTATTCATGTGATAAGGATTTCATTATTTATCTTCTTTGCAAAAATAGCGGGGGTTTGGATTTTTAGCTCTCGCGGCTTCCTAATCAAATTCCATTAAGGATTCCTGAAAAACATTGGGCATCTGTAATTAAACTTATCTGTAAAACACGCTTTTGAATAAACATATTTTTTAAAATAAAGCCTGTCTTTCTTTATCACACTGCAAGCAGGGAGATACTGTAATTGCGGGACAGAAAGAAAACACTGTGGCCTACTTGATCAGAGACAGATGGTGTAGGACTAAATGCACACAGATCTTCTTCTTAAGCAGCATATCTCATCACACATCTCACAATCTGTGCACACATGCTACTCAAGCTCAAGCCTTTGTGTACAGGCAATATGAAGATTATATGTGCAGTTCCCCTGACAGTATAGGATAAATTAAGGAATAAAAAGTTTATTTTTTTCCCCGTGTCAATTTAGTAGTTTTAGTTTGTTTTATTTTACCTCCATAATTTTATTCTGTTTATTATAACCTTGCAATAATAATATAATTAACCTTGCTCCATCCTCATTAGAGTTCAACAGTGCTGCAGACAGCATGATGCAGTGGCTATGTGACCAGGACTTTACAAATAGAGAGATAATTAAAAAGGGATAGATCTCCAGCCGGGGCCCCTACCATATAATGACCCTTCACCAAAGACATAAACAACTCCTGTTATGACTGCGCTAACAATATCTCCATAAACGTGGAGGTCTAATTAACAGGAACAGCATAAATGTGAAAATCCATTGATCTTCCAGTTTTATCGCCCACAGCTGTGTACCCTGGAGACTCAAACTATTAGTCCGCTGACTGAGGTGACATTAAAAAAAATAACAATTCAGCAGCTCTGTGAAGTAAATCTCTAAAAAAAAAAATCATTGTTGTGAGAGATGTAAGAGTGAAAGAAAAGTTTCAAAATACAAAACTGGAGAACTTCTGAAAGGCAGTCCCTTTTGGTTTTCCACCTAAACTTGAAGTCCTTGAGTCAAAGTTGCTGCTCCATCTGCTTTGGATGGTGTGTGATGAGAGGCTATCCATCTGTTGAATTTCAGTTTCCTCATCCTCAAGCCGTCTGGTCTATTCTGGAGCTGAGCACCCAGGTGTTCATAGCCCCTTTTAAAGGACAAGTATCTCCAAGTATGGACTACATACATTCTATAACGCCTCTAAAACCACGCGCTCATTCAGCTCCTCGATGTGTTTCAGAATCAAAAGCCCCCAAAAAAGGTTTCTTTCTTTTTTTCAGCAGCAATCAGGATCATATTTCTCAACAGCAAATGGCGCTGACAGAGAATAGAGCTACACTGATTTTGGCTCAACCATTCTCTGAAGAACAGCTTACCTGAGAGACTTTCTTTTAAGAAGACCTGTTATGGAAATGGGAGAGTGCTCTGGCAGGAATAGTGTGAGAGACAGACAACTCCTGTAGTCTTGTCTGGTGTTGAAGTCTGGGCCTCTGCTCGGCGCGAACGTGATGATATTACACAAGATGACCCCTGATTCATCTGCCCGACCCTCATATCCGTAACCTGCAAAGGAGAGGGTGGGTTGCTTTTTTTCTCCATACTATGATAGTGAACGCCTGACTCTTTCAACTCCAGCAGTCAAATGTATTTCAGCTGTTACTAACGGACTTCATGGTTGAACAGTATTTTTCACAGAATTCATGCAGATTTTGCTACAATAAATAAGATACCTTTTTGAGATACAACACACTGAGCTTTCATTGTGCAGCTCTGTTGCAAAATCATCAAAAGCCTCTTCAAGTGTCAGAGGTTTGAGTGGGGTAACATTTCTAAGGCTTTTAAAAAAAATTGAAATGCTTTTGTAAACTCAGAGTTTGTGTGAATAAATCATCCATTTTGAGCCAAAACCCAAAAACCTTGATTAGCCTGAATCTGCATCTACATCAATAGATAATAATAAGATGTATAATTGCAAATAAGCCGTGTTCCTACATTTAAACTGTATTTACCCACGAGCGCTCAATATTACTGTATTTACAACCAATCAGTGCTGTTTTTCTTATGTTCACTATAGTATAATAATATAAAAGGAGAGCCAGAGTCACAATAGCATGCTCATGAAGCTTTTGCTAATAAAAATGGAAGCCTGTTTCTGGAGTTTAGACTGCATTCCATTTTCTAAGACAAACCAGCATCCTCTAGAGTGTATCCACAAGTAGTCATCTTAACAAAATAACAAAGGTTTTCAGGTGCTGGTTGGCAGATTTTGTTAGTGGATAAAAATAACAAATATGTACTGAAATTTGTCATAAAAGGGAAAAAAAAGTGTGTCAGATTAGGTACTTGCATCATCATAGTTCATTTTTGCCCACATCTATAAACCTTATTGCCACTTTTTTTTTTACATTTCTAGCTGTACTATCTCTTGTCTGAAAATTTCTGCGACACGTGTTCCTTTAATCCCATCTGACAAAAATTACAACGCTTTACAACTGAACTGCATTCTTCTTTACATTTTGACAGAAATTGATTTTTTTCCAGTACGATAAGTCCTGTACAGGATCTTGTTTACTGTTTAAGGGTGGTAAGAACCTTGTTCTGACCGCTAGAACTTCCCCTGTAGAGGCTCCTTCAAGACATAGAATGGGTACTTATAGGTACTTCTGAGCAATCATGAAAAACTGCTGCAGAAGAAGACAACAAACGCCCTTTTTCTGCCCCCTCAATATCCTCGTCCAGTAGCGGCCTTCTCCTCTCAGACATTGCGATCAACAAAGAAGAATTCACCATGGAGCCTAACATAACCTCCATTGTCCCCTTGTTTACTTCATGTCGATAAAGCTGCGGTTTTATCCAGTAACTACTATTTATCATTTTGTTGGTGCACTTTTACTGAAGGTCATGGTCATATCTGCTGGATCCAACACTACAATGGAAACAGAAAGGCTGAAAGGTCGGTCCATTCCTCTAAATGTACATGCCACCTTGTGTCTGCCATGAGTTCCTGCAGTGGAAAGCAACTTTAGGAGTGTCAGTGGTTGTTTTAAACACTGGTAGTTTAAAAAACACAAATCTGCATTGCGAGGTGAAGGTATCAGTAAGCAGCAGGATGTTCACCTACGAGGCTGGGTTTTATGTCCTGTATGGGACTGTTATTCTCTACAAAGTTAGATTTCAGAAAAGAGTCTAGTTCTGGCTAAAATGCAACCCTTCCACAACATGTACAAAGCTTCTCTTGCAATTTTTGGGTATCGAGTGATAAGTCCTGCCTCCTCTAATTTATGATTGGTTGGCTGATATAGAGCAGCAGTAAATCCAAAAAATAAATGTAAAAGTTAAACTGATTAGAAAAAAATATGTGTAATATCTAATCAAGGACACAACACATTTCTCTCACAACATAACGGAGAATGCAGTTTAGTTCCATAGATATGCAATTTTTGGAAGATTAGGTGACTCCTCGCCATCCTGCTACTATCACATGTTTGACTGATTGATAACTTTTTGCCTTTGTTGAGGCATCACACATGCCAGGTTTTTGGGAAAATGGTGTCATTTTAGACTGGAATTAAGTTAGCTTAGCTTTGTACAAGAGCTGTACATAGAGTGAAACAGCCAGCCTGGATGTCATAACAAAGCCTGCCGACCACCACCTTAACAGTTCACAGGTATCCGTTCGATTAAAATTTTAGTGTACAATCATATTGCTGTGTCAATTTTTTCCAGTCTTTCTGTCTCTAAAGCTAACCGACTGCTTGACGTGCAGCCAGAGTGGTTCACTCTTATCACCTAACTTTTGGGCAGAAACCATATTCCTTTAATCATACATCTTAAAATACTGTAGTCCACCTTTTGTGAGTTCAGTGCAGCCTTACAAAATTCAAATTGAATTCAAAACCAACTGGATGTAGTGACAAAGGCTAAATGCTGGAGAGCTGTAAACCAGCTGGTTGCTGACCTTAAGCTGCCTCCTTCAGTATCGGGAGAAGCACTGCCCACATACTGTACTTTTATCACCGTGTCACAGGCATGTGGCTTAGTGCTGCGGGGTTGCCCTTCTGTGAATGTTACTACAACGGACTGTGTGCTCTATCAGATGAGATGACAAATCTGATCAGGGGCCAATGTCTCAGTCACAGCCTCCTGTTGGTCTGTAGCCTGTGTCCAGAGTGCTTCTTCCACCATGCTGGAGGGTACACAACAATCTTCTAACACCTGTCACAGCCAGAAAATTGTCCTTCACAGCAGCTTGGTAAGCAAGCAGCCTGGAGGCCTGAAACAATATCACAAGTCCAATGATTTTATTTATAGCTTTAATACAAAGATGAGTTCTTCCTCTCAGCGCCTTCCCTGGGGCTTATGAGGTCGACTGACAGTGTCATGAAATGTTCTGGGAAATGACATTCCCAGAGACAATGACCCATGGCCCTAAAACTACACAATGAGCATAAAAGAGACCTTTACTCTGCACTGTGCCCACACAAGCATTGTGTAAATGCTGAAAGTGGAGAAAGCATGTGTGGTTTCTCTATACACATGTATTCTGTGCATGTGCACATCCTTCATGCCCGAGTGCCTCCCACTTTGTGTTTCATGGGACATTCTTTCAAGGCTGAAATGATACATTTTTGAGAGAGATTGGCTGATACAGGCTGAAAAGTAAGACTGCGCCCATGCTCTTTTTTTTAAAGTAGTCTCCTGTGTCAGGTATCCTTTACATCTTGTCAGTCCACAACATGCGGCTGCTTTCACTGTAAACTCACAGATTCATTTTATTTCTAGCTTGACAACGAGGCAGAGAAGTTTAATCTCTCAAAGCAGCAGAGGTTAGAATAAAACTAGAAGTGCCGCCTCGCAGTTTTATGCCTCCACCAACCACCACCAACCAAAGTTGCAGTTTGCATCCATACAGTATCTTTCCAGACTCAATAAACCTCTGCGCTGGCGGTAGCAACGGCTGGGGGCATCATGTTTTTGGACTGTCTGTCCATCTGTACATGCATTTGTTCTCTAAATCTATATGTCCATCTATCTTATTCTTGTGAGCATGAGATCTCTTGAATGCCTCGAGGTGATTTGTTCACATTTGGCACAAACACTCAGTTGGAGTCGAGCATGACCTGATAAGATTCTGGGGGTCAAAGGTCACTGGGAGCTCACAAGCTATGTTTTTGGCTCTAACTCAAGAGAACATAGCCTAATTATGACAAAATTTACATAGATGTCTTATAGGATGAAATTCTAAAGGGAGGATATTTTAAATCCAAAAGGTTAAAGTTCACTGTGACATCATTATATTATGCAAAAGCACTTTTCTTCACATTATCAAGTAGTATAGCTAGAGAGATATTGATTGTATTTGACATGTGTTGTTCATTTTATATTCCAAATAATTCTTAAGAGACACAGATGTAATTTGCAGCTTCACTGGCTGGTGGAGGCATATATCTACATATCTATCTATCTATCTATCTATCTATCTATCTATCTATCTATCTATCTATATATATATATATAACTCTAGTTTAATATACAGTATGTTATGAAACCATTGTATAAATGTGTATGAAAAAAATAAATAGAAAAAGTCCTTGTATGTGTTCACATACTTTGCCACACAAAGTTATAAAACTGATAATGCTTCAGATACGGATGCTGCTGCTGCAATCACGCTACAAATTCTTAACAGACATCTTAAACCTGGGTGCACAGAAGATCAATGCAATCACCAACAGCTACAAGATGGGTCACTTATTTATTATCCAATCAAATGTGAGACATGGTTATGGTTTCATCTTCTGTTCATGAGCTTTGGGACTAAAAATAATGAAGAAGAATAGTGTTCTAGTGATGCTGATCTTTGGCCTTTTAGATATAAGATGTCATTACTTACAGTGCATTTTTAGACATTTGTGTGCAAATTCACATGGCTTCTTAAGTTATGGACACAAACAGGTTTCGTGAGCTCACAGTAATACTGACCTTTGACGTGAAATCTGAAGAGATTCCTCCAAGGTATTATTAAGATATCATGTTCAGAAGAATGGGAGAGATAGACGTGTGCATAGACAACCTGAAAATATAACGATACAGATTGAGACAAACCCTGCACTAAAAGGAATCACACCACCCAACTCGATGTCCTGCTGGCTCAAGTTAGAGAGATGTCAGACTGTTTAGCTGTACTCATCCCATCTGTTGCTCTGGCCCTGGACCAGCTCACAGCTGTATTTATTCAGACCCTTCAGTGACTCATCCTATAAAAGGTTGTAAGAATATACATGAGATGTGAAAAGCACTGAAATCACACTTCACACATGTATTAAAACAAGGATGTAATGTGTTCGACCCTTATCTTTTGTAAAGTTACGTGGCACTTTCTCCAAGTTGAAGGTACAAAGTGCTCCAATTTAACCTGAACTACAGGTACAGTTAAAGTCAGTTCAGTGAATGAGGCTCTTGGTAAAAAAAAAAAAAAGCGGGAAAAAAGCACTACAAAGACTGGGTCCAATGCCTGGAAGCAGTATTTGACCCCACTGAATTAAACCTCCCAGATGAGAAGCTGTTGAGGGATCACGCCCTTGTACTGCATGTACTGTACTTCTACTTATGTAGGCTACTGCCCTGGCCCCCCGAGCCTCCGTACCCCCGATTCCACCTTCCTCTGTGAGAATTATTCAGAGTTCTCCTGTTCTTTTATTACCCTTATTCATATAAGGCTGGATATAGTAGATATTTCCATATGGCTGGGTGGATATGGGACATCGAGCATAAATATGCCACAGAGAATAGCAGGTGTTTCTTTACACAGGAAAGAATGGCAGATGAGAATTGAATCCGCTGAGATTTGAGATGAAACCAAACAGCCACATGGTCCTCAGTCGCTTTTACTGGCTACCTACAAATCCCCAGCGGTTGCTTTAAATCCTCTTGGAAGGTTTTAATCCCATTTTTTACAGACCACGTCATAAACTTCTCACAAAACATGCCAATATTTTTATTCAAGTATAAGAGCGAGGAGGCCACGAACATATTTTTTCATCTTATTCCTGCGTCATTTAGCTTTATAATGAAAGTCTAGTAATTCATTTAAAATTATTCCATTTTGCAAAGCCACCCGGAAACATGCCAGAATTCAGATATCTCGTGTTGTAGGTGAACTGTGCAGAGGTTCCAGGACTTTTTTTCAGCAGCAAACTTGCAGAGCCTAAATGAGATGTTAATGAAGTCCAATAGCTAAATTTGTATTCTAAAAGACACAGCAGGAGTATTTTGTAGCAAAGAATATAAAAAAACCCTCCGAGAAAATATTCAGGTATCATTTTGTTAATTCCAGCTTTGTTGTTGTCTTGGGTGGAAGTAAATTAATCAGCCTTTAATGATAAGCTAACCCGCTGGAAATGGATGTTGTTCATTATCCTCACTTATATATTTTGGCATATGTTGTGTATTTTGATTAACTGTGTACCTGCGCACATCTTTAATTACTGTACTTTTGCAGGTCTGCGAGTGCATGGATCCTGCCTGATTATGTGTGTGTATTTACTGATCATTCACAGTGTGTGCTCTCGAAAAATATAATGATTGTATGGCAGGAGAGATAATATTATCTAGGATGTCCAAAAGACCAGGCAGTGTCACATGGTGGGATAAGTGTGAGCCAGCAATTGAATAGAGGTCCATTATTGCCAGCAGAGGATTTCTGATGATGTTTGTGAAAGCTATTACTACGCAGAAATTGAAAGAGCTGAGAGCTCAATACAGAGTGCTCTCTACCGGCTCCAGCTGTTTATGTAAAGCACTCCCCCAAGGATAGAAAACCAACCAATCTCCCTTTGGAGAGGGGAGGACAGAAAGAAATATGGAGGAAGGAAGAAAAAATAAGATGAAGAGAATAAGACATGTGCTCGAGTTTGCAAAATATGATTTCAATAATCCTCCGACCTGGCTTTAAACCACTGTACTCCTACGCTTTAAAAAAAAAAATACACGTGATTTTTTTAACAGTTTGTTGTTGTTTTACAGATTTTGCTTGTTTTTCTAAATTAAGGATGGCAAAAAAAAAAAAAAAAAAAATTACCTTCTAATCCTTGAAAAAACAGGCCAATGTAATAATTATTTCCACATATTTGTTTTGTCAAAAAAATTTTTTAATTATAGAGTCTGACGCTAATATTAAACAGTTTTTCTGCACTAAAATAAGCAAATAAAATATAGATTTTACCGATATTTGCAGTTATTTGAAAGAATAATAAATAAATATATAAAGCATTAAAAACTGGTAAAGTTTTTTTTAAACAAATTGAAAATTAAATAGCAAAATCACAGAAAAAAGCATCAATGTAAATGTTACCTGTTAAAAAAGGCAAGAACTGTATATAATGTCCACATAAAAAAAATCTGTATTTTTCATGTACATTATTTTAGAATGTTTTCAATCAGCAAAAATATATTTTTTACAGACATTGCTTTGAAAGAATATGTTAGAATTATTTAAAAAATTGTAAATATTTTAAAAACAATTATTTCCCAGTTTTTCCTCTGTCCTGCTACATTCCAGACAACTAGTAAATAACAGTAATATTAAAGAAAAAAGCATTAATATAAGAAAAAATACAAAACAACGAAACAAAACAGACAAACAAACAAACTAAAGGCCAAAACTTGACAGTTAATGTCCACATCAAAAATCAGCAATTTTACAAGCAGTCATTTGTTCTCTTACAATGTATGATTTAAAAATTTAATTTCCTTTTACTGTAGTTAAATCAGCGAAACTATTGTTATTTTATCAATATTTTATTTGACAGAAAGAATATGTATATTAAGGATTGAAATTTTTTTAATATCTTTATTTCTTTTTGTGTTTTTATGGGCAAAACCACAGGGAAAAAGTATTAATTTACAGGTCAATTGTAAAAAATCAAAATGCAAAAAAATGGCCAAAATGTTTATAAAGTCTGTATCAAAAATGTGTATTTTTTTAAAAACAGTAATTAATTCTTTTACAATGTATGCCTGTAAAATCACACAGTTTTACTGCATTTAAAGCAGTTAATAATACAATTATTTTACAGATTTTTACCATGATTGTTACTATTTTTAAATTGTGAAGGTTAAAGTACTTCATCAATTTTATTGTATTTTTTAGCACCCTTGCAGTCACATTATTCTATTTTTCTTTTTTCCCACAGTGTAATCAAAAGACATGACTTGTACCTTGTAGCAGACATCAACGTTGTCACTTGTTTCTTCTAAAATTAAGTGGAATCTTCATGAGAAGGTGTTACACTTTTAAAATATTGTTCAATTCTTTCCAGATTTTGTTTATACCTCTTCATAAATTCCAGTCTGCAGACTGAACATGCAAGTAAGTATCAGAGAAAACAACTATGCATTGAGGAGAGCATATAAGGTGACAAACTCAACCTCAATCACTCCACTGCCTCAGTGCCTCTTCTCAGACTCTTGTTAAAGTTTGGCAATGTAACTTTTATAAGAAGAAACAAAGCAGTTCTCCTCTGAGTGGAATTCGTAAACAATAAAGCAGAACTCCGATCAATACACTCAAGACTGCTGAATATAATTTTCTTCTTTATCTGTGCTACTGTTACACCTTGTTTAGATGTGTACACGTTACATTTCACTCTTATCACTACATCTAAATGTTGTCGAAGTGTCAGAAAAAAATTTAATTGTCCTGCATGTGCGGTAGATTCCGTCCAGTATATTAATATCTATTCCAGGGACAAAACTCAGATCTGTTTGCACACTTCTAGGAGTTAATCTTCTACTGGGAGACAAAAAGATGGTCTCCACAAGATTAATCATTCAATTATAGGATTAACAACTGGGCTTTGGTTAAGGGTTGAAATCAGGCTCACAGTAGGTATGATTAAGTCTGTTTATTTTAGGGCGACAGGAACAAGCAGAAACATGTTTAATACTGTTGAGTCAAGTACTCTTGTACTGATAAATACATCTCTTGCTTCAGTGTCCCAGCTGCCTTTAAACATACTGAGCTGCAGTCTTATCAAAAAGACAAATCTGGACCTTTCTGTCCTCTCTAACTTTCAGTGGATTTGTAAGCTTCTTTTTCTGTCCAAAGTTCTGGAGAAAGTAGTTCTTATCCAGTTGCAAACTTTCTTAGATAACCATGAAATGTAAGAAAAGTTTCAATTAGATAAAACCACAGCATAGTGCTAAAACAGCTGTTTTAACAGTTTTTTTTTAATTGATCTTCTTCTTTGTTGTTGATTCCAGAAACTCTGCTATTTGGTTACTTTTGAGCCTCTTTCGTGTCTTGAATGAGCCTTAGTGGTACTGTCCTCAAATGGTTCAAGTCATAGCTGACAGATAAAAACATAAATGTTTGTTTGGCGAATATTCATAGACTGCAGCTCCACTTACTTCTGGGGTCCTTCAGGGCTCTATTTTGGGTCCTATCCTGTTTTCATTTTACATTCT